>NC_137165.1:19699212-20977069 GCF_951394435.1 Stenella coeruleoalba
ACGCTCTCACTCCAGTGATGGGTACAGGAGATTTGCTCACTCAGCAACTGTTCTGACTTCCCTTCTGTGTGTCTTTCGGTACTGCAGAAACCATGAAAGTTAAACATGACATTTCCCAGACTCTTTTGTGCCTAGCGATCTGACTGTGATCCAGGTTCTCTCAATCAGATGCACTTGTACAAGACCTAAGTTGGAATCTGAGTTTTGGGGGGAGAGGCAGGAAAGATCTACTGCAGCAGGAGGTCTGATTCTGAGGGCTGGGAATCGTTGCTGAGAGGCTATCCTATTCCTTCAGCCCTACCAATTATTGTGTAAGCCACCTAAGACCTCGCAATAAATCCCCTTCCCTTCAATTACCCAGAGTTGTTTCTACTGAGTGCAAGTAAGCCTTAACCCACACAGCACCTGGAAGGAAAATAAATCCAGCATAACAGCATGGAATCCAGTTGACACTAAAGTAAACTTGGCGCCTCCTGAAATGTACACCTTCCCATTTACCTAACACCAGAGGCTCCTAATTCTGAAGTTGTCTCTGTTCTAAAGTAGGTATCAAAATTCCAAAGTGGAAAGTCCACTTCAGCAACGTAGCGGGCAGGGGTGATGTGCCGGTAACCTGACTTCACAGCTCTGTGTCCAGCAGGTGTGGCTGGGCCCAGACGGGAACATCCGTGCTGGGCTGGGGCAGGTACCAGCATCGTCCAGCCCCAGTCTAGGGAGTAAGCAGGGTTTCAACAGTCAACACAAGATAACCACCCTCTGGGCTTTCTATCTGTGGGTAACAGGTTCCCAACCACTGGACAGAATTCCCTAGGAGCCCATGTTTTGGGGAAAAAAATTAAGACCCTAATTCTTCAAGGAGCAGAATATAAGTGCAGAAATTCAGCCAGAGCTGTTAAGATGCTGCATTTTCCCCAAATTCATTAATATCCAGCAGTTTAACGTCAAACCCATATGAAGAAACAAACATCACAGCAAGCATCCTGCCGTACTCTACACAGGATGTCTGCCCAGGTACAGCAGGCTGCCCTGCTTGCATTGTCCCCACCACAAGTCCAGGAATCTTTTCTATTTCAGATAACAAATAGGAAAAGAGAAAATTATGTCCTCAACAGAGCAGTATCCCTTCCCTTGGCCCATCTCCCGAGACACCTTTGACTTTGCAAGAATATTTTAGCTTCAACCTTTCTCCTCAGTGCCATAAACACGGAAGCAACAATTTATTCCTTTCCAGCAGCCATAAAAATTATCCCCCTTATTTCCCCAAATCACAGAAAATTAGCACCTTTGACCATCTTTTTCTCAGGCCCTGTCTTCCTCTCATGGTTTCAGACACATGAACAATTTATGATGGTCCATGGCGGGCTCTCCTTTCTTGCACGCTCGTAGAAAATTCCAACTAGCCATCTCCATACTAATCTATCCCTACACTTGTCTCGAGTCTGTAGAGAAAATTTTAAAGTAGCATTTTCCAAAATGGGTTTTATGGCTCTCCAGGTCTACGAAATGTTATTAAGTTTCCCCCAAACAAAGTATTTTGTAGTAAAATAAATTTGGGAAGCGCTATTTGCTTTAGATTTCAGAACACGTGTGCATATTGAAGGGTCTGATAAATCCTATGGTAAAGAAAATTATGCAAATTTCAAATTTGGTTTGCCCAGATTTTCCCAGTCTATTTAAACCTGCAAGAGGTTTATATTTGTTTCCCAGCTATTACAATTCTATGCCACAGTGTTCTATGGGTACCAGATTGGGTAAATGATGGCATCTGGGAATAGAGTTGAATTTTATAACCGGGGGTTGAACATGAGGTGAGATTCCAACTTCCAAAACACCTGCTGCTGATGGGTGAGATTCAAGGGGCTGGACCCTGAGCTCAGGAGCGGGGCTCGAGCTAGGTAGGTTTCTCCTGCTCAGGGCTGGTCCCGAGAAAGAAGTGCAGGGCTGAATCTGCGGCTAGAGTTCCAATAATTAGGGCTATGATGATGGGGAAGGCTGCAGAGCTTGCTACTCAAGTGTGCTCCCAGATCAGCATCGCTAGAAGTACAGAGTCTCAAGCCTTACCCCAGACCTACCAAAGCAGGATCTGCAATTTAACAAGATCCCCAAGTGATCCGTATGCACATCACAATTTGAGAGGCACTGGTGTCAAGCTGTGGTTTTCCATCCTGCCTGCGCTTTAGAATCATCTGGGGAGCTTTAAAATATAGATCCCTGGGATCCATCCCCAGAGACTCTGATTCAAATGTTCTGAGGCAGAGCTAGGGCATCAGCGTTTTCTAAATCTCCTGACCGTGCAGCCTGAGTTGAGAACTGCTGTTCTAACCCGGTCCTAGGATGCTTGCTGTGATGTTTGTTTCTTCATATGGGTTTGATGTTAAACTGCTGGAAATTAATGAATTTGGGGGAAATGCAGCATCGTAACAGCTCTGGCTGAATTTCTGCACTTATATTCTGCTCCTTGAAGAATTAGGGTCTTAATTTTTTTCCCCAAAACATGGGCTCCTAGGGAATTCTGTCCAGTGGTTGGGAACCTGTTACCCACAGATAGAAAGCCCAGAGGGTGGTTATCTTGTGTTGACTGTTGAAACCCTGCTTACTCCCTAGACTGGGGCTGGACGATGCTGGTACCTGCCCCAGAAGTAACAGGAGTAAGTTTAGGGGTCCTAGGAAACACCATAAGGACCACCACATTCGGCCTTTTCCGCATGCCGTCTCGTTGGGATGGGTGAGTGGTGCTTTGGGGACCTGGGGCGTGGTTCCCCGTGATGAATTAGAACCACCTGAAGAACATTCCACAGCCTTCGGGAAGGCCTCGGCACAGATGCTGTCAGATGCAAAAGCCGCACTACCCTTCCAGGCTCACTTCCCGTGGTGCGTTCCTCCCAAAGCATTCTAGGGGCTGTGCCATTGCATCTTCTCTGGGTCACGGCCCTTCATTAGAACAACGTCCCTGCAGGCAGAAACGCACATGAAGTAGAAGGCAAGTGGCCATCTCTACAGCATGTTCTTCTCCTGTGAGCTGGCTGCAGACATCTTGAGTTCTTCAACTGGTTAGAGAATCTTGGGTTGGATAGAGAACTTCAGAAAGAGGAATCACCCCAAATGTGCACAGGCTTAGAGTCCCATCACTGGACACAGATGTTTCTCATGGGGAGAAAAACAGTTACATATATTAAGCACTAATACCACGCACCAGGCAACTTGCTTGAGCTATCTACTTAAAGACAGTGTTTTGCACCAGGAGGTAACTATTAGCGCTCCTCTCTTTGAGAGGGGAAACCAAGAATTCTGGAAGGTAAATGTTTTCCTAACAATTAAGTGATACAGCTTGGGACTGGAACTCATTCGGGGCTGACTCTAAAGGCCCTGCTCTTTCTACTGCACCACCGACCAGGGCATTCAGAAAACGCTGTTCCTAACAGACACTCAGACCAGTCCTGGTTCAGACCCAAGGCAGCCATGACTGATTCCACATTGCACTGGAAGTTCTGATATTGGACACGTAGAAAATTCTCATTCATCGGAGGCTACAGTTACCCATCAACCCGTGCGATGTTCTCTCCTGCATCACAGCTCATCCTCTGCTCCTGGCTTCAGAGACCGTGTGCTGACACAGATAAGGAGTGTTCAGTGCATGTACTTCAGCAGAGTGATGTGGGAGGACAGATATGTAAAGTAGGGCACTGGAGAGGGTGGCATTCGCATGTGGGGTTTGAGATTGTAAATACAGGATTCAGCCAACCATTCATCACCTGTGATGGCAAATGGGAGAAAGGTGGTTGTCAATGACATGTCCTGGAGCCAGTCCCCACCCTGCTGGGGCAGGGAAAGAAGCTGGTCTGCCATCAGACAAAGGGGGAAATGATCCAGGACAGGTCTGAGGTGGTGGACGTGGGCTGATGCTCTTAAAAGAGGCTGACACTTGGCTGACATCTGCTCCCTTGCCAGGTGTCTGGGATGCCTTCCCAACCAGGAGACCTGTGGTGCCCTGCGAAGTTCACCCAGTAAACTTGGGTCCTCCCATCCATGCTGATCAAATATTTCCCCCTTAACATTCTGGGCAACCTAGTGGAGGTACTGCCATGATGGAAATCCATCTGTTCTGAGGTTGAATATGTGTCCTTCTCCACTTGCGTGAAACCTGTTAGTATTTAAATAGGTTCAAGGTGGAGCTGCCCTCTCACCGCATGTTCTATAAATACCTGGGAGTATATTAGATCATGCTGTTGGCAAAACAGTACACTGCCCAATCCCTCCTGAGACCACTGGTTTCATTCACCCTCTCCTATGGGACTGCTGGAATGGAAGTGTCTCACAGGACACTCTATATTTCTCTAGAATTTTGCATCATTTAGATGAAAACAAATCTGTAACCAGCTCTGTGGCCTTGGCTTCAAGGTTTGTTTGTATCTTAACGGGGAGGCTGCTGGGGACGGGAAGGTCATTTGGCACTGAGTGGGACTGTAGATAGAGTGACTGCCTGACCAGCAGGCCCTGCCTTCCAAATTGCAGAGTCCATGAGATATGCCTGAGTTGGGGGACCACTGGCCTGATGGATGTTCAGGGGTGTCTGATCTCTGGGGTAGGGTCTCTCCAGTCAGATGGAAGATGCTCTCTTGGTTTTAGGTTCTATATAGGATGTAGTCAGCTCCCACCGAGAGTTGGGTACATGGAGCTAAGATTTGATCTTTCGGAGAGGGGGCTGCCTTAGATGAGCAGGGAATCAGGTTCTCGACCCAACAGGCTAGGAATCAGGGCAATGGGGATGGGGAACCCCAGAAGCAGAGGCCACAGAAAGGCTGACGTGATGAGGTCTAAGGCTCAGCGGGCCCGGGGATACTGGGACTGACCGCAGCCCCCTCCTCCTGATGGGAGCGGGGCTTCTCAGGCTCTGGTTTCCTTTGACACAGGGACTGGGCAGGATTAGCCCCTGCAGCTAAGCAGAGTTGGGGAAGGCAGGGGCTGGCAGCTTCACTTGCCAGGTGCCTTCAAGGACCCCTCGCTCCTCCCATCTGATCATCTCGGCCTGCCTCTCAGTGGTCTCTGAACATAACCGTTTTTGTCCCACTTTGCTTCCCACTGTGACCTGTCACTCATTCTTTCCCTCGGCCCCTCCTGCCATCCCTGCCTCCTGTGAGCACACCAGGCTCATCCCAGCACTGCTCAAAGTCCTCATTCGGACTGTTTCTTTGTCTTGAATTATTTTCTTTCTTCTGGATGCCTCCCCAGGTTGTATATCTCCAAGGCAACATGGAGATCTGCCTCTTCCATAAACGCTCGGCCACCTGCTGCAGCCGACTGGCCACTTCCTCGTACCCCTGAATGACCACGGTATCTTCAAAGTGTGCCCTAAGATTTAGAGTTTCATTCCACACTGTCTTTCATTTCACCATAGGGTCCTGTTTAACGTTAGCCTTCTCATTTGGTTCAACTCAACGAGCATGTATTGATCATCAACAATCAACCCGACACACTGGAGACTTGAGTACAAGACGGAGTCCTTGCAAACATGAAAATACCATCTACTTAGTGCAGGACACTATGTTGATACCCTAGGTGTGCACTGGCCTTGTCCCTCACAATGAATTTTAAGCATCTTTTGCAGTAGGTTTTGCTAGCAAGCACTGAACGCTGAGCTCTCATAGGCTCTGCTGAGGAATTTTCCATCATCCGGTTTACTCGTTACAGTGGCCCAGCGTGCAGAGCTGTCTTCCATCACTCTCTGTCCTGACACCTCTTCTTAGAAAGTCTGCCCACACTCCCTTCTCATAGCTGCTGACTTCATGGCCACATTGACGGGACAGTAGGCTACACGGTCTGTCCAATGCCCTGACCAAACCTGGGCCAACCAGATCCTCTTTCTTTGTTATTTGTAATTTGGACTTAAAAATTTCAGTGACTGTTGGACTTGTGATGACATAGACCCAGAGGCCCAGAGTACCATGTCGGAGTATCTATTTTCTGCTGTGTATAAAGAGAAGGAGAGAGAGAGACAGAGACAGAGACAAAGAAAGAGAGATATGAATTAAGCAAATACATGGAGAAAAGCAGAGAGAGAGAGAGAGAGAGAGAAGGTGAGAGAGAGATGGAGAGACAGAGAGAGAAATGGAGAGATTGAGAAAGACTAGCAAACTCCATTCCTAATAGTGTCTCAGTTCCTGATTCCAAACCCCGTGAGACTAGCAGTACTTCCTGCCCTGCGTTCCTTGAGACACATACCACTGTATCCTTACAACAGTTTTTGACTTAATGAAGCTGACTTAAATGGGTTATTACTACTTGGAACCACACATACTGGCTAAGATGCACTATGAGAAATGTTATTATTCCATTTCACAGATTAAATAACTGAGTCTCAGACAATCCCATTGTCTTCAGTCAATGGTTGGAACGGGACATTCAAAGCAGCTCTTTGGATTCTAATATACTGTCCTATGTCCAAAACCTAACCCAGAGCTAAACACCTAGTAGGATCTCAATTAATACTTATTAATGTATTGGGTGGTGAAATTCTCTAGTGAAATGGTCTTGGTCATTCTAGCCCTAGCCCTCTCTTCCTTCCATACTTCTCCCCAGTGCTTACCCAATGTTCCCTATCTGTCCCCTTAGTCATTTTCTCAGTTCAGGATCAGCTCTGAGTCACACAAAGAGCACACAGATCAGCTGCTGAACGGGGTGCCTGGAGATCACGTCCCCATTTGACAGTGCCATTGGGGGTTGCCAATCGTTTGTCTCCAGCAATTTCTCCCCTTACATAATTGGGTAATTGGGAGAGGCAGCTAAAGGCAGATGTATCCCCACACCTCAGAAAACATTAATCAAGAGAACAGCAGTGCTGTCTGCACTCTCAGCAGTTTATTACAATTTCTGTAACAAGAGGAGCTGTGGGCATGTAAAGCATTATCTTCTCCCGTCATGTCTAACAAAATATCCCAGAACAGCAGGCCCACAAGGACAAGGTAAGGCCATTCTCCATTCTAAATAGCATATACTTTTTTGAAAATAAAAGAAGCAATTTAAGCATTTTGGCTTCCTAGAGTGAGTTGGCAGGCATACTTCTCATCTCGCAGATGCCTTCGGGTGAAGGTGTTTTAATAAGAGAGAAAGTGGGAAGAAGACAGCAGAATTCACCAGAGACCAAGAGGAACCACAGAGCATGGGGTGTGGAGCCCACAGACTGGAAAGAGGTGGGTGGGGGGGAGGCGCGGGCATATGAGCTTGGGGAGAGATGGCTTGCTTCTGCTCAGACACACATGCCATGTCACCCAAAGCCCCCAGCAGAGTCCCATTACTGACAGCCAACCAACAGGTGAAGAATTTAATTCTCTTTGTTTCACTTCTTCATTTACCACAGTTAATAAGAGAATGTAGAAGTGAGTATTATATAATTTGGGAGGGAATGCATTTCCCAAATTAGTATATCTTTTGAGAGCCTCCACCCTAATAAGGACATGGGCCAAGGGAGGCTGCATTTCTTTGAAATGATGGATAGATTTCTTTCATCCATTGCAGAATCAACCCGATGTAGCGGTTCTGGAGCCAGGCTGCTTGGGATTGAACCTTAGTTCCCCCATGTGCCACTCATGTGACCCTGAGCAAATTATGTGATCTCTCTGGGTCTCAGTTTCTTCATCAGTAATCTAGGGGTGACAGTGGCATCAGCCTCATAGAATTGTTATGAATGTTGAATGAGTTAATGCCCATGAAGTGCTAAGAACAGGGCTTGGCATGTAGGAGAGTCCAGTAAACGTTAACTATTATTATTCACATGATTTTTCGGTATGTCAACTACATATCCACTGCCCGGGATGCGAAAAGGAATAAGGAGAAGAATCTGCCCTCAGAGCGTCCATGTTCTAGATGGCTAACAGACACTCAAAAGTAACAAGAGACCACAATTATTGTGTATTCGCTGTGTGCCAGGCACAGTGTGTTGGACTTAATGGGACAGGTGCTATTACCTATCAGGCTTAGAGAGGTTAAACAACTGGCCCAAGGTCACACAGCTAAGAAGAAGTGGTGCAGCCAGGGTGCACAGCCAAACCCGCCTGGTACCACCACCTGGCCTCTTAACTGCTGACTCAGCATGACTACCGCTTCCTCTGAGAGAATTTACATTATTCTTCCGTTAAGATGATGCAAATGTCCCGTCTCCAAGCTGGCTCTTCTTCCTCACAGAATCCCACTCTCTTTTCCTTCAGAAAACTGATCACAATTTTTAACTGCATTTTTATTGGTTGTCTTTCCCCCAGACCATAAACTCCATGAGGGCAGGGAACAGATCATCTGTTATGTTCATCATTGCCTATCTAGCAACTAGCGCATGGCCTGGCAGGCAGCAGGCTCTCCATAAATGCCACTGGATAATCAACTGTGATAGGCTGCCTCTCTGAAAGTAAACAGAAGGCTGTACTATCTCCCTAAGTGCTGTAACAAAGATGTGAAGACAACACACGGGGTGTTACTTCAGGGCATTAGGGAAGGCTTCTCTGAGGAGGTGACACATAGACAGGACCTAGAAGGATGAGGAGAAATGGGTCAAGTAGAGAGGGGGTGAAGGCTGCTTCGAGCATGTGCAAAAGCACGTCCATGGGCAAAACCACAAAAAGCAGAGAAAGCCCAGCTGAGGGAAGAGAAAACGCCAACAATGTCTTGGCAACTGTGCGTATCGGTCCACTAGCATCCAGAATGAGTGCCTGTTGGCAAGGTTATAATGCGTTCCCCGCGTGAGGCTGAGTTTCCATAACACAAAAAAAGCCCTTTGAGGAGACGTTTGAGGGAGAGTGAAAAAAGGAATATGCCTTTCTTCACCATCCAAAGAGAGAGAGGATAACACTTTGATCAGGAACCTCGGCTTCATCTACAAATGAGCATACCAGTCAGAATTCAGTTGGCTGAAAGAAGAAGGAAACCCCACACTTACGGGTGTTGAAACAGGACGGACACTGGCTCCCTCCTGTCCAAAGTCAGGGGTAGGTAACCCTGGGGACCAGGCACCAACCTGGTCCTCATGGTCTAGGATGTGCTCTGGTCATTGCTCCACTGTTTCAAGAAGTGGGGTGAAGAGGGTGGGGAAAGAAGACAGTTTCTGGAACCTTTCTGCTTACATCCCATTGGCCAGACCTAGGCATCTGGCCATACCTGTCTACAAAAGGGGGCTGAGAAATGTGGTCTTAATGTGTGCAAGAGATCGTGTGCCCAGCTAGAAACCAAGGGCCTTAGAGAGAACTAGAACAGAGACTAGGGTGGACCACTGGCCTCAGTCTCTGCCCAAAGCAGATCCAGCTCACTGCATGATTTCGCCTTGCCCTTGGCATGTGCAGTGCAGTCACTACCTGGACCAGGGGTTAATGTATTCTCAGGCTAGCTAACATATATACTTATCAGTAGAAGCCCATGCCGTGCCCATCATTTCAAATATTGAAAGCTGTGGAACCCTGTGTTCCAATGCAAGTTTATATGGAATTCCATGATGCTAACTGCTTGAAGACATATTTCTCTACTGAAATCAGAGGTAGGAGGGCTAGAACATCATCTAACATCCCCATCCCTTGACAGTGGTCCCTACTTCAGGGCCCTGGAATCACCGTGTGGAAACCGCAGGCTTAAGGCAACTGTCAGAGAAACTACAGACTCTCATCGGTATTTTAAAATTACATCTAATCGCTCTACCGTTTCAGCAGTACGTCTAGATTATCACTTTTTTAATCAGAAGCAAAAGCACCACCCACCCCCACCCCCCAATTTTTGCCAATTCTCACAGATTTGTGAGCTTCTTTATGGGGACTTGTGGAGAGCCAAGACGACTTGGCACCTGAACGGTTTTAGAAAGATGAAATGAGATAGTATAAAGAGCTCAGCACAGCTCCTGGCGTGTAGTAAGTTTTCCCCAAAATGTTAACTATTATTATCATTTCTCACAATTTATTCTGCTTAGGTAACAATGCAACTTTTAACATATATTTTAACCAAAATGGCTTAATGATGAAATGGTTGTGTCTATCCCATGCCAAGTCCCATTTTATGACTAATAAAGTACACCTTTGTTTTTTTGTTTTCTTTTTTTCCAGCTTTATTGAGATATAATTGACAGAGAACATTGTGTGAGTTTAAGGTATAGAATGTGATGATTTGATACACATGTATATTGCAAAATATTTTCCGCAATAAGATGGTAACACATCCCTCACCTCACAGATTTACCATTTTGCTGCTGCTGCTGTTACGGTGAGAACATTAAAGCTCTACTCTCATAGTAACTTTAAAACATACAGTACAGTATTGTGAACTACAGTCGCCATGCTGTACATTACATCCCCAGAACTTATTCATCTTATAACTGAAAGTTTGTACCCTTTGACCAACATCTCTCCATTTTCCCTACCCCTCAGCCCCTGGCGACCACCATTCTACTCTGTTTCTATGGGTTCAATGGTTTCATAGTCCACATATAAGTGAGATTATACACTACTTGTATTTCTCTGTCTGACTTAATTCACTCAGCATAATGCCCTCAAGGTCCATCCATGTCGTCACAAGTGGCAGGACTTCCTTCTTTTTTATGGCTGAATTAGACACACACACACACACACACACACACACACACACACACACACATCACATTTTCTTCATCCATTCATCCATCTATGGACACTTCCATTTCTTCCATGTCTTGGCTATTGTGGATAATGTTGCAACAAACACGGGAGTGCAGATATCTCTTAAACATATCAATTTCATTTTCTTTGGATCTATGCCTAAAGGAGCACTGCTGGATCGTATGGTGGTTCTATTCTTAATTTTTTTGAGGAACCTCCATGCTGTTTTCCATAGTGGCTGCACCAGTTTACATTCCCACCAACAGTGCACAAGGATTCTCTTTTCTCAACATCCTCCTCCATGTTTGTTATCGCTTGTCTTTTTGACAATAGCCATTCTAACAGGCGTGAGGTGATATCTCTTCGTGGTTTTGATTTACCTTTGCCTGATTATGAGTAATGTTGAGCACTTTTTCATGTACCTGTTGGTGATTTGGATGTCGTCTTTGGAAAAAGTCAATCCAGGCGTCCTTTGCCCATTTTTCAGTTAGACCATTTGTGCTTTTTTGCTATTGATTTGTATGAGTTTCTTATATACTTAGGGTGTTAAGCTTGCATCAGATATATGATTTACAAACATTTTATCCCATTTCGTAGGTTGCCTTTTCATTTTGTCGATTGTTTCTTGCTGTGCAGAAACACCTTTGTTTTTAAATTAAATTCTTCACCAAGGGACTTTTCTTCTTTCTTAACTTCCGCTGTTTTGTTTATTACGGCATCAAAAGGGGAAAATATTTCCCTTTTAACCCAGTGTGATTCTCCTGAATCTCTTTCTATGATAAACTGAATTCTAGGACATTAATACCATCAGCCAAAACTACCAAATTCTATCTATACAACAAATCTAAAACAGTATCTCCTTCCTTCTTAATCATTAGACAAGATTCCCAAATAAGCTTCATGCAGATTCCTCTTCATATTTGTCATAAAAATCACACTTAGTTTTCTTCCCCACGCTTAAGATGTTCTTGGTGCCAACAGTGATATAAATAAAATGATTAAATGTTAGGCAGAGATCAGACACCCCCAAAAATGGCAATTCTCATCATCATGTTGTAACTGCCGATAATGGTACTTTTCATACTTCTTGAGTACCTGCAATGTGCCTCTCTAGGCTTGGTGTTTAATACGCATGATGTCATTTAATCCTGCCAACAACCCCGCGAGACAGATATCACTAGCTTGATTTTATAAAAAAAGGAAACTAAAGCTCAGAGATGGGATTGGGTTTCCTAGAAAACAGAGCCCGAGGCAAACTTTCTTGCTAACACTGTACTGAGTGGGAAGCACGAGCCCAGGGAAGCATGGATGAGGGGGAAGGGAAGTGGGGAGGGTAGGAAAGGAGGCAGGTCCAAGGTGGTACATAACCAAGCTGCCAACACATCACAAGGAAGCACAGCTGCTTGCTCCACCACACAAGGGGTCCCGGAGAAGCTGTATGTGACCTCTGCACGTGGGCAGGACAGCAGGCGGTTTACTGTCTGGCTTCTTTTGGTCTCCCGTCTCCTATTGCTCAAAGCCGACCCCATGGGGTGTTAACTCCTCCATCCTCCCTCATTATGTTATCCAGCCTCGCTAGGCAGCCAGTGGGAGGCTAGAGCCTCTGTGGGTCCAATTAAGTTGGACCTGGAAGCTGTATGTCTGTGGCCTCCTCCATGTCAGGTACAATAAAGACTCCGACAAAGCCCAACTCTCGGTCCCGGGGGAGCATCAGTCAATCTGTGGTATTTGGAAATCAGGAGATGGTGATGGCGACCACATCATTGGGCTAAGTGGTTGGCAGGGTCCTTCTAATAGAGAAGCAAAAAAAAAAATGACAGAGAACAAGGACATCTGGGGCCAGATGGTATGGGGTGGCACACAAGTGGCACCCCGTACATCCGGAGAGCTGAAGTAGCTTGCCCAAGGATACACAGCCATGGCAGCCGGCATTCAAACCCAGGCCAGACTGACTACAAAAACACTTGAATTTTTCCATGACATCCAGATGTCTTGCTCTGACGAGATTTTGAGAAGCTAAAGAGGGACCCATGATTTTCTGAGCTGTCTGGTTCATGGCCACGAGAAGATAAATATTTATCAAGCAGTCATGGGTGATCTGTCAACAAGAATGCCTATAGGCTCGTGTCGTCCTTTTCTGTATCCTGGGAACAGACACTTCCGGAGGGCATGAGCTACCGTGATTATAATGCTTCATGGGATCTGCTGTGGCTGCCTTAACTTAACCCAAAAGGTTAGCACCAAACCAAACACTGGGTGCGGCGGGTAGCATACGAGTGGCCAGTGCTCTGCCCTCACCTCTGCCTGTCGGATGTCAAGGGCATCAGAGATGAAATCAAGTGGGGAGATTTCCCTGAAGTGGGAGCAGCAGTGCCATATGTTTCACAGGAAACAGCTTGAGTGAATGTTCAGTGACAAGACCAGCAATTTGAGAAGTAAGGCTCAGCAGCTGCGCAAAGGCTTCTGTTCCAGGAGATGTTGGCTCTCATAGGTGTGCCCTGTGTTAGGAACGCCCATCGCTCACCATAAGCTTGCCTGTGTTCTTCTGTATTCCACCCCTAACCCCCTGCTCAGAAGCGTGAATGGGCCCCTGTCTTCTCTGCTCTCCCTCCCATCCCGTCCTGCCTTTTCCTGGGAGCAGAACTCCTTCCGTTGCAGTCCTGGCAGCTCTCACACCTTTGATGTCTTTCTCTCCACGTTGGGGTCTTTCTTCTACAAACATGATCAGACTTATCCATATCTAAGGTGACATTTCCCCATTTCTCCTCCATCGCTAGCCCATTTTTCTGCTTCTCAAAGGAACATCTATTGGATCTTAACCTCACACTCAATTCTTTTTTTAAGTCAATTTTTAAAAATTGAAGTATAGTTGATTTACAAAGTTCTGCTGTACAGCAAAGTGATTCAGTTACACATCTATATATACATTCTTTTCTTTAATATTCTTTTCCATTATGGTTTATCATAGGATATTAATATAGTTCTCTGTGCTATACAATAGGACCTTGTTGTTTATCCATTCTCTACATAAAAGCTCACATCTGCTAACCCCAACCTCCCACTCCATCCCTCCCGCAACCCCCGCCCCTTGGGCAGCCACCAGTCTGTTCTCTATGTCCGTGATTCTGTTTCTGTTTCACAGATAGGTTCATTTGTGACACTCAGTTCTTAACTGTTTCAATGCTGGTTTTCCTCTCGCCACTCTGCTGAAATGCTTTCTCCAAAGGTCGCTGTAATAAACGTCTATTGTTTTTGCCACTCTCCACAGCACTGGCTCTCCCTCCTTCCCCATTCCCTCCATCATACCCCAATTCTCCCCCTAGAGAATCACTTCCTTTCCTCCTCTCAACCTATGAGATTTGCCCGGGCTGCACATGTAACTCAAGGGTGAAGGATATGACCTCTGCCTATGTCAATTAGTGATTTGCTTGGGGACGGGCACGTAGACTTTTTCTGGGGGTGCTGAGGGGCATATGCTTCCTCTCTGATGTTGTATTTAAGCCTGAGAGAGTGAAGGCCCTGAGCTACTTACAACTACCCATCACCACAAGGGAATGGAGCCAACGTAGAGGAGATGGAGCTGAAGGATGGAGGGATGAATAATCTGATTCTGGTGACATGACATGCATCCTTGAATCATGTCACTCCTGATGGCATCCCTATCTGCTGACCCCTTCAGTTACCTGAGCCTTTTTGCATAAGTCAGTCTACTGGGGTTTATGTTACCTGCAGCAGAAAGAGCCCCAACGGATACAGATATCTAGTGCAGTCATCAGTGACCTCTGAAGCACCAAAATCAACTTTCAGCTTTGCTTTCCCCACTACATGCTGGGTACCATCCTCTTGGTATTTCAATGAGGCCCAAGCCTCAGCTCTCACAGACACTACCTCTTCGGCAGAGCCCTCAATTCCAAACTTGCTTCTCCTCTTGACTTTCACTCTTCTGCTAATGGCACCTTTTTCCTCTCAGTCCTTGAGGCTTAAAGTCTTGAAGCCATTGCAACTTCTTCCCGCCCTTTGCTCCAAAATCCATTTCCAAGTCCTATCACCCTCTCAGACTATACTACAAAGCAACAGTCATCAAGACAGTATGGTACGGGCACAAAAGCACAAAAATAGATCAATGGAACAGGATAGAAAGCCCAGAGATAAACTCACATACCTAGGGTCACCTAATCTATGACAAAGGAGGCAAAAATATACAATGGAGAAATGACAGCCTCTTCAATAAGTGGTGCTGGGAAAACTGGACAGCTACACGTAAAAGAATGAAAGTAGAACACTCTCTAACACCATATACAAAAATAAGCTCAAAATGGATTAAAGACCTAAATGTAAGGCCAGACACTTTCAAACTCTTAGAGGAAAACATAGGCAGGACACTCTTTGACATAAATCACAGCAACATCTTTTTTGACCCACCTCCTAGAGTAATGGAAATAAAATAAAAAATAAACAAATGAGACCTAATGAAACTTAAATGCTTTTGCACAGCAAAGGAAACCATAAACAAGACAAAAAGGCAACCCTCAGAATGGGAGAAAATATTTGCAAATGAAGCAACTGACAAAGGATTAATCTCCAAAATATACAAGCATTTCATACAGCTCAATATCAAAAAAACAAACAACCCAATCAAAAACTAGGTGGAAGACCTAAACAGACATTTCTCCAAAGAAGACATACAGATGGCCAACAAACACATGAAAAGATGATCACATCACTAATTATTGGAGAAATGCAAATCAAAACTACAGTGAGGTATCACCTCACACCGGTCAGAATGGCCATCATCAATAAATCTACAAACAATAAATGCTGGAGAGGGTGTGGAGAAAAGGGAACCCTCCTGCACTGCTGGTGGGAATGGAAATTGATACAGCCACTATGGAAAACAGTACAGAGGTTCCTTAAAAAAACGAAAAATAGAACTACCATATGACCCAGCAATCCCACTACTGGGCATATACCCAGAGAAAACCATAATTCACAAAAACACATGCTCCCCAATGTTCACAGAGGCACTATTTACAATACCCAGAACATGGAAGCAACCTAAATGTCCATCAACAGAGGAATGGATAAAGAAGAAGTGGTACATCTTCTTTATATATACATGTACATCTTCATGTATATATACAATGGAATATTACTCAACCATAAAAAGGAATGAAATTGAATCATTTGTAGAGATGTGGATGGACCCAGAGAGTGTCATACAGAATGAAGTAAGTCAGAAAGAGAAAAGCAAATATTGTATAATAACGCATATATGTGGAATCTAGAAAAATGGTATAGGTGATCCTATTCACAAAGCAGAAATAGAGACACAGACGTAGAGAACAAATGCATGGATACCAAGGGGAAAAGGGGTGGGGTGGGAACTGGGAGACTGGGATTGACACATATACACTATTGATACTATGTATAAAATAGACAACTGATGGGAACATACTGTATAGCACAGGGGACTCTACCTAATGTGCTGTGGTAACCTAAATGGGACGGAAGTCCAAAAGGGAGGGGATATCTGTGTGTGTATGGCTGATTCATTTTGTTGTGCAGTGGAGGCTAACACAACATCGTAAAGCAACCATACTCCAATAAAAATTAATTTTAAAAAAAGTCCTATCACCCTCAATCCTCAAAAAACTGCCATGACTGTCCATTGCCTTTTTTTGTTTTTGTCTTTTTTTGCAGTACGCGGGCCTCTCACTGTTGTGGCCTCTCCCGTTGCGGAGCACAGGCTCCGGACGCGCAGGCTCAGTGGCCATGGCTCACAGGCCCAGCCACTCCGCGGCATGTGGGATCTTCCCAGACCGGGGCACGAACCCGTGTCCCCTGCATCGGCAGGCGGACTCTCAACCACTGTGCCACCAGGGAAGCCCCGCCCATTGCCTTTTGAATGCAGTAAGCATAATTCCACAAACATTAATTACAGCCTCTCCTCTGTGTCAGGCACTGCGCTAGGCATTGTGAGGAAGACCGATTAGGATGGATATAGTCCCTGACCCTCCAGGGCCTTAAGATCTAGTGGTTTAGGTGACTAGACCACAAAGCCTCATGCGCGTACACACACACACACAGACACACACACACACGCACACACACACACAGGGTACTGAATAATGTGCGCTTTCCTCATTCATTCCCAACCCGCCTCCCCAGTTTTAATTTTCTCTTTTGTACCTTCTGCTTAAGCCAGGTTGAACTGCCCACACTTCCATGTTCTTCCACTTCCTTGACTTCGCTTATGCTGTTTCCTTCCCTGGAATATCCTTCCCTCCGACTCTGCGTGGCCAAACCTGGTTTACACTTTAAAGCCTTTCTCAAATGACACATTACCATAAGTCTTTTGCTGATTACCCTAGTCAGTTGTCATCTTTTTCTCCTCTCAGTTCCCAAAGCACCCTCTATGAAGCTCCACCCTGCATTTTCCATGTTTGAAAAATAATGTAATTATGTAAGTAACTTATCTGCCCGATTACATGACATATTCATTAAGGGTAGAAACTTTTTTTTTGTATCTTTGAGTCCCGACCAACTAGGAAAGTTAATGCTAAGAATGCGTTTACCGATACAAAGCACATGCATCATTCAGAACCAGCTCTTTTTACACTGAAGAATTCTTTACCTAAAATAAAATTTGTAAAGATTTCCCACAGGTTTTTGAAAATAAACATTCAGATTCATTTGAACTATTAGCCTGGAGGAGAACTGTAGCTTGGGAGAAATCAAACAAACAAACAAAAAAGTAAACTTATTAGAAACCGCTGCCCATTAATGATTTCCTAGAAAGCAGAAGAGAGTAGATCTTCCCTGACTATGGGAACTGTTTAGAAAATAGGATTCTGTTTTCAGAAATGGGATTAAAGCATAGATCTACTTTTCAAAACCTGTATTGGAAGTAAGAGCTTGATTTGGAGAGGCTGGCATTATGGGAGAACATTCAGAATGATGCTATTACACTCACGAGTCATACTGGAGGGGACTTTGTTCTTCCTGGAGTTCCTGGAATCCTGGGACATTGGCTGGGAGTTAGCCTGGGGTTCTGGCTACCAAGAAGGGCCAGTCCGGGGACCTGATGGACAGTCTGCCCCAACTGTTCTGTGATGACACGAGGTGGAGTGGAGGTGGGCCATAATCACTGTTAGCTCCACCAGAATTCCTGAGCAGGGCTGGGGCTGGGGGATGGGTCCCTGGGCAACATGAGTACAGAAGGTGGAAGAGAAAGGAATCGCAGGCCATTTCACACCTTCAGCCAAGACCTGGGTTCCTCCCAGGGCTACAAACAAGGTGCAGACTTGGATGCAGGTGGTCTTGGAAAGGTGTCAGCTGGCCTATGATCTTCCCAGGATCAGGACTCCTGCCTGGACCCAGCTCCCAAAAGCTGGGATGGTTAGGGGATGGGGCAATGTACAAGGAAGGCCGAATCAGTGGTACAGACTATATGTGCTCACGGAGTTTCCAGGCAAGAGGAGCTGGGTGGCACGGAAGGCAGGTGAGGCTTCCTGCAGAGCTGGGCGTGGGCAGGACTGGGACAGCAGAGGAGGAGAGGTGCATGCCGAGAATTCCAAGCAAAGGACCTGGAGCTGTGGCTCATTTGGGAAACGCTTTTGTATTTCAGGAGGAAAGATGATAGAGTTGCTTTTAATTATCTTAAAGACCCTGTGCAAAATGGGCTTTGGAGTTTGGATGGGGAATTATTGCCACAGCATGATCAGTTCTGATGGCCGGGCATGAATCTCTGACAAAATGGGGAGTCTGCAAGATAAATGGCTCAAAGCAAGCTCATTACAGTGACCTTTCAAGGGAGAGAGGGAGACGTGAGTGCTGTCAGCCGGGCTCTGCCTCTCACCACGCAAGAGCAATGCTGAAAATGACAAAGTGCAACTGGTCCTCGGGGTTAGCTCAGAGTTGCTGATGCGTCTGGAAGCATTCTCAGGCACACGCCTCTCATCGGTGATTAATGGAGCTCCCTAAGGCTGGAGGGGGACAGGCCTTCACTCCATCAGCTAACTCCTGAGCACTGTCCAAGATGCTCATGTCACAGGTGGGGAAACTGAGGCCAGATTGGCCAATGTCACACGGCAAGGTGTTAATGAACCTGCTAACTTCTACAGCTTCCATATTGCTTGGTGATGAAGACTAGTATTAAACTCTTGCTCTGCTATTTGCTAATGGTGAGGTCTTGGACAAGTTCAATAAACTCTCTGAGGCTTGGTTTTCTCATTTGTAAAGTGGGAATTTCCTTCCTTCTTCCCTCCCTCCCTCCTCCCTTCTCTGTTTTTGTTTATTTTTGTAGGGTGACCAACACATCCTGTTCACCCAGGACTTGCCTGGTTTCAGCACCAAAAGCCCGGCAATCTAGGAAATCACTCCATCTCTGGCAAACCGTACGTCTTTGTTCAGTGATATTGCCTGACTCGGTTCCAGGTGCTGGGACAGCAGATACTCAGAGCAGATACCTGTTCTCCAGGAGTTAACATCTAATTCTATCAGGGGAAGACATACATGGATACATTGATAGGATCACAAAATAATACACATCCTGCACACGTGAAACTATGTGTCGGGCTGTCTACTACGTATTTTATAAATATTATATCATTGTAAACTTAATACTGGGAAGTAAATATCCATATACCCCCTCCCTAATTATCAGATGAGAAAACGGACACTTTGCTTTATTAACTAACTTTCCTAAAATCATACTTAGAGTGAAAAGTAAAGCCAGCATTTAAAGCCTGGAGTTCCAGTGCTTGTGGGCCAGCCCTGACACCCCTTGAATGCAAATACAGGATTTAGACTGAGTGAGGCCACAGAGGGAGCCCCCTGCTTACACAGGCTGTTGATTAGCTTCTAAGAAGATTGCATTTGCTTTCCCCTCCCAGCTGGTTTGGGATCTGTGGTCCTATCCACCAGGCTGTGTGGGAGATGCAGAGAAGGTTACCCCTCAGATGCGTCTGCTCCAGCTCCGAGCACCCAGCAGGCCTGGGAGCCCTTTCTCACAGTTCTATCTCCACCTTAGAAAACCAAGGGGGAGAGATCCCGACCACCAGGCAGCTGCCCCAGCAAGCAGGGAAGCACGAGGCTGCAGAGCCTGCAGGATTCCTGGAGTGGGGGAGTCCTTTGGCTTTGAGGACTTTGGGGCCAGGAGCATCTACCAGCAGCAGGTGGAAAGCAGGCGATGTCCCCACGCCAGCCAGAGCTCTGTGCGAAGAGAGAAACTGGAACCCATTTCTCTCGGACCTTCGAGGCCCCTGGCAGATGACAGGCTGATGAACGAGGACCATGCCTGAGGCACATTTCAAGTTTCCGAGGCTGACTGTTCTATCCATCTACCCAACCACATTTATAGGAAATGTACAGATTGGTGCTCTCGGAAGGAACCTTATCCATCACCCGGTCCAAGGGCCTCATTTTGGAGATGAGGAAATTGAGGCCAAGCTTGGAGAAAATGACTTCTCAAGGTGGCACAAGATACGACGGGAAGAGACAAGTCTTAGCCCCGAATCACCTGACTCCAAATGCACACACTTCTACAAAAATGCACAGCTCCTCCAAGTGGCTGGGCTCTAAAATTATCTATAGGGGACATAACTCCCCTTGCTACACTTGCCATCTTTATAAAGGAGGCTTTAGGGTGGAGGAGTGGGGCTCAAAGTCTATGGGTCTCTGGCGAGCATCAGTTGGAAAGGGAAATCCAGGATTCCCTGGATTCTTGCGAGATGTGGTCCAAACAGGTCTAAAAATGTTCTTGACATTTGAGGTCAAGATGTCGAGATAAGATGTGTGGTGGGGAGAAAGCGGGAGGAAGAGGGAAGGGAGAGGCAAAAAGGAGGAGGATAAAGGGAGGAACAGAGGGAGACTGTCAGTGTGGACCAGGCTGGACCAGAGTGAGTTTTAGAACAACCTCAACAGCATCTCCTCCCATACCTTATGCCCACCCAGCACGTATATGGCAGAAGCCGTGGGGAAGCTTCCAGGATTCACAGGTAGAGTCAGCTCCCAGCTTCACTACCCACTGTGATGTGACCTTGAGCAGGTCTGAATGCCCTCCGCTTCCCCTCCCCCCACCGCCGCCCTTGATTTGTTTCTTCATCTGTTAGAAAGCTCAACAGAGAGTGTGTTTATAAAATGCTCATCACAGGGCCTGGCCTAGAAAGCCCTTAATAAATGGCAGTTGTCACCACTTTGTCACCAAATGTTGGTGGGAACACTTTGATACCTGCCTCCCGGCAGCCAGATGGGGGTGCTCATCAATTTCCCGCAGCTCCGGGGTCAGGCTTGCAGGGTGGCCACGCTCTGGTCCCTTTCGCTCTGCTGGCTGACGCGGGAGCCACGCCTGCTGCCCATCAGTTCAGGTTGGCATTTGGAACAGAGCATTTACAGTCCTCCTGGTGTAGCTGGAAGTACGCTGACAATATCTCAGCATCTCAAAGTGGAGAAATCAGAGGGCGGAGGAAATGCAGTCTTGCTACAGAAGGATTTACCAAATACTGCCTTTCATCGGGAGCCTCTCCAGAGCACTTAAAGTCCAATTTCCTTTTGCCAAAATTCTGTTTCCCTGTAGATGGCTAGGAACATGCCTAGTGTGAACAGGAGGAGTGTGGAGACTGGTGTGATCTTTCCCGCCAACCCCTTCTCTTGCCTTTTTAGAAGGCTCTTTGATTTGGTCCAGGATACTGACCTGCAGGAAGCAGGGAGGGGACACAAGTGCCAGTCGCACATCTGTGTTTGACAGAGCTGCCCACCATCTGGGGCTGTTCAGTTTACTGCTGCCGCTGCCTTGGGCCAGCGAGCACCCTGTTATTCTAAGTGATTCTCACCCAGATCTCAGACCCTGCGGGGGAGATAGGGGACAGTGAAGGAAGAAAGGGCCGGCCTGTGACAATCACGCAGACACATGCCACAGCAGTCACTCATTCAGTGTCCCCTGACTTCTGACATATCAGCGCAGTCAGCGGCCCCTGGGCCCATCACCCCAGCCTCCCAGCTCTCTGCTCTCTGCCCTCAGTTGGGGAGAGGAATGTAGAGCCAGTGCACCCCAGGGCTGGGCTTACTCTGCCTTCCCTGCTCTTCCGGTCACCTGCTGCTGGATTGATACCTCAGACCTTTCCAGAAACCACGCTCAGTGTAGCAGCAGAGGAAGGGTTTGGAAGCAGCAGACTGGGATTCAAGCCCAGCTGTTGATCTTTGCCTGGTCCCTTAACCCTTCCAAAGCCCATGTCTTCATCTGCAAAAGGGTGGTGGTCATGCCACCAGGCAATCTGCATGGAGCACGGCTCAAGGGAAAGGACGGAAGCATCTAACGCAGCACAGGGACTCCACGTAGGACAAGTCTCTTCCTCTCTTCCAGGGAAGGCAGGTGGTACCCCAGACATCACTGGACCACCACATCCAAGTAATACTTGAGTCCCTACTTCTGGTGTATAGAACAAAGGAGACGTCCACGGGGTCTTTCTGTCTCCAACACTGCAGAACAGGAATTGGGCCCCTCAGGGGAGCTTGGGGCTGGTGATAGTAGGCCTCCTCTCCCCAGAGCTGGGGCCACTTGGCCTCGTCTGCAGCCCAGCCTGACCCTGGTCTCCGAGGCTCACCCTCACCTTACACAGGTTGGCTTCAGGAGCCCCAGCTCCAAGTGCTGGGGCTACACCACGTCACTCTTGTGACTGGTACAGCTCTGATCCTACGGCCCAGCTTCGACCCATCTGTGCTTCCTCCAAATCCAGGGAACTGGCCTGATGCCCAGGTGCTCCTGGGCTGGAGCTCTGGTTTAACCTGCCTTGGTTCATCTTGGACTCCTGGCATGGACGCCATAATCCATTGACGACACTCCCCTTCCTGTTTCTCCCACCCTCACCCCACCTGAAGCTGCATGGGTGCCCTTCTGGATTTCAGAATACTGCCCTGGCCAGTGCAAGATCTGACTTATTTCTACATTTAAAAGCTCCTAAGATGCCTCAAAATATTTGTGTGCCCCCAAAGGAAGAGATTATTTAGGTGCAAAAGGCTCAAATTCCAATGAATTCTTATCCAAATATGGAGAAAAATAAATTCTGATATTGGTTGATCTCTTGCAATGATGTTTTGGGGGCCCCACAGATGATATTCTCAGTAAGAAGTTCTCAAACTTGTTTAGGTGATTGAGTATCTGAAAGTTGTTTTCCTCTTTCCAGAAGCAAAAATACTGTTATTTAATTCAATTGAGAGTTGTAAAAATACTAATGTAAGTCACTCCTTATTGTGATTTAAGCACTGTGCTGAGTGCTTTACATGGAATAGCTTACGCAATCCTCACAAAAACGCTGGAGGAAGTACTACTACTATTTATTGCCATTTCATTGATGAGTAAACTGAGGCTCAGAGAGGAGAGGACACTTGTCCAATGTCACCCCACAAGTTGGGAAACAGTGAATCAATCCAGAAAGTTCCATCAGTTCCATAGCCATTATTCCTGCCCTCCCACCCCATCCCTGAGACTCAAGAGACTACGTCATCAGTTAGATGTGATTATGTTATGTGTAAGGCACATCGAATTACAGCCATTAACGCATGGGCGGATTCACACACCAGCATGATAGCAAATCCAAGCAAGAGTTATCAGCTGTTTGATAACATTTGTCTACTAATTTTGCTAATTGTGCGTCCATTTGTCATCCTCTAGTGAGTGACAGCAAGTACCAAAAGTTTAAGAAAAACATAGGGGAGAAAAGCTTCCCTGGGAGGCATTTCGATGTCTTAGCCTATGTCTTTTCCTCCTGCCAACTGGAAAAAGCCACAATTATTGTGTATCAGAGGCTGAACAACCTAGCCTGGTTCGTGGAAACCTGTGTTCATTTAGAGATGTCCATCTCTGCCTGTCCACTGGTGACCCTTCCTAGGTCCTCTCCTGGTGTTCTAACCCAACATTCTGAGGGGTACACCCCTTCTCACCAGCACCAGTGGCCCAGTGCCACAGGGATTCTCAGCGAGGGTGGGGACACTTCCATGGGGCAGAAGCTGACCAGAAGCCGGGTGGTGGAAGGACAGTGCGATTTTGATGTACTTCTCACCCTTGTGGGATGGAGGTTCCAAGGTGACCCTTGCTTCTCTCCATATATGATATACCTATGCCCTATAGGACCGGACCACCCATCCAGTCCCCTCTCTGATTGGATGAAGTTAGGTACCCAGCCCAAGTGCAGACAAACCATACACTGACCAAAAACAAGGGCTTTGAGCCTCACTTCAAAGGATGAGCTCCACCACCAGATCCAACTCTTGGAAATGGAGAGCAACAGGCTTCAGGCTCCAGAAGGGGAGCCCTGAGGGGTGCTCGGGATGCTGGAAGACGGCTGCAACGGGCCACAGTTACAGAGATGCAGGAACTAGGGGTCAGAACAGGGAGTCAGCTGATGCAAGCAGAAAAATGGAGCAGATTCCCAGAGAGAGGAGGGGCTCCAGGAGAGAGATGAGACCCTAAAGGACCACCTCCTGGGGTCCCACCACCTGTCCTGTTCCGGCTCCAGTGTCTGCGAGATGTGGCTGCTGGCTCTTGGATTCCCATGAAATCCTTCTTTGCCTCCTTATCATCACCCACCCACTCCCATGCTTTTACTCCAGTCAGCGTGAGTGAACCTTCGTTCTTTGCAACCAAAGAGCACTGCCTTAAATGAGGTCCAGGAGAAGAGCGCTCAGGTTCCTGGGCCCCGAACTGTATCCCATCCCTGCCTCTCCCCAGACCCTTCACTGGGTTATCAGAAACCTCAGAAACTGCAGGGGTGGGTTCACTGCTTCCCTCATTAGCGCTTTCTCATCCCAGCCCTTGCTCCTCTGTGAGCTGTTTACGAGGCTTTGTACATTTGCTTACCGCTCACTCCCAAGCTTCCAGCCTCCTACTTGACTCCACCTCCCACAGTGATCCCTGCCCTGGCTCCTGCGGAGCTGGGGCTCATTTACATTTCACTCACCAACCCATTTAGTTAATTTTCTACAGTTAATTCAATTTTCACGGAGTAGCCCTGGATTGCATTTGCATTCATCACTTCCGGGGCTCTGAAGGGGATCAGAGTGGTGGCTTCCCTGCAGAGACCCTCACTTAAGCAAAGGACAACACAGCTTGCAGGCTGCGGGCAGAAGATCCCGCTGCAGGGTCAGCTCAGCAGCTTCTTCTAGGAGCAGCCCTGGGGGTCAAGCCTCTGGAGGGCAGTCAGTGCCCTCTGCCCAGGCTGCTCAGCCCAGGAAGGCAGCACCAGACTGAGCCTTCCTGCCTGCTAATGATTCATTGTGCATCCAACTCTAGGTTTACTGCCCGCTGTGCAAAGCATTTCCTTTACCTTAGCCTAAAACAGCTTAAGCTTCAGGGGTGTTGCCTAGTGCCTATATTATTACAAGGTTTGGGAAGGAAAAATTAAAATAAAATGCAATGAAATGAAGTAAAATAATAATACTTCACAAAATCACAATGGAAAAGGTGTGGTGGCTTTTGGACACAGCCAAAGAGAAACCTTGGGTCATAATGAGCTAAAGCAGCACAGCTATTTCATCTCCATCCTCATCTCCATCTCCGTCTCTGTCTCTGTCCTCGTCTCATCTCCATCTCCATCTCCGTCTCTGTCCTCATCTCCATCTCCATCTCTGAGTAGCTAGCTCTAGAAGCTTCCTGGTGGCATGACTCAGACCATCCTATCGGACGCCACTGTCAATGAGTGCTACATGTAACTAACTTTTTGTTTCAGGCCTTCTGCTGCTCTTCAAGCTAGTTAAGGAAAGCTTGCAGCAAGGAATAGTTATTGGAGTCTGCAATTCTGTTAAGTAGCAGAGGTTGCAAATTTGCCAGTAATCCCTTCTTCATCCCGAAAGCAGTGACGACTGGATTCAATCACTTACAAATTTCCCCTGCATCTGTCATATCTCAGGACTTATTGGGAAGGAATGGTCTGGCCTGGTTCCTTTTGTGTTTCATTTGGGCTTCAAGGGCTATACACAGAAAGGATGCTACTGCATAAGGCCAGCTTTCCAGAAATAGTTCCAAAATTCCACCTGTAGCTTGTCAATCAGGCCTTCCTTTGACACCCCTGATTCAGTTTGCTTCAGAATTTAGATCTGGTATCCCAGTGGGCTGAGATGCGGATCCCCTAGGACCTCGGGGTAGTAGGACAGGGGCTGGAACCAGAGGACTGATCCACCACCTCTGCCTGTGAGTGTGCAGAATGCTGTAAGTCGCAGAGTCCAGTTTACTTGGTACAAAAGCATCATTCTCCCTGTGGGCAGGGGGGCAGAGGTGCTGAGAAGCACTGCCTGTCCCTTCTTTCGCTACCCACCCTGCCCGAGTCCGAGCCCTACCTGGCTCTTCTGCAGCTCCCGTTTATTTCAGCTGCCCTCTCCAGTTCGCTTAGCATCCCTTCCTCTGGCCTGATGCAGGGGAGGGCTGGTTCAACTCTTGGGAGCCCCTGTCGGCAAAGCAGAGGACCTCTCCACCCCAGTAAGCACTCCTGGGGAGCTGACGCCAGCTGATCAGGGTCTTTTTCTGTGTGTTGTCAGCTGGAAGGGTCCTTCAGTTCCTCCATGCCACCAGCCAGCCAGCAGGGGCAGTTTGGGAAAAGGAACGCTGGGATGGACTGTTCTTTTATTTGTTTGTTTTTTACATCTTTATTGGAGTACGACTGCTTTACAATGGTGTGTTAGTTTCTGCTTTATAACAAAGTGAATCAGTTATACATATACATATATTCCCATATCTTTTCCCTCTTGTGTCTCCCTCCCTCCCACCCCTCTAGGTGGTCACAAAGCACCGAGCTGATCTCCCCGTGCTATGCGGTTGCTTCCCACTAGCTGTCTATTTTACGTTTGGTAGTGTATATATGTCCATGCCACTCTCTCACTTCGTCACAGCTTACCCTTCCCCCTCCCCGTGTCCTCAAGTCCATGCTCTAGTAGGTCTGTGTCTTTATGAGGGACCCCTGAAGGTGGGCCGGTTTCCATCAGCTTCGGAGGGAAAGGCCGTGGAGAGGACCTACAGCAGACGACACAGGAACACGGCATTCTCCACGTCCCCTTTAAGAAGTGATGTTGGTGCTGATTCCAGGAGACCTTTAAACAGGCACTTTATTAAAGTCTCAGAACTGATTAGACACAAGTCATGCTGGGTCTGTCAGGCTCCATTTATATCCTCTCTGCTTCCCCAAAAGGAGCTGAGCCAGGCTGACAGGTTTCTCCGGAACAGGCAAGGATCAATTCCAAGGCCACCTTCCCTGGGTGACCCAGAACGGGCTCCTCCCCTCCCTCCCTCCACCCAGGTCACCCCGCCAGACACCTGGGGTGTCAGAGCTCCATGTGAAACTCACTGTCTGACACAGAAGCCGCTGGCCACACATGGCTTTTGAGCACGTCAAATGTGGTTGGTCTGAACTGAGACGTGCTTAGTGTGAAAGAAAAGGTGAAGCACCCCTTTCCTATGTTTATATGGACTGCATGTTGAAATGATAATATTGGGGATATATGGGATCTAACAGAATATAGTACGAAAATTATTTTCACCTGTTTTGTTTTACTTTTTAAACACGGCTACTAGAAAATTTTAAAGTGCATTTGTGGCTTGCGTTCTATTCCTATTGGACAGTGCTGTTCTAGAAACATTTTAGACTGGAGGGGTCATCAGAGGCTCTCTGTGGATAGAGGGAGAAGGAAAGATCGACCAGCCTGCGATCCTGCCACTTCTCCGCTCAAAACTCTCTGAAAACTCTTCCTAACACCCTCCCCAAGGCGGTGCACGAGCTGGCTGGTGTCCTCCGCACCCACCTCACCTCCTTCAGCTGTTGCCCTCCCTGCTCTCTCCACTGCAGCCAATGCGGCCAACCATGCCTCAGGCTGTTCTCTCTGCCTAGAATGTTCTTCCCCAGACCTTCGCCCGCTCCCTCCCTCTCTTTATTCAGTCCTCAACTGGAAAGTCACCTCTTCAAAGAGGCCACCCCATTCACATCCCCAAGCTCAATGAGAACCAATCACCATCCCTTGACTCTACTTCCCTTTGCACCAAAGCTCTTATTACCGCCTGCCTTGAAATTGCACATTTACTGTTTTTTTATTGGAGTATAATGACTTTACAGTGTTGTGTTAGTTTCTGCTGTACAACGAAGTGAATCAGCTATATGTATACATATAGCTCCTCCTTCTTGGACCTCCCTCCCATACCCCCATCCCCCATCCCGCCCATCTAGGTCATCGCAGAGCACCAAGAGGTGCTATACCGCAGGTTCCCACTAGCTATCTATTTTACACGTGGTAGTGCATTTACGTCAAACCTAATCTCCCAATTCATCCCACCCTCCCCTGCCCCCACTGTGTCCACACGTCCGTTCTCTACATCTGCATCTCTATTTCTGCCCTGGAAATAGGTTCATCTGCACTATTTTTCTAGATTCCACATATATGCATTAATATATGATATTTGTTTTTCTCTTTCTGACTTACTTCACTCTGTATGACAGACTCTAGGTCCATGCACATCCCTACAAATGACCCAATTTCGTTTCTTTTTATGGCTGAGTAATATTCCATTGTATATATGCACCACATCTTCTTTATCCATTGATCTGTCGACGGGCATTTAGGTGAAACTGCACATTTCCTTTCTGTCCCCTCCAAACAGGGGCCTTCTGTCTCTTGTCTACTACAGTGCTCGGCACATACTAGCCACCCAGTGAATGTTTGTTCAATGAACACAAAACAAGAGCCCCCCCGCCCAAGGTCAGTGGGATCAGGCTGTTTTCAGATGAGTCAATTCACACTTGGAGCGAGGTGAGGACAAGACAGAGCAGGAACTGGGTTCGCTAACTGCACCGGGCTTTGAAGGGATAGTAGTTTGGTGACTTGGAAAGTCACCTTCTCCAGGGTCCCACGTACCAGGAATCTGCCCCAGTCCAGGAAGCTAGAGTCAACTTATTATGGGAATAAAACAGAAAAAAAACAGCAAGATCACCCTGAGGCACTCTGGAGAGTTCCTCTGGGAAACAGATGCAGAGTTAAAAGGAAGGAAGGAGTCTGAGGTCCCACCTGCTGGTCCGGATACGTTCCGGCTTCACAGTAGCCTTTGAGAAGGCACTTGAGGGCAAGCTTCACAGACTATTAATAATAAAGGCCCTTCGGGATGCTAGAAGCAGACCCAAGAGCCTTAGGGCTGCCTCTGCTGTCCCATCTCCTGGATAGCACCCCACTCTGCTTGGGCACATCTGGAGAGCGGGAGCTCATCACTCCCACGGCAGTTGAGCTGATCATTTCTGTATTTGTTTTAATTAACAGAAAACACTTGATGGTTTCAGGTCAATAGCTGCTTCCTTGTAGTTGATGTTTCTCAGACCCTTGTTCTATCTAGTTCATTCCTCTGCAGCCGTCCTGAGCGAGACTAATTCCTATTCTCCAGAACAGCCCTTCTGAGATGGGAGGTCACTGTGGCTTGAGAAGCCGACCTTCCCTGGAAGCACACTCTTGGCAGGGCTGTGATCTGACCCTGTGATCTGACACCCAGGCCAGGGCTCAGCAAACAAGCATTAGTGCTCCCTGGTGACTCATTCCCAGGGGCTGATTCTCTGAGGCTACAGCCTCCTCCTCGCTCACCCAGAATAACCCCAGCTCGCCTTGGCCAGTCTGACTTCTAACTTCTAGACTCAAACGTGCTTTTTCTCCTTACTTTAGCCGTATCTATTCAAGTGCCTGTGTGCTCCAGGCCCCATGCTACACCCTGGGGATAGAACGATGGAGAAGACACAGCCCCTGGTTTAACGGAAAGGCTGCAAGTCCACAGGACATCAAAACCCAGAGGATCCGGGCTGTGATGGAGGCAAGTGCCCAGGGCCTGGGCCACGGGCGCAGAGGACCTGACCCATCCTGGGGATGTCGGGAGGCCATCCTGCAGGAGTGGATGTTAATGCTGCCAATTTCCAGTTTCCTACTGGGAAATTCAGCCTGTAAGTCCCACAGATGCTTCTAGAAGAACCCAATCCTCAGTCTTCTTAAGCAAGAACATTCGAAATGTCCATCTCACGTGTTCTTTCCACTTCAGCCTACACCCCATACACACACACACACACACACAGAGATCATTTCTATTTCTTTGCTCTTTCTCAAGCCTTTCCCTTCCTCTCATTTTCTCAGGCAGTCCCTGCCCTTCAGTCTCTCTGCTGCTCCACCTGCAACAGTAATAGAAGGGTCTTAGCAGGTACCAGCCCACAGATGAAAATGCATCCTTATCGCCTAAAGGCCAGACCCCGCCAGCAGCCTGTTCTGTAAAGCTTATCATAATCTGGCTTCAACCAGCCATACAGCCTGGTCCCTGTGAATCCTCACCTACAAACCCCGCGCTCCAGCCACACAGGCCTGCTTGCTCTTCTCCAAACCCTTGTGTCCCACTGACACCCACTCAGTGCTCCTTTACATACACTGTCCCCTTCCCTTTCTTCTCAGCCCCACAAACTCCTATTCATCCTTTAAAACCCACTCAAATGTCACCTCCTCTGTCTAACCTCCACTGGAGCTGTCAGTTGTTCTTACCAAGAAAAGAACATTATTTGGTTTTAGTGGTTCTATTCTATTACAGTGATCTAACAACTTGCTGGGTGTTTCTCCCAAACTCTGGGTCAGGGTTCTCAGAGTGCAAGGGTAGCACGGTGCAATTCATCTTCCATCCCAGAATGTGGTACAGAAGCCAGTAATAGCATGGATAACTAATGCTATTATTTATTAATAACAAACTTAACCAGTAACAGTAATGAAAGACAATAGTAATGAATAATAATGAAGGCAAGCAGCAGCACGATGCCAAAACAGCCACTTACTTTGCCAAGCCTGCACTACACACTCGATAAGCAAGATCTCATTTCATCTCCCAGCACCCTATCAAATCTTCCTCATACTTTGCAAATCAGGGGACTGCAGTATAGAGAGTATAAGTACCTTTCTTGAGGTCACACATATTGTAAGTGGCAGAGGGGAGATTTGAAGCCATGGCTGTCCAACCCCACACCTGTGCTCTGAACCACCATACTACTCTGGGACCAGTAAAGGCAATGAGTCAATTAATTCACAAGTGTCAGAGAACCGGCCTCTAAGTGCCCCTTACTTGCCATGCTTCCTGGGACCTCTTAATATAAACTCAAAATCTTTAGCTGTGTCCCGTGTCCAGGGAAGTAGCACAACAGGCCAGCTATGTAAGACCAGGCTCAGTGAGACCAGGCTCTGCCAATCTCAGGTGTGTGGTCCTGAGCCTCAGTCTTCCCATCTGTAAACTGGGGACATGACAGTCCCTAACCCAAAGGGTCACTGTGGGGTGACAGGAGATAATACATGCAGAGCACTTAGAACAGTCAAAAAGCTCATCATAAATGTTCCTGACATGTTACCTACTGACATTATTGCCAATATCCTAGCACTCCTGGCCTTAAGGAAACTGAAGAATGCTTCCGCCCTGAGTAAACTCTCCTTCGTAGGTGACAATACTGAATGAAAGCTCTGAGTAAGAGGGTGGGGTGGAGTGGGGTGCTGGGGGCAGCAGCAGGAGAGAAGAGTGACCAGGCTGGAAGTAGGGTCTCTCCACAGGGTGCAGAAGAAGCTCACTCACGTCCAGGCAGGGACAAAACCCACTGAGAAGCAGGTCCCGGTGCACCCTGGGAAGCACAGGCTGAGTCGGGGAGCAGAAGTGGCAGTGCAGGAGTCTGCGATCCAACCGGCCAAAGGACAAGTCAAGGGGTTAGGGAGCCAGCGGTCAGCAACTGGCTTACAGAGCCCCATCTCAGGTGGCAGTGCCCCGAAAAGTCTGGCCTCCTGGGTGTCAAGCTAAAGAGACAGCAGATGGAGGGAGGCTGACCTCACCCTCAACCTGTGCTGGGGATGTTCTCCCCACACCCTTTTGTTAACTGCTTTCCAAGGCCACCCCTGATCTCAGGACAGGGGCCTCCGCAGTGTTGGCCAGGGCTTTCGTAGGAGTGGCCCCTGCAAGTAAGTGGTCACCAGGCAGGGCCTGAGGTCGCCCACCCGAGGCCGTGCTGGAGACAAGAGAGAATGTTTCCAGAGGGTCTGGGGGAGAGCCAGACTTAAGCTGGGCAGGCCAGAGGGAAGCTACCAGGCGCTGGGAGGACAGAGGAGGAGTCCAAGAGTCACGTGATGAGCCGAATTCCCACAGAACACCAGGTTCCTGCTGGGTGATTTTGAAAAATGTTCTGACCCTCTCTGGGCCTCATTTCCTCCACTCTAGGATGAGGCTGTGAACTCCAAGATCACTTCACTATCAATCACCATCATTCTATAAAGCTGCGAGGAGACAGGCATTACCACATCCCTCTGAGCCTCTGTTTTCTCATTTGCACGTGACGGAACTCAGCAGGGCTGTGCATTAAGGTTACTGTGTATGCAGGAACAGGGCACGTGAAGTGCCTAGCCTAGGAGCTGGCACACAGTAGGTGCTCAAATAACACCCACCCCTTTCCACCAAGCTTGAGTGGGGATAACTGGGGGCCTCCCGTCTGGCCCTCTCCCTCCCTCAGTGACTCCGGGAGGCTGGGTCCTTGACCCTCTTCATCGGGTGGCAACCTGGCCATTGGACCATCCCTGCTGCGGGCAAACACCTCTTTTCAACCAGAGCTTGTGTTTTAGTTTTGTTTTCATCAGCATGCGACACATACTTAGGACAGAGAATTTGAAGCAAATTGACAAAAGAGAAGAAAAATAAATCACTTGTGATTCTCTAGTTCAAAAACATCTCGGGCACTTCCTTGCCTTCTTTCTATGCAAAGGATCTTCAAGTCGAGGTTCCTGGTGTCTCCTGCTTACTGTTACAACAAAACTTCCCATCTGGTGTCAACACTGTTTTAATGGTGATGTTGTGATTTACCTAAACAACCCCATCCCACTGTCAGGGATTCATGATGTTTCCAAACATCCACTCTTCTAAATCAATGAGCCATGGATTTTTTTTTTTTTTTTTTTTTTTGCGGTACCCGGGCCTCTCACTGCTGTGGCCTCTCCCGTTGCGAAGCACAGGCTCCGGACGCACAGGCTCAGCGGCCATGGCTCACGGGCCCAGCCGCTGCACAGCATGTGGGATCTTCCTGGACCGGGGCACGAACCCGTGTCCCCTGCATCTGCAGGCGGACTCTCAACCACTGCACCACCAGGGAAGCCCGGATATTTTTCTTTTTACTGAAGTCTAGTTGATTTACAATATTGTGTTAATTTCTGCTATACAGCAAAGTGATTCAGTTATACATGTATATATTCTTTTTCATATTCTTTTCCATTATGGTTTATCACAGGATATTGAATATATTTCTCTGTGCTATACAGTAGAACCTTGTTGTTTATCCACTCTATATGTAATAGTTGGCATCTGCTAATCCCAAACTCCCCATCCATCCCTCCCCCAAGCCATGTATATTCAATTCATAAAGGACCTTAAAAAAAAACTGCCTTTAGGATTTTCTTTAAAAGATTACCAGAAGCAAGCTTCCTGGGACAGAGCAGATGCTGACATTTAGGGCTCTCTCCCTTGCTGGTGATTTGGGGTGTCTGAGAGTCAAGTTTCAGAAAGAAAAGCGTTTCTCAGGGAACCGGCCTCAGGCTTGGCCCAAATCTCTGAGGAAACATCACCTAGAGTCTTTACATTTTTTTTTTTCTCCTTTTCTGTCCTAGTTTGAACAGACCCCCAGGGCAGATGGGTTTCCGGAGCTACCTGAATTTGAAATATCTGCCTGGGGCTTCCCTGCTGAATCCTATAAATAGTTTCCTTCTCCTGCTACTGCCCAGTCGTGGGAGTTTGGAAGGTTTCCCTAAAAGAGGAGAAAATGGACTTTGCTTGGTGCTGCAGGGGCTGGAGGCCAGGAAGAGGGAGCTGGTGTCCTGACCAGGACCTGGAGAAGTTGGGGACAGAGTCTTTGCCTTCTTTAGCTGGGCCACTCCCCTTGTCGGCCTTCTGGCTCACTGCCCCCTCCCCCCACCCCCGTGCCCCTATGGCTGTTGCCACCACGTGGGGGCCTGGAGATCATCCACTTCGCTGGTAAGGGTCCTGAACCCCGCCCAGCTCCTACCAGCTCTCCGCAACCCCTTCTGGAAAGGGTGTCTTGCTCCCTATACTATAATCACTGAGATTTATAAAGTATTCTCGTGTCCTTAATATGGTGATAACCTTGTCTTGCATCATCTCTGGGTACCCTCACAACTTCCCCTCTGATTAACCCCATTTTGCCAATGGAGAAATGAAAGCCTTGAAGATGGAGAAAGTTTACGATGGCTGCACGGTTAACGAAGGGTGAACCCAGATTCTGGTCTATACTCCCTCCCCACTGTCTGGGGTCAACCACCACCCGGAGAAGAGATGCACTTATCACGACCTCTGTGGGCATCACCAGGGGATACCTCACTCCCCCGCCCAGGTCATTTCAGCAGCTCACTGGACACACACGCTCTGTCATCCCTGCCGGCCCATTGCTGGGTCCTCAGCCCTCCTTACTGTCTCAATACAGCATGGGACATAATTTTTTGCTGTCCTCTAGACCCACTGTCACAAGATGGTAGAACGAGAAAGTTCCTTAAATATGGCAAGGATGCCTTCTCTCCTGAGTGTCGAATATCTCACAAGTAACACACAGCCATCCCATGATTACCTCGTTCATCCTCCCAATGGTCCTGTGCAACAGAAGAAGGACTCAGAGAGGTCCAGTAACCTTCTCCAGGCTACACAGTCGTTGGTAACTGAATAGGACTAGAAGCGGCATCCCCTGGCTCTAGGCCCAGTGATTTTGCCTTTTTTCAGTCTCTTGGTTTTTAGATGAGACAGTGGGAGTCCAGAGACGTGGAGAGGCTATTTAAGGTCACATGGCACGTCAGCTGAGAGAGGCGGGGACCAGCACTGAACCCTCTTGTTCCCTGGCGCCCCTCCATAAAAGGCAAACAGAGCGTGAAGGAGTCAAGAGAATGCCCGTGTCAGCGTGTGGGCCCCTCTGGATTCTGGAGACGAAATGGCTCTGACTGCTGGATTCTCACATAGTTGGGTGAATTCCACAGAGCTGGGGAGACCCACTAGCAAGGCCAGGGCTGGAATGAAGACCAAAGGGATGGTGAGTGGGCAGTGGGAGCAGAGCACTGTGGTTTAAAGAGATGTCCACCCGCCACGGCCCAGAGCAGGGGGCGTGGTCACTGGTGCCCCTCTCTGACCCTGACTCAAGAAACGAATGGGCTCCGTCCTCTGCCCTTCACCGACGCGCTGTAAATGGGGATGGAGGAGTGGCTGGAAGTGCCGGTCACCACTGGGGAAGCCAGGGATCTCATCTGCCCAAAAGAAGGCCAAGGTATCAATCTTCCAATCAAGGTGACCCTTAGGACCTGATGTAAGTGACACCAAGGATGAAAGGGAGAGGGGAGGGAAGGTGTCTACCCCGGCATTAAGGCCTTCTCTCACTGAATTCCTCTCTCTGCCCTAGGAGACAGATGCTGTCCTCAGTAAGTCCTTGTCCAAGGTCACACAGCAGCAACCATGCCGGACTCCAAGGACCACGAGGTTTCCACTCAACTACCCGTCCCCTCCCAGTCAGCAAGATGCGCTCAGGCGTGTCAGCCAGAGAGGGCTTCAGGCTGGATGACTCCACGATCTAGGTGGGCACCTCTAACGTACTCTGGCCTCCGCCTACCAGCCGGCCGGCCAACCTGTACCATCACGCGGCTGCAATGGCAGCCACCCAAGAGGTCGCCCTGAAGCACCTCTGCCTTCTAGAGGCTCTTCTCCTTGAGCAAGGCTAAGTTTTAGGAGTGGAGACTCCAAGTCAAGGTGCAAAGGCAGAGCATGGATCCATCGTGGCTGGGATCTCCAACAAGATCCGCACAGAGATGAACTGTGTATCCAGTATCGCCCTGACTCAGTGGTGACCTTGGACCCAGCGAGCCCCTCCCCTTCTCCTATCAACCTCTGGCTGGCCCAAAGCCGGCACGGTGGCTACAGAGATGAGCAATACACAGTCCCCACCCTTCCCCCCTCCCTCCCGCCTTCCCTCCTTCTCCCTCCTTCTCCCTCCAGCCCCCCTCCTTCCTTCCAACAAACTGTAAACTGAACACAGCAACGCACTGTGGTAGGTACAGTGCTGGGAGTAAAACAGTCCACAAGAATACAGTTCCTGCCGTCACAAAGCTTAGGGTCTAGTGGGAGATGTAGTTATTCCTCAAGTAATCACAATACAAAACGTTGCAAATGGATAGGACTGTGAAGGCAAAGTTCAGGGTATTTTTTTTTAACATCTTTATGGGAGTATAATTGCTCTACAATGGTGTGTTAGTTTCTGCCTTATAACAAAGTGAATCAGATACACATATACATATATCCCCAAATCTCCTCCCTCTTGCGTCTCCCTCCCACCCTCCCTATCCCACCCCTCTAGGTGGTCACAAATCACCCAGCTGATCTCCCTGTGCTATGCGGCTGCTTCCCACTAGCTGTCTATTTTACATTTGGGAGTGTATATATGTCCAGGTTACTCTCTCACTTTGTCCCAGCTTACCCTTCCCCCTCCCCGTGTCCTCAAGTCCATTCTCTACATCTGCGTCTTTATTCCTGTCCTACCCCTAGGTTCTTCAGAACCTTTTTTTTTTTTTTAGATTCCATATATATGTGTTAGCATACGGTATTTGTTTTTCTCTTTCTGACTTACTTCACTCTGTATGACAGACTCTAGGTTCATCCACCTCACTACAAATAACTCGATTTCGTTTCTTTTTAACTAAAAATAGAACTACCATATGACCCAGTAATCCCACTACTGGGCATATACCCTGAGAAAACCATAATTCAAAAAGAGTCATGTACCACAATGTTCAGTGCAGCACTGTTTACAATAGCCAGGACATGGAAGCCACCTAAGTGTCCATCGACAGACGAATGGCTAAAGATGTGGCACATATATACAATGGACTGTTACTCAGACATAAGCTCAGGGTATTTTAAAGAAACACAACAGGGGGCATGATCTAGGCTGGTGGGGGGTGGTCAAGGAAAGCTTGCTGTTTGACTTGAGAGCTAATGATGACAGGGTTTTGGGGGAGTGCACAGCAGGGCATGTGTGAAGGCCCAGAGGCCTTCTCCCCAGAAAATCAGAAGAAAGCCAGGGCAGCCGGAGTCCAGAGAAAACGGCGGTCGGGGGGCTGGGGAGGTGTGTGCGATAAGGCTGGAGAGAGAGGGGACGGGAGGATCTTGCAGGGTCTTGTAAGCCAGGTTGAGGTGTTCGTTTGCAATTCATTCTCAGTGCAATGAAGAGCCTTTGAAATTCGCAGCCAGGGAGGGGCAGCGTCAGATGAGCAGATGAAATGCATCCACTCTGGGTGGAGAGGAGATCAGATCAGAGGGCAGGGGGAAGAAAAGATGTAGGGAGCGAACTGCAGTAATTCAGGTGAACCCAAATGGCAGGACCCCCCGAAATGGGCCAGAAGAGCCTCAGGCCCTGCAGGGAGCCCCAGGAAGAGGCTTGGGGGATGAAGTAGAAGGACCTTTGCAGCCAACTCAGAGAGGAGGTTCTTCCGCTCACTCCCCTACCAGACCCTCTTGGAAGAAAAGCAATGGATCTGCCCCAGCCCAGATGGCAGCCCTACAGGATCTGCCCAGAGCAGAGGCACAAAGGGTTATTGAAGGGAGGCAGCCCTAGTACACCACAGGGGCTGAACGGGAGGCCCACTCTATCCATAGTAGCTCCCCGGAGCCAGGTACCTCATCCCAAATGGGACTCCACAAGAAAGGTCAGCAGAAACCCCTGTGCTCTCAGCCCTGGACTTAGAGATGCAGCTACTTCCAGGATACTGGATTGGGGTGGAGTTGGGGGTCTCTGGCCCAGTGTCCTCCCCACAGGGGGCAAAGAAACTGGGGCAGCAGTCGTGGCCCAAAGAGACGCCAACCTTCATAGCTGCGGTTGTTTCTATGGATATGTTGATTCAGAATAGAGAAAAGGAGCAAAAGGAATGAAAAGGAAGCAGAAGCAAGTCCTGGAGGGGAGCAGCGTCTGCGCTTACGCCTGGGGCAGAAGCGAGAGGCTGTAGCCTGACTGGAGGGCCTTCCAGAGATCTGAAAGCGCTCCCACCAGGACACTGCAGCTACGATCATGTAGGTTTTGCCTTTTGCCAAAGATAGGCCATTTTGTCGCTGTCCCTGTGACGATGGTGCAACCCAGGTTGCGAATGGGCATGCGGCCGGGGAAATATACAGACACAACGTTCCCAAAGGGCATCACCAAGGCTATACTATAGATGACTCAGGAACAGACAAAAGAGGTTTCCACAGGAACTGGGCTGGCAGGAGAGGGGTTGAAGAAGGCTGCACAAGGAGACCAAAGCTGGACCAAGTTTTCGAAGCTGGATGGGAGGTCACCAGTGGGGGAGGGGGAAGAGCAGGAAAAGTACCAGAGGTGGGAGGAACACCTGAGCAAAGGAAGGAATTATGCAGAGCATGCAGAACAGCGTCGCTGCGAGGCTCCGGTAGAGGCGGAGCCTTGGGAGGGCTGCGATGCGAAGAATGTTGGGCCCAGTTTGGCAGGCATGATCCTGAAAAGAGCAGCGTCGTTTCTGCACCCATCCTGCTCGCTGTGAAGGAGGAGCTCAACTTCCCCTTAACTGAGCAGGGACCTGCCTTCAATCCTACAACGTCTCAGAACTTCTGGAGGTCACCTAAGGATGGCACGCTCATTTCACAGATGAGGAAACTGAGGCCCAGAGAAGTACAGGGTCTCCCTCAAGGTCACACAGCAGCCAGTGGAAAAGCCAAGGTAGCAACCCAGGTCACCTGCCTCTTAGTTCCTTTTCCGCTTTACCGCGTCTGCCCTTTTTCTGATTGGGTGATGAAAATGTGTGCAAAAGGCAGGAATTGGATGGGGGACGTGAAGCCACAGATGAGTGAATGGCAGGTCACCCCTCAGTGACGATCACTATGGAAACAAGAGGCAGAGACAGATGGGGGCCCCGAACTCAAGAGTCAGGCTTTTTTTATTCCCAGATTCACGCTGACCAGAGGAAGATGCTGTGTGTGCTAAGATGTGATTCAGGGTGGACAGCTCTGGAGGCAGGGACTATCTGCTTCAGCAGCAGAGCAGTGGAGGCCAGCTGCCACCGCAGTTTTGGAAGCCATGCCTCGTGTCACAGGGCTGACCTCAAAGCACCACGGAGGGCCTCACACTTGCTGTTTCCAGACCTGGGCTCTCCGCAGTTAATGACTGGACCTTGCCATTCCCGAAGCATTTTTCTCTCCCAAGGTCTCAGGATGTTAACTTAGCACGAGATCATAGAAAGTATACGTTCCAACCCTTTTATCTTCCAAACAAAGTCCCATTGAATTCTCACACCCTTGTATTATACACAGGAAAACTAAGGTTGAGAAAGGGGAATGAGCTAAGTTCGCACAATGAGGAAAAGACAGAAGGGAGTCTCAAAGCCAGAACTCTGCACTCCAAACCACTCTTTCATTCCTGTATCACCCAGAGTAGTAACAATGAAAGGTATCGATCTGTCTGCTCCTGTCCCAAGGGAGGGAAAAGCCCAGGGAAGAAGGTTGGCATCGTAACGTAGAAACCACAGAATGAAGCCAGAAATCACCACTTCCTCATGTGCCCTCATGTCCCCAGTTCATCTCTGACACCCCACCCCCCAACATGTCCAGGACAGAAACATAACGGGGTGCAGACAGAAGAAATGAGTAAACATAGGTGGAGCATTGGATAGTTTGCAAAATGCATTCACAGCCCTCTCCGGTTCATCCTCAACCCTGCACAGTAAGAGAATGTGAAAACACCACCGCCCTGATTGACAGATGAGGTTACTGACCCCGGGGCTGAAGGGACTTGGATTCAGATCTGAACCTCCTGACACCACATCCTGTGAGTTTCTGTTTACATCGCCTTTCTTTTGGCTGTATTAGGGGGGGAAAGCCAGCATTCATTGAATGATAATATTAGACAAACAGATGGAGAAAATAACACAGCTGTCACCTCTCTCTGAGCACCCTTCTCACACACCAGGGCCCCTGCTAAAGCAAACTGCCCACATTTGCTCACTTCCTCTGCACACTGCCTGAGTGAGGCAGGGGTTATGATCCCATTTTACAGGCGGGGAAAATGAGGTCCAGGAAGTCAAGTCCTTGCAGTGGCTTCCTCTGATTTGCTCTCAGGGTGTCTTGGTTCCTGGTAATTTAGTTATTTTTTACCTGTTGGGTGTTCATTTTCTTAGAATGTTGTTTGTGGGAACTGTTTGCATCCTAGAACAAAGGAGGGTTCTAGATAAGATCTGTGTTCCCTACTGACAAGCCACATTTACTCTAAATGGAATTCTTGTCTTGAGGTTTTCAGATCACCCAGGCGGTCTAAATTCAATCTGAAAACCTATATAAAAACATGCTGATGGTTCTGAATTTTCATCAGCAATTTATTGACCCCTTACGCTCAGCGCCTCTGTTTAAGATTGTTTATTTGCCTGCACTTCCCATGGGGGCATAATACCTGATTCATCCTTACCCTGCGGGTGTGGCCCTTTGGGGTCTGAGCTTTATGGGGGAGGCCACCCAGCCCTGGGCTCAGCACAGTGACCGTGACGGTGGTCATCAGAGAAGGAAAGAGCAACAGCTTAGCAAGCACTTTCATCTTCACAGCCCACTAGACGCAAGGAGAAGCCTGATGAAGAGGAACGCGCTGAAATACCCATTTTACAGAGAGGGCACTGATGCTCAGAGAAAGAGGCAGACAGAGCAGAGCTGGAGGAGTGGATGAGGAGGGAAGGCCGTGACAGAGGCTATAGGGCTGGATCGGAGAGGAGAGCTTGCGGGGCAGAGGAAGGAACACCGAGAGAACCAGGCTCCAGCAGGTGTTGACCGCGGGCGCCCCCCTCTCTCTGAGCCGCACTTCCTTTATGTGCCAGTTGGCAACGTTTCTGCCCTGCCTGCTTTCCAGGGTTGCCTGCAGGAGACACGCCCTGAGAGTGAGATAATCTAACAGTGGTGAAAGTCCTTTGCACACTAGCAAGTGCTCTTCAGACCCAAGGCTATGGTCATGGTTACCGCTGTCCTTCTTGGCCGCAATCCATTCCTCCAGGGCAACGTGATGACGCAGATCTGATGAAGATCTCCACCACCCATAAGATGGACTGGCTGGAAGGCCATCCTTCTACATCCCCAGCTCCACCCTGCATCTCTCCCGAAGATGGCCATTTGGGTTCCCCAACAGAACGAGACCACTGCCCTGTCAAGGGTGGCCAAGGGTCCATTTGAACCTCCAAGCCAGCTCTCAAGGGCTGGGCACATCCCTACTCTTTGAAGCATCTGTGGTTACTGCTGCCTGAGACAAGGCAACTCTGTAGAAGACAGAAGCCAACCCTGGAGGCGGGAGTTTGACCTTGAAGCTCACGTGTGCTGTTTACCCACCTGGGGTCTTGATATCAAGTCACTTAATCTCCCAGAGCCTCACGGCATCATGATATCTCTTTCACAGAATCGCTGGAAGCGTGAAATGGGTAACAGATTCACAGACTAGCTCAGCACAGGTGGGAGGGCTTACCATCGTTCTTGGCGGTCCTGGGACTGGTGGGCTCGCTGGCACAGGGCAACACTGGGGGAGTGAATGGGGAGGGCTGTTGACTCGGGGCAGCCAGAGGTCCCATGGAGGTGTAATTGTTTTGGCAGAAGACAAGTTCAGTGCCAGGAAAATGGAATTAGAGCATAAATGCACAGGGCAAGAGAAAACGAAAATGGGAGAAAGGGCGGCAAAGTTGCCAACTAAGAAGGCCCAAACAAGCAGGGTCAGGCGTGGTGAACAGATGCTAAGAGAGCAACGTGGAACAAAGAGGGAGGATGCCGCCCCAGCCCTGAGCGTCCTCGCTAGGCCACATGTGGCTAGTATGACAGGGAAGCCACGGTAGCCTCAGTGAATCCCTTGAAGCTTCTCCAGGTCTGTTTAGGTCTCCCTGGAAGTTTAGCAACAAGCAGCTCTCTGATCCGACTCAGCTCCCTGTTGAAAAACAAATTGATCCGCCATCGAACGATCTGCTGGCTTTCAGAGTCAGCCTCTGGCCTGAACCGCAAGCAGGCAGGGGACCCCTAAAGCGCGCCCTGAAGAGTAGAATTCATGCCCCATTGGCTGCAAGTCTCAAAGAGGACAACACGATGAGATTCGAGCATAGAGATACATAATTAGATTCTGACAGGGAAATCCCACCCGTGCTGCTCGGGAGGCATCCCCCAGCGGTGAAGATGAAAGTCAGAGACCATCAGACCTTAGCATACGACATGCCACGGGGCATGGGAATCATTAACTGTGATTACGGTGCTACACACCTTCTAAGTGGTGAGTGGGAGGAAGGGACCAGATCCTATTAGCGGTTCCCTTGATCTCTGTGTGCCACAGCCAGGTGGATGCTCCAGCCCAAGCTCGCCATGCACACAGGCCTGCACGATTACATGGACTCTCGTAGAGATAGTCAGAGGGCTGCTGACATTGCCATCTGTCTGTCTTTCGAGAGAATCTTCCCTCCCGCCTCACCATGGGTGTGAGATGATGGGACAGGGGAATCCAAGGCTGGAGGGAGGTCACGGGTTGTCAGAAGTTCAAGGTGCTCCCTGCCATAGTAGAGATGCTAGTATTTCTTTGAATTCTAACAGGAAGTGGAAACTGATTCACCCGGTCTTGCATCAGACCTCTTCTCAACAGATCTAGACTTACTATAAGCGTGGTCATCAAGACATAATATTCATTTAACCATCAGTATATCTGCTATGTGCCAGGCACAGTGTTCAATGCTATGAGGTCATGACACATGCACTGACCTTTAGGAACCCACAGTCTAGTGGGGTCAACAGCTCCCTAGCTGGGGAGTGGATGAGAAGAGGTGGAGAAGGATCTCCCATCCAGGGAATGTAAATTAAGAGTCAACATGAAGGCAAACCTTACTGGGACCATGGGGAAGGCTGAGAGGAAGGACCAGTTACAGGGATGCAGCTGGCAGAGATGGACCTACACACAGGCGAGGGTGGCAGAGAGAGGACCAAGTAAACAGACATGAACTAAGATTGGAGAGAACGTGGAAGGATGGAGTGTATAAATGTAGCATCTGGGGGGAAGAGGAAGAGATGGGACATATGTGCCCTCTTCACCCATCACTACGCCCAGAGACCCACCTTCCCCTGCACCTGCACCCCAGAGATTACGATGTAAAGTTCTGACTTCCACTGAGTGAAGGAGGAAAACTGGAAGTTTCAGATATCTGATAAGACATGAAACATGAGAGGACATGAAATCCAGTGTGTAGGCTGGAAAGCAATTCACAGTTCTAGCTGCCCTACAGCAGTGTAAACAGCACATATTTTTAATCAAGATGGAAAGCAAACTCAAAGGAAAACTATGAGAACTATTTCATGGGGAGACCTACAATATCATTGCCACTTCCCCTCTGGGCCTCCCTCCCCTCTGGCATGAGTACTGAGAGCACTGCCTGTCTGTGCAGGTACAGGCCGATTCTCCGGGAATAAGGCACTGCTCCACTGGTCTTTTATTCTGATTACTGCTCTGAGTGTGCCTCTACTCAGACCTTAAAAGTTCCAACATCAACAGTGAACCGAATTACAGGCGACTAAATGCTCTAATAAGGCTTATGTACAGTGTTGTAGCAGATGCAAGAGGAACTGATGAGGGTATAAAGGAAACCTTCACAGAAGTGGTTATGTTTGAGCTGGGTTTTGAAGGATGAATAGGAGTTCATGAAACAGGGCAAAAGAGATGGGTCTGTCAGACACAGGGACATTCATATGCCAAAGTCACACAGAATGAAGGTGTATCCTAGATCTGGGGGTGGTTAGTAGATCGATTGCGCAGAATCCGTTGAAACTAGAGATGCATGAATTTTTCACCCACCCTTCAAAGAGATGAATTTTGAAAATATTTAGAGGGCCTTAAACACAAAGATAAGCTGTTGTGTAAGATTTTATTTTCTAGTCAAAAGGACCACTGAGGGCATATATATATATATATATATAGTTATATATAGTTATATATCATTACATATAGTTATATATAGTTATATAGTTATATATAGTTATACAGTTTGTTTGGATGGGGTTTTGTTGGATGGAGTTTTTAAAGTTACATGCTGTGTTTTTACCACTCAAATATTTTTGGTTTCCCATTGTTTTAAGTGTGAACTAAGGTTATACTTAATATTTACAGGACGTTGCCACATGCTAGGTGATGATTTATTCCCTTTCACCTTTTCGACCCTAAGTGGTAAGTACTGTTATTATTTCCATTTTGGAGAACAGGACATGGATGCTGAGTGAACTGAGGTCCCTTGCCCCAGTCTCACACCCTCTAAGTGGCAGAATCAGGATTTGAATCTGGGTCCATCTGACTCCAAAACCCATGCCCGTTCCACCACCCCATGCTGGGTAAGCATTGAAGGCTGGGCTCTGATGGGGCCACAGGGGACATTCTGCATGGCGGGGAAGAACAGAGGTGAACGGTAACCTTTATGCTGATCTCAACCTCTGCTCTGTCCAGGTCGCTTTACTTCAGTCTGGAGAAAACAGATTCAACACTCTGTGAGTCCCAGCGCTTGGAACTACAGAGAGTCAGGCTGGAGCACGGCGAGGGAGGCCTCATCCAGAGCCTCGTCTTGTTGCTGCAGCCTTTGGAGACGGTATGTGGCCTGGGCCTCTGCGGCCCTGGCCAGAAACCACACAGCCATGGCTCAGAGAGTTGAAAGGGACCTTAAAGGTCACCTCATCCTCCAGATGGAAGGCTCTTACCCTGTGATGGCCGCCCCCATCAGGATCACAGGCTGACACCTCAAACGCCAGCTGGCCTCTGACCACGTGGTGCTGTGGCCTCACACACACTGTGTGTGCCACACAGACAAGATGTGCGGGGCAGCCCTGGCTTTAGAAAACCTGGAGTCCCGGGTCTGGGCGGCTGCCCTGCTTTCTAACTGTACTTGGGCAAGTGACTTATCCTCTTAGAGCCTCAGTTTGGGCATCCGAAAAGAGGGATTGCTAATGGCTCACTCCCACGGAAACTGGGAGGAGTAGACAAAGAAATAAAGGGGAGATAGTACAAATTGTATATTTAAATAAATAAATATATATATGTATGTACGTATGTATGTATACACATATGTACACCAAGGCAAAGGACCACCGTGAAGATGACGACTTACAGCAGAGGTCAAGAAACTGTACCTGTAAAGGGCCCAAGAGCAAATATTTTAAGTCTGTGGGCCAAAAGGTTTCTGTCACCACCACTCGCAGCCACTGACAGCATGTAAATAAATAAGTGTGGCCCGTGTGCCAATACGTCTGTATTAAAGGACACTTAAAAGTGGATTTCATCGAATTTTCAGGCAACACAAAATATTCTTCTTCTTTTGATTTTTTTTCAATGATTTTAAACTGTAAGAACCATTCTTAGCTTCTGGGCTGTGCAAAACCAGATAGCGGTCGGATTGTTTGACCTTCCCTGACCTGTGGGCGAGTCTGCTTCAGCACTGTAGGAATCCCTGCTGGGGGTGGAGTAGTTGTGCGATAATAGTGCAAACATCCACGTGCTGCCTACTCTGGGAGAATCTCCTTGGTGCTTCTCCCTGGCTCCAATGGGCTGGTCACTGCTCTGTGGACCCCAGTCAGCACAGATGTCACAATGCACGGGGGCTATTTGCTGGACATAGGCCAGGAGCTCGCCCAGGACCACTTGTCCGTTTCATATCTGCAGAGCCTGGCATCGTGCCGGACACAGGAGATGCTCAGCCAGTGCTTCTGCAGTGAATGTATGCTTTTATTACTTTCTAAATTTCATTTTCAAAAACATTAAAGATACTATACACCCTTCCTATGCTGCCTCAGATGCCTATGATTTTGTTTTCAATCCAAGAGACCCAAAGGATGAATGAGGTTATTTCAAAGTACACATTAGTTCAATTTTCACGAAACACGCATCATCTCTTCCTTTCGATTTCTTAGGTCTCCCCTCCAGCCTTACTTGACATAAGTGCAAAGTTATGGGCAGATAAGAGCCTCAGCTTCCTCATCTACAAATGAGGGGTCGTACTTGTACCAACACTAACTATTGCGTGAACTGGAAGAGATAGTCATATAAAATACTTAGCATGGTTCCTGGTACTTAGTGAAGGCTCACTGAGAATTAGTTATTATTTTATAACCCTCCAAGATAGAAATTACTGTCCGCATTTCCTATGGGAAATGGAGGCTCAGAGAGGCTAGGAATGTGCCTCGAAATCAGAGCTTCAGTGTCTGAACCCTGCTGTAGTCAACCCCAGGCTCTGCTCCTTTGTCAGTGGCTAAATGCGGACTTAAGCCAGGCCTCACTCTTCCTCCTGCCAGGAGCCTGGGTCTCAGAGAAGAACAGCCCCAAGGATGCCAGGGGCGACTGCTCAAAGAGGCTGAAACCCAGCAGGAAGCAGCTACCCCCGAGAGCACATCAGGGAGAACTGCAGGGCCATCTTTCTTATTCAGGCGCTCTGGCTGCGTGCCTTCCAAGGAACTGCAGTTTCCCTCTCGGCCCAACTAACCCTGGAGTTGATGACAAGGTAGTGCCAGTGCCAGTGCCGAGCTGGGGGTGCTGGGAAACTCGGCCCATTCCTCCAGCTGAAATTGACCTCCAGGAGGACCAACCTCCTCCTCCATACACGAAAAGAGGTGACACCGAAATGAAATCAGACTATAATAAATGCAGACCACGTTCTCCCTGCCAATATCGATACAAAATCTATTCTGCTGCTGTTACTTGAAAAGTAATAAAGTAATAGTAGAGTAAGTTATACAAAAACCAAACAGCAAACCCCCCTCCTGAACGCTGAAGGGAGGGTGGGGTGGGGAGCTGGGCAGAGACGAGCAGGACCTGGAGTCCAGCTGGCAGAAGCCAGCAGGGTCCTCAGCCATCACCCCTGCCGTCACTTCCCACCCTCACTGCTGTCACCACATAGGGCTGGAGCCCAGAAAGGGGAGGGGAGGGACAAAGACACAGGATAGGAGAGGAACCGAGTCCTGATGAGACCCAGTGCCCCTCCTCTGGGGCCAGTGCTTTCTGGGGTGTCTGCAAGGGCTGGGGCACAGGATGGCCCTGAGGGAGGCTTAGGTGTTCAGCACCGTCCCTGCTGCCTTTTGCACTTTCTTGTTGGGAAGAAGTGCTGACCTGCTGGCACCAGCTCTCTGGCCGCTTAGCAATCACATCTCCTATTAGAAAACTGTCAGTTAACAAATTGATCTTCTGAGGTATGACTGAGTCTCTCATTTGTCCGGGCCTAATCAATTCATGGGTAGGCAACAAGTTTAGACTCAGAAAAACCCAACTGTGAATCCTGGCTCTGTCGCTTATTAGTTAAGTGTCATAGAGTCCTTTTTCTCTCTGGGCATCCGTTTTCTCAGCTGTAAAATGGGAATAGCAGTAACGCCTGTCTGGCAAGATTATTATTAGTACAATAATAATATTATTATTAATAATGTGTCCCAAGTACATGCTATGAATGAGGTACCATGATAAGTGATATAGATAGATAGATAGATAGATAGATAGACAGATAGAACCTCCTTTCATCTTCACAGCAATCTCAAGAGGTGAATGCCATTATTATACCCATTGTACAGATGCGGAAACTGAGACTTAGTGAGGATAAGATTCTGGCTTAAGATCACACAGCAAGTTAGAAGTAGAGTTGAGATTCCAATCTAAGTCTCTCTGACTACAGACTCTGTGCTGAACTGGAAGCTATTGCTTCTTTGCTGTATATTATTATGGCCTGAACTCCTTTACACTATGTGACAAGTCTGTTTCTCCAGGCTAAGGGAGAAAGCAGGGCCCGAGGATGATGTGGCAGACCCTGTGAGTGCCTATCCTACACCTTTCTCACCAGAAGATCTTCTATTTTATTCAGTATCACCCTCAATATGTTTCAGGGGAGGGGAGCATTAGTCGCATAGATATCATCAATTTGTGGAATTTCTTCAAACTATGCGTACATGAGAAGTGCACTTTTTGCACATGTATCATATTTCGATTTAAGAAGTTTAAAAAAGAGAGGCACAGAATCAAGATGTCTTCAAATTGCTTTCAACTAGAAGAGAGAGAGAGGGAAAGAAAGCAAATGTGGCAAATGGTTAACAATTCATGATCGAGGTGAAGGGAATACAGGTGTCCATTGTACTACTATTTCAAATTTTCTGTGGCCTTGAAATTTATCAAATCAAAAAGGTGGAGCGGAGACACAAGGAAGAGCTGCTCACCTGCCTCTGTGGAGGTGGGACGCAGCAGTGGTCCATGAAAGGCGGTGCAGGACTGTCCCCCGGCCCAGAGATGGGGAGGGGGAAAAGGTTTGTGCCCTCAGTGCCCTGTGTGAAGTCCACAAGGACGTGGGACCAGGGCCTCAGTCTCACCACCCAGAGTGTGCAAGACTGTTCATGTGGGAGCCTTTCCACCTTTGTCTGCTGCTCCATGGCAGCTTCTGCGTCTAAGCTCCCAGTCTCACCCAGGGGCATCCCAGGAATCTTACCTCGAAGCAGTGTGCAGAGCTCCAAGGAGCAGAAACATCTCTGTTAAAGCGAAACATCATTAAGATGAGAAGAGGCAACATCTCTAACGCCCACAGGGTGCCACTGGAGCTGTAAAATGTGCCTCCAAATTCGACGTGGGGAAGAGCTTCACCAGCTCTGGCTGTTCATCCCCAAGGACAAGGGCAGCCTGATTCCCTCCGACTTCCCACCCCCAACTCTGCCACAAAGCCGCGAGTGTTTTGTCTGAATCTATTTGAGGTGTCTTATGCAACAGAACCTCATCTCTGAGGAGAGACGGTTTGCTTTATGGCATACAACGTTCTCATTGTCAGGGAAGTTTCCCTGACATGAAGTCTAGTTTGTGCCTTTCTTGCTTATAAGGACCTTGAAGGCTCCAAGGGACATGTGCTTTAAGAAGATGTTCAAAGCCCTAAATAGACTGAAACTTTCTTCTGCAGGGACCTATTTATTGAGCATTAATTCACTACATTGTACTTGAAAGTCGTCTCGAGGTGCAAGGTCTTTCCACATGCTGTATGACAATGATTTCCCTCCTCCCATCAAGGGTAGGTAGGCCAAAGATTATTTTCCCACTTTACAGATGAGAAAACGGAGGCTCAGAGATATTGCTGACTTGATCAATAAGTCACAGCACCATTAAGTGGTAAATCTGGGTCCGCTGACTCCAAATCCAGTGTCTTTCCAATACCACCTTCTAACCAGCCCTGCTCTAGGCACCATGAGGACCACGGTCAATGAGAAATCATGGGTCTCGCACGTGCCAGTTATTAAGTTACCGTCTCTTAGTTTCAAACCCGCCCTTCTCTGTGCTACTTAGTCTTGTTAGGGCTGCAGATTCTATTTCTGCTTTGTCAGCTGGGTCCAGGTGAGGTTCTGCCAATAGGGGGCACTAGAGGAAGGTTGCAAGGCTGGAGGAGAAGGGACTTCTTCCAGCTGTTTCCCAGTGGCTTCCTGCTTACCTCTGTTCCTGTAAGCATTGCCCCAGCAGCGCCTCTTCATCCTGGAAGAGGTGGTTCCTTCCTAAAGCTGCAGCTGAACCCAGTGTGCAGTCTTCCCAATAGTTGGAGAACAAGTTGCACGTACTCCCCTCTGACCAGCGGACACGACACCAGCACCAGCCTGCAGGCTCCGCCTCCTCAGTGGTCTGGGTCCAGCCCCACCACGTCTCAGCTTGGTGACACCTGTACTAGCCAAGCAGCACCTCCCCCCAGAGATCTGAGGCTGAGCCTCACTGCAGCCCACCTCCAAGTTTCTGCATTTTAGTGATTCCAACGATTTCCCTTTCTTCCCTCAGTCCAAGAGCTGGTGGCTGCTTCCTGAAATGTCTATCTCCCTTATACCTTAGTGTCCTACCTTACCCTTTCACTTATCTGGTTGACAATTTTATTTCTAGTTAAATTTTCTTCTATTAAATTCTCTCTGTTCAAAATGACAGATGTGGTTTCTAACTCCCGAGTAGCCACTGAGCCAAACGCTGTACTTGAAGGGTTGTCATTAGCTTATAATGAGCAATGGGCCCACAAAACTAGGTAGAAACAAATCACAGGTAGAGAGCCCGGCACATAGTAGGGCCTCAAGAAATAGCTCTGGAATGAAAAAAGCAAAAAACAAAAGAATAGTTAAATAAAGGAAGGCCCTGCTGTGGAAAGAATGCTTGGGCAGTGCCTTTTCCAAGCAGGAAAGGCAATCAGAGAAGTAGTTTTAGGAAACGGATCTTGCAGAAGAGTTTCAGCCATTTGGAAGACGAGGATTAAATGTGAGCAGGGAGTAGCATCCCAGGAATTGCCCCAGGAAGGCTGGCGCAGAGCCAGGCTGGCTTGCGCACAACTCTTAGCCTCTTCACTGGTCGGAAGCACCCAAGATTCTCAAGTATTGACATCACACAGCCCTTGACCTCCTCCCCAGCCAGGAGAGCTGCTCATCTTGGTCCTGATGGCTACACCTCATGCATCCTGTGGTTTGAGAGGCGACTGCCAGGGGATGGTTGCCTGCCCCTGCAAGTAGAGAGGCTTCCAGAGAGAGGGAGGGGTCACCTGCGCCCATGGCCACTTTGCCATGGACCTGGCAGCTGCCGCCCTGACTGCTTCCTTCGGTCTCACAACCAGGATAATGGGAATTTGCTGTTCCCCTCTCCACCAATCCCGAAGAGAAAGAATGAGCATCTGAAGAAGTCAGGAAAATACCCTGAAGCTAGCTTGGATTCTGGAATGACCTCCTGGGAATCCAGCCACTCTCCCACAAACTCTCCCACATCCCTGCTCACACATCCATCTGTCCCTACACACCTACAGCTCTGAATTTGATCCATCTGGATGCTAAGAGTGTCTCTTCTGATCCAGGGGCATCCTGGCCAGGCAACCTCAAGCACAAAGGCTTAGAGACCCCTCAGAGGTCCATGGAAAATGGAATCTAGCCTGGCTGGAGTTGAAGGTTTATGTTGAGGATTGATGAGAAACAGTTTCACTGCAGTGCACTCCGGCTGTTCTTGTGTGCCCAGCATCCATTCCTCATCTTCCTAATGATGGACCCAATGTTTCCTTTGGGGAAACACCACTCTTCTCCTTTTGGTCCATAGGTTCTGCCTGGGCAAATCTACAGCCTGGTATATGACCCAGCCTGATCCATCAGCTATTTCACCCCCTGGCTCCAGTCTTTTTTTTTTTTGCGGTACGCGGGGCCTCTCACTGTTGTGGCCTCTCCCGTTGCGGAGCACAGGCTCCGGACGCGCAGGCTCAGCGGCCACGGCTCACGGGCCCAGCCGCTCTGCGGCATGTGGGATCTTCCCGGACCGGGGCACGAACCCGCGTCCCCTGCATCGGCAGGCGGACTCTCAACCACTGCGCCACCAGCGAAGCCCCTGGCTCCAGTCTTTAGTTCAGGAATGAACAATTAACATAAGTGGGATGGATTCAGAGCCGAATCCTACGGCTCTTAATGAAATTCCTGGGAAAGGTCACTCTCTTTCTGCTGTGGAAACTAAGGCAGTGCAGTGTTCGCCTGCAGCTGCTGGCAGCCGTCTTTGCCACTTCATGATGAGGGTCTGAGAATGGAGCCAACACAGAGGACATCAGAACCAAGAGATGGAGGACACTTGAGCCCCTAGATCCAGCCCTGCCTGAATGCTTCAATCCTTGAGTTAATACATTTCCTTTTTTCTCAAACCATTTTGAGTTGGGTTTCCATCACTTGAGACTGAGAGAGTCCTCACCAATATACACAGTGGTGTGAATGAGATACTTTCTTAAATGCTTAACTGGGGATTGATTCTAGATCACTAGACCCATGGAGAGACGCTATCACTGATAAAGCCCTTCTCATCTGTTCTCAGGATAAAACCCCAATTCCTTAACTGTAGTCTCAGAGCCTTCAATGATGAGGCCCTTGTTGAGGTTTCTGGCCCCATCACACACCACTTCTCCTCCCAACCTCTATCTCCTGGCTGCACTGCACTTCAAGGCTCTGGACGAGTCAAGGTCTCTTGCCTTGGGCTTCCATACACGTAGCCCTCTTCCCTGAACAGGTTTCACCTGCCTACCTCCTACGAATCCTTCAAATATCCACTCAAACCCACACCTCAGGGAGGCATTCCTTGGTCCCTGGGGGGCTGCCTTCCCACTTTTAGGGCCTCCCAAGGCCATTCTTTCTTCTAATACTCTGCACACTTGGGATCACTTGCCCCACCCTAGAATGTAACTTCCCCGAGAGTCAGACCCACTCCCTCACCAGGGCCAGAACAGATGCCCGATAAGTGCTACTTGCCAGATATCTGAATGAGGTCAGTGATGCAGGCAGCCGTGAGTACACGCAAGTGCAGGACCTCAAAACCAGGGCTGCAGAGAGGTGACCAAAGCCAGGCCAAGGTAGTGACCCCAGGAAGAGAAAGGACAGGGGAAGGGAAAGGAAGGAAAGACTACGAGAAAAGTGGAAATGGAAGTGCCAGAAGAATTTGACCAGCTTTGATGACAGCCGGAAAAGAATCTTTAAAGAGACACCCAGACCATGGGCCATGTGGGTGAGGGGAACGTGTAGCCATTGGCAAGGGGTGGGGTCGCTGCCGAGAGGGGACACCGTCATGCTGCTATGTGGAGGGGTAGACAGAGCCTCAGCACTACGCAGGACCCGGCAGAGACGGCGAGGGCAGAGGGCAGTTCCCCTGGTGTGCAGAGGCAGCGATCAGACAGTGGCAGAGACCGGAATAGAGCAGGGAGCTCATGGGCTTGTGTCCCTGGGAAAGGGGGGAGCAGGATGGGAAATTCCTCCTTCTGACCCCACCTGGCTGAGGCTGAGCTGCACAGTAATGCGATCTCTGCAAACAAGGTGCCTGCATCATCCTCGGCCCTGCAGAGGCGGCCAAATGGGTGTTTACACTGTTTGCGTTTCTCCTCTGGAGCAGGCTTGCTGTTCTGAAAAGATCACTGGGTGGTTTGCATAATTGCCTGCTCAAGTGATGACTGCTCAGACCTTAGCAGAATTTCACAAAGCCCACCCTCCGGATCCTGTGGGATAGTATAAGGGACATATCTGGGAGGGAGGACAAACCTCAATCAAAGGGAGCTGGGTAGCCCCCTGGTGCCCCTCATATAGGAAGGAGTCATGGAACCTCAAACCCAAAGCCTCTCCCCACATCTGCTTTCCAGCCTCCACGTCTGGGAAGTGGTCAGAATCAGCCAGGGAGAAGACAATTTGGGAAACTGTCCAGTTCTGTGGGCCTTTCAAACCCCTATTAAGCTCCTACCGTTTGTTAGTGAAAGAGATCAAGGAGCCCACAGTCAAATGAGAAAGCAGGGACAGAAACAGAGCATGCAAGATATGTAACAAACATGGGGCGCTTTGGGGGAATATAGGGGAGGGGCTTTGAGCCTAGCAGAGATGGGCGTAGATATCAAGGAAGGCTGCCTGGAGGAGGTGACATCCAAGTAGCGTCTTGAAGGCGGGAGTGTAGTGCCTAGTACACAGTAGATGCTCAAATATCAATGAATGAATGACCAAATGGAAGGATGGATGGGGAGGAGGAATATGTTCCAGGCAGAGAAAGGAGCTGGCTCAGTCTGTTCGTGATCTCAGAGCCTCAGTGAATTCTGTAGCTTTCCTAATGCCTTGTAAATGGCACAACATTTTGCAGGGTGTGTAGAACATGGGGTGTATCCTCCACTTTCATTTTTGGGTCAGGAATAAAGCGCCCATGTCAGCTTGTACTGGGGGCTACTGAGAGAGAAAGACCGAGACACGGCTGCCATACCCTCAACCCAACAGGAAGCTCTTGAAATATGCAAGAGACTCACCGAGGCACTGCCAGCCCTGTCTGGCTTTCTTCAAAGTGTATGAAAAATGTGCTTAATATTCATGCTCCATTCCAAAGAGGCAGAGATGGGGGCTAAAGAGGAGAGAATAATTTGGGGGAAAAAATGACTAGTGTCATTTCACATCTCCCAGCCCAAACTAATATATTCCTTGAGGCTGACTTTAAGCCATCCCCTACAGGAAGCCTTCCTCAACTACAAACCCCCTTCCCCCACCCCCCAAGCATCTTTCCACTTCACTCGTTGCCACATCTGGACCTGGAGTGCCAGACATTACACCGCTCACTGAGCCTGAACGTCTGTGCCCTCTCCACCCTCCCAGGTCCCCTTCAGCACCTGTAAGAAGAGCTCAGTTTTATGGGTAAGAAAGCTGAGGCCTAGAGAGGGGGCAGGGGTCCATGACTACTGGCCCAAGGTTGCACAGCTAGTAAGTGGGGGGGTGTCAAGACTGTATTGAGGCCAAACCTCTGCTCCCCACCACGCTTCTGCCAGCCCTCTTCCATGCCTCACTGCCTCCCCATCTCATTTCTTGTCCATCTCTCTGCGTTACAGCATTGCTTTCTAGGGCCATTTGGGTCACACTGTCTGGTTCAGCGCTTTCAGTGCAAAGAGCCAAGGACTCACATACTGGTCTCTGTCCTGTGCCATTTCCCCATTTCTGGGCACAGAGTAGGCACTGACGATATGAAACACAGAGAGGAAAATGTCAGCCTGGAGAGGAAGCATCTGTTCTTGTGCTTTCATCACTCAGATGAGAAAACTGAAGCCCAGAGAGGGAAAGTGACTTAAATATGCATCGTGTGGAATTGAGCAGGAGGCAGGCTAGCCCTTCCACTGTACTTACCACATAATAGGTGCTAAATTATGTTACTGCTATATTGTGTGTACTACATGTTATAAATACGTATAGTATATAACTATATATTAATATAAAATCATGTGTAATATATATTATATCACCAGCATCATCATTTTTCAGTGTCTAAATGAAAACATTAATGCAACACATCTTGGTAATGGGGAGTTCTGAGGATTTCACAAATGGGGGTCTCTGGAGCCAATCAGGAAGACTGCAGATGACCGACTTTCAGGCAAACAGAGGCCAACAGAGAAAGACAATAAGACATTATGACATTTGTGAAGGGTTTTGTAATTGACAGCTTTCTTAATGGAAACATCACTGACTTTGGCACTGGAAAATCTGGGACTTGGCCTGTCTCTGTCACTCAATAACTGGGTGATTTTGACTAAATCATTTGTTTTCTTTGAGCTACAGTCTCCTTCCTTGCAAAATGAAGCAGTGAGATAAACTCGGAAGAGAAAATTACACAGCACACAGGCCCCAACTCCCCATTACTGTGCCCATGGCAGCCATGACTAATCGATCACCGCAATATGCATGCTGCACCCAGCTGAAGCCTTGGAACACTGCCTGTGGCAGCCACCACCCCTTGGCTGGAGTGAACTTGTCAGATGAAACCAATTAGCCACGTTGGAGTAGATGTTTCTTGAACTCAATCCAGCTCTGACCTTCTGATTCCATAAGTCTATTCACTGATAGAGCAACCTGGTGAGGTCAGCAGAGCAGGTATTGCCCTTCCCCACACTGCACAATGAGCAATCAGAGGTCAGAAAAGTTCAAGTTGAGACACTTGGTGAGTGGTGGTGGGATCAGACACTTGACCTCTCTGAATCGGCCTGGTGGGAACCTTCCACAGTCTTGTGTCGTCCCCAGTTGCAAAGGGCTCCCAAGACCTGGGTCAGTGACCAGGGTCAGATGAGGCAAAAACTAGAACATCATTCTCCAAAGATGGCCGAGTGAGACCCTCTTCTCTCAAGTGGGACCACTCTGCAAAACCAGGAAGTGGGTGATTTCTGATTCCTTTCACTTCCACCTTCCCTCTTTAAGAGCCCAGCTCCCTTGACCGTGTTTATCAGCCACCGCGCTCTCTCCTGCCTCACACACTCCTCAGACCATTTCCAGAACCTTATTTCATTTGAAAGGGGAACATATTGATAGCGGCTTAGAGTGAGATCCCATCCATTCCAGGCAGACACCTGGGAAGGTGGGAAGAGGATTAAGGCTGGAATCAGGACACGGGCTTCCTGTCCTGCTGCTGTGGCCTCAGGGGAAATTCTGTCCCTCTCTTGGCCTGAGTCTTCCTTCCAGCTTAATCTTCTATGACCACCTGCTTATGATTTCCAAGAGAGAAATTCTGATTCCTTGACTAAAGGGACGAAGTACTGATGGATCTCATCCCTGTGCTGGTGGTTAGGTGGGTACTGAGGGAACAAAGTTTCCCGGAGCCTCTGAATTCCACCTCCACAGTCCACTTAAAATGCATTTAGTGATCAACGTGCTCTGGGGAAGTGAAAAATGAGAAAGAGCAAAGGAAGGCAAGTGGCTTTCACTGAATGCCTATCATGTGTCCAAGGCTATTTCAGACACGCCCATATGCTAGCTCATGGAGAAAGGGCCGGCGCACCACTTCATAGATGAGAGAACCAAGATTCAGAGAGGTTAAGCAATTTGCCTCAGATCAAACAGCTGGTGAACGGCAGAGCTGGGAGCCATACTGAACGAATACTTCTGCCTCTAAAGCTCACGCCTTCACACTCCACTATGGAGCTTTTCGCACCTGATGAAACGTGGAGATAAATGAGGCACCACATCATCCCTGCGTCACACAGCTCCCAGACCATCAGGGAAACAAGCCAGCCACCCAGATAACTGTGCTCAAAGCCAAGAACAAAAGGATGGGGGCAATCCAAGAGGCATAGATCAGGACAGACTTCATGGAAGAAGTGACCTCTTTTCAGGATGGTCAGGCCTCCCTGACACTAACAAATGGTAATACTGATCAACGTTTACTTGTGCTGATTCACTTACCTATGAGATTAGGTACCATTCTTACTCCCATTTTAAAGATGAGGATACCAAGGCACAGAGAGGCTAAGTAACATCTCCAAGGTCACACAGCTTGGAAGTGACAGAGCCTGGATGAATTCCCAGGCAGGCTGGCTGCAGACTTCACACTCTTAACCAGCTCACTCTGTCACTTCTCACAGCATTTCCTCTCATCGACTGTCACCTGAGGAAGTGGCAGGAGACCTGGGGAATCACATGAAAGCATCTGGGTCACCTTCCTCTCTTAATGGGAAAGTGACTAGCCCAGGAGGAATGGATAGTCTGGAGGAACAGAGTTCAACTCTCCTCCTCCCAGCTCAGGCCACTCGCCGCTGCCCCCTCCTCCCATGATGCTGGTGAGATGCTGACCCTGCCAGTCCTTCATGGGGCAGGCTTTGCATAGAGGAAAAGAACCTCAGCCCCGTGAGTGGCCCATTGTTCGAGGCGCTTTGGTGACATGGGGATAGCAAATTACCTACGATGAATGATTCTGTAGAACAAGGTGTTCACTGCTCGATCTCTGTACCTGTGCAGATGGTATTGTTAGCAGGTGGGCTGGAGAAGAGCCAAGCTTTGGAGGGTGAGATCTTGCAGGTTGTTCGTCCTGTCTGTCCTGCTCCCGCTAAGTAATGAAGATAGTGTGAGCTTTGGAATGAGGCAGCCCTGGATTGGAGTCCCACCACGCCACCTGGTAGCTGTGTGACCTTGGGTAAATACCTAATGTCTCTGAGCATCCCATTCATAAAGTGAGATACCAACTGTCCCTGCAGGTTGCTGTGAGGATTAGAGAGAGTGTTTGTAAAGATTGTATAACACCAAAATCACTCTGAAAACGAACATATCTTGACCATCATAAAGATCAGTAATACAGTAGAATGGAGTTCCCTAACAAGAGCCAAGAATCAGAAGTTAAGGGAAGGGGACTAAATTGTGTTGCTCATGAACACTTATCCAGTATTAATGAAAAATGGTTTACAGGCATTCTCATTTTACCTTTTCAACAATGAACAATATTGTACTCATTTTACAGATGCAGAAACTAAGGATCATAGAAGCTCAGGCTCTTCCCCTACAGGAAGGGTGCATTCTCGACTCCTCCCCCTTTCCTTAGATCAGTTCAAAGCTCCCAGATGCACTCGCTAATTTTGTCCAGAGTTGGCTTCCGGTTCTATTGTAGCCCTAATCCCTGCACTCGGGAAACGTGTTCTGCACTGAGCATTTCATCTATTCTGGCACATCGGCCACTTCCACGTGGGTCTCCGCGAGCACCTCCTACCCCACCCCGCCACCGAGTCTTCATCCCAGCAGTAATCTGAACCCTGTTCCCATTTCCAAAGGCCTGTGTTTTTTTGTTTGGGGTTTTTTTTTTTTTTACTTTTTTTTAAATTGGAGTATAGTTGATTTACAATGTTGTGTTAGCTTCAGGTGTACAGCAAAGTGAATCAGTAATACACATACATCTATCCACTCTTTTTTAGATTCTTTTCCCGTGTAGGCCATTACAGAGTATTGAGTAGAGTTCCCTGTGATAAACAGTAGGTCCTTATTCGTTATCTGCTTTATATATACCCCACCCCTAAATCTCCTTTTTCTGGTTGCCTGTTTTTGTAACCTCCCCCCGATCATCCAGCAGCGATGTCTTGGGCGTCTCTCATTCTTTTCTCTCCCTAGACATGCCTCCGTTCCATTCCCCACACGATGCTCTGGTTGGAACTCTCCAACACACTTTGAAGATGGCCCAACCGCCTACTGCAGCTCCCTGCTGTTACCCAAAAGCCTCAGCGCTGGAGCTTGCCACTGGAAGCTTATAAAGTCCGATCCCAACTTATTTATTCCTCCCTATGTGTGTCACAGCAAAATGGATAAGTTACGGCTCCCACAATATATCTTATGCGTAATTAGCAGTAGTAATAAACACCGTCTGTGCCATAAGCACTTTACATACATTGTCTTATTAATTCCTGTATAGTTGCACAGGGCCCTGGGCTCAGAAGGGTCCCCTGCCTTGTTCAATGCTCTGCTATCTCTGTGTTGAAATTTTTAATGATTTTTTTTTTGTTTTTTTGCGGCACGCGGTCCTCTCACTGCTGTGGCCTCTCCCGTTGCGGAGCACAGGCTCCGGACGCACAGGCTCAGCGACCATGGCTCACGGGCCTAGCCGCTCCGCAGCATGTGGGATCTTCCCGGACCGGGGCACGAACCCGTGTCCCCTGCATCGGCAGGCGGACTCTCAACCACTGCGCCACCAGGGAAGCCCTTTTAATGATTTTTGAATAGGGGGCCTCACCTTTTCATCGTGCCCTGAGCCCTGGAAACTGTGGAGCTTGTTCTGAAAGCGGGTACTGTTCTAGCTCCATTTTACAGATGTGAAAAACAAGGTAGCACAGCCAGTAAGCCCAGGAACTCTTGCCAACGGCCATATTATATTGAGGACCTACTATGTGACTGACCCACACTAAGTGCTTTTCATGGGCTATGCATTCAAGTCCTCTCCCTTCATCCTCACTCCCACCTTGCAGAAGTGAGTGGCACTTCCTGGCTTTCCCACAACCACAAGGCGTGTAAGTGGCAGAGCCAGGACTGCGCTCGAGGTCTGCCTGACTTTAAGCCCTTCCTGCTATGCCGTTCAGACTAAAAACGGTGGCCCTACCATTCCAGAGCCGGTTCTAGCAACTGGCAAGCACTGAACAGGGGGCAGAGGCTCTGAGGAGACCTCTAAAAATAAAGCCCGACTGCAATGCGTCCTGAGCCCTGCGGAAGCCTCCTTCCTCGTCTTGAAAGCTGTTCCCGTCTCCAAAAGCAGCCTCTCACCACGGGCTCTGGCTGCTGTCCCTCATGCACTGCAAGGGAGAAACAGAACAGATTGCTAGAGCAATTAAACATCACATGGGAAGCCCAGAGAGACCGGGGAAGGGGAGGGGAGGCCGTTGCTTAATGGCCTGCCTCTATATTTAGCCTGAAAAACCTCCATCTCTAACCCTTTCAGGGGGCAGGCAGAGGCGAGAGCAGAGTTGGGGGTCTTCAGGGCCGTTGGACTTCTATGCCAGAAAGCGCCTGTCTGCCAGGGAGCAGCCCCCATCAGCTCCGTGCCTTACAGGGGCTTACCATACGGCAGGACAGGAAGCCCCGACCAGAAAACAAGCCGTGCAAACCACAGACCGCCTGTCTAGGTGAAATTTGGCAAGAGGATTCTGCAGGGATGGGGAGCTGGTCTGGCACGCTGGGTGTCAACCTCGCTCAGGGGTGAAGGGGAGGCATGATGGGTGACGATGTGTGGTCAGCCTTGGGCTTCAGTCCCAATTACGGAAGGCAACTCTTTCCTCTCACTTTCTTCATCCTGTAGTCATTGCCCCCAAGTCAGGCAGTGCGTGGGGTATGCAGACTCCTCGCTCTGTGTGCACATGCACTTTAAAAAGGGCTTTTACAAATACAGAAGCCAGGGCCGTACTCCTAGAGACAGTCATGCATTCTGGAGTGGGGCTCCGACATCTTTGTTTATGTAAAACTCTCCAGGTAATTCTGAGCACAGACAGCTGAAAAACAACTGGCAGGTATAACGGGCATGAAATGCATTGAGGAGTTCTGGCTTTATGTTCTAGTCTAATTTGCATCCTTTACTTTTTGAGGGACTTTGAACTAGTGCATGTGTCTCTGGAGCCTCGGTTTCCCCATCTATAAATGGGTATGAAATCCTCAGTTCCTGGCACATAATCAGTGCCCAATAAATATGGACTGACGATGGATGGATGGATGGATGGATGGCGTAAGGAGACAGGTAAGAACATCAGCTAGCAGCAGGGTTTCTTCCTGTAGGCACACAGAGATTGCTGCTTATCTGAGATTGGGCTGCCCCCAGAAACAAATCCTGACACAGGAGTGAAGTAGCCTGCTTTGTGAGGCGGTTCCCAAGAAGCATCAGCAGAGGAGTTGGGAGGTGAGAACAGGAAGAGAAGGAAGCAGCAGAAGATGCATTAATGAGCCCATTACCACCATGGACCATTGAGGCTCAGTCCCTCTGGGACCTCTGGGAAACAGTGCAGAACATGCTGGGGTATTTATCCCCCAACTCTCATCATCAATGGCTGGGGGCTGCTCCCAGGGACATAAGCTCCAGTGCACTTCCTCCCTGCCCTGCTTGCAGGCTCAGAGAAAGCCCTCAGCAGAGAGCCACGTGTGTCTGCTGCAGGATGTCCTCAGCAGCTGGTGCAATGTGGGTGCCAAGGGGATGTGTCTGAGGCACCAAAAGCATCTGCCCCACTGCGAAGCATCTTCCTGCACTCAGCTGGGGAGGGGAGGGAAGCAGGGAGGGAAAGACACACTGGTGACTAGTGGTCCCAGCTCCCTCGCACCACACAGAGGCCAGCACCACGAGGGTCTAGCAATGCCAAATCCTGTTGATCTCAACCTTGCCTGTTTCCTCAGCAGTTCTAAGGCTAGATCAGTGTTTCTCAACTTTGGCACTGTTGACATTTGGGGCTGGTTAATTCCTTGTGGGAGGCTGTTCTGTGGATCATGGGGAATTTAACAGTATCCCTTGTCTCTACCCCCTAGATGACAGTAGCATCTCCCATTATGACAACAAAACTTGTCTGCAGACATTGTCAAATGTCCCCTGGCTGGCACAGCTGCCCCCAGTTGAGAACCACCAGGGTAGATGGATGCCTTTCCTCCTCCCCTAGGACGTGGTAATTCCCCACTAGGACTTTCTGAGGCCTGGTTTCATCCTGACCAGCCCCTGGCTCTGCTTAGTCTGTTCAGATGCATGCTGTGCTGCGAACACATCTCAGAGACAGGTGGAGCCAGAACCCAGCTGTGAAACATGCTGCCCCCTGCTGAGCTGAGCCCTGAGCCCAAGGTAGGGAAATTCAGCAGCGGTGCTGGCAGCAGCATCACAGCTGGGCTGCAAAGACCACACAAGGCAGGGAAGGTGGGCAGCTTCCGGCTGAGCAGCCCACACAGCAGCTGGTCCCAGAGGCTGAGGGCGTTACATCATCGGACCAACCTGAAGACAGTCCCCGGGAAACATAAGGCTGACCCGAGCGGGAGTATTGATGAAGAGTTCTACGTGCTCAGTGAGGCTGTGCAATTCTCTTAAAGTTATACAGGGAACAGGTGCAGAGCCAGCCAGGAAAGGAGCCCAGGCGGGCTGACTCCAAATTGCTCACTCTTTCCATTATACCAGGTAGCATCCTGGGTAGAGGGGAGGGTCTGAGACCCCCCCTCCCCCAACAGGCCAGGAGTGATGCTCAGAATAAACCCAGGCATCCTAAGTCACTCCGGCCGACCGCTGGCTCGCTGCCCCCCCGCCCCCCCGCCCCCCGTCCTCAAAGGACGCAGTCAGCCTCCCCCTGGTTCATTGATTGTCCATCAAATCTAAGCCAAGCTTGGGCGTGGAGGGTTTAGTTTCTCCCCCGATCTGCCTGCTTCACTTCCTTTCCTTTATGCTTTCCACCAGGATGCCCGTGCATTGTGCATGCCGCTCAAAGGGCACACACTGGCGCCCAGTCCTCTGGCAGAAATGGTTCACAGCCGAACCCAGAAGCCTGCTGAGCACAAAATCCAAAGATGGGCAGTGGGGCTCCAAGCCGGCTGTGCTTATCAGCACCCCACTCCCCTGCCTTTCTCTCCTGGGTTGTCCATGCAGCAGTCTGCCTGGTCCAAACAAGATGCAGGAGCAGGGTAACCTCTGTCCCTGGACCTGGCCCCTGCTGCAATCTTCAGGAGGCCCGAGCAGGGATGCTTGGTAGCTGGGGAAGAGCTCTGGCAAGTCCAAGGGCTGCAAGGAGTACCTTTCACACGCATGTGCCTGTGCACACACTCATCACATACACATGCACACATACTCACACTAACTCCGGAAGGTGGCCATTTTGTGCACCCCTGGCCCTGGCCTGCCATTCACGTGCATAATTAAAATTCCCCTGGGAGATAAGAGATATGAGGAGAAAGCAAGGGACCACAATGGCTGCAGTTAACTGTCTAGGAATGCAAGCCTGTGTCAAGACATGCCTATAGGGATGTAAGAACACACAAGCAGAAATAGAGAATTCAAAAGTTGTCTATCCATGAATCTACCTATCTCATCTGCGTTAATGAAAAAAATCATATTCTAAAGAGATTAAGGGGTTTTGACAGCACAACACAGCCCTGGAGCTCAAATGCGGGTCTTCAGACACAGACCTTGCTATGGGTTTAGAACAATCTGCACCCGTGGTTTAATCAGGAAAGGGGGAAGGGACGGGAATTCTCGGCCTGCCTTCATGAAAATGGGAGCTGTGATCTCACTGACGTTTGTAATAATTCTGATCCAAGGGCTTCCCTGGTGGCGCAGTGGTTGAGAGTCCGCCTGCCGATGCAGGGGACACGGGTTCGTGCCCCGGTCCGGGAGGATCCCACATGCCGCGGAGCGGCTGGGCCCGTGAGCCATGGCCGCTGAGCCTGCGCGTCCGGAGCCTGTGCTCCGCAGCGGGAGAGGCCACAACAGTGAGAGGCCCGCGTACCACAAAAATAAATAAATAAATAAAATAATAATAATAATTCTGATCCAAGACTGAGAAAAACAACAGAGGTGGTAATAATCGCCAGGCTGGTGGCACTTAGCGTTCCCAGATGCTCTCACCTCCCTCTTCTCACACGACCCTCATAACAACACAGGCAGGGTACAGATGAGGAAACTGGGGCAGTCATGCCACAAACTATAAACTTCCAACCACAGATTTACAAATGTCCCTATTGCAATCACCACTATACCCTCTATTTATCACCCATGCTACGAGATCTCTTAAGGGCAGAGAGTCGTGCCTTATCCACGTGTGAATCCCACACAGGTCCCGAACAACAACTTGACATATAGGAGATCAATACACATTTGATGATGGGCGCATTTACACAGTGGAAACCCAGCAGGAGGGAGGGAAAATATTCCTATCCAGTACTGTTATGGGCTCTAAACGCGAAAAGAGTAGTTACTTATTTTTTAAAAACAAAATAAAACAAGTCAGCTGATACTGCAAGAGGCCCAGTGATCTCCAGGCTCAGAATAATATCCTCGAAGTCCTTTACATAGGACTGGTCCAGGCCCTGTGGTTCCCTACTAGCCAGCATGATTTCATGAGCACCAGAAAGCATTCCCTTGCTGGGAAGAAAAAAAAAAAAAAAAAATCTCTTTTTTTTTTTTTTTGCAGTACACGGGCCTCTCACTGTTGTGGCCCCTCCCGTTGCGGAGCACAGGCTCTGGACGCTCAGGCTCAGCGGCCATGGCTCACAGGCCCAGTCGCTCCGCGGCATGTGGGATCTTCCCGTACCGGGGCACGAACCCGTGTCCCCTGCATCAGCAGGCGGACTCTCAACCACTGCGCCACCGGGGAAGCCCAAAAATCTCCTTTACAGTCTGAAATTTGCACCTTACACTCCACCAGGCAAAGGCGGTGGAAATTTCCATTCGATGTCTGTGATCGGTGCACCACACTTTACCAAGGATTAGTTTACAAGACTAGCTCCTGCCTCACAGCTGATTCTAAAGAAGAGAACACAGCTCCGTTTTGATAGGGGTAAGCGTGTTAACAGTGGAAAGCTTTAGGTGTTGTATCATTCTGTGGGGGACTGGGGCCCTGGACGGCTAGAGTGGAAGGAAAGGAGAATGCAGACAACCCTTGCGAAGCTTCTTACCTCTCACAGCCACAATTTCCTTCTGCACAGATTAGGAGTTGAGCTTGGTGAGGGATGGTCCCGCGGAACTTAACCAGCTCAAGTGGCTAGCATCAGAGTTATGCCTGAGGCCAGCCCTGGACACGGCTCAGCCAGAGACAGCGGGCCTCTCATGCCCGAAGGAAGGATGCTCTGAATCTCTGCATCCCCTCTCTGGCTTGGCCAGTGGAGTTTCTGGGCTTAAAGCTGGAGCAGAGACCTTCCCAGCAGAGACGGAGGGAGAACACAGAGCTCAGCGATGAGTTGGAGCTCAAGTCCCAGAAGCTTCTAAAGGAGGACCAGAGGTGGTTAAATGGAAGGGGTCAGGCACAGACACTCAGTGCCAAGGATCCAGGGCCCAGGGAAAAGGCGAGCGCCAGACAGGCAAGTCATCAATTCGGGTGCTCTGGTCCCAGGATTTCAAGCTGCCGCAGTGTGGGTGGGGAGAGCGGCTAGCTGTACTTAAAGAGCCCTGCAGAATGGCCAAGCCACTGCACTCACTGTAGGAGCAGGACCAGACCTGGAGCCGTCAGGTGCTTTTCTGTGCTGCTCGGCAAAGCAGGGATGCAAATTCTAGAGTAAAGATGGGGCAGGCGGGAGGGCTCTCATTTTCAATTACTGTGCTCACACCAAGTGGAGCTCTGCACCTCTCCCTCCACTCCGGCGTGTATTTGACTTTGCATCACACGACCTCCTAAACATATAGACACAGAGCAACGGCTCAGCCCTGCTCACTCATCTGACCAGGCCGCCATGGGGCGTGAGCCACAGCCCAGCGTTTACACACAGGCTTATTTTAAACAAATAGGATTTGGCCTCAACGGCAAACAGGCCCTCCTTTGGGTAAGCGCATTTGCTGTGATTGTGGGGGCATTTCCTACAGAGCACGTGCCACCAAAACAGGGCCCTTTCGGCTGCACTGAACTTCAGAGATAGCTTGCCAGGTCCTGGTCCCCAGAGATCTGTAAATATTTGCTTCAGACAAGGAAAATTTTCCGTGTCTCATCCTGCCACCTGGTCCGGGGAAGGAAAGTTCTCATTTTCCCCATAATCTCCTGCAGAGCCTGGTACTGCCTTTTACTGAGATCTACCCCCTGCTCTCTCAATCTTCTTCCTGCCTTCAGTTTCCCGATCTGAAAAATGGGCAGATTCCATGGGATGCTTTCGAAGGCTCCTTCCACCTTCTTACTTGTTCCCTGGGAAGTATTGGAAAGTGGGGAGCATTCTGGGTTGGGAGTCAGGAGCCCTGCAGTCCAGTCCCAAACTTCCCCTTTCCTCGGTGAGTGACCTTGAGTAGTTCCTTCCCAATTCCTGAATCTCAGTATCTCCAGCAGCAAAGCCAGGGGGCAAATTCAATGATCTCTGAGCTTTCTTGTCTCTCATGCTTGTGTGTGTGTGTGTGTGTGTGTGTGTGTGTGTGTGTGTGTGTGTGTGTGTGTGTGTGTGTGTGTGTGTGTGTGTGAAGTCAGCAATCTCAGCTGTGGTTGCCTGCCTGCACCCCCCTCTGCACATGCCTGGGTCTCCCCTTGGGGACCCAGCTCCTGTGACATGGCATCTTGGTGGAAGTATCCATCCATGTGCTTTCTGACAGGTGTGCAGGAGGCTCGGGCAAGCCTAGCCAGCTTCTCTTTTCCTAGAAGCTGACTTGAACTGAGTGCTCCGAGGATAGAAAGATTGGAACCCATCCATCCACAGGGCCCAGCCCTGAAGAATCTGCCCATGAATTCTTCCCTCCTGGATACTCGGAGGTTCCTGATTTCTCTCCTTCCTGAGGCCACCTTTTTTAGCCTTAGTTCTGACTTCGGGGGTTGCCTCATATCCACCCCTTCATTTGTGTGCCCAAGTCCTACAAGTTCTGCTCGGATGTTACCTTCTCAGTGAATCCTTCCTTGGCCTCCCTATTTCTAATTTCAGGCCCTCCAGTGTTTCCTGTCCTCTGTCTGGCTTCATTTTTCCTCCATTGGACTTTATCTCCTTTTTTAATTGTACTGTCTAATTTACTTCTATATGTTGTGCATTGGTCATCTCTCTTCTCCAGAGCCTGAGCTCCGTGAGGGCAGGCACCTGTGTCTGCTTTGCTCGTTGCTACATTCTCAGTGCTCTGAACAGTGCCTGGCACAAGGCAGGTGCCCCCTAAACACTGACTCAGTGAATGAGTGTATGACTTGATGCCTGAAAGTTAACCAAATCTGGTTCTGATTCTAACTCTAAGATTGTCTCCTGTTTCCCCCTCTGGATCCTCAGCCCCTCCCTGCCTAGAAAGCCCTCTGCTCATAGGGGAGCACGAAGCTTGAACCAAATCATCAACCATAGTCCCTATGCAGGCAGGGTGGTTCTTGGGAAGACCTCTTCCAGGCAGTGTAGCTCACTCTTCTCCCCTTCAGCTTTCTCATCTCCCCCTTTAACCCCGTGTCCTGGACCAGGCTCTGGAATCTGAACCACTTTCATTCAGAATGCCTCAAAGTCCTGAGCTGTTTGCCAAGAAAGTCAGAGCCAGAGAAGAAAAGAGAAGAGAAAAAAACTGCAGACAGGTCTCTGTGGGCCAGAACTCGAAAATCAATTCGATACACCAATTTTTGGGATTTAATAACTCATGCTCCTGTGGAATCAAGGTTATAAATAGTAAAGAGAGTTTCAGACAAGCCCACTAAAATCCATTTGACTCAGCTGGAGACCTTGATCCCACCTCTCTGCTCTGGTCCCATCAATCATTTCCTCTACCACGTGTTCCATCTCTTTGGCTCGGGCCCCACATCCCTGCCTTCTCAAGCCATCTCTACATCTCTGACTCTCCCTTCTCAGTATCCCTCCTCTGACTCTCGGTCTTACATCCCTCGAGGCCCTGTCCTTAGACCTCTGGGCTTCACACGCCACATTTCATCTTCAGGGATTCCATCAGCTCCCTTGACGTTAAGTTGAAGATTTCCCCAAATCTCTACCTACCTGAAGTCCACCTCTACTTGAAATCCCTTTGGCCTCCTACCAATCTAGACTCCTCCCTCTTCCTTAACCTCTCTGAACCCCAAGCCGGATGGTCCCTCCTGAGTCATCTGTAAAGCGGGGTATTCATCCCTTTCTCAAATAACTCTTCAGTGAGTCTATCAATCTAATTCAGCTAAGGTGTCTTGTCAAAGATACCAGCGTTACTTGGTCTAATTCAGTCTCAGGCTGTGAAATGTCTGTGAAATGCCTGCAAAATGCCTGGAGTTTATTTCCACAACCTCATACAGTGGGTCCAGCCGCACATTCAGAATCACACCTGTGGGTCGCCATCCCCGCAACAGCTTTTCCAGGTCGGGGCCCCATGATCCAACCCTTGGTTTTCATCCAGCATGGACTCCTGGTACCAGCCCAATCTGCTTTCCCCCTTCATCTGTGCAGCATCTTCCCACTGCTCCCCTTCTGGTGGAAGAGCCCAGGGTGGGCCCAAGGAGGATGGCGGGGACAGAGGAAGGTGAGCGGCATGGCTGAACCCTGCACCCGGTGATACCCAAGCGTGAGCCGGTCCAATCCCCAGCAGTTCCAGGAGGAAGGTGTCATTATCCTCCATCACAGACAGATGAGCAAAGGGAGGCTCCAAGGTCAGTGACATGGCCAAGGTCACTGCCTCATCAGGAGACTGCTTTGCTTTCCCTCCATCAGGCTGCCTGCGGAGAAGGGTAAGACAGACACTGGCAGTCCCCACGGCATCTTGCTCTCTCTACGATATTCTTCAAAACCAAACGGTGAGATTAGGCGGTTCTGGGGGCAGAAGTGGGCAGGAGAGGGAGACGTGTCTGTGCCAAAGGACGGTGGAGGGAGGAGGGTGCCCGTGCTCGGTCATGCTAATTTTGACATTTTCCTGTGCGTCTGCTTGTCATCATCAACTTATAATTTAACCTCGTTGTGGCGATGCCTCTGGAATGTCAACAAGCCTTGCTGGAATTTCATTACAGCCTGGCAGCTGGCCCTGGTATTTCGGATACAAATGATGCGCAGCTGCACTCGGGCCCTGCTGTCTTTATCCCCCATCTAGCAAACGGCGGCATTAGGCACACTTAATCCGGAGAGATATTCCGCGCACCGAGAAGAGGGCTTGCGGGTGCCACCTGGGGCATTTCCTATGGACTCTCTGCCTGAGCCAATTAACCCAGAGTCACTGCTGAAAAGCATTAGCTATTGACGATGGATCCGGGGGGCTGACCCCAGGGGTGGCTGGAGAGAAAGTGGCGAATGATGAAGCTTCCCTGTATCTGCCACTTTCAAAGCACCTCTGCCTGCATCGTCTCAATGGGCTGGTGACATAGGCTGGGGAGCTGGTGGTGTGCCCATTTCATAAAATGAGAGTTAAACCCCAGAGAGGGAAATGATTTCAAGTTCACCAGAATAAAGAAGCACACAGGCACACACTCCGTGTCCAGATTTTGCACTCATTTATTTGTTCAGCCAACAAATATTTATTGAGCACCTACTACGAGCCAGGCATTGTGCTTGGTGAGGATATGGTTTCTCTACCTCTTATATCTGAGGCATTTGTCTACAGAATCTTCCCCTTTGGAGTCCTCTCTGAAGGGACATCCTTCCTCAATTCCCTACATCCCATACCCATTTACTCCCCTTTGCCCCTCTGGCCATATCAGAATCTGTGCTCAGGGGTGGCTGTGATGTCCCTCAATTATACCTGAGAGGTTTCCTCATCTGCCCTATCCCAACAATAGCCTCGTGACACTGATTCTTCCCAGGAAAAGGGAGCCCCATCCTGTTACAGGATTCCTGCATCTCCCTGAGCAGGATGGAGAGCTATTTGGGGCAGGAGACCTTTTGGCCCTGGAAGCATAGTATCAGCAGCTGCCTGCCTGGCCTGCGGGTTCAACCAGCTTTGCCAGCCCTTTGCAACACCGCGTGCTGTGGAAATCCTGGCCATGATCCTGGCATATCTGTGAGTCTGTGGGACGCAGGGTCCTGGCACCCTGTATCCTGGCACCAGCCCCTGAGATACTGCACTGGGGAAGGGCCAGGTAGGCACAGGAGTGAGTTCATGGCTGAGGCCTCACTGAGCCCAGATCTTTCCCAGATTGGATGGTTGAATCTGCCAGTGGCCAGGGCTGGGTGGCTTCCATGCTGGACATGGCCACTCCGTATGGCTTGGGCTACAGCTTCTAGAAGCCTCGATTGCCTGAGTTCTGCCCCAATGTTACCAAGCTTCTCAGGAAAATGTTCATTCTATTGAGGTTGGCTTGAGAGGGGAAGAATTCCTGGAGAACTTTCTAGAATATGGTATGACCTGGAAACCTCTTTCCCCCCCAGCTTCTTTTATTTTAACCATGAAAGTTCCCAAAAAAAGCAGGGCTCTTTTTAAAGCTGCAAGTAGCTGGGAGCGATAACAAGATTTCAAAAGAGGTGAGAGTGACAGGAAGGCGGAGGGACTGGTGAAGAGACAGCAGGGCCAGCCATGGCAGGAGAAGCAGACACAGGGACACACAGACAAGACCCTCGGAGACTGACAGACAAAGAAGCACACACACTGCCAGCCAAACACACACAGGCATAAAGGCAGAGAGAGGGGCTCTCGCTGAGTCAGAGAAATGGGAACCCAGGGCCAGATGAGGGTGCACAGAGCAGACGGCCTGGAGCTGCTCACCACACAGCCAGGTCCGTCCAGGGCAGTTGCCAGGGCCAGCCTGCCCCTTACTGGCTGTGTGACCAGGACGCCCTGCCCTGTCTCTAGACTTCAGTTTCCTCGGCTTTGCAGTAAGGACAGTGGCTGCCTCTGACTCACACGCTCACTGTGATGATGAGATGGACTCCTTTCCTTCTTTCTTTTTTTTTGGCCTCACTGCGCGGCTTGAGGGATCTTAGTTCCCTGACCAGGGATCAAACCCGTGTCCCTGCAGTGGAAGCGCAGCGTCCTAACCACTGGACCCCCCTAGGGAAGTCCCTGGACTCCCTTGTTACAAAATGCTTGGAGCCCTGCCTGCCGGAGTCCATGTTCACAGCAAGCTACCGGGATGGGGCGGGGTGGGGTGGGATGGTGGGGCGAGTCCTATTTCATGGCTTTACTTCTCTGACAGCATCTGTGCCAAGTACCCATGGTCGCTGCATGCTGGGAGAGTGAGGCCACCCCAGGGTGACTCTGGTGTCATTGCTGGGCTGGCTCCTCTCAGATGCCACAAAGCCTGCCTTGGGGAGAGCTGAGGTATGGGGCATCACAGGGAGGGACAGGGATTTGATGGGAAAGAGCAGGAAGGGTTCTGACCCCACCGGTGAATTCTGGTGTGTGTTGCCGGGGGAGGTAACATACATGAGGGGTTCCCATGTGCCTCCCCACTTGCAGGACTTCTAGACATGGGTCACACATAAAACCAAATAGAAAAAACACACTCAGCTGGTACTGTGGCCTTGATCTCCTCCAGCGGCGACTTCCCCATATCCATGGGTGACCAAGTGTGACCAGCGTGGACAGCAGGTGGCATGAACGCCAAGAGCCCCTCTAACGCTCAGGGCCCAGGCCTCCCACCAGTCCATCAGAGGGGACCCCAGGCTGGCGCTTTCTTAGGAACACAAAAGTGACCATTGCTGCCGGCCCGCCTCTGCCCTTCCTCCTCTCCCGCGTGAGGCCTGTTGCAGCTGCTGCTCTGTGCCTGGCAGTGGGTCATGGAGACACTGTTCTCAAGAGCTCACAGCTTCCCTGTGGCAGCTGATCGCCAGAGGCCATCAGAGACCCCGCCTTCCTCACCTCTACCCAGCTGAGCTCCAGCAAGCCCAGGGGCGCTCTCTGACCCGGGCATCCTCTCCATACACAGAGTCCCTTGGGGAGCTAAGGACAGTCATCACAGCCCGAGGACACCATGCCGAGGGGGAGCCAGCACCAGCCCTCCCTGCCACGACCCCCTCAGGTACCAGCTTGGGTCCTACCTGGTCTCCTTGGTGTAAGAGGCGACAGAAAGGCCCCACGGTCAGAAAAAGATGCAAAAACCCACCCCTCCTACAAAAACTCCCCCACCTGTTCCTCCTAACAGCACTTCTGCAGCGCAAGGGCCAGTCACGTTGGCTAATAGGAGACTGGAAGCTCAGGGATGCCAAGGTCATTTCTCAAGGTGACGTAACATATAGCCCAAGCCTCTTAGTATACCTGGGACTCAGAGCTGAGCCCCAGCCTCGGTGAGCCTTGCAGATTCTCAGACAGCAGCAGCAAGAGGTAAGGGCTCAAAGCCAAGCCAGATAACATGAAAATAATAATAATAATAAAAAATAGAGACACAAAACACAAGGACACTGGGACAGGCACTGGAGGTTAGATCCACAGACGCAGAGGCAGATAGGTACCACAACGGTGACGGAAAGACACACCTCCACCCACAGCCAGGTATGTTCAGGACAAGAGCTCCAGGACAGACAGAGCTCGAGCAAAGCTCTGAGTTGGGGAAGAGGGAAGTCAGCTGAGGGCGAGGGCTGGTCTTCATCTCCTTTCCTGCCCCTTGGCCAAGGTCAGCTTTTACAAAGCAGAGAAGTTTCCCAGCGGAGACTAGAATGTCCAGAAATGACTCAGTGGCTCAGAAGAAAAGGGGAGCCGAGAAGGGAGCAGAAGAATGAGCCTTAAAAATACGGAGACGGGGATGGCAGGGGGAAGGGAGGAAGGAACTCAGGTTTGGGAGGTGCTTTTCTGAGAGTCTGGGTAGGTGAGGCAGCACATTGTGGGGATGCAGTGATGCACTTCCCAGGTCCCTCTTCAGGAAGGAGGTGCTTACTCCCAGCCGCTGGGGTCACTGACTACAGAAAGCTCTCAGATGTCAGCTCCCGATGGGGCTCGCCTCAGCTGCAGAGAGCTGCTTTGTCCAAGATCATGCCCCTCCACAAGAGCGGTCCACATCCAGTGCAAGACAGATGGGGAGGAACTGAGACCTGCACCCCTCGTCTCAGATTGGGACAATTCAGAAGGCTCATTCCATATTCAAACCTCCTTTTATAGCATCGGCTAAGGTGTCCACTGAGATTGTACTGCATCTCAGCTTCTCCCTCTGCCCATCCTGCTTTCTCTCCGTCCCTTCCTTGAGCGTTTTCTTAAGAGAGCTCCCTAATAAGCCTACTGCAAGACAGTCTCCTTTCAGAGTCTCTCCTTCCTGGGGGACCCAACCTGGGACATGGGGTTAAACTCTGAGCAGGAAAATATCTTGTTGCCTGGCTGCAGTTTACAAAGAACATTCAGGGCTGCGACCTCACTTGATCTTTACAGTAACTTGGCGAAGAGGTGTTACTGTTCCCACCTAACAGATGAGAAAACTGAGGTCCAGAGAAGTTAATTAACTGTTCAAAGGCCAAAACAGCAAGTAATGGGTGCAGCCAGGACTCAAACCCAGGTCGGTTGTGCTCCAAAATGCATGTCCTTCCTCTCTTACACAACTGCCTTAGGAAGGAAAGGAGGGAGGGAGGAGAGAGAGAGGTAAAGAAGGAAAGGAGGAACTTCCCTGGCGATCCAGTGGTTAAGACCCCACACTTCCACTGCAGGGGACACGGGTTTGATCCCTGGTCAGCGATCAAAGAGATCTCGCACATGCCGAGTGGCATGGCCAAAAAAAAAAAAAAAAACAAGAAAGAAGGAAAGGAAGGGAAAGAAGGAAAAGAGGAAGTATTACTTAACATGTAGCACTTATTCTGGGCCAGGTAACATGCTCAACATTTTACATGCATTATCTCATTTAATCCTCCCAAGTTTATGATATATATTATTTTTATCTACCTGTTACAGATGAAAAATTTGGCTCAGAGAGGTGCAACCAATTGTCCACAGTCACACAGCCAGTAAGTGGCAGAATTGGATACAAACCCAATTCTGTCTGATTCCATGCCTGAACATCTTAACCACTACTATTAGGGAGAGTTAGCGCCAACCAGAAGGCTGAGGGACCCCGAGATGCAAGTGTGGGTTAGAGTACTGGGGAGTCCAGGGCAGCCAATCAAGGCCCTGGGCACCTGAGTAAGGGGAAGCTTGGATAGATCAGCACCCTGGTTCTCCTGGGAGCAGACAGGGCCTGCAATGAGGGCTGACCCAGTTCAGGCCTGGAGCCATTGCTTAGAAACTGCACCAAGCCAATCCCCAGCCGTAATTACCACCATGCTCACAGCATTGGGCTGAGAGCTGGAAATAGCTCCGTATTTATTTACCCTGCAATTACATGCTACATTAAATGCTCTGCAAGAACATGGCGATCACCCTGCAATTAACTGGTCCCTGCTTCCTGGGCAAGAGAAGGCTGGTGACAAGTTACTGGTTGAAATCAAGTGCTGCCTGGTTTCTTAATGGGCCTGGGGGTCACCTTGTAACTTGTGCTGTTGGGCCGGGCTGGAGGTGGGGGGTGGGGGTTGGGGGGGCGGGCCAAGTGGGAACTGTCCAGGGTCCTGAGGGAAGGAGCCCACATCCTGGTCAGACACGAGCCAGATTTTGCCGTGAGTTGTGTGAGGGGCCTGGCATTTAAGACCCTCATTGAGCTAAGCCCTGCCCTGCTTGTCTCCTGAAGCTCCTCTCAAAGCACCCAGCAGTCTCCCTGTACTTCATTTCTGGAATTCCTAAATCATCATCCCACCAGCCTTTGGATGAGCTATTTGCTGCCATGTTTACCCAGTAAATTCCTACTTACCTCTCAAGATTCAGCTCGAATATCACCTCCTTTGGGAAGTATTCTTTGAAATAAGGTTGTATAGGGTCGTGAAAATCAGACAGATCTGGATCAAATACCACTTATATTACTTAATAGCTATGTGACTTTTGGCAAGTTACTTGACTTCTCTGAAGCCCATTATATGCGTGGGTACGTGTACGTGTGTATGCACGGAACTCCCCCAACATCACATGCACGAGCACTGTGTCTATATGTACAGGAACTCAATGTCTTATAGTTAAGGACAGATTTTAGCAGGATGGAAATAGCATGGTGTCTGACACACAATAGGTATACACTAAATCTTTGTTGACTCAAGGAACCAATGAGTTAATCGACCAACCGACCAAAAGTCAATCAGGACCTGAGAATATGTGTGCGCCCATGTTTATCTTTGTGGCTCTCCACTTAACTTCCTACACACAAACATGTATACACGTTATACAAAAACATAATATGCAAACATGATGGTAATTGGTTTCTAGTTGCCTGGAGATTCCAGAGAACTAGTTTCTCAGGCTGCGCAGCTAGATCAAGAGTGCCAGCAAAAGGCATTAAGAGATGAGTTAATTATATATTTACTACCTCTGTCATTTTCTCCTAATTATGTCTTGGCAAGCACAGTCTCCTGGATGAGTCTTAAATCTCAGCATCTTTAAAAATATAATAATAAATAAATGTGAAATGGAACGTTCCCAACAGCCAAGAATGCCCAGGTAAGTTTTCAATCAGCGAGAGTCCCAGTGAGCCAGGCTGGCACTCGTTCTGTGTTTGGGCTTTAGAGACCAGATACGGGACCAAAAAAGCAGCAGGAGAGCAGGGCAGTGTCTGAGCCCTGCCACCGAGGCCACCTCTGAGTCTGATGAGGGTCACCTGGAGTTCCTGTGGGTATCACTTGCTACCGATTTCCCATGAGGCAACAGGAGGAGAAGGCTAGGCGTGAAAATTGGTAAACATTTCTTGTGGCATTTTGCTTGGTTTCTGGATTGAGAAGGCAGGGACCATTTGCTGAGCACCCTCTATGTCAGTGGTTCCCGACTGGGGGTGAACTCGCTCTATTTGGCGAGGTCTGGAGACCTCTGGGTTGTTGCAACTTGTGATTGGTGCTACTGGTATCTAGTGGGTAGAGGCCAGGGATGCTGCTAAACATCACACAATGCACAGGACAGAACCCCACAACCAAATACTATCTAGCCCCAGATGTCAATAGTGCTTAGGGCTGGGTGTTTCCATACCGTCTATTACAGAGTGCTGTCACTCAGTTTTCAGACCTCTTTATGTACTTGCCTTTCTATTTTGGTTTCTAATGAACAGGAACACCCAGGCACACACACGCTCAGAACAAATACACAGGCTTCCTTCACTGGAACCCCCATGACTCTTTGGTCACGATCACATTAGTCGAAATTTAGTTGGCCTGCACAGTGGAGGGGACACTCTGATGGCCCACGGGCACCTGCAGGTGCTGGCTCTTTCTCTCCTCTTGGGGAAGAGACCATGCTTCTCTCCCTGGTCCCAGTACACACAGCAAGGACAGCAAGGCTTGCTGGGGAGCTCGTTGGTGTCCATCAAACTGACCTAGGCAGGAGGTCCAATGCATCGCCTGTCAATGAGATGACCAGGAATCACTGTGTTTCTTATCAGGTGCCACCACTGTGCCCAGCAATTTCACTCTATTCCATCCTGATCCATCAAACACACCTCCACCATCCATGCAATTGTTAGCCTACAGCTTCTATGATTTGAGTCTCTTGTCTAGGATCCAAAGGTCCCTAGTACATAAAAGGCCCAAGAGGGATTTTCCTAACTTGTTCTCCCATAGTCTTTACAACCACTCTAGAGGGCTGATACCTGTACGGCCCTTTCACAGCTGGGGGAAAGAGGCTTCAAGGACCTAAATGACTCGCTTAAGGTAACACAACTAGGAAATGAGGAAACTGACATGCAAACACCAGTCCATTCAACCCCAAGGCACCTGTTCTTGCCACTGCAGCTGGCTGCTGAACAGGAAAAACAAAAGCGACACAAAGAACAGAAAGGGATGTTTTGGAGTTTTACAAGCGTGGAGGAAACAGGAAAAGGCAAGGGTCACCTCTCTGGCCCTGACCTCCGCCATAAGCACCGACCTAGCCCCTAACATCTGCATGTCTTCCTACAGAGTGCCAGGAACTCTGGACACTGAAAAGAGGCACATTCTAAGAGGCAGAAGGAACAAGTCGTTTGGGGGCCGGCAATAGGCAGTATGAACCTAGATGTGGCTGGTAAACATATGGGGCTCATTACTCCAAGAGGAGGTCGAGGCTTCTTCTGAGCAGGTGTCAGGAAGATTTTAATAAAGGCCTCGAGTCATGATGAGTTAGTAAAGGCATGTAGGGATGTGAGGAAGACACTGCAGCTCAGTCAGCTCCAGGAACACCTGGAGAGTCCACACTGCAAGTGGATACTCTGGAAACAATCTATAAAGTGCTATAGACTTCACTTTATCCCTTTCACTATTTCTCTCTAATGCAGCATTTCTCAACATATGTCCCATAGAGCAGCACGTTGGGACTTCAACACTCACAGGAATTTAGCGTGCCAACTGACGGTCTGGGGAGGGGGCTGCCACTCTGTATTTCTAACAAGCTCCCAGGGGATGCTGTTGCTTCTGGTCCACGGGCCACACTTCGAATAGAAAGGCTTTAGGACACTGGTTAAGCAAGATGTTAACAGGTCTTTAAGGGAAACTAAAATATTCCAGGGGTGAACCGTTTGGGGAAACACTATATTAAGTTTAACAAATATCTGAAACTCCAAGGGAAGGGGGTGGGGTATAATATGTATAAAGATGTTAAAAGGCTTTACTGGAAACAAAAGAGGTTCCATTGTCAAATATTTGGGGAGAAGCTGGGTTAGGTTCAAGGAGTCTCTCTACTGCAGGACTTCTCAGTGCCTTTATGCTGTATAAGTCAGATGATGTCACTCCCCCATCTGAAGCTGGTGGTGTTGAAGTCCTTACAGTGGCCGACCAGACCCCCAGGACTTTATTTCTTCCTTTTCCCCACCTTCAGGATCTCCAGGCACGCAAGTTTTCTCTGGGAACAGAGAGGCACACTCAGCCTCAGGGTCTTTACCTCAGGGTCTTTCCTCCAACAGCCAACTGACAAATTCCCTTGCCTCCTCCTTTGCTCAAATGCCACCTTCAAGATGAGGCTTCCCTGGACTTCCCTGGTGGCGCAGTGGTTAAGAATCTGTCTGCCAGCGCAGGGGACACGGGTCAAGCCCTGGTCCGGGAAGATCCCACATGCCGCGGAGCAACTAAGCCCGTGTGCCACAACTACTGAGCTCGCGTGCTACAACTACTGAAGCCCGTGCGCCTAGGGCCCGTGCTCCACAACAAGAGAAGCCACCACAATGAGAAGCCTGCGTACCACAATGAAGAGTAGCCCTGGCACGCCGCAACTAGAGAAAGCTCGCATGCAGCAATGAAGACCCAACACGGCCAAAAATAAGTAAATACATACATAAATTTGTGGGAAAAAAAAAAAAAAGGTGAGGCTTCCCTGACTACCCTATGGAATATCACAACCTCCTACTCCCAGCATTTGCAATCCCCCTTAACCTGTTTGATCTTTTCTTCAGTGCATTTTCACCTTCAAACACACCATGTAATTTCATCATTTACTAAGTCTATTTGCTTATAGTTTATCTTCCTCACTGGATTATAAGCTACACAAGGGCAAGAATCATTGTTTTTTCATTGCTGTATTACGAGTGCCTAGAACGGTGCCTTGGCATACAGGAGGCTCTCTAAATATCTGCTGAATCAGCAACTGAACAAATATGAATGTGAAGATCCTAGTAGAAGTGGAATATGGGAAGCACAATTCCACAAAGGTTTCTAACCACAGAAGCTATTTCTTTCTCTTTTCCTACAGAGCATCTCAGCATGACCACGATTCCTAAATGCACGTTTCCTAGGAAATGCTGCTGTCATGATGCATAGAGGGTCCAGCCTTCATCCATTCTCCTAAATTCTTCTGGGCCTATTCATATTCATCCCCTGCCAGGTCCCAGGGTGACGAGTTCCATAAGTTTATTACCCACAGTATAAATTTATCTTTAAATCGACAAGAACAATGTCACGGGAGAGACCTCACTGCTCAACTCTCCTTTAAAGCCCCTGGGCACTGCTGGTGGGGAAGAGGCCCCAGGTTTCACACCAGGCCTTTTAAGCAACAGGTGTTTCAGAAATACATATTTAACCCTCGAGGTCATCCTCAAAGGTCAGTCTTAATCCCCCATTATACAAATAAGAATGGGAGACTCAGAGAGATTAAGTGGCTGTGGAACTGGGATTCAGATCTGGGTCTGCCTTACCTTAAAGTTCATTCACTCTCCACCACACCCCAGTGGCAAGCCTCACACTGCAGGGTCAGGCAAATGGCAAACGGCAGAACGAGAGATGAGGGAGCTGTGTGTGTCCAGAGCGCCCTCCTAATTAGCAAAAGCAGCAGCAGCAGCCACAGCTAATGCTCCCTGAGGTTTAACTACAATATATGCTGATTATTATTCGTCTAAGCACTTTACCTGTATTAAGCCTTTTAATTCCTACATCCTATGGACCTCACTTTAAAGATCAGACAATCGAGAAGTTATATAGCATATTCACTTGCCCAAGGTCACAGAGCAATGGAGTAGCAGAGCCACTTGTGCCAGAATCAGGGAAAAAGAAGAGCCAGGCAAGACACAGTGCAGAACCAAGCCGTTGCCCCCGTGAGCACCACACCCTGCTCTGGTGCTCTGAGGGCCAACTGTAGCTCATCCTTTCCTCTTCCTTAAGTCCCTCCAGTGCTCTATCCCCAGCAGAAGGACTCTCCTATGATGGGAGTGCAATGTATAACCTTCTATCTCTGCAACCCCCAGCATCCCTCTCCCAAACGGCCTTCCCAGATGATCCCTGCTGGGAGCGAGGGCCTGGCACCAGGAAGGCCCTTCAAACACATCCTTTGACATTAGGGGAACCTGAGTCCCAGAGAAGCTGCTGACTTGCCTACAAGCACACGCAGTCAGCAATAAACCTGGACTAGGATGCAGGCCTGGGAATCCCATTGCAGCGTCCTCTCATCCATTCACCAACCAACCAGAAAGCATTTACTCGGCACCTGCTACCTACAAGCGCCAAGAAGCGACCCGGGGGATTCTGCTCCACCTTCAACGGGCTTATCATTCGTGTTCACTCATACTTTCATTAATCTCTTCATTCATTACATCGTTAGGCTCCAGAAATCAAACGAGGAAAAGGCAATCACTTTAACTGAGATTTGTTTTTAATTAATCAATTTATTTTCCCAGTTTCATTGCGATAAACTTATTGAAAACTTCCTGGAGGAAGTGGCATCTGAAGTGAGATTTAAGAACTAGTAATTGTGTATTAAGCAAGAAGGCAATGGAAAGGGAGAGGGTTTGTGAAGGAAGGGCCTGTGGCAGAAGGAATACGGCACGTTTTGGACTATAACATGATCGTATGGTAAGGTATGGAATATACGTATAACATAAAGCAGAAGCCGCTTTCAAGGAAAGCAATGCACATTTATTGAGTGACTACTATGCGTCAGGCGCTTTATCCTGCCACAGAGTAGGTATCAACCCCATCATACAGCTGGAGAAACTGAGACTCTGAAGGATTAAGACACCTGCAAACCAGGAATGCCAGCCCGAGCAGACACTGTCGAAGCTCCACCCAAGTTACCCAGACTCCTCTATCATTTCTGTGTGCCTTTCCTCCAGCTATTGTGGGGGGTTTTTTTGTTTTGTTTTTGTTTTTGCTTCTAATGACCTGCTCCTACTATACCCTCACAGAGGCCCATTTTGGGGCTACGAGATCCACTGTGCCATTGCTCGCAGAGACCTATAGGGGCCTGGGAGTTCAATGTCCCCAGAGTGATGCTTAGACAACGATGGCTGGAGCGTGAAGGCCCAGCAACCTTGCCTATGGCACGGACAAGCTCTGAGGTGTAATCTACACTCCAGGGCTCCCCTGCAGGATCAGGGTGCGCTGGGGCTTAGCCCCAAATTATTCCCTTGCCTCGCTTCTCCCCTTCTTCCGTCCTGTCTTCCACATATCCTTACGATTTCTCCTGGCATCCCTTCTTAATCCATCATTCAGAAAAGAATTCTCACCTCAGAGACTGTTCCTAGGGAACCCCACCTAAAACATCATCCACGTCCGTCTGAATGTGAAGCCCTTTCTCTTGCTTAGTAAGACATGATGATTAAACAGGGCAACTCCAGTTAAGGGCAAATGAGTAGTAATGATAAGAAGTTCAAGAGCAGGGAGAGGTTTCTTTGAGCTTAAGCTTAGGGAGGAAGGGGAAAGTCTCAGACAGAGAAATACCAGTTAAGCATCAAAGGATGTGTAGGTTATAAGCCCAGTGGGAAAAGCTGGCATCCAGGGTGAGGGGGATAGGATGTCACAAAGAATGACATTACAAGGGTGACAAAAGTGCTTACAGAAGAGAGGGAATTGTGCCATCTGGGTGGAAGCATGGAAAATAGAGTAGGAAAGGAGACAAGGGCCCAACTGGGAAGGGTTTCTTCAGTATCAGGCTAAGGAGGGGTAGACACACACCTAGGTTCTATACCCACCACTTCTTATTTGGACCTGAAACAGGTAATTCAGTTCACTCAGCATTGAAATGAACGGACCTACTTCAGATGTTTATTCTGAAACTTAAATAAGAACAGCACAAGGCAAATCCCTGGCCCATTACTAGAGATTCAAATGATGCTTTTTTTTTTTTTTTTTTTTAGCATTCTGGGAGTTTGGGCTCAATTCTGTAAGAGGAGTCACGGCAAAGACTTTGATCAAGAAAGTGAAATATTCAAAATAACATTTTAGAGAAACTTGCGTCATAGTGGAGAGCAGGACAAACTAAAGAGACAGGTGGGTGATCTGGAGACCAATGAGGAGATGTCTGCTGGAGACCTTTGGGTTTGCTGATTCAACCCAACCTAGGGAAGTGGAAGTGGACATCAGAGGAAAGAGGCTCTCCAGAGATACAGGCAAGGACCACTAGTGAGCAGTTGACTTGAAGGAGGAAAGGAAAGCCAGGAGCCCAAACTGTCTTGGAGGGTTTGACCTAGTGTCTGAATGAACATGGATGAGAGAAGAGGCACTGGTTTGCAGCTGAAGGTGGGGAGTTTGATTTGATGTCTCTTGAGCTTGAAGTTACATCTGGACATCCAAAAAGTGACAGCCTATGGTCAAAAGAGCCAGACAGACCTGGGTTCAAATCCCAGCTCTGCCACTTACTAGCTGTGTGACTAGCTCCGAGGACCTCTCTGAGCCTCTGTTTCCTTATCTGCAAAAAAAGAGAAAATGAATGCAGGTTGCTCTAAGGGTTGAGGCATATGAAATTGTCTGGCAACTGACAAATTGATAGATGCTCATCAAATGTTAGGATTTTTTTTAATGTTTATCAAGTAATCAGGATTGGGTCTTCGGGTTGGCCTCAGAGCTGATATTACAGATTCGGAAAGCTTTGGACTAGAAGAGATGGCTGAAGCATACGAACAGTTGAGATCAATTACCTTTCGGAGGAAGATGTCCTATCGAAGACCAACAAGCACTGAAGACAAATTTTAAGTTAGTTGGCTACTTCTGTTTTCCCATAAGGAGCACAACTCAGTTTAGTTGTATAAACTTTTATGAGCCAGACACACAAAGGAGAAAGGGGAGCCCTGAGACGAATAAGACTCAGTTCCTGCCCTGGAAGGACTCACAGTTTCTTGAAGGGGATGGTCTATAGGAAACCAAATAAAGTGCAATGTGAGGAGAGTTACTAGGCGAGGCCTGAACCAAGAGCTTTGGGTATACTGAGGGGGGAGCAATTCGTTTTACCTAGAGGATTTTGAGAGGAAATAGCTGGAACGCTAGCTAAGATCTCTCCCAAAGCATTAAATACACAAATCATTTTTCAAATAAATTATAATGATGAATAACAGTATTCACTTAATCATCAATTCAAAGATAATGGTTCAAGGACGAGAACTCTACCAAAAATTCTAACCCCATATTTCTAGGTCATTATGGTAAAAAGAGTAGGGGGTAAAAAATGTAGTTCTAGAAGTGAAGCATTCTCTAGTCTCCAGCTCAAACAGCTTCTAAAGCACATGGGTGACCTGTGATGTAGTTAACTAGGGTTGACCGTTATAATGGAAACATTCTTCTGTGTTTTTATGAGTTCACAGTGTAAAGCTTGGTGTTGACACAGGAGAAAAAAAATTTTTTTCTGTTAATTGAATCTCAAGTAGTCACTTCAAAGACCAGAAAGAAGGAGCTTGCAGGAGGAACCTTACAGGTTCCCCTAATTCAAACGCCTCTTCTGCTTTCTTGACAAAGAGACATCAGAGAGGGGAAGTGATTCACACAAGGTCTCCCAGCTTGGGAGAGCCAGAACAGGGTCTCAGAGTTCCTAACTCCCATCCCAGTACTCTTTCCAAGACACCACCCTGCCTCTTAAATGAATCATCGATTCCAGATCCTCCAGTCCATACTGCCACGAGCTACATGTATTTACACACACACACACACACACACACACACACACACACACATATATACACACACACACAGTGTAAAGTGACCCTAAGTAGGCCATCACCTCCTCTGCATGGTGTAAGGGTCTGCTATGCCCTTGGCAATATCCCATAAGAGGGTACTCATAGCCAGCCCATGAGGTCTGGCCTCCAGGAGATGATAACCCAGCAGGGAAGAATTCTCCAAGGCAATGGACTGCTGGCTTCCCCAATGTTCCATGAAGAAGCCTCACCTGCAGGAAGCTCTGCTCATTTCATTAATAACTTAATGAGATTATTAACCACCACCAAGTGGGGGCAGATTTGGTCTTTCCTCCTGGTTATGGGAATGCATCCATTTTTTACACAATTACAGCCTGAAAGGATCATCACTGGGGCTGCCAATTGTGGGCTTATTAGAAGCAATTTAGACGCAAGATTGGATTTCCTTTCTGCACGGAACCTTTTGTTTGAAGCAAATGAACTGATGTTCCTCATATTAGTATATTAATAAAATGTTGTCCAGGAGGTGTCTGATCTTTAAGACCAGCCCTGTGGTGGAGTCATGAGAACACAGGTCTGGGAAGAAAGATGCCCGACTTTTCCTTCCAGCCCCGAGCCGCCAGCATTAAGTCACTCTGGATCTCTGGGCCTCAGTTTCTCATGATCTCCTGTGATTGGATGGACCAGGTCAGCGGTTCTGAACTAGAGGCCCACAAGCTATCCACAACACGTTAGAAAACCTAATGGAATTATGTATATTACTAATCTAATGCCTCACAGACTAAGTGACTTGTGAATTCTCTTGGGCAGAATTATGTCTTCTCAATGTGAAACACCAGTTAGCTCAGCCTGGTCAGATGCTCTGATTGACTGTCAATGACATCATGGGGATTTGGAGACCATTAGAGAAAAATGAAAGCAGGGGCAACTGAGGAAATTGATTCCTAAGATCTGTCTCTGGTCACCTATTCATTCACTGAATCTCAGCTCCCCTGACCCTGCCGGGTGGCACGTACCTCCATCCGCCCAGCACTCCATATCTGAGATTTCTGTGAACTGTGTATGGACACATATGTCTTCTCCCAACCAGCCTCTGCCTACCTTAAGGCTGTGGGGTGAATTCCACTTATCGCTCTACCCAGGGGTGTGGGGGAGCTGGCTCACACTGGCTCGAAAGAGCCAACTGTGTGCATTATTCCTAACTCCGAACTCAGTGACCATGAAATGGGTCATGGTGGGAGTATTTATACAAGGAAATCGAAAAACACTGCAAATCAGGCCTTTGTTTCCTCAGAAAGCTGCTTGTTAAATATTTACTCGCACATCACAGACGATATTCCCAAAGCTTAGCTTGTAGGGTATAAATGACCACATGGTTGAATTTGGATGCATACATGAATGACCAGAGGCAGACATCTGGGGAATGACTGGTCTCAGGAGGGCCGAGCTCAGTGTATCCGTGAGACAGAAAGATGCCCAAGTAACTTGCAGGAGGGGGACACAGGACAGCCATGGATTTAAACCTTAGCTGCACATTAAAATCACCTGATGCCTAGGCCACATGCCAGTCCTGAATCCCTGGAGTGTGTCTAGGACATCAGGATTTTCTAAGTATCCTTCTATGATTCTAAAAGATAGCCAAGTTTGAGAACCTAGAGAAAATTCCTAATCTTAGCCCCATCATGTTACCCATCTTCAAGGTACCCCAAAGGTCCACCATGGCCCACCATTTTAATGCAGGGAGATTGAGTCAGGTAGGTTACCATGAAATTTCACTGGTAGGTTAGCAGACATCCCGGTAATAAGGGGCTGGCTTACAGGAGGCTGTCCTCCTGACTCGGTATGGTTTTGACTATTTGGCTCATGTCTAGTATGATGATTTAGTTAGGTGGCCATCTCAGAAAAAGCATCTCTACTCCGTCTAAGATCCTGGCACCTGCAGCCTAAAGACAGTTTCCCTACAAGTCATTAGCGCATGCTCATTTCCCCCACATTCCCACCCTTGAACACCACTAACATCTCCTTCCCCCGACGGCCACATGCCTGTTATTTTTTTTCTCTTTAAAAGGACAGCACAAGTACCACCTCTTCTTTGGGGCTTTCCCTGATCTCCGGCACCATCAACAAGGCTATGATGGCAAAAACATGGGCTTTGGACTCAAACAGACTCTGAATTCAAGCTCCAGTTCTGTTTAATAGCAGTGAAGTTTGGCAAGTCAGATTCTTGGAGCCACACGTTCTGCCCATATAATGTGAGGTTGACAACACTTAAATAAGTTGATAGGACATTATCTGGATGTGTCCGGTATTGTGTACTGGCAACAGGAGAGAACGGAAGCTTGCTGTTTCAGTAGAGTCTGTTCTGCCCCTCCCTGGCCATTCATTCTGTCATACCCCTCTCTGAGCCTCAATTTCCCTCCTCTGAAAATAACAGAGTCTAACTGATGCTCTGGACGGGGCTTTTCAGTTCTAGAGGGACTTAACGCCTCTGCCGCTTACTTGGCATTCATCTGCCTTCCACGGTGACTGATCTTTTTCTATACGCAACAGGTTAGGGGACCCCAGAGAGTGGCGAGTGTGCCTTCTATGTCTATGTATCTCTAGAGCCCAGAACAGGCCCTAAACTTAGGACATTTATCGCATTAAGCTTCCGTCACCTTAGCTGCTTCCTCCTTTGTGAGTGTCTCATCGCATGACAGGGCCAGCATGAGCCTATTACAGATTTGTCGGATGCCTTAGCCTCAGGGCTCTGTGCCCCAGCAGACGGAAAGCTGCTGTAGCTACTTGTAAATTACTCAATAGTACCAGCGGCAGCAAGGACCTATGGATAAGTTCCCCAAATTATAAGAAGAGCTATGAGTAAATCACCAATGGATTCGTCATGGGATTTTGTTCTTTCTGATGTCACCCACCTGTAATGATACATAAAGGACCCTGTGTGGTGTCACCTGGATGCGGTCGAAGTAAACCATTGGACGTCACACCATGCCTTGGGGCCAAAGGAATTTCCCAACCACTCTACCCCATTCTTCCTTGGATCTCTAAGTCATGAGTTACACTCCGCAATCTCTACTTGGTAATTGCTTCTTTCCCTAAGTGATGTCAGAGCCAATGCATTTTCTCTTTCTCCTTAAATGAGGATTTGCTAGCAGGACTGTGTTTTTTTCTCACCTAATAACAAGTGATGGCAAAGTGTGAAATTAGCTCTAACAAGCACCAAGGACTGAATTTTGTAAACTGTCAAGCAAGCTGAGAAATCAGTAGTTGGCCCTCAAGGTCCAGTGGCATCTACTGGTCTCCCTGACTCTGAACCCACTTAGAAGGGAGTCAGGTAATCTTCTGGTTCCAGATGCCCACAGATTTTAGAGTTGGGAAGCTGGTGATTCTCTAACTACTGGGAAGTTTTGTTGATGCTGACGTTGGCCCACTTGATCCAAGCATCCCAAAGGGATGGGGCAATGCAAAAGAAATGGGGCTTCTGGAGAGGAGATTTCAAATACTGCTCCCTGGAGGAGTTGATGTGTATGTGTGATTTCAACTTTTCATATACAGACTTTCTAGCATGAGAGGAATAAAAGAGATCCTGGATGTGTATGAGGACTCTACACTCCTTATAACTACCCTGCCTACTAGCTGCGGGGTCTTGGTGTAGGACTGCCCCCTGCAGCCATGAGGTGAAACCCCTCACACTGCCGGGCTGCACCATTCTCATAGTGACAACACCAGTGGCTCCCTCTGGGGCTGTGCAACAGAAAGTTTCTCTCTCTGAGTCTTACTTTCCTCATTTATAAAATGGAGACAAAAAAGTCTTAATCACAGGATCACGGAGAAGATAAAATTGGGCGTGTGAATTAGGCCACTTTTTCTGTCCTCACCTCAAAGGCCAATCCTAATATCCTAACCTTCAAGGCTTGAGACCCAGGATGCAACAGAGTGAGACTCCCCCCTGCCCATCCCTCACCTACCCCTCCCACCTCATCTCCTCCTGTCTGCCTGGCATGTACCCTGGTTCTCTGGCTCAGTCCCAATCCCATCCTTCAAGATGCAGACTCTCTTCTGAAAATGATGCCATGCTTTTCAGGAAGCCTTCTCTAGCTCATTCAAGATTCTGGGTCTCTATTCTTGTCCATGACTGTCTCTCAGCTTCAAATCCACCCTCCTGTACACTGCTTTATGATAGGACACTGCAAACCTCATTTCTGCTTTACCAGCGGGATCCCTGTTGGACTTTGCCAAAAGGGGGAACTAGAGAGAGGCTGCAAGGTGGGAGGAAGAAGAAGCAGCCCCATCATCCCGCTTGCTTCCTGTAGGCATCCTGTCTCCTTCCTCTTCCTGGCAGCACCAGCCCAGTCTTGCTTGTCCACCTCTGAAGTAGTAGTCGGGTCCAGTAATATCAGTTGTATCCAAGTTTCAGTTTCTCCCAGCAATTTCAGAACATGCTTTGTTGTACTCTGTCAGAAACACCAGCACCAGCTGGGTGTTGGTCCCTCCTCAGAAGTCTCAACCCTACATGTTCCCTCGTCCACGCTCAGAACCACCAACACCAGAAGGAAAGGGCCCCCTCCTCAGAGGGCTGAGTTTCAGCTCTGAAGCATCCTCTCTCCGAGCAAAGTTCTAATTATTCCAACATCTTCATTTTCTTCCCCGCAGTCCTAGGGGTGGTGGCTGCTTCTTATAGCTGCTCCATCTGTGATAACTTATTATTCTCTCTTTGTCCTTTAAGGTACCTAGTTAACAATTCATTATTCCCAGTAACAATTCTTCTGATTTAATTCTATTGGGTTAAAAAAAAAAAACTGATAACGGTTTCTTTCTCCTTACTGGATACTGACGGACACATCTACATACAACCTATGACTTACAACTACCAGAGTGCATGTCAAACAAACATGCTGCCGTTATCCACCATTCATCTCACTGCTCTTTCTGCTTTCTAGCCTTAGGGCCAAAAGTAGTGTCTGGCTCAGTGAACACCAGTGAATTTGTGGATAATAGAATAAATGAAGGGATGAATGATGCCTATGGAAGTCAATCAAGTTTACGGTGTGATTGTTGGGACTTCTGCCCAGGCACCTTTGCTGGCATGGTAGTGGGGCAGATTTCATCCAAGAATGTTCCAATGTAAAAGATGCTGAGAAGGTTTGGAATCATGCCCTGATGAGTTCATGAGAAACTTCATTGAGAAAAGACTGAGCTCTGGAGTCTTGGGATCAAATTCTGGCTCTAAAACTTCATCACTGTAAGAATCCAAGCAAGCAACTAAACTTCTTTGACCTCAGTTTTCTCATTCATAAGATATGGAATATAAGATATTTCAAAGGATTCTTCTGAGGATTAAGTGAAGAAAAAAGTAGGCAAATGAGCCTACTGTAGTAGATGGCATGCAACAGGAGCTAAATATTTATGTCATCTCTCTTCTCCTTCCCTACCCATCTCTTGACTATTTCTGTCTAAATCTTTAGTGAGAATCAGGGAGATTTCATTTTCCAAAGAAGGATAAGGGCAGACTGTGGTCAGTCTTCATGATCATCACGATCATAACCATTATCATCCCCACCACCATCAGCACCATCAGCACCACCACCATCACCATCATCACGATCACCATTAAGTGAAAACTCAAGCAAAACATGGTGGTTGCATGTTTTCCTTTTTCACTCTTCAGATCAATATTTTCCTTAGCATTTACAGGTGAGGAAACTTTCAGAGGCTAAGTTACTGCACACGGTCCCACGGCTAGTCACTATCAGTGCTGTAAATTGAACCCACATCTATCTGGGTCCAAGACCACTGCTCTTTCCTCACACTGCCTTCTGACCACTGTGACCAAGAGTCGGACTTCTCTGTGTCCTCCCATTAAGAAGCCATTGGCCCCAAAGCCTGCGAGTTTTGTTTCTGTGTCACCGACACTTGGCCTAATTTGTAGCCCTCCCTAGCCTCCCTTTGCCTGCCTATATCCGTGGCAATGGTACCTCACTGCAGCCAATATGCAATTGTCCACCTCATGCCTGACCCTGTGGTAGACAGAGAGAAGCTAGCATCTGCGGTCCGAGTGCACGAACGCGCATATTCCTGAAAGGCCTCCTTCTCCCCTTCCTTCCTGCTCAGGTTAATAGTTGGGGCAGAACTCTGTGTGTGAGACTTTATTGAGCATATTTTCTGTCACTCTCAGCCCAGACGGTCAGTTGGCAAGTGGAGAAGAACTACAACGTGGGAGGTGGGAGAAGAGAAAGGAATGAAGATGCCAGGCTCTGCCCGTCATTTTGTCACCATCTTTGAGGCCACCTCTCTAGGAAGAACATAAGCTCTCTGGGGACAGAGAAATAGGCTTTTCCAGTTCCGCAGCTACCACTCCATCCTACCACCTCACTCAGTGAAGAACCAGGCACGTAACAGACATTGACTAGCAGAAGCCCAGAAAGGAGTGGTGTGCAAGGGGAATGAAGAGATTTGGTTTGTTCTGCCTCTGAATTGCTTTAGACAAGCCATTCTCCATCTCTCTGGACTTTAGCTCCCTTCCCTGAAGGAGGACTGGTGTGCCGGGGAAGGCTGGACATGAGCTGTAGAGTCAGAAATATCGACTTTGAAACCAGGTCATGATCTTTTCTGTGACCTTTCATGAGACATTTCATCTCTCCCAGGCTCAGTTACCTCCACTGTAAAGTGGGAACAGGAGGAATATCTGTCACATGGAGTTTTGAGGAAGGCTAACTGAGTGCCAGGCCTGGAGTAGGTGTGAGTTTCCTGCCCCTTCCTGGATAAGGAAAGCCGACCAGGTGATTTCTGAGGTCCCTTCTAGACCTGCTCTTTTGATCACAAGGATGGCCTGTCAGGTTCATGTGGCACTAGAAGCATTTCTGCACATAAGACTGACCACCTGCTTTACAGCTAACCCTAAGCATGGCAGCATGAAAGACGGAAAGGGGCTAGGGAGGCAGCGTTCCCAGGGTCACTGCATCTCACGCCCCCTACCAGGAATTCTCTTCCTGTGATGTGCTGTGGGACCACAGCAGGTGTCTAGAGGAGCCATCGAATATCCATGTGTGTGCATGACGCTGATGAACAGGGTGCTCAGCTCCTTCTCAGGGCATGGGGGTGTGGCCACAGTGCCCTTTCACCTCTCCTACAACACACTGCCTATCCTCGCCTAAGAGGTTCATCTACATGAAAGGGGCCATCATTCATTTACATAATGAAGCCAGAAACAGGGTAATCATTCAGATCCCTTCCTCTCCCCCCAGACCTACATCCAACTGGTCCCCATATCTTCCCCCTTCATCTTCCTCTGGTTTCCTCCTTTCAATTTCCACCCCCTCTGTCCAGGTTCAGCCCCCATCATCCCTCCCTCCTTATTCATAAGGAGCTCCTCTGCCTCCAGTCCCAGCCAGCTCCAACCCTTCCCCTGGCCCGCTACTTCCCCCGGCCCAGCACTGCCTGTGTAACTCCCCTACATGCTGGCTATAGCTCACCTGTTTCTTGATGTTTCTATTATTTTCAAATATTTCTACAATGGATATGTATTCTTTTTATATTTTTTAAAGTGTTTTTAAAAGTTAAATTCAAATCCGATCATTGCTCTCTTTAACACCCTTTTCTCTTTCCCAGTTATCTTCAACATGACACTGTGTCTCCTGAGCTCAGAAAAGGCCACTTCTTCTGCCTCATCTCCTGAAGTTCCCCCCAAGAGCTCCTGTGCATATAAAGACACTTGCTTTTCTCTAAACGCCTCATTCTTGCCTACTTGAAACACCTTTGGGCCATCATTCATACCGATCCCACTGCCTGCAAAGTCTTGACCTAATAAATCCGTACTCAGTCTTCAAGATGTTATGAAAACATCACCACCCCTGGGAAGTCTTCCATGACTACAGCACAGTGGCGCATATCTGCAGAGTTAGCAACTGTGTCTTCTGATGCTGTAGCATCACACATACTACATCTACTAGAGAAAAGATGGGCCTCGACTGTGATCGTCTCTTTGTGTGTCCCTCTGTGATTAAATCATGAGATTTTTGAAAGCGAGGACCTTCTTCTCAGTCATCTTTATATCACTGGGGCCCTTCAAACACGCCTGCCTTCCATGTGTGCATGCACTGTGTTAACCTCTGTACATCTAAGCAAATAAAGTAATGGCTCTGCCCTCCTGGAGCTTACAGTCAAGTAAGAAAGACAGACACTAAAAAAAAAAGGAAAGAAAAAGAATGAAAGTAACTAAATAAAAAATTTAAATCATGAAATGTATTATGAAGGATGCAAATGGTGCCTTGATAAAGACCAATTGAGAGGAGGGGATTACTTAGGATTCTCCTAAGAGGCCTCTCTGAGGAGATGGCATTTAACCTGAAATCTTCAGGACCCGAAGGAGCCATCCGGCTGAAGAGCTGGGAAGAGCTTTCCAGGAGGAAGCCGGCACGTGCAGGGTCCATGAGATAGAAAGAACTTGGCATGTGTGGGGCTCCGGCACAGGCCAGGCAGCACAGAAAAAAGGAGGCTGAGTGCAGGGAGAGATGGGGAGAGAAGGGCAAGAGTGTGCCTTCACCTGAGGTGCAGGGGGAAGGCACTGATGTGTTTTAAGCTGGGAAATGACATAATTGAACTTGAGTTTTAAATGGTTACTCTGACCTTCAGGCTTCCCCCTTGAAAATGCGGTTAAAACGGGAGCCCCTCTTAAGATGTTCACCTCTGAGCCAAGACTTGAGAGCTAAAAGAAGACAGCCCTTAGGAGACTGAGGGCAAACTTTTAGTACTTGGCATATAACAGCAACTCAATAAGTGGGGTTTTGTTTGGTTGGTTTTCGCTCATTGTTTTTGTTTGTTTGTTTTGCAAATCAATGTCTGAATAGCTTGAGATTTGCCTGAGGTCTGCTCTATAGGAGTGATCTCTGTTTATTGCTGGCAGCTAAGAAAACCTGAACAATCAGTGCTGATTTTTTGGAGAGGTAAACAAGCTGCCTATGGAAGTGGGCCACCAGCCAGATACCCCCAGCCAGGTTCGACCCTGACTTACTGAAAGGAGATGACACGGAAGGCCGCTGTGCTAAGGACTCTGAGATGATCGAAGCAAACTGCATCGTCTCATGGAAAATAAACTGAAGCCCAGAGAGGAGAACTCAGAGTCCAGGCTCCTAACCTAAGCCTGGAGTCATTTTCCTCCATCAACTAGGATGAGCCCCATCAGGGAGCCTTTGAACTCACCTTGGGCCAGAGAGAAGCTTCAGCATCTTCACTGTTGCTAAGTGACTCGTCCTGGGGAGGTGGATGCCTCCGTGAAGTGAACCCAGATTCCCTCCCCTCGACGGCAAGCCTGCCCCCTCAGCGCTGATCCACCTGGCAGAATCTGCAGGTAGCTGTGTTCTGGGCTGGAAGGTACTGGGATGAGCTGTTTCCACTTAAGCTCGAGGTAGTGCTCGACGGGCCTGAAGACGCCCTCTGGCATCGAACGTTGACCTTCACACAGAAGAAAACTCAGACCCAGAGAGAGGAATTCATGTCAGAGCTGGAACGAGAGCCCAGGTCGTCTAGCTCTGGCCCAGTGCTCTTTCCTGTATGCTATGCCAGCTCCCTGCTCAAAGGGGACGATGCTTTGAAACTGCATCCTGACCTCCTTCTAGACCACGCACTTCTGAGGGCTAGTATCACAGCTTCTCTGTCTTTTCCTCCTCTCCCCTCTTCTGGTGGCTGCCAAAAGCACCCATAAAAATTTGTTGATTCTGGGAGCAGACACACTTTACAATAGGCCAACAGTAATTCCTAGACACATGTCCAGTGAAAGGGTATTCGGTGTATATCACATAGGAAGACCTCTCATCCCCAACACAGACTCTCTCTCTCTCTCGCTCGCTCGCTCGCTCGCTCTCTCTGTCTCTCTCGCTGTCTCTGTCTCTGTCTCTCAAACAGTTGGCAAGATAAGAAAGGTGACACCCTGTGATTCAAGACCTAAATTCCTCTCCCACCTCTGCATTCACCGTGCTCTGTGACCTTGGTTCAGTCTTCAACCACCCTGTTCCTTTGAGTTTAAGTTTCTGAATAGCCAATCTGTTAATTTCTCTTTTAGCTGGATGAGGCTGGAGAAGTGTGTGTGTGTGTGTGTGTGTGTGTGTGTGTGTGTGTGTGATGTTTCCTCATTCAGCTTTCAGAACCATCAAATGAGGCAGGTATTATTACTCAGCCCATTTTCCAGACACATACATTTCATCAGTTCTCAAATATTTATGCCACGAATATGCGTCAGACACCATGCTTAGCAAGCTGGACTCCTATCCTCCTGGAGCTGACACGGCATCAGAATGGAGAAACCAAGGACCATAACGTAGAATTCAATAGGAAGCCAAGCCTTGAACTGGAGTCTCTTTATTGCAAATCTCATATTCTTTCTATGGAACCAAGTGGTATCTTGTTAAGAATAAAGACTGAAGCTGGGACAAGAAGATCCCCAGAGAAGAAACTCATTTGTCTTCTGTGTCCTTCTGAATCTTACAGTGATTCTAGGACAAGAGGGTCATCTCCCTTTGCAAGTGACTGGCGTGCAGCAACTCTCCCTAAACCACACCATGAATAGGCGGAAAGGAGGAAAAGGTCAGCAAGCTGAACTTGTGTACGTGTGTGTGTGTGTGTGTGTGTGTGTGTGTGTGTGTGAGAGAGAGAGAGAGAGAGAGGGAGAGAGAGAGAGAGAGATGAGAGAGAGAGAGAGGGAGAGAGAGAGAGAGAGAGAGAGAGAGAGAGGGGGGGGGGAGAGAGAGAGAGAGAGAGAGAGAGAGCGGCCCAGCTACTGCTGGGGCTTAGACCCAGGCTGCCTTGACATTTCCTCCAGAGCATGAAGGAATGGGCCTAAGGAGCCACAACCATCTAGAAATTTGCTATTGCGACAAGGAGAGGACCTCCCTTCCCTGCACACATGCACTTAGTCCCCATTCTGGAGGCCCCTCTCTCCACTCCTCCCTGCTTCAAGAGTTCCAGAAACCCCAGAGTGTTCTGAGTGGAGCATGAGACAGACCTGGCCCCAGCATCAACCCAGAAGCAAACCTCCAGCACCCTTGGTTCTTTCTTAGCAAATGTGAAGACCCCAACTCTCCCACCCACCTCAAGACTGTGTACTACACTTTACAGTTTGCAAAGAACATATTTGTTTTTCTTTTTTCTTTTTTTTGGCCACTCCGCAAGGCATGCGAGATCTTAGTTTCCCAACCAGGGATCGAACTGGGACCCCTGCGGTGGAAGGGCAGAGTCCTAACCACTGGATCAAGAGGGAAGTCTCCATACTTGTTTTTCATACGTTTAGAGCTTACTGTAGTGGGCAATGGAGAGGGGCAGCAGGAGGGACATTTAGCTGGGGCCTCATATTCAGATTTAGCCTCAGATGTAGACTTTTGCTTTCCAAATGAGCTTATATAAACACGTTACTATTTTAGGGTGTTTGGAAGATTAACTCACTAAATGCAAATATTTAACACCGTCTACCATTCTGTAACCCTGTTTTATCATTTCTCAGAAGAGCTCTAAAAATGGGAGTGCTCAGGGCGCTTGACTTTGAGAGACCCCGAAAACAGCCCTGGGAAGGCCAAAGAACAGGGAGTGTCGCCCTCCGTTCACAGATGGGAAAACTGAGATCCAGAGCCCCCAGCTCAGAATCCTCTAGAACAACCTCGTTCCCTGTGGCTGGCAGCACCAGAGAGATTCTCCAAGGCTGGGCCGTCCAAACCGGAAGCCACTGGCTACATGTGGTGACTGAGCACTTGCAATGTGGCTGGTATGAATTGAGAAGGGCTGTAAATGTAAAATACACATCGACTTCCGAGGCTTTAATACAAAAAAGAATGTTCGATATCTCAAACTTGTCATTACTAATTTTTATATTTATTACATGCTGAAATGATATTTTGGATACAGTGACTAAATAAAATACATTATTAAAACTAGTTCTACTCATCCCTTTCACTCTTTTAAATGTAGCTATTAGCAAATTTTAAATTACACATGAGGCTCACATTATATTTCTATTGGCTGACGCTGCTCTGAGGGAAGTAAGTACCATTTATCCCAAGTACGTGCTGGCTAATTTTGCAGCAGGGGGCTTTCCTGCTAGTTGTTTAGAAACAGCCTTGAGGATTTGAGATCAACTCTTGCCCATGGCAATGGAAATCACCTGAATCTGGGGGCTGGGGTGGGCGAGGGCTTTTCAGACCTCCCCCACCCAGCCATATTTCTGAATCCATGGATATCCATTGAATGAGATCAAGGCAGTAATGGGAGGGTGTATAACGGGCTAGCATTTGGGATGAGAATGTCACACTAATTGCAGACTTGCTCCCTACAAATCACCTTGATTTGTCACCAAATTAGATGGCAAAACGTAACATCCAGGCGGAAATGAAACTCCAGCTGTAGCAGCAATGTGAAGCCACTGTGACTGGCTGTGTGGAGAGGGCTTGTCTCACACGAGCTCTGAGCACTAATGTTTCAAGGAAGTTCCAAGTCCCCGATTCTTTCCCTGGGCAGGTGGGCAGGCAGGAGTCAGCCCTCAGCTGCTGGGCTGGTGGGCAGAGGGTTGGGCTCTGGGGCCCTGGTCCACCAGTCATTCCATTCAGGATGGGCATTTCCCAAGGCCCAGGCCAAATGAGCATGAGTCCCCGGGTAACGATGGTCCACCTGGGCTGGGCCTCCAGGTTCAGACCGGGGGACAATGTTTTATATAACTCAAGTAAGTTTTGAGAGAGAAAAGCGCCAGCCCCCGTGGTGCCAGGAGGCTGCAAGGCCTCTGGTGGCCTCCCCTTCCCACAACCCCAGCCATGGGCCCCTATTCTGTGAGCTTAAGATGTGCAGAATTCATCTGGAGACCAGGGTCCAGCCAATTCTGTCTTTTGCTCTCTGTGCCCTTGAGGATGTTTCTCCACATCTCTGGGGCTAGTCCCTCCTTTTGAAGAACTGGGGTGATGTTGGCCTTGATGATATCTCAGGGTCTACCTCTGACACATGTTCTATGACCTCAATCCAACACAGATGCATAGAGACACACAGACATACCCACAGAGAATCACATGCACAAGCACATACACAAATAAATGGATACATAAAAGCACACCCACACAGACACACCCAACAGACACATAGTGACACACGGATATACACACACACTGATACAGACACACAGATTCACACCCACCTAGACACATATAAACACACATGCAAAGACCCAGGCACAAACCCATACATATACACACATCCACAGCACACAAAGACACATGCATACACACAAACACACACCTCCACAGAAACATACAAACACACACAGACACACACAGACACACAGAGACACATAACTATGGACCGAAGCATAAACACACACTCACAGACACACACACACACAAACACACACCACCCCACATAATCCTTTTCGTTCAAGTGATTACAAACACCTGAACATTTTACTAATGAAACAATCTGGGCTCCAAAAATCCACAACAATCTAGTCCCAGAGGGATTACTTGATGCCTCCAGTTAGAGGCACACATACACAGACACAGATATACACACACATACACAGGCACACAGACATATACACACACACACACACCCCGTATCCCCTCTGTCTTCACACCCACCATCTCCTAGTACCTGCTCCCCTCCCGTCCCCACCCCCATGGTCCATACTCTACACCCCAGCTCCCTCCCAAAGGCAACACCAACTCCCTCTGCCTGGGGTGTGAATCCACAGCAACAGATCTGGGTGGCTGGCAACACTGCTGCTTCCCCATCCTTATCCACAGCCCTGTGTTTCCATCTCCCCTCCAGCACCTTCTCCTCTCTGCCCCACAAACTGGAGTTTCCCACATATCAGAAGTCCCCCCGCCTTGCCCTCCTCCCTAGCCCGGCTCTCCTTCCCTGGGCGGCCATCTCCTTGAACGAGAGGTTAACAGGGTACCAGCACCGCCACCCTCCCGGCACTCCTCGGCCCTCCGTCTCTGGCCTCTGCCTCCACTGTTCCCCAGAAGCCTCTACAGCAGAGCCCCCCAGGTGCTCTCTAATTGCCAAATCGAATGCACTCCGTTCAGCCCTCACATTGCCAGCCTTTTCGGTGACCCCGTGGCTCACTCCCTCCTGACCACTCGCTCCAGCCCACCCCCCCTTCTCTAAGCATTTCCTCTCAGCCTCCATCCATTTACCTCTGACAGTCTCTGTGGCCCAAGGTCCTGGCCTCACCCTTGTGCACACCTGGGCCCCTCATCGGCCACCCAGGGTCCATAGCCGTCTGCCCACATCTGCCCCGTGCACCCTGCAGGCACCTGGATGAGCCCAGACTGAACTTACCGCCTCTGCTCTGCTGGGCCACCACCTCCCCCTTTTCTCTCTCCCCTTATTTCAGGTGTTTGCACCTGCCTGGCCCCAAGCCAGGAATCTGGAAGTCAGCCCAGATTTTCCCTCTCGTTTCCTTCAACCCACTGCATTCAAGTGGCACAAAAACCTGGACAACTTCCCAAGGTAACCCTGCAGGCCCCACCCATCCATGTGGCCCACGTCCAGAGCTGTATCTCTCTGTCTCCGATTACAACCTGACGCTCCCTCCCTTCAATTCCCACCAGCAGCTTCTCTTCTCCCCTGAAGGATACAGTCCCCGCGGCTTAGACACTTGGTAATCCAACCTCTGCTGACCATCCCAGCCTTCTCTCTTGCCCCTCCCTCATACACAGCCCATATACCACGAATATTCCAGATGACTTTTACCCCCAAATTCCCAAGCTGCGGCACTTCTCCAGGACTGGCCGAGTTATTCCCAGAGGAGGAGCAGCCTTCGCCTGGTTATTAACCCACTTGAAATATTCGGCACCAGTGTCGCCCCCATTATGGAACGTTGCCTGATAAACCTGCTCAGCTTCCAGGAGGGTTAGGTGCCCCTGCCCTGCTCACGTAGTGCCCTGTGTACGTTTTCAATGAAGCCCTTACGCAGTCCAATATTATCCTCTATTTGCATTTTTTTCTCCCCTACTGTTTGAGCTCTTTGTGGACAGAGACTAATTTATTCATGAATTCCCAGAGACTTACATAGTCCCAGTACATAGAAGGTAATAAATGAATGTATATTGCATGAATGAAGGAATGAATGAATGAGGCAGACTCACTCAGCCCAAGGAAAGAGTTTAGGTCCCTCTCAGAGCCCTGCCTTTTTTTCCGTGTGGGAGGGAAGGTCAACCTCTAGAGCCTCCTCCTGGTGACACCTAGCAACTGTTGCCATGACAACTAAAAAGCACCATTTTCCCAGGACAATCCTTCTTCCCCGGCTGCTGCCTTTCCCCACCAGGCTCAGCAGATCAGAGGAGGCAGCGCTCCTGCTTCAGGAAGCAGTGGGAGGGGATGTCCTCCCTGAGACAGCTGATCCTGCCACCTGGCTCATACCCCCCAGGGCAGGAGTCCTGATGGAAATGGAGAAAATTGGATTTGATGGAATCAGGTGCGCTTGGGCGATCTAGGAGGAGGGACAGATTGGGCCAGCTGGCAGTGGGATCCTAGGGTCAACCAGAGGGAAAGCTTATTAGAGGGGTCTCCATTCAACAGGGAGCTGGAGGGAGATGCTGTCCCGGGGTGGGGAGGGAGGGATGCAGAGAGAGTCGGTCCAAGGGCTCCATCCAGAACACAGACTGTAGAGCCAGAATGTTCTGCCCCTAGGCCCACTCCCTTCAAGGGCTGCACCAGGCCCCAGCTGCCCTTCCTGGGGCAGCTCTAGGTCACCTATGCCCCTACGTTCCCAGCACCACCCTTTGTGATTCGCCACCCTTGGACTTAGAGTTCAAGGTCAGTATGATCCTGAGGGGAGAAAGTGCATCTGTTTTAATCATCATCACATCCCCAGTGCCTCCCAGTGCCTGGCAAACAGATGTTCCATAGGGGGTTACGAATGAATGAAAAGCTGCACTGAGACAGGAAGAGGGCAGTCCAAGGGCTGGGCGGCCAGAAGGAGAAGCCACCGAGGGCCTGTTCTGTGCTGGCTGCACTGAATGGATGGACACCCTTATGGAAGAAGAGAGAACGGGGGCTCCGGAGGGCTGGTCACTTGCTAAGGTCACACAGAGAAAGGGGCAGAGTCAGGATTTAAGGAGGGCTCTGGCTACAAGGCCCGTGTTCACTGCTCTACCCCAAACCAGAGCCACTGGAGCAGAAATGATGCCTCACACCTTGTGGCCCCCGGTGTCCCGGTCCCGCCGCCACCCCCCTCCCCCCACGTACTGTCCAGGCAGAGAGCACCTAACCCTGCGGCTCACTCCTATAGATCAGAAATTCTCCAGGTATGTAGAAAAGGGAACACTCCTACACTGTTGGTGGGAGTGGTACAGCCACTATGGAGAGCAGTATGGAGGTTCCTTAAAAAACTAAAAATAGATGTACCATATGAGCCAGCAATCCCATTCCTAGGCATATATCGGAGAAAACCATAATTCGAAAAGATACATGCACCTAATTGTTCACTGCAGCACTGTTTACAATAGCCAAGACATAGAAGCACCTAAATGTTCATCAACAGATGAATGGATAAAGATGTGGTACATACACACAATGGAATACTACTCAGCCATTAAAAAGAATGAAATAATGTCATTTGCAGCAACAAGGTTGGACCTGGAGATTATCATACTAAGTGAAGTAAGTCAGACAGAGAAAGACAAATACCATATGATATCACTTATATGGGAAGTCTAAAAAAATGATACAAGTGAACTTATTTACAAAACAGACACAGAAAACAAACTCATGGTTATCAAAGAGGAAAGGTGGGGGCAGAGGGATAAATTAGGTGTTTGGGATTAATATATATACACTATTATATATAAAATAGATAACCAACAAGGACCTACTGTACAGCACAGGGAACTCCGCTCAATATTCTGTAATAACCTAAATGGGAAAAGAATTTGAAAAAGAACAGATATACGTATATGTATAACTGAATCACTTTGCTGTACACCTGAAACTAACACAACATTGTAAATCAACTATAGTCCAATATAAAATAAAAAGAAAAAAAAAAGAAAAGAAATCCTCCCGGTGGGAGGGCTAATTGCTCTCTTTGCCCTTGTCACCCTCGGTGTCTGGTCCTGATGAATAAGAGGAGCTGACTGCATTATTGCCAGAGGGACCCTGGCAGGTTCATAGCAGAGAAAATGCTGGGTCTCCAGCTATGAGACTCGGGACAGTCTCCACCCAGAGAGGAAAATCAGCTTCACGGAGGCACCTTCCCCTCCCTTTCTCCTCTCCCAGAGCTGGTCTTGCTTCATCCCTGGCATACTTGATGGAGTCGTGAAAGTAATCACCATTTATTGGGTGCCCACCTTGTGCTAGGCGTTGTTCTCAGCTCTTTATGTGAATTAACCTACGTAATGCTCTCAGTAACCCAACAAGGCAGGTATTGTTTTTATCCCCTTTCCAAGGAAGAGGGAGGTTAATTTGGTCAAAGTCACTACAGCGACCATGTGGCAAAACCCCAGGTGTGAACTCAGGTGGTCCAGCCAGAGCCTGAGCTCCACCACCACACCACTCTGCAGGCTCATCTGGCAGAAAGTTTCAGGCTTTGGATTCAGTTTTGGCTTCTACCACCCAAAGCTAGAGACATTGGATATGTTACCTAACCTTCCTGAGCAGAATGCAGGGCAGTGGATAGAGCAAGGAAGGATGTCCTAAATATGGTCAACTGGTCTCAGGTGTTGGCTGGTTTCCAGTCTCAGTCCACAGGTGCAGGCTGTGGCCTGCTCTGCTCCTAAACACCAAATATGGCCCGAGGCAGGGAGGAGTTAACAACTTCAGGCACAGGGTCCCAGAAGACATGCTTTGGACTGAATGTTAAATTCATATGTTGAAGCCCTCACCCTCAAGGTAATGGTTTGGAGGTGGGGACTTTGGGAGGTCATTAGGTCATGAGGGTGGAGCCCTCATGATGGGATTAGTGCCCTTGTAAGAAGAGATATGAAGAGATGATGTCTCTCTCTGCCATGGCAGGACGCAGAGAGAAAGTGGTCATCAACAAGCCAGGAAGCAGACCCTCACCAGACACTGAACCTGCATCCCCTTGATCTTGGACTTCACAGCCTCCAGAACTGTGGGAAATAAATACGTGCTGTTTAAGACACCCAGTCTCTGGTATCTGTTACAGCAGCTCAAGCTGACAACACAACACCCCAGCTGCCAACCTGGTCCAGACCTTGAGGCCTAATTCTAAAAACTAGACTCTTGAGCCTCAACTTCCATATCTCTGAAATGGGATAATGAGAGCTTCTTATAATTGATAAGACTTCAAGGAGACAATGCATGTAGAATGCTGGGCACAAAGCAGGTACTCAGCATTAGTAGTTCCCTTATCCCCATATCCCTCCCCCTGAATCCCCCTGGAAAGAATAGCTCTGCCCTTCACCCAGTTAAATCTAGGGTTGGAATTAGGGAGACAGAAAGGATCTAACTCCCAAAGGGTCAGGGCAGAGACTCCAGTTTAAAATTTTATCACAGTCCAGTCCCCTGTGGGGGGCCTAGGCTGCCCTGCCAAGGCCTGAGCTCCCAGCTGCATCTCTCAGGGGAGCATCTCCCATAGCCCAGCCTGAATTCAGGCCAAGGAACATTGCATGGTCCCATCGGGGAGACATCAGGCCAGACCTGCATGGCTCATCTCTGCTTCACAGGGCCTAGAGGCAGGGCTCTTCCATGAAGAATCCTCTCCCTGCCTCTTTGAGCCTGCTGCTCCCACCCACCTACAATGAGCCTACATCTTCCTAATTGCAGAATCTCAAGTTTTGGAGAGATCAGCTCTCCATTTATCAGAGGACTAAATGCATGAGACAATTATAACTCGGTACTCCTTTTGTAACGAGATCTTCTTAGTATGTGTTCAGTGTGGGTTTTGCCAGCCTCTTGGGTCCCTAGGGAAGGTTAATGCTTTTAAGTTCTAAAAACAAAAAAAAAAATTTACTAATTGTGTGACCTTGGGCATGTGCTCAAGCTCTCTGAGATTCAGTTTCTCCTTCCATAAAATGGAAAGATGACCAACTCACATGCTATCGTGGGGCTCAAATGGGAATAATACATTTGTAAGCATACAAAGGTAGATATTGTTATAAATGGTCAGACAACCCTTTTCATATGGGAGTTCCAAAATAAATGTACCTGTCAAAATGTCAAATGAACATGCCCTTTGATCCAGAGTATGCAAGCACTATCCGTGGATATTTAAGCAAAAGTACATAAAGATGTGTTTATAGGTACCTCCCAAACTGGAAACAATGCAACTCCCCTTTATGAATCCATCTTTACAGTGAGACACTATGAAATAGGTCTCAGGGGATAAAAAGGTGTTTGAGATAAATCATTAGCAGAAAAAACAAAAAACAAACAAAATGCACCAAAATGCAAAACAGTGCATATTATACAGTTGCTGCAAATAAAAAAGGAGACAAGCATAGATACTGGCATAGCTGTAGCTCTGCAAGTGTACATATAATCTATCTTTACTTAAAGGATCCAGAAGAAACTGCTAACAGCTTTTACCTTTGAGGAAATGGATTAGGGATCCAGGTGTGGAAGACAACTTTGACTTTGTTTTCTATCTTCCTGAGTGTTAGAATATTTGCACCATGTCTCTATATTATTACTTTTAAATAAATGGAAGCCTGGACCACAGTACATAAAAATTGTCAGTGCTTTTTCTATATTTACAGAGCCTAAGGTACTTATCAGGAAGTTTAACATTTTAGTTTATCGGGAAAAAAAGGAAAACCGGAAATATACCTTACTGTTTCGGTTATCTACTGCTGTGCTACAAACCACCCCAAAACACAGTGGCATAAGGCAACAGCGTTTCATTATTTGTCGTGATGCTGCGGGCTGGCTGGGCAGTGCTAACGTGGTCTTGCTCAAGCCCCTGCATTCAGCTGAGGGTTGCCTGGGGCCTGGGCTCAGCTGGGACCTCTGAGACGGTGGGCCTCCCTCTCTTTGTGATCGATCATTTCCGACTTCTTCATGGGATGGACTCCAAGTTCCAAGAGGGTGAAACAGAAGTTGCAACGACTCTTAAGACCTAGACCCCAGAACACATGCTTTGGTCAAAGCAAGTCACAAAGTCAGCTCAGACCTTAGGGATGGGGAAAAAGATCTTATCTCTTGATGGAAGAGTTTTGCAAAGAATTTGTGGCCATATTTAATCGACTGCATTAATGTTATTACCATCATTGCAGTTTGCATGACCAAAGTCACTATTTTCATCAGTGCATTTTGGCCTGTTTTCCAGTGTCCAGTGGTCCTGGGGCCAGGGGACAAGGTAGACCTGGCTTTCTAAATATTTATTGAATGAATGAACAAATGAATAGCTCCAGTCCCTCTGGCAGTCTCTTTGCTCTAACCGCTTTGATATCCTAGATCTTCAGGTGTCAGCAACTCTGGGTCAGCCTGCCCTGGAGGACCACTGCCCTGGGGGCCCGTTCAAGAGTGTGGCTGAGCTGGGCTCTGAGATGGATGGGGTAGGTCATGGGGATGTAGCTTCCATAGAACTCATCACCACCTGCCCACCCCCGCCGCCGCCAGGTTGCACAGAATCCCTGCACGTGCTCCAGGCCTCGGGCTCAGTCTACGGAGCATCCCTTGAGACATCCCCAAGGCCACGAGTTCTTCACATTGAGTCTCTTCTGTCTCCTATCCTCTCCACGTCTCCGCAGGTTCAACTGGCCACCAGTCCCTCCCCCCTTATCAGGGAAGTCACCCCACTTAAGGGAAAGAGCTACATACCAGGAGTCAGGACTTAAGCCTTCTGATCTAGGCTCAGGCTTTATCTGACAGTATGACCGTAATAATAATTTGAAATAAATTTTAAACCACTCACTAGAAAAGACAGTTTTTAACAAACCTTGTAGCCGTGACACATTGGGGGTCTGCGCGATCTCTGAGGGTGATGGGAGGGGGAAGCAGGGAGTTCGTTGGACATGGGCGCTAAGCTGGGTCCTGTGGATAGGAAAGGGATGCCAGAGCCTGGGAGAGGAATCAGCTGCTTAGCACGCCCTCCGGTGACCAGGGGCGGCTAGCCCTCCTAGTGGCAGCCACAGCAGTGGCAGGTGCCAGAAGCAGGGTCCCCTTCACACACACACACACAGAGCCTCTTTGGGAATAAGACTGAGTGATTAAACCTCCCTTCCATCTCTCTCCCAGAACAGCCAAACACAATGTCTGTTTCACGTATTAAATCTGGAGAAAGCCTATGTGAAACAGGCTGAAACAAATCAATGCGCTGACAGACTTGGTTAAGGAGAAACAGCTGTCTTATAGCCAACTGCCCACCCTTCACACAATCTCAGAGCCTCAGATCAGTACCAGGGAAAGCCACGGGGTCGGGGAGTGCTCCAGATACACACTCTCTCTTCTCCATCAGGCAGCTGGTGACTGGGCTCTACTGAGCATCTACAATGGAAGGCAGCACATTGCCACAGAACAAAATAACCGGCTGCGTTTATAACTTGGCTTTGCAACTTGCTAGCCATGTACACCTGGCAAGTAACATAACCATAATCTCCATCACTCTACTACCAATACCATCACCACCCTATCTGTGTCTCGGTTTCCTTGATATAAACTAGGCATACTGAGGCACACCTCAGATAATAAATATTAAAATGCCTGGCACACAGTAACACTCAACAACTATCAATTCCCCATCCTTTTCCCTCTACTAAGAGCAAGCTCTGAACTCAAAGCTGTGAGGAAGGATAGAATGAGAGGAATCTCTGTCCTCCAGAGCTTACAGAATAGGTTGGGGGGAAAGGCAGACAAACGTTTAATGAACAACCTTCAGGGTCAAGGTGAAGAACAAGAGGATTGGTGAAGGTCACAAGTATGGCCGACATTCTCATCCCTTCCTGTATGGTTTCCCTTCCCCCAAACCTGCAGCCCAGTCCTCACTAGCCAGTCATGTTCGCTAGTGCTGTGCCACCCACAGGCCCAGACCCTGAGCCAATGAGAACCTGATCTAGCAGCGGAGTAGGGACGTCTTTGTCAGAAGTGAGAGGGTCCACTGCACCACCATCACCACCACCACCATCACCATCGTCATCACTACAGAACACCCCCCCAGTGATGTCCATGCCCTAATCCCTAGAACCTGTGAGCATGTTATCTGGAAAAAGGGGTCTTGCTGATGCAATAAAGGTTATAGACCTCAAAATAGGGAGAATAACCAAGACTACCCAGACGGGCCCACTCTAATTCCACGTGCACTTAAAAGCAAGAGAACTTTGTCCAGCAGGAGTCAGAGAGCTACAGCGGAAAAAAAGAGATCTGAAGTGGGAGAGGAACTCAACCTGTGTTGCTGGCGAGGATGCTATGGAAAGCATGAGAAGGGCTGCCTAATGTCTCTATGAGCAAAGAGCAGCCCTGGCCGGCAGCCAGCAGGAAATAGGACCACAGTCCTACAACCCTAAGGAACTGCATTCGGCCAACAACCCGAAGGAACTTGGACACAGATTCTTCCCTAGAGCCCCAGTAAGGAACGCAGCCCTGCTGGCCCCTTTATCTCAGCATTGTGAGACACTTAGCAGAGGACACAGTGGGGCCCACTCAGATTCCTGGTCCACAGAAACTGAGATACAAAGTGGGCGTGAAGTCTCTAAGCTTGTGATAATTTGTTACCTAGCAACAGAAAGCTAATACAACCACCATCACTCCACTACCAATACCATCACCAACAAATTACTATCATCCAGTACTATCATCATCACCATCACAACCACACATTATTGTCCCCACTCACACCAATATTAACACCACCTCCACCACTCCCTACCACGTTCCACCATCTTTATCATCACCTCCATCATTGCCATTAGCCCCATCTCACCACCTTCACCCCATCACCTCCACTCCGCCACCCCCATCCCCATCACCCTGGGCACTGCACTCTTTTATAAGTAAGTACTAGACATCAACCTCTCCAGAAAAATTTTACCTCATTTTGTCTAGCTTGTCACTAGTCACTGGTCTATAAGGCTTCTGCCCTAGATTTGCACCTAGCAGCATCTGGCCTAGACCCACAAGGAGGTCCTGCCCCCTAATCTAATTCTTCCTAATCACTTTCCCCTGAATTGAGTTTTGCTAGTAACTAGGCAGATATTTCTGAAGCCACAGACCCAGTGTGCACCTAAGAGTGGAAACTCTTCCTGCCCTAAAGCCCCTGCTGTTCCTGCACATGTCCCTCCCTTCCTTTAAACCTGGATCAGAATCCTGGGATATTATCAGATGGGACTAGAGTTGAGTTTGCAACATCTCAGAGCAGAGATTCAGAGCATTAGGTTACTTAGGGAGATCTCTTTAAAATATTGATGCCCAAGTCCAGTCCCAGAAACTCTGTCAACTGATCTGGAATGAGGCAGGTGTTAATATGTTTAAACCACCCCAAGTGGTTCTAATGTGCACCCAGGATTGAGAACCACCTTCTCTGGGCATTGTAGCAAAGATGCCCCTCTACCTCTGGTTTGTTTCTGCTGTGCCTAACCCTAACCTGATTTTGGATTGCTTCTTCCCCACTCCAAGTTCCCAGCATTCTGTTCAAACGTCAGCCAAAACATTAATGACAACAGACCTGCTCCCTGTCATTGCCCCTCCAGCACGGGCCACTCCCATGGCAGGGCCTTGGACACAAACCCCCTACATTCAGGGACCTCCTTCTGCCCCACCTACACAACCTACTCAGAGCCAAGAGCATTCCCTAAAGGAAATATTACTAGGAAGTAAAATGGTTGGTTGCTGTGATATAGATAATCCACCCTTGAAATTATCTGTATCTTTTACTAACTACCATTTATTTAGTATCTATGGGCCAAGCGCTATGCTAGACACTTTGTGTAACCCAAATATAATCTGGAGCCCCACATAGTCTGGTCTGGGTGAGATCCCCATGAGAGAAAACCCAGCCCAGCAGCCAACAGAATTGAAAAGCAGTAATAGTGGTTACCAGGCGGAAGGGTGGGGGGAAGGGATAGTTAGGGAGTTTGGGATTGAGATGTACGAACTGCTATATTTAAAATGGATAACCAACAAGGACCTACTGTATAGCACAGGGAACTCTGCTCAGTATTATGTAACAATCTAAATGGGAAAAGAATTTAAAAACGAATAGATACATGTATATGTATAACTGAACCACTCTGTACACCTGAAACTATCATGACATTGTTAATCAACTATACTCCAATATAAAATAAAGTTTAAAATTTTTTTTTAATTTACAAAAAAGAAAAGCAGTTACAGCCTTTACTGATTTCTTGATATGAAGTGGTTAGTTAATAACCCATAACTACTCTGGTTAAATACCTCTTCTTACATTCCTCTTGCCCTCATCAGGAGCACCTTAAAGCTTCTCTGTAGCCTCTCTACCCAAAGTTAACCCCTCAGCCCAAAGTCGGCCCGTAACTGAGTCCTTCTGCACCCTTGCTCCCTTCTCCTGCTTCTATTTCTCTTTTCTCTGAGTAATCCTTGGCTCTTTGGGATGTAATTCCCATACTTTCTGCATCCATCTCTCTCTCCCTCCCTCTCTCTCCCTCCCTCCCTCTCTCTCTCTCCCCCTCTTTCTCTCTCCCTCCCTCCTCCCCACACCCCACCAAACATACATGTCAGATTCTGATTCTGAACCTCTGCCAACTTTCACAATATGAGCTGGCAGACTGCAAAGACAATTTCTTTAGTAGATAAATATGGGCAGAGGGGGCCAGGGAAGATGGAAGACTGCAAACACATAGTTTAATGTAATCTGTTTCCTCTCCATAACATATAGATGTTATCTCACTGAACCCTCAGGACAGCCTGTGAGGCAGGTGCTACCATCCTCATTCCACAGATGGTAAAACTAAGGCAGAGGGAGACTCATCAATTTAGTGGAGGCCCAATTGGAGTCCAAGCCCCGCCTTACTCTTCACCTGTAATCAGCCAGCCCCTCAGAGGGCTCTGGAGAGGGGTTCCAAGACCTCCAGCTTGGTATGTAAGGAGCTGGAAATCCAGCAGGACTGGGCTGCCCAGCACCCACTGGCTGTTTCTCTGATTTCTTCGCTGAGAAGCAAACTGCCAAAGTCTACCCTCTAGCAGACGCAGCCTCCAACCCCTCCCACTGCCAGCGATGGGAGTTAATCTCAGCCCTACTTAGCAACTAATGAGGCTGAAAGGGTTAATTCCGGATCCCCGTACTTGCACAAAGGGACTGTACGTAATTCCCTCTTTATACTTAAAAGGACTTTATTTATTTCCTTCCCTTTCTCCCTCTTAGGCAGACCACGGGCAGGATGGTGGGCCCAGGGGAAGGGGTTCCTGCAGTACGGTTACTGTTAATAGCATTAGCAACTTCGGGCTGTTTTCTTTCCATTTGCTTTCCCTCCTGGCACTAAAAGCTCATTAGGGCTCTGACAGAAGAGAAATGGCTGGAGTACGGAGAGAAACTCCTCATTTCGCAGAAATTCTGCCCTGGGCTTCCGTTGCCTGTTTCCTAGCAGGCTGGACCTGCAGTGACCCCCTAGAGACAGCTCAAAACCTGGCCACAGTGGAGGATGCAGGCGGTGCAGGCCCGAGGCCCATCCAGACCCAGGCTGTGCCTTCTTCATACGGCAGGAGCTGAGCTCAGCCCCCAGTTTCTGTGGTTTAGAATCCTTCACACCTGGATAGGGTTGCGATTTACCTGAGTACTGTCTGGGAAGCCACGGTCTGCTGAGCAAATGAAACGGGTAAATGAGGCTGGGGAGTGGGGGAGTGTTTAACCTACTTAAGAGAATCTCTTTTCTCAAGCACTTTAGCACCTTCCTCTGCAAGGAGGAGAATGACTTGCTGAATACAAGCCATGCCAGGCTGGCCAACACGGGGCCTCTGGGGCCTTTGATGGACAGCACTTCCTTCTTATTGCAGGAGGCCCTGGGGCGGAGCAGCACTGCTCAGGGGGAAGGCCCCTCAGAGGAGACTGAGCCCAGCCCCTAGATCTGGCTCTGCCCCAAGTACACCCAAGGCCAGCGACTTGCTCCTTCTGGGCCCCCAGGGTCTGTATATGAAAGGTAAGAAAGCTGAATAGATGATTTCTGAGATCCATTGCTGCCCTTGCATGTACTCTTAGTTTTTTTTGGCATCACAGAACCTTGTTAAGAATCTGATTAATTCCAGCAACATCTACTGAGCACGTGCTGTGTGCCAGGACCATGCTGAATGCCCAGGCACCCCATGCACTGGAAAGTCACAAACCCTCCCATCGTTGGCTGTCCTGCTCAGTGTACTTTCCTGTTACAAAGTGAGGCTCTCATACACTTTCACACCCGAACTTGTGTAAATGATCGGGGAGCCCTAGATCACTGAGTCCCTCCTCAGATGACCAACTCCTCCTTCAGATTCTCTCTAAGGGCCTCTCCAGCCTTAAAAATGTATGTCATAGGAAAATGCTTTTCTTATTAAATACTCTTTATTTCCCACTGGTAACTGTAAGACAGCATGAAGCCAGGGTGGCAGGAGGCGAGGAGTTAGACTGGAGTTTTAGAGGTGACTTGCTAATCATTCAGCCATGGCCTTGGGCACTTTAGGCTCTTGGGGCCTCGGTTTCCTTATCAATAAAGTGGGGATAAAAATGTTGCTCTCATGTATGTCAGCAAGATGGTTTGAGGGCTTGAGAGTATACAAACCCACATAAACAGAAGATGTTGATGCTGTTTTTACAGGGATCACACCTATCATGCCAGCTGTACCACTATGTCCAAGAGGCATCACTTCTCAGCCTCACTTTCCTCATCTGTGAAATGGACACGGTGGGCTTGATCACACAGAATTCTGAGGGTTAGACACAGCCTACGTGAAGGTTAATTTATGAGGGTTCACAGTTTGTGGAAATTTTCTGCAGAGACTGTGGAAGGCAGTCCTCCTCTCTCAGCCACCTTCACCCCTGGACTCGATGGCAAGGCGTGTATTCCCAACAGCAGCACGCCCGCCCTGAATTTTTTTTTTTTTTTTTTTTTTTGCGGTATGTGGGCCTCTCACTGCTGTGGCCTCTCCCATTGCGGAGCACAGGCTCCGGACACGCAGGCTCAGCGGCCATGGCTCACGGGCCCAGCCGCTCCGCGGCATGTGGGATCTTCCCGGACCGGGGCACGAACCCCTGTCCCCTGCATTGGCAGGCGGACTCTCAACCACTGCGCCACCAGGAAAGCCCTGACCTGAAGTCTTAATGAGAACCAGGAGCCCTGCAGCAGTTAGACGGTGTGGCTGCTAGCCATGCATGACGTTAATTTCCCTTCTGTAAATGCCTGGCGATTTGGGGAGTAGGAGACAGGCTTGGCCCGGGAGGTGATCCGTGCTCTGCCTTGGAAATGATGGGGGGAAACAGCCTTCCCAAACCCAGGAGTTTCATTCCCACCGCGACTGTGCTGGAACCCAGGGAGGCTCATTTTTATCTCGGGTTTGTTTTCATCTTAGGTTGGAAAGGTTTCCAAAAGCAATCATTTCATTGTTTCTCTACTCTGTGCTAACTCAACAAAAGTGGTTCTTTTAATTAATTTCGTTGTTTCTCGATGTGCTATCTTTGAACTAAATAAAAATGTTCTTTTTACTCCCTCTGTGCTCTTGCAGATCCAGCCAAGTTTTTGTCATTTCCATCAACTCCCCACATGCCAGAGGTGGAAGGGATCTCAGAGGTTGTTTGGGCTAATCTACCTTATTTACATATGAGGAAACTGAGGTCTGGAGACAGGCAGCGATCTGTTCAAGGTCACACCTCAAGTTGGTGGCTCAGTAGGGATTCAAGCCCAGACAGAGAAGTCTCAGTGGTACAGGTGACATCTGATAGTTTTTTTTCATTTGTTTGTTTGTTTTTTTGCGGTGCGAGGGCCTCTCACTGTTGTGGCCTTTCCCATTGCAGACGCACAGTCTCAGCAGCGGCCATGGCTCACGGGCCCAGCCGCTCCACGGCATGTGGGATCTTCCCGGACCGGGGCACGAACCTGCGTCCCCTGCATCGGCAGGCGGACTCTCAACCACTGCGCCACCAGGGAAGCCCCTGATAGTTTTTTCATAGAACAAACTAGAACAGGTTCTCCAAGAACTGCAGTTGAAAAATAGAGGCTTGATGCCGTTCTGTTTTAATTTAAACAGATATGTGCTTATGTGTATATGTGTGTGTGTGTGTGTGTATACACACACACACACATCCACATACATACATAAGGGGTGATAATTTTTATAGCTGGAGCTATTCTCCCATTTAAAAATGAATAGATGAGTTCCTGGATATTTTGCAATAAAGCAAATTTCTATTTCAGCAACCCCTTTTTTCCTATTGATTTTCTTCATAAAATAAAAGCAGCAGACTGTTGTAAAAAGAAAATTGGCCTCTGGATTCAATAAAATTACCCAGGAATGTGGCAATCCACTCTAAATACATGTTTAAGGGGAAAACGAAAGCACTCTAATGAAATATTAATAAGGACCCTGAAAATATTAACAATATCTGGTGTTGAAAATGATAAAGCAAAACTAAGAAAGGTGATTATGTAGTCCAACACCGGAAAATGGGGCCGTTTTATATCCTGTCTCACCCAGGTTCCTACTATCCTCCCACTGACCAAGAAGCACTCCTGGGACAACTAGGTATCAGCAAATTTTACCCTCAGCCTCAAATATCTCAACACCCCCAAGTTTCCACCTGAAAGAATACTTTGAAGCATCCTCCAGTTTCCCAGTCATCTAAATGCACCAGCATCTTTCCAAACATCTTTGCCTGGGTACATGGCCATGGGTATCATACCATCACTGGCCAGACTTTTACGGATGGAGACTCTTCCCCTCTATGCATTCAGAATCCACCTCTTGGAAGGCAGCTCCCCTGATTTCTATAATCAGACTTTGTCTTCCCCTCCCTGGACCAACCCAAGCACTTTATCTGTAACTACCTAGGAACCTTAAGGACTAGTTGTATATTATTTTGGTTCAGACACTACTTTTTTTTTTTTTTTTTAATTTATTTTGGCTGTGCCAGGTCTTAGTTGCTGCATGCGAGCTTCTTAGTTGTGGCATGCGAACTCTTAGTTATGGCATGCATGCGGGATCTAGTTCCCCCACCAGGGATCAAACCCAGGCCCCCTGTATTGGGAGCTCGGAGTCTTACCCACTGGACCACCAGGGAAGTCCCCAGACACTACTTTTTTTTAATTTATTTTATTGAAGTATAGTTGATTTACAATGTTATGTTAATTGCAGAAACATGGAGGTGATTACCATACCAAGCGATGTAAGTTAGACAGAGGAAGACAAATATCATCTGATATTACTTACATGTGGAATCTAAAATGTGACACAAATGAATTTATCTGTGAAACAGAAACAGATGTTACTTCTTCCACGTACTGCAAGCTCCTTCAGGACTGCAGACATGCCTGATTTCCATTCAAGGGGATAGTGGAATCATGAATTTAAGCCTCTAGGTCCGTCACTTACATACCCGCCATTGTCTTGTTGGTGGATTTGTGTACTTTGTTATCATCTCTGTCTAACTGCAGGTCAGGAGGCTTCTCTCGTTTATGCACTGCTGTAGCCCTAGGACTTAGGACAGTGCTTGACCCATGGCAGCCCCACCTAGTCATTTATTACCCGGATTCCTGAAGGCAGGTACAGATTTGGACACATGACATTGTGTCTCCTAATGTCACAGCTTCACCTTTAAAGTGGGAAGAATAATAACTACTATCCCATAGAGTCATTACTTTATATCCATGAGACCATCCACGCTCACAAACAGGGAGGTAGGGCTTGCTACTGTATTCCACTTTACAGATGAAAAAAAATGAAGTTTGGAGGTGAGCTGACACAGCCTGAAAATAATGAAGCCGAGTCATTCATGCCGCATTTGGTGTTCCTGTGGGTGTTACCTTTCAAAGTGGAAGAAAGAGAGAAATTCAAAGGAATAAAGCCCCAGTGGTAGAATCTATGATCCTCTGGCATTAGAAGAGGAGTTATTTTCGGTTGAGAGAACTCTCTTGGGCACAGGTGTGTACAGCTCCCTCCTCTTCCACGGGGGCTGATACTGGACCCTGTGCATCAGCAGAACTGGAGACCCTCCTCCACGCTACAAGTCAAGTGAATCCCCTCCCCTTTCTTTGCAATCCTAATCTATTCTTCTTAGAGAAATATATCTTTCAGCAAACGGATTTTCAGAAACTATATTGTTCTGGGAACTATTTTAGTAGCTGTGGCTGACACAGAAGTGTCTCAAACGGGACCCCCGCACTCAGGAAACTTCTGGTCCTACTGGTGTGTGAAGGCCCTGTGTTGAGTTAACCTTGCTTCCCACACATTCGCTGCCAGCTATGGATTTACTCTTTTAATAATGCATGGCTGCTATCTCATTTACATATGCTACTAGGAGCATTTTTCTACCAGCAGCCATTAACCACAGCTTCACAGGGGGAGATGTCTGCAGTCCCAAAAATATTGAAAGGAATTTGGGAGCTGATGAGAATGGGCTCCCACAGGTGTTCCTGCAGATGAGCCTAGATCTTCAGGGAATAAAGGAAATCTTCCCCTGCTCCTTTGAGATGCTTTCCTGTTCCACTTGCTACTGCTGTCCGGCCCTCATCACAACCAGAGAGCGAGTCCTCTTCTTGGATTGAATCTGGCCCCATCTCCCCATGCTCCCTCCATCACGCACCCAGTTCTGGCTGTGCAGCTCTCACCGCTGTTCCCCAAACACACCCAGTACTGCCCCACTTCAGGGTCTTTGCACAGATTCTACCCTCTGCTTGGAATACTTTTCCCAGATAGTCACGTGGCTCACTCCCTTCCCTCCTCACGTTAAAGTCTTCGTTCCAATGCGGTGTTCCCTGAGCACCCCCCTACTTAAAATGTAAACTATTCCCTACTGTCCCCAAACACCCTTCCTTGCTTTAGTGTCCTCCACACCACTCTTCCTCATCTTATAAATTATATATTCTACTTGACTGTGTTTTATAGTCTGCATTCTAGAAGGCAGGCTCTATAAAGATAAGGATCTTTGTCTGTTTTCTCTATTGCTGCCACCCCAGTGTCTAGAATGATACCTGGCACAGAGTAAGAACTCAAAAAACCTGTGTTACATGAATAAATGGGTACCCTGAGGAAGGTCTCACGACACCAAGACTTTAAAAAAGATGAAACCTACCATGATCGAATGGATATAGCTCTTCATAGTTCATGAAGCATATTTGTATCAATAATTCCATTTATTCTCTGTACCATGAACTTAATTGTGTCCCTCCCACCAAAATTTATATGCTGAAGCCCTAACCCTAAACATGACTCTATCTGGAGATAGGGAAGGGCTTCAGGAGGTAATTAAGGTTAAATGAGGTCATAAGGGTGGGGCCCTAGTCTGATAGGACTGTGGCCTTTTAAGGAGAGGCTAGAGAGAGAGATTTCTTTCTCTCTCCCAGCCACGTGACGACACAGCAAGAAGGCAGCCATCTACAAGCCAGGAAGAGAGCTCTCACCAGAAACTAAATCAGCCTTGACCTTATACTTCCAGCCTCTAGAACTGTGAGTAATAAATTTCTGTTGTTTAAGCTATCCAGTCTATGGTATTTTGTTATGGCATCCCAAGTACACTAAAATATCCCCAAAAATAGACCCCTGCTAGGCAGATTTGATCATACCATTCTCAAGATGCAACAGCTGAGGCCCAGAGAAACTGAAGGATCTTCCCCAAGTTCACACAAGTAGTGATAAGCCTGCTCTTACTCCACTGCATCAGGCTGCCTGGCCCAGAGCATGGTCTGCCCCAAAGTCCAAGCCCCACTCACTTAGCTCCCCCCTTCATGACGATGCCCCATCACCAGTGTCTACCCACAAGGAGCATTTCAAACACATCCTCTATGGCATGAAAGTTGTAAGGGCTTCTCATGGGCTTCTGCATATTGGCCCAAGACAGAGTTCACATTTTAATTGGATACCAAGGATTTCATGTCCTTCTCCCATGATCTTCACAATCTATACCACCCTTCCATCACCACTTTCAGCCATCTTTGTTGATCCATCCATCTACCTATCCAACCATCGTCCATCCATTCAATATTTTCAAGTGCCTACTATATGAGTTAATACCATCCGTGCCAATTTGACTTTATCAAAAGGGACCAGCAAGGAGAGGTGGCCCAACAAACATTTATCAAGGGGTGCCTGTCTTGATACCTGAATTTGTGTTCTCAATCATCAGGCATCCCATGATAAAGGTGAAAACCAAAACTTAGAGTACGGTAACTTGCCCAAGGGCATGGTAGTAGAGCCTTCATCGCTGGGCTTTGCAGCCTGAGTTTTCTCCATCACATGGTGCTGCAGGTGAGAACCGTGAACCTGGAACCACTTCAGGAGTAACATCCAGTTTCCTCACCTCCTGCCTCCTCCAGCCCCACCTGTCATCCTTCTAGAATTAGCGGATTCCTGCCATAACTGAAGAAGGCAAGTAGGATTAGGGAAGAACCACTTAACACAGCAACAGTAACCAACACATCACAAGAGTTAATTAACACCATTAGCTATTCATCGTGCAACTGCCATAATTATCCGAGAAGGGAGCTACTACTATTTTCATCATCTCACAGATGATGGAACAGCGTGTCGGAGAGATGAAGTAATGTGTACAGGGGCACACAACCACTACATGACAGGGCTGAGATTCAAACGCTGGTCTTTCCAAGAGGCAGCTGGGGCTAAGGGGGAAGTGGGAAAACAGAGACCTTCAACAACAACAAATACCAAATGGGCTACCATATGTGAAGCACGAAGCTAGGCTCTGTCGACCGGCAGCAGGGGTCGGGATGGAGGGTGCTGCAAAGTGAGAAAAGGGAGCTTAAGGTATTCTGCGGTCAGAGGAGGAAATCACCACACAAGAGCTGAACATGGGCCACGGAGACTGGAGTTTATGAGGCATCCTTTAGGGTTCCAAGTGCTGTACTAATGGGACTGCTGGGGATTCTGTCCCAACCATCCTGGGTCGAAGGCAGAAGAAGAGACTGGATGGAGAGCCCAGAAGAGTCTCTGAGCGTGGAGCCAACACTCCTGACACAGGAGAAGAGCCTCTTGGCAGAATGCTCAGATGCTCTTCCATTCAATCACCGGCTGTGTCTCCCTGGAGCCCTAAGAGGCAGTACGGGCAAAGGCAGACAAGGCATTCATGGAAAAGAATGAGAACTCTGACATTAAATGGAGTTATTATGAGCTCCATCTCCCCTGATTCTTAGCTCTGAGAGCCTGAGGAGTTGCTCATTTCCCTGAGCCTCAGCTCCTCAGCTGGGACATGGGGATACTACCTTCCCTCAAAAGGTGCCAAAGACAAAAATGATATAATACATGGAGAGACACAGAGCACACGGGTGACCATCAAAACAGGTTAGTTCTTCCCACCTCCCAATTGGGAAAACACTTGGTGTGAGGTACTAGGGAGAAAATAAAGAGTTGGAATGCTTTTTCTTGCTTTTTAGGAGCTTATAATTTAGTTGGAATTCAGGACACCGGGAGACAAAAAGGAAGGAGCGGAAGAAAATAATAAATACTGCAATTTCCCGAGGGGTTGCCTGCCTTCCACATTGCCCCCTCTAGACCATCTTTTCAACATAGATCTGATCATGTCCCTTGTGACCAAAGAATTATTCTCCTAGGAATACGCTCGACAGAAATATGTCCAAATGTTCATGAACCGTCATAAAAATTGCGCTCAACATCATCAGTATTAGAGAAGGATCAGGAAAAATCAGTGAGCATCTACTGTACAGTTATCAGAGTATCTTAATCAAGACAATTAATCATATCAAGTGTTTGTGAGGAAGGGGAGCCACTAGAACTCTCATATGCTGCTGGTGGGAATGTAAAATGGTACAACCACTTTGGAACTAATTAGTAGTTTCTGAACATTTACACATACATCCATTACATGGCCCAGCCATGTCACTCCTATGTACTTACCCAGTAAAAATGAAAGTATGTCTCCCAAAGATTTGTACACGAGTATTCGTAGCAGCTTTAACAGCCCCAAACTGTAATAGCCACAAACTGGAAACAACTCAAATAGCCTCTAACATGTGAATGGTAAGCAAGGTGTTGTATATTCAGGTAATGGAGTTCTACTCAGCAATAAAAAAAGACCAACTATGAACACACACACATCAATGGGAATAAATCGAAAAATAATTATGCTAAGGGCAATAATCTAGACCAAAAAAAAAATCACAGTATACATTGTACGGATTCCATCTATATAACACTCAAGAAGATGCAAATTAGTATATGGGGATGGCAGATTAGCAGTCGCCTGGCAATAGAGGTGGGCTAGGGGGTAGACAGGAAAGAGGGATTATGAGAGGGCATGAGGAAACTTTGAGGAGGGTGGGATTATGAATCTCTCCAATCTCCAGATTGTTGTGATGTTTTCATCATATACATGTATATATACTGATTTTTATACATATGAATCATTTACGTATCAAAACTTGTCAAACTGTGCACTTGAAATATGTGACATTTATTCGTAATTACACCAATAAGAACTCAGCAAATCTGTTCTTTTAAGACATTCTTGTGAATGTTTACAGCAGCTTTAATCATAATAGCTAGCCTTAAACTAGAAACAGTATAAATGTCCATCAACAGTAGAATAAATAAATGTGGGTCCATGCCTGCGACAGAACACTATACAGTAATGACAACAGACAAACTGCAGTTACATGCAGCAACACGGACCATGCTCACAAACAAGGATGAGTGACGTAAGTTAGGCACAAAACAATACATAGCGTGTGAGCCCACATACAGAAAGCTCACAGATAGCTCTAAAAATAAATAAATATACCTCAAAATATCAGAAATTAGGAGAGTGGTGACTTTTAGGGAGAAGGGAGGGAAATGATGGCAGGGGTGTGAGGGAAGCTCCTGAGATGTGGGCGATGCTGGATTCTTTGATCTGGGTGATTCATTTACAAACGTGTCCTTTGTGACGATGCATTAAACTGTAGACTTATGGTTTCTCCATTTTTCTATGCGCTAGCTTTGCTTTAATAAAAAAGTTGTTTTTAAAAAGATTATTATAGTGGTATGTGATAAAGGCAGTGTTGCGTGGGGCTGAAAGAACGGTGCAAAGGAGAGTGCAGAAGGCGAAAGGGGCTGGAGATGAGGGTGGGATGGAGCAGGGGGGCAAGCATTAACACAATCAGGAACAAGGAGAAAGGGGGTTGGAGGCTATGTAGCCAGGAGTACATACCTGGGCACTTCCAGCCTGGCAGGAATTTTTCCAACCCTGCATATGCAAAATGAATTCAAATATATACATTTTACAACTCTGCATTTGTTTAGTGCTTCGTAATTTATGGTGTGCAAGGTCGCCATCCTGGCAAGAATAAGAATTCTGTGACCCCAGGCACAACCCTTGGGGCCTCCAGCAAGTGTCTGAATGAACACAAAACACTTTCACATTCACTAACACAATGATTTCTCACAAGCGTTCGGGAGATAAGAAGGGCGAGGGGTATTGGTTTCCTTCCCTAGAGGGGATAAGTGAGGCTCCCAGGAGTTAAGATGCTTCTTTATCGAATGGACCAAAGCCTGGGTGCACTCTGAGTCCTGGGTGACTGGCATGGCCTTTGAGCCTCGTGCCCTCGGACAGGGCTGGAACTAAGAGCTCAATGCCCTCTGTCCAGGTGTGGCTCCCTCCCCAGTCCAGTTGTAAAAGCAGAAGTGGCTCAAACCCTAAGTCCCAGGTGGAAAGGCACACATTGTGAAGCCTTGCCATCACCCGGGGCTGCATTTTCTCTTTGGTCATGGGCGACCTTTTACTATTATTCCAAAGGCATGCGTACCCTCCCTGTCGAGGACACACAGAGATGCAGTAAATTATCACAACAGCTCAGACAAAATGAAAGTGGGCCAAACCTGTGAATCTCTCTCTCTCTCTCTCTCTCTCTCTCTCTCTCTCTCTCTCTCTCACACACACACACACACACACACACACACACACACACACACACACACACACATACACACACACCCCAAGAAGGAGAAGGCCTAAAAGGACAGCAACAGACAGCCCCCCTCAGAAGAACTGAGGAGTCTGCTGCCAGAGGATGCCCAGGTAGAAGCACAATCGTGTCGTCCCTGCTGAGTGCCGCTTAGCATAATTATAGCCCCAGAAAATCCAGGCTTCCAGATGGGCCTCAGAGCATCGTTTACATACAGTATTTTAGGCCAATAACACGGTTCTAATGAAGCAGGAAGGAAGAAGAAGAAGAATAAAATTAAAAAGTCAAATTTCCGTCCTTAATCTCCAGGGCTGCATATAGGATGTGACTGGTTCAGAGGCAGAGGGGGATGGTGAGGGAAGAAGCCCATTTCCAAAGGGGCCAAGAGTTCCCAGCAGGGTCTGTGAGAGGGGCGAGCTTTCATCCCAGCTCCTGCAGCTCACCTGCACCTCCCTGGAGGGGGTGGCGGGCCCTTGAGTTGAGGGGAGCCAGGAAGAGACTCAGAAAGGGAAATCCGAGCAGTCTGTCTGCTTCTGCACCCCACTTCCGCTTGGGGAGGACCCGGAGGACGTGGCCTTTAGCAGACTGTGTCAGGGTAAAGAAGGGGTGTCCGAGCACGAGGCCAGGAAGCTTTATGCAGACTTTCAAGCAGGTGAGTCCTGCTTGGCCAGGATGTCCTGCCAACTGAGACTTGCCTTCTTCTTGGGCCACTGCTCACTTTCTGGCTTTTCCACGGTCCTAATGCCTCTGGGAGACCATTCCTTGGAATTGTTCTCATCCATTTATTCAGCATCTGCTCTGAGATGCACAGGAAGATCCAAAGATGAACACCACTGCAGCCCCTGCCCTCAGGGAGCTCACAGTCGGACAGGAAGTCAGACAGGGGTAAGGTTCTCATGGTATGTTGACAGCGTTGATAGAAAGCAGTTAATGAGCCTGGGGGTGCGGGTGCATGCGGGCGGGCATCATATCCACTTTTCTTCTAGACCCTGAGCATCTGCACAGCCCTGCCCCAGCTGCCATCACCACACGGAACCCCACCTAGCCTCCAAGCAGGTCCTGCCATGCTCATCGCCCTGCCCCCGCATCACAACCAGACTCATTGGGTCCTGTTCCAGAAGCACATCTCCCCTCCCAGAGCAAAGCAAACTCAGACATCAGCCACGGCCGCTCTGAGCTGTCAGACACCCAGACGGGTTCTAGAGCAGCTCGTTCTAGACAAACTAACACCCTTAGATGAAGACCAAGATGGAGTCTTATTGAAGGCCCCCAAATCTTATTTCTACTTCCAGAGACTGTCCCTTGAACTCCATCTTGGGTTCACTGACCTTCAGCCTTTCCCAGGAAGTTGACTGCAAAACTGCATGGCCACGGAATGCAGAGTCAGGAGGGGTGGGCCCCAGTCCCATGGCTCGAGTCCATCTACATGTCTCTGGGCAAGCTACTTCCCCTGTATGGACACCTCCTCGATCTGCTGCCAATGAGGGGATGGAAGAGACTGTATAGTATTCAGAAGTGCAGCCCCAAGGGCCAATAAGTGAGACATCAGCAAAGGATAAGTTTATATTACCTGAAAGCAGGGTTGGCCTTGGACATGAGGAGGGCAGCAAGGGGAGGACTGAGGTAGTTCCTCTGTCAACAAGGTCACTGGCAATTCTTTATATCCCTCAATACACACAACACTCCTCCCATCAAGGATCCACGTCTCCTCTTTTGAGCCTTGGCTGCCTTGTGAATTGCTCTTGGCCCATAGAACAAGGGGGTGACACCGCCAATGTGGGGTCTAGGGTCTTCGGGACCAGAAAGCTCCCACTTCAGCCCTCCTGGAGCCCTGAGCCACTTCCTGAGGTCAAGAGGCCTCACCAGCCTATGGACAACAAATGGGGAAATAGATGTTCTAGCCATGTAGAGGAGCCAGCAGGGGCAACACACATGTGAAGGAAGCCATCTTGGATTTCCAGGCCCAGCGGAGCTTCCAAATGTCTACAGCCACATGAGTAGGTAAGATGAGCAGAACTGTCCAGCTGGGTCCTGCCTGGTACAGCAATTCATGAGTACATAAATGGCTATTGCTTTAAGCCACTGTGTTTTGGGACAGTTTTTTTATATTAGCAACATATAACTGAAACAGGTCCCCGAGGCAAATGCTGCAGACATACAGCCTTATAAGGGCAGGTGCTGGTAGCTAGAGGCCTGGGTGAGGGTTAGGAACTCTAGGTACTGAGTAAGCAGGACCTGAGAAAAACAGATCATTGAGAATTTATTGTCACAAAGACCTTTCACGGCCATGGTTTGTGTTGCCTTAGGAATAAGCCAACGCTGGTTAGTTGAGTCCGTGCAGATGTCCCTCTAACACGGGCTCGAGGCCAGCTTGATTCCCAACACGGAGGGAGTAAAATTTCACCCAAATACGCCCAATTCTTTTCCATGCTTCTCTCTCCCCTCACTATCCCCACCCCGACTCTCACTCAAAGGACCAGAGATGGGAAACACACAATCTGGGGCTCGAGCCTGCTCCTCCAGGCCCGAGGGGTCAGCATCCCTTATCGAGCTCTGTGTCTGTTGGATTTACTCACCGCTGAACCATACACACTCTTCAAATCACCCCCCCTCAATATTCATAAATAGCTAATTTTGGGGAACCCTCCATGTCAGCCATTGGGCTGCACAGTTTATTTATGCTACCTCATTGAGTCCTTATAATGAACATTGCAGGTCATACTTATTGCCCCCATTTTTACAGATGAAAAAACTGAAGTTCAGGGATATTAAACAATGTTTTAGACCTAAAAAGTGGTAGAGGGCTTCCCTGGTGGTTCAGTGGTTAAGAATCCGCCTGCCAATGCAGGGGACACGGGTTCGAGCCCTGGTCTGGGAAGATCCCACATGCCGCGGAGCAACTAAACCCATGCACCACAACTACTGAGCCTGTGCTCTAGAGCCCGTGCGCCACAACTACTGAGCCTGCGCTCTAGAGCCCGTGCACCACAACTACTGAGCCTGTGCTCTAGAGCCCGCGAGCCACAACTACTGAGCCTGTGCTCTAGAGCCTGTGCGCCACAACTACTGAAGCCACAACTACTGAAGCCCGTGCGCCTAGAGCCTGTGCTCCACAAGAAGAGAAGCCACTGCAATGAGAAGCCCGCGCTCCACAACGAAGACCCAATGCAGCCATAAATAAATAAATAAATTTATTTTTTTTAAATAAAGGGGTAGAGTTGATCTTTACACTGAGCCTCAAAGCCCATGCTCTTCACGTTCCCCTAAAGCGAATCAGCTCCCAGTCTAATCATTACCAGGACTGCTCACTCATGTAGATATACAGCTATGTATTCAACACATGCAGTCATGTATTCAACACATATTGAATGACCACCTACCTTGTGTATGAACAGAGTACATTAATGAACACACAGACTGTCTCCACCCTCAATCTCCAAACCATAGATGCCCACCGTGACCTTCACCGTAAACCCTCACTTTACAACATCCTTGAACCCCTTTCCACCTCTTTTTTTTTTTTTTTTTTTTTTTTGCGGTATGTGGGCCTGTCACTGTTGTGGCCTCTCCCGTTGCAGAGCACAGGATCCGGATGCGCAGGCTCAGCGGCCATGGCTCACGGGCCCAGCCGCTCCGCGGCATGTGGGATCTTCCCGGACCGGGGCACGAACCCGTGTCCCCTGCATCGGCAGGCGGACTCTCAACCACTGCGCCACCAGGGAAGCCCCTTTGCTGTATTCTTGACACGATCTAAACCTTCCTCACCACAGTTCCTGTCACCGTATCCTGAGTTGCCTCTCCACCCATCCAGCACTGGGAACTTTGCAGGTAAAGGGGAAAACAGAATAGGGAGAAGGGAACGAGAGGAGACAGAATACAGGGTCCTGAATTAGGGTGGGTAACAGAGTCCAAAGAGCAGCGTCGCACAAGCTCAGATGAAGAATTGATCAGTGAGAAATCATCAGAATTGAGTATCTTCTGTCACCTCCTCTCCGTCCCCATCTTGTGTCTCGACGTTGCCTCTGATGTCCCTGCTTTCTCTCATGCCCCTGTAAATGGGCTTCAGCCCCTGGCCCTCAAAAACACACAACTCCCTACTTTTGTAGGCTCGGGAATAGGTTAGTCTCATGGGTGAGCATCTGAGAAGACCTTCACAGCCTCCCTTAAAGGAAGACATGTGTAGACAGATTATCAAAATGGTCCCGGTTTCCCACTGCTGCCTATATCCATGCCCTTTGCAATGCGACTTTGTACCTGTTTCCATCAAGAGGTGGAGTCTATCTTCCCACTCTCTCTGAATCCAGACTGGCCTGGCTGACTTGCTTCGGCCACTAGCAAGCAGCAGAAGGGATGATGCTCCAGTTCTGAGCCCATGTCTCAAGGCCACTATGAGTGTGTAGCTCTTGTGTGTCAGCTAATATTCTAGGACCTGAAGATAAAGTCGTGAAAGAAACAAGCATGGTTCCCAGTCGGAGTGAGCTTATAGTCTAGCTAATCAATGAATGGTGGGTGAGAATCTGGGATTTTTCAGGTGAGAAAGAATGGTTTTTCAACCTCAAATAATGCTTCCATCTTACATAGTATCCCCATTAAGGTTTTGAACCCCTCCAAAGACAGGAAACTCACTATGTGTCAATGTAATGTCCAGTTTTAGATGGCCATCACTCCCAGAATGCTTTTTCTTACAGTGAATCCAAATCCATCCATCAGGAGTGTCCACACTCTGATCTGTGGACCCTCCTCAGGGCCACATACAGCATGTCTTAGTACACAACTTCCCTGAGCTCCCTCTCCTCCCAGATAAATCTTCCTTGTTCTCTAAGCTGTTCCCCAATGTCATGATTTTGAGGTCTCTTGCCATCCTGTCTGCTGAACTTGCTACGTTATTTTTCTACATACTTCCCTGTTTTGGTTCACAGAAGTAAACTCAAAACTTACCAACCTGCATGACGTCAGGCACATTATCTCTCCCCTTTGGGCTTAAGAATCCTCAGTTTTAAAATGAGGAAACTGGACTCAACAGCTTCCAAGAAGAGACAGAAACGGAATGAATCTTAGATGCTCAATAAATTTTCTCTTCTTCCTTTCATTTATTTTCATCACTATGATGAAAGTGGGGTGCTAAGCCTGCCCACCCCACCCCCAACATCTCATAACCCCTTTTTTTTACCTGTAAAGTCCTAACATTCAGTACAGGGATGTGAAATCAGAAGATTTGGGTCTGAGTCCCAGCTCTGGCATTTAACAGCTAAGTGACTTTGGGCATATTATTTTACCGCTCGATCTCAATTTCATCACCTGTAAATCTGGAGTATCACTCCTCTTCCTCCCAGCAAGCAAGAATTGTCATGGAGACTGTGGGTGAGGGTGGGGCATGCTGTACAGGAAGTTCTCTTCCATCAGGATGCTGTCCAGTTAAGAGATGGTGTGTTGGTGCCGTCTGGACCAGCAGCACTGGGGACACTGTTCTATTTTTTCGATACCTTTACTGAGCCCACTTCCAATGCACTTTGGGGACTCTGTTTCTACATGAAAATTCGATACAATTTAAGTAATTCTAGAAAAGAGACTGTATGGCCAGGACTGTCCGTCCTAATGGGTGCATCGAGTTCCGTGATATTCCGAGAGAAGAAAGTTATTTAGGAAAATGCCAGGGTAAATATTTTCATAGGCAATAGCTTTGGCAAGAGGAAACTTCAGGGTGGGGGGAGAGCCATCCTTGGCTGGACCTAAGATCCAGATGGCCCGAGGTTTCAGCCTACACCCCAGGGACAGACGCATTGCCAGAGGACTCTCTCCCTGCTGTACATCTCACCCTCCTCCGGTCCTCCCTCCACACTCTGCCCACATCATCCTTCCCTGCTTCCCACCTCTCCCTGGCCTCCCACTCCTGCATGAGCAAGCCTACTCCCCCCAGCAGTGATAACACTGTCTTTCCAACCCCCCAGTCAGACCCGACAGTCACATAGTCCTAAACTGTCCCTCTTTTATCCAACCCACCATAACATTTCATACCAAAATGTCACAAAGCACACAGTTCCTCCTAACCAGAAGTCCCCTCTCTCCGCCTTTATTCATCTGATCAATTCAACTTATACTTCCAAACTCAGTAGAGAATTTGCCTCTTCCAGGAATCCCATGCTGATAGCCTCCAGAAAACCAGCCCTATAAACGTAATTATTTCCTCTTCTGCATTCATTTTGAACCTTAAACAGCACTGTTTTCCCGCAGTGAGATTCTCTGTCTAGCAGCCTGTTTCCTTCTGAAATGCGAGAGCAGAGTCCAGACCCCAACTACCTGAGTCTCCAGCACCTGTGTTCTGCCCACAGAAAAACATCTGAAACAGACGAGAATCGGGGAGAAGTTCTCAAATAGGCAAAGATAGTGAAAGGATTTGCATCATCACGATTATACTCCGGACCCCCATCCCCAAACTGAGCATTATAACCTTTCCACGTGCCTGAGCCCTTGAAGGCAAAGAATGGACACAAAAAGACAAAGGGGAGAATGTAATCCAGCTCCTTCCCTTGTGAGACAAGAGATTATGATTGCCAGGAAATGTGTAAACAGCAGTATAGAGTACTCGTCACCAGATCAGGAAAGGGCAGAAAACTGAGCTATTTCTCACAGCTTCAGATGCATGCACAGGGGAAATGCCAGGTCTGTAACATGTACATACAATGAAGCTGTCAAATGGCCTGCTTCTCTGGGTGTGAGGGCTGATGCGGCCACTCCAATGCTGCTTGGAGCATTGCTGCTCCACAGGATTCTGAAGTAACCTCTGTTTGCTTAATCTGAATACCAGAACCATAGAGCTCAGAGGTCAGGGGCCTGCGGACTTATTCTGGGTTGCGGAAATCCTGCCCACTTAGGGATTTCAATCCTCCTAAAATCAATCTATTTTAAGTTCCTATTCACTAACCACAAAAGACTTTTATTGAGCACCTATTATGTCTTTGGTCAAGAAGGAGACTCTTCTTGACCAAAGACGTAAGAGCAAGTGTGACTCCATCTCTCCAACTTCAAGGAGCTTCCAGACGACATGGGAGCATGTGTGAGTTGTGTTCATGATTACACACGCACATGAGAAAACATGTAGGACTCCATCACCCAGCTCCTTCTCGCTATTTCCAGGGAAGTGCAGCCTGTAAGATGCTTGGATGCCCGGTTGAGATGTGATGGGTTGTGACTGGAGCGTGCAGATGGTCATTTATTCTCATGAATCAAACCTGCTCTACTGCTGATTCAGGGAAAGACACATGCCCCAAGCTGGGGTTCATTATTGTGCTATCACTTTCCTGCTACTCTTTATCCAGAAAAGCCAAATTCCTGAGAACAGCAGAGGAGAGGAATTTTGCTTTATACTAGCAACATCACAACTAATCCCTTTCTCAGAGGAGCTTCACAGCATCAAGCAAACTGGCAACGTGTGACTTCTCTCTAATCCCCTCGGCTCATCTCCCTCTAGTGAATCCAAACTTTACATCAGCGCCAGAGCTTGGCAGCCTGCAGCATTCATGGAATGGTGGGAAACGCACAGGATCTGTTATCAGAACACTTGGGTGAGTCCTAGCTCTGCCACTTATTAGCTGTGCATCTTTGGGTTTTCACAACCGCCCACTGTCTGACTCAATTTCCTCACCTGTAAAATGGGATTGAGAATCTGAGGATCAGAATGGATGATGTGTGTGAAATCACCTTATTAACTGTAAAGATCTATATAAGTAAGGGCTAATTATCAGCTATTTTCTGATTGTACAGATGTGCTCTTCTTAAAAAGCTGGATGCCTTGTGAATGGGAAGGTTCATGCTTCCTTCATTTTTGGATTTCCTGAAGCTGACACAATGCCTGACACTTAATGAACACCTCAGTGACTACTGGTAAATTAATAAGTGAACAAATTTGGAAGATAGTTCCCTAGAGGTTAAGGTGTCTCTCTTCCCTCCGAGCTAAAAGGAATGAGGGAGGAAATTTAATCTATAGAAAGTTTGGAATCCTCAGCATGAATTTTAAAATATTTAGTATTTTCTGAATAGGATGTGAGCACATATGTGTGTGTGTGTGTGTGTGTGTGTGTGTGTGTGTGTGTGTTGATTGTTCCTTCTGTGGCTACCTTAAGGAAGGTAAGGAAGTCTACCTTAAATTTGAATAACACTGTGCGCTGAGAACCTTTTGGCTCTTGGTTATGTGAATATATTTTTCTCAGGATTAAGAGAACAGAATTGGGCTAATAGGTCGTGCTCTGGTTCTCATTCTTCATTCATTCATTCATTCCTTCATTCACTGGCAGCAAATGGTTCTGTGCAAAAGCCAAGTCTCACTCCAAGGGGGAAAATGCTTGACCCAGCATTTTGGCTAATAAACTCCTACTGATCCTTCCAGAACTCATTACCTCTGGGCCATGAACCATTTGAAATCCTACTACTGTCTCTACATGTGGTATTTACTACCATCTCTGATCTTTAGTTTTACAATCTCAAAAACCAGAATGCTGAGACTTTTCCCCTATAGATATCATTCCTATTCCCGGGATATACTGTCACCAGAATCTTCCAAAAATCCCATCTCTGAAAGACTGTTCATGGTAAGTCTGAGTCTACACAGGGAATGGCAGTGACTGTGTTGGTCCTAAATCCAAACTTTGGCCTGAAACCATGCACACTGGACCACACAGACAAGGCAGCTATCACCTCCCCATTATCCCCACAGCCACCCTCTGTGTCTATACCCAGCACAACTGCTTCCCCATCCCTAGGTATAAGCCTGCCTATAATCTCACTTTATTTTTTTAATTTTTATTGGAGTATAGTTGATTTACAATGCTGTGTTAGTTTCAGGTGTACAGCAAAGTGAACCAGTTATACATATATATCTATCCACTCTTCTTTTTTTTAAGATTCTTTTCCCATATAGGCCATTACAGAGTATTGAGTCGAGTTCCCTGTGCTATACAGCAGGTTCTTACAAGTTAACTACTTTATATATAGTAGCATGTATACGTCAATCCCAATCTCCCAATTTATCCCTCCTCCCCCCTTATCCCCTGGTAACTGTAAGATTTGTTTTCTACATCCGTGACTCTACTTCTGTTTTGTAAATAAGTTCATTTGAACCCTTTTTTTCAGATTCCACATATAAGCGATATCATATGATATTTGTCTTTTTGTGTCTGACTTATTTCACTCAGTATGACAATCTCTGGTTTTATCCATGTTGCTGCAAATGGCATTATTTTGTTCTTTTTCGTGGCTGAGTAATATTCCATTGTATATATGTACCACATCTTCTTTATCCATTCCTCTGTCAATGGACACTTAGGTTGCTTGCATGTCCTGGCTATTGTAAATAGTGCTGCAATGGACATTGGGGTGCATGCATCTTTTTGAATTATGGTTTTCTCCGGGTATATGCCTAGAAGTTATAATCTCACTTTTCTATCCCTCATCTCTTCTCCCCTCTCCTCCCCTCTATCTTCCTCTCGCTTGTCTATTCCAATTTTATACTTAGTTCTCATGCACCAGACCCAGGCTGGGCTGGATAAAACTCTTCTGCAGGGCTTACTCTTCCCAACTCTTCACCACACTCCCTGCCCTTTATTCCCCTTCCCTTCATGTCTCAGCCACCACCCAACCCCTAGGAAATAACATTTCCTTCCCATGCTTTATGCCTCCAAATTTCATTCTCCCTGGGTTGCTGCCTCTATCTCAGACTGGAGGCACCCTTGTTATCATAATCATATATTAAGTTTAATGTGTCCACAAGGCATTTTACACACTCATAAAAACCAGGCCCTCTAAGAGCTCCTGTGCTGAAGACAATGGAAATGCCCTCCCAGCCCTTAGCTGGCGGGTACATCATGCCATTATGGCCTCTAAACGTGCAAAGCTGGGTGGCGGCTGTTCATTGTTGTTTGTGTTACTCTGGATGATAAATACAGCATTTGAAAAGGAGTAAAAGATTTCCCAGCTTACAAGCAGAGCCGAAGCCTTGATTACCACCATTTGGGCCCCATCCCACAGCATTAGCAATATTAATAACAGGTGACATGTACTGAGTACAAACCATATGCCAGACCATGCACTAAACATGTTGCATGCATCGTCCCACAGAATCTGCCCAATGGCGCTGTGTGACAGGTAGTGTTTAATTTAGAAGTATTTAATAAAAGAAGGCCATTGAGACACAGAGAGGTTAAGTAACCAGTACGAGGTCAAACAGCATAGAGGTGGGAAGACTGGAATTATTCCATACCAGGCTGTCTGGTTCCAGACCCTACCTGCTTAAGCATACACGGACGTTAGCACTGGAAGAGATTCACCTGGAAGGTCTGGCGACTCAAATGAGTTAAAGACAAATGTGACAGATTAAGTGGATGCTGTTGATGTGCTCGTCTCTCTACAAAAGCTCTGCCCAAAGTCCCTCCTCTATCAGTCTCTGACAAAGACTCAAGTACCTACAAGACCTCCATCCCCCAAGAGGTTATATTTTGCCAACCTAGGGGACTTCGGACAATGAGAGCAAAGAACTCAGAGAAGAGCAAATCTCCTTGTACAGTGGGTGCTGTATGTGCTGCAGGCCTGCACAGGAGAAAAGGAGAGTAAATCCAATGCTCCCTCCACAGAACACGAGCTCTGTAAACAATCTTAGGTGCTTTCTAGTCCAGTTTGCTAACGGTGGATAATGGATTGATTAGCCAAATGATTTCCATTGCTTCTCTGTCCCCTGCTTCATCAACAGTGTTTGCAACTCACTCATCCCTTTCCCGCTTTGCTCCTTTTTTTTCTCTCTCAAGGCATCTATGATCTACAATATGATTTCGCTTGGGAAACATTGATATCAACAAAGTACCCTTTTTAAAGTATGAGGAAACCAAAGCTCAGAGGTTGTTATGTACCCAGAGCCGGGAAGCCTTACTGCAGAGCTTGGGCAAGATTTGTACTTCCGGCTCCCAGGACAGTGCTCCTTCCAAGCAATGTGGGAAAGTAGGGAGGGACACCCTTTCTTCCTAGATTATGCCTAGCACAAGGGAGGGTTGGTTGCTCAACCCACATTAGCGGCATCCCACTCAAATACTTGCCTTCCTGAGCAGTCCCCCAAAGTTTCAGTTCACACATTCTCATTTGCCAGATAGATCCCCCAAAACAAGCCCAAAATGGCTATCACATCCTACCTGACATTTGCACCAATTCCACATCCTCGGTCCCAGAGCCTATAAATTACTGCTGTCCATGGCGCTAATCAGAGCAGCGTTAAAGGACATACTTAACCCCAGGGCTCCAAGAGAAGAGATAATTGAAGAACAACACTCACTGGAGCATAGAAACTCACAAAACAGAAAATAAGGCACTGTTTTAGGAATTCAGTATAAAATGACAACTAAGAGAGGCATCAGGTCTGTCTTCATAGAGTCAGTCTTCTAGTGAGGAGACAGACAGGAAAGAAAGCGAAATGTGTCAGCTGGGAGCACTTCTTGAAGACTCGAAGGATGAGAAGAAACAATCACATGAAAACTGTAAGGAGAGACCCAGAAGTTCTGCATTTGGAAAACTCCTGGCATGCTTAGGCATCTCTCAGATGGTCCAGTGGGACTGGAGCACAGTGAGAGAGGAGAGAAAAAGAAGATAAGAAACGGCCAGCAGTTCGATGGGGCGGGTGCATGAACCACAGCACATAGCTTAGGCTTTTTTTCTATATCCAATAGGAAGTCATTAAAGGGCTTCAAACTACAGAGATATGATTTGACTTATTCTTTAAAATAATATTTGATTGTGGAAGATTTCAAACATATAAAAAGTAAGCAAAATAGTATAATGAGCCCCTATGTACCCATCACCCAGATTCAACAATCAACAGCATTTTGCCATTCTATTTTTTTTTTTTTTTTTTTTTTTTTTTTGCAGTACGCGGGCCTCTCACTGTTGTGGTCTCTCCCGTTGCGGAGCACAGGCTCCGGACGCGCAGGCTCAGCGGCCATGGCTCACGGGCCCAGCTGCTCCGCGGCATGTGGGATCTTCCCGGACCGGGGCACGAACCCGTGTCCCCTGCATCGGCAGGCGGACTCTCAACCACTGCGCCACCAGGGAAGCCCCCATTTTGCCATTCTTGAATCATCTGTACTTCTACCCACTCTCCACTCTCCCACATGTTTACTATTTTTTACAGTTCTATTTTCCTTTTTTAAGGTAAAATTTACTACAATGAAATGTATAAATCTTACCTGTATTATTTTAACAAACAAAACCCACATTCCTTTCACAGAACACTTCCCCCTTCCTAGAAAGTTCCTTCATGTCCCCTCCCAAACCCCAACAACTCCCCATCCCCAGATGTGAAGACTGTTCTTGCCTTCTTATCTTAGCTTCGTTTGTTTAATTGTTCTAAAAGTTTATATCCATGGACTCATACAGTTTTCTTATGTCTGGCTTCTTTCGCTTAGCATATTGTTTTTGAGATTCATACATTTCCATGCATCAGTAGTTTGCCTTTTTTTTTCGTGGCTGATTAGTATTCCATTGTATAAATACACAATAGGTTGTCAGTTAACTTGTAGATAGACATTTGGGTTCTCTCCAATTTGGGGCCATTGTGAATAAACCTGCTATGAATGTTGTACCATTCTTTCTGTGGACATATGTTTTCGTTACCTTTGGATAAATACCTAGGAGTATAATTAATTGATACTTTATTTAAGTATTGGGAGTAGAGTGGATAGAGGCAGGGACAGTAGCAATAAAACCAGGGAAGAGGCAATTATAATAGTTGAGGGGAGATATTATAATGGTTTACACTGGGAAGCTATCATAGTAAGACTGGAGGGGGACATATTTGAAATATGTACTGATTAATACAATCAGTACTATTTGCTGGTGAAGTAAATGTGCAGGTAAGGGAAATGGAAGCATCAGAGATAACTAATAGGTCCTTAGCTTAACTAAACTGGGTGCATATTGAAATTACTGCAATTGAGAAGGTGGGGAAAGAAGAATAATTTACAGGCATCCAAGGGTTTCATTTTGCAATGCATGAGACATCCATGAACGGCATTAAGGAGGCACTTAGAGGTGGGAGCTCAGGGAGAAAGCAGACCCACTGTTACCCTTGTATGCAGTTTCCACCTTCCCCAGACCCAGACTTCTCCCTAAAAATACCTCAAGATCTGGTAGAGGGATGGAAAAATGGATTTTAATTCATGGTAATTTATTTACTCTGGTAAACTGGTACCAGAATACAATAGCTACCTGGAATATCATGTAAGAAAAAATTCTGAAACCACATTCAGGGTTGGCAGGAAGGAGTGATGTGGTTGATGAGCAATGTCTTGCGTGGGCATGGAATCACAGTGTGGTAGGACCCAATTCAGACACTGTCAATGCTTGATCAGGTAGAAATCCGGGACTACAATGATATGAAAAGTGAGGAATCTGCTCTGGAATAACCAAGCATTAAAAATACTGTTAAAGAAAAAACCACAGGCCCAAAATGGCATCACTTGTGCCAAAACCCATGATCTCAAACCTAGATTTAATACCTAACCTAAATGCAGTTTTGACCCTCCCCAGGAATATAACCTTAATCAGCCAGTCGAGAATTTTCTGGTCAGCACCAATGAGGTACTGGCCCTCTCCAACCCCCATGGAAGAAGAGGCAGTTTGCAAGAGAAAACCCTTGCCCTTTCCTTCCCCTCCCCAAAAGAAGACAGACTGGCCTAAAAATAATCCTTTCTCTTCTTTTGCTAATAGCTCCCTTGCCCTACCTGTTTTCCTAGAAAAAAACTTACATTTTGTACAGACCCTCAGAGTGCCCTTCTATATACTAGATGGACGCTGCCCCAATTCATGAATCATTGAATAGAGCCAATTAGATCTTCAAATTTACCTGGTTGAATTTGGTTTTTTTAACAGATTTGGTAGCAGTGGTGGGATTCAAAGTGAACTTCCAACGGTATCCAAGGAAAAACACATGTAGAGCCCCATGAACTCTTTTTTTTTTTTTTTTTTTTTTTTTTTTGCGGTATGCGGGCCTCTCACTGTTGTGGCCTCTCCCGCTGCGGAGCACAGTCTCCGGATGCGCAGGCTCAGCGGCCATGGCTCACGGGCCCAGCCGCTCCGCGGCATGTGGGATCCTCCCGGACCGGGGCATGAACCTGTGTCCCCTGCATCGGCAGGCAGACTCTCAACCACTGCGCCACCAGGGAAGCCCCGCCATGAACTCTTTTGACTTCACCGTCTTTCTCTCCATTTCTGAGCACCGATGGTGAGTTCCTCTCAGTTTGAGTCCCACTCTCTTTGCTTTCAAGCTCCTGATCCAATTGGCTTTCCTTTATGGGGAAGGTCATCTTGAGCTGGTAGATGATTCTGCCCAGAGCCCAGTTGAGCTGGCAAAGGATTCTGCCCTGAGCCAAGGCCCTAACATTTCAGACCACAATCCTCTGGGTGGAAAACCCCAGTCCTTAATGCTGCCCCAGATTCTATACTGGGAACTACTGTAGTTCCCCATTTATTTGGAATTCTTCCCCAGATTCCATGCTGGAAACTGTTGGTGGCAGCTGCATTTCTCCATTTGTTTGGAATCAGTCTGCTGTCTCCATTCTTCGAGGTCTGCTTGTTCAACCCTTTCCCTTAGTCCAAAGTTCCATGGGAATTGGTGGTGCTTACCAGTTGGAGTTGGACTGCATCCAACTTAAGAACTGAACTGGGTCCGGGATAGGACTGGGTCTGATTTGAATTGGATTGGGTCCAGCGGGAGGCCTCAGGTGGATATTAAATAAAGGCTAGTTGCTATGGGGCTCTCAGAAGTTAAAAAAAAAAGCTGCAAACATTGGTGAGTAGGTATCAAGCATTTAAAGGCTGTTAGAGCACTTGCTACCTTCCAACTCCACAGCAATTCCCTCCTAGGCATTAGTTTGGCTCTGAGAAACCCAAAATCCTAGCTAAAAAAAAAAATGGGATCCAAAGAGTTGAATATGCCACCTTCCAGCACACCTGCTTATTTTATGTTTAAGAACTATATATAGCCCTATGGGACTTCCCAGGTGGTCCAGTGGTAAAGAATCTGCCTTTCAATGCAGGGGATGCGGGTTCAATCCCTGGTTGGGGAACTAAGATCCCGCATGCCGTGGGGCAACTAAGCTCGCGCGCCACAACTACTGAGCTCATGCACCTCAACTAGAAAGCCCGCGTGCCGCAAACTACAGAGCCCACACACTTTGGAACCCGCACACCACAACTAGAGAGAGAAAAGCCGTGTGCCGCAACTAGAGAGAAGCCCCGTGGTCGCAACGAAAGATCCTACATGCCACAACTAAGACCCGGCACAGCCAAAAATAAAAAAATTAATTAATTAATAAAATAAAATAAATTTTTTTAAAAGAACTATAGTCCTAGAAGCTGTAGATATCTAGCAAAGTTGCAAAATTTTACTAAAAATAACCTGAAATTAAAATGGCCATTAGAAGGAATGTTCCAAATAGATAAGCAAGGACTCCCATATCAAACAAACAGAATGGAATACCTATTTTAATTAGTATGCAGAAGCCTCCAAAAGTTTTCAAAATTCCAAAAGAGCTTCATTGAAAGATGTGTTGCAAAAGGCTACTGAAAAATTAAAGAGATAAAAGCTAAACAAAAAACCCTAAAACAGAAGCTAAACCCAGTTCTTTAGGGGGAACTGGGAACACAAGTTTTGTCTTACAATTCTCTGCAGAATCAAAGTTGTGGCTCTGGAAGTTCAAAGTGCAAATGATTTTATTTATTTATTTATTTTTGCCAATCCCCAAAGCTCACCTATTCCTCTCAAAATGCTTTAAAAGATCAGGGCATTGGGAACAGAATTGTTCTGTACTTAGTCTGTGCTTTTGAGATGGAGATTTCCTACCCCCCATCTTCTCTAGGACCTAAGAGCCATTTTTTGAAATGAAACTCATCAGAAGAAAATTTTTAAAAATTAGGTAGTACTTGGAAATTGGGCTAATGGAAAATCTTACAAATCTGAAATTGCTGTTATCAAAATTGAGGCTCACACTAAAAGGACTAAAGCTGAATATTAGGGAAAGGCCCTTGCTGACTTTCATGCGAAGGAAGGAGCAACAGAATCTATAAAGATTGTGGTACATGTGAATGAAGTCCATTTTGCTTCTGCAAAACATAACCACTCATTGCCAGATTTTTACCATCCTGATGTCTTTGTAACATGGCGACAGTCTGCTCCTGAATCAGAGAAATTAAGATGGGTATACTAAATGCTGAGTCAGGGCTTTGGGAAACCCAAGATGGCTGCTTGGTTCTTTCCAACTCCCTGGCAAACCAGGCATATTTTGGTTTTTGCATTCCTTCACCCACCATAGTGTATTTAAGAAAAACTGTTTTTGGGGCTTCCCTGATGGCGCAGTGGTTGAGAGTCCGCCTGCCGATGCAGGGGACAGGGGTTCATACCCCAGTCCGGGAAGATTCCACATGCCGCGGAGCGGCTGGGCCCGTGAGCCATGGCCGCTGAGCCTGCGCGTCCGGAGCCTGTGCTCTGCAACGGGAGAGGCCACAACAACGAGAGGCCCGCATTCTGAAGAAAAAAAGAAAAACTGTTTTTGTTCCTAGAAGCCTCAGACCTCCTCCCTCTGGACCCTTTAAACATCTGCAACTGGAATTCATTCACTGCCACTTAGTATGGGTTCTTAACATGCTTTCGTTACTGTATGTATGTTTTCCAGATGGATTGAAGGCTTTTCCTGTTACAAGTCCAATGCCTTCATGGTGGCAAAGAAACTGTTAGAAAATATGTTTCCCAATGGGGTATACCTTCCACAATCTCCAGTGATCAAGGAACTTACTTCACTGGGCAAACCATTTGAACCTTAAACGAAAATCTTGCAAACTTTTGAGAATTATCACTGTCCCTAACACCCTCAATCATCAGGCAAGGTCAAGAGAACTAACGGAAAAACTGGATTCGAGCAGAACAAGAATGAATAACATGAGGCTGAATGAACAGATGAGGATGGTTATAATTTTTATGACCTTGTGTTTAAAATATTGCTGATGCTTTGGGGACTTCCCTGGTGGTGCAGTGGGTAAGACTCTGCACTCCCAATGCAGGGGGCCTGGGTACGTGCCTCAACTAAGACCCGGCACGGCCTCAATAAATAACTATTTTTAAAAAATATTGCTGATGCTTTTTTTTTCCCCCAGACTTAATGAAATCTTTTCTCTTAAGCTGTCAACAACTTAGTAAGATATACTTTGGTGAACAAAGATAAAACATTTACTTTTTCTCCCTACCTGGTCCCTCCAGAATTCAGAATCTCTCAGTGAGTATTTTTATCTTCATGCTTCTTGTAACTGGGCACAATTGGAAACGCTGGCTATAACATCAAGGCTTTGACCGAAATGGTATTGCTGGTGAAGTCTGAGACTCCTTATGAGATATTTCAGCAAAGCAGTACTAAAAAGAACTTATATGGCCAATCACTTTTCTTGCTGCACTTACACAAATAATCAGGCCAAATTTAATATAAACAAATTAGTTTTACTGTGATCATCTTTGGTAAAAAAAATGAGGGTAACTGCAGAGAGAAAAATCATGCTTGCACCACTTGTAGACATTAGATTCTAGTCCTGTTAATTATCTTTGAGGCTTTATCATGTACACGTAAACTTGACTAGATCCTGAATTCTTCTGGTTTAATCAAACATCTGCCTATGACTCACCGAACTGATGTTTCCAACTGTCTCCCACCTTTCTGATTTAGAATCACTAAAAACAAAGACTGCCCTTAAGTCTCCTTGGAAGGGACTGTGCCAGGTTCTCCTTACCACCCAGATGGCAGCCAAACTCGAGGAACTTGAACTTGCATATCTCACAGCTGAAAAAGGCCCCATCTGACATCTGGTCTCATACCAGTGCTAGAGACCTCTGAATCAAACTGACGAGGAAGAGAAGTAGCTGACATCCAGGTAGACAGCTTCCAGCCAAGACGATGGATGAAGACTTCCTCCTTTGGCTAAACATAAAACTCTTTCTCTTCTTTCCTTTCTTTCCTTTACCCTGGCATTGGCCTGGAAGGATAACCCCGTCATCCGTATCTCCCAGGACATTGCTAAGGCAGGGCGGGTAACCTCTGGAATTGAAGATGACTATTTCAGGCTAGGAGATTTTCTTCACATGCACTAAAAACCTGCCTGACCTCTGGCTTGAATGGGTAAACACAGCAATTCCTGTGACTGAGTCCACTAACAGTACTTCCTTGACAGAAATGGTTTGTGTCCCCAGTAGGTCTTGTCTTTGTCTGTGGTAGTTATCCCTCTCCTTGGACCTACAAATGCCTACATGGCTGGGGCACAGACGGGCTATGCTTCTTAAGTTTTCTAACTATGCCGCTACCTGTTCTAGAAAGGGCTTTCCAGGAGGCATTATGATTCAGGAATTGCTTCCTTTGGCAAAGCCATACTTCCCTGGTTAGGGGTAAATTCAAATGAGAATGTGATCAGACGTCTCTCCCTAACTTCTGAATATATCACAGAAACCACTGCTAAAACATTTGCCTGCCGCCCAGCAAAGATCCTTAGACTCTCTGGTCAAGGTTGTTCTTGATAATAGGACAGCCATTGATTATCTTCTAGCCGCGCAAGGAGGTGTCTGCTGTGGCCACACCACCTGCTGCACCTGGATGAACCCTTCTGGGGAAGTTGAAACTCAGCTACGTAAGATCACTGAGCAAGACACTTGGCTTAAAAAGGTGACTCCCTTAATGGGGTCTTTCTTTGATTGGTTTGGGCCTTGGGGGTTATGGCTCCAAAGTGCACTCCAAACACTGGGAATTATCCTGCTTTTACAGTTATCATAATGATCCCTCTGGTATACTGTATCATCTCAAAAGCTTTAAATGCAAGTTTGCAGCCGCTGACTAGCAGGGAAACGATCTCCTTAAGACTGGACCATCATAAGAGAAGCAAAGAGAACGGCTGACTTAAAAATTGTGAGCCTGAAGTCATGGCCTGTGGATAGCACATGGTTTCAGCAGAAACATCATGACATGTGGGTACCACACCAAAGGTCAACAAAGCTTCAGAGCCGTAGCTGAGAGTGATGCCAAGCCCTTACGTTTTGATCACATCTCCCAGTTAGGCTGAGAGTCGATCAAAAGGGGGCCGTTGTTAAAAAGAAAAACCACAGAACCAACCTATGTACAACCTGTTGAAGTACCCTTCTATTATTACTAGATGGGATGCTGCCTGATTCGTGAATCATTGAATGAAACCTATTAGAGATCTTCAAATTTACTGGGTTTAATTTTGTCTTTTAACAATACAGATCAAGGGCCTGGACTATGCAGACATATAAATCGACAGAAAATTGAGCTACCTTTTTACTTCCTTATTTCAACTCCAAAGTACTTACAGATTCAGGATCCTATCAGTCCTCAGTTAATGTCTTTGACCTTTCACCTGATCCTCAAATTGCAAATACTGCAGAATATACTGAGTTTCTCAACTTCAGCTGGGATCCTCTCATGTCCTGGGGTTGAACAACCCATTCTCGTGAAAACTCACTCCAAAGGATTTCAAACTTTGGAATACAATGATGAATGATTTAACTACCCTGGGAGAAAATGTCAAAGAGTGAATTAGGCAGATAGTCAATGTGTAATAGTTGGCTCCTTTTTCCTTCCCAGTAGAAGGCATGAGTAAATGTTCCTGTTATTAGTAAAACTACCTATGTATTTATTAATTCATTCATTTAATCATTAAGTTTTTATTGAACACATAATTCATGACAGGCCTTGTACTTGGACCTGAGTATACAGACAGGTAAGTCATTGCCCTCCCAAAGGCTCCCCTAGACGGGTAAATAAACCCAAGGAGAGTTGGATATGTTATTTTGTTATATATTAATATGTAATATTAAAATATTACTTTATTAAAATTATTCAATTTATTAAATAATTTAATTAAATTCTTCTGGAGGAAACACTGGGAAAGGGCATTCCAGGCAGAGAAGCCAGCATGGAACAGATCTGGACGTGGGAAGGAGCAAAGCTGGCTGCCACTGAATCCCAGTGAGAGGATGACTGAGAAAATAGCACTGAAGCAGTAGAGGTAGGCAGTGACTGTTTAATGATCGGACTTGATGCTATTCTGGCTGAAGGCAAGTCATTATGGGAGTTTTAGCAGGAGAGGGATATGATCAGATACTCGTTTTAGAAAGCTTCTTGTGGCCATGCAGTGACTGCAAGAGAGGAATAATACAACAGAAAGAAAACGGCAGGCAGGAGGCAACTGAAGGCGAGCGAGCAAGGAGAAAGAGAGCAAGGCGTGAAACCAAGGCCGTGGTCGACTCTGGCTGCGAGTTAGGGTCAGGGTTAGTGCTTGGCAATAGCAACGGAAGGGAGAGGAAGGTAAAAATTCAGGAGCTATTTGGAAATGAGAATTGACAAGCAAGTAAATGGACGATGAGAGTGTGAATGTGAAAGTGTGTGTGTGTGGGGGGGGGGGGGGGCTAGAAACAGAAAGCTCACAGTGTACTGGGTCAGGGTATTTTGAAAACGTCTATGATAGGACCAAAGTCTGCCTGATGCCAAAGCCAGTTTTCTTTCCACTTTTCCACATTCGAAGGTAGCTTGACTCCCACTCTCACCACTCCTCTAGTAGCCACGAGAAACCTCTCTACAAACACCCATAGTCCTATGGACATTTACACACACACACACACCTGTGTGCACACATCTATCCACCTACGCATGGCCAAATTCTGGGGGGATTTTCAAAGCCTAATTAAACTGTCAAACTGTCTTCTTGCCTAGGAAGACATCTCAGATCCCCTCCCCTGAAGATAATATCTTTCTCAACTCGGAACTCTACATTTACTTTACATCTCTTTTTACATTTATCACAGATTTGAGTCCGTTCTGTACATGTCATCTAGCAAGACTGAGTTTCTTGAGGCTGCCTATGTGGGATTCATTCCTGAGCCTTTCTTCAGGGGTCTAAGCACACGGAGCGGCATAACCTCCTAGAATTTACAGTGTGTTGTTACGTGTATCCCCTCACTGGATGGTCACAATTCCCTGGTCAGGTTTATCAGCAGGAGATTATAACCATGTTATAGATGAAGCAACAGTCTGGAGGGACAGACCCTGAATCCTGATCTTCTCTTTTTTTTTGACTTTATTTATTTTTATACAGCAGGTTCTTATTAGTTATCTATTTTATACATATTAGTGTGTATATGTCAATCCCAACCTCCCAGTTCATCCCACCATCACCACCACCACCCCCCAAATCCTGATCTTCTGACTTGTCCTCTTATCAGGGGCTTTGAAGTAAGAAGGTTTAGGCCGGAAGCTCAGTGCGACTATCAACCATCTGTTTGACCTCAGGTAAAATTATTGAATCTCTCTGGGACTCAACCTCCCAATTTTTTCCCATGGCAATAATGAAAGTTAATTCACAGGAGTTGCCCTCACAGTAGGTGTACTGACTGAGCTATAGAAAAAGGTATCTGATATGTGACACTTGTAAACCTTGGACAGTTTGGGAGCAATAAGCTTAAGCCTGGGAAAGTTTGCAAAGCAAGTTCCACCTTTGGCTGGCATAAATCCCTCAGTGACTGTTCACAATCCCTACTGAAGCTAAGCTGGTGGATGAACGGATGCGAACTTCAAACTGACCACAGGGCAAAAGTAATGAGCCCTTGGGAGGTGATCTTCCAGCCACCAGCAGCCCTCATTTAGGCCTAATGGGTACTTGAGAAAGAAGGAGCTGGGAGCTTTCCTAGACAGATGATCACGTTGTGGGAAAGATTCAAGGCAGTTCTGCTTGAGACCTTTCAAAGCTCCATCCATTCAGGTATGTGAGTCTCCCTCTCTCTTGAGCCACAGTAGCATATCCTCATGGTACCTTCTAGAAATCCAGAGGAGGTTAAGTCACATGGTCCAATGAGAGAGGTGAAGTCAGAAGTCAGAGCTAGGGCTTAACCTCTCTGCAGCCACTTCAAGGCGGAGCTTCCAAGTCTCGGCTGAAAAAGCAAGAGCTAGGGGAGAGCTCCACAGGCCTCCAGGGTCCTGCACGGCATGGAGGCACAGGGGCTGGGACACCTGTTCCCAGGACCGATTGCCACCTACTATCACACCACGCAGGAGACAAGGCCAGAGACCCAGCACCCCCGGTCACCAGGGACTCACAAGCAGTTCACAAACCAGCGTGGTCCATGCTCAGTAAATGCTAATCTCCTCTTGTGCTAGTTCACGGTCTAATCCACGAGGAACACCTTTTGCTCTTCAGGCATTTTTACAGGCTGGGGACTCTGACCCCCCGTGAAGCTTGGGGACAGCACGACGGAGGCAGAATCTGCCGTTCCACTCCCATGGAGCTCATAAGACACTGACTTGATTAGTTCCTATTTTTCCCACTGTCCCCAGTCCAAAACATACCCCTCCAACTCTATGGTCCAGTCCTCAACGAATTCCCTGAAATGCCAAAGGCAGGTGTGACACACTTTTCCATAGTCCAAATGTCAGTGGGTACCCTCTTGGCTTCTCAGGTGTGTGGAGACCCTTGTTAAATGCACCACCCTGGGTGGCGGCCTGGGATTAGGTCAACACCTCCATATCCCTGGGGAGCACATAGAATAGGGAGGTGGGGTGGGAAGGGGTATGGTGGACGAGTAATATATCCCGGTATTGGGATGTACCCAGGAACTGCAAGAATGCAGCCCAGGACTCCCTGAGCTGTCATTTGGTCACCTTGGGGTGTGTAAGAGCCCCTTTCTGGCCCTCATCTTCCCCATATGTAACTTCAATGGATTCTTTCTCTATCCCAACTCATCCACTGCTCTTCATCCTCACTGCCACCTCCTGAGTCCAATTTACCAACCTCTTAACTGATCTCCATCATCTACTCTTGCCTCCCCTCACTTACCTTGATAATCTCGGGGTGGGGGGTGAGGAATAATAATAAGGATGCTTATAAAAGAAGAGGAGGAACCGACAAGGACCTACTGTACAGCACAGGGAACTCTGCTCAATATTCTGTAATAACCTAAATGGGAAAAGAATTTGAAAAAGAATATAAAAATTAAACTAAATTAAATTTGAAAAAAAAAAAAAAAAAAAGAAGAGGAAGAGAAAGAGAAGGAAGAAAGTAATAAAAAAAAACATTACTGGGCTTCCCTGGTGGCACAGTGGTTGAGAGTCCGCCTGCCGATGCAGGGGACGCGGGTTTGTGCCCCGGTCCGGGAGGATCCCACATGCCGCGGAGCGGCTGGGCCCGTAAGCCATGGCCACTGAGCCTGCGCGTCCGGAGCCTGTGCTCCGCAACGGGAGAGGCCGCAACAGTGAGCGGCCCGCGTACCGCAAAAAAAAAAAAAAACCAAAACATTACTTGTAGGCTCAAGTAAGGACATTTTTCAGCAAGTCAGGAAGAGAGGAAGGGGCAGAAAGATTCCAGCCAAGAAAAATAAGTAATAAGCTTTAGTGGAAGTATGAAGGTGTGACTTCGAAGGAAAAAGAAAATGGCTAGCACAGACTAACGAGAGGCAGAGACAAAACAGCACAGGGTGGAAATGTGTGGAAGGGCAGGTCCCGGGCCACTAGGGCCGGAGCGGCTGGGTCAGGGTGAAAATGAAATACAAAGGCACTGCGGCATTGGGCCAATGAAGCTCGGAGCTTCAGGGGCGAGACCCCTTTCATGGGAGCCATCCTGGTGCTGGGCTGTGAAAGCTTTGTGCTTTCCCTGAACTTTAAGGCAGCCTCAGCACCATTCTGCTCCATCACAGCTCTGCTTCGATCTCAAGATGCCAACTTGGTTTCCTGGGATTTCCCAGACACCCCCTATCTTGCCACCATGGCCCAGCTGCTGCAGCATGCTGGGGAGAAGGGCAGTCTGGAGATTACTGGATTGTATCAAAAATTCAATTCAACGACCCTGCAAAGAAAGCCACACTTCCCCGTACTTCAGAGATAAGGAAACTGAGGCTAGATGAATTTTTAAGGCCACAGTGTTAGAATGTGGTGAAGCCAGGGTAGAGTCAGCTGCTAGTGTGTTAATAACTTGTACTTTTCCCCCAGTTTTAAAAGTAATATATCCTTATTATGAATAATATATAAGCTAATATAATAACAAAATGATAGTCACCCATAACCCCTTACCCGGAGAGGAATAAAACTTTTGTATATTTCTTTCAGGTCTTTTTAATTAATTCATCTGCATATTTATTTATTTATGTACTTACAAAATAGGATTGTATTATATATACTGTTAGAATCCTTTCTAAAAACTTTTTATGCGATGGACAATTTCTCTCCAACCATTAGATATCCTTGAGAAACTGATTTTATTTGCTATATAGCAACACGTGATATGGCTTTTCCATAGTTTATTTGGCCCTTTTTCTACTCTTGGACATTTAGGTTGCTTCCTACTTCTGGGACTTGACGAATGACTTTAAGGAATGTCTTTAAATGTAACCTTTGTATGCCCTGGCAAAGGCACAGCAGTGTAGACTTATAGAGTCAATGACAAAAATATACATGGACACCATTATGACAAGTAATATAATCATAGAAGGAAGAATTAGGAGGTTTCAGGGGAAAGTGAAGTGAATGTAACTTGGTGGGATCCATTAAGGTTTCACTGAGAAAATGACACTGCATTTGGAACAGGGGTCAGAAAACTTTTTCCATAAAGAGCCAGACAGCCAATATTTTAGGTTTTGCAGACCAGACGGTCTCTGTTGCAACTACTCAGCTCTGTCATTGCCGCATAAAAGCAGCAATAGAAGATGCAGAAATGAATGGGTATGCCCATGTTCCAATAAAACTTTATTGACAAAAACAGGCAGTGGGCTATATTTGGCCCACAAGCTATAGTTTGCTATCCCCTGATTTAGAACACCAAAAACAGAGATAGATGTTAGGAGCTTATTGGAGGGAGGACAATTCAGCTGGAAGGAATGTGAGAGCAAAAACATAAGAAAAGATACAGGGAGTAGGGAAGGTTAGGCATTTAATGGTTGGCTAGTATAGGATGGGCCCAAGTCGTACAAGATCTGAACCTAAGCTGAAGTCTATAGATTTTATTGTGTAGCTGAGGGAGAATCCATTTATTTTCATGGGACCATTTTAAGTCTTGGGGACCTAGAATGCTCCCAGGATGACTGCCATCTATGAGAAATTATGGGAGGATTCCAAATCTAGAAACACTGATTTTGGCTTCATCTCTGTTTTTCTATTTTCTTGCTAACCTCCATTAGCATCTTATAACTCACTCCATTTTGGCATATCCCGAGGCCAGAAGTTATCCAGCTGGAAGAAATAGGAGTGAAACAGAAGAGGAAGTTCTACATTGGCTGCCGCTTCACTGGACTATGAATCTCAGTGCATGTCATGAGCTCAAGTGAGAGCAGCTGGTCACCCAGATGTGGGAAGTCAGCTGACTCCTTGGCCTAGAGAATAGGCCTCCTTCGGGGTATGCATCTCTCCATCTGGGCAGTCTGCACATGACGCCCATGCCTGATCTTCAGTGCCTTCTCTTTCCACAGCTCTCGTCTTGGTCTAAGACACTGGCTTTCAAGAGTGATCTCACAACGAGTAGCATCACCTCACCTGGGGACCTGTTAGAAATGCAAAGTCTCAGGCCCCACCCCAGACCTACTGAATCAGAACCTCTGGGGGATGGGCACCAGCCATCTGTGTTTTAACAAGCCCTTGATGGTGATACACACTGAAGTGTGAGAACCACTGTCTGGGATCCCTCTAACCCCAGTAGGGCTCCAGGCCAAGGGGCTAGGCGTGTGCTACTGAGAATTATATGCAATTTCATCCCCCTAATAATCCCCAAATGTCATTATTATTGCCATTTAACAGCTGTAGACGCTGAGGTTCCAGTATGTTAAGCAATTTGATTTGAACCTGGGTCTTTTTTATTCCAAAGCCCATACTGTTGACCTCTGTGCTCTAGCTTCTCTTTATGGACAAGGCTAGCAGGTCCATGGAAAAGTACTTCTCCAAAGGCTGCCATGATTTATCTACTTAATAAACATTCCTTGAGCAGCTCTTCTGTGCCAGACCACATCCTGAGGTTATTACATATATTAGGAAACTCCATCCTAGCCTAAACCGTATGAGCAGGCAACTTGCCTCGGCACTTACAGAACAGGAAACTGGCTTAAAAAGACAGCGTGACTTGCTTCAGAGCTGCTATAGCTCAGAGTGTTGTAAAAATTGCATAAAAGGATGCACTGCTGGCTCAGGTAAGCAGAGCGTGGCTTCAGAGAGGAGGAAGAAGCTGAACTGGAGAGGACCATGTGTATTTGTAAGAGGAGAAGGCCACGGCCTGGGAAAAGTCACGTAGGCTCAAGTGGGCTGGAGCAGAGGAATCCGTGGGGACCCAGCTGTCAGGACCCTGTGTGGACTGTGTATGTCTCAGGTCCTGGCCAACTCCCAAGACCCCCATGTCTCTGACACAGATAATAGAGAGTGCCTTCTCCAGATGCCCTGGGTCTGAGTTCCATTTCTTCCACTGAATTTGCTGTGTGGCTTTGGGCAAGTCACTTGCCCTTTCTGAGGTTCCATTTCCCCATTGGTACAAGACTCAATTAGTGAATTTCAAGTACTTTTTAAGTTGCAAAAGGCTTTATTTAAAGAAAATATTACACTGAATTCCAACACATGGAATAGTTAAAAAATATAGCTGTTGGAGGAGGGAGTGGGAGAGAGCGGACGGCTGATCACCACTAAGCCCTCCTAACTACTGGCAGTACTCAGGGCACCATAAAGAGAAGTCACTCCAGCCCACCCGTTCCAGCCCCCATTACCATGTGACATCTCCTGTTCCTCTCCTCTCAGCCACACTGGCCTTCTTGCTTTTCCTCAAACATGCCAGTCACATGCCCTCCTTTGAGCCTTTGCACAGGCTGTTCCCTGTCTCGGTATACTCTTCCTCCAGACATCCTTACCTCCGTCAAGTCTTTGCTCAAATGTCATCTTCTCAATAAGGTCTAATGCTCTCCCCCACTGAAAATCACAACCCGCCTCATACACTAACACTCCCAACCCCTCTCCCTGCCCCGCTGGGGTTTTTTCCCCAGCGGTTATCACTTTCTAACTTCACTGTGTCCTTTCATTGTGTATACCGTGTATACTGCAGACAGCCAGTCTCTCTCGGGAGCAGGGAAGCTCCTTGAAAGCAGAGATCTGTGTCTGTTTTGTTCACTGAGGCATCCCAAGGACCAGAGCTTCAGAACACGCAGGCCCTGGATACGTATTCGTGCAATGAAGGCAGGAGCTTGGAGGGTACTCAGTGTTTACAAGCTGTCTTCGCACGTTTGTGCTTCCACCATCCCCACCCCCCATCCATGCACTTTGTCTGGAGCAGGCCCAGAGCCAAAGGCACCAAACCAGCTCATCCTCCGACTCCCGGAGGCCAAGTACAAACCCACTTGCTTTTATCCCATGCCATCACCATCCTTGTACTACACTCAGAGTAGGAGAGGTGGACTGGGGAGGGCATGCGAGGGATTCCTGAAAGGGGAGGGAGGGCGGAGGAGGAGGGAGCAGGTGGCAGGTGGCACTCTTGCAGGTGGCCCAGCTCCGACCTAGAGCGTGAGCTGCTTTCCTCACCCACAGCACCTCGCTGGACCCTAAGCAGGAGTAGAAGGAGGGCACTGGGTCAGCACCTACTATGAGCAGTTCTAGAGCCTGGCATCTTCCACGGGCTGTGCCACTGATCCTCCTGCCTATGCAGCAGTACGGAAGGAGCTGAACCCCAGATGCCAAGTAAGCAGGTGGAGATTGCCCAGCGAGTAAGGGAATGGCTGGGATTCAGATCCAGGCCAGTGGGGTCCACAGCCTAGCTCTGGCCCTCTACCAGTGTTATCCAGCACATGCACACTGTAGAAAGAGCTGAGTATTTCTCAGGGGACAGGGAAGAAGCTGAAGAATCCACTGGATGTCGCTTTGCTTTCCCTGCCTCATCCTTCTCCTGGAGTCACAGACCCCGAGTCTGCAGTTGGGGGACCTCTGGCCCTGGGCACCTCTCCTGTGATCCAGCCCCAGAGGGAGGTGGCTTTTGCTCACGTTCCCTGCACTCAAGTCACCACCAAAATCAAGGGGAATGTTTGCCCACGTCGTAGCCTTCCCCTTAGGCGCCCAGGGAGGCTGCGAAGCCAGCGACACGATGTTTTGTCTGGCTAAGCTTTCGGACTGATTGAAAGTCTCAGAACCTGTGCTCCTCTTGGCACTGTTCTTCCTGGAAACAGTTGCCATGGAACACACAGAGATTCAGCCTTCACTGTCAGAGCTAATGAGAGTCGGAGAGCTCTTAGGAGAAGGATTTTTTTTCTGCACATAATTCCACTCTTCCAGGGAGGCGTTTGCATCTCCGTTCTGTTTGTGAGATGTTAATTGCGTCCTCATTGTAATTCCTTGCCCACCGCCATCACCTTTTGAGCTCCTGCCCCTGAAGCCTGCCTTTTTGAGATAATGAAGCCAAGTGACCAGGGAGCAGGCATCCCAGCCTTTCTTGGGAATGTCTTCCCTTAGCACGCATCTGAGCAGGCCACCTGGCTGCCCAAAAGCTTTCTATGGTTCCCAGCAACCCAAGGACACTGCACTCAGGGACTCACAGGGCCAGGTCCCAGCTGCATTTTGGGACCCAAATTCTTCCTTCCACCAGAAAGTCCTGGGCCGGAGGTACAGAGGGCCAGGTCTACTCCCTGAGGACACATTCGCACTTCTGTTTCTGCTGCCCCACCCCTTCTGTCTGGAATGCCCTCGTGGCCCTCTCCATCTTGCTAATTCCTCCAGGGTTCAGCTATATGGGCCACCTCCTCTGTAAAGCCCTCCATTTCTACTGCAGGCAGACCTATGGCTCCGCCCTGCTCCCTAGGTGACACCTCATCCCATCATCCCATCAGGACTATTTGTTGCAGGACTATCTTTCTCTCCAGACAGGGGGTTCCTTGAAAGCAGAGCCAGGCTCTGATTCATCCCCAAATTCCCAGAGCCTAGCACGGTGCCTGGCACTTAGTGGATGTCTGTGATGCTGCTGTTAACTTCTTCCCACTCTGCCTATTCAGTTCATTAGGGGAAGGTGGGCACCGCCTAGAAACATACAGTGAATTACTGCGTAGATTCCCTCCTCCCACGACTGGTTAACCCACCATCGAGGCACTGAGAAAGAGAAGCCAGGTCTGGGGCACTAGGAGCTCCTCCTGGCTGGTATTTATAGCAAGGTAATTAGCTCCCTTCTCTAGCACCCCTGGAGGTGCTGGGAGACAATCTGGGAAGCAAGGATGAAGAAAGCAAAGGGATTGCCACAGAAACGTGGGGAAGGGGCTCTGGAACCAGGGGGAAGGGGAGCAGCCTCCTGCCGCCCCCCCCCCCCCCCGGCTGGTGCCTTCCACCTGTGAGTGGAGGGGCTCAGGGCTGGGAGAAAGTTCCCAGAGCAACTTCTGGGCTCCTCCTGTGGACCAAGCGGCCCTCCTCCACTCCAGACCCAGCTCGGAAGGAGACCCTGCCTCTGCAAGAGGGTCCCAGGAAGAGTCCCTGTTCTCCTGGAGAAGCTCACTCTCACCCCAATCAGAGCAGCTGCCCTGACTGCCCGCCCAGACACAAGGTGGGGGCAGGAAGTCATTTACCTGCCCAGGGGCCAGGGAAGGGAGTTAGGACAGCCAATCAGGACTCCTCTCACCTCGGGCCCTCAGCACCCACACCTGAACTCTTGCAGTCCCCACTCACTGAGTCCTTCCCTTCTGCCAATTCCCCACATTTCTACCAGAGTGTTATTTCTAAAATGCCATTCTGATCATGTCACTTTCCTGCTCAAAATTCTTTAGCAGGTCCCCACGGTTTTCAGATTAGAAATTCTTACTACTTTGCATGGAATCCAGGCTCCATCACGCTTTGGCCCTCTGGCCACTTCCCGCTTCCCCCCCTCTGAGCCCCAGTACCCAGCCCATGTAATTTTCATCTTGCTCCTACTAAGCAGAGGGTGGGTTTCTAAACACTCATTCTCTCTTGTCTTGGGATCTCTGTCCATGCTGTTTCCTCTGCCTGGAATGCCTCTTCCTTCCTCCCTCCTCCCTCTTGCTCTTCAACCCCCTCCTCACCTTTTTTTAAGTCTCAACTCCAAGACCACATCTTCTCAGGGAAGCCTTACTGGTCTCCCCAGGTAGACCAGATGCCTCCCCTGTTGCCCCATTTGACCTTCCATGTCTCCACCAAAGCAATCTCATGGCCAAGCAGAATCACTGGGCTTCCTGCCGGTCTCTCCAGCTGTCTGTCCTTGTAATAAGGCCACATTTTATTGATTCTTGTACCCCAATATCTACCACAGAGCTGATGCCCGAATAGGTGGTTTCAATATTGCAGGGCTGGGACTAGAGTGAGGTGAGTGGCCCAGAACTTAGGGAGATGCTCTCAGGGTCATGCAAGGCAGGCTGGGCATGGATTGACACACTGGTCTTTCCACCCCTGTTCTTCTGCTTGTCAGGTCACATCCAGGCCTGGGTGGCAGGAAACAGATCATCCATTTGGAAGAAGGATGAGAGAAGCTGCACTTTTCTGAAAGGCCCTGATCTCTGACTCCCCACAGAACTGAAAGCACCTTCCCCCTCCACCAGAATCTCCGAGGACATCTCCAACTTCTTGTACGTAGGGCAAGACAGGGAATACTCATCCCTACCCAAAGGCACTGTCATCAAGCTCTCAATGTTGACCACACAACTCCAGGGGGCACCATTCACGTAGATCGCAATGACAACTGTGCCTCCAGAGCTACGCAGTGTGGTGGCCATGTGCACCGTGATTCCCCAGCCAGATGCAACAGCAGCCCAGCTTTCCTGGCTCTAAACCCAAAACACTCCAAAAACATCCTCACCAACAGCCCCAAGGGTTGAGGAAAGGGGAACAAACTCAATACTGACAAGCTGGTGTCAGAGACCACAAATGGCCGGCTTCTCTCACTTTCCAAGTGGATGATCTTGGCCAAATCACCCTTCATCTCCTCCTCTGTGAAAGTGATGCCCCAGCCTAGGCCCACAGAAGGACATTAGCCTGAGAGGTACAAGTGGAGGGAAGGATAGGCAGCTCTCCTGAAAGCAATGCTGGGAAGGTCTTGCCTCATGGGCAGTAGAAAGAGAGCAGTGAGGGTTAACGAATGCATCAGGGAGCCTGGGCATCTTGGGGTCCATCTTCTCCAACCCCTTCATTTTCAGATAGAGGGACCGCATTACAGTGACGGGAAGAGCCTGGCCCAGTATCATCGGATGTCTCAGTAGCAAAGCAGGTCCTCTGCGGCTTGGCCAGGGCTCATTCAGCCCCATAGCAGTGATGAGGTGGGTCTGGCTGACAGCTTTTACAGGGTTTTATTCAGAATCAACTGGAAGAACCACATTCTCTGTAGTCCCTGTTCATTGGAGGTCCTCCTAATCCACAAATGAAGCACCCCTCCCTCCTAAAAGGAGCCCAAGAATATTGTCTCAATGTCCTGTACCTAGGGAAGGCTTTGCCTAGCTCTCCCTCTCCACCACCGTGTCATCTACCTGAACTGTGGCATAGAATCCACAAAAAGATGCCTCCCTTCTGGAGCAGAGCTTCTCTACATGTGGTCCAGGAATGAAAGGCACTAGAGTCCGCTCAAGTGATTATTAAAAACCCAGTTTTCCTCGAAGCACCCCAGTCCTACTGAATAAGAACCTAGGGGTGGGAGATATTTACTGACACGCAATAAAGTTGGAAAACCAATCCTCAGCTCTCACAGTAGGAAGATGGGATTTATTGGGTATTACGTATTTATTCAGGCACTGTGCTGGGCATTGTACATGCACAAGACATTATCTCTCCACCTCAGGTGGACCACTGGCCAGTGCTGAGGATGACATCTAGAGCTCACTGCGTCAAAGTCCTTTCCAAAGGGAGAGAACGCATCATTTAACTCCCACTTGAGTTCCTACTCACAGCTCTCAAGCCCTAACGCTTCACTCATCAGGATTTGCTGTATCTCTTTCCATCGAAGTTGAACCTCTAGTTCTCAGAACTTCTTGAATCTGAACACCCTCAGTGCATTCAGGAGTTCTGTCACTTACTAGTGATATGATCACTGATGCCTTGTTTTAGCTCTATAAGCTTCCTTATTCTTCTTTATCATTGGAGAATAGTTCCAGGGGAGCAGTGAATATGAGAAATAATCAGAGGAGCTCAATAAATTAGTTATCTTCCCTACTTAACCGCACGTTCAGAATGGCATGACCCTGCTTAAGAAACCCCAATGGCTTTCTGATCCTTGTTTGCTTCTCCATGGCCCACACTCTCCATTTCAACCCCTCATCACACCTGGCTCGTGTCTGCCCCTGGGCCTTTGCTCAAAATGCACTCTCCACCTAGGAGGCCCGTACACATTCATTTGCCAACTCAAATCCTGCCATGTTTAAGGTCACGTTCAAGTTTTTCCTGCTGCGTTAGGGAGCCTTCTCTAGGTCCAGGCCAACAGAGGCCTTTGCCCCCTCTACTCTCCCCATCCCCTACACTGTCCCTCTACTCCACCTCCCAGAGAGGAGAACATCATCAGAATCAGTGAGACTGGTGGTCTCTAGGCACGGGGATTTCACATACAGAATTTGTTTTCATGGAGGACCAGCATTGGCCACAAACTTTCATTTTACCAGGTGAGGATATCTTTTTGCAGCCTACCTTCTAAGTTCATCGTCATATCACAAAACAAAGAGATTTTCGCACCAAAAAGAAAGTAATAAGGAAGAAAGTCTCACACAAAAGGACTGTCCTTTAAATGGAATAAACTCAGCTTTATACATTGTCCGTCTTCTGCTCCTTTGGCCTTGGACTGAGGAAAATGCTGTCACAGGCCAGCTCCTGAACAAATGCCGGGGAGTCCCTGATCCAGAGAAGTCACCTGCCCCGTGCAGGGATACACCCTGGCCACATATTGGCTATGTCCTCAACAGCTTCCACTTACTGAGCACGTGCTGTATACCGCGCCCTGTGCTAAGCACTTCATGCATTAGCTCACTAAATCCTTTCCCACCATCATTTCTGCTACCAGATGAGGCTTCGAAAAGTTAAGTAATCCACTCAGGTCACAGAGATGGTAAAGTGGTTGAGCCAGGTGTACCACACAGAACAGCTTGACCCTAAACCTGTTCTCCTTGCTCTACTCCTTGCCTTGTCTCCTCCAACAGGAAGAGTGTTTTGAAGGCAGAAGTATAAGGGCACGTGCTTCTCCTTCTCCCCAAAGCCCAGACACATAGTACGCAGACCTCCGTTCATATATTCAACCAACAAAGGACCGGCTCTCTGCAAGGCATCGTCCTTGGTGCTGGACTGCAATGACGAGGGTAGTCACGGTGCCCGCCCTCATGGAGGACACATGGTGACATGTACGAACGTGCCCAACAGTGAGCAATAATGCATTGCCCTGCAAGTGACTCCTCCACTCAATTCCAAGGGCTTTCTAAAGATCAAGGTGACCGCCAGGTATGTGCAGAGGTTAAAAAGGGCTCAGGAATTATCCAATTCCCTAAACCGCCTGTCTTTGCTATGGAAATCGATGAGCCAAAGGCTCTTTGCAGACCGACAAGCGAACCTATGCCCCAGCTCGCCTCGACTGATTAGAAGAAGGAAATGACTTGAAAAGGGACAGATGCAGTATTGATTCCACACCTTAAAATATGCCTCCCTCGAATCCCTGCTCAGCCCCAGGCCCCCAGCCCCCACTGGCCACAGAGCAGATCACAGCAAACCGCTCTTCTCAATGGCTTGCTTCATCCCCTCAGCTGCACTCTGATCTTACAGCTCTTCAGACCTGCTCTCCCCTTCTTCGGCTGCCCAGTGGCCTCCACCTGCCTTTACCTCACAGCTCCAGGGTGATCCATCCAGATCACTCTCTGATGCTCAGTTCTGGAGAGCTCAGAAGTATGGCTGCTGTCCCAGGCCCTTCAGCCCTGCAGTTCCCAGGTCAGCCCATTCCCACCTGTCCTAGCTCCCCCAGGGCAATGTCCTTAGGTTCACTAACCTCACAGCTCAGGCCTCACTGGCGTAGACACCACGTCGCAGCTTCACAGGACTGTGCCTGGCCGACCAGCTCCTCCTGGAAGGGTCTCCGCGGAGTCTAACGATGCTTCTCACCGTGAGAGAAGCACTGCTGGCATTTTAGGGGGGACAGCTCCTCCTGGGGTGGGGCTCTCCTGCCTGTCAAGGAGACTTAGCATCCATGTGACAACCAAACCTGTCCTCACATATTTCCAAATGCCCCCTAGGAGGAGAGCCAGCTGAGAAGCACAGTGTCCATCCTGTTTCCAAGGGAAGTGACTTGTCCAAGGTTATTCGATAAGTCAGCCGCAGACCTGGTGTTCTGATGGGTGGGAGGCTACAGGGTATAACAAGAAGCACATAGGACTCAGCATCAGGCCTTCTGACAGCCATGTCAGTGTGATATGGGGACAAGGAGAAACTCAAGAGGGTAGAGCGGTTAAGTGGGCATACCATGCAGAACAGCTTGACCCCAGACCTGTTCTCCTTCCTCTACTCCATGCCTTGTCTCCTCCAACAAAAGAGTGTTTTGAAGGCAGAAGTATAAGGGCACATGTTTCTCCTTCTCCCCACAGCCCATAAACATAGTACACAGACATCCTTTTATTTAGTCGACCAATAATTATGTAGGGCCAGCTCTCTGCAGGCACTGTCCTTGGCGCTGGAATACAGTGGCAAGGGCAGACACCGTGGCTGCCCTCACGTACGAACATGCCAAACACTGAGCAATAACGCACTGCCTTATGAGTAGCTCCTCCACTCGATTCCAAGGGCTTTCTAAAGATCAAGGTGACAGCCAGGTGTGTACAGATGTTAAAAAGGGCTCACCCTCCCTCCATCAGGAAAACCTCCTTTCACACCTCATTCCAGCTCATGCTTGGGAGGAGTCTACATTTTGTTTACAGGATGACTCAAACATGAGCAGAAAGAAGTACGGTAGGTGGGCTAAGACACCCCGAAACTCCGGCCACCTCCTGCAGAGCCTGACTGATGTCCTGCTCTCCACATGCACACTCCCCATTCTGGCTGCACTCTCTCAGCCTGAGAGAGCACGGGCTCTCCAAACAGTTGGGGACTTGGCCTCCCAAGCCCAGCCCCACCCTCTTCCACTGCTTATTCCTGACCCACGCCCACCTCTGCTGTGGCCTTGGGGAGGCTCCAAGAAAGTCTTCAGACTCATCTGTGAGGTGCTGGCTAGCGCCCCATCCCTCTAGGTCCAAGGGAATGATACTGGCTATATTTTCTTCAAGGAGAAAAGGCAATTGGGCGATAGGTAAACACAGGACTAGGAGCCAGGAGCTTGATCTGCTGCAACAGCCTGCCTGGTACTTCCCAACCTGGTCCTCAGTCCTCCCCGCCAAGGACAGACCCAAAGACAACTGCAGGCCCCTCAACCCTAAAATGTTCTACCCAAGCACGCTCCAGAGTGGGATAATGACTCCCAAGACTGAAGATCAGAACCTTCTCGGTAATTAATCATCCAGCCCTTGCCCAAACTGCCAAGCCTGAAACAGACCTGACATACAGTCTTAACCTCTTTCTGCCAGAGTTTGTCTTTTCACCTAACTCAGTGGGTCTGATCTCCTTAGAGATCTTATGAAGACCTGATAGCCCGTATCCAGGAGGGGTAGTTTATATAAAGAGAAAGAGCCTGAGTGGGTCAAACCTAAATAGCTTCAGGTAATTCCCCATGGTCCGTGGCAGGTGGGGACCAGGGCCGGTGCCTGTATAAGGGCTGGGGCCAGGGCCCGCAGACTGGAGCAGCAGGAGTTAGGGGTGATCTGGCCTCCTCCCGCTATGCAGCCAGGAACTGTGGAGTGGGAAGATCCGGGAGGGTGGAAAGAGAGACAACGGACTCAGATTCCTCCATACCTCTCCTTCTCCGGTGAAAGGCATCCTAAAAAGTAGCCAATGAGGGAAAGAGCATAGCGGTACAGGTTCAAGAATGTTCACTGGAGCCCGTCCATGGCACGTCCGAAACAAAGTGGGAAAGGTTAAAGTGCATTGGGAGCTTTCGAGTCAACATTCAAGAGGGAGCGAATGGAAAGGAAAGGGTAGGCGTGGGCTTTCGGTCAGATGAACATAGGCTACAATCCCAGCTCTGCCCCTTATTGGCTAGGTGACCTTGAACCAGGTTTTATTGGGGCCTCGGTTTCCTCATCTATAGAGACCACAGAGGTATACCTCCTGTCCAAATGAAAAGAGAGCACATTTGGGATTCCTCTTCTCTACTTCCATGGGGCAGGAGGTTGGGAGCAGCTCAATGTTATGCTGTGGCTGTGGTGATGGTGGGGACAGAAAGGGGCAAGTCAGGGAGAAGCTGTGGACAGGATATGCCAGGGTTGGTGGTGGATTCCTGGACACCAGGACCCCAAAATGAGGTCATGCCCTGTGCAGTGAGCAAAGGTTAAACATTTTGGGCTGGGGGCCAGTGCCAAGACCAAGCAGCAGCACAACGGAGAAGGTCTCGGCAATGAGTGGGGAGGGTCAGAGTCGGCAGTGGAAAACTGGAGGGCAGAGTAACATTGGCCAGATGAGTGGCCAGTGAGGGGCAGTACCACTAGGTAGCAATGGGGCTCCAGCTCCTTTGGCCACAAGACAGCTTTTCCCTATAGGGAGAAAGTCGGGGGACTTAAGAGAAGCTCAAGAGATCCAGGAGTGCATAAGCCCTAACCCATTTTTCGCTTCCAAAGTCATTGCATTGCACCAGGGGAGAGCAGAGCGGGAGTTGACCTGGCCAGCAGCTGATCTATAAGAGCCATCTTGTTTTACATCTCTGAGCAAGGCTTTGGAAAGACCCCCAAGGCTGATGCCTAACCTACTAGAGGCAGTAAGGGTAGAAAGTAGACCCTCCTTTCCTTTTTTTTTTTTACATCTTTATTGGAGTATAATTGCTTTGCAGTGGTGTGTTAGTTTCTGCTGTATAACAAAGTGAATCAGCTATACATATACCTACATCCTCATATCTCCTCCCTCTTGAGCCTCCCTCCCACCCTCCCTATCCCACCCCTCTAGGTAGACCCTCCTTTCCTAATCCACGTCATTTGCCTCACTCACTCCAGCTTTTTCAATAAACGTTATTACGCAATATTTGAAACACATAAAAAAGGCATAAAAAATAATACAATGAGCAGCCATGCATCTACCACCCGGGTTAGGAAATAAGGCATTGCCGAAATAGCTGAAGCCCTCACGCCCTGACCACGTGTGTCTTTGTGAATACACCCACCCCCTCCCCTGGAAGTCATCCTAATCTGAAATTTCTACTTCATCATTCCCACAAATGACTTTATACTTTTCCTACATGAACAATACCTAGAATCGGTTTGCATGTTTCCAAACTTTACATAAATGGTATCATAAAACAAGTATATTTTTCTGCAGCTTGCTGTTCATTTAGCGTTATGTTTGCATGATTCATCCATGCTGACATGCGCAGCTCTGGCGGATTACTTTTCTTTGCTGAAACTCTTGTTATTTGAGAACATCACAATTTATCTGCTTAGTCCTGTTAATAGATAGAGGTTTCTCCCATAGTTTCTTTCTTACAAACTGCTTCTGTGAACATTCCCTAGCCTGACTTCGTGTACAAATGAGGAGATGTTGTCATTCATCCCAACCATCACTCCTTTGCTTGGCTTTCTGGCGCACACCTTTCCCTTTGCCCCACATCCAAGCCACTCTGCTTGGACTCTGTGATTAGACTCCTGTTATCTGACCAGTTCCTTGTTTCCTGGAACTGGTTTGGGACTTGTCACCTTGAGTTTGCCCTTGGGAGCTCTTATCTCTGGCCTCCATCTTCAGACAGGAAGCTCTGGGTAAGTGACCTGCCACAAGTCCCACAAAGCCCTGTGGGACTGGTCCCAGCTGCACTAGCACGTCCCTAGCTCCTCCCTGACTATCAGCGCCAAGAGGTAGGGAGGGTCTGACTCATTTGATGTTATCACCTCATCTAGGGCACAGGACCTGGAACACTGTATAATGCCCTTTAAATATCTGTATGAACTAATGCTTTATGGAGAAGGCGTACCAGATAGCCAGGATTCTTTATGTACTTAACTTGCATTTACCTTTACTTAGATGGCTCCGAGCTCCCACCTATGGGTCCCGTGGCAATCCCAGTGAATCCCATGCAGTCACTGGCCCTTCTGCAGACTGAGAACTGCTTCTCATCACCTAGCGGAGTCTCCTCAAAGAGGCAAAGACATTCAGTCTCCCCCCCACAGGATGAACCTGAGGGCCCTCCAGACATTTGGGGCACGTCAGGGGAACCTCCTGTAGTGCGCCAGCCTGAGGCACCCCTGACGGTGCATCTCTGGAGTACCAGCCTGTAGAAGGCAGTGAAGGTGGCCTCCCTTTCCCCGGTAAGGTCACTTTTTGCTGTAAAACGTATGCTACAGTTGAAGCATATGATAGCAGTGATTTCGCCAAAGCAGATATTAACAGGAGGAAGAAGAACAAGGCACAAAAAGCTCTTGGAAAAAGAAGGAAAGAAAAATTTTGATGTTTGCAGGGTGGGGGGGTGAGACTGAGATGCAGCCATGGGAAACTGAGGGCACTCTAGTCCAATAGTCGGTTGTAGTGGGGGAAAAACCACTGAGCGTAGAGAAAGGGGACTTGTCAGCAATCCTGCCTCTGCCACTTACTAACCTGCAACCTTGGTTAAGTCATTTGGCCTCATCTGATAACAGATTTAGCTAACAGTTACTACGTGCCAATTACAGTCAGTGACTGTGCATCGTATAGCATTCTCTGATTGAATCAGAGGGTCAACTCACAGCCAGGCAGGCTGCACAGCACGAAGACACCTCTAACCACTGCACTACAATGCCTCCTCACCAGGCATAGGATCCAACGTGATCCTCAAAACATCCCCATCAGGCTGCTGATGATGATAAACGGAGAAAACAAGGCAGACGGCTACACAGTGAGTGGGGACCCAAGGTGGCCAGTGTGAGCTCAGCATGACTTGGTGTCATGAAGCAATTGTTAAAGGTAAGGTGCTTTAGCTCAACCTTGCAAATTATTCCCAAAGTCCATGAGTCCAGGTCCATCTGGCTGGAATTCCTCCACTGAACCCATTTTATCACAAGGCACATGAGAAGAAATCATGGTGCCGACAACTCTATGTATTAGTAAATTAATTTAATAAATATTAAATCCCCACCAGGTGCACAGTACTGTTCTAGGCTTTACAAATGCAGAGGATGAAAAACCACAGGGTTCCTGCTTTGGAGATGCTCATTCTGGGATACGCAAAAGTTCACAGTTCAATGTAATCATAGCTCTGAGGGATTCAGCAGCAACGTGCAGTGAGGACAACAAAGAAATTTCCTGGAGGAAAGCACATCTGCTCGTTCAAGGTCCTGGGTGTGGTCCATGCTATGCAGCCTCAAACAACTGATAACTCACGTCTCACTCTGGGTCCTCAGTTTCCCCGTATATAAAATAGGACCATAACACAGAATGATCGCTTGCTTCTTCCAGTCCTGCTGCTTCCTGGCTCCTACTCCAGGGCTCTTTTCTATTGTCAGTGACCAAACCCAGGGTGCCACGAGGGAGGCTATCATGGGATGTAGGTTAAGATGTAGCCAGGTAGACAGAGCCCTGGAGCCCCAGATGGCACAGTGGACAAGACCAGCTTCGACCAAGGGATTCCATGCTGTCAGTCTTTTCAGCATGAATCCACTCTCCTCTTGGCCTTTTTGCAGGCACCTGGGGTTTGAAGCTGGCAGCGTCATCAAAGACTGGCTGGTGGCTGCATTAAAAAAGGGTTGTATTCCTTCTTGTTGAAAAATAAATCCTTTTTCTTCTAAATAGCCAAGCTGGCAGGTTTCATTGTAAGTGGTTTGCACTCAGCAGAGAGCCGGGACTGCCAACACTGCATCCTTCATCTCTGCAATATTAATTAGTTTTCCATGACGCTTTGTCTTAATCATGAAAAAATAAGAACGGTGGGAACCCCATCAAAGGAAGAGTTAGGGAGGAGGAGGGCAAACAAGACACAGAGTTAGAAAAGGAATGAAGATAATATGGGGGAAGCAGTTGGAGATGGGGAGGGGTTCATGAGAGGAAAGGCATCGGCTGCGAGGGGAGGAAGGATTTTTCATAAACATCTACTATGTGTTACGAATGGTACTAGGTTCTTTGCCTACACTGTTTCAGTCCACCCTGAAACCAATCTACATTTTACATCCTTTATCTTAGAGATGAGCAAATTGAAGCCCAGAAAAATTAGGTGCCTTTAGGTAAAAAATCTGATGCGTTGAAGATGTTTGAACCTGAGATTTTTTTACTCCACGCCTAAACCTCTTTCAACTACATCCATTCAACTTTCCACAGATATTTATCCAGCAATTATTGTGCCCAGGCAGAATACTAGGCACGTGCAGTCTCCAGCCCTAAAAAAATAACAGAAGAAGGATGCTTGACTAAATCTTCATGAAAATGATGCCATCAAATTCGTGTTTCGGAAAGATCCCCCTGAGAGCAGTGCAAAGACTGGATTTAAAAGGAGCAGGACTGTTGCAGCCGCCCAGGTGAGAGATCAGGGTGGCCTTGGTTGGAGTGCTGGTTGTCGAGATGGAGAGGAATGACCACAGACCTCATGCAAGCTCCCTATACTCATTTTCCCTTGGCAGGATGAGACTAGTTGAAATGGGAATGATAACACCCCTCTTAGGACCCAGAGGAAGAATTTTAGAGAGAACAGTGTGGGAGAAAACGTGATCAATATTTTCTGCTTCTTTGTTACTAAGCAATCCATAAATACATATTGAGACCTCAGGCTATGCCAAGCAGTCTCTTAGATGCTGTAAGGACCTCTTCTACCTCTTTGCCTTCAGAAAGCTTCCAGTCTGGTTAGAAAAGGACGGCATACTTTCCTCAAAAGATAGCCAGCAATACACATCAGCAATACACATCAGGCTGAGTCGGCATAGTTGGGGGTGGAGGGGAGGGGGGCAGGAAATGATTTTTGACTAGAAAATACCGTGTGTGTTACGGAATGAATTGTGTTTCCCAAACAGGTTGAAGTCCTCACCTCCAGTAACTCAGAATCTTATTTAGAAACAGGGTCATTGCAGATGTAATTAGTTAACCTAAAATAAGGTCAAACTGGAATAAGGTGGCCCCCCAATCCAATATGACTGATGTTCCTATAAAAGAGAGAAAATGGCCATGTAAAGGTAAGGCAGAGATTGGAGGTATGCCGTCAGAAGCCAAGAACCACCTGGGGCTACCGGAAGCCGGGAGAGACGACGAAGGATCCTCCTCCACAGGCTTTGGAGGGAACGTGCTCTGCCAACACCTTGATTTCTGACTTCCGGCCTCTAGAACCGTGAAAGAATAAGCTTCTGTTGTGCTAAGCCCCCCAGTTTGTGGAAACTGATCCAATGCGTAGCTCACTGTACCTTCCCCCCGAGACTGCGGGAGGCGGGCACTCTCAGATCCATTGTACAGGTCAAGAATCTGAAGCCCCAGGATTCCTATGTACAGGTGATCTCACTAATATGTGATAGACCCGTGCTCAGCTATCCACTCTAGAGGTGGTTCTGGAGGTGAACTTGAAAGGGTAAAACGGAAATAGAAGTTACCGGATCTGATGATGTGGAGAGCAGGAGAGATTTCCCCCATGATGTCGAGCATTGCTTTAGCCCCCAAGAGAAATGAGTGCACAGGTTCGAAGCTAAAGAAAAATTGTGGTTGAATGAGACATGGTTGCCCTTGAGGAATTCACAGTCCAGCGAGGGAGAAAGATACAGACACAATGAGGTGAGGTGAGCAGCTCATCCACCGGCGGAAAAAAAGCACCAGAAGCACTGCCCCCAGGTACTTCCCGCTTCCCTCACCGAGATGCCCTGATGGCAAGGCACTTCCCGATTCAACAACAGCTTGCAGGAAAAGGAAACTAGATCACAGGAAATGAACACGTCACAGTTCAGACATCAATGGAATAAATTCCAATTAAAGAAAACGGCAACGGTGAAATGTGGGAAAGCATGCATCTTAGAATCAAGGCAATACTCTAACTTGGCCCCAGAGACGATATGGAAGGTTTCCTAAAGATCATGGCTGAATCTGAAGGACGAGGGGACAATGTGCTAAGGGGATGGCCTCGGGAGACAAACTGCTCACAGGCTGGTGACACTTCTTCCCCTAAGAGTCCCTCAGCCAAATGCCAGCTCCACAAAAGCGGGATTCGGGTTGCTTTGATGGCTGCTCTGTTCACAACACCTACAAGAGAACATAGTAGGTGCTCAGTGTGTAGGTAGATGTAACGAGCCCCATCAGGATGAGACTGTACACGGACGCCTCTAAATGCTCCTGGAAGGTTGGCCTCCGTCAGCTGAGCGCTTAGTTCTTCCTTTGTGAAACACCTACCCAGGGCCCCATCCTGGGTTGTTTTCTGGGAAGACGGAGGTGGGTAAGACAAGCTCTCCAAGGGCTCTCAGTAGACCGAGAAGATGGCAAACAAATGATTTCCATATCTACTGGGTGACACATGCTCTGATGGGGAAAACAGGGTAAGGGAGAACAGACAAGCCTGGTGGAGAAAGTGACACTAAGCTGAGATTTAGAGGATGAGCAGGAGATTAGCCTGGCAGAGGAGGGACGATCATGTGATACAAAGAGCAGCAGCTCCAGCCAAAAAAGAGCTTGTCATCTCCAGGGGGCTGCAAACAGGTCAGTGTGACCTGCAGTGCAGACCTGGAGGCTGGATGCATGGGAGGTGTGGCCAGTGGGGCATATGGGGGCGAAATCACACAGGCACGCCTTTGAGGGGCCTGTTGTATTCAGTGGGGGAGCCACTAATGGATTCAAGCTCCCAGATATCTGCTACCCGCTTTGCAAGGCTCCTCTGGCTGGACCACATTTTCTCACCCTCGGAACAGGCAACGCAGTCATCACAGGGCCATCGAAGGGTGAATTCAATGCCAGGGCAGGAAGAGGGAGAAGACATGCATGACATTACCTTAATTTAACATTCTTCTTTTTTTTAATCAATCAGTGATTAATAGATATTACATTTCCCCCCAATCCATTCTCAAGAGAGGTGTTATAACATGTCAGGGAGGTGTAGATGAGCGGCATTACGGAAGCTGGTTTATAATGCAGTTTGTAACAGATGCTAACGTCCCGATTATGCATTCCAGCATCATTTATACTCGGCTCCGTGGTACGGTAAGGCTCGTGGCATCATAATTCTCCAAAGCAGTTGCTATTAATCACTCATTCATTATTAAAACACATCATATTCATTTCACTTGGCAACGGGCGCAGGGCAGGCTCTGTTTCTCCGGAGTGGTTATCTCCAGACTTTGTCAGCCTTAGCCCAGAGGAACTCCAGTCCTCCAGGAAGGCTGAGAGCTCCAAAGAGACACCTCAACGCAGATGGGAACTCAGGACTCAGAAGAGATGTATCCCATCCAAAGGGATACACATCCGAGAGAGGGGGCAGGGCTCCTAGAAGCCAAGACTGTCTATCGCCCTGAGTGTCTCCTCTGCCCACCTCTCCCTCTAAGCTGAAAGCCCCACTTCCCTGAACAAGAACTCTGCTGGGCTCTTTTATATCCACGGTGTCTCAGTATCACCTGGGAGCCGGGGTCTTGCCTCCAAACTTACTTGATCATAAGAAGCCATTGGGTCTCATAGTCAAATACAAGGGCTCTAGGGTCAAGTCTCTTGCCTTCTAGTTGTGTGACCTTGGATAAGAAATCTAACTCTTTTGTCCCTCTGTGTCATCAGCTATACAATGGAGTTGATAATAATAGGACCAACCTCATAGAATTGCTGTCACGATTAAATGAATTAATTCTAACAAAGCCCTTGTAAGATGCCTGAAACATCATTCACATCGGCCCTTGTTATTACTTATTAAGGCAATCCTAACATCTCCTAGATGTCCCGCACAGCCTTTTATAGGTGTGGGGAGCGATGGAGGAACCATCCATTGATTCATTCCATAAATAGCAGGTGAGCATCTCAAATGTGCCAGGCATTGTTTTAAGTACCAGAGACACAGAGACCTGTATGGCACGCCCCCTCCTTCAGGAAGCCCACAAGCTAGTAATGCAGTGTGCTTAGAGCACAGAAGTATGGAAGCCCCTCTAGCTTTCCCCCAAAGTCTCTGCATTTTGTTGTACTTTACAGTTTACAAAGCACTTTTTCCATTTAACATTTTATTGAATGCTCACCTGAAAGGAGAGCAGGGCAGAGATTATTATTACATCTTTCACAGTAGCAAACATCCCAGCTCCCCTCTGGATATTAGGCTAGTGGCTAAGGTTCCTGATGGTTCCCACACTTTAGTGAAATACTTCAGTCTAAAAATGTACAGAGGATAATTTAATGAATAAATAGAATATTATAAAGGCCTCTGAATCCTTCTTTTCACGGCATCCAATGGTAACCACTAATCTCAAATCAGGTGCTACGATTTCCATGTTTTTTTTAAACATTTCCCACAGAAGTATATATACTATGAACAGTGTATATTTCTGTTTATATGTTTTCAAATTTGATATGAATGATACCACATTGTACATCTCCCACAGCTTGCTTTTTTAAGGAAAGCAGTTTTGTCATGGAAAAGTTCAAATGTATATAAGTAAACAGAATGGTATAATGAGAATGGATAAACAACAAGGTCCTATTGTGTAGCACAGGGAACTATATTCCATATCCTGTGATAAACCATAATGGAAAAGAATATAAAAAAGAATATGTATATATAACGGAATCACTTTGCTGTACAGCAGAAATTAACACATTACAAATCAACTGTACTTCAATAAAAAATAAATAAAAATCTTAAAAAAAAATTAGTATAATGAACTTCCATGTGCCTATCACCCAGCTCCAGTGATCAACATGCGGCCATTCTCGATTCACCTGTACTGACACTATACCCTACCTCAGCCTCATTCAATTATATTTTACAATTCTATTTTAAAATAAAATTTACATACATTTGAATGCATAATCTTAACTGTACACTTTTCAAAAATAGATCCACCATGTATCACTATTTCTATCAAGATAGAGAACACTCTCGTCGCTACAGAAAATATCCCCCATAGTCTTTTTCTCTTCCACCATTCCTGCGCCTTTGAAAACCACTGTCTTGACCTTAGATTACAACTGCCTGTTCTATAATTGCATATAAATAGACTCACAGAGTATACAGTCATTTGAGTCCTTTTGGGGGGAAGGAGCATCACATCTCTGAGATTCTTCCACATTGTCCCATGCATCAAAAGATGGCTTCATTCTACTGCGAAGGAGTATTCCATTGTACGAATATAGCACGGTTTGTTGATTCATCCTCCTGGTCATGAACATATGGGCTGTTTCCAATTCTTGGCTCTTGTGAATAAAGTTGCTATGAACATTTTTATACTACCTTTTTGTGGGTTATACTACCCACAAAAGATTTCATACTACCTTTTTGTGGATAAAGGAGTGGAATTGATGAGTCAGACAGTAGGTGTATTTTTTCTTTTTTTAAAAAAATGTTTTTTGACGTACAGTTGATTTACAATTGTTGTGCTAATTTCCGCTGTACGGCAATTTCAGTTATACACATATGTATTCTTTTCCATTGGTTTATCACAGTATATTGAATATAGTTCCCTGTGCTATACTGTAGGACCTTGTTGTTTATCCATTCTGTATATAATAGTTTGCATCTGCTAACCCAAACTTCCCACTCTATTCCTCCCCCACCCCACTCCCTTGGCAACCACAGGTCTGTTCTCTGTGTCTGTGAGTCTGTTTCTGTTTCGTAGGTATGTTCACTTTTTGTCATATTTTAGATTCCACATATAAGTGGTATCATATGGTATTTGTCTTTCTCTGACTTACTTCACTTAGTCATGGTGATCTCTAGGTCCATCCACGTTGCTGCAAATGGCATTATTTCATTGTTTTTTAGTAGTTGTATTTTAAGTGTATGAAAAATTAGCAAACCGTTTTCCAACGTGGCTGTGCCGTTTGACTTTCTCTCCAGCGACGAGTGAGCATTCCGGCTGCTGCACATCCTCACCAACCCCTGCCGTGAAGCATGTTTCATTGTTCAAGATTTTTGCCTCTTTTTATTGAGTTGTCATTTCATTTTTGAGTTGAAAGAGTTCTTTTCATATTCCGAATAGAAGCTCTTTGTCAGAAACATGTTTTGGGAAATTTTCTCCAAGTCTGGCTGTTCGTTTTTCATAATGAATAATGAGGTTTTGTGTGTTTATCTTTCTTTTTGTTGTTGTTGTTGTTGTTGTTTTTTCTGGTACACGGGCCTCTCACTGCTGTGGTCTCTCCCGCTGCGGAGCACAGGCTCCGGATGCGCAGGCTCAGCGGCCATGGCTCACGGGCCCAGCCGCTCCGCGGCATGTGGGATCTTCCCGGACCGGGGCACGAACCCGCGTCCCCTGCATCGGCAGGCGGACTCTCAACCACTGCGCCACCAGGGAAGCCCTGTCTTTCTTTTATTGGTAATGTTTTCTGCATTTTGTCTTAGAAATCTGTGTCTACCCTTTGAACCTTCTAAAAGCTTTAAAATCTTCAATTCTACACTTATGTCTAAGATTCGTCCAACATTAAATTTTGTGTGGTGTGAGGGAGGGGACTGAGCTCATTTTTTCACCATACAGATATCCTGTGGTTTTAGCACCATTTGTTGAAAAGATTTCCCTTTCTCTCTTGAATTACTTTGTTTTTGTCAAATATTAATTCACCATATACATGTATGCCTGTGTACCCTCTGGTGGGCTGCATTAATCTATGTGTCTATCCTTATGCCAATAACAAACTGTTATCAAACTGTATAAATTACTGTGGCTTTATGTTAAGTCTTGAAGGCAAGTAGTGTGAGTTTTCCGGCTTTGTTCTTCCTTTTTAAGAGTGCTATTATTTGGCTATTCAAGATCATTTACATATCCATGTAATTTTAGAATTAGCTTATCTATTTCTATTTTTAAAAAGCCTTTTGGAATTGTGATTTGAATTCTGTGAACTATGGATCACATCTTGACAATATTGGGTTTTCCACCACGCAAATATAGTATATTCTCCCATTTTTAACATCTTTTTAAATCTTTCTTAGCAATGTTGTATAGCTTCCAGTAGAAAGGATTCACATATCTTTTCTTCAATTTATTGCTAACTATAATTTTTTAAGATGTTGTGAATAAAATTTTAATTTTATTTCCCAATTTTTTCTGCCGATATATAGATATCTAATTGACTTTTGCTTAGGCATCACATATCCTGAAATACTGGTAAATCCATTTAAATTGTTTTAGGTGTTTTCCTTGTTAATGCCTTAAGGTATTCTTAAAAAATATTATGCTGTCTGTGAACATGAATTCTTTAAATTAATTAAATACAAATTTTGTTGATAATTATAAATAAACACATGGATAGTATAAAATTCTCCCTTTTGAATCTTTACACTTTGTGTTTGTCTTGCATCATTGAACAGGCTAGATCTTCCATACAATACTGAATAGAAGATTCAGCATTCTTGCCTTTTTTCTGATCTTAGAAGGAACGCACTCAGTGCTTGATCATTAAGTATTAACTGTAGGTATTTTGCAGATGCCCTTTATCAGATTGTGTGTTCTGATTTGCTAGATGATATCTATTCTAGTTTGCTGAGAATCTTTGTCTCAAATGAGTGCTGGATCTTGTTAAATGCTTTTTCCCATTTATTATAAGATGATTATATGGTTTTTCTACTTTAGCCTATTAATTTGGAAGATTACACTGATTAATTTTTGAGTGTTGAATCAAACTTGTATTTCTGGGATAAACTTCGATTGATCATGATATAGTGTGCTTTTTATGTACTTCTAAAGGTTTATCAATGATTTGTTAAAGATTTTTGCATCTGTGTTAGTGAAAATGTTTCCTTGTAATGTCTTTGTCATAGTTTGATAGCAGGTTTTAACTCATAAAATGGGTTAAGGCATGTTTCTTCTTCCTCTATTTTCTGGAACAGTCTGTGTAAGGTAATATTTCTCTCAAATGTTTGATAGAATTCACCTGTGAAACCATTGGGATCTAGAGTTTATTTGTTGGAAGGTTTTAATTTAAAAATACAATTTCTTTCACAGGTATAGAGCTTTCAAGAATTCTCTTATCTTCTTGTGTCAGTTTTGGGTTTTGTTTTTCTTTTTTGGTCAGTTGAGTTTTTCAAGGAATTTGCTCATTTCATCTGAATTGTAGAATCTGTTGTCATAATATTTCCTTTTCATCCTTTTAAAGTCTGTAGGACCTATAATAACAGTCACTCAATTCCTGTTGTGATATTATTGGTAATTTGTGTTTCCTTTTTTTAGTCTTCTTAAGAGTTTATCAAATTTATTATATTAACCTTTAAATTTTTTTTGACTTCGCCAATTTTCTTTCTTTTCTGTTTTTTATTTTCTTTCATCTCTGCTGTTATCTGTATTATTTCCTTCCATAGACTTTAGGTTAATTTGCTTGTTTTTCTTTCTTGCCTCCTATGGTGGAAATTTAGATCAATAATTGTATACCTTTCTTCATAATATAACCACTCAAAGCTACCATTTGGTCCTCTGAACATTGGTTTAGCTGCATCTCTCACATATTTATTTGGATATTAATTAATAATAATAAAAATAAACACTGATCAAGAGCTATAAAAATGAAATAGTACAAAGAACACCCAAATATTCTTTATAAGATTCACCTTTGTTAATATTTCTCTCCATTTTCTCTGCATGTGTGTGTGTATAATTTGAGTAATTTACATACATCTTAGGCCTATGCCCCTAAGTATTTACATGTGTATTTCCAGGAGAAGCAATACTTTCTTCTCTAACCACTGCAATTAGAAAATTCACACATTTACGTTTATGCTCTACTTTTAACTAATATACCATCCATTTTCCAATTGTGTCAGTTTATCTAAAAAGGTCCTTGATAGCTTCTCTCTCTCCTGCAGTACAAGATCTTACCTCCTGTCAAGTTTGTTTAGCCTTAGATAATCTGGAATGTTTCACAGCCTTTCCTTGTCTTTTAGGACAATGACATTTTTGAAGAAGATAACCCTTCTAGCTTTGCGTAGGAAGTTATCCATTTGGGGATGTGTGGTATTTCCTCATGATTAGATTAAGGTCATACACTCTTAAGGATCGCACCTGGAGAAACACAATGTCCTTTGATTCCTTATTGGTGATGTTAATTTTGATCAAGGTGTTGCCAGTTTTTTCAGTATATACTTATTGGTTTTTCTCCATTTAACTAATAACCAGTACCTGGGAGAGATACTTAAAAATCATGTCAATATCTTGCTCTCAGCAAAATCTCCTCCAGATTTAGTATCTGCTGATGATTCTTCCCTGACCCATCTTTACCATGGTGATTGCAAAATGATGATTTCCAAGCTCCAGCTTCAGCCCTCAGCATTGTAATATAAGCAAGGGCCTCCCTTCTCCTGTATTCATGTGTGTGTGTATATATGTGTCTAATCTACGTATTGAATCTGTCTATCTATCTATCTGTCTATCATCTATCTATTATGAATGTGGATTCATGAATTCCTATTTTTACATGGCTCATCACTCATTGCCATGTGTAATTATTTCGGTGCTCAAATTGTCTCAAATTTGATCAATGGGAGCTCCTCAAAGCTGGCTCCAGTTCATTCAGTTTCTCTGCTGGGTCATATACCACTGTGGTAAATATACCAAAATTATTTTTGGTTTCTGCTGTTGATTGCCATTAGGCTGTTTATATGTTTACATATGTATAAACAATGCCATCATATGAATTCCTGTGCATGTCTCCTATGTACATTATGTTCCAGGACAGAGCTAAGTGTAAAACTTCTGGTTCTTAGGATATGAGAATCACCTTTCCTGATCATGTAACTATTCACATATAATATGTGAACTATTCACATATAATATATCACATATAATATGATCAGAAAATAAATAGTTTTCCAATTTACATTTTCATCAACAGTGGATGAGAGTTTATGTAGATTAACATCCTTCCCAACACTTGATAATGTTACACTCGCCCACACACACACACACACACACACACACACACACACACACACACACATAAACACAGCACATCTGTCATTTAACAGGCTTTAAATGGAAACTCACTGCTGTATAAATCTATACCTTTTCATTTGTGCATGGGCCACTAAGCTTTCTTCTTTGGGACCTTAGACATTCACATACTTGACTCTCATTTTTTAAGCTGAGAAATGAAAACTCAGATGCATTAAGTGACATGCCCTGGATCACAGTGCTCTTGTGAATTACACATGAATCCAGGTATGCTAACGCCAAAAACACAAAATTTCTATCTATCTATCTAACCATCCTGATACTGTGTAGATTTATGACTAAGAGGAAGTTTCAATTTATGTGTGTTTGTGTGTGTGTGTGTGTGTGTGTGTGTGTGTGTGTGTGTGTGTAATGGGTGGGATAGTATTTTTTTTTTTAATTCACATTTTGGCTTGAGGTCTTCAGAGCCATCCTGGGCTAAATATAACCTCCAAGGTAAATCACCCCCTATGTACCCTTTGCCCCCAATCTTTTTCTGAGTAAAATCAAATTAAAATGAATGAAAATCAAGAACAACCCTGAAGAGATGTCCTAAGGAGACAGTCCCCCAACAGCGCTTATCTTTCGATGTGGGTTTACAGCCTGAACAAATGGATGCAGCATCAGATCAGCCTCAGCAACCACTCCTTTGTCTCTCTCCAGCACCCCGTGTAAGACACGACCCAGATTAGGATAGGACCCAGAGCACTGGCCCAATTCATAGCCAGGAACCACTCTAGGAAAGGTGCATTCTCTGATTGCCCCGGGAAACCACAGCTCTTCCTAGCCCGTGGCTTCAGCAGTTCTACGTGCCCACCACCCCCCTACCTGCTTACCCAGCCTCACTGCCCCCTCTGCCTCGGGATCACTCATTAGCCTGGGATTGGCAGCTGTCAGCAGCAGGAAGGGCAGAGCCCTGTGCCCTGGGCTGTAGCTGCAGAGAACTGTCTGGGGAGGGAGGGCTCAGCTGTCCGAGTGCCAGGCACGTGTCAAATCCAATTTGGGAGAGGATCTTGTTAAGCTCCCTTATCTGATGACAAACCCTCTTTAAAAAAAAAAAAAATCATCAGTTAAGAAGGTTTTACGTTGTCTACCAGGCACCCATGCTCAGTCAGATAATATTTCCTGTCAAGAATACATTCTATCACATCAGTCACTTGGTTCAAGGGGATTTGATTAGTCATAGAAGACTTACATATGAGCCTTGCTGGCCACTAAACAGTCTTTGCCTTTCAAAAGCTTTGGGACTCATTTCTGTGACTGTAACGTCCAGCATCTTCACAAGTAAAGAGCACAGAGCTGATTTTTTATTTTATTTTATTTTATTTTCTGGTACGTGGGCCTCTCACTGCTGTGGCCTCTCCCGTTGCGGAGCACAGGCTCCGGACGCGCAGGCTCAGCGGCCATGGCTCACGGGCCCAGCCGCTCCGCGGCATGTGGGATCTTCCTGGACCGGGGCACGAACCCGTGTCCCCTGCATCGGCAGGCAGACTCTCAACCACTGCACCACCAGGGAGGCCCCAGAGCTGATTTTTTTAATTGCTGATTTTTTAATTGTATAGTTGATTTACAATGCTGTGTTAATTTCTGGTGTACAGCAAAGTGATTCAGTTATACATACATATATATACATTCTTTTTTGTATTCTTTTCCATTACAGTTTATCACAGGATCATTGAATAGTTCCCTGTGCTATACAGCAGGACCTTGTTGTTTATCCATTCTCTATTTAATAGTTTGCTTCTGCTAATCCCAAACTCCCAGTCCGTCCCTCCCCGACTCCACCTCCCCCCTGGCAACCACAAGTGTGTTCTGTGTGTCTGTGAGTCTGTTTCTGTTTTGTAGACGAGTTCATTTGTGTCATACTTTAGATTCCACATATAAGTGATATCATATGGTATTTGTCTTTCTCTGTCTGACTTACTTCACTTAATATGATAATCTCTAGTTCCATTCATGTTGCTACAAATGGCATTATTTCATTCTTTTTTATGTCTGAGTAGTATTCCATTGTATATAGGTACCACATCTTCTTTATCCATTCGTCCATCAGTGGACATTTAGGTTGTTTCCATGTCTTGGCTCAGAGCTGATTTTTAGTCCTAGCTTGTTACCCTTTCAAAACCACAAGCACCAAAAATAATAAAACCAATTGCTTGTGAGCTTGTGGTGAAAAGTACTTTCCTACATGCTGGTGGCAGCATAAGTCATTCTAACCCTGCTGAAAAGGAATTTTGCAGAAGGCACCAAAACTCACAAAAGCATGTGTACTCTGATATTCTACCCATGGGGTTTTCCAAGGAGGAGAGTGGGGCTAAAATTGATTACACATCTGTCCTGGGCTAGGCACGCTTATAGTCATTGTGCTACTAATCCTGCATATCAATCTTTTGACACATATCCTTATTCCCATTTTATAGATGAGGAACTCAGAACAAGGGCTAATGACTTATCTGATGCTGCAGCATTATTATGAGGGAGAAACTGCATTCAAACCCAGTCCGCCTGAGTCCAATCCCGCTTCTTCCTCTATAAAATACTGCTTTGAGAGGAGGTCTACGCATGAACATCTTCACTGCAGCATTACTCATCATAGCAAAATGTGAGAAAAGGCGAAGTGGCTCGTAACAGGAGAATGTTTTAGTAAACTATGGGAAATTAACCCAATGGATTATTTTGCCTTTTTATAAATGACAGTTTTAAAGATTATTTAGCAGTATCAGGAAAAGTATATCATACAACATTAAGAGAAAAGAACATAAAAGTATTCCTATGTAATGATTATAACTATATTAAAATGCATATCCATAAGGAAAAATTGCTCCTGGGAGCTTGGAAAATAAAAGACTTTTAAAAGATATTAGTAACTAAATGTCATTTCTCAAAATATCCATTATTGTTATGAAGTTGTATTTCAAGACAGGCACTAGTTTGGGTGGGAAGAATAATATATTCAGAATGGAAAAGACCAGAATTTGAATACTAGCTCTTCCATATTCTAAATTTGTGAAACTGAGCAACTTATGTATAGTCTGTGAGCCTCAGTCTTCTTCACTGGTAAAATAGTGATAACAATTGTAACTTCACAAGGTCAGAGTGCAAGTTAAATAAATTAAAACACATGTAAACAGAGCCTACCATGATAAATGCATTAACAAAAATATCATCCATGATAAATTCATTAACGAAAAATAAAAATAAATTCAAATGATGGTCCTACTTAAGCTTCCACCCCCTCCAAACTTTCCTGTATGTTTTCTGAAGCAAGACACCCCTGAACAGGAAGTGATCTTTCAGCCCACACACGTATGCGTGCTCACAGGGCAGCCAAGGGAGGGGAGTAAATACGTGAATTCACTCCGGGCCAGTGTCATTCTCAGCTCAAACCAGCCACTGATCCGATGATTCACTGGTGCTGAATGCATTATATATTAATCCCTGGGCTCTGCAGTGAAGTCCACATGTGAAACTAACCCTGCCCTAGTCCTCTGGGCATTTACAAGATAAGACCTTGTTACAGACTAGGCAGTGAGGCTCCCTGAAGCTTCTTACAATGAATGTCCTCACTTTATGAGGCACTGTAAGCTCTTGTCTGTGGGGCTGTTGGGGGAGGATTCCCCCAGCTTCAATATTGCTAAGAGAACAGGAGACATTCTACAGGACGAGACCTATTAATGCTTCTACACGGTGTTAGCGGCTGTGCAACTGTGCTCTCTAAACTTAAGCTTGCTCTCTGTCCTGTCCCTATTTCCAAAATCAGATGCAGGGTCAAGGGATTGGGGAAGGGGAGAGAGTGGGAGGCATCAGAAAGGAAACAAACTTCACCATGAGCTAAACAAGCACGGGTGGGTTCTGGCGACCCTGACCTGCAGCATCCTAGCTGTTGAATCTTCGCCTGGGCTCTGAGCCACAGGCCCTAAGTGCATAGTGGCTGGTGACTCCTTGGTGGAGTGAACAATCTGCTCCCCCCAGGAGATGTGCTACCTGCTTCCAGCCACGGCCCAGAGGGGGCGGGTAAGGGATGCGAGAGTGGTGGGGTGAACAGAGAAAAATATTATCAAAGAGTTACCAAGTATCAATCCCATAAGAGTAGCATGAGCTTGTCGATTTGATACTCACCACCTGCCAGGAAGATAGTTACCCATCATTTTAAAGATGAGGAAACTGAGGCTTCAGACTGGCATTAATCATCTATTTGTTGGGTACTTCCTACAGGCAAGGAACTAGGACCTCTGAGGAGACATGAAAGATAGTCAGAAGGTGGAATTTCTCACTCAGCTGTGATGCTTGTTCCTGGGGCTCCTCAGAACACAGTGTTCCCTTGGGCAGATGCTCTCAGATCAAGAAGAAATTGGCAGTACCGTTGTCTAAGCTCTCTGCTCCTTCTTGCCTGAACCAAGTTGAATGAAACAAATCTGGTGCCAGGATTGGGAACAGTGCTTTAAGGGGCTGCACTTAGAACAGCTCTTGGCTCCCAGCAAAAAAAGACACAGTGGGCACCCACCAATTCGGAAGAGAGTATATTCTGTCCTCTCTCAACGCAAGCAAGGAAGCCCTGGCCGGGCTGGGAGGGCAGGGAGAGGGGCTGCTGCCTGGGGCGATCCCTTCTTCCCAAGGAGTAGGAAGAACATAGGAGTTGGAGTCAGGACACACACACACACACACACACACACACACACACACACACACACGGATTGAACCTGACATTGCCACTCACTTGCTGTGTGTTTTGGGCAACTTTCCTAAGTTCTTAGACCTTCATCTGCAGAAAAGGTTTTTTTTGTGAGGGGGGCTAGAAGTGAGTTGGGTGCCTGGTGTAGACTATAACTAGCCCAGTGCCTGGCCCATAAGCAATGTTCTTTTCCCCAGAACAATGTTTCTGTGTTGAGGACAGTGAGGGTTCATGGAGTCAAAACAAACAAACAAACCGGGAGATCAAGCATCCTGAGAAGTGGGTGACAGATTCAGCCTGTGATCCAAAGAGTGGAGGTACAGGCCCAGCCAAAACCCCTCCCCTGGGAAAAGCACTGAGAACGGCTGAGAGCTGTGAGCCAAAGGAGGAGGCCAGAGGTTAGGGAGCCGGAGAGCCCGTTAGGAGAGCAAAGCCCCACAGTTATCAGGACAATCTGAATACTTCTGTCCAACTCTGATTTTACAGCCCAGGGCTATGCCTCACGAACACAATGTACACCCTACGATTATTGCTTTGTAGAACTGGGCACCTAAGAGATTTCAAAGAATCACTTAGGACAGACAGACAGCTTCCCCTCACATACTCATTTCAGTGACAAGTCCCCTTGCGGTCAGCACATTAATTCAAGCCAAATCCATTCTGCTTTCGTTTCAGCTCTCTTCTCCCTTGGTTCTCTTGGGATGCTAGCTCGGTTACCCTATGACACGCTGTGGCTGTGTGGCTAGTGGCTAGCAGTCATGCACTGCACCGGCAATCAATTAACGATTACAGCCTGCGATGCCCTGCATTGGGTATTTTGGATGGTACAGAGATGACTGCACCTCTCTTTACTGTACTGAATTGCAATACACTAGAACTCATCTTTTCCAATCATCCGTTTAGTGCTGGAATCCCCTTAATATTGCCCATGTGGGGTAACCATTCAGCTCCTGCTTGGGCTCTTCTTGTGACTGGAAGCTTCCTGCCATCCAAAAAAGCCATTTCATATGAGGCTCTAGTGCTGAGTCCAGAGACCAGTAGATTCCTAATACATATCGAATGTGTGAAGGCCACTCATTGATCGCTCAAATTGTTTTTCATTGATTGATTAATCTATTGGCTAGAAATCATTGTCTCCTTAACTTTTATGCTGTCTCACTTGGAGCTGCTCTAATATTTGCAAGTCTCTCCAGGCTGAACATTTCTGCTTCCTTCAAATCTTCCTCATATGGCTTTGTTCCCAGAACTGCCCTACCTACCCTATCTTGGTTTCTCTCATCTGGACAGCGTTCCCTTCAGATTGTGACATCTAGAATTTAACAAGCTGTAAATACCGCATTTCAGAGGTCGCTTGGACCAACCCTCTCTATTCAGGAATCTATGTTTATATTAATATAGCTCAAGCAGCACATATAGGTATATGCATGAAACCATATTCCACGCACATAGAACAATTCTGCAGGAGATAATGGGGAGAAGGCTGATGGGATTCATTCCATATGGATTTTGAAGACCAGCACTAGAGACACAAACCCAAGGAGGGCAGGAAATCGTGTGAGACAGAAGTAGAGCACCCTGAGGTCAGCACCAAACCACTTGGTGCAAGAGCATGTTGAGAGCGCAGGTGACTCTTGGCAAAGTCACAGGGAAAGCTGTTTGACTCCGAGGCCCCTGAGCCCCCTCCTCCCTCCTGATCCAGCAGATGAGGTGAAAAGTGACCAGCTTTAGAATCACATTAACCTGGCTTTGAATCCTTGTTCTCCCAGGATGTGTGGTGTCAGACAAATGCCTTTCCCTCTCTGAGCCTCTGTTTTACGATCTGCATGATGGGAACAAGGATGTATCCCTGTCCAGGTAGCTACAATGATTAAGGAAGGCAACAGAGAGGCCCTGGCAACGGTGCTGGGAGCACACAGGGGCTCAGAATGGGTTTTCCACTCCCCACCATGAGGATTCGCCATCCTCCTTAGAGAAGCCTGCTTCTTACATCAGCGATTTACACCCAGTGAGGCAGTATGATTCCTCCCATGGGGGAGTTTGTCTGCTAAGGTGTTAAAGAAATCTTACACTGCAGTCAGGGGGTGGCTGTGATGCTGGTGGTGGCATTTTAATTTATTTCTTACCAAGCAGATTTCATGAAGGCTCTGAAATAGCTGCTGCCCCCCTCTCTCTCTCCCTCCACCACCTGCTTCCTCCTTCGAGGTGGGGCTTAAAAGATGCCATCTACAAGCTCACAATTATTGTTAGTGTGTCTCACCCACAGGGCAATATTTTCCATGGAGTGTTTTGGTGAGGGATGCAGACCTCTGGGCAGTAACCAGGATTCATTATTTACTAAGCTAATTTCAGGAGATTCTATTCCAATACCTTTTGCAAATGTGTGTGTGTGTGTGTGTGTGTGTGTGTGTGTGTGTGTGTGTGTATCAATTGGATGCAATGTGAACCATCAATCTGTCAGGTTTTTTTAATCCACTTATTCAACAGCTCTTTCCTTAACATATATTATGGTCTAAGCACTATACTAGAGGCAGAGGAGAGAAAGATGAATGAGGTCCTATCTCTGGTGGAAGAGAGAGATGTCAGCAGACATATTCTAGAAGAGCCCAGTCTGTGTTAGCCAAACATATAAGTGAGGGAAGCCAGAGCACAGAGGAGGGAGTGGGGAGCATTCCCCAGGAGTAGAGGAATCCAGAGGGCTCCCAGAGGAAATGGCATATGGCTGGGGCTTTGAGGGATGAATAGGAGTTTTCCCAGTGTTGCAACAGAAGAAAGATATTTGAAATAGAGAGAACAGATTGTGAAAGACTGAGAGTCGTGGTCAGGCACATCATTTTCGGGGAACAAGAGTACCTGAAACTTGGGGCTAGTAGAGTGTAGTGGCAGAAGGGGAGACCTAAGGAATTTAGGTCCAATTTGGGAAGAACCTTAGTTAAGGAGCTTTAGCTAAAGAGGAGTGACTGCAATCATCTCGACAGAAGATGCTCAGAGAGTAGCTGTGGGGGGTGGAGAGAAGAAAGGCTGGATTCCAGATACGTGTGTCAGATAGAACTTGCAGGACTGATGATGAACTGTATGGAGGAGGGGCCCTGAAGAGGAGGGAGGAGCTGCAGATGACTCTGAGGTTTCTGGTTTTGGAGATCAGGTCGACTGGATAATGTCATCATTAACCAAGATTGAGAACATAGAGGGAGGAGCAGATTCCACAAGAGGTTAGATAAATAACAGCAAGGGGTACATCTCCCATCAGCTTCAAGGACATTACTCTGCCTGGGCCGTGGAATGAAAAAAAGTTCTGCAGTGCCCTTGAATGACACCCTCTAATGCAATGTCTTAGCCAGGACCTGAGAGAGTTCCCATTAAGCTTAAGGACCCTTCCTTTGGCTACAGGCTGGAGCTCCCCTGAGTCATGCTGGATGTCATGGTGAGGAAGCACAGAACAGTGGTTAAGAGCATATGCTCCAGGATCAGGCAGTTCTGTTCAAATCTTCCCTCCACCACTAACAGACTGCGTAATCTTAGGCAGTTTATTTAATCTCTCTTAAGCCTCAGTTATTGTCTATAAAATGGGTACACTTGGACCTCCCTGGTGGCACAGCAGTTAAGAATCCGCCTGCCAATGCAGTGGACATGGGTTCAATCCCTGATCCTGGAAGATCCCACATGCCGTGGAGCAACTGAGCCCGCGAGCCACAACTACTGAGCCTGCGCACCACAACTACTGAAGCCCACGCGCCTAGAGCCTGTGCTTCAACAACAAGAGAAGCCACCGCAATGAGAAGCCCACACACTGCAACAAAGAGTTGGCCCTGCTCGACGCAAGAGAAAGCCCGCACAGCAACCAAGACCCAATGCAGCCATAAATAAATAAACAAACAAATAAATAAATAAATATATATGTTTTTAAATGTGTACACTAATAGTATCCACCTCATAAGGTACCAGGGGATTAAATGAGTTAATGAATGTAAGAGGTTCAGAATAGTATCAGGTACATAGTAAGAACTCACAAAGGAATGTTGTTACTGTTAGTAGTATACTTTTTTCTTTTTCCTTTTTTTAAAAACATCATTATGATGATGATGATGTGTGGAGACCTCTTCAGCAGACAAGGACCAATTTCCTGCAGCTTCCTGTGCCTAGGCTTCTTCCAGAAGATCCCATCAAGGTTGATGTAATGCAGTCATAAAGCACTACTGCCCTTTAGACACATAGACCAGGCTCCTGGCCACTGTCAGCAGGATGAGCATTTGGCCAAGTTCCTGGATGTGGGATGGATTTGTGATGATTGCTCACGGGTGTCTGGCCAGGTCCTCTGTCCTGGAAAGGATGCCAGTCAGGCTCAGGAAACAGAGCAAGACCGTCTGACCTGGAGGCTGAGCCACCGCCTCCTCTGAATGCAGGTGAGGTGTGTCCTTACTCCTCTGGATCCTGACTCTTCTCTGCAGATGCCCTGTGAGACGTCGAGACTGTTTCGCTTCAATGCGGGGAACGGATGCTCTAAGGTCGTGCCGTCCAAGCCCCAAATTACGGAGCAGCCTGAAGTGACCCTGAGCATGGACAGGCATCAGTGCTACCCTGGCCGTATCCACAGTGCTGACAGCCCAGTGATCTTCTATGGGACTATATTAGGCAGAAAATTATTCTTGCCCATTCCACAGCCTTCACACTGGGGGCCAGAGGATCCGTGGCAGGAAAGATGTTTCGCTTAGAATCAGAAAAAGATTCACCCTATAAGCTGCCCTCCGTCTACTTCCCTCGTCTTGGCCCCCGTAATCAACCCTGTAGAATTCCTTCTGGGCTAGTTTTCCTGCGGAAGCAAGTTTGAATCAGGGTGTTGACAAATTGGGAGGAGTAATAAAGCAGACACAGTAGAAGGACCACGGGCTTTAGAGTCAAAGGACATTGGCTGGAGTCCCAGCTCTGCCTTTTAGTAACTGTGTGAGCTTGACAAGCTACTCAATTCTCCTGAGCCTCTATTTTCTCATCTGAAAATGGGAATAACAAGATCCTCTCCTACATAACATTATTGTGAGCATCAAGTTATGTAAATAAAAAACACTGCTTTGTTAGCCTGATTTTTTATGCCAAAATATATGCAGTCCAACTTTGATACTTAACTTAAATGTTTTACATTCCCAGGATAATGCTTAGATAACCTCCTCGTTTCTCCTGTGTGCCTGCAAAATGAGCCGCCCTGACCCCAGCACCACATGCCCAAATATAACTCATTCTTCCAAGCCCAGCTCTAGAATAAATTCCTCTTTGAATCCCCCCGTCCTCCTCCTACGCATGTATACACACACTCACACACACTCCTAGAAGAGATCACTTCTGCTCTCTATGAATTCCCACAGCAATTTATCACTTCTGGTAGTCAACACGTTTTACCTTACCGTACAACTGTTTGTGGACTATTGGTTCCTGTCCGGCCACAAATCCCATCATGACTGTTAGCTGCTGGAGGATGGCATTTGTGGCAGGTGCATCTTAAAGTCCCCCAGGGTACCTGACATAAGGTGAGCACTAAGAAACAATATCCAGTGAACGGGGGAACGGATACTCCATGCTTTCGCTGCCATGGCCCATCGTCATTCCATCCACCTTTCTCTCTTCTCCAGATCCACCTCAGAACAGGAGGCAGCCTCACTTCTGCCTCGCATGACTTCCTGTGCACTCCTGCCCCCAGAGCAATTACAGTTTTTGTCATAAGGTTTCTTGGGGTCTCCTCTGGTGGTAATTGTGGGAGAAATAGATAACAAAGTTACAAGAACATGTGGTATCCAGCTACCTACAAGAATATGTGGTATCCAACTTCCTACAAGAATATACAGTACCCAACTATCTATAAGAATATGCAGTACCCAGCTTCCACTTCGTGTCTCATGAGAGCTATTAACTCGACAACTGAAACGAAAACTCCTCAGTCTTGGGCTTCCCTGGTGGCGCAGTGGTTGAGAGTCCGCCTGCCGATGCAGGGGACACGAGTTCATGCCCCGGTCTGGGAGGATCCCACGTGCCACGGAGCGGCTGGGCCCGTGAGCTATGGCCGCTGAGCCTGCACGTCCAGAGCCTGTGCTCCGCAATGGGAGAGGCCACAACAGTGAGAGGCCCACGTTCCACAAAAAAAAAAAAAAAAAAAAAAAACAACTCCTCAGTCTTCCTACCTCTCCCACCTGCCACCTGCTCCTTCCAGCTCAGTGGAAATCTGACACAGTATTGTGTGTGTGTGTGTGTGTCTATGTACGTGTGCACACACACGTTTCATTTAGATGAGATTTTGGACTTCGAGTTAATGCTGGAATGGTTAAGACTTTTGAGGGTGTTGGGGTTAGGGTGAATGTATTTTTCATGTGGAAAGGATAACAATTTCGGGGGCCAGACGGTGGACTGTTGTGGGTTGAATTGTGTCTCCCCTCAAAATATGTTGAGGTTCTAAAACCCAACACCTCCACTGTGACTTTATTTGGAAATAGTATCATTGCAGATGTTATTAGTTAAGACAAGGTCATCGTGGCATAGGGTGGGACCCTAATCCAATATGACTGATGTCCCTAAAAGAACAGGAGAAATACACAGGGAGAAGATGGCCATGTGACGATGGAGACAGAGACTGGAGTGATCACCTTTGAGCCATGCGATGCCAAGGAATTCTGGTAAACCTCCTTGCTAGGAGAGGCAAGGAAGGGTTCTTCCCTACAGATTACAGAGGAAGCATGGCCCTTCCAACATTTGATTTGGGACTTCTAGCCTCTAGAATCCAGAAAATAAATTTCTGTTTCAAATCACCCAGTATAGAGGACTTTGTTATGGTACCCCTAGGAAACTAACACAGCCACTGGAGGGTGACTTGGCCTCCTCTACCTTTTCAGCCCCAGAGCCAGCTTTATCCCAACAACACCTTCTCCGTCCTGTCTCCTATCTGCCTTCTCTGACTTATTCCAACCATCACACCCTTAGTTTAGTCTTTCCTCTCTATATACCTGGATTATTACAAAGGCCTTCAGGCAGGTGTTCCTGTTACAGGTTCCATCAAGTAAGTGTCCCTCCAATCCGTCATCCACCCTGCAGTTGGAGAGATCTTTCCAAAGTGTCGATTTGATCATGTTTTTCCCTGACTAAACCCGTGTAATGGTGCCTCTGAGTCTTCAGGACATTGATAAATGTGTTTGTCATCTCTGCTTAGCTCAAGACCCTTCACAATGAGGGCTGCAGTCAACATCCTGGAATCATCTCCTGCCCCCAAACTCATGCGCCCTCTTTGTTCCAAGCCTACTGGAATATTCCAACATCAAATGACCTGTCCGTACGATAAGGGTCTTCCCATACTATTGCCCCACCTTCAACCTTGCTCCTCTTCTTTCCTTAGCCAACTTTTACTCCTACTTCCAAATGAGCTCAGTTATCACCTCCTCCAGGAAGTCCTCTCTAACCTTTCCCTCCCCACTCTAAATAGGATGCTCCTCTCTGCACTTTCATGGGGGTCACCTCGACCCAGCACATTTCTATCACTAGACTGAGCTCTTTGGGTGCTGGCACCATCTCTCACCAAAGCCAACAAGATCACCGAGCGGGGGCCCAACACATAAATGATCCCATTTTATTTTATTTATTTTACTTATTGACTTTCAACTCTTGTTTTTATTGTGTGGGGCCAGGCAATGCGCTAAGAACTCACAGGCGTCATTTCCTTTCCTCCTCCCACCAATCTTAGCATCATTATCTTTCCATTATGATCAAGGAGGCTGACTCCCAGAGAGATGAAATCACTGCCCAGCACATGCAGCTACACAGCAGCAGAGGAGAGCGTCTAGGTCAAGCATCCAGACTCCTTCACACTGGCCGGGATTAATGAAGGGATGAGCCTGTAAACATTGGAGAAATCTCACAACTAAAAGTTATTCCCCTTTGATAAAGGTGGCAAGAATATACACTGGAGAAAAGACAGCCTCTTCAATAAATGGTGCTGGGAAAACTGGACAGCTATATGTAAAAGTATGAGATTAGAACACTCCCTAACACCATACACAAAAATAAACTCAAAATGGATTAAAGACCTAAATGTAAGGCCAGACACTATCAAACTCTTAGAGGAAAACACAGGCAGAACACTCCATGACATCAATCACAGCAAGGTCCTTTTTGATCCACCTCCTAGAGTAATGGAAGTAAAAACAAAAATAAACAAATGGGACCTAATGAAACTTCAAAGCTTTTGCACAGCAAAGGAAGCCATAAACAAGATGAAAAGACAACCCTCAGAATGGGAGAAAATATTTGCAAATGAAGCAGACAAAGGATTAATCTCCAAAATTTACAAGCAGGTCATACAGCTCAATATCAAAAAAAACAAACAACCCAATCCAAAAATGGGCAGAAGACCTAAATAGACAGTTTTCCAAAGAAGATATACAGATAGCCAACAAACACATGAAAGAATGCTCAACATCACTAATCATTAGAGAAATGCAAATCAAAACTACAATGAGGTATCACCTCATACCAGTCAGAATGGCCATCATCAAAAAGTCTACAAACAATAAATGCTGGAGAGGGTGTGGAGAAAAGGGAACCCTCCTGCACTGTTGGTGGGAATGTAAACTGATACAGCCACTATGGAGAACAGTATGGAGGTTCCTTAAAAAACTAAAAAGAGAACTACCATATGACCCAGCAATCCCACTACTGGGCATATAGCCTGAGAAAACCATAATTCAAAAAGAGTCATACACCCCAATGTTCATTGCAGCTCTATTTACAACAGCCAGGACATGGAAGCAACCTAAGTGTCCATCGACAGACGAATGGATAAAGAAGATGTGGCACATATATACAACGGAATATTACTCAGCCATGAAAAGAAACGAAATTGAGTTATTTGTAATGAGGTGGATGGACCTAGAGTCTGTCATACAGAGTGAAGTAAGTCAGAAAGAGAAAAACAAATACCGTATGCTAACACATATATATTGAATCTATGAAAAAAATATTGGTTATGAAGAACCTACGGGCAGGACAGGAATAAAGATGCAGACCTACTAGAGAATGGACTTGAGGACATGGGGAGGGGGAAGGGTAAGCTGGGACGAAGTGAGAGAGTGGCATGGACATATATACGCTACCAAACGTAAAATAGATAGCTAGTGGGAAGCAGCCGCATAGCACAGGGAGATCAGCTCGGTGCTTTGTGACCACCTAGAGGGGTGGGATAGGGAGGGTGGGAGGGAGATGCAAGAGGGAGGGGATATGGGGATACAGATATATGTATATGTATAGCTGATTCACTTTGTTATAAAGCAGAGACTAACACACCATTGTAAAGCAATTATACTCCAATAAAGATGTTAAAAAAATTTATTCCCCGCACTTCATCAGAATGCAAATGGAAACCTCTCTAGTTCCACCTGTCACTTCAATATCGACTTGCTTCTTATCTAGAGAGAGAGAGAGAGCCATTCTCCCATGGTTGAGGGAGTTATGCTTCCCATCCGTCACATCCAGCTATGGGTGTCTGTGTCAGGGGAGGGGAAGAATGAACACAAATATTATCAACACCAGCAAGAGGCAAATGAGGAGCTATTTTATCTCCTCAGCACAGAACATAAAACCGGAGCCAGGGCTGCACCCTGAGCTTTATTTACAGTGCCTGGTGGTGAACAGGGTCCGGAGAGTGGAGGTGCCCTCCTCACATGCACACACCCCCATCCCACGCCTTGCTGGAGGCAGAGACGAATTAAAAACACAAGCTGCACAGACAGAGATAAATCAATCTTCATCAGAGCAGCGCCCCTGACACCACCCTGACAAATCAATATATTGCTCCATGATGGAGTCACTAAAGCTGCAACCAAGTCACCAGGAAACGCAGAGCAGCCTCATAAGGAATATCGCCAAGTAACAGAATATCTAAATCTGAATTTCAATTATCCACCTTCAAGGGCACGCTGATATTTTCAGGAGGGGAGTCGATCAAAAATTCATGGAGCCTGGCTTCACTGCCCCCAGTCAACAGTTCTCTGGGCTGCCAGGGTTTCCACTGCTCCAAGCTGGCAGAGATGAGTCTCACCCAGCCTATGAGAAGAATCTAGAATCCCCCGAATGCGGCCCTCTCCAAGGGAGATGGGAAGCTCTGATCAGACAATCCTGCCTGTTAAGATACCCCCTGCTGGCCCTGGAACTGGGAAGAAGATTCATACCTTCCTTGGGTGGGTTCTAGGCTGGATCAGTGGCCGTACCACCTAGATGGAGCTACTGAGCTCAAGCCAAACTGGTGCTATGACCCAGAAACCCAATGGGAACCCCCCAGACACTCCGGGAGTAGGAGGGGGCTGACCTGTGGGAGTGGCAGCCAGCTCCTTGCAGGCATCCTTTGTTCAGTAATGGGGATGTCCCTAGGAGTCACTTTGGTCATGCACCTGCCTCTCGCTCAGATCTTTGAGTCATCATGACAGTGACAATGACCACAGGGGTCATGTACTAGCTGAGAGCCTGCAGCCATGAGAGTCTAGCTCTGAACCCTGGAGCTGCCCCATATAACCTGAGTGGTCTTGCAAACCTCAGCTCTCCTATCTATGAAATTCAACCATGGCATCCTACCTCCTAGGACTGTGGTCTCCCCAGCCTTTATTAAAGGCTACCTGGGCTAGGGATCATTCGAAGCTCTTTATAGAAGCTCTTTATATCATATCTAAGCCATGTTATCACCACAACTTGAAGTCAGTATTCTTCTCCTCGCCATTTCACAGGTGAGGAAGTTGAGACACAGAGGTTAGGTAGAAGCAGTAATACCCGGCAAGTGCTTCACACAATGCCTGAAATCCTGTAGAAGCTCAATGGCTGTTATCACCTGCTGTTACTATAATAATTAATACACTTTCTAAGCAGTTTAAAAGCTGCTTCACGCACCTAGGCATCATTGATCTGTACAATAGCACTTTTTAAATCCAGATTATTACAAGAGTCTCACAAGTGGTCTGTTGACCCCTCCAATCCATACTCCTTAGTGCTACTAGAGAGATATTTCTAAAGCACAGTCTGGTGATACCACCTCCCTATTTATATTCCTTCAGTGGATTCTCAACGCCGCTTTGATTAAGTTCAAACTTCATGGTCAAAGATCCCCTTGAATGCAGAAACTAACACACCACTGTAAAGCAATTAGGCTCCAATAAAGATGTTTAAAAAAACAAACAAAAAAAAGATCCCCTGGACCTGTCCTCAGTCTGCCTGTCCAGCCTCAGTTCCCAATCCTCCCCACATCATGGTTTACACTCCAGTTATCCCCCAGATCTTTCACGAGTATGTCCTGTTCACTCACAACACGGGGACTTCTGTGTATGTCGTCTCCTCTGCTGATAACGACCTTCCTTCCCTGTTCTGGAAAACACCTTCCCTTGCAGTTAACAGTCACTTCCTGTGCAAAGCCTTCCCTGAACCCTAGAGCAGATTTGCACTCTTGTTCCTCAGAGTCCCCAGTGAGCCTTACGTGGCCTCACCACAGCACGCCTGACACACCACTGCACGTGTCTGGCCCCTGTCTGCCCCCCAAGTCAGGCCAAGGTCTGCTGCACGGCCAGGCCTTGCCATTAGTATATCCCAGGAGCCCAGCACACGGCAGGTGCTCCGTGTGTCGGGGGGTGGGGAGGGGGGGCAGTGATTGTGTGTGTTACATCATTTTTGTTTTGAACTGCAGTGGGGTGGGTTTCATGAGACCTCATGACCTTGTCCTTGATCAGGAGACAAGGTCATAATGCAATCCTGGGGGCAATGCCAACTAAACAGAAGCCTTTCCAGATCGTTTCACCAGTAAGGGAATGTATTAGGTACCTGCATGGAACCTCCAGGAGATCAGAGAACCAGCCTGAAATGATGCTCAAATTACAGAGCCGGGCTTCTCCAGGGGGGTCGCGGCCGCTGCTGCCCCCCACACGAGTCAATAAACGAGCCACCGTGATCTGTAGGGATAGTTATGCTCATCTCACCGAGGAAGGCACTGAGGCATGACGAGATCGTGGGATCGGCCCCACGCGTGGCCGGCTGTGGAACTGTGTCCTCATGCCTGACGCCTCCGCTGTGCCACAGGTGCCCGGATACGGGTGGGGGGTGGCTGGGTGCTGAGGACCCAGGTGGGGACTCCGACGCATGAACCCTTGGTTGCAGAGGGCAGGGAGGATGTGACAGAGGCATCAGCGCTCCACGAGTATTTCCTCCTCCCGGACTCACAGCTGGACCACGTGTCTCAAACCCCACTGCGCTGGAACGGGGCCCGGGGACGGAGTTTTCTGCTCAGCAGAGTGTGAAGGCAGGGAAGTGGGTCAGCTCCGAGCGGGCACATCGGAGAGCTGGTGTGGCAAAGATGCAGAGACCCGGGGGAGGACCAGAGGCCCTGAGCACAGGCAGAGCCGCCGTACAGGGAGAGCCCTGGCCCTGAACCATCATGAAGACAGCGTCCCCCAAAGCCCTGATGGGACAAACAATGAAGTTCATTTGTGGTCAGAGTCTAAGGCAGGGGGACACAGGAGTCCTCTGTTGGAGCTGTCAGGCACCCCACAGACGAACACCCAACACTAGGTGGCTGCAGCCGGGCCCGGGTGCCCCACATCTTTGGGCAAACAGGGAATGAACCCAGCACCCAGAGGTGGGAGCCTTTGCAGTTAGTGAACACACTGAGGTGAGCAGGGGGCGTACCCAGGAGGGCACGGAAGCTCCGCGCCCCTCCCCCGATACCTTGCTCTATGCATGTCCTTTATCGGACTTTTCCTGAGTTGTAGCCCTTATAATAAACCAATAATAGTAAGGACAGTACTTTCCTGAGTTCTGTGAGCCATTATACCAAATTACCACGCCCGAACAAGGAATGGTGGGAACCTTGATTCACAGTCAGTTGGTCAGATGTACAGGAAGCCAGGACTCGGAAATGGCATCTGACGTGGGGGACAGTCTGGTGGGACGGAGCCCTTAAGCTGGGGGGTCTGCACTAGCTCTGGTAGTTAGTGTCAGAATTGAATCGAATTGAAGGACACACAGTTGGGGTCCCGAGAGTTGGAGAATTGGTTTGGGACGAGGCAAAAACCCACACATTTGGTGTCAGTGTATTATGAGCGGAAATACATCAAAGGTGTCAGAATCAGGGCTTCTCCAACTAGAAATGAGGCCTATCACAGGATCTAGGTCTCCTCGCCTCCTTGTGCCCGTCTGCCTGTCCCGCTGATTCTGTCTCTGACTCTCGCCTCTGCTTATCTCTCCTTAGCTTCATTCTAAACTGGGTGAAGTAAAAAAAATGAGGTGGTCACTGGGGCTCCCCCTGCCAACTAGAACAGTGTCAAATTTGTTCTGAGCCAACTGAAATGCCAGGCTCCAGCGAACCTGGGTCCATAGCCAGGAGTCTCAGTTTGGTTGGGGATGCAGGCCCTTCCTCTCTCCAGACCATTAACCCCATTCCCAAACCAGTCGTGTAACAATCCATTCTGTCCTACAAATCAGTAGGTAGAATCAAGAAAGAAGACATGGGATGCAGGGATCCTTCACAGCCTGGACGCCTTCCTTCCCCTTCTGCAGGGTCAGCCAGACACCTCCACTTCCCCTGCTCTTCCTCCACCTAGACGATGCTAACAGCTCCAGGGAGGAGTAAGATGTCACCTGCTTCCTCCATAGGGACAACTGGACTCAAGAAAGAATGTGGGGACCTTTCCCATTCAAAGAAAGAAGCATGACGAATGATGAAGGGGCAGGGGGGGTGTGCGTGCCAAATGCAGACTCTGGGGTCTACGGGCTCAAAGCGTGTCTTGTGCTAAGCATCCCAGGCTTTGGGCAAAGGAGGCCAATCCCCACCCCCACCCCCAGATCCACATTCCAGTTCTGTCTCATTCTTGCTGTGTGACCATGGGGAAGTCACCCAACCTCTCTGAACCTCAGATTTCTTTATCTGTAAAAAGGGATTATAATCAGATCCTATCTAATTATAGGTGGTTGTAAGAATTAAATGAGGGAAGGCTCGGGGCATGAAATGCACACTGACAGCCATGAACAGATACTATAACGCAGATGATCAGCAACACACTCTGTGCCTCACACTTCGTACACTTTTAGTAAATGTTCTAGAAGGAAAGGACAGAAGGAAAGAGAGAAGGAAGGAAAGAAGGAAATGGGTGGTAAGAGGCTCATACCGTGGCTGTGAAGAATTAATGAACACACCTGATCGGTGTGAGTTTATGCAGGGGTGAGGGGTAGAGTGACACAGTCTGATCGAAGCATCCCCTGCGATTCTGCTATGCCCACCTCCCCATCCCTATTGAGAAGCCCTGCTCGCAAGCTCCCAGTGACCCTTAGCATCAGGAGCCTCATGGGGCCTGGCACCAGCAGGGGAAGGGGAGGGAGCCAAGGGGACACACAGCCTCCGTGGGCCTCACTGTGACTGCCACTGGCCACCTGCTGCACGCCAACTGCTTTCCCCTGCAACGTAGGAGAGGAGGGGCCTGTTTATGCATTGCAGGACCTCAGGCAAGTCACTTTACCTCTCAGAGCCTCAATTTTCTCATCGGTAAAATGGGGGCAGGGGTAACAGTCCCTGCCTGGCGACGTCACGTGAGTAGGGCTGTTCCAGCACTCGAAGTGGGTGCTAGATAAACAAGTTATTATTAGTATCACCTCCAGCACTCTGGACAGAGCTTTTTTTTTTTTTTTTAACATCTTTATTGGAGTATAATTGCTTTACAATGGTCTGTTAGCTTCAGCTGTATAACAAAGTGAATCAGCTATACACATACATATATCCCCATATCCCTTCCCTCTTGCGTCTCCCTCCCACCCTCCCTATTCCACCCCTCTAGGGGGACACAAAGCCCCGAGCTGATCTCCCTGTGCTATGCAGCTGCTTCCCACTGGCTATCTATTTTACGTTTGGTAGTGTATAGATGTCAATGCCACTCTCTCACTCCGTCCCAGCTTACCCTTCCCCCTCCCCGTGTCCTCAAGTCCATTCTCTATGTCTGCGTCTTTATTCCTGTCCTGCCCCTAGGTTCTTCAGAACCTTTTTTATGTTTTTTTTAGATTCCATATATATGTGTTAGCATGCCCTGCAAAAGAGTGAGAGTCGGCTTCTTTCCTGTTTTGCTGAAAGCTGGGTTAGGGGGGCGGGGGATTGTGTCAGTAGAGAGGGTGGTCTGGGGGTAATTCATTTCTGGCTGTACGCTGGAACTTCCGGGGAGCTTTCAAACAAGGCCAGATGCCCTGACCGCACCCCAGAAATTCTGACTTGATTGGTGGGGGATGGGCTAGTTCTTATTTAATGTTCATGGGTGGTTCCTCATGTCAAGACTTCCTGGGCTCCCCGACAAAGTGAACATCAATCAACCAAAGGAGGAGAATCACCTAAAAATCTGTCTGCTAAGTGATGTGTAACCCCTCCTCGAGAGTTCAAGGGCTTGCGAGCCGTGAGGATGCAACATTTATGAAACTGGTTTTTAATAGCTTACATTTATTAAACACAGATTACACCACCAAGCGCCAGGCTAAGCAGGTGATAGATAGCCTTTATCCCACCGAATCCTGACACCAGCCTTATCAGGTGGGGACTGACAGCACCCCGTTTACAGATAAGGGGGACTGGCAGTGCTTACTATTGCACACTACTGATGGTGGAGCCAGCAGCCCAGCCCAGCCCTGACTCCCGCCAAGTTCTGGGAGAAAGAGTCCTGGACCTCCGCCTGTCTTGCACTCCTGTGCTTACTTTGGGCAAGTCCCTGCCCTCTCTGGGCCCGTTTCCTCACCCACACAATGAGGTCCCGGGGATACCAGCTCAGTCATCCTTGGACCTATAACCCTCTGACCCCCATCCTGCTTAAATCCACTGCCCCTTTATTTTTCTTCTCTTTTCAACTTCCTCCACCTCAAAATGTATTTGAAAGCAGGGTAACTAGCCTGGTGACCCGCTCTTAAGAGAGGTTACTACAAGATTTTGGCCTCTCCATGATTTGAAGCAGGAAATCCTCCATGTGATTTTTTTTTTTTCCTATAAAATCCAAGAGTTCTGGGGAATTGTTGTTGGGCAGAATCAGCTTTAAAAATTCTGGTCTGACGTGACTACATTTGATAAAATAGGCTAGGACACTCTTCTCACAGGCCATATCTCATGCTATTCCCAGGATGGATAATTCCCAAAAGTTTGCTCTGGGGTGTGAAAAGGTTCTTGGCTGAGAAGGAACATCACTTACTACTCATCCTACTGGAGAGTCACAGTTCATGTCAGCCACAGTAAAGGTGCTGATAAGTCCTGCAGTAAAGAAATGTAGGCAGTTTTTTTTTCACCCAGATTTTTCTCAAGCTTCCTTGGCCACAGAACCCTTTCACTGAACACCTGAAATTGAATACTTGAAACAGGGCATACAAGTTGCTGCCAAAGCTACACCCACCTTTTTTTGGACCCTCCAGATCAACGCTTCCTTGAAATCTAGAAGACGCGTTACGAGTGAACCAAGTGCAGAACAAAGGCTAACGCTAGCTGTCACCCTCCAGATATACCATTTCCTCCCTCACAAGGGGGTCTGATGAGCTGGGAGGGCTGCAATTAACAAGGCAGCTGGCCCAGTGCAGCAGGAAGCTCTGTCATCCAACAGCCAGGTGGGCCCAGCTGGGTGACAATAAAGCCACCGTGGGAACTTGCACCTTGTCATTTTAAAGGTGGCTCTGCACCCTTTAGGCTGTCTGTGGGGTCGAGGGATTCATTCATTCACACATTGTAAAAGGACCGAATAGGAGACATGAGGAAAGACAGAATGTTCTATCTGAAAGAATGTTCCACATTCTTTTCAAGGTAGGATCAGCTGGGGACAGTCATTGCTACCCATGACTGCATCCAGCAAAGTTCGGTTAAACCCTTCCTCTGTGCAGGCTCTGAGGATAATGCAGTGATGAACTAGGTTCAACCACTGCCTTCCAGGGGCTCACGGCTTGTGCGGAGACAGACATGCAAACACTCCTGATACTGGATAATTGTAGTGGGAGGTGGGCAGAAGGGCTCGAAGGAGCCTGGAGAAAGCAGAGCCTAGACCCGCCTCTTCCTGATGCAACGCACATGTCCCGAGCATCCTCTGTGCCCCGGATGCTGCAGGGAATAGACAAGAAAGACACAGTCCCTGTCCAAAAGATGCCTCTGGGATGCTTCAGTGTCTCCACCCCTCCTCAAAGAGTAAAATATCATCTCCTCTAAACTTTGGAAGTCCTCTCCATGGTGCCTGTCATCCCATAATGAATCTGTTAGGACGCCTGTTTCCCCAACAGGGCTGTAAGCTCCCCGAGGGCCAGGCCCTGTATTACTGAGGTTTGTATAATGGATGCATCCCTAAGCAACTGCCTAGCAGACACAAGATGTTTCATAAATGCTTTATGAAATGAAGAAACGGGTGTCAGTGGAAGGGACACCTATAACTCAACATATTACAAGGTCAATCTGAGGCACACCCTGAGAGAAGAAAAAGTGCCAAGATGTTCCACGGATGGAGAACATGGATCCGGTGGGGAGAATGTGGGGAGAGGGGAGACACCAGGAAAGCCTCAGGAGAAAAGTTGCATTGAATTAGATGCTAGAAGATGAGTAGCCTTTGAGCAAATTCTAAGAATGAACAGATGAGCAAAGCTGAGGAGTCAATGGGGAAAGAAAGTATTCAGGAAAGACTGAAATCTCATGTGTGAGCAGAGTTTAGGGTATGTATCCTGTAGCACTGGGAACTGAGCCTAGAAGCGCAGGCAGTGGAGAAGGGCAACGGGGACCACCCCTTGAGTAGAGCCAAGCAGTGGTGTGCTGACAGCTGAGTTTGGGAAATGACCACGTGCCGGTGCTGAATAATGGGAATGAGAGGGAGAGAAGCTGCGGAGGGACCACTTAGAAGCAGCCATTCTGAGTCAGCCATCAGTGCCCTAAATAAGTTGCCGGCCCCACAGCTCCACTGCCCAGAAGAGTCCTTCTCACACGGGGATAGCTCCCTCCCCTTGGACCATCAGAACCTATAAGTAGCCACGTAAAGGCCTCTGCCCCCCAGCTCAGCCACTAAGACCTGAGCCCAGCCAGCTCTGGCTCAGCCCTGCCTGGTCACCCCATTGTCCCCTGGGGCACAGCCAGCCTGTGGGCCCTTGACAGCATGGGCAGGGATCAGCAGGAACTGAGAGCCAGTGGCATCTTCCTGAGTCTGAATCCTGTCCCCAGATCCCCAAGAGAGATATGTTACACTCTACCAAAAAAGTGAAGGAGAAATATTGCAGTCTGTGGCTCTGCCCGCCTTTCCTTTAATCCCACTTGGGGTCTGATGGGCAGGGGTCACTGCTGAGGAAGATGCCAGGTGAAGAAGAGGCCCCTGGAAGGTCTGAGAATCTGGAAATGAGTGTCTGAGAGTCTGAGTGCCGGCCCTTGGGTGAGTTACCTTGGGTCTAGCTTCTCCACTCCTCTCTGGGGAACTTAGGGCACTTGGCTCTCTGGGGAGTGTTCCGGGAACTTCAGCACCAAAGGTGGGTGCTGTCCTAGAATTTGAGGTACCCTATCCTGCACTCCAGAAGCTTGATGCTGGGGCTCTCTGAGGAAGGAGGATCCTAATACTATCTGCAGGGGGACAGGCATCGAAATCCACGAGGGATAGCAAGGCTGGCCGAGCTCTGTGGGGATCCTGACCGTGCCACTTGCCAGGGCATAACTTTGGAGACAGCCCCTTAACTTCCTTGAGCTTGAATTTCCTCATCTGCAAAGCAGGAGTAACCTTGCCTGCTCCACCACTGTGCACTGTTATCACATGGTGAATACACACATGAATGTTCTCTATAAACTGTGAGGGCTCCGGGAAAAGTGGCCATGCTTCCCCCACCCATCCTGGAAGCCCTGCCTAGCTAGCCTCTTTAGCTGCTGGGTTGGGAGGGCCCCTCGGGAAACCAGGACCTCCCTAGAAACACAGCCTCCTCCAAAGGGAGGCCTGGGCCCCTAATCTAAGCCATCAGGGGCCTGACTGGGGTCACCCCAAATTAATAACTGCCTCCCTCCTTCATTGGGAGAATGAACTGAGATATCTGTGTAAAGGGAGAAGAGAATAATACAAATCAACCTATTTACAAAACAGAAATAGACTCACAGACATAGAAAACAAACATATGGTTACCAAAGGGGAAGGGAAAGGGGAGGCGGAGGGACAAATTAGGAGTATGGGATTAATAGATACACACTACTATATATAAAAAACAAGATAAAAAACAAGGATTTACTCTATAGCACATGGAATTATATTCAATATCTTGTAATTATCTATAATGGAAAAGAACCTGAAGTGGTATTTACTCCTGAAACTAACACAATATCGTAAGTCAACTATGGTTTAATAAATAAACTTTAAAAAAAATAAAAAAGAAGAGAACCACCAAATTGTTACTATTTATTTATTATATGCCAGACCCTGGGCTAGGCGTCCATTATCTGATTTAATTAAATGTTCATACTATCTCTATCACATGTATCATATATATAATATGAGATATATATCATATGATTAATGTGATATAAATATACATGTGAGATATATAGATCTAGATATAAATATAGATACTGATAGAGATAAATTTTCTCATTTTAGAGGCAATGAGACGATATGAATTCAGGTCTCTCTGTCTCTAAGGAGCTTGCTTTTCTCTTGGTGATTTTCTCCTCTTCATGGTGCAGGAGAAGGGGAGAATTTCTCTGAAGAGATGGGGTAGTACCATGGTAATGCTCAGAAAATGCTAGTTCTTTCCCTTCCCTTCTCCTAAAGAAGATGCTGCTGGGGAGAGCCACCTCCTGGGAATCCCCAGGGCCCTGAGAGTGGGCCCTGGCGGCCTGGCCCTGTTGAGTTGGTAACAAAACATCTATTCATGCCCAAGGGAGCAGCTCTGGCTCTGGGCTGTGGGACAGAAGCCCAGAAAGCCAACACCCACATGCATGGCCACAGGCCAGGGGACCAGAGGTACCAACGAGCCTGGTGCCCGCCTGGATTGGGGAGCCTCACGGGGCCTGGCACCAGCAGGGGAAGCACACCCCGAGAGGCAGCCAAGGGAACGCACAGTCTCCCTGGGCCTCACTGTGTTGCCAAGGGCCGTCTGCTGTGTGCCAAGGGCCGTCTCCTGCCAAGCACACTCACTGGCATCTGAGGACAACCCTTTAACCCGGGGGGCTCCTCCCAATTTATAGATAAACCAGTGGTTCTCAACCAGGGACAACCGTGCCCCACAGGAGACACTGGGCTATGTCTGGAGATATTTCTGGCAGTCAAAACTTGGCAGGAGGCGAGAGGCACTACTGGACAGAAATACTGCTAAACATCCTACAGTGTGCGGGACAGCCCCCAACACAAAGAAGATCAGGCCCCAAACATCAACGGCCGAGGCTGAGAAACTGAGACAAGAAACTGACTCTTACAGGTATTTACCACGTTCACACAGCTGATGAGCGCTGGAGTCAGCTTCTAGGTACTGATCCTCTGATTCTGAAGCCAATGCTCCTTCTTTGTGATGGGGAGACTCGCCACAGCCAAGGCCAAGGAAACTGAAGGATGGACAAGCTTGCATTCCGATAAGCAGACAGAGCTGGGAGCATCCCAGGCTCTACTGAAAAGCCCACGCAAAGCCTGAAATGACCTGAAGCTTCCTAGGAGGAAGTTGTAGGCGGTACCAGAGGTTTGGGTGTTATAAACAGTGATTTACTTGCATTTGGAATTTGATAAATGCCCAGTTCCTCCTGTGCTCTCCCACCCCTACTCCCAGGTACGTCTGTCCTTAAGTGCCAACAGCCTAGGTGAACTTCCCAAGGTCCGAAAAGGGACCACAATGCCTTCCCACCAGAATTGGACACTTTGACCAGGTCCCTAGGGGCAGGTCAGACAGCTGCCGTTCTCAAAGACAGGTAATATAGGTCAACGCATGAGCCATAGTAAGTGCACAATGAGGGAAAGTGAAAAACAGGCAGATGGGCCAAGCGCCACCACGGCAGAGATGAGGCAGGAAAAGCCAGCTCGGTGGGGGTCATGATGGCCATGAAAGCTGACAAGTGGGCCCTGCCCTGAGCCCTGGTGATGAGACATGGTGAGGTTCCAAGTCAGCAAGTGACCTGACCATTTTCTCCATGCCAGTTGGCACCATATACCCCAGAAGCCAAGTGTCTATTAGGACAGTCCCAAACGAATTAGGTCTGATCTCAGTAAGGAAGCTGCTTCTGACCACTCTAATGGGCAGACAGGCAGCCAGTCATTCCTAAGAAAGGGCAGCTGAGCGCACAGGTACAATCCTTCCTTTGAGCCCCTGGATCCCTCACCCCACACCTGGGCAGTACCTTCTGGGACCCCCCCAGTTCCCACCCCTCACTCTAGCAAAAAAAAAAATAGCACTCTGAACTTTGGAATCCCAATCTACTGGACAGCTAGAGCCAACCACAGACATCACTGACAGACTGGCAACCACGCGGTGAAGTTGAGACCCCATAGGTAAGCTTATCAGGGCTCAGAAGCCGAATGAGATGCTTTACTTGAAATAAAGGTTGATCCTCTTTGGGGAAGTCGGAAAGCCTTTGATCAGTAATTCCAAGAGCAGAACCTTACAACTTTGAGTTCTGGCCAGCGAAGCCTCAGCCAGCTCTGACCTGGCTGGCCCAAGCCAAGAACCGTCTTCTGGAACCACGTAGTCACAAACAGGCCTGCCCTCGGTAACCGGAGGCCTGCTAGCAGGAGGAACACAGCAGGCACAGGAGACGAAGCTACGGACAGAAGGTGGCTAAGGACCAGCGCTAGGGCTAGGGCTAGCGTCTCTGCGGGAAAAGACCAGTCAGCAAACCCAGCACCGGGTTTTGCTCCCAATTCTCCAGGCTGCTGGTTCTCTGGCTAGTAGCTTTTAACCTTGACTGAGCACTAGAATTAATCTGGTAAGCTTTGAAAAATTCTGATGCCCAGACTTCAACCCAGACATCTCTGGGGTGGGACCCAGACAGCAGTATTTTTTAAAGCTCCCCAAGTAATTCCACTGTGTGGCCAAGGTTGAGAAGCACAGACTCCAATCTTTCCTTAATGCCTTGATTAGTTCTCTTAGCACACGACGATGAAGTTTTGTTTACACTCTACAGTCAGTAATTCACACCCGAGGACTTGAGCTCCACAAAGATATGATTAAAAGGTAAGAGTCCAATAAAGGCAAGACTCTTATTTTTTAAACAGTAATAATAACAAAACAATCAAACAGAAAGCAGACCTTTGCATCCTCTTTCTTAGCTAAACCGTCCTCAACCAGGACGCTGCCAAGCATGGTTCTATAAAAAGTAAAATGGGATCATGTCACTCAGAACCCTCAAGAGCTCCCCAGTGCCTACAACACTCGGGGTCCCTCACAGCCAGGGAAGGACCGACTTTGCAGCATTATCTCCTGTTCCTGACTCTACCCAAGCATACACTTTACAGATAACTTTACTGGGACAGTTCCCCAGCCCTAGGATGTACTCACCTGCCGCTTTCACTTGTCAAAATTCTGCTTCTCTTGAGGGCCTAGCTAAAAGGCTACCTTCTTCATGAAGCCATTTCAATCCCCCCAGTTGGAATACATCACTCCCTCCTCCACACTGCGCCCCTCCACGCACAACATGGATAATTCTCTCACGACAGTTTTAATTAAAAGTATGTGTTTACGTATCTGCATCCCTCTAAAAACATGAGATTCCACTGAGAGTAGGGGAGGTGCCCTATCCATCCTGGTACCAAGTAGACCCTTGGGGGATGCAAAATGAATGAATGAATGAATGAGTGAATGAGCAAACAGCAGGTTGAATGAACTACACGTTGTGGATATGTACTCGGTCCTCCACCACTGAGACCTTAGTCACCCACTGTGTGCTGTTTGGTTGTGAGATGCTCTCCCGGAAAACAGACTAAATTCTGTTTTCCCAGGAAGGTAGCTTTGAATCCATCAAGTGAAATCATCATTACCCATGTTCCGTGTTAATCCTCTGGGCTCATTAACATGCCAGATAATTAGCGCCCCTAAGCAGGCAAGGCAAAGAGCAGGACATGGGGAGGAAACGCTGCCCCTGTTTGTGGACTATCAGTCAAGTGATGCAGGGTGAGAGACAGAGCCGTGGTACCAAGGGTTCCTGGGGACAGTTATGCTTGCATTCACTGGGCGCCTCTCCCCTCTGTGAGCCCCACCCTGCTCCACTCTCTTTGCATCCAGAAGCCCCTCCCTCCAGGCTCAAAGCCAGATAGCCGAGGAATTATCCAGTTATCCAGAGAAATACAGGCTGGAGGAAGGAGAATATGAAACTTCCCCCATGGCCCCTCTGCCCCCTCCTGGCAGAAGCTCTTCATGCACTGCCTGGGAAGGCAGAACAGGGGAGTAAATGGGACCATGAATCTAGAGACCTTGGCAATTTCTTTAATCGCTTGCACCTCAGTCCTGACACACAATATGAGGAGTAAGAGTACCTCTCTCATCACATCCCTGGGAGGTGCTTTCAACACCACCTGGCACATAGCAAGTGCTCAGCAAATGACTGGCTCTCATCATGTATCCAGGTACTTTAATTAAAAATGGAATCCACATGTGAGACTTCCCTTTCCTACCCCACCTCCTCTGCTCTCACTGAGGAGGGAGCTGCATGAACTCCCCGGAGACAGGTGCAAGGCAGCACAAGCATTGGACATCTCCTGGGGAGGCTCCAGGGAAGTGAGGAGATACCGAGAGTCAGGACAAATAATTAGGATCCCTAATTTTATGACCTGCCTTATGCCATGTGGTCAGTGTTGTCACAGCCCTGTTCCACTAAGCTTAGTGCCTGCCACCCCCGTCCCAGGCCTGCCCAGGCTCAGGACCAGTAAGAACCATGTCTGAAAGGTGAACATCCCCATCCTGGGATACGAGGGGATCTGGAAGGAGCCTGTGGTTGCCTTGACTACAGCTGCATGGACTCCTACCAACCTGCCCTCTCCCTTCCCACCCGGTTATTATGGTAGTTATTACACCAACTCTATCCTCTGGAAACTGGTAATTAAAGGACAAGAATAAGCATTTATCCTGCCTTTATAGGAGGAACTCTGGTTGATCCCCAGTTGACGAGGGAAAGCTCTTCTTTACAAAAGAATGTCAGCCAATAAATGTAGAAAGAATTGAGAAATCACAATTTTGCAAACTCCAATGAAACTGTTAATTCAGGTTCAAATATGATGGTAAATAGCATATTTACAGGGTACCAGAGAATCATCCCAGAGATGACGGCAGATGATTTGATGATGGGAGGTGATGCAATAGAAAGATCCAGCAGTTGCTACCTTAAACAAGGGATCAAAACCAGCATCTCGAAGAGGGGGACCATCACAGAATAAGCTTCTGCTCTGAAGCAATACAAAGCACACAGCTTCGTCCATGGAGTTCTCTTGCCAAAAACATTAACCTGCATTTCATCAACTCTTTAAACCCAACCCCGAGTTTATAAGAAATACAGAGGAGGGAGGAGCAGGTTAAGTGAAACCACAAGGAACTAACCAGACAGATTCATAATGCGGGATGATTGTACGGGACCACTTTGTATGGGTCTGTTTTCTTCCAAAAGTCAATACTAAAGGAAGTGTGAAAGCAGCATTACTCATAATCGCCAGAAAGCGGAAACAGGTCAAAGGATGAAAAGCTAAATAAAATGTGACATACCCATATAATGGAATATCTCGGGGAATAAAAGGAAATGAAATACTGATACAGGCTACAACATGGATGGACCCTGAAAACATAATGCTACACAAAACAAGTCTGTCACGATATATATATTATATAGTATGTGACTGCATTAGCATGAAATGTCCAGAATGGACAGATCTACAGAGACAGAGAGTAGAGTAGTGACTGATGGCGCTTGAAGGCCATGGGGAGGTAACAGCTAATGGACCCAGCTCCTCTTGGGGTTCCGTTTAACGACAATGTTCTAAAATTCACAATGCTGTGAATGCGCTAAATCCGCTGAATTTTACACTTTATGTGGGTGACTTGTATGATGTAAGAATTGTATCTCAATAAAGCTATTTTTAAGAACTGTGCTTGTGTGTGTTATGTTGGGGGGAGCATTTTGATTAAGAAGACAGAACAACAAAATGCAACACATCAATCTTGATTGTATCTTCAGTGGATCCTGAATTTTTTTTTTAAAATATATATCTTATTTATTTATTTTTGGCCTTATTGGGTCTTCGTGGCTGCGTATGGGCTTTCTCTAGTTGCAGCTCTTCGTTGCGGTCCTCAGGCCTCTCCCTGCGGTGGCTTCTCTCGTTGCAGAGCACGGGCTCTAGGCACGTGGGCTCCAGTAGTTGTGGCTCACAGGCTCTAGAGTGCAGGCTTAGTAGTTGTCGCGCATGGGCTTCGCCGCTCCATGGCGTGTGGGATCTTCCCGGACCAGGGCTCGAACCCGTGTCCCCTGCACTGGCAGGCAGATTCCCAACCACTGTGTCACCAGGGAAGCCCGATCCTGAATTTTTTAAGTTAACAATCTGTAAAAATGTTTGGGGGATAATTGAGGAAATCTGAATGGAAGGCAGCCTAGTAGCCGCCAGAGCACACAGAAGGAGGGCCTTGGGGAGAGGCAGGAAGGCAGCCCAGCAGGGACTGGGCCCTTGTGAGGAGGCATCCAGGCAGAGTAGTAGTCTGTAGGGATAAGAAGATGGTCTGCATTCAAGAGAATGGAGCAAACAGCAAATAAGATCATGGGAGGCAGGTTTCCTACTGCAGGAAAAAAGGAAGGACCAATATGGAAAGGGCAAAGACTTCGAATGAAGCTGTGGTGTTAGATTAAAATTGGAAGTATCTGTGTCAACTGGTGCTTTTCAATACAGATGCAAATATACATGTAAATATCCTAGCTCTGTCCACTGGGAGGGCCCTGAGCCCTGACAACCTAGTAGCAGTGAGACCTGGCACCCAGATCTTGCTTCTAAATACCATTTCCCACTAAAAGGAACCAGGATTCACTGGAGAAATAGCCAGTTACAGGACTTGGGCAGGAAAAAACAGATGAGCCTTCTAGCTGGACCAGAAATATGTAAAGTGCTCAAGGGATTCAGGGAAATGTCAAAAGGACAGAGATATCGGCTCGAAGGGGTTCCCAAATATGGGAGATTTTGAGTTTCGAAAGAATATGAACAGATGAGAACCCACTGAATAAAACAGAAATTGGAGTCTACGCTGATATAAATAAATGAACGAATAAAAAGGGAAAAGAGAAAGCTCTTCTGTATTTCAGAAAGCCCACTAAGAAATGTAGATGGAAAGATGGAATTAGAAAATCACCATTTGGCGAGCATCACTGTAATAATTCAAGCAAGAAAAATCAATGGATGATTTAAAAAAAACAGAGGGTGAAAGCGGGATGAGAAATGGGCATTTCCCTGGAAGACGCCAAGTTCATCAAGTGATAAAAGTTAACACTATAACTATTGGGACAAATAAATATTGTTGCTTCCAGATAGGATACAATGAGAAGAATCCTGGATCCATCCTGTGAAATTCAGCCAAAAATTCATTATCTGGGTCTAATCAAGAGGGAACATCAGACTGAAAATCATTTGCGAAAATGACTGGCCTTGAATTCCTAAAAAAATGTCAAGGTCATGAAGGTCAGGAAGAAACTGAGAAGCAGTTCCAGAATAAAGGAGACTCAGAATAAAGGATCCGGGATGGGATCCTTTGGCCAAAGAGGACATCGCTGGGACCACTGGATACTCAGGAATCCTTTGCACTAGTCTTACAACATTTATATGTTTAAAATTGTTTCAAAAGGGAAAAAAAATTATACATATCATCTCCTTTTGGAAGATTTTTAGAGCCTACCCTGTGTCGCCTTGTGCAGACTTCGGCTGTTGCACGTAATCTGTTTACTGCTCAGCCTACCCTCCAGGCTGCGAGCGCCCGGACCTCCTGGACTGGGCCTCATTCATTTCCATTTCTGTACAGCTTAGCCCAGAGCATAGGAAGCACTCAGTAGGCGTTTTCTGAACCAATGTGCTGGGCAACTCATAACCCCTGAGATTGGCTGGTATATCCCTGGACATACTGCCTCACTGTTGGTAAATTCCTCCAGATAGGAAGCTGAAATATGCCTCTCTACAAACCCAGAGCACCTATCTGCCCTACAGCAATGAGCTATGTGTCCTGGAAGTGTCCTGCTTCTCAGGAGCATGTTGCCTGAGACCACAGGCTCCAAAGAGCAGCCTTCTTGCCTCACTGCTGTGGGGAGAACAATGGTCCCTGTTTGTTTAATCCCAGTCCATTGTGGCAACTTGACTGCACAGAGCTCACTTGTGATTCACGTGAGCTCCCAGAGGAGCACCCAGGTCAGAGAACAGAAATGAGGAAACAGAAAAATATCATACTGAATTAGAAGCCGAAAAGTTGGAATGTAGATGGAGATGCAAACAGGGAGGAGGGTGAGAACCAACTCACAGTGGTTGAGCTCTACCGTGCTGCACAGTTTACAACTCATTTAATTCCCCCCAAATTGAATTAAATATCTTGTCCAAGGTCATCTAACTAGTATATGAGTATAGAATTTCAACCGAGATTGTCTCACTCCGGAATCCCAGCTCTCAACCACTGTGCTATCCTGTCACCTGCAAATTTGTTCAGAGCACACGTGAACTGGACATTCAAATTCAAGTCACTGATTTGGAGGCAGAAGCTATCAATGCCAAGCTCTCGCCAGCCGGTTCCTTCAACAGACTGTTTCTCGTAAAGTTATCATTTCTGCCACCCAGAGGCGGATTTAAAATGGGGAAGTGGAGTCAGAAAAAGCCAGCAAAGCAGAATCCCATGCACATCTGAAACAGATGCTCATTTCCTAATGTCGGACCCTGGAGCCCCCCAGCTGGCAATCTGGAGAGATGGCAAGTGTCACCCTGGCAAGAACAGACTTCTCCAGCGTCTTGACCTTCCTGAAGAGGGTGCTGTGGAATTGCTTGGCCCTTCCACCTGTGTATTCCTGAGCCAAGAGACCGCGCAGGAGAGAACAAAGGATCCGATGCAAATCTGCAGGGCTGGGAGGTCAGGGGACCAGAGACGTATGTCCAGCTCTTAGAGATGTGGTGCTTGCAACAGGCAGAAATCACGGCAGCAGGATCCAAAGTCCACCTTCCCCTGAAGAGGGAAAATTGAATTCACAAAGCTGATGTGCAGTGCCCCTCCTGGGCAGCCAGTGAAGCCAGCTGAGCCGAGATGCGTGACATCAGCCCAGAAAACACCTGCACGTTCATCAGGGGAAAAGGTCTGGGTGGCCACCTCTCAGAACCAGTCATTTGACTGCACCGGTGTTCTCCTCCTCTAAGGCAGGAACTGTAGCTGGAAAGTCTTGTTCTGCAAAGTTGGAATATTCTCTTGCAGCACAAAACCCTCATCTGGTGCAAACTGTTATATGCAAGATGGATATACAACAAGGTCCTATTGTACAGCACAGGGAACTATATTCAATAGAATATGGAATGGAAAAGGATATGAGCCGTACCTATGTTCAACTCTGAAACAGATGCACTTTTTCCACTTTCAGAGTTATTGTGAGGATCCAATAGCATCTTATAAAGGAAGCCTGGAGGATCTGGAACCAGAGTACCTGTTTCAAATTCCACTTCCACCAATTCTTAGCTAAGTGACTTTAGGCTTGTCGTTTAACCCTTCTGAGCCTCAATTTTTTCCACACCAAACAACAGAGTTACAGACAGAGACTGAATTCCAAGTCAAGAACAGGGCCTGAGATATAGCACACACTCGGAAAACATCGCAATTATTAATAGGTTTTGTAAACTACATAGTTTTGATCTATTTTTCACATACTCTGGGTGTCTTCTAGCAGGAGCTGGGTGCCTGGCTCGTTTGCAGTCTCATCCCCATACTCTGAGGATTTGCTGATGTCACTGCGGATTTCCCCCCAAAATCCTCTGTTCTCAGATCCCCGGTCACTATGTCTTATCACCAGCTCATCTTAGTAATAACAAAAGTAACAAAATACTGACACTCTTACATCTGGCCCAATGCTTAAAGTTTCGCTTCTATTATTTCATTCAACTGCTGCACACCATCCTATACAGTAAATACCAGTATGACTATTATTTAATAGGTGAGGAAATGGAGGGGGGAAGGTTAAGTAACTTGCATAAGATCACTACCAAGTTCCATTTTTTTAACTCACAGGACAGTTCACTTCTGACACCAAACGTGTTGGTTTTCCCCTCATACCAAGCAATTCTGACACTAACTACCCAGAGTTAGGGCAGACCCCATAGATTAAAGGTTCAGTCCCATAAGACTGGTCCCACTTCAGCCGCCAATCACCAAGCCACCTGTACTTCTGACCAACTGGCTATAAATCAGGGTTCCCATGACCCCCTCCTCAAGTTTGATAATTTGCTAGAATGGCTCACAGAAGTCAGGAAAAGTTTTCTTACTATCGCTGGTTTATTACAGAGGATACAACTCAGGAACAGCCCGATGGAAGAGATGCACAGGGCAAGGTCTAGGGTAAGGGGCACCGAGCTTCCACGCCTTCTCTCGGTATGACGGCCTCCCAGCACCTCCATGTGTTCACCAACCCAGAAGTTCTCCAAATCCCTTCATTCAGAGGCTCTCATGGAGAGGTCCCATTACATAGGCAGGATGGATTAGATCATGGGCCACTGGTGATTAACTCAATTTCCAGCCCTCTAATCGTATGGCTGACGGCAACCCACCCCCATCCTGAAGCTATCCAGGGGCCCAGCAAGAGTCACTTCCTTAGCATAAATTCACATCTGGTTGAAAGGGCCTTATCAGCAGTAACAAAAGATGCTCCTCTCACCCAATCCCTCAGGAAATCGCAAGGGTTTTTCAAGCTCTTGTACCAGGAACCAGGGATGAAGACCAAGTATATGTTTCTTATTAATCAAAAAAAAAAAAAAAAAAAATCACAGTTATGCAAGCCCGGACCCCACACCTGTCTGGCACTGAATTCCACGATTGGCTAAACTATCTCATTCTGTGATGACCTCCGATGCCAGAGCCCCTTCATCCTTCCCACATCTGCCGTAACACCCTGGAGCTCCCAGGCAGGGCATTCTCCCAGCCACATTAACTTCCTTCCCAGCCCCTATAACTGGCTCTATCTCTAGCCCCACCCACCCCAGAGTTACCTTAAACTTGAGTACCTCTCTGTCTCCCCAGCCCCTACCAGAAAGCAGGTCAGGTCCAAGCACACCCAAGATTTGCTCTCTAGGACTGAAGCTAGTGCCGGGAATTTATGACAAGTTGCCCTGGGAACTGCTTCTCCAGGAGCCGTGCATACTCCCTTGGGGAGGCCAGGTCATTTACCAGCCACTCCAAGCCCCAGTGACCCTCACCCACACGTGTCCTGCATTCTCTCTGGATGAACTGAGCATCTTCTGTCTCCAAGTCTTCTCCAGCAGCAACATTTTTATTCCCCGCTCCTGAAACAGCCTCAAGGCTACGCTGTGTTGGGAAATGAGGTGGTGTTCCACGGTGGATGTACTGGCTTGCAGTTACTATCAATTCTTCCCAATGCCATCTGTCAGTGGCCCTCACCTCTGACCCCAAATATCTGTTCCAAAAGGAAATAAATCAAAGATGCTCAGAGTTGAAAGTAACTGTAGAGGTCATTACATCCAACTCCTTACCTGACATTGATCCACCCCTACAGCATCACCGATAAGCAATTGTACGGCCTCAGCTAGAGTTGATGACGGGGCACAGGTGGTCCCAGCATGGCTCCTTCTAAGCAGCTGATACTCACCTCTGTGAACGTCTGCCCACCCCTGGTTACCAGCACTGCATTCTGGCCTCACAAAGAGAAAACCTCATCCCTCTTCTCTACAAGGACCTTTGAAGTGTATGAAGACAGCAACCACCCAGCCTTGAGTCACCTGCTTCCCTTTTCAGGCTAAACAGTCTCAGTTCTTCCCTGCATCCCTCATCACTCACGGTTTCTGTGACATATGAAGAGCAACAGCCCCGGTCAGCCGTACATTTCTCACTGCCTCCTGCTTTACAGATGAAGCCGAACCACTGCCAACATCGAAGGCAGTCGCCTCCCCCCACCCCCCATGGCTTAAAGCCAGACTGAGGCCCATCTAGGAGGAAATGGCAGTGAAGGCTGGGAGGAGGGTGAGAAAGGGATGCTTTCAGAGACAGCAGAACTGGGAAATGGGAAATGACGAGAAGGCAGGTGTTGGTAAAGGTGTGAGCTAGAATGTGAGCAGTCTGGGCAGGGGACAGGGTTCGGGGGGGCGGGGATGCAGGAGCTGAGAGAATAAGGATAGCTCAGCCCTTAGGACATGGGCAACTTTGGGAAGGGCTTTCCTCGGACAAAAAGTTCCAAAGAGGAGCAAACCAGCTGAGCCTACAATAGTGGATCCTAATAGAGAGATGCTCACTTGAATTATGAAAAGTCTCCCTTGGACACTGTTACAGGCCCCAGTGGAGGGCACATCAAGAAAGAATGAGGCTTATAAGACTTTTGAAACAGGTATTTCCTTCTTTCTAAGCCAGACACAGGTCCATGTGCCTAAGTGAGTCTCCATGTTGTCAAACAGATGGAGAAGGTAAAACGAATCAATACACAGGGTGGGTTCCCTAGCACAGCCTGAGATGCGGTTTCTTGTCCACGTGATTTATTGAGGGAATGAGCTCAGGAAAAGCCTAGAAGGGAGTGAGGTATGCACGATAGGGCAGGGAGAAAAGGTAAGCAAAGACGTGGTTTCAGGAGAAGTCTAGCTCAGCCTGATCGCATGGAAAGCTCTGGAGTGTAAACTGCACCATAATTTGTTGGGTCTTGAGGCAAGGTGCCTGGCATTTTGCACTCCTGTCAGTCAGGAGTCGCTGGCTCCTGGCTGCCCCCAGGTGGTGGGGAGGTGCATAACTTCTCAGATATCTCCAGGAAAGGCAGGGCCAGTAGACTAAGGACCAAGGGCATCCTCCTGTTCTCAGTGCAGAAGCTTGTAGCCACAGCAGCAGGAAAGGGGATCTGGATGGAACACCAACAGCACCTTTCACAGATGCCCTTGCTAATTTGTACACAGACCCCTGCTCACAACTGTAGGACCAGTGTGATGGAAACTTTCAGTCAGACTGATGAATGGCAGTCAGACACACACGGCTCACGGACAGAGTCTTGACGGTAGAATTCTGTGCCTCCGTATTCCCACTACAGCCACTCAGCATGTCAGGGTATTTTTCCTTCCACTGTACAGCTCTATCTACATTACACAAATAAATGGATAAATATATCTGGTTACAAAATAACATCAACTCTCTGCCCCCAAGCATAAGTTAAAGTTATTTCAGCGAACAAATGCGAGATCAGAAAATGAATTTCGATTGTGTTCTATCGTATTACAGTTCTCCAAGTTGGCAAGTCCTTGGGAGTCACCTAGTTTAACCCCCTCATCTTACAAGTGAGGAAACTGAGGCCCACAGAAGCTAATTACCTTGCCCAAGGCCGGGCCACTCCATCAGCAGAAGTCAATAAACCCAGGCAAATATGTTCTTTCTGTGCTTTGTACTTTATTTCTCCTGAGTATAAATTTCGGTGGCCAGTGAGGTAATCAATAGGGAATGGACCTGATTCACGAGAAAATAAGTGCTGGGAGATGGAGAGACGGTTTAGCATCCAAAGGATGACGTTTTTCAGAATGTTCTTCCCAAATAAAGCCCATCCTGATAAACAGGCTTCTATCACAGGCTTCCAGTAACCACTAAGTCCCACCTGTATGGACTGGTTTTAAGTCTGTTGCAGGGGAGAAATATGACACATGGAATTTCAAATCTGCAGGGGTGCTGTAGCCCATTCGTTTCAGATTACAATAGATCATGGGTCAAATAGCCCCGCTGGTCAAATTTGATACGGCAACCCAGCTCCATCAAACGTAAACACTCAGATGAAACAGAGACGGCGCAAAGCACACTTTCAGATATCTCTAGACCCAGGTGGCATATTTCTTTTCTGCTGGAGAGAATGCGATACTTGATGTTTTGAAATATGAACTGATCTATGGGAATAACGCCTCTGACAACAAACTTGGTGCTAAAAGCCACCAATTCCAAAAAATTAAAAAATAAAGTAAGAGCCATCCATTCGGTGGTTGGGGACTTTTTTCATGGGATCCCATTTCAGCTCTTCCTCTAGAAATCGGTAGCAAACCAGGATTCAGAAACTTTACAGAAAACTGTCTAGAATTCACCTCTTCGTTAAGGGAAGGAGTTTCTGCAGAGAGGAAAAGAGAACCACTGTAGAGAGGGGGAAAGAATCAATTCCCAATTTGGTAAGCTTGCAGGTAGTCTTCCATCAGCATTCTGGAGGTCCAAGAACCCCCAGGGACAGAGATGCAGACATACAGCAGCTAGGCACCAGCTTTGTGGCTCGCTGCCACTTCAGCTTTTCTTGCAAGTAGATGGTGCAGGTCATTCTAACAGTCAGCTCTTAGTCTGTGTCCTAGTCCTTCATCACATCAGACAGAAGTCAATACACCCCTGAAAGCTTTACTTCCAGAGAGCCATGACCTAACATTCTGCAGACTAGAAGATCCCAACTGTAGGCTGGTACCACAGAGAACCACGCACACAGCTGGGCAGAGGTTGCCTCTCCGAGGGCATGGCAAATGCTCACAAAACTTCCAAGCAACTTAAGGAATAAGAAAGACCATCTACTTTGCATTCAATGCAGTCTAGACCATTTTAACATGGAGCCTAGAAACTTCCCAGGTGAGGGAGAGTCAGGGCCTACACTGTGTGCTGAGGCGTGCAGGGATGGCCGTGCAAGGAGAACCTCCTGGGCTTCATGGTCCAGGGTCCTCATGGTCACGAGGGGTTGGGCTTCATCCAGGAACGAGGTCAAGCCTCAGTCAGAAGATCTAGTTTGGTGTCAACAAACACATCTCTGGTTCAACCCAACAAACAGGACCAAGATGGCTTCAGGTAAATGCACACCTAGACTGTCAATAAATTACCATCAAAAAAGAGTAACTGGTGTTCATCTGTGAACCTGTAATCCAAGGACGCTGAGGTAAGAGGGGCAATTTCCCCTCGCTCTCACAAATTATCCCCGGATGCTGCTGGCAGATAAGACAAAATATATCCCACCAAAGGGGTATTGCTCAGACCCACGGAGACATATCTTTGGATTTTATTTTTACTCTAAGTGGACCGTTGAGGGAATCTCTAACACCCTGGAGACTACCCAGGGGACCCAGGATGAAGAAAGCAAGGTGACAGTGACTAAGTGTGCACTGCATGCCAGACGAGGTATCACATGTACAGATGTGTGATCCCAGGCATGACCAAATGGAGCTACTCCCCAAATACTAAAATAATACATGTAATTATACCTAAGATGCTATTCTGGGACATTTTTTCTTCTTCTTTATTCTTTCCCACACTTCCCAAGTCTTCTCCAGTGACTGGATTGTTTCTATAATCAGAAAGTGTACTGTTAAAATAATAACAACAGGGCTTCCCTGGTGGCGCAGTGGTTGGGAGTCCGCCTGCCGATGCAGGGGACACGGGTTCGTGCCCCGGTCCGGGAGGATCCCGCATGCCGCGGAGCGGCTGGGCCCGTGAGCCATGGCCGCTGAGCCTGCGCATCCGGAGCCTGTGCTCCGCAACAGGAGAGGCCACGGCAGTGAGAGGCCCGCGTACCGCAAAAAAAAAAAAACAATAATGAGACAAGTCTTCCCAATGCAGGTGGAATCCTGGGTCCCTATACTGAAAAGGGAAGCCAAAAAATGGCTATTTCAGTTGACATCAGAGTCACCTGACATCTGAAAAACTTCAAACCCACTTCACACACTCACGACACACTGTAAGAGCTTTCCCTGTGCTAAGCAGTTCTAAGTCCTGAGAATATCAAGTTAGAAAAGACATCATGTCTTATGGGGAGGAGAAACTGAAATGGGCAATGAATAAAAATTATCAGTGGTTAAAGAATTCCGTTTTAAATTAAATCATCTCTAAGGTTCCTTTCAGCCTAAACACTTCATGATTCTAATGCAAGGAAAAGTATAATGACTGTTCTAGGAGAGGAGTAATCCAAAGGCTGTTTAGAGAACAGGAGAGGAAGAGATTAAGTTAGATTATGACATGGGGAGAGGGGGCAGTGGTTTCCTGGAGAGGGCCACAGAGATATTAGAGCCAGATGTTTTGGGGGGTGGGGGGGTCGTATTATTTATTCGAAATCCAGGGCATGTTTGGCAGTTACAGCGAATCAACCGAAATACAGTTAGTTCAAGTTGCTGGATCTTTGATTTCACCGTTGTTCAGGATTATACCACAGAACGCAATGTAACCTGCGGAAACTTCCAGGCTCCCCCGCAATGCATCCTGGGCAAGGCTGGGCCCAGCTCCTTCCGCCATCCTGAGGAACCCCTACACTTGGTCGCCCCTGGTCGCCGTCTGGCTGCGGTGCGGGGAGGTGGCCTCTGGGCGGGGCATCCAGTGACTTGGGCTCCTCGCTGCCCCAGGACACTGGCACGCGCACCTTCACGTGGAGGCAGCCCCGCTCCTGCGCCGCTGCTTCTAATCTCCTGCGGGCCCGTTTCGCGTCCCCCAGCACCTGCAGCTCCTCTAGCCTCTTCCGTTGCCACCCAGCGCCAGGGTGTCCTGGGGCCCGAGTCCGCCCAGCCTCTCATCCCCAATGGCGACCACTCCTAGAGCCGGATTTTAAAGGATGAGTAGGATTTAAATAAGTAGACAGAGAGAGAGAAGTGAGAGATGAAAAGAAGTAAGAAAGGCCCATGAGCAAAGGATGCTGGGTCAGTTCAGGAAACAGCAAGTAACTATTGAATTAAAAAAAAAAATCTTTGTTGGGTATTTACTGTGGGCAGACCCTGCATTCAGCATGAAAGGTGCAGAGAATGTGTTTGATGAGACAAGACTCCTGTTCTCAACACCCCACTCCCATCCACAGGGGATGGGAAATGGGCCATGAGCTTTCAGATGGCAAGAATCTGGTCTAGCTCTCTCCCTGCTACATGGGAGGTGCTCTGTTTGATTAACAAAGGAACGGATGTGCAGACACACAGCACACACACTCAAGATAAAAGATGCAGGCCTGCCACCCAGGCCACTCGACTCTTATCAGGGGTTAGGGCAGCACAAGCTTCCTGGGCTGAGGTTAGTGGCATGACCTGGACCGGAAGCCAAGATGGCAGGTAAGGAGAGGATGTTTAGGCAGCAGAACCGATATGGAAGTCCTGAGAAAAGGGAACGTTTGTCATATTACGAGAATTAAGAAGCCCACAAACACAGCAGTTGACCATGCTCCAAAGCTGTTAGTGAGTCACAGCGTGGAATAGTGAGAAGGACACTGTCCTGAAGTCAAGACAGCCAGAATCCAGCTAAGGCTCAGTCAACACTCCCGGGGGACACTAAGCAAAGCATGGGGCCTGCCCTGTACGAGGCACCTGCTGTGCACTAGCTCTTGGCATCCTTTGGCCTCCCTGGATCAGTACAGCAACTCTGAGTGGCAGGTATTATTGTTCCTAATTAGAGACGGAGAGAGTAAGATTAAGAAATTTGCCCATGATTACACATCGAAGAGGGGTACGGTTGGAATTCCAACTCAGATCTCTCCCCAAAGCCCACCTTCTTCACACACCTGCTCCTCATGTGATAAGAAGTAATAAGCTTAGCTAGGGACCCACCAGCCTGTGGCAAGATTTCCAAATATGGGAGCTGCCTAAGCCCTCCCCTCCGCATCTCTATAATGCTATGCGATGCAGACGACTAGGAGTCATAGAATTGCCTCTAACAAGATCCCACTGTGGAGAGACGCTTCTTTCAGTAAGAAAAGAAGGAAATGCCTTTCCTAAGAAATCTCTAGTTTAAAGTACACACACATACACACACGCACACACACGCGCGCGCGCACGCACACACACACGCACACACACTATGGCAATCAGGTTAAAAATGCAGACTGAGGGGTCATTTGCAATCCTGAACTTGGAGGCAGATGAACCCCAATGTGATAAGCAGAGAAACAATGTGAAACAGTCACGTGCTAGTCACAGGCAGTGGGGTTGCCACCTGTCCGCAATAGTTAGCTATTGAACCCAGCTGTGACCTCCACTCTACAGAACCCCAGCTCTGCGATGCTGGGCTTTAACCCAGGGCTCAGAAAGCAGCAGCCTCCTCTCTCTCTGGTCTATCCTGACAGCATTACTAATCAACTGACTCTTCTGGAGGGCTGCAAACAGGGCAGGTAGGCTGGACAATAAAAGCCCTCCTACAACGGGCTTCGCTGGTGGCTCAGTGGTTAAGAATCCACCTGCCAATGCAGGCGACACGGGTTCGATCCCTGGCCCGGGAAGATCGCACATGCCGCGGAGCAAGGAAGCCCATGTGCCAGAACTACTGAGCCTGCGCTCTAGAGCCTGCGAGCCACAACTACTGAAGCCCGTGCGCCACAGCTACTGAGCCTGTGTGCCACAACTACCGAAGCCCACGCGCCTAGAGCCTGTGCTCCGCAACGAGAAGCCACTGCAATGAGAAGTCCGCGCACCGCAACCAAGAGCAGCCCCCGCTCGCGCAACTAGAGAAAGCCCGCAAACGGCAACAAAGACCCAACACAGCCAAATATAAAAACGAAGAAATAAATTTATATTAAAAAACCCCTCCTACGAATCTTGAAAATAACCCCGCCTTACATCTTGTGACATCTAGTTGTCACAAGGCACAAGAGATTTTTCACATATATGGTCTCACATGATTCGTTCTCCCTGTGAGTTACAAAATCACATGTTACTATCACATGTTCCACAAGCAAGTCGATACCGAGAGAGGGTACAAAATACGACCCAGGGAATAAGCTAAGAAATGACGGAGCTGGGATTCGAACCTATGTTCTCCTACTCCCAATCTTAACTTCAGCTCATCCAGTCATGTCCAGAGACACACCCCCTGGCCAGCCCTCTCACCCCAACTCCTTTCCTTCCACTCTGGGTCAGCAGGGCGATCTCTGCTGCGTAGACACTGTTGAATCAAAGCCCTCCTCTCCTCTTCCAGGAAAGAAAAGTATGTGCCTATCTGAAGTCAGGCGGTCTTAGGTCAGGGCTAAGAGTGTACCTGCCCAATCATGCAGCACACCTGTTTACATGGCAGTCAGCGTCCCACACCTGGCTTCTGGGACTTTTAACCTCCACAGACAACCTTTCACTCTGCTAGAATCATGGCTCATTCGCTAATTAAAGGGTATTATGCACACCAGCTAAGAACTTGGAATAAGGACGCGTATGCGAAAGCATTAGCCCTGGAGATGGCACTAGGTACGCTTTGCAGAAAAAGAAAACCAGGAAAAATGATCCACCTGGGGCAGCCCCTCCCCACACTTCACTCTCTAATAAGCTAGCCACAGCTCATAGGGAAGGAAGCCACCCAGCATAGGACAAACCCAGGGAGAGCCCAGTAAATTAACCAAAGGGAGAGGGATACGTAGTAGAGAGAATGAATGAGAGACAAAGCTGGTGAGCCAACTTCTCCCATAACCACCTGTGAGGTCTCGCTCTCCTCCGGTGCACCCCAGGCCAAGGACAAGCACACCTGCACCCCAGGCCAAGGAGCCAGGGAGACAAGGGCGAGTGGGAAGGATTAGCCCTCACTGCAAGGTCTTGGAATGAACTTGGCATCATGTCCGCACCTTGTAGCATGGCTGCTCATTGCAATCAACGGGTGAAAAAGATCAGCCTCCTGCCTGGAGTATGCGCCAGGCTTCCTAGAGTGGGTGCCCTTTTGGACACTCTCCTGAACAGCTTGGCAATCCAGCCCTGAGACCCATCCCCTTTTCAATGCTAGAGGAGGTCATCCATTGAGAGTCAGTCTAAGGAGGGACACTCAACCAAATCAGTATTGAACCTGGTAAGGATGGCAGATAATGACATGACACTTACTAAGTAATAAATTGTGTCCACAGGCAGCTTCATTATTTAAGAGACAACCTGGAAAGGTCAAAGGGTTGGGTCAGGTTTTACAGCCTGATCTTGTGGCCTCTTGGGACCCCAGGGACCGATATGATAGGCTAAGTACAAAACTGCAGTCTGGGATCAAAGAACCTTTACTTCTAAGTGGAACTTGGTCATGAATTGAGAGGAAGCCACTAGGTGGACATGTGGTTATGAGGATGCTTGAGAACTTGGCCCAGGGTCTGCTACCAACTGCAGCTGCTCTCGGTGCCACCTTCTCTCTCTCTCTGCTGTCTGCATGTTCCATGTGTGTTTCTGAGCTGCGTGGTGCAGTGGTGAAGCGGAGCGTTGCCACGGCACTAGAAAGCACGGGGTGGATACAGGGATAGTTTCAGCCTCCAAGAATGAGGCTTTTTCCCCAACTCTCCCCAAGCCACCCAAGACATTGTGCGTGACATGTTTTCGGATCCAGTTTGCTCCATTTAGAAAGGCTTCCAGGACTGCTGGTCCCTTCCCCCCAGCTCAGACCTGCTTCCTCTTTAGCATACATACACCACAGCCTGATCTCGCTGGGCTCTTTTGCATAGTGTTTCAAATGGATAATACAAAACAACTCCCCCAGGAAAGAGAGCTCCAGGGGATGCCAGAGGCAATGAGCCCTCCCCAGCCCCGTGCCCCACCCCCACCCACCCCCAGGCACTCTTGGCTTTTCCAGAATCAGAGACAGCGCACAGCAAGCATAGAGGCTGTGTGCAGAGACTGGTTGTAGCATTAAAAGAAACTCAGAGCAAGAGTCTGGTAGGCAGTGGCCCTGAGAGCCGGCGGGGAGTGGATGCACCACAGAGAAAGGTAGAGCATGTCTTAATTAGGCAGAGGACCTCAGACAAGAGCTGACAACAGAGTCCAGTCTCTTTGCAATTGCAGTACCTGCCACCCCGAAATTACAACTGCAATTTGGCTCAAGGCTCTGAGACTCAAAAGCTCTCGGTTCTCCCTTAAGGCGGCTTTGGGAGAAGCGGCCACACTGGGCTTCCGGAGGGTCCCACAGCACTTGATGTCCCAGACCCGCCTGGGAGCAAGGAGGTGTGGGCAGCTGCAACCAGACCTGTTATGCCAAGTTCTGCCCAGCAGCCCACTAATTAGGCAGACACAGAACCCTGGCAGCCACAGCTCTCCTCCCATTCTTCCCCTGCCCCTCCAGGAAGCCCCGTCCCAAATGGGATCCACCTCCCCCTCCGCTTTTCCTCTTTACTCAGCTCCACTCTCCTCCTCCAGGCTTGCGGATCTCACAGCTGCTCGCCCCCTCCCCACACCACCCCTCTGTATCCACGTATCCACGTTGTTAAGGGATCATCATACAGACAGCAAACGAGCCTTTGAGTTTCAAGCTGAAACTCGCAGACCAGCCAGCCTGCAGCGTTTCACCCTCCCAGACACCTCACTGCCCGTCCTGTGCATGGGTCTCCACATAGACCCTCCTCTTTGGCCCAGGGACCCTGAACATCTCTTTGTTTTTGACCTGCCAGCAGACCAGACAGAGACCCGGGGTTCCCCTGGCCTCTCCTCTCCCCGCACGGAGCTCAGAATCCACACAGGAAAAGGAAGGAAAGAGACTTCCACACCTTTGCAGCATCACCTGCTCCAGCAAGCTCCCAAAGCCACTGGAACCATCCAGGCTGCCTGGTGCCCCCCACCCCCTTTCCTGGCAGCTTTAAGCTCCAGCCCAGCCCACAGGATGCAGTGCCTGATGCCACTTCCGAGCAGAGAGAGAGAAAATGCCACCTCGGCAATGACAAGCCGTCCCAGTCACACAGCTCAGACACCGAGTGCCCTGGACCACAGACGGCTCAGGCCTCCTCCCTCTGGGTGGGTGGAAGGCAACTCAGCACCCCTAGGGTAACGATCCGCCACCACGGCCAGGCCCCCCCTGCTCGCCCCGCACATCTGACCAGACAGGAGTGCTCCAACCCAGCAGGCAGGCCTCTCCGACCAGTTCCAACAACTCTGGCCAACTACCCTCTTGGCCTCCAACTGAGACACTGCTCTCTCTCCTGCTCCAAAGCACAGAGAGACCTCGAACCAAGCCGCAGACCGCCAGCGTGGTACTTCTCAAAAGGACTGAGCGCAAAAATGAGCTGAAAGCCAAGTACTCACTGTGGTGAAGTCCTGGTGGCCACACTCCTGCCCTTTGAACTTGCAGTAGAGCATCATATCCTTCAGGTCATGGCCCACGCGGTGCAGGAACTCCAACATGCTGAACTGCTTGGGTTTGTAGTGCTTGAAGTTGGCCTTCTGCCGCAGGGCCTCCAGCACCATGGGGTCAGCCAGGTGCGGGTCCGGGATCTGCAGGTTGACGTCCAACAGGGCGAGCAGCTCCCCGGCGTGGTACAGGTCATTGGTGGTGAGCCTGGAGAAGCGGAAGCCGTTGAGGTTACAGAGGGTCACGGCTGGGAAGACCAGGCTTTGGGCCACCACCTCATCCACCTTGGTGACGTGCTGGTAAGAGAAGTAGTAGGACACCCTCTCAGAGCTCTCCACCAGCAGCAGGCCCAGAGAGCCCACGAAGGCCATGGCCCAGAGCACACGCCGGATGGTCAGCGGCCCGTACACGAAGATGTGGCGGATGCCGTGGAGGGTGGAGGTGTTGGCGAAGATCTGGATGCTAGAGGGCTGCAGGCTACCCTCGCTGGGGCTCTCCTTGAGGTCCATGGGGACCCTGTGCAGTTCCGCAACTGGCTTCAGGTTGATCAGATTTCAGGGAAGAGTTCCCAGTCCTCGGGCTCTGCTTAAACCTTGACGTTCAAGGGAGGGAAGGAAAGGCAAGCATCAGGCCAGGTGCCGTGAGTTTATCCTGAGAGCCCAGCCGCACGCTGCCAGGGGTGAGTGTTTATGTAAAACCCATTCAAACTCTAGCTCCTGATTTTGTCCAGGCGATAAGGAAGGCTGGTTTTATTTAGGGAGACACCAAGGTGATGTGGAAGAGATGTGGGTGGGAAGGGAGAGCTTAGCCAATGGAAATAAAGTCCTCCCCCCTACACACGCCACTAGAGACAAGATTAAAAGCGAGAGCGAGGGAGAAAATGCTTAAAACAAGTCGCTCAGCAGCTCGGAGCCTGTTAACCAGTGCGTAATGCCCCGCGTTAACCATCCTGGGGATGTCAGGGCGGCCACGCTGATGCACTGCGGCCGGGCGCAGCGGCCGAGCTTCAGAGCCGCTGCCGCCGCCGCGGCTCTGGTCCTCTCCTCTCCCCGTACTGTTTTGGACTCCGGATTCCGTTTCTCGCCGCCGGCCTCCGTCCCTCCTCTCCTACCTCCTCCTCCTCAAGGGCCCCTTTTTTTGGGCAGAATTCCAAAGGCAGGCGGGCCGCGGCTAGCGCCTCGGAGAGGCGGTAGCGCGCGGCCGCGGAGAGGCGAGGACCGGGAGGCTGGGAAGGATGCTGGAGGTTCGGAAAGGGACTCGTCTCTCCCCGCCCACCCACCCCGCCCCGCTCCGCCTCCCCGAGGAAAAGCGAGGACCCAGAGGGCACCGAGCGAGCCGGCCTCCCTCAGCCCCTCCTCCACCATCCTGCTGGGGGCTGGGAGAGGGCAGGCGTGGGGAGGGGTGTGGCGGGGGCGGGGGTGTTGCGTGGGGGCGCTGCTGGGGGCGGGGGACCGGCGAAAGTTTCTTTTTGGTCTTTTTTGGAGGGAGCTAGTGGGGGCTTCTCGCCCAAGGTGAGGAACCAGCCCTGGGAGTGAGGACTTGACCCCCGCCCCCGTAAATGGCAGGAAGGCACTTGGTAAACTCCCAGGAGCTGGGTATGCGGGTGAAGGCAGCATTCCTTCGCACCAATATTTGCTCCCGGGTCAGGCTCAGCCTGGGGTCTCCGGACGGGAGACGCTGGAAGCGGGGAAGGAAGGGAGCTGTAAAAAACCACAGCGCCTCTGCTGCCGGCGGGAAGGGGACATTCCAGGGAATGAGATGCCCCTGACAGAGGCCGAAGAGCCAGACGCCCCTAGGAGACCAGACGAAGAGCAACGTGTAGCCCCACCCCCCGACCGAGCTGTCAGGAGGTTCTGCATCTGAAAGAGAAAGACAGCTGGGGTTCCAGGTATGGCTGGATGCCTTCCCTTTGGGCTGTGCGTGTGTGTGTTCTGCCCCAGGATTTGCCAGATGGAAACACAGCTGGAGCTATAGGTGGGAGAGAGGGATTGGGCTTTCAGCCACCTACCTCCTTTTTCCTGAAAATCCACTGGAAGTCAGCTCCTGCTAGCAGGTGGGTGTGGCTTGCCCTGTGCCGGGGATCAAATGGCTGGAACCTATAGAATCAATGATGCTAAATCCCCTTCAGGAGGAAAGGAACAGAAAGTTCCAGCGGCCAACCCAGTGCACACTCCCAGTCTGGAGCAGAGCCACATGGAGGCGCCTTGCTGAGCCAACCTGGTGTCCCCAGGGCATGCCCAGCTTAAATACTCCTTGAGAAGAAGGCAGTTTAGGGAATGTCCCTCTTGGTTTGCATCTACTCTGAAATGTTTCTCTATCCCATCTGCCCTCTCGCTAAACCAGAGCCAAACCAGGAACAGTGTCCGGATGCACATTAAATGAGTGGTTTACTGGTCCTGGGAGCTCAAAGGGCAGAAGCGTCCTGAATTAGCAAAATGACAGAGGCCAGTGAACCTCATGTGTGTGTCATCCCAGGGGTCCCAAATCCCTACCTTAGGGCTGCCTACATGGGGATGGGGTTTTCAAAACAGGGGTGCCAAAATTAACTAAGACTCTACCGTGTCAGGACCGGGGGAAGATGTCTGATTTCACTTAATGCTTTCAACCACCTTGACAGGTGTGTGTTACTACCCCAAGTATACACACGAGGAAATGGAGGTTCACGAGAGTAAAGTCACACAGCTCATAAGTGACGGAGCTGGGACTTGAACTCAGGCACGTTAGCCTCCAAAACACAGGCTGAAAAGCAAAGCCAAGACACTCCTTCCCAAATTTAGGAAGAGGACAAACATTTCCACCCCACGTCCCCCAACACACAAACACATACTCACAAACTCACCTTATACTACACACAGGCCAGCTCCTCCTTCCGCAGATGTGAAGCAGCCCTCCTCTTCCTCTCCACCAAGCCACATCCCTGGTGTCCATGTTTCTCACAGTGCCAGGCACTCCTCCTACAGGAAGACTTCCCTGATGCTCCTTTGCAGTCTTTGGCTCATCAGCCTTTTCAACAAGTCTGTGGATCTCTAACTCCATACCAGACACTCCGTTGGTTTTGGGGAGACAAAGAGGAATGGGACACATTTCCCACCCTTGATAACTCAGGGTTCAGTGGGGCTGGAGCCAGTGTACGTTTGCAAACTGGCCCTGTACACACAGAAGGCAGGGAGAGACCAAAGAAAGAGGCAGCCGCTCCGGGTTGGTCGGTGGCAGGTTAAATAAGCAAGAGAACTTACACACGAGGTTAGTCTTGGGCGCTGTGAGCGGAGTAAATCTCTGCACCCACCACCCAATTGTAGAAGTTGGTACAGAGGCCTTAAGTGGGCTCAGGCACATATACCATCCAGATGGTCTCAGCACCACCTTACTCTCTCGAGGCCGTGTCCTTAAGCAGCTTCTAGCTTGGGGAACGCACACTCCAAAGACAGGGAAGGCGAGGAAACTCTGATTGCCCTGGTCGCGTCCTCTTGAAGACCTCCCCCAAGACTCCGCCCCTCCTCGTGACCCGCTCTAGTTTGCACCGCGCCCCGCCCTCCTCTGAAACGTTCCCGGGAAAGGTCAGCCCGGGTTTCACTAACGTGGAGCTCGTTAGATGGTTATCTGGCTACATTGGAGGCAGATGCCACAGCAACAATACAAGCACATGCAAGAGAAGCACAGGTTAAGACAATAATTCCCCAAATCAGTGGCAGCTTCTCCCACCAAGAGCCGCCTGTTCAGAACCACTGATTTATAAGTCCCCTAGGCTGGGGGCCGGAACACTTAGGGCATCCACTTGTGGCCTTGTGTGATTTAGTAAAGCCAGCACAGTAGCAGACAGAAGACTCACCAGGTATGAACACACAACATTCTGCTTGGCTAATGACACAGGTGCCTCCTGGCGAGGCCGTGATGATGTCCAAGGCCCTCCTATGTTGGAGGACAGCTTTTCTCATGAGAGACATGTCAGTGTTCAGTAAGGACAGCCTTTGTTGGCCTTCATTCAGGGCTTGCTGGGGGATTTAATAAGGGCCTCCGTGTGTGCTACAGTGTCCTCCAGGCTGATGGAGGGGACAAAGATGGCGGCCCAATGATGGTACCGGTGGGAAACAGAACGTGTGTCCCGGGCCTCGAGGAGAGGGAGGTGGCAGCTTTAGGAACTTGACCTGGTTGTGCGCACCATTCATCTTGGCCAGGGCAGGCAGCACTGTCAGGTGTGAGGAGATGGACTGGGGGCGGGACAGGCCAGACCAGGACCCCACCTTTTCCCCTCAACGCTGTGTGTTTCATTCCAGGTCTAGTGTGTTTCCACAGGCTCAGCCTGCAGCAGGACAACGGGATCCCAGTGGAGACTGAGTAGCTGTTCCTTACCCAGGGGTGCAAAGCAATCCACCCATCCCGATGGGATGTCCCATTGCAAATTCCAGTAGAGGAAGCCTCTCCCAGGCATGACGGGGTTTGGTATTCTCAGCAGCACAGCTAGCTAATCCACGGTGAGAGTCCGGGCAATGGGTTGTTTCCCACCATTTCCATATCTTTACGGGATCGGGTGCCTCGGCAGGGGTCCCCAGTGTGGTATATGGGGCAACAGGCCCTTACCTGACCGAGCTGGTGCTACATGTTAGTAATTTTATCTGCTGCTTTAATATCCCATTTTTCCTTTCTACTTACCCTGCTGCTTGCAGGGTATAGGGGAGAAGGACCCCTCATTCACTGTTATTTCTTTTGCCCCATCTTGTACACCATGACCTTTTCAGTGTGACCCCCGTCACTATCTATTCAATGACGGTATCCATCCACGGTACTCAGCCTCTCTAAGCTCCCCCAGTGGTGGCAGCCTGGTTTGCACAGTCACAGGGGAAAGCTTGGGTTAAGCGAGACGCTGTGTCCACACAAACCAGGGCAAATTTAGAACCCTCACTCAACAGGAGGGGGCAAATGTAATCCATTTGCCAATCTCTCGCCACTGGGTGCTCCAGTGGACAGCCCCACTCGCCTTCGGCAGTTGCCTTGAGCGTTGCTTAGAACACATAGGACAGACATGCTGTTACTACATTTACCAGATCACTGTATTTCGAGGGCAACCCGGTGTCCTTGGCAACACACTATTCCACCGGAGCGCCACGTGTCCTCTCTTCCTATGCACCCAGTGTATCTACTGAAGGGTCAGTTGCTACGGCTTGTACCCAAGCTAGGGCATCAGCTTCCTGATCACCAGGTGTCAGTGCCTCCTGAGTCGGGACATGGAAACAGTGAGGACGGCCTCAGGCTCTTGCAGGTGAACCCAAATGTCTTTTCGCCTATCCTGACCCCACGGGGGCTTATTCATGATCATCTACCCCTAGGCTTCCCTTTGTCCAAGCCTTAGAACAGCCCTTTAGAACAGCCCGACCATCAGTGCAAAGGGTTAACAGCCAGGGCTCATGAGTGATCACCGCCACATCACTTGGAGTTCAGCCCTCTGGCTGCTGTGTTTCGTTCCTGTTTCCAGGCGTCTATGTACAAGGCATCAGAGGGAAGTTCTCCCACTCCCTCCCTACAGGCCACAGGAATAACGGCAGGTGCATTTGGAGAATGTACTTTCTCTACAGGGCCTAGGAGCACCTACCTTTCTAGAGACAGTGGGCTGGTGGACAGGGTACTCCCCTGCTACAAATATATGTGTCACTTAGTCACAGCTGGGGTTTGAGCCAAGACAAGTGTGTAGATGGAACATATTCTCAACCCACCCCTTGATAGGAAGGGAGGTTCTTACCAGGATGTGCTGTTCCTTTGTGAGACTCAACCCAGAGGAGCACTGTGTACCCTGCCAGGACCTGTTGTTTTATAGGAGTATATAGGGTTTCTGCCCCCTCCCAGAGCTGGGACCAAAGTCCTAGAGGTTCTCTCTCCTTCTGCTGTCTTTGCTGCAGTACCCAGTCATACCTCTAGGAGTCCCAGACACATCTAACTCAGATGATAGCCCTGCTCCAGAGATGCCCGGAACTTTCATCTGCTTCACTAGCATTTTTGCCTTCTCAGAGGCGGCTCACTCATCTCATCCCCAGTCCCATACTTTACCAGGCGGCATAAGGGACAGGTGGGGGAAAAAGTCCTCCCAAACCCCCAAATCCCTACAAAGGCTGGCGTCTCTTTCATGTTCTTAGAGGTTGGATAGCCTTGCATCTTGTTAATCATAGCTTCTGGGACGACACATCTTACCCAACCAAACGACTCTCAAAAACCTCATGGTAGTGCCTGGCCTTGAATTTTTTTGTGGATTCACTGCCCATCCTCTCCTCACAGATGTTCCAGCAAAGTCTGCAGAGGGGCCCTGCTTCAGAGGCAAGTCTTCACATGTTAACATTCTATCGTCAACATAATGGATCCATTTTACTGATGTGGGGAAGGAAAACAAGGACAGGTCTCGGGCTACCATCCATGACATGTGGTGGGCTGTACAGTAGCCTGGGGAAGCCCTTGAAAGGTCCACTGTTGCCCCTCCCACGTGAGGGCAAATTGATCTTAGTTATCAGAAACCTGTACTTATCAGAGTGTTTCATGAATCTTCAAGATGAAACACGTTTGCAGGAACACTTTTGCAAAAGCATCAGAGTAAAACAGTAATTGTCTGTAAATGACAAAAGACTTTAAAATGGCCATGGTTAAGATTTGAGGAGAGTTTGTTATAATGCAATTGACAAGGACGTTCGTTTATTTCTGTGACATAGATTTTAAAATTATGGCTGATAATGTTATACCAGGACATATCAGGTTTTTAGGAATTTCATACAAATATACTGTAAAGAAAGTTTAGCATTTACTTATTTGACAGTGCTTCCCATGTAATTTAACGTATTTTTAAAGCCTAATTAGTTTAATATCTCTTTTATAAGGAGAACGAACACATCTTTTGAGATATTCCAGGGGCCATCTGGAAAATTCCAGAGTTAGTTCAAAGTCAATAAGAATTCATTTAGAATTTGATTTTTTTAGGAAGTTTGTCAAAAATATCAAAAGGTTTTAAAGTGCTGGGTTAAATAGGATCGTAGTTCCCTGTGAAACAATACTTAGTTATCCATTTAACCAAAGTGACAATTGAAGACAAAGGCAAATGCAGAAAGTTACATAGTTTACAAAAAAACTTAGCTGTTTTAATAGAGAAAACTCAGTTTCTTAAGTAATCAAAGATTTAATAAAGATAACATGAAGCACAGGAAATTATTTTGATAAAACACAAAATCTTTGTTTTCTAGGCAGATTATTTAAAAGGGAAAGAAAAACCTTTCACAATTCTAAATATTAATCTTCTCTTCACATTAGTCCACGAAAACTTTGTTCTTCTAGCAGATGAAAGAAAGTTAAGTTTTAGTTTTACATAAATATGCTATTGATATTAAAGCTTATTTTTCTTTAAGCCAATTAAATAGAGCTCTTTTACAAACTAATTTTGGCAATGCACTCCAGAGGTGCAAAAAAAAATCACATATATATAACATTTATCCATAGACGTACATAAACACGCAGACAGACACAGAGACCCCATGGTTTTCATTCCAAACCTTTAGCCATGGCACAGCAATATAAAGCTCACCAGTTTATAAATAACAGTTGAATCCGTTCGCTGTCTCTGACCGACAGAACACGTTCGGGTTTCCCTCTCAAATGACTAAAGCTTTCTACTGATATTTGTGGAGAAGACTTTTAAAGTTTGTATTTGCCCTTGACAAACAACCTTATCGAGGATGTGGACTAGATTTGGGGAAAGGGACTTTCTATAGCAGTCTGTATTCTTTTTTTGTTTGTTTGTTTGTTTTTGCAGTAAGCGGGACTCTCACTGTTGTGGCCTCTCCCGCTGCTGCGTAGCCTGTGCTCAGCGGCCATGGCTCACGGGCCCAGCCGCTCCGCGGCATGTGGGATCTTCCCGGTCTGGGGCACGAACCCGTGTCCCCTGCATCGGCAGGCGGACTCTCAACCACTGCGCCACCAGGGAAGCCCTATAGCAGTCTGTGTTCTTAAAAGCCTCTTCCCCCCATCATTTTTTTTTCAGTCCCAGACAACATTTCAAATACATGATGAGATTTACAACTTTGGGACTGAGAAAGAATGCAAGTTTCCTCCTAGGAGTTTTGGGGTCCATTTCTCTATTGTCAGAAGTCTAGGGTAATTACTATTTAAAGTTTTCCTTTGCATTAGGGGTCTGAGCACTCCGGTTCATTGTCAATCATGGTAACATCCTCCCCTTTTATCTATTTATTTTCCCAGGGATTCTACCTCTTACCTAATCAGGCTTTGTCGCAAGTGCTCAGAGTTTAATCTGCCGCAGCAGCTCGTGCCCTCCTAGCTTTGCAAAATAGCACAAAGTCCCCATCTTATTATTCTGCTCTCCCACCTTGTCTGCAGCCCTAAAGCTAGCAGAGCACTAGATGCCTGCGTGTCCTTCTCTGACCTCAGCTCCTCCTCCAACTTTCTAACTTGAGCTTTAGCCACTAGTTGGGTGGGCATCAGAGTCCAGCCAAACTGTCCACAGTAGGGGCCAACGATCCGTTTCTCTTCTTTGTCACAGGGCACTATGTGCATTTCATCAGACAAGCACATTAAAGCAGCTGGCATTTCCTGGGTGTCCAGATTTCCCCTGTGGATACCTCTTTTCCAAGACCCATTTCTCTGCTTTCCTGGCTGGCTTGCCAATTGTTGGTTCTCAAACGGCCCCCATACATGGAGGGCAAGGAGAGACCAAGCAAAGAGTCAGCCACTCCCAATTGGTCGGTGGCAGGTGTAATAAGCAAGGGAAGGCTTATTGGGGGGCTGCAAGATGAGTAGATCTCCACTCCCACCGCCAAATCTTAATAGTTTATATAGAAGCCTTAACTGAGTTGAGTCACACCACCTCACTCTCTCAAGGTTGCACCCTTGAAATAGCGCCTAGTATGGGAATGGTGGGTGAAATGTACCTTCCAAGGACAGGGAATCTCTAATTGCCTGGGTCTAGCCGATTGAGTCAACCAGCAGTTACATCTTCTCAGTGACCTCTTACAACAGGTAGAGAGACACAAGTCCCAGTATAATACACACGGTCCCTTCTCTACAGCAAGGAGAGCAAGAGAAATGGGTTCCTTGTCTAGCAATGCCCAGCTGGAAAACAAGTTCCTCCATCCCGCCATGTTCCTTCCACCCCCAACCTTACCTGTGCTGCCTTCCACCCTCTGTCCCCACAGCTCAGATCTGCTTCTCCCCTTGAAACCTCTTCTTTTCACACAATTATATTTTCTCTCAGTTCACACCCCACACATGCTTTCTCTTGTGTGCAGAAATGGATCTCCAAGCTGTTCTAATTAACCTCTCCCCCATTAAAACATGTTCACTTGTTAAAAAAACAAAAAAAACAAACAAAAAAAACATGTTCACTTGTTAAAATCCCCACTGGTGTGTTTTGACCACTACAGACATAACACGGCTGCACAACATGGCAGAGTCGTGCAGTCACCCTGAATTTGAATCTCCAATCTACTGTGACTCTTATTGTCCTGTAACTTTGGGGAAGTTACTAAAACTTTCTGGACTTCAGTTTCCCCACCTCCAGAATGGTGAGAATTATAATGGCTCCCTCATAGCATCTCTTGTGCAAATGAAATGATATACAGCTTATAAAGTCTCTGATACAATTTAGACACTTAGCGATTGGCTCTTGATGATTATTCAAGGAAGGTTCTTTCCATGTGGGTGTTCCCTTCCAGGTGACTGGGGGACCATTTAGAGCACTTGAAAGTGTCGTTTTCCCAGAACACTACATACCTGAGGGTATCACCATCCCTACCAGTAAGTCAAAGTGATAGAGATCCTTCCTGGTCAGGGTCAAACATACTCCTCATTCTGTTCTGCTGCTTCTTCATGCCCTCAAGTTCCTCTCAACGTCTTGTGACATGGCTCTTGACCAAAGTTTTCCCAAACAGCCTAGGCATTTGGGGGTAAGGTGGGAGGATCAGGGAGAATGGCCATGATGGTGCATTTCATTACCAAGCATTTGGCTCTGTACTTGACACTGTGTGGATGTTATCAATAACAGTGAGAGAGTGGTACTCCCAAAGCCCATTTTACAGATGAGAAAGCCTAGGACGCAGAGGAGAGCTACCTTGCCCAGAGTCTCACAGCTAAAACATGGCAGAGCTGATAATCAAACCCAGGAATGTCCGAATCTAAAAGATAATGTTCCACGTCCCTAATAAAAAATGCTTCCACAAGGTCTCAATAATGCAGACCATCACGGTGCCAGCTTTGAATATGAAACATCTAAGTTATAGAATATCCTTCAAGAAGTACTGCTGCACAGTTTCCTGGCGTATATAGGAATTCAACTTGATGGCTAATAGAATGTTGCTACATGGCTCTTGTTAAACACCCTCTTTAATAGATAAGACTCCTTTGCAATTAGCAGTCTGGTTTATATACAAACATCAGATAGTCCAGGATCCTTAAAAATGCTTTTGTGTTGTTCAGTTGGTTAAGGATTTCTGTCTTCTGATTTACAATGCCTATTCACTTAGCACTCTGGGGTGTGTAGAGGTACGAGGGGATGGGGTTTAGACTGGGTGTATGTGGCCCAGACTTTCATGCTCTCCCTTAATTTTGTGTAATAATGGTCTTTTTGATGCAGGCAAAATAAGTATGACTAAACACTAAAAAAATTTTCCAGATAAATTTATTTGCAAATAAAATAATTTAACTCCCTAATAGACAATGTGCCCAGATTTTTGTTGTGGTAAATGTATTCACTTATAAGTGAATAAATGAACGCATGGATGAATTCACTTTCTTTGGCATTGAGGCTGCTTTACCGAGATGCAAGGAGAGGGACCCTTTCCTAACCCTGGGGAACCTGGGCCCTGTCCAGAGCCCAGAGCCTGGAGCCCGAGGAAGGTGAGGGGACAAAGTGCCACCCCCACCCCCCCACCCCTCACCACCACCACCACCCCGGCCTCCAGTCTCCTGCAAATAGTGACAGGAGGAGGGTTAGGAAGCTGAGATCTACAATCAGCTTGAATGCTAATTTGCTACTTAACGTTTGCTAGATACAAGTTACTGCCACCATCACTCCCTAATTGAAAAAAAAAGAGATGCATTCCTTTCTAATATACAGATGGCATTATTAATTATTATTTCAAACTCAGAGGGGCCTCAGTATACAACTTTTTCTCCTGGCAAGCCATTCCCCTAAAGAAAGGGTAAAGATCAATTGTTATAAACCAAAGCATTTTTCTGCTGTTGGTTGGTTTATAAATAAACACCTCATACAACAACTATTCCCATTTAGTTACTTCAGTGTACACTTAGCAAACAATTTGTCATGAAGGGTATACCAGGCAGGGGCATTAAGCAAAGGTGGGCGTAAGTGTAGCTTATTGAGATTTTATTTATAGTTGCTTTATTTTTTTTTTTCTTCCTGGTGAAAACTACAGAAGCCAGGGCACACAGAGTGGACTTTGGGGGCTCAGCGACCAGTTGATCTGAGTCCTGGAATGGATACAACCTGCTGTGTGGCTGTCGGAAAACCAGGTGACATCTCTGTGCTGTTTCTTCATTTGTGCTAAATCACTGCGGAGGCCTCCTCCTGCGCCATCTTCCTCTGCTGCTGCAATTTGACACAAGCCCTGACCAAATCATAAATGCCTAGTTAATGGGATAAAAATGAGTTTGAATCTGGGATTCTGGTCATTAACCCCATGTCACCATCTGCTGGAGCAGTGGGATGACAGGGCCAGGTGAATTCAAATCACCCAATGCTTGTTAAACATGCAGATTCTGCAGATTCCTGCTCTGCTCCCCCTCCCATCCCCTTCACCTCGCTGAATCAGACTCTCTAGGGGCGGGGCCTAGAAGGCTCTCTTCCCTTACGGGGTTATGGAGGGCACATTGGGAACCCCACCCAGACCCAGCCATGTCCCAGGAGCTCTTCCTCTCCATCAGGCATGCCAAGCTGGTTTTGCCTTCGCATTTCCCTCTGCCTGGGCAGGCTTCCCCCGTGGCTGGCTTCTGCTCATAAATCACCTGATTGGAGAGGCTGTGGCTGGCCTCCTGTCTCCACTCTCCACCCCACTCACTATGCCATCACATGCTCCCTTTTCTTCTCAGCACTCATCATTTTTTTGAAATTCATCTCATCTCCTTGTGAATTATCTGTTGCTTCTACTAGGCCCTTCACTCCACCCCTATCCCCAGCGCAGAGACCCTGCCTGGCTTGTCGGAGGCTGTGCCCCAGCATGAGGGATGAGGGAGGGGCTTGTTAATACGCGAAATCGTGAATAAATCAACACCGGATGAATTCCCTTATCTCTGATGCTACTTCTCTGAGATGCAAGAATGGGGACCCTCTTCTGACTATAGGGAAACTGGGACCTGCCCTGAGCCTTGTTCCTGAGGAAGGTGAAGGGCAGCTCCTGCCTCCCAAACCTGTTCACTGTGTCCCCAGCACCCAGGAAAGACCTCAGTGGAGCCACAGCCCGTGCATTCAGCAGGAGTCTATGCACCCAGGGAATCTCAGCTGGGGTTATTTGACCAGAAAATCCTGACTTCAAGGGTATTGATTAAGTTCTCCTTAACTTCATGGTCTACAGATTCATGGGTCCTGGTGAAAGTTGAGGTCAGGTATGAACTGCATGCTAGTTACCTACCCAACTAAGAGGTTGTTGCATCTGACTCGCCCTGACTTTGCATGGACAGCTGACCTTGACACTTCCCATACAAGCTTCTCTCCACTTTCCTAATCAGATAGGATAATGATATCATAAAGAAATAACTAAACAATAAGTGTTTAATCACAGTTTGCCAGCGTGAAGTAAGGAAGACAAACACAAGAGGGCCTCCGATCTCTTCCTTACCCTCAATCAATTTTTGGATATAACCAGATGTTAGCTTTTAATGAGTCCTCGCCCCTTCGTACAGAATCAGTGGCTGCTTCCTCTTATTTAGTTTGCTTTCAATGAGACACAGCGACGTATAGTTCCTTAGTCACCTACAGCCTGCCCCTCCAGGTAGGCCGAGGAAAACTCCCAGGCCATGCTCTTTTTATCCTGTTTAAAGACACAAAAGTCCTCTCTCATATAAATGAAGCAGGCCTGGCTCAAATCTACCCCACGGGTAGAAGCCGGTACCCAGGGCACCAAGGCCCTGATTTCTGCTTTGATTTCGTGTCATTTCCCTTATCCTCAGGGTGTGGAAGTCTGCTCCACCCCACCTCTCTCCTGTCCACCCTCTGCTTTATGTTTTTCTTCTCTAGGTCTTCTTTATTTCGTGTTTTTGTCTTTGTTCACCCTCCTCTTTGAGTCTGCCTCTGCGCCTCTTTCCCCTGGGAAGGAAGTCGGAGAAAGAAACCACTGCTGTTTGGTTTTGCTCTGTCTCTCCATCCCCAGAGCCAACTGCTTCCCACATAAGGACAAAGAAATGGAAATGCCCTGAAATCAGCAAGCCACAGACAGGCTTTCAAAAAAAACTTTGTTAGCACCATTCTGGCCTTAGGTGAGCCTTAGAAGACCAGCCAAAGAAGCAGAGGGCCAAAGAAGCTGGTCCTGCCCTGCTGCTGAGTGGAACTTCCTCTCCCCCTTGTGGTTACAGCTGCTTCTGATCTTCTGGAACAAGTCGTTCACGGTGGTGGTATTTTATCAAAACTTGATCTCTTTCTAATTTCACAGCCTCCTTGACCCATCAACCCTCTCCCCTAACCACCTACCTTCTTATATCAGTGCCCGCCCCTCCTCTACCCTGTTCCCCTCTCTATTCATCCATCTGCTCTTTTCAAAAGGGTTTCACTGTGTGGATCGGGGTGCACTTCACTTGGGTACCTGTTTGCATTTGATGGCTTTTCTGTATGTCCTGCATTCATTTCCATTCCATTTATTTACTCTCTAGCTCTTTCATAAAACAACATGAAATCAAAGCAATGAACTGGGAATAAGAAAGAGGTCAACGGGCTTCCCTGGTGGCGCAGTGGTTGAGAGTCCGCCTGCCGATGCAGGGGACACGGGTTCGTGCCCCGGTCCGGGAAGATCCCACATGCTGCGGGAGCGGCTGGGCCCGTGAGCCATGGCCGCTGAGGCTGCGCGTCCGGAGCCTGTGCTCTGCAACGGGAGAGGCCCCGGCAGTGAGAGGCCCGCGTACCGCAAAAAACAAAAAAAAAAGAAAGAAAGAGTCGACGGGATTGAGGAAGAAGGGAGCGACACATTTGCGTTTACCATCACGTTCATCTTTCTCTCCGCATCTGTGTGCACCCCACTAAGATTCATTACACGGGTGTTAGTGCGTCCAAGCCCGCGGTCAGCACTTGAAGGGAATAAGGAGGTAGAAAGAGGTAGAAAGCATAGCCCTGCTCCCATGGTACGTTTCGTCTCACAGGCGAAGCACTAATCATGTCTTATATCTGTATCACACTTGATGTGAAGCTCTCATACAGGCATTTTCCTATCTGATTTCGGTAAGCAGAAGAGGAAACTGAGGCTCAGTGAGTTGAAGGACCCTGATAACATAGTAGGAGTATCTGGGCTCAAATCCCAATTTCCTGACTCCAGATTTCATGTCCTTCCTACTCTGCTATTATTCTAACCAAGCTCCCTCCTGACACTTCCCAGAGCTATGACACGGTGAAGATGTGTGGCAATGCCACGTCGACTGGCCATGACAAGAATTGTTGGCTCTAGGGAAAATGAAATCAACGAAGGTTGGAGAAAGCGGCAAGGAAAGATGGGCGGGAGATGGAGTCCAGAGGAAGAGACAGGACTTGGCCAGAGGGCTACACTGGGGAGTCCTTTCAGACCTTGTGTGTCCTTGTGTGCGGCATCCAAAGGGCCGTGGAGGAGCTACAGAGAGGCTGTTTTCAAAAGCTTACTGTGGAAGGAGTAAGAAAGAGGTAATCCTCTTTTCCCTTAATCTCTGTTTATACACATATAAATGTATACATATGTATACTTCTCCTTTTTCCTTATCTGATTATGCCTTCAAACAGCAAGGATTTATTGCCTGCTAATTTGGTCCAGGTACTTTGATAAAGCCTTGTGGGAGGACACCAACAAGTAAGAGACACCATTTCACTGTTGTTGGAGTAGGTAATTGATGAGACGTGACTGCCAGTTGACCCTCCACCTGTCCCCAGGCAATGAGAGGCTCCTCACACCTCCCCTGTCCTTGGAATGTAGGTTTTGCTCACAGAGCCCACAGTGGGAGCCGGTTTCAAGGACCAGGCAGGAGAGAGCAATGTGGTGTTGAGACCATCTGGATGGTGTACTGGGACTGAGCCCACTTAAGGCCTCTATATAAACTTCTAAGATGCTGGTGGGCCGGTGCAGAGATCTATTCATCTTGCTGCGCCCAAGAAAAGCCTCCTCTGTAAGTTCCCTTGCTTGTTAAACCCGCCACCGACCAATCCAGAGTGGCTACCTCTTTCCTTGGTCTCTCCTTGCCCTCCATGTTCAGGGGCCAGTTTGTAAATTAATGGTTGTCCCCAGGGAGTGGGCAGGGCAGGGGTCTGTGCATAATGCAAAGAAAGCTCGAGATTGGGGGATATCAGGGGCGTGGCACTGAAATGTCCTATTAAGTTCTCTGTACAAATTGGATTTCCATGGAGGGAAGGGATCAGCGTGCATTGGGAGCCAACATCTCATTTCATCCTATGAGGTTATTCTGCCCATTTTACAGACGAGAAGACTAAGGCTTCAAGAGGTTAAGTAAATTGCCGTAAATTCCTACTGTTGGTGTGGGAATGAGCTTCCAGTGAGAGTCCAGGGTCACTGAATCCTGCTGCTGCCCATGTGCCCCGAGAGGCTGTGGAGGCCTGTGGTCCAGGGTTCAGGTGCTGGTGAGGAACGGCTGTGTCCTGGATCCACCACTCACTAGCTCTGTGACTTAAAGCATGCTCTTTAGCTTGTCTAAACCTTGGTTTGCTGATCTGTAAAATGGGGATAGTCCCAGTACTCACCTCCTAGGGCTGACGGGAGGATCTGATGAATTGAAATGTGTAAAGCACTAATCAGTATCTAAGAAAAGCTCAGTAAGCATACCTGTCAATATTAACATGGTTATTATTACTACAATAGTCAAAAGGAGACCCAGGTGACGTGGAGCCGCAGCCTGTGGACTTGTGATCTTTTTTTTGTCCCCATGCTGAATGGGAAGTGTGCAGTGAGGAATCAGTGTTTAAACATGAGAGCAGACAAGCAGTATTCATAAGCCAGGGTCCAGGTGGGTACCGCAGACAAGGAGAAAACTCTCACCGCTGGGTTTAGGGCCTTTCCCCTGAGATGGGTGGGGACAGTCTGATAAGGTCACTTACATATCAAGTTCTCTAGCAGCCTACGGAGATGTGCTGCTCAATAAGACATGCTCCCACGAGCTGTGGTGCCGCTTGCACCCGTATTTGGCTGGACCTGTTTCCTCCCTGGAGAAACACAGAGGCCAGGTGACTCCCATGGTCCCTTGCAGACCTATCCCTCAGTAGTTCTGTGGTTGTGTGAACAATCACTCCGCCGGGTTCCGTCCCAGAGAAGACGCAGCGGTCTTCCCAAAGCTGGAGACCCAGACATTTTTGCTCCTGGTTCATGTTAAGTTTATTTTTCTGTGAGGGCTGCGGGGTGAGGACCATCTCCCGACAAGGCCAGTGGTCTTGGAGGATGAACTCCTTACCCCATTCACCCAGCAGTGCTCCCTACAGGAGCCCCACCCTCTTTCCTGAACACGTGACTCCTACTTCTCTGTCTCTCTCCAGGACCTGCCAACCAAACTCTGAAACCAAATTGCCAGGCACCTCTAAGGAACTGTGGATTTTACTGTCCATAACGGAGCAGGTTCTGTGTGTCAGGTCAGAGTCCTAAAAGTCAGGAGAGACTCAAAAAGGATTCTGGCCAATGCCCTTCATCCACAGAGCTGGCAGGTGGGTGAGAGGCCTGCTGTGAGCACACTGGCCACAGGTCTGTGATGGGGCTGGCCGTGTGCAGGGGACTAAGGTGGGCTGAGAGTGAAATTAGCATCAAAGTTCCAATCCCAGCCCTGAGGCTGACGTGGAGGCATTCCAGAACTCTCTCCAGACATATCCAACTTTATTCCTCAAGGTGGACACTTATGGGGCTTCCCTGGTGGCGCAGTGGTTAAGAATCCGCCTGCCAGTGAGGGGACACGGGTTCGAGCCCTGGTCCAGGAAGATCCCACATGCGGCGGAGCAACTAAGCCTGTGCGCCACAACTACTGAGCCTGCGCTCTAGAGCCATGAGCCACAACTACTGAGCCCATGTACCACAACTACTGAAGCCCACGCACCTAGAGCCCACGCTCCACAGCAGGAGAAGACACCGCAATGAGAAGCCCGCGCACTGCAACCAAGATCAGCCCCCGCTCACCCCAACTAGAGAAAGCCCACACACAGCAACGAAGACCCAATGCAGCCAAAAATAAATAAAACTTAAAAATTTATTTTAAAAAAAGATAGACACTTATGGTGTGCCAGTAACTATGTCAAGAATGTACCTGAATTGAGTCAGTTCATGGGATTTTCTCAACTTCAGCACCATCACCCTTTGGGGCTGGATAATTCTATGTTGTGTGGGAGGCTATCCTGTGCATCGTAGAATGTTTAGCCTCATTCCTGACCTCTGCCCACCAGATGCCAGCAGCATCACTGCCCCTAATTGTGACAACCAAAAATGTTGACTCCTGGGGGCAAAAACACTCAAGAAGCACGGAGCGACTCCTAATGTAGACCAGGCAGGTGGGTGCTATTACCATGTCCACTTCGTAGCTGTTCCCTCCCTAAACGGAGGCATAGCAAGGTTAAACGTGTATCCAAGGTCACACAGCCAGGAATCACGGAGAGCTGCCAGTCCGCTTCCACAGCCCACAGGTGTTCCGTTCACCGTGTTGCTCGTCACTGCCTGCCTGGTGCTGAGGGCTCGGTAACATGCAATACCCCACGCAGGGATGGACTGTTACTCAAGGCAGTCCCTTCCGTTCATCCTCCACTTCACTACCTTTCTTCCCGTGAGCCACACGACAACGCTTCATTGTAGATCTCACTCCCCTTTATAAATGAGCCCATGGAGAGCTGGATCGACGGGAGGGAATTGCCCCAAGTCACAGAGCAGATAAGCCACCAGGGTCCAGACTTGGTCCCACGTCTGGTAATCGTATGCCCTTCATTACTCAGAGGGGAGTAAACACTGATGAAACGACGGGAGGCAGGCAAAAGACTTCATAAAAAATAAATGCAAATCCAGGAGTGGAGATATTTATCCATCCACGATAACGGATATACCTTTATTATGGGATGGTATAAAACCAGATCAAAGGAGAACACATGAACTGACAAAGCCTGACTGCATGAAAGATGGGGAAGGTTCACGGACAGCGTTGGCTACGTTTAATTAACTTTGCTGGGAAAACAGTCTGAGGCTGGCGCTTGAAACCAAAACACCATCTTCACTTAAAGTAACGATACATGCGGTCCTAGGAGGAGAGTTACGAGCCACTCGAGCTTGGAGTTGTTGATTAAAACCATGCCAGTGCTTGAGCAGTTTGAAAGGCAATCCCGATTCTAAAGTAACCACGTACATGTGTGCATCTAGTGGGTTCTGTGGGCTGCACATCCGTGGACACTGAAATGTCCTACTTAGTTCTCTGTACAGATGCAATTTCCACGGAGGGAAGGGAATCAACATGTATCAGGAGCCAACATCTCATTTCATCCTATGAGGTTATTCTGCCCATTTTACAGACAAGAAGACTGACGCTTCAAGAGGTTAAGTAAATTGCCGTGGTCCCACTGTTGGTGTGGGAATGAGCTTCCAATGAGAGTCCACGGTCACTGAATCCTGCTGCCCATGTGCCTCGAGAGGCCATGGAGCGCTGCAGTCCAGGATTCAGGTGCTGGTATCGGAACAGCTGTGAGATAAGTCCTGGATCCACCACTCACTAGCTCTGTGACTTAAAGCACGCTCTTTAACTTGTCTAAGCCTTCGTTTGCTCATCTGTAAAATGGGGATAATCCCAGTACCCACCTCCTAGGGCTGATGGGAGGAGCTAATGAGTTGAAATGTGTAAGCACTAATAAGTATCTAAGAAAAGCTCAGTAACTATAGTTGCCATTATTAACACCATTACTATTATTACTAATATTGTCAAAAGGAGACCCAGGTGACATGGAACCACACCCTGTGGACCCTGTCCCCACGCAAAATGGGAAGTGTGCAGTGAGGAATCAGTGTTTAAACATGAGAGCAGACAAGCAGGGTGACATCAGTATTCATGAGCAAGGGTCCAGGTAGGTCCTGCTGACAAGGAGAAAACTCTCAGAACCAGGTTCAGGGCCATCTCCCCTGAGATGGGTGGGGACACTCTGATAGGGTCATCTGTGCCCTATTATGTATTGCTTGCAGGTCTCACTACCCTAAAAATACTGTGATGCTGAGCTCCCCCTCCTTTGTGGGAACATCATCACACAAGGATCTGCACTTTAAATTTTTGTCTACTTAAGTCCCGAAAGAGCGTCATAAAGAGTCTTCTTTTGCTTTCAGAGGAAACAGGGATCAAGCCCTCACTGGGCTTCAGCTGTTTTTACATCCATTTTTATCTTGACATACAGCAGACCTGCAGATATTACGATGCTTATCTGATAGGGGAGGCACCTGAGAAGCATGGAAGTTAATTCATTTGTTCACGGTTTTGATAGAATTCTGAGCATTAGGAAACGGTGGGTGGGTGTGCCTATGTCAGAATTTCTCCTAAAAGGTGTGAAATGTGGTTGGAGAAACAGAGAAGGTTGGAGAGATTTGTGTGTCTGAACAGGAAATGAAAGAAACATGGCGATTTATTGACTTCCCCATCTCCGAATAAAAGCTAAAGTCCTTTCAATGTCCCACACCCATCACAGTGTAGAATCAGGATATTTCTTCTATTACTTATTTCTCTCTTGTATTGTCTGCCTCCCCAGCTAGCATATGAACTCCTGGAAGATAACGATTTGGGGGCTGCCTAATTCACGCCAGTTTCCTGACATCAAATCCAGCTCCTAACACCTGATGGAGACTCAATCGATATTTGTTGAATGAATGAGTGAACCTTGAAACAAACGACTGTGCTTCTTGGTTTTCTAAAAGTGTCCCTGGGCCCTGTAGTTTTTCAAGTATACAGAGGTATCCAACCTGAAGTGGAAGAATTTCTTTAAAAAGTAATAATGTCAGGCCCATAGTGTCTGACTCCCTCGTTATTATCAGTTTCCCCCTCTCTGTCAGACAGGAGAATTGCGCCACTAACTATAAGCTCTTTGGGGATACAGGACATGTCCTATTGTGCATTAGATCCTCAAGGGCTAGCAGAGAGCTTGATACGTCAAAGAGGCTCAAAACTATTTAGAAAAAAAAAAGCATGGCCTCAAAGAAACAGAGCTTCAGGACATATTCATCCTTTTCTTCAAATATACACTGATTCACTGCCTTGTGCTAGGCTCTTGGGTACAGCGTACGCACAGCGTTATGGCTCCCACCCTCCCCGGGCTCAGTCTACCTAGTGCTTCTGCACAAATGAGTTTCCAACAGTCACGTATTCTCCGATGTTGCAAGATGGACCCCAGGCCCTGAAAAAAAAAAAGGAAGAAAAGGGGGAAAAAAGGCTGAACAATTTCACTCCTTGTGCCTCTTGCCAACTTGGACCAGAAACTGCTAGCAGTTATTTCGAAGCCATTACTGCAAAGCCAATTTGCTTCAGGAGTTTGTACTCCAGGAACTTGAGTTATACTCCAGAGAGGTCATTCCTTGCTGGAGACACGTTATTGAGGGCAGTGGTGTCCTTTCCAGCCCAGGATGCCCTCAGTCAAGTGTGATAGCAGGAAACAGGGGTCAAAATAGTTAACCTCATGTGATTTTGGTAGGACTCATTGCAAAATCACCCGTATGCACTTAATGTTTCTTCCAGTCGAATAATCTAAATATATCCATTTTTTTCCTGCAGGTTCTTCTTTTCCCACATGCCTGCCTATTTTTTTCTAGCCCTCAATCCATATACCTTTTGATTTGTTCTCTCTCCTTGATTCCCTCCTCCCCTCTCATCCTCCCCCAGATTCTGTTGGTGATAGTTTTACTGGGGTTTTCAGCACCATTATCCTCACACGAGGTCATCACTCTCTGGAGAAAACCAGAATTTCTCACTTGTCAAGGCTTTTCTTGACTTTTTTCAATTAAGTCACTTTCCCAGGCCTCCATGAACTATGCTCACATCCAGATAATCCCTTTACCCCTCAGCATCCCTGTAGCATCCCATCTGGCCAAGGACCAGCACAGTTTGGGGAGTCATCTCTGGGTTCAGAGACTGTCTCCACCATTTGCTACTGTATATGGACCCATCTATGAAGCAAGGGCAACAATATTTACCAGATTGCAAGGAATAAATTGGAGAAGTATATGAAGTTTCTCTCAGTGTGTGGATTCCAATGTGTTAATTCCATTCCCTCTTCCTTCCATCCATCCATCCATCCATTCTCTCCATTCAACAAACATGTACTGAAGTCCAGCTATAGGCAAAGTTCCATGCACTGTATAAGTTTTGGAACTGGTGTGATCTATCTTGCCAATCTGGAGTACAGTTACAGTCACATGTTTTTGTTGTTGTGAAGTGAACCATTCAAGCCCTTTCTCCTAATCAGCATGAAGTCCAGAATCTTCCTCCCTCTTGATGTTATTTTATTCTCCTCGCCCTCACTCCCCATTCCCACCACCTAGTCGGGAACTCCAGAGCTTTATCTGTCTGCTGACCACAAGAGGTCACTGCTAAAGAATGGTCTCACGTAGGTCCAGATACTCTCGCCCGCCATGGCTGAGATGATGCCACCCGTGCTGGCTTAGATCATTGCCCAGGCTGAAATGGGAACCTGCACTTAGGCCAAGGCTATAGTTCTATTAGTTCACAAGCACACATGCTCAGCTGTTGTTCCTAGGTAGGTACACCTTGTCAGGGGAGTCAGGTGCTAAGAAGCTTCCAGACTCAACCAGCTCCAGCCAGGTCTCCCTGACCAGTCCGCATGGCCCTTTCTTCCAGCCTGGGTGCTTGGTGAGGGCCACCGCTCTACACTCTGCTGTTTTCGCACATCACACGCCTTGGATCCGGACAACCATCTCCTCCCCATTCCACCCTGTGGGCCTGTGGGATCCCTTTGCAGACAAGTCCATACCTTCCAAGTCCCTGCATGACAAGGAGAGAGGCAGCTTCTGCCAAGGCCCCAGAAGTCCTCCAACAGTACCCACCCCCCAACACACACACTCAAAGTCCTCTTACCAGCTTCCCAAAGGAACATGAGTGCTTCCATCACAGAATGTCTGCTCCATGCTTGCAGCTTGATTCTCTTCACAGAGGAGGGCTGCAAGGTGTTCCCCTACGCACTTGCAGTTGTATATGGCCAGGAGCCCAGTTTTGGTTTTTAAAAATTCAAAACAGCATAAAACAAAGCACTGCCCTTGAGGAGCTTACAATCCAGGGAAGACATCAGTTAACCCCCAGACCACTGGGGCATATGGGACTGCTCTATTCATTTAACCAAATCCCACCCCAGCAGGAATGGCTTAAGGGACACAGAGACATCCTAGGTGCCCAAGAAATGTAAGACAGAGATGGCCACTGAGGCGTATGCAGGGAAAGGCCAACTTGAGAAGCTCAAGATGATTTTAGCTACTTCTACTGTCATCCCCACTCCCACCACTCCACCAAGAGACAGCCCTGAATTCATAGAGTCTCCAGGGGGCGAGGCTCATGAGCCAGACAGGCTGTGGATAGACCTGGAAGAAGGGCCAATTTCTAAATCAGTCTACCCTGCCCATCCTTCACACACTGCTGGTGAGTAAATGGAGAATTTGGGGAGTGAAAGGATTGGTGCCAAGGACACTCCCACACACACACCTTCTAGTTAATTCCCTCTGAAACACAAGGCCTGAGGCACTTCAGCCTTAAACTATGTTCTCTGTCTTTGCTTCCTTTCCAGGGAGCTCCAGCAAGGTGCTACCATGAGGTCCACACTCCAGATCTGAGAGAATGTGAGAGGGAGGGGTTAGCAGGCTTGGAATAAACAAAGCAGATATGGCTGAGCAACTGTGGAAACAGGAGGAAATTGCTTCCAGCACTTTCGAGTCGTGGCTTGACTCATAATTTAACCTTGAATATAGTTTTCAAAAATCATTAAGTCCGCAAAGCTTTCATCTCTAGCAGTGATTAGGCATGATGCAGTAAGCAAGAAGTTAATACATTTGTGTCAAAGGAGGCATGAAACGCATGAAAAATCGCTTCCTGACCATTTACTGCTTGCTCAGTTACAGGCACTGCTGAGCGCTGGGAGATAGCAACGAGCAAACACAGCCTCCCTCCCTCCAAGGAGCTTACAGTCCATCAGGAGGGGACGAGAAAGCAGCACCTACACCTGCAGCATACCAGGAATCCTGCCAGGAACTTTTGCCCCCATTCAGCCTCACACCAACCATGCAATTTTCTCTGTTATATATACCAGTAAACTGAGGCTCAGAGAAGTTGGATAGTTTACCCGAAGTCACGTGGTTAAAATCAGATGATCCAGAATTCAAACCATGGTCGAATTTCAAAATCTGTGCATTGACCACTTTTTCCAAGAGCTAAACAGGCATAGAGGCCATCCCAGCCCTTCTGTACTGAGTTCTGTTTTCCTGGTCTGCCAATCTGCATAACAAAATGGTGAATGCAATGTTGTGTGGACCTAAGCTGGTCAGGGTATTCTTCCAAATAACATGTGAAGAGGTGTCTTTTAATTTAAAGTTATATTAAGGCAACCAAAAGGATGGGATGAAAAAGTCAGAACCCTCCCCAGACACACACAAAAAATAGCAAGGAAATAATATGCAAACAATGGCACTAGTTATTCTAGTGCAAACCTACAGAGTAGATATAGTATCATCCCTATATTACAGATGAGGAAACCAAGGCACAGAAAAGTTAAGGAACTTGCCCAAAGTTGCACAGTTAGTGAGTGGAAAAACCGGAATTTGATTCTAGGTTCCAATATGTTAGAATGGCAGGCAGTATTTCTAATGATGACGGTTAAGATAGGGAGATAGGGAGATGGATGGATGGATGGATGGATGGATGGATGGATAGGTAAATAAATAGATGCAGACATTCCTCAGAGATATTTCGGGTTCCATTCCAGACCACCGCAATAAAGCGAATATCGCACTAAAATTGAGTCACAATTTTTTTGTTTTCCCAGTGTATATAAAAATTATGTTTACACTTCACTGCAGTCTATTAAATATGCAATAGTATGATGTCAAAAAACAATGTACATCCCATAATTTAAAGTATTTTATTGCTAAAAATGCTAACCACCATCTGACCCTTCAGTGAGTCATAATCTTTTTGCTGGTAGAGGGTTTGAAATATTGTGAGAATTACCAAAATGTGACACAGAGACATGAAGTGAGCAAATAGTATTGGAAAAATGGAGCCAAGAGACTTACTCGACACAGGGTTGCCACAAACCTTAAATTTGTAAAAAAACACAATTATCTGTGAAGCACAATAAAGCAAAGGGAAATAAAACAGGGAATGCCTGTTGATAGATAATAGATACATAATAGATAGATAGATAGATAGATAATAGATAGATGATAGAAAAATAGATGGGTGGCTGGATGGACAGGTAGATGGATGGATAAATAGATAGATATGCATATAGATAGATAGATAGATAGGCAGACAGGTATGACCTGAGGTACACAACGACCTCAGGGACTTGGTAAGGAAGGGAAGCCCACGGGCCAGGCGTCCAACAGAGCCCTCAGCCTGCCACTCTGGCAACATGAAGGCTGTACAGTCAAGACTGACCCCAGTCCTTCCCTTCCACCAGGAAGGAAGTTTGGTCATCTCAAATTATTCTTCTTTTATTCACGAACACTTTGCCCTGCTGGCCGCCCTTAGTGATCCTGGAACCCTGATCTCAGTTACCTGGCCAGAGGCAGAGCAAAAAGCAACTCCCAGTGCTGGGCTCTCAACACTTGCTTTCTGAGAAAAAACTTACTGGTGGGACCCCGGTGGGCTGCATGCCTATTGTTTCTTTGTACCTTTCACCACAGAGGTGGGAGGGGTTGGGGAAGAGCAAAACTTCAGTGTTACAGGGTTTTCTTTGTCTCCAAAGATAAGAGTAGTTTACCCTGAATTGGTTCACTGTAGATGTTCTTACCTGCCTTCCTTCCTAGCCTGTGGCATCCAATTCTGTATCCTCAAAATAATGGATCACTGCCCCTTAGTAAAATAGCTGAGACTATATGCAGGGTAACCATAGTGAGTAACCAAACCCTGGATACTTTTGAACTGGAAAGAGGGCACTGTTCATAACAACACAGGGACAATAGGCTTTAAATTAGACCGTCCAAGAAGCATCTGGATGTAAAGTCACCCTACTTACATAGACCCATCTACGTGTCAGACACTGTTCTAAGTGCCACGGATATATTAATCCATTTAATTCTCACAACAGCCCTAAGAAAGAGGAACAATTATTATCTCCATTTTACTGATGAAGAAGCTGAAGTTCAAGGTCACATGGCTAGAAAGTAGACTTTGCTCTTAATCTCTATGCTCTAGTTCCCAGTCCCTTCACAGCACCCAGCGATGCCTGTTCCCTGACTCTGGCACTAAGCTTGGTCTCTGCCAGAGGCTTGGGGAAGAAGCTAGAGGTAGAGAAGGAGAAAGAAGAAAGATGGGCAGGGAGGAGAGGAGCATAAGGGTAGACAAAGTCGCAACAGGAAGCCGAGCCACACAGTGTGTCTAGCGCCGACCTCCAGTCACTTCGTGCATGTTTTGTGACGCCCTGGATTGGCATCTGGGGCCCTAGAGGCTTCAAGGTGAATAATGGTCCTTAATCCTCCTGCACCTGCTTTGGGGGATAGCCCTGTGAGCGCCGGAGGTAGGGATAAAACAGGAAGATTTACACATCTCAGCATCTACCTGCCCCGTCCAATTGTCCTCCCATATCTCCTCAAGCAGTGGTTCAGTGAAACCCAAGACGTTTCCCAATTGCCATGGAAATGGCAAGGATGTATCTAATAGGAAGTAGGCATGGAAGAAACTGTTGTAACAGCTTCCTCAGGCAACCCCCGAGCAATGACCCTTTGCATCCAGAGTCAAAGATGTCTCTGGGTAATAGCAAAAGCCCTGAGGTCTTCAACGGCCTCAAATTGGCACCCCCGTTGCTGCACTTTCACCCCAGCTCTGTTCCAAGTCCACTACACAGAGGGAGCCAGTTCCCCTTTTTCGGTTTGATACCTTTTGTGAGATAGTCATTCTGAAATAAGTGGTGAAACTGGACCAGGAACAAGAAAGGAAGTTCCCCCGTGATTATACGAAAACCATCTGTAGCAAACTGACATCGGAGCTTCAGTGCACAGGTCAGGGAGAGAGAGCCCACGGGGGTGCTTACCCACTCATTCTTCCATAGATCTAGCTGGCACCCAGGTAAATCAAGGTAACCCCACTCGTGGAGGGATGGTCTTAGTTACCAGGCAGACTTCATCCCCTTTCTACCCAGACTTATCAACATTAGAGGGAATCAAGGCTCTGAGAACCAGTTTTATGGGGGAATACAGGAAAATCTAGGAGAAAAATGGGGGATCACAGCAAAGAAGATGGGCACAGAGAGAGAGCAGAAACGTTGAAAATGACGACATTGAAATGGGAGCAATTCCCCCTCTTTCCTCCTGTCCAGAGGGTGTGAGAAATGCCCAGAGAGCATTAGGTTCTCATTTCCAAGCCTTGGGCCCTAAAAGACATAGTTCAAGGACACTTCTTTCCAAGTTTTTTTAAAGACTAGATGGTTCTCTTCCCGCACTGTGTGCTAATCCCAAACTCCCTCATCATACATCTAAACAGTTTGCCTAACTGTCCAACTCTTAATTAGGTGTGTAATTGGAGAACAGGGGTGATGTGTAAAAAAGCAAATAATCCCCAAACTTCATTTTGTTATAAATTCCAACTCCCTCGCCCAAATGACGAGTACCCAAGCTATATTCTGGAGGTCGGCGCTATGTTCTTCTACAGTCATTTCCTTTCCCATCTCGTTTTCTAATCCAAAGGCTTGAGGGTCAAACACTTGGGATCTTATTTTAAACACCAACTGGAAGAGATCCATTGTCCCTAATAAGCTCAGCAAAGTAGAGGCTTGAGAAAGAAACAAACATGCAGGTAGACACACAAATTATTCTTGCGTAAGATTCCACATTGAATATAGCTCGAGCTGAGAGTTCCATTCTGTCCCTTCATCTGTTTCTGTTATGACAGCAAGAGACAGAGGGATCTGGCTTCTAAACGTGGTAAGAATCCCAAGCTTTTCACTCCAAGGCTGTGGTAGAGACCTTTTGTTTGCTTTGTCGCCACAGAAGCCAACCTGGAAGATCGAAAGCCAACACCGGGTTTCTGGGCTCTCAGTGACCCCTTCAAGGTCATTCTAGGCTCACTAAGAAGGCGCCCCCTCCTGCACAGCTCTTCCTCTGATGTCTGAGGCCCACAGCTGACTGGAATAAACCGGCTTTCGTCTGTTTGTTCCCCGGGGTGCAGTTGAAAAGGTTCATTTGTCTACATCATCACTTGTTATCTTTCCAAAGCTTTTGATACAGAGCATAGAGAGATGGGTATTATCACTTTATAGAGAAGACCAAGGAGGACAGGGGAGAGGGGAATCACTCAGGATCACACAATTGACATAACAGAGCTGTATTTTATTTTATTATTATTTTAATTATATTATTATTTTTTAATTTGGCTGCACCACGCAGTTTGTGGGATCTTAGTTCCCCGACCAGGGACTGAAGCCCTTGGCAGTGAGAGAGCGAGTTCTAACCACTGGACTGCCAGGGAATTCCCAGAGCTATAAGTATTTTAAATGCAAGTTTGACCACCCCCCCACCACCACCACCTATGCTCTTAAGCAATTCACTTCCAGGTTTTGGGGTCCTGACTGGTGGGTAGGAGAAGGCAGGGAGTGGGGATGGAGAGATGCGAGTGGGTCAGGAGTAAAAATATACTAGAGGAAGGAAGGTCGTTTATTCTGCAATGTTTCCTCGGGTCTTTCTTTTCTTGGCTGAGGGCATGCATTATTTATCCCTCACACACAGAAATTTTGCAGCTGTAATAAAGGTCAGAAGGGGACGAGAGGGCTATCTAAAGCCACAGCTATATTCAGGTGCACCTAGAATGACCTATTGTGTCTAACGGAACCCATTTGGAAACAAAATAAAGAAGTGAGTTTCACTGTTTCTTCTTTCCTTCCTTTATTCTTTCCTTCCGTTTTTTGTTCTATAAGTAAAAAATTGATACTCAAGTTCATACCCCTCCTGGATCCATTCTCCCTTCCTCCCTCCCTGAGCCCATTGCTGTTTTCATGCATAAATTTAGGAAGCTGGAATGAGTTATGTGACCCTAATGCTCTCTGGCGTAAGCTTTCCCGCTCTGACTTTGTAACCCCCTTAGATGTATTAAATTTTCTCTTTTGAAATCCTTAAACCTATTTGCTTTAATTGAAACAATAAATATGTGTTTATCATTTAGAGGGAGTGACTTTGGGGACATCAAGGCATAAAAGCAAACAGATGGGATGTCGCAGCTCCAGAAAAGATGGAGACCCCTGGGCTGGTAACTTGCCGGTTCCATGATGCATTTCTATCAGCCATGAGGATATTCTGTCATTGGTCACTGACCTTTCCATGCTCCTCATATGACAGTCCTGGAGCTGATTTTCAGTCATGTTCAGCCTCTGTGAACCGTCAAGCTGGTCTGTCCACATTAGAGCCGGACGACTTGCTGCTTTCACAAAAGATGTCTGAATATGTAGCTCATTCGTTTTTTCCCCATCACATAAAGGCAACAAACCTGGTTCCATAGAAGAGTTTCAGAAGATTTTTGTTCCACTCTCATTCCCGGAGCCCCACCAAAAAAACAACAAGAAAGATACAATATTGTTCTAATGGCCGACGCAAGAAAACAACCCAAAGCCTCCGAACAACAAATTATTAACTCCATCCACAAAATCCTGTCTAGATGGACATGAGGGAACCTGGTGGGAGACAACACATACTGCCTTATATCTTCCCAGAGTAAGTATCCTTGTCCTGAAGTTAACACCCAGGGAAGCTCTGAGTGGAGGGTCAGTGTCTGGGGTCAGGGTTGTCCACAAGCTACAGGGGAGATGAACAGACACTGGAGAGAATGAATTCCCATCCATGGAAATGAGAGGAGGGAGGGGCCTTAAGAGCAAGATGGCCATACGTATTTCCAGATTTGCAGCTAATGGATAGCTTACAATATAGGGTTACTAAAAAATAAGGTTGCTATTATAGAAGGATGAAGAGAAAGGGGAGAGGGAAAGGGAAGGAGGAGAAGGAAATGAAGAAAGAAGTTTGGGTTCAGGAATAGAGAACAAACATTACTGAAGCACCTTCTTTGTACCAGGCACTGTGCTTGGTAATTTAAATATATGTATTGTTTTATTTCATTCTCGAAATAGTGCCAGGTAGAGATGATTTTCTCTATTTTACATATAATTAAATTGATAGTTGGAGAGGTTAGGTCATTTTAACAAGGTCAAACAACTATCATAGATACTTTCACTCAGGTGTGCTGATGTCAAAGCCCACGCTCCTTTGATGACGTCATCGTCACCAACATCGTTGCCATCACTACCATCAGCACAATCAGCAGCACCATTATGTTTATCTTCATCATCAGTGACACGCATTGAACCTTTAAATGTGTCCTCACACCCGGAATATGTCCATTTCTTCATTTAGTTATCACAACAGCTACATTTTGTAGTCTAGTAAACTGGGGCTCAGAAAAAGCTAAATAACATTCCCCACATCACACATCTGGTAGGTGGCAGAGCCCAGATCTATGATCTACTGCTTCCCACCACGTCCAGGCAGACCCAGTGGTCCCACTTGCTGGCTAACACATCACCTTTCCTCTCTTGGACTTGGCTTCATCATCTACCAAAGGAGCAGTTTGTGCTGCATGACTTACGGTTCCTTGCCGATCTGATCTGACCAACTAATCTAATTTCAGAGCAGCCGGAGGAGGGAATATTTTTGGTTGGAGTTTTTATTTTTGAAATAACCTGTCTTCTCTCTTCCCAGGAGAGCAGCAATAAATATACAGATGGACAGGGCACAGAAGAACCTACAAATCCTGTAAAATGAAATCACATGGCAAAATGTGGTTATTCTGGGCTTCCCTGGTGGCGCAGCGGTTGAGAGTCCGCCTGCCGATGCAGGGGACACGGGTTCGTGCCCCGGTCAGGGAGGATCCCACATGCCGCGGAGCGGCTGGGCCCGTGAGCTATGGCCGCTGAGCCTGCGCGTCCGGAGCCTGTGCCCCGCAATGGGAGAGGCCACAACAGTGAGAGGCCCGTGTACCGCAAAAAAAAAAAAAAAAAAAAAAAAAAAAAAAAATGTGGTTATTCTGAGGAAGAGAATAAAACAGTCCCACAGGCAGTTTTCTGAGCCTTTTCACTAAGCTGCCAATCAGAGGTACACCTTGGCGTATTTTCAGAATAGCTGCTCTATTCAACCCAATGATCCAAGCAGACAGTTTGGAGCTCAGCACGGTGGCAACCCATGGCCTGCCTCCAGACGTCCAGGATGGGCCTCCTCCCACCTACATGCACCCCATCAATCACCAAGTCACACTGATTTCACCGCTGGAATAACCAGCAATCACCGTCCGATTTCCAGTGCCTTTACCCAAGGTCTTACTATCTATCTCCTCCCTGGATCAGTGTAGTAACCTCCTAAAGACCACAGTACATACAAGCCACCTTCCTCAATGCTAGTAGAGCAATATTTTTCAAACACAAATCTGATCCTGACACTCTCATATTAACCATCTTAAATAACAAAGTTTTAAAAATACGTTGGCATATATTAAAAGGCCATTTATAGTCTGTCCTATCCTACATGTCCACCTTCACCTATCTCTCAGTCCATTCTCTTATGCTTCAACCACGCAGGATCACTCATGCTTCTCAGACATGGGATGAATTCCCATGTGCTCATGTCTTTTTTCCTCACACCCAGAATGCTCCCTAGCATCTCCCCCACTCCTGGACTCTGCTGCCTGGAGAACTCCTACCCACACTCCAAGACGCAGCTCAGCTGTCTACTTGACTAGGATATAGCCACTTCATTGTGGTTTCTCAGTTAGAGTTAATCACTCCTGTGGCTCTAAAACTCTGGCATTAAAGAAACAACTTTAGATAGTTGGTTTTGTGTTTACTGCCTTTATTGGACTGAAGGCTTCCCAGGGAAAAGAAAGATGCCTAAATCCTGAGCAGATGGCACAACTTGTAGAGTGTGTCAATACCTGTTTTAAGACTAGACTATGCTGGTGGCTTTGCTAGGTGAATTCATAAATACCTGAATGATTTATGCAAATAAATTAAGTCAGAAGCTAAGGAGCATCCATCCCAGAATATTCGAGAAAAACGTTTGATAAGGTCATTTTGCAACAGTTTATGAAGTCTATTCAAGAAACACACATTAGATGTTATTTGGCTACAGGTTGCCCTAAAAGTATGCAGAAAACAAAAGAATTATGTGACAGACACCTTCTCCAAAAGTTACTGATGGTCTGGTAGGTAGGGAAATCAATATTCACAGCCATGAAATAATCAAAAAAGAATTCAACATAATACAAATTAAATTATAGGATTAATAAAATCCAAATCAAAACTCCAAAGGGATTTTTTTTTTAATCTTGACAGAATGAAGTTCATTTGGAAGATCAAAAACAGACAAGAGCAATCTCAAACAAAATCCCAGCAGGTTTTTGTGTAGCAATTGGTAATCTGATACTAACATGTATATATGAAAGGGGAAAGGACCTAGTGCCTTCTCTAAGGCAATCTTAAGAGAAGAACAAAGCTAGAGGGCTTACATTACCAGGTAGTAGGACCTATTTGGAAGTTTTAATAATTAGGATATTGCGGTATTTGTACAAGGTGTATTTGCACAAATTGATGAATGGAACAAAATAGAGAGATCACAAACAGCTCTGCACTTATAGGGTTGCCTGATTTATGACAGGCAAAGGATCACATTGCCTGCCCATTTCGTGTCTGTCTTCTTTTATTCAACTTTACGCTTGTGGGTTTCATCCATATTGTTGAATACGGTATGCAATTATTCATGCTTATTGCTCTGCAGTATTCCTTTGTGCGGTGTTCACCTCTGATGCAGTGGAGAAAAGATAGTCATTTTAATAAATTGTTCTGGGCCAATTGGATATCCATATGGAAAAATGTATTTTGTTCCCCCCTACCTCATATGACACACAAAAGTCAATTTCAGGTGGACTGCAGATCTAAATGTGAGGGTTAAAACCATTAAGATTTTATAAGAAAACATGTTTGTGATATTTGAGAAGGTAAAGATTTCTTAAACATGTTATAAAAAGTGCTAACCATAAAAGAAAAAGGGAATGTACTAGATAATATTAAAATTTTAGTGATATCACCAAAGTTCACGATTAAGAGTGAAAAGGCAACCTAGAGAGTATGAGATGATATTTGCCATATATGTACATGACATTGAACATGAATCCCAAATAGCTGAAGAACTCCTGCAAATCAGTTTTTTAAAAAAGCAACCCAATAAAAAGAAGGCAAAAGAGTGGAAGAGACAATTAACTAGAAGGGATATTCAAATGACCAGTAAAGCTACAAAAATATGTTCAGCCTCATAAATCATCATGAAAATGGAAATTTATACCTCAACACCACTCACACCAGAATGGCTAAGTAAGTAAGATTGAAAATACTATGTGTTGACAAGAGTATGGTTAACTGGAACTCTGATACATTCTGGTAGGATTGTAAATTACTACAGCCATTCTGCAAAACTATTTGCTAGTATCTACAAAAACCCAACATACGCTCACTTTATAACCCAGTAATTCCACTCCCAGGAATAGACAAAACAGAACTGCATACATATGTATGTGCACCAATGAACTGTAAGCATATGTTCACACATGGTACTAGAACATTTATAGCAGCATTATTTGTGGTAGATCCAAACTTGGAAACTACTCAAACACCAACAGGAAAATGCATAAGTAAATCATGGTATGTTTACACAAAGGACTATTAGACATCCTGCTACTTTACCAAATTCATTAGTTCTAGTAGTTTTCTGGTAGCATCTTTAGGATGGGCGGAAGACATCCTAAATAGACATTTCTCCAAAAAAGATATACAGATTGCCAACAAACACATGAAAGAATGCTCAACATCATTAATCGTTAGAGAAATGCAAATCAAAACCGCAATGAGATATCACCTCACACCAGTCAGAATGGCCATCATCAAAAAATCTACAAACAATAAATGCTGGAGAGGGTGTGGAGAAAAGGGAACCCTCTTGCACTGTTGGTGGGAATGTAAATTGATACAGCCACCATGGAAAACAGTATGGAGGTTCCTTAAAAAACTAAAAATAGAACCATAGGACCCAGCAATCCCACTACTGGGCATATACCCTGAGAAAACCATAATTCAAAAAGAGTCATGTACCACAATGTTCATTGCAGCTCTATTTACAATAGTCAGGACATGGAAGCAACCTAAGTGTCCATCGACAGATGATTGGATAAAGAAGATGTGGCACATATATACAATGGAATACTACTCAGCCAGAAAAAGAAACGAAATTGAGTTATGTGTAGTGAGGTGGATGGACCTAGAGTCTGTCATATAGAGTGAAGTAAGCCAGAAAGAGAAAAACAAATACTGTATGCTAACACATATATATGGAATCTAAAAAAAAAAGGTCTTGAAGTACCTAGGGGCAGAATGGGAATAAAGACACAGACCTACTAGAGGATGGACTTGAGGACATGGGGAAGGGGAAGGGGAAGCTGGGACAAAGTGAGAGAGTGGCAAGGACATATATACACTACCAAATGTAAAACTGACAGCTGGTGGGAAGCAGCCGCATAGCACAGGGAGATCAGCTCGGTGCTTTGCGACCACCTAGAGGAGTGGGATAGGGAGGGGGGAGGAGGGGAGATGCAAGAGGGAAGAGATATGGGGATATATGTATGTGTATAGCTGATTCACTTTGTTATACAGCAGAAACTAACACACCATTGTAAAGCAATTAAACTCCAATAAAGATGTTTAAAAAAAAAGGACTATTAGACAACTATGGGCATGAACAATTTAAAACTATATTTAACAATATGGATGAATCTCACAAAAGTAAAGTTGAATGAAAGAAGACAGACATAAAGGGGCAGGCAATATGATTCATATTATATAAAGTTCAAAAACATGTAAAAACCAATCTTGATCAAGGTCAAACAGCATAGTCACCCTTAAAGTGGATAGCAGCTGGAAGAGAGCTTGGTGAATGGAGTGCTGTAATATTCTGTTTCTTGATCTGCCTGCTGATTAGGCAGATGTGGTTAGTTTGTGAAAATTTACTGGGCCATTCACTTATGACATGTGCACTCTTCATATGTATATTGCACTTCAATAAAAAATTAAAGACATATTAAAATGTTCATGAGAAAAAGAGTGATCAAAGGAAATAGAAGGAAATAGTTATCAAGACATATCATAAAGCTACAACAATGCAAAAAGTATGGTATTGGTACAGACTACCAATGATCAATGGAATACAATAGGAAGCCAAGAATTATACCTTGGTACATATACGAATTAATTATATGATTAAGATGGTATTTTGGGGACTTCCCTGGTGGTCCAGTGGTTAAGACTTTGCCTTCCAATGCAGCAGGTATGGGTTTGATCCCTAGTCGGGAAGCTAAGATCCTACATAACTCGTGGCCAAAAAACCAAAACATAAAAACAGAAGCAATACTGTAACAAATTCAATAATGACTTTAAAAATGGTCCACACCAAAAAAATCTTTAAAAAAAAAAAAAAGATGGTATTTTGGATCAGTGAGGACAAAGATAATTATTCAACAATAGTGTTGCAACAATTTTTCAACTAGTTAGAAGGGAAAAAAACTAAATACCTTCCTTAAACCAGTACTAAATACTAAATAAAGTCCAGAAGAATTCAACATATATATATATATATAGTTGGTCTTTAAATTATTTGCTATATGAAAATAATTATATAAACATGAAATCATAAATAAGTAAGAGGAAAATGCAGGTGAGGCTATTTGGCAGTGAGGGATGAGGGAGATTTTCCAATAGAAAAAACAATGGAAAAACTATGGGTAACGCATCAAAGTGAAAATAAAATGTAAGTAAGTTAAAGACTGGAAAGAAAGATCACCTATAATGGCAAAGGACTGATGTCCTTTAAATATAAAGAGCCCTTTCTAAATAAAATAATAATATAAATACACTCCAACAGCAATATATACAAATTACGAAAGTATATAGTCTACAAAGTGAGAGACAGAAATGTCTAATAATTAATAACGTTATTTTCCCTCAGTGGTAAGAATACTAATGAGGACAATAGCAAGATACAACTTTTCATACACCAATCCCACTTTTGACGATACAACCCAATATTCGTGAGGATGAGATGAAATAACAGGATTTTAAATTAGCACTTCCATTTTGAAAGATAATTTGGCATATACATAAAAGTCGTAAAACACTTGTACTGGTTGACTAGATCATTCCACTTCCAGGATTTATTCCTAAGGAAATCATGAGAGATGTCATCAAAGAGTTATGTAAAAGAAGATAAATTGCAGCACTGGCTATGATTATAAAAAAGAATTGAAACAAACTCAGTGTGTAGGAAGAAGAGACTAGTGAAACGGAATGGAAAAATGGGAAGCCAATCAAATTTAAAGGAAAACAAAAAAATATCAAAGCCCTTTTGGGTCTGGAAAAGGCCACCAGAACTCTTGCCTCCCCCAGACCTTTGGGGATTCTTGATCAAACTCTGCTTTGCCATTATGGGCATTTCAGTGGAAAAGTTTGGAAGCTCTTGTAGTCGTGATGATCTGCCTACATGGGACTTTTAAAGCCTGGGGAGTTGTTTATGTGGAGAATGTTCCATTTACAATGTTTACATGGATATTCAATGTGTTAAAATTACACATTTTAAAAATAGAAACCCAACTCTCCTTAAGCCTTTCAGCTTAACTTGTAAGCCCTTTTTTTTCTATCAATAAACCTAATAATACAACCCAAATAGTAAACACTCAAGAATCATATTTTTAAAGGCCAATAAAGGACATGGGAAAATAGGCTGTGCTAAGGAAAAAAGACAGGGCATAGTATATGTACAATATATTTTGATACACATATACACTCCGTGATGTTTATAAAGAGTAATGAGATTAATGGATGATTTTCAATTTTTAATTTCTATGGTTTTGAATTGTTGGAATTTTGAAAAATGTGTAGGTGTTACTTTTATAATTATAAAACATTAAAGCTATTTTCATTTTGAAAAGAAATGAAGCAGAAATAAGAATGATGTTCCAATCGTGATTTCCTTTTTAAAAATCGTTTTTGGTAAGGGAATGCCTTTTCAAATGAAATCTTACATAGGAAATTAGTACAGTTGCTCCCCCCATATTTGCGGGCTCCACATCTGTAAAGAAGTTGAGCATCTGTGGACTTTGTCATCCACAGGGGTGGGCGGGTCCTAAAACCAATCCCTTACGGATACTGAGGGAAGACTGTATTTAAAAAAAAAAACAGGGCTTCCCTGGTGGCGCTGTGGTTGAGAGTCCGCCTGCTGATGCAGGGGACACGGGTTCATGCTCCGGTACGGGAAGATCCCACATACCGTGGAGCGGCTGGGCCTGTGAGCCATGGCCGCTGAGCCTGCGTGTCCGGAGCCTGTGCTCTGCAACAGGAGAAGCCACAACAGTGAGAGGCCCGCGTACCGAGAAAAAAAAAAAAAAAAAAGACAGCTCTATTAAGTAAGAGTGGCAAATGAAGACCTCACCTGCTTGGTCTCCTTCTTAACCTCCACCAGACACTCATCTTCTCCCCTACCCTGGCCCCCAGAACCTGAGACATTCCCAAAGTAGCCCAATGCATCATGGGACTTAATTTAAAACTCTTACTTTTGATGACCATTCACTGGTACAGCAGCCTTTCACGGATTACTCCTAAGTGTTAAAAGTAAGTTATAAAAGAATTTTTCGAGTGTGACCCCATTTTCTGAAACTCCCCATATACCATATAATTATATATATATCTGAATAAACATATAGGCACTGAAAAGTAGTGGAAAGAAAGATACCAGAGTGTAAAATCTTGTTATATCTGAATGTGGAACGAAGGCTGTCTTTTATTTTTATATTTTTTGCTCATCTGTATTTTCTAATTTTCCTACAATGAACATGTATTGCTTTTACAATAAGTAAAAAAATGCAATTTTTAAAGGGTGAGTAGGAGTCGAGAGAATGATTTATTTTAGACACAGTCTAGTGTTATTTTTCTGTCAGTAATGAGATCCAGGTGATATTTAAGAATTATGGCTTCAGGTCAAATTACTTTCGTTAAAGAAAAATGCAGCAGGGCTTCCCTGGTGGCGCAGTGGTTGAGAGTCCGCCTGCCGATGCAGGGGACACGGGTTCGTGCCCCGGTCCGGGAAGATCCCACATGCCGTGGAGCGGCTGGGCCCGTGAGCCATGGCCGCTGAGCCTGCGCGTCCGGAGCCTGTGCTCCGCAACGGGAGAGGCCACAACAGTGAGAAACCCGCGTACCGCAAAAAAAAAAAAAAAAAAAAAAAAAAAAAAAAAAAAATACAGCAGTACTTTATTCTGGCATATTTTATGTACAATAAAAATTTCAAATCCAAAGTGTATAGCTGGGTGAATTTTGGCATATATATATATATATATATTTTTTTTTTTTTTCCTGTGAATGTAATTACTTTTTTGTTCCTCTCTTCAACTTTATATCCAACTCTGGAAGCTGCTTAAAAAAAAAAGTTTTATTGAGGTATAACTGACTTACAACACCTGTACATTTTAAACATGTATAATTTAATCAAATTTCTTCTTTTTTTTTTTTTTTTTTTTTTGCGGTACGGGGGCCTCTCACTGTTGTGGCCTCTCCCGTTGCGGGGCACAGGCTCCGGACGCGCAGGCTTAGCGGCCATGACTCAAGGGCCCAACCGCTCCGCGGCATGTGGGATCTTCCCCGACTGGGGCACGAACCCGTGTCCCCTGCATCGGCAGGCGGACTCTCAACCACTGTGCCACCAGGAAAGCCCCTAATTTAATCAATTTTAACATGAAAAATAGGGTCAGTTATTCCTGGATTTGAATTCTGGATCTGGATCTTTCTTGACCTTGGATAAATTATTTAATCTCTTTGACCTCAGTTTCCTCACCTATGGCTTATATACTTATCTTGCAGTGTTTTTAAGAAGACAAAATAAATCATGTGTGTAGCTATGCAGTACACCCCCTGGCATACACTAGAAGCCCAATAAATAACAACTGGTGTTGTGGTTCTCACACACTTGTTTCCAAATAAGGAGTCTGAGACACAGTGAGGTTAGAAATGTGTTTATGGTCACACAGCTGAGTAGAGAAGGCAGCTGACCACTCGACCTGACTCTTCATGCTGGAAAACTTTAAAGTTGCCTTCTCCTGAGGGGATCCCCCAAACCATGTGAGAGTGGTTCTCTTGACCGGAAAGCTGGGAGAACAGGGCTTCTCCAGTCCTCTGGCTCCCTATCCTGCAACTCTGGCTTCAGAATGAGTGATGGGAACCAACCTACCAAGTTATTACCGAGTCCAATCTCTTGCTGCTCACCACACGACAGGCCAGTAAATCAAGAGACAAGGTGTTGGGGCAAGGAATAACGACTTTATTTGGAAAGCCAGCGAGAGACCAAGAAGATGGTGGACTAGTGTCCCAAAGAACCATCTTCCGTGAGTTAGAATTCAGGCTTCTTTTATACTAAAAAGGGGAGGGGAGTGTGACTGGTTGTTGCCAACTTTGTGGTGCTGGAATCCTTTGTTCTTGCAGCTGTTCACATAGGTCTGGTCAAAGTGTTCCTTCAAACCTCCAACAAGATAAATGTTATTCTCTGTTCTGCAACTTTTTAATGGAAAAATGTTATACTGTACCTTTAAAGGTCAGAGCCTTGAGAATGGGCTCTCCTGTATATTTCAGGCTACAGGCAATATTCTTTTACAAAAGATGCAAATCCAGCATGACTAAGCACAGGCAACAGAGCACAAGGGTTAGAGCTAAAGGAATAGATTCAATATGGAGTCAGGTTTGATCTTCTCTGTTACAGTGTTGCTTCAGGCAAGTTGTCCAAACCTCAGTTTCCTAATCTGTTAAAGGGAGAAATGAGATCAATAATGGCCACCTTTGGAGGCTCCGGTGGCATCAAATGAGATAGCAGTTAAAACCAATTTTTAAAGCTCGGCAAATGTGATGCAATGGTTCAACATTAAGTTCTTTGACGGAAAGAACTGGAATTTCACCGCTGAAAGGACCTGAAGAATCACCATGTGCTAAGTTTCTAGTCCTCCTAGTGATGTAATAATAATAATCATACTTATTGATAAAACACCTATCATGTGTTGAGGGCCTACTAGGTGCATTACGAGGCAGTTTTCCAGATATCACTTCATCTATTCTTCATCACACCAGGCTAGGTAGACAGTACCAACTCAGTACCACTGTGCAGATGAGAAAACAAAACTCAAGAGAGTTCAAGTAAAATTTCCAAAGCTTCTATAACAGTATTCCTCAAATTATTTCAGAAAATGAGAAACAATTTCTAGTTCATTTCATAAGCCCAGCAAAACTTTACTGCCAAAGCCTGTTAAGAATACTATAAGCCGTGAAATTTCTAGACCAAAATTACCCATGAACATAGACACAAAAATTCTCAAAAAAGGGCAAATAGACTCTAGCAATATAAAAAAAATGATAATACACCATAACCAAGTGAGGTTTATCTTAGCAATGCAAGGGAGTTTCAACATTTAAAAGTAAACTAATTCCCCACATTAAAAAAAAAAGAGAGTGAGAAAGATACATCATGTGATGATCACCTCAAAATATATGAGAAAATCATTTGATGAATTCAACATCAATTCATGAATTAAAAAAAAAGATATTTTGAGTATAAACTCAAAATAAAATGGAATACCTCAATCTGATAAAGGGTAATAATAATTTAAAAGCCTACAAGTAACAGAATACATGATAGTACTAAGTTAAATACTTTCCACAAAGACTAGAACAAGAGCAAGGATATTTTCCCTTCTTCTACAAGATATTGCATTGGCTATCCCAGCCAGGATAATAAAGCAAGGTAAATTCATAAAAAGCATACGGATTGGAAAGGAAGAAACAAAGCTATCTTTATTCACAGATAAAAGTTATAATTCTGTATACTAGTGACAACCAAATGGAAGAAGAAATAAAAATAATATCATTTATAATAGCATCTAAAGTCATAAAATACCTAGAGATAAATTTTAGAAAATATGTGCAAGACATCGACACTGAAAACTACAAGAAACTGAAAAGAGAAATTAAAGAAAACCTAAATAAATGGAGAGCTATACCATGTTTGTGGAATAGAAGCTTAAAACACCAATTCTGTCCAAGGGTATCTGCAAATTCAATGCATGACAGTCAAAATTACAGCTGGCCTTTTTATAAAAACTGATGAACCGTTTGTAATTTATTTGAAAATGCAAAGCACCTATAATAGTCAAAATAATTATAAAGTTAGATACTTTCAGTACCTGATTTCAAGATTTAGTATAAAACTAGAGCAAGCAAGATGGCGTGGCGTTGGCATAGTCAAATATATCAATGAAATAGGATAGAGAGTCCAGAAGTAGAGGCACTATCTGTTCTTCTGTCACAAACCGCTTCTACCACAAGGTGGTATCAGGCAACACTGAGAGACGCCATTCCTGCTCAGTCCAGCAGATGGTGGCAGGCTCACACCAACCTCTAAAGACACCAAGTTGAATTTTCAGGCTCCTTTGTGTCCTGCGTGTCCCCTCCGTATTTCTTTCCTCCAGTTGCCACTATCTCTGCCCAGCCAATCTGCCATACAGAATGGGGAAACTTAAATGGAAGAGGATGGAAACACACCCACGAACTCTTAATAATAAGCGATATTTCCTACCTACCTCAACCCTATATCATGGGCATGATTCTCTTTATTTGAAAGATAATCAAAGGGAAGCTCAGAGAGGGAGTATAGTTTCCTAAGCACTGAGCGAGAAGTGCTGGAGATGGGGCTTGAGTCTGATATTTCTTTCCACATAACACTGTCCAACTCTTGTAGGCCAAGATGCTCAATGTAGGATCTAATAGAAAAGTTCATGTTTACTGAGTGCTCATTGGTGCCGCATTGTAACTACTTTACATGCATTAACTCATCCTATATTCACAGCTAGATGAGATAGGGTCTGCTTTTATTCCCATTTTAAAGCTAGGTGGTGAAACTGAAGCACTGAGAAATTAACAAACTTTAGAAGGTTACACCCTTGGTAAAAGCTGGAGCTGGCACTGGAAACCTGGGTTTGGATCTAGACTCCAGACCCATAACTACTGAACTATTTACTAAACGACCATTTTAACAAGCCTTGTGGGGAGTGGAGGAGGCTACTGAATGTAGAGGGGTGAATGTTTCTCCCAGGGATGGTGAAGAATGAATGGTTTATCCCTCCACCGTGTCCTCTGCGGGGGGTGGGGGGAGGGCAGCGGCATTCAGGGCTCCACTGTCATCTCTGCCCCATGTCCCCAGTTCTTAGGAGTCTGCTAAGACCTATGACCATCCAACTGTCTAGCCAGCCAGCTTTTAATAACTACTTAATGTCAACCAAAAAAATAATGCAGGAGGCTGCAAATAAAAAAAAGAGTTTATTTGGAGTCTTAAGAATTGCAATTCAGGAGACACAGATTCAGGTAACCCCAAAAGAGTATTCTGGAAGAAAGAGTCAGGGGCTCATAAAGACAAAAAGCCATGAGGTTGTTAAAAGTTGCCTGGTGAGAACAGTGATGGACTCCAAAGTGAGTCAGAAAATATTTGACCTTAAAGAATCACAAGTTGCTTTAGGGTACGGGTGCAATAAGTACAGAGACTGTCACCAGTTATTTTAGGGTAAGGGTCCGAGAAGCATCTTGAGTCTCTGGCAGGTGTTCTGGATGACTTCATCATGTCAAAAGGTTAGATTCCATCCAGGCTGAGATATGCATAAGTTACACTTTCTTAATGGTCTCCTGCGGCTCCATTTTGGAGACCTCTCTTAGCAATACCGACTCCATTTTGATTTTCCTTTCACGCTACCGAATGCCAAACATAAACCATGGAAACATGCCTGCCTGCAAAGAGCTCTCATGCTGGGGGGAAGATCAGATGCAAATGCAGGCAAAAACAAAACCACAGAGAGATAATTCTGTGGGTGACTAATCAGCATGTGGATGGCACCAAATTTTTGTCTAGTCAGGGAGGACTTCCTGGAGGAGGAGGGCCTTCCACTTGAGCCTTCAAGGGTGAGTAAGGCTTGAAGGGAAGAAGAGGTCAGCATGCAGTCTTGGCCTAAGTGGGGAGCTTTGATGGATATAGGGAGGTCGGCTAGACTGGTTGAAGGGTCCTAGGGGGAATGAATGGAAATAAAGCTGGAGGAGTGGGTTGGGGACAAATTGTGGAGGGTTCTGAGGGCCTAAAAGAGGGCCTCTAAGTGTATTTTATACACTGATGTCTTACGATGACTCAAAGCCACTGTGTAGGAAGGGTGTGGCTAGATAAAGGCTGTTCTTAGAAAGATTAACGTGAGGCAGCCTGTGCAGAAAGAGTGAAATTGAAGGGCCTGCAGAGGCAAGGCAGAAGGGAACTGAGGAGACATGTAAAATATCTCCTCCGTGGCAGGCATTAAGCACTTAGCACATATTATGACATCTAATCCTCCCAAGAGCCCTGGAAGATCTGTACCATTAGCCTCTCTGTTTCACAGATGACTAAAGAAAGGTTAAGGAAGCCCCCCAAAGTTACCTGGCTTAAAACCATCAGAGCTCAGATTTGAACCCACACAGCCCAAACACCAAAGCTCACTTTCTTAACCACAATGCTATGTCACCATTATGCCGCTGACCTAGAAAAATCCAGGTTGGTTAAGTCTGAGATAGTCACCTCATCTGGGATATCCGTTAAGACTGAAGGTGGAGGGTGGAGGGTGGAGGAAGGTATTTAGGACTTTACCCAGAAAGATGCCCCAGCACTCAAGATATTCAATGTCTCTAGACAAAGAGTTGGAGATTGTCGTGTGAGCGCCTGTTAGCTTTTGATTGTAATGCAAGGGGCTGACATCATACTTTTGATTGCTGAGGGATCCACTTCAAAGACATCCACCTTGGATAAACACATCGCTTGCTACACAACTTGATAAAGGGCCAGGTCACCCCATCCACAAAGTTCCCCTTTTAGAAAGTTCTGGGGAACCTAGCTAACTGACCACTTGATTGACCCCAATTTTCCCTTCCAAGCTTTCATTCTTTCTCTTATGTTTTAAATTCACCCAAAAAGAGTGAACCCATGAAACCCTGGGTACCTCACCCCAGTAAAGGCAGAACCCCAGGTCCGAGCTCTCTTTTTCTCTACTGGCAACCTCGCTGTGTGGCTCCAGCAGTGCCGTGTACCTTCCGGGACCTGTGAGTAACAAACCTTGTCTTTTCAAAGTCCCCGGATGCCTGTTGCCGAGGTGTGTCTTGCAGTCATAATAAGAACCACAATGGCTGGTCCAGCCTCAACATTGGCTCCGGTCGGGGAGGTGTCTGTGGGGCTCCCACAAAGAGTACAGCCCAGGTGAGGTCCTGCAGGCACTGCCAGCTCATAGCATCAACAGGCTGAGACTGACACAAAACAGAGATACAGACCCAGACTTATAGAAATATGGAGAGCTGAGGACCATGTCTGGCTTGTGAATACAGAATCTTTAGTAAGGGGTACTTGGTAGTGACTAGTTTTTGAGTCTGATGAAAGCCAGGGTGGCCCCCAGGAGACAGAATCCATCAGAGAAGTGCACCTGCCTTGCCAAGGCTAAGCATCTCCATCACCTGTCCCCTGAAAGGGAGATGAACCCCTTCCTGCCACACCAGGTACACCTGAAGGCCCAGGGGCAGGGTGGGGAGGAAGCACTCCTGAAAGGACATGGAAACTTTTCCCTCCAGCTCTTCAGGTGTGCCTGGAGATATAAGCTACAGATTTAGTTGATTAATCTGGTCAGGCCAAGCTCCAAAGGGGTCTCCCCAGAAGCAGCAGATCCTGTCTAAAGCTGCAACGACCATGGCATAACGGCAGCAAGCACCCTGTGAAGGTGACCAGATGCTGTGATGCATTTGGAGTCACTGCAGGAGGAGATGCGAGTGTATGAGGGGAGAGGAATAGGTCTCAGGCCCCCGTGGGAGGAGACTGGAAATGAGGCCAGTGGCAAAGCAGCAGTTATAGCTCATGAGAATTTAGGGGCAACCGCCAAGTACACAGTTCTGTACTCTGTAGCTTTCAGAGTCTAGAAGGTTGGACTCCAGGGTGAAATGTATTGCTGAGAGAAGAGACCTTTGAAATGGGGACAACAGTGAGGGAGACTGGTGATGTGGTGATGGTGATGGTGGCTCTAAGGGAGGCCCTGACAATTTTAGGCACCTGTGACAAACTCACGAAGAATCCTTACAAGCTGTGGAACTGAGCCACCTTTTGAAGAGATCACATGTGAAGGGAAGAAGAAATCTGGCCCGATGAGGTTGATCCGATAAGGATACCTTGGTTGGGAGAGGCAAAGTTTATTTTGATGCATCAGTCAGCAGAGACTAGGTTGTGCTGCGTAACAAGCAGGCACAAAATCTCCGTGACTTTACACCTGAAAGTTTACTTCTCACTCATGCAGAGTCCATTGCAGAGGGAGGACTCTGTCCCACATGTTCACACATGGACCTGGCATCGGGAGTATCACCAGTTCCTAAATGAGGGCAGGAAAGTGTAAGTCTCCTGAGCCTCCAGGGGGAAGCGACATCACTGCCATTCATTGGTCAGAACCAGTCACATGGCCTAACCCAACAAAAGAGGAGCCAGGAGATGTTGAGGGTCAGATGGAAGGTCTGGTGACTACCACCGTCCCTGCTGCACTTAGCAGAGCCTGGCATCTGCCATTCAGAGAAATCTCTTGACCCTTGGAGAACACTAAATAAAAGGAGTTATTCTCCTGAAAATAATGTGACACATGGAGGGTTAGCCATACTGCCTGGACACTGCTCCTCTAGCCAACATTCACACATGTGGGGGTGGGGTGGGGATACACACCCACGCCCAGAGACACGTGCACATCATGGAATCCAGGACCTCAGGAGCACAGGCACCCACAGTCCCCAGCAGAATGCTGCCAAGCTTCTCAGGGCAGAGACAGAGCCTGGCACCAGTGGACGTGTCTGCCCATATAGGTGACACACATGAGAGTCCACTCTACTGAATTGTGACTGGGGGACTATTTCAGGAGGCTAAGATTCTTTGTAATGTGTGTGCAGGACAAGAGCTGGAGACTGGGACCTCTTGTTGAGTCAATAAAGCTGGTGACACTCCGATCGCCTTGTGCCTATATGACAAATGGGGAAACTGAGACTTGGGAAGTTAACAGACTTTTCATGGTCACCAATTAAAGAATGGCAGAGCCTGTTGATCCCCTGGCATGATTCGAAAGCCACACACTGCTTGGGAGGCATGAGATACATGGGAAAGATGGTGAGCTGGAGCCAGGGGCTGGGTCCTGGTACTGACCCTGCCATGGCCTTCTTAAGTGGCCTTGGGCACATTTCCCGTCTCAGGGCCCCTGGGAACCTGGAATTAGAACATGGCCCTCTTTCTCGCCTTCCAAGTCTTCTTGACAAGCTCCTTCACAGGCGGGGATGTCTTGGACTGCTGGGAATGGAAGGGGATGCTGCGTTAGAGGCCAGTGGGGCCAGGCGGACCCCTTGCCGCTGTCCTCTGTTCCAGCCTGGCTGGCCCCCAGAAGCCACCAGCCTCAGCCCTGGGGTGGGGACATGAGAGGTCAGCAGTCAGGAACTGCAGCCTGCAGGCTGCCCCAGCTCCCCCTGCCCCTGTGGGGCTTCGTGTCCACACCTGCGTGTCCCTGCGCGTGTTCCAGCCCCACCGTAGGCCAGGCACCTGTCCTGACAAGCAGCCTGACAAGTGAGGGAGGGGAAACAGCGAGGGTGGAGGGGGAGGATGGAGCCCAGGGGTGGGCAGATGTGGGGTAGGGGGGAGCTTGCGGCCGGGTCTCAAGAGTTCTGACTCCTCCACAGAGGATCACTCTCGGGCCATCCTTGGCCTCCGCTGTCCTTGTCACTGAGCTCCCCCCAAAATTGGACCTCCAATCTTCTGGGATTCAGCTCCCCTCTCCAAAGCTCATGTCCCCTCTCTGGTCACAGAGTCCTCCCCATTGCTGGCCTGCATCTTCTCAGTCCCGAGCACAAATCCGTCCTCGGTACTAAGCCTCTCCCATGCCTGGCACTGGGCACCATCCACTTTGTGCTGGTCCCTGACACTGAGCCACTTCCACTGCCCCTGACACTTAGCACCTCCCGAGTCTAACAGTTAGCATCTCCCTGACACTGAGGACCCCTGTCCCCTATCCTTACTCTGCCTCCCTCACACTTAGCCTGCCCTTGACTCTGAGCCCTCCTTCCCTGTCCTATCATCTCACAGCTCTGCAGTCTTGACTCCCTGTTCAGATTCATCCAGAAGTTCCTGGAATTCTACTTTGTGGCAGTGACATTCCTGGGATGAAGTCATTCAACCACACATCCCAGACTCCTGAGTCGCTGTGTGTACCCTTTCCCCTCTACCCAATGTTCCTCCTTCCCCCACGGCCCTCAGCTTGACTCTCCCCCTGGAGCCTCCGAAGTTTCAGAAGATCCCAGCACCCATCAGTGCCGTGTTTCCCAGCCTCCTGGGCTTGCCTTTCCTTGACTATGTGCCATAAACCCCAGCCCCCGCAGATGATAGAAGCTTAACCCCCTCCCAGGATTACGATGTCTAGCCTAAGGTGTTACATTCTCCACGTCTCACTCCTCAGTCTGAAAACCTGCTCTGAGCTCTCCCTCCATCACCTTTGACCACTTCTCCTCACTTCTCCTGCACCCCAAATGTGCTCTCAGCCTCCTTCCCTAACTCCCTACCTCAAGGCTGGGTGATGCTACTTTTGCTCTGCGAAGATTTCAGGAATCACCGCGCTGGAGAGCAAACAACTGAACATTAAATCTCAAGCTCCATTTTTAAAAAAAATTTATTCATTTTATTTTTTTATATCTTTTTTTAACATCTTTATTGGAGTATAATTGCTTTACAATGGTGTGTTATTTTCTGCTTTATAACAAAGTGAATCAGTTATACATATACATATGTTCCCATATCCCCTCCCTCTTGCGTCTCCCTCCCACCCTCCCTATCCCACCCCTCTAGGTGGTCACAAAGCACCGAGCTGATCTCCCCGTGCTATGCGGCTGCTTCCCACTAGCCATCCATTTTACATTTGGTAGTGTATATATGTCCACGCCACTCTCTCACTTTGTCACAGCTTACCCTTCCCCCTCCCCATATCCTCAAGTCCATGCTCTAGTAGGTCTGTGTCTTTATTCCCATCTTACCCCTAGGTTCTTCATGACCTTTTTTTTTTCGTTAGACTCCATATATATGCGTTAGCATACGGTATTTGTTTTTCTCTTTCTGACTCACTTCATTCTGTATGACAGACTCTAGGCCCATCCACCTCACTACAAATAACTCAGTTTCATTTCTTTTTACGGCTGAGTAATACTCCATTGTATATATGTGCCACATCTTCTTTATCCATTCAGCTGTCGATGGACAGTTAGGTTGCTTCCAGCTCCTGGCTATTGTAAATAGAGCTGCAATGAACATTTTGGTACATGACTCTTTTTGAATCATTGTTTTCTCAGGGTATATGCCCAGTAGTGGGATTGCTGGGTCGTATGGTAGTTCTATTTGCAGTTTTTTAAGGAACCTCCATACTGTTTTCCATAGTGGCTGTATCAATTTACATTCCCACCAGCAGTGCAAGAGGGTTCCCTTTTCTCCACACCCTCTCCAGCATTTATTGTTTGTAGATTTTTTCATGATGGCCATTCTGACTGGTGTGTGAGGTGATACCTCATTGTAGTTTTGATTTGCATTTCGCTAATGATTAGTGATGTTGAGCATCTTTTCATGTGTTTGTTGGCAATCTATATGTCTTCTTTGGAGAAACTCTATTTAGGTCTTCTGCCCATTTTTGGATTGGGTTGTTTGTTCTTTTGATACTGAGCTGCATGAATTGCTTGTATAATTTAGAGATTAATCCTTTGTCAGCTGCTTCATCTGCAAATATTTTCTCCCCTTCTGAGGGTTGTCTTTTCATCTTCTTTATGGTTTCCTTTGCTGTGCAAAAGCTTTTAAGTTTCATTAGGTCCCATTTGTTTATTTTTGTTTTTATTTCCGTTACTCTAGGAGGTGGGTCAAAAAAGATCTTGCTGTGATTTATGTCATAGAGTGTTCTGCCTATGTTTTCCTCTAAGAGTTTGATAGTGTCTGGCCTTACGTTTAGGTCTTTAGTCCATTTGGAGTTTATTTTTGTGTATGGTGTTAGGGAGTGTTCTAATTTCGTTCTTTTACATGTATCAGGTTCCATTCTGGACTCCATCTTCCCCCACGTCACGGGGTTCATCCTCTGAGCTGGACCCCTTCCTGCTTCTGCTGGGTGCCTCCTACCCCACTGTTACACTGGCTAATGGAAACTGAAAATGCTTCTCTAGTAAAAGTCATCGCTTACCTAGGAAGTTCCCTTTCCCTGTTCTAACATCAAGAAATGAGCTCTTGGGGCTTCCCTGGTGGCGCAGTGGTTGAGAGTCTGCCTGCCGATGCAGGGGACACGGGTTCGTGCCCCGGTCCGGGAAGATCCCACATGCTGTGGAGCAGCTGGGCCCATGAGCCATGGCCGCTGAGCCTGCGTGTCCGGAGCCTGTGCTCCATAATGGGAGAGGCCACAACAGTGAGAGGCCCGCGTACAGCAAGAAAAAAAAAAAAAAAAGAAATGAGCTCTTTATTTCCAACCCTTCCCTCCTGGGGAGGCCTGGAGATCTGAGATGGCTAACATCAGGGCCTTGAAAGTACTTACCCACATGGAATAGCAAGCTTCCTTCCTCACCCAGTGAGCTGAAGAATGGTTTCTGTTTGGTTTTGGTAGCACTTCTTTTCTTTTTTTCCCCTTTTGGACCAACACACACACATTTTCAAAGACACAGACCTCAATGACTCCTTCAGCATTTCTGGGTCTCTGGTCACAACACCTATATTGCCTCTGCAGAGGCAGGAAGGCAGAAGAGGAAAGACAGCAAAGAAGTTGAATGCAGACCCTCAGAGGCCAGGGGGAGCCTGGTTCTGGGTCTGACCTAGGCACTTCTCATCTTCTCTGGGTGCAATACCCTCAGACGTGCTAGTCGAAGGGTGGAGAATGTCCACAGAATCTTTGCGTGATTTCCAGCTCTGATGTTCTGAGATTTGCCTGTAAATCATGAAAGTGAGCCCGAGGCCCAAGAGACATCAGGCTTTCAGGAAATTGAGATTATAAACTCGACTTCCCGGTCCAACAAGCTGACACTCCCAGGCAGAGGCTCTCAGCAGCAAGCGGAGCAGTCTGACTTCTTCAAGAACATGCTGGGAGATGAAAAGAACATTCACTGAATACCATGTATATACCAAGTGATATTCAGGGATCTACATGCATTATCTCATTGCTTTTTGAAAAATTGAGATATTATTTACACAATACTATTCACCCCTTTAAACTGTACAATTCAGTGGTTTTAGTATATTTACAAAGTTGTGCAACAATCACCATTATTTAATTCCAGAATATTTTCATCACTCCAAAAAGTCATCCCATATCCAACAGTACTCATCCTCTCTGTTCCCAGCCTTGGGCAACCACTAATCTACTTTTTGTCTCTACTGATTTTTCTCTTCTGGACATTTTACACGCAATCTGGGACATTTTGTAATGGGTGTCTTTCACTTAGCATAATGTTTTCAAGATTTATCCATCAGTACTTTATTCCTTTTAATGGTTGAATAAAAACCATTGAATGGATATACTATGTTTTGTTTAGCCATTCATTGGTTGATGGACATTTTGTTTGTTTCTACTTTCTGGAGAACGTGAATAATGAAGCTATCAACATTTGTGTACAAGTTTCTGTTTTGAAACATGTCTTCAGCTCTCTTGGGTAGCTCCCCAGAATAGAATTGCAGGCTTATATGGTAACTCTATGTCTGACTTTCTGAGAAAATGACAAACTGTTTTCTATAGTGGTGGCACCATTTTACCGGCAATATACGAGGGTTCCAGTTTCTCCATATTGTCACCAGCACTTGCAATCACGCATCTTTTTGATTGTAGTCATCCCTGTGTGTATGAAGTGATTCATCATTTTGGCTTTGATTTTCATTTCTCTGATTAATGATTAATGTTGTTGAGCATCTTTTCACATGCTCATTGAGCAGTTATATGTTTCTTTCTATATCTTTTTGAAGGTCATGCTCTTCTAATCCATCCTGCCTAACTCAGCCTTTTAGAGTGTTTAACCCATCTACATTTAATGTAATTACTGATGAGATAGGATTTAAATCTGCCATTTTGTTACTTGTTTTCTATATGTCTTATGTCTTTTTTTATTCTATTCCTCTATACTTTCTTTTCTCTTAAATGGATATTTTCTAGTGCACGTTTCAAAGTTTTTCTTTCACAGATATTTTTAAAATTTATTTTCTTAATGCATGCATTGGGGATTGCAATTAACATCTTAATTTATAACAATCTAGTTTGGATTAATATTAAGTTAATTTCAATAGTATACAAAAATATTGTTCCTATATAACTTCATTATTTAACCCCCCCTTTTTTCCTATTATTGTCATAAAAATCACATCTACATACATTGTATGTCTATCAATACATATTTATTGTTAATTGATTTACACAGTTTGTCTCTTAAATCAGATAGGAGAAAAATAGAAATGAAAAATACAAACAAAACACAAAAATAAAAAAATTTAAAAATACACGCATACTGTCTTTTACATTGATCTATGTAGTTACTTTTACTGATGCTTTTTATTTTGCCGTGTGAATGTTAGTTTCTGCCTAGTGTCTTATTTCAGCCTGAAGGACTGACTCTCTTTAGTATTTCTTATAAAACAGGTTTACTAACAGCAAAATCTCTCAGCTTTTATTTATCTGAGAATGTCTTAATTTCTCCTCCACCTTTGAAGAATAGTTTTGTCCAGGGTAGAACTGGTTGATAGTTTTTTCATTTCAACACTTTGAATAAACCACACCACTACCTTTTGGCCCATGTAGTTTTTGATGGCAAATAAGCTGTTAATCTTACTGACGATCTTTTATATGTGATGAATTACATCTCTCTTGTTTTCATCTCTCTTGTTATCTCATTGTCTTTGGATTTTGATAGTTTGACTATGATGTGTCTCTTTGAGTTTATCCTACTTGCAGTGTTGAAATTATATTAGATGTGTAGATTAACGGTTTTCATCAAATTTGGGGATTTTTAGGCCATTATGTATTCAAGTATGCCTTCTCCCTCTTTTCCTCTCTCTCTCTCTCTCTCTCTCTCTCCTCTCTTTGAGAGTCTCATTATGCATATGTTGGTACATTTTTTGTTGTCCCACAAGTCTCCAAGTTTTGTTTATTTTTTTTTTCTCTTTTGCCTTCTGTTCCTCAGACTGGCTATTTTCAAATATACGTATCTTGTGCTTGTATCTTATGTTTCCTGATTCTCTTCCCTGCCTACTCAAATCTGCTGTTGAACTCCTCTAGTGAATTTTTCATTTCAGTTATTGAACTTTTCAACTTCAGAAATTCTATTCAGTTATTTTTATTAATTTCTCCATCTTCATTGATATTCTCTATTTGGTGAGACGCAATTCTCCTTCAGTTCTTTAGATATGATTTTGCTTAGTTTTTAAACATATTTAAAAGACCTAGTTTAAAGTATTTGTTTACTAAGTCCAACATCTGGTCTTCTTCAAGGACAGTTTATACTGACTTTCTTTTTCCTGTGTACATGTCCTACATTCCTGTTTCTTTTCACAGCTCATATTTTTTGTTGGAAATGGACATTTAAAATAATATAATGTGGTAACTCTGAAAATCAGATTCTCCCCCCTCCCAAAGTTTTGGTGTTGTTTTATTGTTTGTTTAGTGACTTCTCTGAACTAATTTTATAAAGTCTGCATTTTTGTCATGTGTGCCCACTGAAATCGCTTCTCAGTCAGCTTAGTTGCTATATAGTGATTGAACAGAAATTTTCCAGATGTCTAGAAACAGTAAGTCTCCCAGTCTTTGCGAAGAGCTCTGCGTGTGTGTTGGGGCTCACCTTCAGTAACAGCTGAGGTGTTTACAACTCCACCTTAGTTTTTACTTCCTGTTTGCTCGGTCCCTGAAGATTAGCCAGAGGTGAGAGCTTAGGGTCTTTTTAGGTCTTTCCTGAGCATGTGCACCATTCTAGGCATATGTTTGACCTTCTAGATTCTGCATAGTTTCGTGAGGTGTTGATAATCCCACTCAATGATCTGAAAACTGAGGCCCCCAAATGTTAAGTGATTTACGTAAGATCTTCATCAAGCACCAGAGGCACTAGCTTCAAACCCAAAGCCACACTCTTTCCTGCAGCTTCCATGGGTGCTCCTCTTCTGTGCTCACTGGGAATCCTGGCTTTAACCCAGCATGGAAGCCCTCTACACCAAGCTTGAGAATGAAAGGTGAGCTCTTGGGAGGTGGCAACCACCTGGGAGTAGATACTTAAAATCAATGTTGATTCTAAGGAATCTCAAGGATGGAAGAAGGAAGGCTTGACCCATGTGTGATAAGCAGGGGAAAACTACCTATGCATTCTCAGGACTGAGGGAACCTTCAAGGACATCACATGTGACTCCAGTCCTGTCATTTGTTGGGCCCTCACTTACAGGTAGCTGGCCCCATGACAGGCATTTGCTTAGGAACAGTAGATGAGTTCCTAAGGTGGCACAGGATTCCAAAGTCTAAGATCTTCACTCCTGGGATCAACTGAACTGCTTTCATTGAATCCCTTCCATAGAACCCTTAACAGATGGTCACCTTCAATGATGGGGAGCTCACTACCTTACAGGGCAACACATTCCATCTTCAGACTCCTCTGCTTGTCAGATAGACAGTCCAGCACGGCAGAGCAGAGTCTTCAGAGCCTAGAGGTTTAGCTCTTGACCCCACCCTTCTATTCTGTGTGACTTTGCCAAGTCACTTCCTTTATCTGAACCTGTTTGCTCATCAAAAAATGGAGAAAAGAACGCTTGCTTGGCAAGACTGTTGGAGGATAGATGGCGTAAAGCAATTCAACGTACTTGGTAGAAAGGCTCAGTAATAGCAGTTATTACTGAAGTTCTTCTGTTTAAGGGGCTGAAGTCTGTGTCTCGGCAGTTTCCACCCATTCTTCCTAATTCTGTCCCTTCAACCCACTACCCCAATTCGTACTTTCAGACCATCATATACAGCAATTGCTTTGCTTCTTTTTATTTAGGCTAAGTCGCTCTACTACCGAAACAACTCCCCAGACATGTGGTCTTGACTCCTTTCACCACCCTCTTTCCTCTTCTCGAAAGATAAGACTTACTCTCCCCCATGCCCAGAGTGTTGGAAGGTCTAAAGGCTCTTCTGACCAGCAGAAAGAGAAAAGTGAGTCACCCCAGACCTATTCAATCAGAATGTGTTTCTTAACATGCTTCCTGAAGACTCCCTCATTCCAAAGCTTCTACTTCTAGTAATGCAGTCTGAGGTACCTTCACTTTTCTACTAGTTATGCCACATTGTGAGGCTATCCAGGCCCTCTAGTTTGCATTTAAATTTGTGGAGTACAAGGTCAATATCTTTCCCATCTCTGTTAAAATGCATCTTATTAGAGTCAGCACATGTCCCAGACTGCTGGGGGCCTGATTTTCACATCCATCTCAAAGCCTACTAATTGGCAAAGTTGATGGGAATAAATCTGAATAAATTATCTGAATCCCTCCTACCCCAAATCTCTCCATAGCCTTCTATTCACCAACTGCGGATGTCTTGGCTAGATGAGCACCTGAGGCTATTTCAACAAGAAACAAGGCTGGGGGGCCTAAGAGATGCTAAATTTAAAAGTCCATGGGTGTTCATTGGTCACCTGGCATATAGCAGGCACTTGCAGACTCAATGCTATGTGACCCTCAACAGCCCTCAGCAGAGGACATCATAAACCCATTGACAGGTGGGCGTTGATGAGGTCAAGTGACGCGCAGAAATTCACACATCTAATAGCTACAGGGATTGGGCAGAAATCTGGGTTTATCTGACTCTGGAACCTATATTCTTTTCCTGATGTTGTCCATGTTCCCCATTTTGCTAATGGCATTTATGAGTACTTCCTAAACTTCAAAGTGGGTAGAAATCAGCTGGAAGAATTGTTAAGAATAAGATCCACCCTCACTCCCCCAATTCTGATTCACTAAGTCCACAGAGCGAGGCTTGGACACCGGATTGACATATACACACTACTACATATAAAATAGATAACTAATAAGGACCTACTGTATAGCACAGGGAACTCTACTCAATACTCTGTAATGTCCTATATGGGAAAAGAAACCAAAAAAGAGTGGATATGTGTATATGTATAACTGATTCACTTTGCTGTACAGCAGAAACTAATACAACATTGTAAACCAACTATATACTCCAATAAAACTTAAAAAAAAAAAAAGAAGAAGAAGAAGGAGCGCTAGGTAATTCTGAGGCTAGTGGTTCACATACAACAGCCTGCCCTGCTGCCCCAGCTACTAATTCTCAAAGTCAGTTTTCAAGCATTGCCCTGTGGCAGCTTCAGCTGCTTCCTGCCCAGGCCAGCACAAATAATGACAGCCAGCCTCTCCTGGAGGGGAGAGGGGAGACTAAGAGCCCTCCTCAGCCACTGCCTCTTGTTGCTTCCATGGGATTTTTTGGCCTGGACCTTAAATATTGCCTCTTTCTGTGATTCTTTGTTTCACTTTCCAGATCTGGCCAGAGGAAGCGGGAAAACCCAGGCATGGATGTTGCAATAGTAGATTGTTTTACATGACTGGAGCCCTCCCTGCATCCTGAGATCCCCACACTGGAAAATGAGACATTCCTGGGCTGCCCGCCAGGCCTTGTCCACAATCACAAGCATTTATGCGAGAAACAAATGGCTCTTTGCCCTCCATGGCCCATCTGGCTGTTTCCTTCCTACCCCCATGCCCACGGCACCAAGACACTGCATCAAATGTTAGCATTTCAAGAGGCTTTCTTCATGGGATGGCATCTCGTGGACTTCCCTATCTTCATCTGTTATCACTCAGGCCTGTTCCTTAAAGGCACCCCTCTTGGTCACAAGATAAAAAGAGAAAACTGCTTCTTCCTTCCTTTCTGGATATGAGTAATGATTGACTCTTTCTTATGGTCACTATGTGGTGACCGTTTCTGCAAAAAGAATCTAAATTTAATGAGAAGTTCCTGGACTCTCTGACTGCATTCTGTGTGTTATCTATGGCAGAAAAGATTCAGAGAGACCGGGTTAAAATGCCTGTGTGACTTTGAACAAGCTACCTAACCCCTCTGAGATCCAGTTCCTTTATCAGTAAAATAGGGATAACAGTCCTGCCTCTTGATTAAGAGAACGGAATGAACATGTAGTTCAAAGGGCTCAGCAAAGTTGCTGGTGTGGAGTAGGGGCTCTGGGTACCCTTGTACATTGTCATCATTCACATCTTGCTACACAGTGTGGTCCCCAGAGAAGCAGCATCTACATCACCTGAGATCTTGCTAGAAATGCAGGATCTTATACGTCACCCCAGACCTATTCAATCAGAATGTGTATCTTAACATGTTTCCTGAAGATTCAAATTATATTAAACTTTGAGAAGTAGTGATGAACTCACTATCCAACAGGGTAGGGAGGCTGGGGATGTGTACAACAACAGCTTTCTAAGCAACCTTTTCTTTTTTTTTCTTTTGCGGTACGCGGGCCTCTCACTGCTGTGGCCTCTCCCGTTGCGGAGCACAGGCTCCAGACGCGTGGGCTCAGCGGCCATGGCTCACGGGCCCAGCCGCTCCGCGGCATGTGGGATCCTCCCGGACCGGGGCACGAACCCATGTCCCCTGCATCGGCAGGCAGACTCTCAACCACTGCGCCACCAGGGAAGCCGTCTAAGCAACCTTTTCATCTCTTTTGTACTGCTCACCATCCCTGCCAAACTGTGCCATATTCATCTTGCATCTTCCTGGGGTAGTGATCTCACTTAAACAGAACTCTGGCCTCATCACTCTCCTGTGTATTGACGGTTCCCTGTTGCCTAAAGGATAAAGGACTTACTCCTTGGAATGGCATTCAAGTCCCTTCCCAATCTTACTCTAGCCAACATGGGCAATGTCTGTCATTTTCCAAAGGTAGTGTTCACTTGCAGGTCTCAACTCTTAATTCCAGAAATGATCCCTTCCCCAAGGGGCACTGTCTTTTCATCACCTTCTCCAACTTATTCAAGCTCTACTTCCTGGAATATTCTTCTCTGTCTCCAAAACTCTGCTCAGCCTTCAAGGCTCAGCTTCATCGCCATTGTCAGAATATGGGCACGTCAAGCTCACGATGGATGAGCATCTCAGAGTCAAGAACTTGGGTTCTTCCTTGGCCCACCAACAGCTTCCTAAATCTCTTTGGGCAAGTCCCCTGAACTTTTAGCCTTGGGTACTCCCACCAACCCTATCTGGGTAAAGGAGATGATAAAGGTCCCAACTTCAGAGAATTGTTATGAGGATTCTTTCAGGCTATTTGTTTAGCACAGTGACTGGCACATAGTAAATGCTCAATAAAACTTAGCCAAACCCACTACAGTGTAAACCCACTTCGGTGTAAATTCCATAGAGAGAAGCACCTATGTCTCTGTTGTTCCCCATTATCATCCCAGTGTCTGGCCCAGTTTCTGATACACAGCATATGCTCAATAAATATTTGTTAAGTAAATAAACGCTTAAAAAGTGTTATGTAAATTGTAAAGCTCCGTACAAATAAAAGCTTGCTATTTTGTTTGGTTTTATTTTAATGATCAGGGTTTAGATGCCTTGAGAGAGAAACTGAGATCATAAATTTATTATTATTGCGATTGCTGACTTATGCTGTCTTACATGGAAGCCAGCTATGACTTCCTCATACACAGTTCAAAGAATGTATACTCTGGGTTTTTTCTCCCGTTATTTCGACATTTGTCCAATCTGTTTACCATCTTCTATCACCATAACAGCCTGCACCTCCATACATAATAACAATTTTGAGCCACAATTTCCTCTAGAGCCCCTGGCATCACCAATTAGGCTGCAAAAGCTCCAATACTCAGTCCATGTCCAACTTCTAGGAGCCCATGTCTGTCTTTGATTATCCTCCAATCTCAAAAATGCCCACAAGACATAGAAAACAAATTTATGTTTACCAGAGGGGAAAGGCGGGGGAGGGATAAATGAGGAGTTTGGGATTAACATATACACGTTACTATATATAAAATAGATAACCAACAAGGACCTACTGTGTAGCAAAGGGAACCATACTCAATATTTTATAATAACCAATAAGGGAAAAGAATCTGAAAAAGAATATATATATATATATATATGGCACTGAATCATTTTGCTGTACACCTGAAACTAACACAATATCATAAATTAACTATACTTGAATGTAAAAAAATGCCCAGATGAAGTATCTTTTCTAAGAAACAATATAAGAGAGATCCTGGCAGGATATGGTCCAAACACCTGGATGTGGAATATAGGAGAAGGCTAGCTCCAAAATGTGGCTCTTAATTAGGGGGTCCAGGGCAACAGAAAAGGCTTATTAGGTCATGGAGCCTGTACTTCCTCAGCAAGATTATCATCATCTGTTTCTCAGGCCAGCTGAGCTGGCTCTCAGGCCTCACACTCAGCCCTCACTGTGTCTCTCTCAAATGCAGGGACTCAGGCTAAAGAGGCTGGAGATGACCTCTATCCCACATCTTATTAAATAGCAGAATTGCCTTTAGTGCTTGTTAAATGGTGGATTTTGAGTCAGTAGATTTATGGTTGGGCCTGGGATTCTGCATTCCTTATAAACTCCAGGTAGTGAAATTTTCTTGGTCTGTGGACCACACTTTGAGCAGCAAGGCTTCTACGCTATCCCTGGACTATGGATCCCATCATTCTCCTGGTACCTTAGAGGTCCAGTCCTCAACTAAATACTTTAAATTTTTTTCTTATTTTATTTGTCAATTATATCTATATAGAGCTAGAAAAGACCAATTATGCATATGGAAAAATACATTTGAAGTACGGAAAGTTTCTTCTATAGATTACATAATTCAAATTAATAATTGATACCACAAAGTAATAGATATTGAGTATTTTGCATATGGAATAAAAGATGAGTTCTAATTACAGTGTACATTGAATATTTACTATCTTAGTTTTTGGGATTTCTTAGTCCTTTTCATAGAAATATAGATTTTTCTATGTAAAACAAAGCTTATACAGTATTTTGTTTGTTATTCTTAAATTACCCTTCTATTTTAATGCTGTTTTACTACTAATATTGCATTCATAATCTAAGGGATCTTCCTTCAGATAGCAAACAGGATGAATGATTATTTGGCTACCTGTCAGTAAAGTTGATGACAGTATAATAAAACAACAACAAAACATTTATTGAGTATTTATTAGGGGTCAGGCAGAGTGCTAAGTACTTTATAGGAATTTATCTCATTGAGTCCTCAAAATAACATCATGTAAAAACTATTATCAATTTCCACTGTAAAAATAAGAAAATCGAGGCCAAGAAAAGTTACGTAAACTTTCTCCTATTCCCCAGGGCTGGTAAATTTTTTTTTTTTTTTTTTTTTTGCTGTACGCGGGCCTCTCACCGCTGTGGCCTCTCCCGCTGCAGAGCACAGGCTCCGGACGCGCAGGCCCAGCGGCCACGGCTCACGGGCCCAGCCGCTCCGCGGCACGTGGGACCCTCCCGGACCGGGGCACGAACCCGTGTCCCCTGCATCGGCAGGCAGACTCCCAACCACTGCGCCACTAGCGAAGCCCAGGGCTGGTAAATTTTTAAAAAATTCAAAAAATAAAAGAAATTCAAGAAACACAAGAACAGGTTTTAATTTTAAAAAATTCAAAAAGTACAAGAAATCCAAACACTCTTTGGACATCTGCCTAATTACCACAGACCCTTTTAAGAAATATTAATATAAAATTAAAATTAACTTTAAAAAAATCTTATTTTCTTTGTGGAAAGATGGCCAGAATTATATCCATGAAACATTTTTTCCACACTTTAGAAAAGTAGTATGAAATTATTGTAGGACTGAGCTTCCAAAAGTTGTTCCTGTCCTGAGCTGAACTAATTTAATAACAAGACAGAAACACCAGGAAATGTCTATCTGCCTTCTAGGGGCCAAATCAATCCTTTTGGCATTTGCTTATCTGGGTCTATAACTTTGTTTGACTGCTTTTTCTAGTTCTGACACTTTATAGTAAAATAAGCATAATCTTCTCAACAGTTTAAAACAGACTAAACCTTCTTCCACAGATATGTTGAATTGCGATCAACACATTCACCAAATAAGAACTTTTTAAAAACATTAGGTATTTGGAAAGTATTGCTTCACCAAGTTATGCAGATCTTCTAAATGTCGACATATATCATTCTATGTCAACAATTATATTCACTAATATCACCATTAATCCCATTAGCAAAGTCCTTAAGTATTGGGAAACTCATGCTCTTGGTGGTAGATGCAAGTTTTCCAAAATTCTAACTTTCATTCCAGTTTTTCCCCCGTTTTATTGAGATAGAATTGACATATAACCTTGTATTAGTTTAAGGTGTACAAAATAATGATTTTATATTTGCATATACTTATATATGCATATAACTGCAAAACGATTTATGCATATATTTATATATGCATATCATTGCAAAACAATTACCACAAAAGTCTAGTTAACATCCATCACCTCACATAACTACAAATAATTTTTTTATTTGTGATGAGAACATTTAAGATCGACTCTTTTAGCATCTTTCAAGTGAACCATACAGTATTGTTGATGATAGCCACCATTACATGACCATGTATTAGCAATCTTATCAGTCTTATAGCTGTAATTTTGTACCTTTTGACCACCCTCTGCTAAAGACTTTTTAACAGTTGTTGTACAGCTACTGTATGTCAGGCTGTGTATTAGGCACTTCAACTAGCTTATTTGCTATAATGTGTTCACATCCCCACTTTATAGATGAAGAACTTGAATCCCAGAGAGATGTACGGGGTCTTTTGGTCCCTGAGGTGTGGAATTATGAGCTTGAGCTGCAGCTGGGGACACTATGGCTGCAGACAAGACACACCCTCCTGACAATACTAGAGCACAAGTGGGTGTTTGCTTTGTGTATCTACATTTCTGCTGTTAAAAACCAGTCTCCAGGATCTGAAAGTGGATTAGCACCCACTTGCTATAACCCACACAGGTGCCTGTAGATAGGTGTTTCTCAAGAAAGTGGGCTCCAAGCCATCTTTGTTAGAGTTACCAAGGATGGTGCTTATAATAAATGCAGATTTATGTCCCCATCCAAGGTCATGACTGAGACTTCACCAAGTTCACTTTCCCTGCTGGGCACACAGCTGGACTGTATAGACCCCTGCATGGGGCCACGAGACTAGTTCTTGCTGATTGGATGTGAGTAGAAGTGAGACAATCACCTCTTTGCTGCAGCAGTTAAGAGCAGTTGTGTCTTCCCCACACCTACCGGTTCATTCCCTTCTTTGTGGTATGGACACAGAAGAGCTGGTAAAGGACTGAGGTCATAGGGAATGGTGAAACCACTAGATAGAGTCCCAGAATGACCAAGTGAAATAGGAAACTCTCCCCTACTGACCCATACTGGACTGTGGCATGAAAAACACCTCTTTACTGTGTTCAGCCATAGAAACTGTGGGGTGATTTGGTGCAAAGTTTGTCTTCCCTGATGAGTACAAAGATCTAATGGATCTTGATAGAAGGACCCCAGAAATCTGCATTTTTAGAAAGCCTGCAGCTAGTCCTGAAAAACTGGAATTTCATGAAAAGCGTCAGGCCTGGGACACAGGGTGGAAGTATATTTGCGTGGCCCAAAGAGTTGTATAAAAGGCAACAAACAGCAATAATGTTTTCGCATCATGCATGATCCTGACATCTCCCCCAACACCATTCCCTCTCATGGCCTGGAAGACTGAAGTCTCAGCCCACCTTTATGTTTTAGGCTGTACCACTTGGCTTGTGGGATTTTAGGTCCCCGACCAGGGCTCAAACCCGGGCCCTCGGCAGTCCTAACCACTGGACCACCAGGGAATTCCCTCAGCCCACCATTTAGAGACTGCCCTGGTAGCGTGTCTTTCCTTGCTGTTGGAAAAGTTAATTTCTGGAAAGTGAGTTCAATCTCACAGCACTCTAATAAGATGATCGAAAAGAGAAGTCACAGAACCTGGATGCATATCAGGTATTTTATCTATCAAAACTACTGGGCATATACGCTGAGAAAACCATAATTCAAAAAGAATCATGTACCACAATGTTCATTGCAGCTCTATTTACAATAGCCAGGACATGGAAGCAACCTAAGTGTCCATCGACAGATGAATGGATGAAGAAGATGTGGTATATATATACAATGGAATATTACTCAGCCATAAAAAGAAACGAAATTGAGTTATTTGTAGTGAGGTAGATGGACCTAGAGTCTGTCCTACAGAGTGAAGTAAGTCAGAAAGAGGAAAACAAATACTGTATGCTAACACATATATATGGAATCTAAAAAAAAAAAAAGGTTCTGAAGAATCTAAGGGCAGGATGGGAATAAAGACGCAGACCTACTAGAAAATGGACTTGAGGACATGGGGAGGGGGAAGGGTAAGCCGAGATGAAGTGAGAGAGAGGCATGGACATATATACACTACCAAATGTAAAATAGATAGCTAGTGGGAAGCAGCCGCATGGCACAAAGCTCGGTGCTTTGTGTCCCCCTAGAGGGGTGGGCTAGGGAGGGTGGGACGGAGGGAGATGCAAGAGGGAAGAGATATGGGGATATATGTATGTGTATAGCTGATTCACTTTGTTATACAGCAGAAACTAACACACCATTGTAAAGCAATTATACTCCAGTAAAGATGTTAAACAAAAAACCTGTGAAGATGATTCATCTTTACTTTCCTATCTACCATCTTGTCTGTCACTTCAGAGCTAGGGGTCAAGCCCTGGGGCAGTGCAGGGGTTGGGAAAGTGTGTGTGGGTCTGGAAGTTTATTTCAACGGCCAACCCAAAGGGCTGGCTCTCAAGTGACTCTTGCGTCTCTGCCTCTCGTAGGGCTCTAGCGACACAATCGTGTGGCAGTTCTCTCCACCCTCAACACACATACACACGCTTAGAGCCCCCTGAGGGATAGAGTCCGCTTCCCTCTACATTTGGCTGGCATGGCTACCAGCTGGGTTGAAGGCTGTGGGTGGAGAGCAGTTCCTGTTAAGGTGAAATTAGTCTCCCTTGTCATCTTCACGGAGCCTGTAAAGGGCTCCTTCTCTGTTAATCATTCACTGTTTCTGTTAGTTATGGGTGAATGGCCACTACGGTGAGTTACCCTTTTTCCAGAACCGCCTGAGACTATCAGACTCTGGCATGGAGAGGACGGGGGGTGGAGAAGGGATGGTCCCTGTTCGGTAAAAACAAATCACAGCATCAAACAGGTGGAAGAGACTGTGAACCAGACAGCCTCTAGGTTACCTTCAAAGGTGAGGCAGGAAGCCTGCTGTACCTGGTGCTCCGGACTGAAAGTAATTGGCCCCCTTCCTGTTCTGAATCCAAAGGAATCTATCTTCAAAGTCACAAGAAGGACGATCCCCCCTCCTAACTCACACGCACACCTGTCTTAACCCCCTACCTGTTTCCAGCAAGCTAGGGATACGGTGGTACCCTGAGGTCTTCCTGGCTCAAAAGGAAAGAAACAGGTCCCAAGGTAAACCCCTCTTACATAGCAAAGCAGAACCAATCTCCAGGTTCTGATAATTCAAAACTGAAGTTTCCCTCCTTGGAAAATCTGGATGCTCTCTGCTATACAAACTTTCACTTGCAGCTGCCGTAATGTTGGAATATAACAGGGTGTTGTGGGTCCACAGACCCTGAGCATCTGGAGGGCAGGGACTTTATTCATCACCGTAATGCCAAGCACATAATAGACACTCAGTGAAATACTTGCTAAATAAGTGGGTGAATGAATGAAAGACTCAACATCAAGGGCTCAATATTCCACAGGCTTTTTTTGCAAGACCTGACTCCATCATAAAGAACTGTCTCCAAGATGTGAGAAGATATAGGAACTAAATCACATGGATGCTGAAGGCCCCAGTTTTAGCTAAATGCATGAATCATCAGTGTAAAAGGGGTTATGTCCTACAGACCCAGTGATCTGGTTTGAGGTTAAATTTATTCCTGTGACCTGATTATTTTAAGTAGTCTCAGGCACCTGGAACTAAGTAAACCAAGCCACATCCAGCATCTGGGAAAAATGGAAAAGTGAATAAACAGATGTGTGCATTGGATGAAAGGTTGCCGCGGCCTTAGAACTTGCATTACAAAGTCAAAAGGAAAAAAGAAATCTAGGATTCAAGGTGCAGCCACATTTCTGAGGTTGAGTGTAATAAACAAAGCAAGAGATAGGGCTCTCAACACTTATTCCTCCAGCCTCTGTTCCCAATGGCAGAGTCTAATTCCTTTTGCTGTGCATGCCCCCATCTCCCAATATTGAATACATTAAAAGAATTATTATCAAAAAAAAAAAAAAAGAATTATTATCAATGCTTCTACGATTTCGAGGTTCCTATCACTGGAATAGAATTGGCATTGGGCTGTATAGGGGTCAGTTAAGGGATTAATCTGTACAATGTCTTGGGAGGAAGTGTGGAAGAGGGGAGAGAGCTATGGAACTTGCATTCAAGCAGCCTCGGGATCACACCTCAAATATGTCTGTAATCACAATAGTATTTTTAACAATAGCAGTATATTTAATACGGGTATCGCACAGATTAAATGATATATCCCATGTAAAATGCCTCACACCTGTGACATAGGTCAATAAACTTGAGCCCCGCTCTCTTCCCTTCTTTTCATCCAAAAGCCTGCACATCTCCCTTGTTCTTTCTTCTCTTCATCCCTTATCGAATATTTCACCTGCCTTCCAGAGGCCAGCACAGTGCTGGGTATCTTGTAGACACTCATGAAAGGAACTCTCAATTGAAGTGCATCCAGTTGAATACAAGCAAAGGAACCACCTTTTCCGGTTCTTCCTCTTGAAACCTTGTCTCCGACCTTCTTCCTTTCAGTTCAGTTCAATGTTTACAAGCCCTGGCCCAGGGACTCAGGAAGCATGGAGAGTGGCTGGTCCCACCTGGTTGCTGACAACCTGGAGAAGGTTTAGGGAAGGAGAGAGATGCCCAAGCAGATCTTCTCAGTGTTTTCTGTGCTGTAAACTTCCTTCCTCCTGCAATGGGTATAATTCCCTAACACACTCCATCCAGCTCTCCGTATTGACCACTGCACACGGACAGGAGGTTTCCCTGAAGAACACATGGGGCCCAGCACTTCCTTTGTGCCACTATTCACATCCTGTTCAGATGATAGGTATTAGCGAATTTGTCTTATTTTTTCTCTCATTTTCCCCTCCCCCACCCCCCACACGAAGGTGACAGCTGCCCTAAGACGGATACTTCAGGTATCTGACCCTGGATCTATCTGCCTTCCCTAACTATGCAAACTTGAACAATACCGATAGCAAACACCCTTTCTGAACCAGCTTCAATTTCATAGTATGCAGATTGGATTTCTTGCAGGTATTGGGAGGAGCAAAAAAATAATTGTGCGCATTTCTGTCCTTTCTTGCATCTCCTAGCCACCTACCCGGCACTGGGAACTGAGTCTGGCGCATTCTCCCTCAGCCTGTGGGATGGGGAGCCCTGTCTTGAAAAGACCTCCACGTGGGATTGGTGCTGACTTGCTCACACTATCCCTGAAGGGCACCTTGTCCCCTCCTCTGAACCAGAATCACTTCAGCCACCCAACACAGGGGCTGCCCTGGCTGTACGATGCCCTCCCCCTAGACTGGTCTCAGGACTGTTAGCTTCCAGGGGTTGTGATTCTGTTCCTGTCCCCCAGGATCCCTGGCTTCCTGCTCCCTCCCTCAGCTTCCCACCTGATTCAGAGCCGTCTTGTTCAGGCTTTTAGCAGTGTGACTCCCCGTGTACTGGATGCACTGCTAAGATGTCCTAGGGGTCCACACCCACCACCTACCAACTGTGAGACTTTGGTTCTTCCTTCCTTCCTCTTTCTTTCTTTCTTTTTCCTTCTTTCTTTTCTTTTCTTTCTTTCTCTCTCTCCCTCTCTCCTCTCTCCTTCTCTCTCTCCTCTCCCTCTTTCTGTCTTTCTTTCTCCTTCCTTCCTTCCTTCCTTTCTCTCTCTCTCTCTCCCCTCTCTCTCTCTCTCTCTCTCTCTCTCTCTCTCTCTCTGCTTCCTCCTCTGTAAGTGAAGGAGCTGGTGCTAACATCCTTACAGCCCCATCTTATAAAGGACCACACTCTTTTTCTACAATCAGAACCCCCTGGGCACACTGCACACTGCTGACTGGGTCAGGGCTGCCATCAGAGGGATGCAAAATCCAGCGATGGTGTGCCCCCTGGGAAGGTCATGGGACCAGTGCTGCAGAACTCTATCTTCTCAAGTCATGTATTACAAACATCCATGGCTAGATTCCCTGCAGGGGGAGATCCAAGGGGACAAAATGAGGCAACATCAGGGCTGTTGGAGGCAGCCTGGAGGCAGGAGCCTGTCTCACCTGCAGAGGGAAGGCCAAGCCATGTGGGCAACCAGACCAGGTCTACTCCCCCAACCCGGCATCAGAAGGGCGGGGCTGCCTCCTGGCTCTACCTCTCCCCGGCTGTGCAATCTTCATCGATGGTTAGCCTCTCTGGGCCTCCATCTCCTCATGTGTTAACCGGTGATGATTAAACTGTCACATTTAAAGCAGCTAATGTCTGTCAGATGCCCACCTCTGTGCCTGACAGGTGGGGTCCCTACCCTGGACACCGATTCCTTAGTCCACTCACTACTCTTGACATGCTTTCATCACCTCCTCTGCCCAACATCAGCACATCTCATGTGGTTTTCTGAGAAGTTTCCCTCCTCTTTTGAGAAATGCAGCAAATAGGGATTCCCCTGCCCTTATTAGAGGAAGTCCTCCAGCCTCAGAGCCTTTCCCCAGCTTTACGTAAGGACCTATGCTCAGCTACCCAGAGGGCCTCTAACACGGATTCTCTTTTCTCAAGTTCTTCGCAGGGACAGCAGTCAAATCCCTCTTCCCCAGTCCCCCAGGGTCTGCATAGAGCCACAGCTGGGCAGAATGGGAGTGAGCCAACTTTTTGGGGGGGCTTCCCTATCACCCATTATTATGACCTTGGCACTCCAAGAATACCTGCCCTCAGCCCACTTTCCCCAGAACTCTGCCTGGCCCACTTGCCCTGGCACGGCCCATGCCATCTGGCTCTACCCCAGCTCCCCTCAGCAAAACGTGTCTGTTCTTTTTGTCAGGCTTCAGCTCCACGGAGCCCCATGGTGTGTTAATAAGTGAGAATCACTCTGTTAACTGCCCACTGGTGACAAATGTGTAAGACGTGATACCCTAGTCCATGGTTATCCAAGACCAGGACATTAAACAGCAATGAAGCACTAGTACAGAAAAGCATTCCCTTTTCTGTTCTCTTTTTTTATTGAAGTATAATTGATTTACAGTATGTTAGTTTCAGGTGTACAGCAAAGTGATTCAGTTTTTTTGCAGACTATTTTTCTTTATAGGTTATTATAAGTGTATTATAAGGGTATAATTCCTTGCATTATACAATAAATTCTTGTTGCTCATCTATTTTATTATAGTACTTTGTATCTGCTAATCCCATACTCCTTATTTGTCCCTGTCTCCTTCCCTCTCCCCTTTGGTAACCATAAGTTTGTTTTCTATGTCTGTGTGTCTGTTTCTGCTTGGTATATAGATTCATTTGTATTATTTTTTAGATTCTACATACAGGTGATATCACATGGTATTTGTCTTTCTCTGCGTGTCTTGCTTCACTAAGTATATTCTTTTAATTTTTCTGATTCAATTAATAAGGAAGTCTCAGTACTTGCCAATCCCCCTTCCTTCTCTCTCTGCTATTTTTCTTCAACCAGAGAGTTAGCTCAGGACTCAGAAGAGCAGGCATGCAGCTGCATCAAGTACAAGCTGAAAAACAATGTTTGTTTTGATTGTATATAGAGCATGAATATTGGTTTGAAATGTATAGCAGTTTTAAATGTATAGCAGTTACAAATTGTTTCCTTCCAAAATGAATTTATTTAAGTTAAAAAATGAATCATCTTAAAGAAAATCACCAAATATATGAGAAAACGGTGTTACAAAGACTTGTGAAAAATCACAACAGTAGAACGCCAGAACAGGGGACATGCTTTAGCTGAAAGACACACACACTGTAACAGTGACAATTCCAGACCCTTTGGACCAGCTGGTGGGGAAGGTGTCTGGATCCCAGACTTTCTTAATGCGCCCTTGAGTCTCAGCTTTGAGGGTGAGTTTCATGCACCCTTAGGATGAACTCCACCTTTTCCCCCCCGTCCATTCATTCATTCAGCCAGTAGGTATGTTAAAAAAAAAAAAAAGACTAAAAGACCAAAATTTGCTGAGCAGAGAGCCCCATCCAACACCAGGTATGAGCTCTGGGAGACAAAGCTGGGGAGAGGGGAGATGGGGCTGGCAGGCAAAATCGGCATTACAGGTGGGCTGGCGAGGTCTGGGTTCCTCAATCAGGTGAGACCAGGCCTGAGTGGAGGTGAGCTCTGGGTGACGGTGGCTAGCTGCTTCTGCTGTACATGGGACATATGTGAGTCAGGTGATGAACCCAGACAGGTCTGCACCAGTGTTGGAGGCTAGCTGGGGAGGTCACAGGTGTCGCTTATTTAAATTGTGTCATGATAGGAGTCAGAAGCCCTGAACTCTGACTTCAATTCTGATTTCTGCTGATTGTATGACCTTGAACGAGTCACTTTACCTCCCCAGACCTCAGTTTTCTCACTTGCAAAAGGACAGGGATGGGTACTATCTCTTAGCTCATAGAGCTATTGGGAGACTTAAAAGTGAGCTTTAGATAAACAAGGATTTACTGGATAGCACAGGGAACAATTTTCAATATCTTGTAATAACTTACAATGGAAAAGAATCAGAAAAAAATCACAAAATTATTTTGCTGTATACCTGAAACTAACACAATATTGTAAATCAACCATACTTCAATTAAAAAAAAAAGATTAAATGTGAGCTTCACCAAGGCAGGAACCACGCCTGTTTAATGAGTTAATGTAGACCCAGTATCTGTCCCATATTAAGTTCTAATTATCTTCATGAATTAATATGTAAACTGTCCAGCAGAAATGTTCTACCTATTGCAGGGTCTTGAAAATGGTAGGTCTGATGATACAGTCGTTCCCTCTACTCCTAGCACCAGCATTTTTCTGCAACGAGGATGAATCCACAGCAGGACAACAATGAGGGAATCCAGTCGAGTTCAGCGGTTCCCCATGGACTTCAGGAGACTTAAACACGAGCAGACACATGGGTCCCAGTTCCCAGGTGCAGCAAGGCACCTGTGTACCGAGCTCCTTCTCCAAGCTCCAGCTTTGGCAGTTTGGCCCTGAGTGGGAAGAGCAGAAAGACGCTGGGCAGAAACCCTGACCATGGAGCAGAAAGAAACTCCGGCTAGCAAAAGGGAAAAATCAAATGGCTTTTTATTCTCCTCTTGAAAAGCGCCCGAGGACCTATGCTACAGGCAAAAGCCACAGGAAAGCATGTGGACTTTCCCAGTTACAATGACTAAGCTGCCCCTGCTTTTTGAAGCATCTTGAAATGGGGCTTGAAAGCGATCCATTTGTTCTCCAGAAAAACAGACACAGACACATTCCTGCCTTCTGAGCTCCAACCACCCACGAGGGAGGACAAAGTTGACGACATTTTGCAAGCTGCTTTGGAGCAGAGAGGATAAATAGCTTCTTTCTTTGAAATGTTTCCTGAGTTCATTCAATAGAACATGACTAAGCACCTTCTTGGTCTAGGCGTTCTCTATGTAATAGGCATCCAGGATCCCACAGATAAACGGGAGACAGGCAAGACCAATAATGCAACAGAACACACGAATTGTTGTTTGGGGTGAACATTGATGCTGTAGAAATGTAGAAGAAAAGCATCTTTTCCAGCCTTGGCTTCCAGGAGGAAAGAGCCTCTGAGCTGGGTTTTGCAGGATGAGTGATGCCGAAAACTTGGCCTCTGTGCATCAGCGCCAAATCGAATCTCAGAGACAGAGTTTTGGGCGAGGTAAGAAAGAATAGATGTATTGCTTTCAGGCAAAGGGGAACACAGCAGGCTTTTGCCCCTCAAAACTGTATAACTGTGTGTGCCAACCTGGAGGGATTTTGTGAGTTTTATAGCAATGGTTCAAGGATGGGGTTGCTGATAAGGATTAGGGAGTATGCAGGGCCTGCACTCCTTTAATCTGGCCTCAAATGGTCTCTTGAAGAGCTTCTCTGGCTCATTTCATCTGGAATAAAGAATGCTAACATCTTCCATTTGTTGGGGGTTTACTTCTGTAAAGAGCTCAAAGATATTGTTATGTGTGTCCCTTGAGGTGGAACTAGGACTCTGCCCCAAGGCTGTACTATTGTTTCTTGGCTGCCCCTCCCTTGTCTCTGCATTCCCTCCCTTCCCTGATTAGCAACTGCTTGAATCTGCCCTTTGGAACTCAAGGAAGGTCATGGAGGCTGGAGTCTATTCCCTACAAGAAATGGGGGACATGGAAAGGCTTCCCCAGGAGCCCCACAGGGTAGAAGTTGGTTTGTTAATGAAGAAGGGTAAGATCCTCCAGGAAAAGGAAACAGCTTATACAAAAACCCAAAAGTGTGCCTTTGGTGGATGGGAGGGAGAGGTGGAGTCCCTGCAAACTGCTTGGTTTCTGGTCCTATAATAATCAGGGTGCCAGAGGCAAGAGAGGAGAAATGAAACTGGAACAAGAGGAAAGGACCAAGCCATCACCAAAGTCCAGGCAGACACACTGAGGGACTTAGAGTTTATACTGAGGACAGGAGGGAGCCATAGAGGATTTTCAGCAGGGAAGAGACACAGTGGGATTGGCATTTCAAGCTTTTGGCATCAGGGTGGAGGATAGATTAGAGGTGTGAGATTGTGGGCCAAGAGCCCAGCTGGGAGCCTTGCAGTATCCAGGAAAAAAATATTTTAAGAACACGAAGAAGTGCAATGCCAATGATGCTGATGAGGAGAAAGCTGGACGTGGAGTGTAAGGTAGATTGAAGAGCCCAGGGTGACTTCTAGTTTTCTATTCAATCTGCTGAACCCAAATTTAACTCCTTGAAGTCATGTACAATGTTATGTCAACTTCCAGCCTCCTAAGCAGCTAGCATGATGCCTTGCACAGAATAGATCTTTTTTTAAAAATTTTTTTAAATGTTTAATTTTTGGCTGCTTTGGGTCTTCATTGCTGTGCACGGGCTTTCTCTAGTTGCGGCGAGCGGGAGCTACTCTTCGTTGCAGTGCACAGGCTTCTCATTGCGGTGCCTTCTCTTGTTGCGGAGCACAGACTCTAGGCACGTGGGCTTCAGTAGTTGTGGCACATGGGCTCAGTAGTCGTGGCTCACGGGCTCTAGAGCACAGGCTCAGTAGTTGTGGTGCACGGGCTTAGTTGCTCCACGGCATGCGGGATTTTCCCGGACCAGGGACTGAACCAGTGTCCCCTGCATTGGCAGGCGGACTCTTAACCACTGAACCACGAGGGAAGTCCCCAGAATAGATCTTTGATAAAATGTTGTTAAAGGAGGGGGAATGAATGAGTGAGTGAATGAATGAATGAATAAAATCTTCCACTCATACCTCTGTCAAGGTCACTGCTAATCTAATCAACACTGGTTATCACTTTTTGTCTTATCTTCTCTTTAGGGACAGTGGATGCCCCGAAGAGATGAGGGTGACAGGAAACTTCAGTCAGCTCAGATGAGAAAGCCCCCCCACCTTCTCTCAGAAAGGCCCGACTGGAGTCAGTGGAGAGAGAGCTCTGGGCAGAAAGCCAGGTCCTGGCCGCTGGCCTGACCTTGGCCATCTGCCTGTGAGGCTCGCCGGGGCCCAGTTGGGGATTTCGCCATGGGGTTGCGGCCTGGGCTTGGAAGACAAGGCCGGGCAGTGGGAGGGGCCCTGAATTTGTGATGCAGTCACTTAATCACTGAATTTCAATACAGGTGACTTCAGAAGATTGCTGTAAGGAAACAAAAAGTCTAAGCTGTTGAAGGTGCTTATTACAACTGAACTTATTATGAGTTTCTGTGTGAGAGCAATATAGCAAAAAACCCCAGATTTAGAGCTTCGGTTCTGTTGCTTTCTATTTACGCGGCCCTGGCCAAGTTGTTTAACTTCTCTGAACCTTAGGTTCAGAAAATAGAGTGTCTAGAACAGACTGGTGTAGAGACCAGAAGTGAGACACATTATGCAAATGAGCTTAATCAACTGTAAAATGCAACCTACCTCTAAGGGATCGTAACTGTCATTACTATAATCATAATGGGAAAGGTGACTGGAAGATGGCTCTTTTCTGGGAACAGGTCATTTGGTGGCCTTGGAGAGTTCTTCAGGCATGGGAATGACCAACAGTCCCTGCCTCAACTTCCTTCATCAAGGCTTTGGAGAGCCATGTCAGCAAAGAGTTCTGTGGTCAGCATGTGACCGAGCGATTTGACCCCCTCCAGGCAACTTCTTCAGGTTTAAAGGTATCAGGTAGGAATGACTGCAAGAGATTTATCCAGAATCCATGCTTGGAGATTTTGCAAGTCACTTACCAGAGGCCTCTGATACTCCAAGAACCTTGTGGTAGAGGAATGACTTCTTCCCAGAAAAGTTTTCAGAGACCGAAGTTTCAGCCCAAACCCGGGTCACTAATTTGCTGTGTGACCTTGGGCAAGCCACTGCTTGCTCTGTGCTCTAGGAACCTCAATATGCAAAATGTGGCATGGGCGCCATGATCTCTTTGGTGCCTTTCCATTCTCAACCTAGACATGCAATGTTCATGTCAATCAACCCTCTTACCTGTGGCTGTACCCACTGATAGAAGGATGGTCTCTTGAGCTGATAGGGTGTTAGTAACCCTGATCTCTGGTCAACCTGGAGAAAAGGCCACAGCAAATGTTGAGGGTCTAGAGTCAGAGTTGCCTTTTGATTTCCGCAAGGGCCCAGCTAAGAACCCAGCAGCCCCTAGCAAGGTTGTTGCTTGTTTAGCAAGATGCAAATAATGGAGGAGACAGGGGCTTTCTGACTTGACTTTTCCTAGAAGGTCTAGAGACTAATATCACCCCTGGAAAAATCAGTGCCATCCTTCAAAATGGGATGTCTGATGTCACCGAGACAGCCAGTTGGGATGATGACAAGTCCCAAGGAGATGAAAATGAAATGAGAGAAAGAAAAATGGAGAACTAGAAAAACATCTGTAAGAAAAATTGAGCTGCAGAAGCTGATGACCAGAAAGGGAACTAGAGGCTTGATGTTTGGCCCAGAACAGTGAAGATAAGAATTACATTGCAAAACACATCCAAGAAACAGGGTTAAAGAGGATGTGGTTTAGGCCAAGATGTTAGAGCAGACCCCACTGGTTTCAAATTTGGGTATCCAGACCCACTTTCTTGCCAAGATGCCCAGCAAAGCAGTATTGGAGAGTCCCAAACTGGGCTGGTTGTAGATGCAGAAGACCTGCTTTCCAATACTTGTTCCACCACCTTCTCGCACTTGACCTTGGCAGGTCATGTGACCTCCTTATATAATGTCACGATCACCCCCGACCTGCTCATTGTTACAAATATCAAGTGAAATGATACTAATGCTGGGCCTGTGGGCAGGAAGCCAGGCATCCCATCGAATAGGGAATTTCCAGAACTGAGATATTTCCTTTCTCTGCAGCTGCCTCAGAAATGAAGAAGTAATGGGACAAATGAAACTCAGAATTATAAGGAAATTCAAAGATTTATCATTTCTCTTCTGCCCACGAGGACCCATGATAGCTAAACACTCGGGCAAGGTAATAAAGTGAGTCAGTGGGAGGGGTGAATCTGATGAGTGGATGCCCAGTGTAGCTAAGACCCATTTAAAATACAGTCAAAACACAGATTAGATTTTTTTCAGATTTTGACCCTTTTATTGAGTTGAGGTCTTCCTATCCCCAGGCTCTCCATTCATTCAGCAAATATATGCCTAATATAGAGTCCCTGTCCAGCAGAGAATAGGAGGTTCTTAATTACTGCTTGTTAAATGAATGAGTGAATGAATGAATGCCAGGCTCTGTTCTAAGTGTTAAGATAAATTCAAAAAAGAATAGGTAGATCCTGCCTATCTTTGCTCAGAGTGTGGTGCAGAAGACATACATATAAAAAACCTTTAAAATACAGGGTGCAGTCCGGTGTTGTAAAAAGGAAAGAACACAAAGGATCATGTGTCTTAAGGAGTCTGGAAAGACTTCTTAGAGAAGGTCCAGCTACTTTTCCAAGCAAAGGAAATAACGCATGTGAGGGCCATGTTCTGGGAAAGATGATCTAATTGGTTTTGGTATTCAAATACTCAGCCTAGGGTATTTGAAAGTATTGAATCATGACATGTGCCCTTAAAGGTATGCTGGGCCCAGGTCAGCCCTCTTGATGGCCATTCTAAGGCCATCAAGTAGATATGGAGAGTTGCTGAAGTATTTTTAGCAGATCAGATTGGTGGTTTGGGATAGATGCCTTTGCCTTCAGTAAAAAGGATGGACTGGGTGGTAGATTTCTCTTGGCAGGAAATCACATTCAACTGTTTTAATAGAACTCAGACTGAGGCAGGGTCATCTGGGACAAAGAAGAGGAGGTGAATGCAAGAGATGCTTCAGAAGTGCAACAGATGACATACATACAATGGAACAAAACTCAGCCATAAGAAGGAATGAAAGTTTGTCATTTGCAGCAACAGAGGTAGAAGTAGAGATGATCATACTAAGTGAAGTAAGTCAGAAAGAGAAAGACAAATACCATATGATATCACTTATATGTGGAATCTAAACTATGACAAAATAAACCTATCTATGAAACAGAAACAGACTCACAGACATGGAGACATGGTCCTACCATACAGCACAGGGAACTATATTCAATATCCTGAGATAAACCATAATGGAAAAGAATATAAAAAAGAATGTATATGTATAACTGAATCACTTTGCTGTACAGTAGAAATTAACACAACATTGTAAATCAGCTATATTTCAATAAATTTTTTTTAAAAGAAGTGCAACAGATGGATCTTAGTGGACCAATTGGATGTAAAGGAGGTGAAGAGGAAAATCTAAGGATGGTCTCTGCACTCTGCTTTGGCCTCCTGGGTGAGTGGGCATGGGAATTCTTGGCAGGGGAAGCAGATCTGAGAATAGCATGGTGGTTCTGGGGACTGTGGATCAGGACTGATCTGCAGGCCTTGCACTCAGCATGGCAGCCAACAGAGTAGTCACATACAGAAATGGCATCAAGGGATGGTTTGAGGACGTTTAAAACCCCTCCTCAAAAATTCTCCATAGACTCCCTGCCTGAAGCCTCCTCAAATGAATAAAGTAAGGGAAAATGATGTTCCTCTTATGCAAATACAGCCTCAACACCAGTCCTTTACCCCATCTTCCAACCAAACTGATTCCCCAAGGCCCTCGGAGGTAGAATTTCTGCATCTGCCACAGGGGCTTATCACATTTTGGTTGAAAGAAGAAAAGAAAGAAGGAAGAGAGGGCGGGAAAGGAGAGAGGCAGAGAAGGGAAGATGAACTTGTTGAAGTTGAGTGGCATCCGGGTAAATGTCCAGTGGGCGGATAGAAACACAAGTCTAGAGCTTATCTAAAGACTAATTAGCTGGATTATGAAACTTAAATGTGGGAAAAAGAGTCCAGACCCAAGGTAACAGATTCAACTATAACAGGAGCCAGGCAGATAGGATAAGTGAGTGAAGGCAGGGAGCAATAATTAACAGAGAAATTGTGGGGAAGGGAGGAAGGGATTCTCTGGTGAGCCTGTGAACCTATGCTTTATCCAAAGGGACCACAGCCACTCTGCTCCCATAGATCGTTGCCGTGCGAGGATGCAGGCTCAGCACTGCCAATTCTGATTCTACCAAGACAGACCAGATATCCAAATTTTTAAATGAGAAATCGTTCCCATTTTAAACATTAGCAATTACTTTTATTCTTTTGAATCACTGTACAAGACAAACAGAAAAAGTCTCCAGGCCAGAACCAGGCGATGGGCCACCAGTCTGCAAATGCTAGTGAAGAGTGAGAATACAGGGACTTCCCCCCGGGTTGCACAGTGGTTAAGAATCTGCCTGCCAATGCAGGGGACACAGGCTCCAACCCTGGTCCAGGAAGATCCCACATGCCGCGGAGCAACTAAACTGGTGCGCCACAACTACTGAGCCTGCGCTCTAGAGCCTGCGAGCCACCACTACGGAAGCCCGTGTACCTAGAGCCCGTGCACCGCAGCAAAGAGAAGCCACCACAATGAGAAGCCCGCGCACCGCAATGAAGAATAGCTCCCACTTGCTGCAACTAGAGAAAGCCTGCGTGCAGCCACAAAGACCCAATGCAGCCTAAATAAATAAATAAATATATTAAAAAAACAAAAACAAAAAAAGAGTGAGAATACAGGCATGACTCCTTCGTGAAGATCAGTATTTAGGGATGAACAGACAGAAAAAGCCAGTGAATGCAATGTCAAAAAAGAAGAAGCAGAGAGTAACACAAGAAAAGAACAGAGCCCCAGACACAAAAGGAGGACAGGATTTCCTGAAACAGGGAGTGGTAGACGGTGGTTTCACAATGGATCAGAGTTGTGAATAATTCCTTTAATTAAGTAATGAGGAGGTTGCTGAGGAGACCATAAGAATTGCAGTTGAGCAACAGATATAGGAAGTAAATGGTCACAGTTAAGGAATTAATTGTAGAATTAATTGAGAATGTAGAGGCCATAAGTAGAGATCAATCATTCAAGGGTTTTTGCCATGGAAAGAAAGAAAAACAAGGGAGTGGCTTGAGGGAAGATGGAGTTAAGGGAATTACTTTTTTTTTTTTTTAAATAATGAAGAAGACTTGAGCATGTTGGTTGGAAGAAAGGAAGGGGATTGGAACGAGGGAGATCGAAAAGGCATGGAGCTAATGGGGAATGACAGGTCCTGGAAAAGACTGCAGGAGATTAAGGATATGGATTGATCCGTGACCCTCAACAAGAGGGACCATCTCTTCTTCTAAGGCAGGAGAGAAGAGATGTCATAACATGAAGATGGGATTAAGTTTTGATAGGGGCATGGAGGCAAGCATTGAGGGAATTCTCATCTCATAGTCTCTGCTTATACTGGGGAGTATATTGTTTCCTGAGAGCTCTGAGGCTGGAGCAAGAGTTGTAAGAGAATGGTGAAGGTTTGGAGCACTGCCGTGGAACGGGGCAGAAAGAAATACCTAGGGATACGTGAAAGCATTGCTGGTGTAGCCATCGAGGAGAGCGAGGTTTCCAGCAAGCCTGACAGCCTGGGAGTGGTCGGGAATTGGGGACATGATCAGATGACCTGGGTTTGGGTACTGGTGAGTGGGGGGACAGAATGGTAGAAATGAGGGAATCGGTGTGCTGGTGAGAGTGTGACCGACCCCAGGCTGGGCTGGGGAGGAAGGGAAGCCAGGTAGGGGCCGAGGGGCCAGGAGGAGATGACACAGTGACACAGAATTGCTGAAGGGGAAGGAAGGGGAAGACTGTGGTCAAAGAAATGTATTACTCAGTCCAACACCATGAAATGGAGAAGTTCAGGGAGATGACAGAGTCCAGAGGGTGGCCATGTGGGGCAGGGGCTGAAGTGAGGTGGCAATGAAGTCACTTGAAGAGAGACCCAGAGTACACTGGAGAACATCCCTGTTAGTTGGTTTACATCACCTAACTTTTTCCTTCCTTCCACCTACTCACCACGCTTTCCATTTACACAGTAGATGGAGGTGATCTCCAAAGGGGAGCTTTAGGATGAAGGGAAAGGAAAATAACCAGGAGAAGGAAATGACTGTTGGAACATGAAGAAGAGTGACCTTGGACCGGGAACACGTAGACTTCAATCCCAGCGCTTCTATTTCCTAGACCCCTTGTCCTTGAGCAAGTCAACTTCTAAGCTTCAGTTGACCCACCTGTGAAATGGGGATGATGATCCCGGTCTCACTCACATTACAGTGCTCTTCTTAGGCTCACATGGTTTAATGAGTCATAAAGCACACATCATGAACTGCACAGAAGTTCTAGAAGGCATTCAGTAAATACTACAATTAATGTTTATCATCATCATGAAATCAAAATTGTATAAGGGAAAAGCTTTTCATGATTTTGAAATATAAGTACCTCCTAATCGCAATGGGAGGGGAGTGGGGAAAAGCAAGAGGGCACATGATGGACTGGAGCAGTGAATTGTCCACAGTAAAGAACTGTGTGTGTGTGTGTGTAACTGACATAGTCTTTCTTGCCATCTCAAGGCACAAATGGTTCATGTCTCTTTTACTATGTTCAGTTAATCCCTAGAGCCCCAAGTTGTCCAGATTAGGAGGAAATGTAATAGTTCATGCTTAAGTGCCCCCTCCCAACCTCCTCATGTTGCCCGAGGACCATGGAGACCTATTTGGTCCAGCTGATCAGTCCTGCTGCTAAAGTGCAAGCAAAGTGAGAGCTGGGGGATCTGACCCACCAATCAGTAGCCAGGGCTCTTGGCTACCATTGATTCCATCACAGCCCCTGGGGGGAACTGTAGACAGCTGACCCCCAACCACCCAAAGCGGTTCCCTGCTCCTTGCTCTAACTATGCCTCCTCTTGTCTTGACCACGGTGCCAGCCTTGGGCTTCCAAGGCAACAGCATCATCAGCACCATCAACTTGCCCCCAAAGCATGACTACTGCATTCACATGGTGGAGGGCGGGCCAGAAGGTCTTCCCACCTCCACCCTCACCCCCTGAATTCTCAGCCCGGACTCAGAACTCGAGTTAACCAATCCACTTGGAACCTCTTCAGACTCTCAGAAAGTGTCTAATCATTTTGGACTTGAAAGACAGGGTCTCGATTCCTCTCCTTTTAGAAGGTCACCTGGTCCTTAAGCAAATGTCTATTTGGTCCATTTGCTCCCCCTGTGGCCAGCTCTGCATCGCAAGGGGTGCTCGAAGGGGCAGCCTTTCTCTTTGGCCACCAAAGGTTCTTTCCTCCCTCCCTCCAGGGCAATGAGTGCCTATTCACAATGAGTGCCTAATTCTATGGCCTCAGTAAAATTTCTCTACAAACAAAGAAGTGTTTCTCCTAGAGAAAAAATAGCTGGCAGTCTCACTGGAAAATGTTAAGATCCCTGACCAGGCACTTTCCACAACACACACACACACACACACACACACACACACACACACACACACACACACACACACGGCTTGTCTGCACTGACTTACGAGCGCACTAAAATCCTGGGAAACATTCTTTTCCCCATTTTGATTTAATCAGGGCAGGGATTGTCAACTCTAGGACCTCTCAGGCACCTTCCAGCTCTAGTTATCTTCCCCTAATTCATTCGTTATCACATATATGTCAAACCCCTAATGCTGGGTGCTGGTGCTGGGGATACAGGACAAAAATCCCTGCCCACCTGCATGCCTGACATTCCTACACCATTAGGTGGATTATTTAATAACGTTTTGTTCTCAGGTCCCTGCATCTAAGCCAGAAAGGTTGCATGTGTTTTGTAGAACAATTTCCCCCAAGATCACTCTCTCCCTTGCACAAATACCTTCAGCATCCTCATTCAGACCCTCTCTCAGACTCCAATTTACGTAAATGCAGGGAGAACTTTGGAGTGTAGCCAGTGCTTTGCAACCGCAGGTTCCACCAGCGAGCCACCTGAAACTATTAGCAAAGCAGGAGCTTTTTTTGGGTTGAACTTTCCCTTTCTCGGCATGCACGTTTTGCAACCAAAAGGGAGAAACAGCCCATCCCCATAAGGGATTTATGGGGCCCCCGAAAGCCACCATTTGGTAGTGGTCCAGGCACTGTTTCCCCAGCCCTGCCACGATCTCGTCCCCAAATAGAAGAAGTGGGGAACTCGGTAAAAAAAGTCTTGCTTCCCTACTCATTTCCCTGCCTGATACTAAATCATCCCATAATTCAGATATCTGGGAGAAATGCTGTGAGAGTCTTGGGCTGTTCATTAGTTCAAACAATATTTGTTGAGAATCCATTATAGGAAAGACACTGTACCAGGAGCTGGGGTCCGGCCTGGGCAAGGGCCTTGAGGTGGGATGGAGCATGGAGGGTTCTAGAAGCCAAGAATGACTCTGGGGGCCACAGGAGGTTAAAGGCAGACAAGGACGTGTCAGAATGTGAACTTCCAGTGAGAGCTGGCTGCTGGGTGAGGGAGCTGATACCCTAACTCGATTTGGGAGCTGCTCCTCTCTGACCCTCAGTTTTTGTCAGCCCCTAAAGGCTCTCTCCCTGTCCACACACAGACAAGAAAACTGATAAAAAAGAGCCCGGGAAATCGAAACCTGACTGCATGATATAGATGCCCAATCCACTTTCAGAGCAAGAAATAAGAGTGGAGGCTTGGGGACTTCCCCAGTGGTCCAGTGGTTAAGAATCCACACTTCCAGCTGCAAGAGGCACGGGTTGGATCCTTGGCCAGTGAACTAAGATCCCACATGCCATGTAGTGCGGTCAAAAAAAAAAAAAAAACCATCAGGGCTTCCTGGGCTTGGCCTTGTACCCAGAGACTGTCTGAGATCGTATTGCTCAGGCCCTCAGAGTGACACAACTTTTTACACGCTGCTTACAAAGCACCTTTGGCTTATTATTTCATAGGAGTCTCATGACAATGTTAGAAACGCTGTCTTACTAATCATACGTTACAGAAGAGGCCCAGAGAAGTCAAGTGACTTGTGCAAAGCCATCCAGCTAGACAGAAGCAGAGCCAGGCCTCTGGCCCTAGTGGCCTGACATTGCCTGGGGCTCTTTCCACGATTCAAGTTTCCTTCTTCTTTACCCCCTCTCTTCTCTTACACTTTCCATCTCCCTGTTTTCTTTTTTCTGTCTGTGCCTTTCTCCTGTTTGTGCCACCCAGCCCTCCAGCACAGCCTCTACCCCATGCACCCTATGCTCAGCCCAGGGGTGCCCAAATATAGACCAGCAATCATCTGAGGGTAGGAGGAGAGCTTAGAAAAAATACAGCTTTGGGGGGGTGGGGGAGGGATGGACTGGGAGTTTGGGGTTAGCAGATGCAAACTATTATATAGAGAATAGATAAACAACAAGGTCCTACTGTAGAACACAGGGAACTATAGTCAATATCCTGTGATAGACCACAATGGAAAAGAATATCAATATATACGTATAACTGAATCACTTTACTGTATAGCAGAAACTAACACAACATTGTAAATCAAGTATACTTCAATTTAAAAAAGGGGGAAAGAAAGAAAAAATAATCTTTAAATAATAAAATTACAGACTGCGATTCAGCAGGTCAGAGGTGAAGACCAGAACTCTATTTTTGTTAGGTTCAGTGGTCCTTAACTATCTGGAGGTCACGGATGCCTTTGCTAATCTGATGGCAGCTACGGACCTGCTCTCCAGAAAAATACACAATCACGTAAATGTGGGACACAATTACAGACGGTTCTTGAAGCCTAGCCAAGAGCCACAGGTAAGAACCCTTGTCTAGACACGATGAACTGCTCATGTTTCCCACCCCTGACCACAATTTCCCCTGCTGAGCCCTTTTAAGGTTCTTCTAATGGGACGATAGGCCAGTATCATAAGCCTCACCTGGGAGCTGGTTAGAAATGCAGGATCTCAGGCCCACCCAAGACTTACAGAATCAGAATCTGTACTTTAACAAGATCCCAAGAAGCTATGTGAGCACTTTAAACCTCTGATCTCTCTAAGTTCGCTCCAGAATGCACCCCTCCTCCATCCAGTAATCACCCAAGGTTCGAAACCTGCCAACCCCTGAGCCCATCTTAAAATAACCACCATGAAGCTTTCCTGAGCCCCGTAGCTGGGGCTCTCACAGCTCTGCATCTCTCTGGTTATTGCAGTGATTCTGTGTGTCACTTGCGTTTCCTTCAGAGGACCCCAACACAGGTGTTAAAACACGGATGCCGGGCTTCCCTGGTGGCGCAGTGGTTGAGAGTCCGCCTGCCGATGCAGGGGACACGGGTTCGTGCCCCGGTCCGGGAAGATCCCACATGCCGCGGAGCGGCTGGGCCCATGAGCCATGGCCACTGAGCCTGCGCGCCCGGAGCCTGTGCTCCGCAACGGGAGAGGCCACAACAGTGAGAGGCCCGCGTACCGCAAAAACAAACAAACAAACAAACAAACAAAAACCACGGATGCCATAGAAGGCTGTCAAAGCAGTGTTTCTCTGTCTCCACTCCACCTGCTCTTCATGAGCTCTGTTTCCCTACGATGCCCCCAAGTTCAGGGCTGTCACAGGGGTACCTCAACTGTGCTCACCAGCCCCCTTGACACTGCCTGGGGCACCTTGGGCAGTGCAATCCCTAGAAAGTGGCTTCTCCCACATGGTGCTACCCCTGGTTACAGTCTATCTGGGGAGCAGTATCGAGTCTTACACTGTCATTATCCTAACGATTTTCTTAGACGTGACCCCCTTGCCCAGAGCAGCCCCTCACTGTAGGGCTCAGGTGCTGGTCCCTGAGGACTGGCCCACAAGGCAGTCTTAGTGACAAGCCCCCCACTGGGCTGAGACCCATTCTCTCCGTCCCCAACCAACAAGAGCTGGCTGTTGCAGGTGAATCTTTCCTTTCTCTTCCCATAGGCTATCCCCCCCTGCTCCCTCCCCCAAACATCCTCGGCTCTTTCACACATATAAACTTGAGGCGGATCCACCTGGAACACAGGAAATGCCTGGATGCTGAAGCTTGGAGTGAGCACTGCTTAGGTTTATTTATAAACTCAGCCTGACTTCCCGTGGCTACTTAATCATCTCATCTGGAAAGCAGGCTGCATGTCTGGCTCGCTTTTCCCATCCTCCAATCCCAGTCCCCTACCTGGTGCTGTGTACCGAAAAGATGCTAACTGTTTGTGTGTTATAACAAGGAGTTAGTGCAGCATCTGAGGAAGGGTGCTACGCTGAGAACCCAGAAACGGACAAGTCCCCACAAACTCTGCTGTTCGTCTACTACATCACCTCAGGCCTGTCACAGCCTCTTTCTTGGCCTCAATCTCCCCATCCATGAAACAGGAAGATAATCTCCAAGGTTCTGTTTTTATCTGACATTCTGTGCAAGAATAAAGAATGGATTTCTCATCCTTGAAAGGCAAGGGATCCTAGAGTTGGGGCCCCAGGAAAGTAAGCTCTGTCCTCCCTAGAATTCAGAGCTAACGTGGAGGAGAACGGTAGGTAGCAGCAGGAGGAGAGGCCTGGGGAAGTGTCTAGAAAGGACCTAATGGGTGCAAGGCCTACTGTGTATCTCACTCTAAGGCCTGAACCGGAGAAGCATCAGCATGCAAAGGTAAGTGCACCCCGTGCTAGATGCAGAGGGGGAAGCAACCGAACTGTGGAAGGGACCAAGGCAGGGGCGAGGTGCTGGCTTCTGATATGTCTAGAAAGATCACTCTCAGTTCCTCTTTCCTTTGCCCCTGACACTGAGTGGGAGTCTGGGCCGATGATCAAGGTCCACGCGGAAGATCCGGGTTGGGGCGGGGGGTGAGGTCAGCCCACAGGGAGGGAGGAAGGAAAGATTATTCACCAAGAGGAACTTTTCCATTCCTCATCTGTGTGTTGTTGAGGAGGGGTCCCAGGGGGACTGGGGATTCTGGGGAACAGCAAAACCTTAACCCTGCCTTCTCGCCACAACTCTCCCTGGGGCCTTTCCCTTGCATGCCCTGAAGCAGGGCCCCAACCCGGACCTTGCACTGGGATGTTCGCAGCACATGCCCCCCGTGAGACGTCTCTGGATCCAAACCCAGCATCTGGAATGCAGGCTCCAGCCAAGTGCATTCTTCTCCAAGGAATCTGGGGACTTCCAGAGCTGCCTCAGAGTGGGAATTTCCACTTGTTTCTCCCATCCTGTGATTGACCCTCCATCTGGGGAGAGCAGCTCTTCTTGACTGAGCAGAAGTGACAGGGAGGCAGCTACCATCTTCCTGAAGACTTTCTCTTCTGACTCATCTTTCACCTTTGATCTGTTTGTTGCCTGACACTTGCAGTGACTGAGTCACTTTCCAAAAATGGTGATCCCTTCCTGAAGCAGAGACATGGCTTCAAATACTCAGAAGTCTGCCTGAAAACTCAGAAAAAAAACCCAGAAAACTTCTCTGTGTGACTATGGGTGACCAGGGGCCAGCTGCTCTCCCTGCCCATATCAAGAATATGGTTTCCTTACATAAGAAGAGGAGATGTACTGTAAGATCTCTACAGGTGCATTGGCTCTAGGAGACGAGGAACGATAACTACCTAGCAGAATCAAGGGAGAGCAGTTTCAAGATCTCAACATCTTGATTTTTTTAGGGGAATTATATTTTTATTTATAAAGACAAATTATCAATGTCATGAATGAAAGATGATACATCAGCGTTTAACCTTTAGACAATAAAGAGGTAATAAAAGAATATTGTGGACAAATATATGTCCATAAATTCAACACGATACATAAAACCAACCAATACATCACAAGAAACAAATTCCCAAACTTTCCCACAAAGAAATAGACAACCTGAATAATCATATACGAAAGCCTGATATCTATCCAGCTGAAAACTTTCCAGATGAAACCTTCAGACCCAGATGTTCTATTACTTTTCAATATTATGGGGGTTTTGTGGGGTTTTTTTCTTATAGACTTACATTTTTTAAGATCTCAACATCTTTAAATTTGTTAACCTAGACAAAAATCCAAGGAATGACCGGATTCTAGAAGGAAACGGGATGAAATCCACCAAGTCCACAGAAAAGGACACTAATAGACTAGAGAGGAGTTTCCATTAATATGAGGAAAAATGTCTCGAAGTTAAGGTGAGATGGTCTGGGAAGACATACATGACGTTACACAGTCTCCATTCCTGAAAATAATTGACTCATTCAGTAAGAATGGATAGAGCTGTTGGCAGAGCACTGAGCAAAACAGCCCAAGTCGGGGTTGAGGAGGTGGTAGGCGGGTTAAAAGGAGTCAGGCAGAATGCAGTTAAGGCTCCTAGAGGGGCACAAGCAGAGCAGTGCCCAAGTTAATTTGTTCTCTTTGTCCTGCCCTTTTGGAATCACACCCAAAAGCCTGGCATGGCTTCTCCATAGATTCTCTGCTCTTAGATTCTCTAGGAAACCAATATCCATCCTGAGACATTAAGCCTAGTGCCTGGAAGTAGGGATTCTGGAATCAGTGTCCTGGGTGGGAATCTCAGCCCCACCTGCTCTTACCTGTGAGATCCTCGACAAGTGAGTTCACTTCAGTTGCAATGTAAGGCAAGTTGGGTTGTTTGGAGGACCAATGAGACAATGCTGGAAATCACCCAAGCACAGGGCCTGGCTCCTGGGAAACACTCAGTGACACCAGCTAGTCCTCTTCTTCGCCATTACTCACCACTAATATGGACCAGATACAGTCGTTTGTTCAATAGAACCCATTTCTTATTACAAATGTAGCAGTGGTTACAAATGTCAGACAGTTCTTCCAAAAAGTTCCATGTATTTCATAGACCTTGTCTCAAAGACTCTCTAAGAAAGAAAGGTCACCAGCTCATGGGCATGCTCACTGGGCAAAGACCAAGCAAGCTCAAAAGCACGAGGCAGTGAAATGGGGGAGTAGAGACCTGAATTCGAGGCTCGGCTTAGCCACCAACATGCCTCAAGGAATCCTATCATATTTGTAAGAGAAAAGAGTTCACTGAAATGAATGCTGAGGTCTTAGGTATTATGACTGCTTCTGGGGTTTCTGAGGAAATCTAAGACAGAGCTGCAGCATGAAGGCAAGTGTTCTAATTCCAGTAATGCTGTTCCTTTGCTCACCCCTGCTACCTAGGAATCCAGAAAGAAGCTGGGCTAACAGCCGCCGTAGCAAAGGACACGCTTCTTGTCTTGTCTGCCTGCTGTGCTAACCACAGGCTCCAAATCCCATAATGACTTAACCGCAAGGAACATCCCCGACTCCCCTTTAGATGTCGGCTAGTTTGGCAGAGGCTGAGGACAGAGGGCACCCAGGTAAATGACCAGAGAGCCAGCTGGGGAATGTGCCCCTTTCATATGTCCTAGTCATGACAGCACAAGACACTGGGTTCTTCTTGGGGGAACTCAAGCAGGTTACTTACCTTCTCTGTATCTTCGTTGCCTGGCTATAAAATTGGAATGAACAATACCTACTAGATGGGGTTGGAGAATTGAAAGGCTTGGCATTTGTAAAGGGCTTAGAATATTCCTGGCACAGAGTAAGTACTGCATTAGTATTACATGAAAATTTCTTTTGCAGCACTACATGATTTAGAGGGCTTCTTCCAAGTCTTAAATCCGATGATTCTAGAATTCACTTTTATAGTTTAAAAAAACCCTATAGTTCGGCTAAGCTTCAATTGTACCACCATCCTACATTTTAAAGAGCAAGGGGATTTAGTATGCTGTTGCGGGGCGGGGTGGGGGCTGCCAAGACTTCAGAACCGTTTCTTGGCTTGAAGGTCCCCTGGGATGTTGCTTGAAGGTAGACCAGGGTTAAACCATGGTTAAGCTCAGAGATGCTTTCATCGTCCTTGTGACCTCTCTTTCTCTTGCTTCCCTTCCTTTCTGCAGTTTTCACTTCGGAGAAAGCAGAATCCTTAAGAATAAACCGTTTGGTTTACGCCTGTGGTCTCTCGGGATATAACTGTACCCTGCTCCTCCCATTTCTTTTTATCTCAACTTCGAATGGAAAAAGTGTCCAGTCCTGACCTACCGCTTCTCTCTTCTACTTCCTGGAAATGTCTTCGGGTGCTTCACTTGCTCAGCACTTTCAAGATTCCACTTCGTCATTCATTGAGGCTGATGCTGTCCTGGGCCAACCTCTCTCCCATTGCTCCACCCTCTTGGTTTTCAATAAAAGGCAGGCAAAGCCACTGCAGGAGCAGAGAGGCTGAGACCAATCCAGAAACCAACAGCTCCCACGCTGAATCTTGAATCCTCTCTCTCCAACATGAAGGTGTCCGCAGCCCTCCTGTGTCTGCTGCTCACAACAGCCGCCTTCAGCACCCAGGTGCTCGCTCAGCCAGGTAAGTCCCCTGTCTCTTTCCCTTTGAAGCACATCACCCCATCCCTGGGTTGTGATGGGCCATCAGAGCAGAAGGTACCCACACTCTCGCTTTAACTAGGAAAGTCAGAGAGGCATAGGAGTGAGCTTGATCACAGAGCTTCCCTTGGGCAGAGCCGGGATGAGAATTCCAGCTGCAGACCCCAAATCCAGCTCCTTCCAGAACTCCAGCTCTGGAAGCCTGAACCCAGAGCAGTTACTGCCCTGGCTCCTTTCAGCAAAATTTGGGGACTGGGATATAAAGAGAGGGGGTTCTCTGGCAGGGTATTTCCAGATACTGTGGAGGGCAGAGGAGGAGACCTGGAATCTGGACTCCAGAGACTCAGTTTTGCAGAGGCAGTGGGTACCAGGGAAACTCACAACCAAGCATCGATTACTTGGAGCCTAAAGGGGACCCACAGCTGTGTCCCTGACCCTGATAGCTTGGATTATTAGCTCCTCCTAAGAGCACTTCCAAAAGTTATTTAGTTTTTTTTTTTAAGTTATTTAGTTTTAACAGAGCTCCCTTCCCTCAGTTCATTATCGATGCTGTATACCCATTTTAGAGCATAGGAAACTGAGTTTGTATGCTATTCTAGCATAGGCAGAAGTATTGGGATTTAAGTGGTTCTACCTCCACTCCTGACTCCCTTTTGTCTTCTCCTTACTCCTCTTTTCTGCTCTGATTGAGATCAGAAAGAACCTAGTCCATCCTAAAGTGCTTTTTCTTTGTGGTTCTATTTCCAGATGCAATTAACTCCCCAGTCACCTGCTGTTATACATTCGCCAATAAGAAGATCTCGAATCAGAGGCTGATGAGCTATAGAAGAGTCACCAGCAGCAAGTGTCCCAAAGAAGCTGTGATGTGAGTTGAACACTTCAGGCCTCCGTGGTCCAGTTCTTCCTCGGGGCGCCAGGGGCATGGTTCACAAATGTGAAGTCAGAGAGTTACGTGACCTAATCCAATATCCAAAGGTGCCCAATGGAAAAACTGCAGCCACAAGGGAAGAAGTTACTCCTAACATCACTCTCCACCTGGGTGCTTATTCAGACCATCCCGGTTTCTTTAGCCTGAAATCAGGATGGCTTTATCTGCCCCATCTACAGGACTGACTTGCCCTGGGCTCCCTCCTTCCACCTGCTTTCCTCCTCAAGTTCCCACGGCAGCGTCTTGGGGTAAATAGGCTGCATTCATAGGCTGAAATCTCAACGGAACTCCATCTAACCGTCCCCTCTCTTCTCCACAGCTTCAAGACCATACTGGGCAAGGACATCTGTGCAGACCCCAAGCAGAAGTGGGTCCAGGACTCCATGAGACATCTGGACAAGAAAAGGCAAACTCCAAAGCCTTGAGCACTCCCTCCACAACCCGAGAATCTGAAGACAGTTTGTTTTCTTCTGGCTTTCCCTAACTGCCCTATGATGTTATCTTATTATAATTTTAAAGAGTGTGCACTTTATTGATATGAAACATGATGCCTTAAGTAATATTAATCTTATTTAAGTTATTGATGTTTTAAGTTTATCTTCCATGACTACTAGTGTTTTGTTTCTTTTTTTAAATGGAGACTTGGGCAAATTGCTTTCCTCTGTGAATCCCAGTTCTACCCCTGGGATGGCGGGAGGGTCCTTGCAAGGATGATTAATGAAAAAACTTTTTGTTTTACATTCTAAGTCATTGCTGAAAGTGCTATTGTGGAAATGTATATTATGTAACTATTGAACAAAATATATATATTTTTGTACAAAACCTGTCTTTTGACATTTTCTTGAAGGAAATTAAAAAGCTGAGTATAGGGCTTCCCTGGTGGCGCAGTGGTTGAGAGTCCACCTGCCGATGCAGGGGATACGGGTTCATGCCCCGGTCCGGGAGGATCCCACATGCCGCTGAGTGGCTGGGCCCGTGAGCCATGGCCACTGAGCCTGTGCGTCTGGAGCCTGTGCTCCGCAACGGGAGAGGCCACAACAGTGAGAGGCCCAGGTACCGCAAAAAAAAAAAAAAGAATATATGACTTGAACTTATCGTTGATGAATGCATGAGATTTTTCTAGACAAATTACAAGATCATTAAGAAAAGGAGAGGGAATTCCCTGGCGGCCCAGTGCTTAGGACTCTGTGAGCTCACTGCCGAGGGCCAAGTTTCAATCCCTGGTCAGGAAACTAAAATCCCACAAGCCATGTGGCATGGCCAAAAAAGAAAAAAGAAAAAAGAAAACAAAAGGAGAAGAGTGGGACCAAATATCTAGAGGTAAAAATGATGATGACATGTCCATCAAAGAGGGAGAAAACCAATTAGATGAGAATTGGGCTCCATGTCTGTGTCAAGTGACAGGGAAGATTAGGAAGGAAGGTTGAGTAGAGGGTTTTATTTATTTATTTATATTTTGGCTGCATTGGGTCTCCGTTGCTGTGCACGTGCCTTCTGTAGTTGCAGTGAGCGGGGGCTACCCTTCATTGCAGTGTGCAGGCTTCTCATTGCGGTGGCTTCTCTTGTTGCAGAGCACGGGCTCTAGGCATGCAGGCTTCAGTAGTTGTGGCATGCGGGCTCAGTAGTTGTGGCTCGCAGGCTTTAGAGTGCAGGCTCAGTAGTTGTGGCACACGGGCTTAGTTGCTCCTCACAGGCTTAGTTGCTCTGTGGCATGTGGGATCTTCCTGCACCGGGGCTCGAATCCTTGTTCCCAGCATTGGCAGACGAATTCTTAACCACTGCGCCACCAGGGAAGTCCCGAGTAAAGGGTTATAAATGTCAAGGTGGAAAGTTAATACTCAGCCTCATAGGTTAACAGGAGATGTTGGAAATGTTTGGGCCAGTGAGGAAGGACATGTCCATGTTCAGAGGTTCATAGATGAGTTTCAGTAACTGTAACTTACTGGCTTCCTGCAGACCTGGACAAGTAGGGACAAGGAAGAGGCTACTGCCATGGTCCAGGCAAGAGATTATGAGTGTCTGAATATGGAGTATAAGAGGTAACATCGGAGAAAAATTAGCTGGGCAAAGTGAAATGCTGGGTATCATAGATGGAGGAGAAGACCTGTGACTTAAGATAAAGAGGAAGCTCCTTCTACAACCTACATTCTAAGGGGTCAGCTTTCCCTGAAACCAGAATGCACTTTTCTCCATCACTGTCTCCTAATCCCAACCCCAGGAGTCTGAGATCATATTTTAGATGGATAGGCCTCTTTTTCCAGAATGTCCACCTAAGTTGTCTATTCCTTTGCATGGCTTTTGACCTACCTGTGAGGATTTGACCCACCTAGACCCAGACAGCTCCTCCACTAAGGAAAGCAAATATCTTGTCCTATGAATAAATTCTGCCTGGTGAGTTTGCAGATACCAAGGCCACTCTGGTGGGGAGAGGGCTGCTGTATCAAGCTAGATCAGGCAGTGCCTTTGGCAGTAGGGGAGAACCCTGGTTGGCAGAAGGACACTTAGGTTCTAATCCCGGAACTGGCACTGACTCACTCTGTTACCTAGGGCAGGTTGAGTATTCTGAGTCTCCATCAATAAAATGGGGATGATGTTGTATTGCATGTAGGAACCCAGCAGACCCTAGGTTTTGGGATCTGGGTGTATGTCTTTTGGAAAACTTTCATTTCTACCACCTAGAGCTGAAGAGGAAGAGAAGGTATTCTGCTTCCAGATTCCTGAGCCCATCCGGAGTCCCTGATTCTGGCTGAGGGATTCCATCAAAACTCCAAGGAACACTCCCAAAGTGCCCTGTACATCAGTCAGCAGCCAATTCACTGGCAGCTGTTAATGGAACTCACTGACCCTCGTGCCAGGCCCAACCGTACCCCCTGCCCGTCCTTCACTCCTCCAATCCTCAGCCCTGACCGCTCAAATTGCAGTGGATGCCAGGAGGCAAAAACAGAATGAAGTGCAAGAAAATGGGGCATCACCATACAGCTTACTGAGCAACAGACCCTCTAATGCCAGGCTGATTTGAAGTGGAGGGTCTGGAAAGAAGGGAGGCTTAGGGGCGGGGCAATGCGTGTGCTCAAGTCCCCAAAATTATCTACTCACATTTCCTTTGCAACCATATCTACTCACTTTCAGGAAACCTTGAATCCATTTTTGTTGTTGCTGTCATTCCAGCTAAGCATGGGATTCCTTGCTCCTTGCACAACGAATCTCTGAGCACATAGCACTGGCAAGAGGCCCTGTTTCAGGAGGGAATGCCAAGTGTATTCATATCCTGTCACTGCCAACAGTCTGTTCCGGGAAAGCTAGGCTTTTCCTATCATGCTCAGAATTCTTCCAGCCTCTTCCCATTGCCCCATTCCAAAGTCACTTCTACATGTTTTAGTATTTGTAATAGCAACACCCCACTTCCCGGTACCAAAATCTGTATTCATTCCTTATTGCCACTGTAACAAATTATCATAGACTTAATGCCTTAAAACAATACAAATATATTACCTTAAAGTTCTGGAGATGTTTAAAATGGGTCTGTAGGGCTGCATTCCTTCTGGAGACTCTACGGGAGAATCAGTTTTCTTACCTTTTCCAATTTCTAGAGGCTTTCTGCATCCCTTAGTTCCTGGCCCCCTCCTCCATTCATAGCAGCTTTTTTTTTCTCTGCCCCCACCACCCTTTCCACCTTCTCCCCACACACCTGATAATGGTGAATAAGAGACTGGGGCAAAAGAAATAAGCCAGAGAGAGAAGGGGCAGGAGATAGGCATCAGCCAGATTCTGTGATTCTTCATTCATCGTCCCTGCATATAGCAGGAGAGCTATATAGGATCAAAGTTCACATATACTATTGAAATTAAGATGGTATTAACCTGAACTAGATTGTTACAAATTACAATAATAGCGGTAATCCTCATAGTGCCCACTAAGAAAATAACTCAAAAATATACGATAAAAGAGAAGAGGAGGGTTTCCCTGGAGGCGCAGTGGTTGAGAGTCTGCCTGCCGATGCAGGGGACGCGGGTTCGTGCACCGGTCTGGGAAGATCCCACATGCCGCGGAGCGGCTGGGCCCGTGAGCCATGGCCGCTGAGCCTGCGTGTCTGGAGCCTGTGCTCCGCAACGGGAGAGGCCACAACAGTGAAAGACCCACCTACCGCAAAAAAATAAAAGAGAAGAGGAAATAAAATGGTACACTAGAAACTATGGAGCACAAAAAAATTTAAAAAGTAATGGAAAGAAGAGTGAAGTCAGTAAGATGACCAAATAAGATGTCCCTTGCTCATATCTCCCCATCAACAACAACAAGTTTTCAGCTATCCATGAACAAAAGTGCCTTTTTGCAGCTGTGGGATCAAGCACTGTATGCCACGGGACCTGGGAGGAGTCTTGCCCACCCATTCATCAGGTCAAAAGCATATAGATCGAAGTCCTAGCTGTGAAATCTGCAGTAGTCCATGAATTGGCACCAGCCCCTCCTGTCTGTGGTTTGGAAGCCCCTGGAGAACAGTGTCTTAGCCAATTACCTACAGATGAGAGAGCCTTTGTGGAAGTCCAGGTTTCTAGTGGAGAAGTTCCAGCACACCACACAGCTGGAGCAAGAAAATCAAGTTTGGATGCATTGGAGAGCATAACAGGACCAGTTTCACGTTACCTGCATTACCCCTCCCCCAAAGTGGTACAGCTCAGTGCCAAGAAGGACATTCTGGGCTGCTGTGCTTTCTCCTGAGACGTTGGGGGGGCGGGGAGTGAGATTGTGTGTGTGAACTTCCCCAGCTCCCCAGCTATGTGGACACTGCCCCAGAGACCCATTTTCTTCCTGCTCCTCACAGAGTCTTGATTCCAAACTACATACATGACTAGGGGCCAGGAAGAGGCTGGGAGAGCAGCAGATAGAACTTTGGGGAGGCATTAGAAGGATGCAGATCCTACTAATTGCATTACAGACTCCGAGAAGCCTGCAAGATCTCAGCTACAGATCTCCCTAAGTGGCCCACGGGCACCCCGGCACTCCATGAGCCTCACACATACACACACACCCAACCTGTGGCTGGCTCCCTCTGAGTGTTCCCAACAATGGCAAGAGCGAGCTTTGGCAGACAGCTAGAGAGCACATGCAGAAAGCCGGCCTGAATCTGTGCCTCACGGAGAGATCTACTTGGGCTTTAGCCCCGCCCTTGAGAAAGCAAAGGAGGCTGCCAAGCACTTGGCAGGCTTGAGAGAAGGCATGCAAGTTAAAGAATTCTGCCACAAAGGGGAGCTTAAAGCATGGAGCAAGCATATTTTTAGAAGTTCTGAGAGAACCTCAAAATCCCTAGCAGGGTTGACAGGAGGTATTTCTCTCCTGAAGTCACTCAGTAAAGACCGGAGGGAGTCACTGCTACTTCAGATTCAAAGAAAGCAACACAGGGCTTCCCTGGTGGCGCAGTGGTTGAGAGTCTGCCTGCCGATGCAGGGGACACGGGTTCGTGCCCCGGTCCGGGAGGATCCCACGTGCCGCGGAGCAGCTGGGCCCGTGAGCCATGGCCGCTGAGTCTGTGCGTCCAGAGCCTGTTGCTCCGCAACGGAAGAGGCCACAGCGGTGGGAGGCCCGTGTACCGCAAAAAACAAACAAAGCAACACAAGACTTCAAGGAACATGAAAAGTCAAGGAAACGTGACACCATCAAAGGATCACAATAATCTTCCAGTAACTGTGACGCAAAGACACTGAAATCTATTATTTACCTGAAAAAGAATTTTAAATATCCTTTGAAAGGAATCTCAACGAGCTACAAGAACATGGAGAAAGACAATTCAACAAAATTAGTCAAAAAAATATATACACAAACAAAATAAGAAGTTTAACAAGGAGATAGAAAATAGAAAATCATTTTTAAAAATTCTGTGGCTGGAGATACAATGAATGAAATGAAAAATACAATAGATGCCATCAACAGCAGAATGGACCAAGAAGAATTTGTGAAATAGAAGACAAGACCTTTGAAATTATTAGTCAGGGGAGAACAAAGAAAAAAGAAGTACAAAGAGTGAAGAAAGACTTTGTGGTCTATTGAATACCGTCAAAAGAAACAATCTGTGAATTATTGAAGTCCCAGAAGGAGAAGAGAGGGAGAAGGGGGCAGAAAGCTTATTTAAAGAAATAATGGCTAAGAACTTCACAAATCTGGAGAGAGATTTGGATATTCAAGTTCATGAAGTTCATAGGTTCCCAAACAAACTCAAAGAGATCTTCTCCAAGACACGTTGTAATAAAACAGTCAAAAATCAAAGACAGAGAGAATCTTAAAAGTGCAAGAGAAAAGAAGCCTGTAACTTAAAAAAGCAACTCCCATAAGGTTGTCAGTGGATTTCTTAGCAAAAACCTTGTAGTCAGAAGAGAGTAGGGTGTTATAGTGAAAGAAAAAACAAAACAAAACACAGCTGCCGACCAAGAATACTCTACCTGGAAAATATTCAATATTGGGTGCATATGTACTTATTATTGTTATATTCTCTTGATGAACGGACACCGTTATCCTTGTATAATGACCTTCTTTGTTTCTTCTTACAGTTTTTGGCTTAAAGTCCTTCAGAAGTGAAGAAAAGATAAAGATTTTCCCAGATAAACAAAAACTGAGTCAGTTTATCACCTCTAGACCTGCCCTACAAGAAATGCTGAAAGGAGTTCTCCAAGCTGAAATGAAAGGACATTAATTAGTTATATGAAAATATACAATACACTGGTAAAGGTACGCATATCGTCAAATTCAGAATACTCTAATACTGTAATATGATTTTACACTTAACTCTAGTACAAAGGTTAAAGGGAAAAAGTATTAAAAATAAATATAGCTACAATAATATGTTAATGGTTACATGATACACAAAAAGGTTAATTGTAACATAAAAGGGGGATAAATGAGTAGAGTTTTTGTATGCAATCAAAGTAAAGTTGTTAACAGTGTAAAATAGACTGTTGTATCTATAAGATGTATTATGTAAGCCTCATGGTAAACACAAAGCAAAAAACTATGGATACATAAAAGATAAAGAAAAGGGAATCAAAGCATACCACTATGAAAAAGCATCAGTTCACAAAGGAAGGCAGTGAGAGAGGAAGAAAGGTTCAAGGGAACTACAAAATATTAAGAAAACAATAAGAAGGCAGTCCTAAGTCCTTACCTACCAATTATTACTCTAAATGTGAATGGATTAAATTCTCCAAAAAAGGCATAGTGTGGCTGAATGGATTAAAAAGATAAGACCCAACTATATGCTTCCTACAAGAGACTCACTTCAGTTTTAAGGACACACACAGGCTCAAAGTGAAGGGGTGAAAAAAGATATTTGATGCAAGTAGAAATAAAAAGGGAGCAGAAGTAGCTATACTTATATCAGACAGAATAGACTTTAAGCCAAAAACTGTAAGAAGAAACAAAGAAGGTCATTATACAAGGATAAAGGTGTCAGTTCATCAAGAGAATATAACAATAATAAGTACATATGCACCCAATATTGAAGCAACTAAATATATTAAGCAAATACTAACAGATCTAAGGGGAGAAATAGACAACAATATTAGTAGGGGACTTAAATACCTCATTTTCAATAATGGCTAGATCATCCAGACAGAAAATCAATATGAAAACATTAGACTTGAACTATACTTTAGACCAAATACACCTGACAGACATATACAAAACATTTCATCCAACAGCAGCAGAATACACATTCTTCTCAATCACACACAAAACATTCTCCAGGATAGATCATATTATAGATAACAAAATAAGTTTTAGCAAATTTAAAAAGATTGAAATTATGCCAAGTATTTTTCCTGAACACAATAGTATGAAACCATAAATCAATAACAGGAGAAAAACTGGAAAATTCACAAATATGAAAATGAAACAACACACTCCTGAACAATGGGTCAATGAAGAATCAAAAGGGAGATCAAAAAAAAATCTTGAAACAACTGGAAATGGAAAAACAACATACCAGAACTTATAGGATGCAGCAAAAACACTCTAAGAGGGAAGTTTATAGTGATAAATGCCTTCATCAAGAAAAAAAAATCTCAAATAAACAACCTAACTGTACACCTTAAGAAACTAGAAAAAAGAGGAACAAACTCAGCCCAAAGCTAGCAGAAGAAAGGAAATAACAAAGATCAGAACAGAAATAAATTAAGCTGAGTCCAGAAAAACAACAGAAAAGATCAACAAAACTAAGAGCTGTTGTCTTTTTTTTTGAAAAGATAAACAAAAGTTGACACTTAGTTACACTGAGAAAACTAAGAAAAAGAAGAAAGAAGGCTCAAATAAATAGAAGACTCAAATAAATATAAAATCAGAAATTAAAAAGAAGACATTACAACAAATACCACAGAAATACAAAGGATCATAAGGGACTACATGAACAATTTACACCAACAAATTAGATAACCTAGAAGTAATGGATAAATTCCTAGAAACTTACAACCTAACAAAACCAAATCATGAAGAAATAGAAAATCTGAACAGACCAATAATAAGGAGATTGAATAAGCAATCGAAAATCTTCTAACAAAGAAAAGTCCAGGACTAAAAGGTTTCCCTGATGAATTCTACCAAACATTTAAAGAAGAATTAATGCCAATTTTTCACAGTCTTCCAAAAATTTGAAGAGGAGGAAACACTCTCAAACTAATTTTACGAGGCCAGTGTTACCCGATATCAAAGCTAGACACTACAAGAAAAGAAACCTACAGCCCATGTTCCTGATGAATATAAATGCAAAAATCCTCAAAATATCCCAAGCTGAATTCAGGACCACATTAAGAGGATTTTATACCATGACCAAGTGGATTTATCCCTGAGACGTAACTGTGGTTCAACATACACAAATCAATAAATGTGATACACCACATTAATAGAATGAAAGATAGAAACCACGATCTTCTCAACAGATGCAGAAAAAGCATTTGATGAAATACAACATCCTTTCATGATAAAAACTTTCAACAATAGGGGTATAAAAGGAACATACCTCAACATAATAGAAGCCATAGATGACAAGCCCACAGCTAACATACACCCAACAGTGTAAGGCTGTAAGCTAAAACAGTGGTTTTAAAACGTGTCTGCAAATTCTTTTACACTCCTTACATTAAGATACATGGTCTATGTTCCCTAGCCTTGCACCTGGGAGCCTAAAAGGAAAATGGGGAAAGTGCTTTCATCTCCTTGCCCTTGGTATCCCTACCTCCTTCCTTGTTCTACAGAAAGTGTTTTATTTCAAAAAGCAGGACCCTTAATAACAGCCAGAGGTCCCATCCTGTGGTCTGACTGGGTATAGCCCCTACCTCCCCTACCACTCCTTATCTTAGAAGGAAAACAGGCCTGCATCAACTCACACTTTTCTCTTTCATCTCCTAACAGCTTCCTCAGGGCAGGGTGATGGCTCGGCTGATTTATTACTCCGTGCTGTGATTCATCCAGAAGAATGAGGGCCTCTCACCCACTGACTTTCTCCCTATTCCTGTGTGCTCTCTATAAAATGTAGGCAGAGCCAGCAGAGGGAAAGAGAGGCTGAGATCAACTCAGAAGCCAGCAGCTACAATGGTGAAGCTGAAGTCCTCACCCCCCAACATAGGGGTCTCGGTAGTCCTCCTGGGTCTACTGCTCACAACAGCCGCCTTCAGCACCCAGGTGCTCCCTCAGCCATGCAAGCCCCCCTCTTCTTCCCTTTGAAGCACATCACCCCATCTCTAGGTCATGATGGGCCTTCAGAGCAGAAGGGTACCCACACTCTCACTTTAACAACTGTTTTTACAAGATCGGAAAAGTCTGAGAAGGAGAAGGAATAAGCCTGACTGCACGGCTGCTCCTGGGCAAAGCCAGGATGGAGATTCCAGCTGTGGACACCAAATTCAGCTCCTTCCAGAACTCCAGCTCTGGAAACATGATCCCAGTGCAGTTACTACCCTGGCTCCTTTCAGCAGTGTTTGGGGACCAGGATATCAAAGAGAGAGGGTCTGTACGAGTGGGTGTGCAGAATATTTCCAGATATGGTGGAGGGCAAAGGAGGAGACCCAGAATCTGGACTCCAGTGACGTAGCTCTGCAGAGGCAGTGGGTATCAGGAGAACTCATGACTGGGCATAGATTGGCTGGAGCCTAATAGAGGACCCATACCTGAGGTCCTCTTGCCCTAAGGAATTGTAATATTCTATTCGCCCCTCCAAGCATGTCAGCCCAGAGTTGCCGTCAGTTCTTCTCCTCTCATTTGGTGTTGGTGCCCTCCCACTTCACAGCACATGCAAGTGAGACGGAGAGTTTAAGGAACACTTCAAAGGGCAGATCACGGGGTTTAGGATGGGCAGTTTCCCTTTTCTTTGACGACCCCTTCTATGGTTCTCTACTTTATAAACAGAAAGCCCTGGAACACAGTCTAAGTAGCCTTTCTCTTGTTGTTTCACTCAGAAACAACCTGCTACTGTAGACTCACCAATAAGTAGATCCCCATCCAGAAGCTGGAGAGCTACAGAAGAATTATCAGCAGCCAGTGTCCCCAGGAAGCTGTGATGTGAGTGAACCATGACCACCCACGTTCAACCCTCGGTCCTGAGTTCTTCCCCTGGGGCAGTGGATAGGGTTATTATCAGATTGAGTTGGAGATGCTTTAAACCATCTCTAATCCAATCATAGAAATTTTCCATTGGGAAAACTGAATTTAAGAAAATCAAGAGACTTCTCCCTCCCAGGTCCTGTCCAGTCATTGGTTCAGCTCTACAATTCCTTCATCCAGGAGCCAGGATGGCTTCCCCTGGACCAGCAAAGGCAGCTCCTTCTCCTAAGGCCCCTTCTTCCCCCTCCATCCCTGGGGCAGCTCCATCATCCAGACTATCGGACCAGGCATGTTTCCTATACAGTAGGTTACACTCCCACGCCTGAATACTCAAGGCTCCCCATCTAACTGTGCCGTCTCTCCTCCACAGCTTCAAGCCCAAACTGGCCAAGGAGGTCTGTGCTGACCCCAAGCAGAAATGGGTCCAGGATGTCAGGACAAGAAAACTCAAACACCAAAGCTTTGACACTCATGGGTGCACTGAAAATCTCTCCTAGCCAATCTCAGGAGAGAGTATGAAAAATATACATTAGTCATATATAGGTTGTTTTTGTCTTCATTTGTTAAAGTATTGCAAGAAAGAGATGAGCTCAGAAAAGAATGGACAGATTTTAAAGTAGAAATGAAATAGAATAAAGTCTCCAGATCCAGGACCTGAGATTGTTGGGAAAGCCATCTGTTTCTGGGTCCCAAACCTTAAAAGAAGGAATTTAAGGGGAAAAAGTAAAAGGATTTTAGTAATAAAATTCAGAAAAAGAACTCTTAGTTGGATGAAGTGACTTAGGGCAAAATCAGATTGAAGTTGTTGCCTTGCCATTTCAAGCCCCATCAAGAAGAGGGAGAGAAAGAGAAAGAGAGGGAGAAGGAAAAGCAGAAGCCATTTGAGAAGTTTATCCAGAAATAAACTTGGGCTGTGGTTGTTGGCATATGAAATTGACTGAGTGGAAAGGTATCAGCCTACTAAGTTATCAAGAGAATTATACTATATTGCCATTAAAACAGTGAATGAATGAGCTTGGACTGGAAAAAAAAAAAACAAAGAGAGAAGCCATTGACAGTTCAAGATGAAAACAAACTCCAAATACTGCAGTGCAGCAAGCAGTCTTCAAAGGCTGCAGAGCCCCCATAGAAGATCATGTCTCTCTTCCACACCCACTTCAAAGGTGGCCAAGGGGAATAATGTGAAAGGAGGGTCCTCACAAAGGCAATCAGGAGCCAGGATCAGAAAGTCAAAAGAGACTCCCCAGGTTGCAGAATCAAGCCTCATCAAGGGTGAGAGACTTTTCCAACCTCTTCCTGAAGGACTGAAGGATTGCTACAGAGTACTGTCCACTGGGGTCTACCATCTTCCCCTCCATGAATGAGGGTGTTGATGGCAAGTACCCTGTCCTCTGCAAACTTGATATATTACATTAGGGGCAAACAGTTTGTCTTTTTAGTTCACAGGTCACTGGACAAAATATATCCGTATCTTCACCTGACAGAGAGGACCACCTGCCATCCAGAGATCCTGGACATATAGGTTGATGCAATGACTACATAGGACCTTGGGTTGTCTCTCTCGGGGATAGGTTAATTGTGTTAGCCTATGTTGAGAAAGAAGTGAGCAAAGGACAGACTATGATAGAAACTATTAGCCCTAATCAAAATTCATGTGCTCCTCTGCATTTCTCAGCCTCCTTTGCACTTAGACTAGAGTCATGTGATGCATGAAGGTCAACAGGATGTAGACACAGATGTGATATAAACCGCTTCCACGCCTGGTTCTTTAAAACATCCTCCACAATCTATCCACTCTCTCTCTCCCTGCCTCAGTGAACTTGGAGGCCACATGTTCCAGATGGTGGCTGTAATTTACAAGCAAGCTGGATCTTAGTCACTCCTCAGAAGAGAGCACTCTTGACAAGGCAAACTGACCAATATCAGGCTGTGACATAAACAGAAAATAAATGTTGCAATAAGCTACTGAGATTTTCATGATTGTTACTGTTGAAGCGTAGGCTAGCTATACTGTGACCGATGGCTCAGGAAAATACTTCCAGCATTCTGTGCCTCAGTTTTACCCTTTGTATGAAAGATTGAAGTTGATTGCTCCAAAAGGACTATATGAGATAAAATAACAAACAATAAGAGTCTTTTACATACAAGACTTTTAAATATAAGGTCTTTTATTTATCTATTTATTTTTATAATTTTTCGTGGGGTATAGTTGATTTACAATGCTGTGTTAGTTTCAGGTGTACATCAAAACGAATCTGTTATACATATACATATATCCACTCTTTTTTAGTTTCTTTCCCCATATAGGCCATTACAGAGTATTGAGTAGACATCCCTCCCTGTGCTATACAGTAGGTCCTTATCAGTTATCTATTTTATATATAGTAGTGTGTATGTGTCAATCTCAATCTTCCAATTTATCCCTCCCTCTCTTACACCCCTGGTAGCCATAAGTTTATTTTCTACATCTGTAACTCTATTTCTGTTTTGTAGATAAGTTCATTTATAGTCTTTTTTTAGATTCCACATATAAGTGATATCATATGATATTTGCCTTTCTCTGTCTGACTTACTTCACTCAGTATGACAATCTCTAGGTCCATCCATGTCCCTGCAAATGGCATTATTTTGTCCTTTTTATGGCTGAGTAATATTCCATTGTATATATGCACCACAATTTCTTTATCCATTCCTCTGTTGATGGACATTTAGCTTGCTTCCATGTCCCTGCTATTGTAAACAGTACTGCAGTAAATATTGGGGTGCATGTATCCTTTCAAATTATGGTTTTCTCTGGTTATATGCCCAGGAGTAGGATTGCTAGATCATATGGTAGCTCTATTTTTAGTTTTTAAGGAATCTCCAGACTGTTCTCCATAGTGACTGTACCAGTTTATATTCCCACCAACAGTGTAGGAGTGTTCCCTTTTCTCCACCCCCTTTCCAGCATTTGTTTGTAGATTTTTTTGATGATGGCCATTCTGACCAGTGTGAGGTGATACCTCATTAAGGAAACAATCCCATTTACTATCACATCAAAAAGAATAAAATACCTAGGAATAAACCTATCTAAGGAGGCAAAAGACCTATACCCAGAAAACTATAAGATATTGATGAAAGAAATAAAAGATGACACAAACAGATGGAGAGATATACCATGTTCTTGGATTGGAAGAATCAATATTGTTAAAATGACTATACTACTCACAGCAATCTACAGATTCAATGCAATCCTTATCAAATTACCAATAGCATTTTTCACAGAATTAGGACAAAAAATTTTACAGTTTGTATGGAAACACAAAAGATCATGAATAGTCAAACAATCTTGAGAAAGAAAAATGGAGCTGGAGGAATCAGGCTCCTGGACTTCAGACTATACTACAAAGCCACAGTCATCAAAACAGTATGGTACTGGCACAAAAACAGAAATATAGATCAGTGGAACAGAATAGAAAGCCCAGAGATAAACTCATGCACCTATGGTCACCTAATCTATGACAAAGAAGGCAAGAATATACAATGGAGAAAAGAGAGTCTCTTCAATAAATGGTTTGGGGAAAACTGGACAGCTACATGTAAGAGAATGAAATTAGAACACACTCTAACACCATACACAAAAAATAAACTCAAAATAGATTAAAGACCTAAGTGTAAGGCCAGATACCATAAAACTCTTAGATGAAAATATAGGCAGAACACTCGTTGACATAAATCACAGCAAGATCTTTTTCAATCCACCTCCTAGAGTAATGAAAATAAAACTAAACAAATGGGGCCTAATGAAACTTAAAAGCTTTTTCACAGCAAAGGAAACCATAAACAACATGAAAAGACAGCCCTCAGAATGCGAGAAAATATTTGCAAATGAAGCAATCGACAAGGGATTAATCTCCAAAATATACAAACAGCTCATGCAGTTCAACATCAAAAAAACAAACAACCCAATAAAAAAATGCGTGGAAAATCTAAATAGGCATTTCTCCAAAGAAGATATACAGATGGTTAAAAAGCACATGAAAATATGCTCAATGTTACTAATTGTTGAGAAATGCAAATAAAAAATAAGTCTTTTAACTATAAGGGTTTTTTTCAGAGCAACTCTGAGAAGCAGGCTTCACTTTCATAAATGATTTCACAGGAGAGGAAGTCACTTAAATTCCCTAAGCCTCTGTTTTCTCATCTTTAAAGTGGACTTAATTAGAATACCTACTTCGTAGGTTTTTGGGGAGGATTCAATGAGTCAACACATTTGAAGTGAAATAATATGGTAGCTTGCATAGATTACTGAAGTTAGCATTGTTATTGAGAACTTGCTATATGCTACACATGTTAGAATTTTTTAAAATTAATTAATTAATTTATTTTTGACTGTGTTGGGTCTTTGTTGCTGCATGTGGGCTTTCTTTAGTTGCGTTGAGCAGGGGCTACTCTTTGCTGTGGTGTATGGGTTTCTCATTGCAGTGGCTTCTCTTGTTGCAGAGCACGGGCTCTAGGTGCAAGGGCTTCAGTAGTTGTGGCATGCAGGCTCTAGAGAGCAGGCTCAGTAGTTGTGGTGCACGGGCTTGGTTGCTCTGCAGCATGTGGGATGTTCCCAGACCAGGGCTCGAACCCGTGTCCCCTGCATTGGCAGGTGGATTCTTAACCACTGCGCCACCCAGGAAGCCCATAGACATGTTAGAACTTTTATACTAACATATTGGAAGGTAATGTTCCTCCAAAAGTAACAAGAAACTGCACACTTGGTCTCAGTGACCCTTGAGAAAGAGAGGTAACAGACCCTATTTTGCATGAGGGAAAACCAGGTCCAGGGACTTCATTGTGCTAAAATTTTCACAAGACGGACGTTCTAGAATCAGCTTACCCTAAAACACACCACGTGAGGAGAGACCTTTAAGATGGCAGAAGAGTAAGATGTGGCGATCACCTTCCTCCCGACAAATACATCAGAAATACATCTACATGTGGAACACCTCCTACAGAACACCTACTGAACGCTGGCAGAAGACCTCAGACTTCCCAAAAGGCAAGAAACTCCCCACATACCCAGATAAGGCAAAAGAAAAAAGAAGAACAGAGACAAAAGAATAGGGACAGGACGTGCACTCTGGGAGGGAGCTGTGAAGGAGGAAAAGTTTCCACACACTAGGAAGCCCCTTCACTGGTGGAGACGGGGGGTGGGAGGAGGGAGAGCTTCAGAGCCACGGAGGAGAGCACAGTAACAGGGGTGCGGAGGGCTAAGTGGAGAGATTCCCGCACAGAGGATCGGTGCCGACCAGCACTCACCAGCCCGAGAGGCTTGTCTGCTCACCCGCCGGGGCAGGCGGGCGCTGGGAGCTGAGGTTTGGGCTTCGGTCGGATCCCAGGGGGAGGACTGGCGGCGTGAACACAGCCTAAAGGGATTAGTGCACCACAGCTAGCCGGGAGGGAGTCCGGGAAAAAGTCTCGACCTGCTGAAGAGGCAACAGACAATTGTTTCGGGGTGCGTGAGGAGAGGGGATTCAGAGCACCGCCTAAACGAGCTCCAGAGACAGGCGCGAGCCGCGGCTATCAGCGCGGACCCCAGAGACGGGCATGGGATGCTAAGGCTGCTACTGCAGCCACCAAGAAGCCTGTGTGCGAGCACAGGTCACTCTCCACACCCCCCTTCAGGGGTGCCTGTGCAGCCCGCCACTGCCAGGGTCCCGGGATCCAGGGACAACTTCCCCGGGAGAATGCACAGCGCGCCTCAGGCTGGTGCAACGTCACGCCAGCCTCTGCCGCCACAGGCTTACCCTGCTTTCCGTGCCCCTCCCTCCCCCCAGCCTGAGTGAGCCAGAGCCCCCGAATCAGCTGCTCCTCTAATCCCGTCCTGTCTGGGTGGGGAACAGGTGCCCTCAGGCGACGTACACGCAGAGGCGGGGCCAAATCCAAAGCTGAGCCCAGGGAGCTGTGCGAACAGAGAAGAGAAAGGGAAATCTCTACCGGCAGCCTCAGGAGCAGTGGATTAAATCTCCACAACTTGATGTACCCTGTAACTGTGGAATACCTGAATAGACAATGAATCACCCCAAAATTGAGGCAGTGGACTTTGGGAGCAACTATATATATATTTTTTGCTTTTTCTCTTTTTGTGAGTGTGTACGAGTATGCTTCTTTCTGTAATTTTGTCTGTGTAACTGCTTTTACCATTTGTCCTAGGGTTCTGTCTGTCCGCTTTTTTTGTTTGTTTGTTTTTTTAGTATAGTTTTTAGCGCTTGTTATCATTGGTGGATTTGTTTTCTTGGTTTGGTTGCTCTCTCTTTCTTTTTTTAAATTACTTTTTAATTCTTTGATTTTTAATTTTTTATTTTAATAACTTTATTTTATTCTATTTTCTTTCTTTCTTTCCATTTTCTCCCTTTTATTCTGAGCCGTGTGGCTGACAGGGTCTTGGTGCTCTGGCCAGGTGTCACGCCTATGCCTCTGAGGTGGGAGAGCCGAGTTCAGGACATTGGTCCACCAGAGACCTCCCAGCTCCATGTACTATCAAATGCCGAAAGCTCTCCCAGAGATCTCCATCTCAATGCTAAGACCCAGCTCCACTCAACAACCAGCAATCTACAGTGCTAGACACCCCATGCCAAACAACTAGCAAGACAGGAACACAACCCCACCCATTATCAGAAAGGCTGCCTAAAATCATAATAAGTTCACAACACCCTAAAACACAATACTGGACGTGGTCCTGCCCACCAGAAGGACAAGATCCAGCCTCATCCACCAGAATACAGGCACCAGTCCCTTGCACCAGGAAGCCTACACAACCCACTGAACCACCCTTACCCACTGGGAGCAGACACCAAAAACAAGGGGAACTATGAACCTGCACCCTGCAAAAAGGAGACCACAAACAGAGTAAGTTAGGCAAAATGAGAAGACAGAGAAACATACCGCAGATGAAGGAGCAAAGTAAAAACCCACCAGACCAAATAAATGAAGAGGAAATAGGCAGTCTACCTGAAAAAGAATTCAGAGGAATGATAGTAAAGATGATCCAAAATCTTGGAAATAGAATGGAGAAAATACAAGAAACGTTTAACAAGGACCTAGAAGAACTAAAGAGCAAACAAACAATGATAAACAACACAATAAATGAAATTAAAACTTCTCTACAAAGAATCAATGGCAAAGTAACTGAGGCAGAAGAACGGATAAGTGACCTGGAAGATAAAATAGTGGAAATAACTACCACAGAGTGGAATAAAGAAAAAAGAATGAAAAGAATTGAGGACTGCAATCTTCCCTGGTGGTGCAGTGGTTGAGAGTTCGCCTGCCAATGCAGGGGACATGGGTTCATGCCCCAGTCCAGGAGGATCCCACATGCTGCAGAGCAGCTAGGCCCGTGAGCCATGGCCACTGAGCCTGCAGGTCTGGAGCCTGTGCTCCGAAACAGGAGAGGCCACAACAGTGAGAGGCCTGTGTACCACAAAAAAAAAAAAAAAGAATTGAGGACCATCTCAGAGACCTCTGGGACAACACTAAACGCACCAACATTCGAATTATAGGGGTGCCAGAAGAAGAAGAGATAAAGAAAGGGACAGAGAAAATATTTGAAGAGATAATAGTTGAAAACTTCCCTAATATGGGAAAGGATATAGTTAATCAAGTCCAGGAAGAACACAAAGAAGTCCCATACAAGATAAATCCAAGAAGAAACACACCAAGACACATATTAATCAAACTATCAAAAATTAAATAGAAAGAAAAAATATTAAAAGCAGCAAGGGAAAAACAACAAATAACATACAAGGGAATCCCCATAAGGTTAACAGCTGATCTTTCAGCAGAAACTCTGCAAGCCAGAAGGGAGTGGCAGGACATATTTAAAGCGATGAAAGGGAAAAACCTACAACCAAGATTACTCTACCCAGCAAGGATCTCATTCAGATTTGACAGAGAAATTAAAAGCTTTACAACAAGCAAAAGGTAAGAGAATTCAGCACCACCAAACCAGCTTTACAACAAATGCTAAAGGAACTTCTCTAGGCAGGAAACAGAAGAGAAGGAAAAGACCTACAATGACAAACCCAAAACAATTAAGAAAATGGTAATAGGAACATACATATCAATAATTACCTTAAATATAAATGGAATAAATGCTCCCACCAGAAGACATAGACTGGCTGAATGGATACAAAAACAAGACCCATATACATATGCTATCTACAAGAGACCCACTTCAGACCTAGGCACACATACAGACTGAAAGTGAGGGGATGGAAAAAGATATTCTATGCAAATGGAAATCAAAAGAAAGCTGGAGTACCAATTCTCATATCACACAAAATAGACTTTAAAATAAAGACTATTACAAGAGACGAAGGACACTATATAGTGATCAAGGGATCAATCCAAGAAGAAGATAAAACAATTGTAAATATTTATGCACCCAACAAAGGAGCACATGAATACATAAGGCAAATGCTAACAGCCATAAAAGGGGAAATCGACAGTAACACAATCATAGTAGGGGACTTTAACACCCCACTTTCACCAATGGACAGATCATCCAAAATGAAAATAAATAAGGAAACACAAGCTTTAAATGATACATTAAACAACATGGATTTAATTGATATTTATAGGACATTCCATCCAAAAACAACAGAATACACTTTCTCCTCAAGTGCTCATGGAACATTCTTCAGGATAGATCATATCTTGGGTCACAAATAAAGCCTTGGTAAATTTAAGAAAATTGAAATCATATCAAGTATCTTTTCTGACCGCAATGCTATGAGACTAGATATCAATTACATGAAAAAAATCTGTAAAAAATACAAACACATGGAGGCTAAACATACACTACTTAGTTACCAAGATATCACTGAAGAACTCAAAGAAGAAATCAAAAAATACCTAGAGACAAATGAAAATGAAAACACGATGACCCAAAATCTATGGGATGCAGCAAAAGCAGTTCTATGAGAGAAGCTTATAGCAATACAATTCTACCTCAAGAAACAAGAAACATCTCAAATAAACAACCTAACCTTACACCTAAAGCAATTAGAGAAAGAAGAACAAAAAACCCCCCAAATTTAGCAGAGGGAAAGAAATCATAAAGATCAGATCCGAAATAAATGGAAAATAAATGAAGGAAACGATAGCAAAGATCAATAAAACTAAGTGCTGGTTCTTTGAGAAGATAAACAAAATTGATAAACCATTAGCCAGAATCATCAAGAAAAAAAGAGAGAAGACTCAAATCAATAGAATTAGAAATAGAAAAGGAGAAGTAACCACTGACACTGCAGAAATACAAAGGATCATGAGAGATTACTACAAGCGACAATATGCCAATAAATTCACAACCAGGAAGAATTGGACAAATTCTTAGAAAAATACAACTTTCCAAGACTGAACCAGGAAGAAATAGAAAATATAAACAGACCAATCACAAGCACTGAAATTGAGACTGTGATAAAAAGTCTTCCAACAAACAAAAGCCCTGGACCAGATGGCTTCACAGGCGAACGCGATCAAACATTTAGAGAAAGGCCAACACCTATCCTTGTCAAACTTTTCCAAAATATGGCAGAGGGAGGAACCCTCCCAAACTCATTCTACAAGACCACTATCACCCTGATACCAAAACCAGACAAAGATGTCACAAAAAAAGAAAACTACAGGCCAATATCACTGATGAACATAGGTGTAAAAATCCTCAACAAAATACTAGGAAACAGAGTCCAACAGCACATTAAAAGGATCATACACCATGATCAAGTGGGGTTTATCCCAGGAATGCAAGGACTCTTCAATATACGCAAATCAACCAATGTGATACACCATATTAACAAACTGAAGGAGAAAAACCATATGATCATCTCAATAGATGCAGAAAAAACTTTTGACAAAATTCAACACCAATTTATGATAAAAAACCCTCCAGAAATTAGGCATAGAGGGAACTTACCTCAACATACTAAAAGCCATATATGAGAAACTCACAGCCAACATCGTTCTCAATGGTGAAAAACTGAAAGCATTTCCACTAAGATCAGGAACAAGACAAGGTTGCCCACTCTCACCACTATTATTCAACATAGTTTTGGAAGTTTTAGTCACAGCAATCAGAGAAGAAAAAGAAATAAAATAAATCCAAATCAAAAAAGAAGAAGTAAACTGTCACTGTTTGCAGATGACATGGTACTATACATAGAGAATCCTAAAGATGCTACCAGAAAACTACTAGAGCTAATCAATGAATTTGGTAAAGTAGTAGGATACAAAATCAATGCACAGAAGTCTCTTGTATTCCTATACACTAATAATGAAAAATCTGAAAGAGAAATTAAGGAAATACTTCCATTTAGTATTGCAACAAAAAGAATAAAATACCTAGGAAAAATCTACCTAAGGAGACAAAAGACCTGTATGCAGAAAACTATAAGACACTGATGAAAGAAATTAAAGATGATACAAACAGATGAAAAGATGTACCATGTTCTTGGATTGGAAGAATCAACATTGTGAAAATGACTCTACTACCCAAAGCAATCTACAGATTCAATGCAATCCCTATCAAACTACCAATGGCATTTTTCACAGAACTAGAAGAAAAAATTTCACAATTTGTATGGAAACACTAAAGACCCCGAATAGCCAAAGCAATCTTGAGAAAGCAAAATAGAGCTGGAGGAATCAGGCTCCCTGTCTTCAGACTATACTACAAACCTACAGTAATCAAGACAGTGTGGTACTGGCACAAAAACAGAAATATAGATCAATGGAACAGGATAGAAAGCCCAGAGATAAACCCACACACATATGGTCACCTTATCTTTGATAAAGGAGGCAAGGATATACAGTGGAGAAAAGACAGCCTCTTCAATAAGTGGTGCTGGGAAAACTGGACAGCTACATGTAAAAGAACGAAATTAGAACACTCCCTAACACCATACACAAAAATAAACTCAAAATGAATTAAAGACCTAAATGTAAGGCCAGACACTATAAAACTCTTATAGGAAAATATAGGCAGAACACTCTTTGACATAAATCTCAGCAAGATCTTTTTTGACTCACCTTCTAGAGTAATGGAAATAAAATCAAAAATAAACAAATGGGACCTAATGAAACTTAAAAGCTTTTGCACAGCAAAGGAAACCTTAAACAAGATGAAAAGACAACCTTCAGAAGGGGAGAAAATAGTTGCAGATGAAGCAACTGACAAAGGATTAATCTCTAAAATATACAAGCAGGTCATGCAGCTCAATATCAAAAGAACAAACAACCCAATCCAAAAATGGGCAGAAGATCTAAATAGAATTTCTCCAAAGACATACAGATTGCCAACAAACACATGAAAAAATGCTCAACATCACTAATCATTAGAAAAATGCAAATGAAAACTACATTGAGGTATCACCTCACACTGGTCAGAGTGGCCCTTACAAAAACATCTACAAACAGTAAATGTGGGAGAGGGTGTGGAGAAAAGGAAACCTTCCTGCAGTGTTGGTGGGAATGTAAATTGATACAGCCACTATGGAGAATAGTAAGGAGGTTCCTTAAAGAACTAAAAATAGAACAACCATATGACCCAGCAAGCCCACTACTGGACATATACTCTGAGAAAACCATAATTCAAAAAGACTCATGTACTACAATGTTCATTGCAGCTCTATTTACAATAGCCAGGACATGGAAGCAACCTAAATGTCCATCGACAGATGAATGGATAAAGATGTGGCCATATATATACAATGGAATATTACTCAGCCATAAAAAGGAACGAAATTGAGTTATTTGTAGTGAGTTGGATGGACCTAGAGTCTGTCATACAGAGTGAAGTAAGTCAGAAAGAGAAAAACAAATGCCATATTCTAACACATGTATATGGATTCTAAAAAAAAAAAAAAATGTTTCTGAAGAACCTAGGGGCAGGACAGGAATAAAGACGCAGATGTAGAGAGTGGACTTGAGGACACGGGGATGGAGAAGGGTAAGCTGGAATGTAGTGAGAGGTTGGCATGAATTTATATATACTACCAAATGTATAATAGATAGCTAGTGGGAAGCAGCTGCACAGCACAGGGAGATCAGCTCGGTGCTTTGTGACCACCTAGAGGGGTGGGATAGGGAGGATGGGAGGGAGATGCAAGAGGGAGGAGATATGGGGATATATGTATATGTATAACTGATTCACTTTGTTATAAAGCAGAAACTAACACACCATTGTAAAGCAATTATACTCCAATAAAGATGTTAAAAGAATAATAAAAATAAAAAATAAAACACACCATGTTGCCTTAGGGATTTTGTCAGTGGTCCCCAAGCTTAAGGTCTCTATTCTTTTTTTTTCTTTTTTAAGAAAGGATTGGAATAAAATGAATGTTAATGTCTCTTTCAATTCTGTGTATAACTTTGCATTATTAGAGGAAATCTGGAGCAGAGCTGCAAAACAAACAAGGAGTCCGGCCTCCTGGGATCCTTGTCCACTGATCATCAGTCATTCTTTGGGAAACACTCAGGAAGGTCAGATTTCACAGGGGGGGGACCCACGTTCTGCCCATCACTCAGAGTCATTCCTGACCAAAGCCCCACATTTATCAGGCTCCAGGCCAGAGGCAAGTAATGGATCCAGCTCACATCACCACTGAGTGACAAACTTCCAAGGAAGAGAGACGTGACAGCCAGTGAAGCTGTCCCCACTTGTAAGAGACAGCCAGGCAACTGGACAAAACAGCTACTGAACTTAAACGTTTAAAGATTTAATTTATTTCTACCTACTGAGGTTTCTCTGCTCCAGATGAAATCCAGAGCTTTGAAGGGAAACACAAGAATGTAAAGTTCCTTGCTAATAGGGCCCTCTAAAAACCCAGGAGAGTTATGAAATTATTCCTCCTAAGAGGACATAATCACTCAACCTTATCAGCCAAACATGTTTGAATGTTCCAAACTTGTTGTATTGACACAGCTTTGAAGAGCTTGTTTCCTCCACTAGTGTAACTCAGGCATTCTTGGAGAATGTCCCTAGCATAACATGCCTTTATTTGGAAGCAGTTGGGAAAATTGGGGAGAAGATGTTGACGAAACCATATGATCAGACTCAAGGTCCTTTTCTAGCATCCCCTGGCCCACAAAATCTGCCCCATTTCTAAACACAAATATATAGGAATTTCCACTTACAGAGTAACAGAGTGATCACTCCACTGAGAACTTTATATATATATTAACTCATTTATTTCACCCAACAATTCTCTAAGGTAGGCATGATTATTATTCCCGTCTTAACCTAGCAGAGAGTGGCTAGTAAGTTGTCCATGGTATCCAAGCTAATTAGTGGCAGAACCATCACCGAAACTCAGGATCCTGATTCCAGAGACCACGCTAGACCACTTCATCTGGAGCTGAGCAGGAAAGAGTAAGGAAAATCCAGATTTCCTGGTCTCTACTTAATTCCTTTTTAGGTACTTGTAGACCAGTTACTCTAGATGGGAGCTGAGAGAGCATGTAGGCCAGTAAGTGGACTCTCTTAATCTCGTGTCCATGATGGACATGACCAGTCAGCCACATCACTGTCGTCTACTAATGCAAGCCAAGGCCTCAGAGTCCTTCTCAACACAGCTCTCTGTGCCACCTGTACCAATTTGATACAGGAGTGTAAAGGAAGAGCCCGGAAATGGCCTTGCAGTGCCTCCATACCAGTATTCAATTCTGTATTCACCGCAGTGACCCCATTAAAGACTTTAATTAAGGACCTCATTAAAAGACCCCGTTAATAATGACCTCCCCTTGCACCATCTCCTACTAGGGGGCCTAGTGTTCTGCACGAAGAGGATACATGTAGGTTCTTGTCTCTTTCTCTTTGATATTTTTAGCCATTGGGCACTTTGTCTGCAATGTGTGCTCAGGGAGTGAGGTTGAACTAGATTGCTGGTTTTCCAAATGTGTGCCTTGAATCCTTGGGATGTGAGGGCATGTGGGCCAACTATTGTGCTTCAAGCAGACCCAATCCACTACGGTGTATTTGATGAACAAGCTTTGGCTATTTGATTCCATTTGGAAAATGCTTTAGCGGCTAAGCAAATAGCTTAGAAATGCCCAGGAACCTCCATACTGTTTTCCGTAGGGGATGCACCGATTTCCACTCCCACCAATAGCGTCCAGGGGTTCCCTTTTCTCCACATCCTCGCCAACACTTACTGTGCCTTGTAATTTTTATAAAAGCCACCCTAAGAGGTGTGGAGTGATACCTCATTACGGTTTTGATTTGTATTTCTGGGGAGATGTTCGTCAAAGTGTACAAATATTCAGTTATAAGATGAATGAGTTCTGGGGGTCTAATGTACAGCAAGGTGACTCTAGTTAATAATACCATATTATATACTTGAAATTTGCTAATAGAGTAGATCTGAAGTGTTCTCACCATGCACACCCCCCAAAAAGTTAACTATGTGTGGTGATGGAGGTGATGGATGTGTGAGTTAACTTAACTGCAATAATCACTTCATAATGCATGTGAATATCAAACCATCATGCTGTACACCTTCAATATATACAATCTTTATTTGTCAAATTTCCTTAACAAAACTGAGTAAAGAATGCACAGGAAGTCAAGATAAATAAGAAATACTCAGTTCTGATGTCCTATAGCACTAAAATTCCAGGGCACTAAGATTCTGTGACCACTAGATTGAATTATGGGGTGAGTTTCTCATGTGCTACAATTCCTGGGTTCCCAGAGACCAAGCAATGTTCAGAGCTGCTGAGATCTCTCTGTATTTGGATGGGAGCCTACAGAAGTTTAGGGCCCCTTTCCGGCCTCTAAAATCCTAAAGACCACCATGTGAACACAGGGACCAGGGAAGATACTTGAATCTCCTCATCTCTTCATGCCCTTGGTCTCCCTGACTCTTCCCCCACTGCAGATGGTTCATTTCAGAGAAAGCAGAGCTTGTAAGAATGACCCTCTAAGTTACCATTTGTGCTCGGTCATTCCAAAAACATGTGACAATGAAAAGATGCGTTTGCCTCTTATGTCCTGTTAACTTGCTGGGATCTGGAACAGCAATTCAGGACTTGCGTTTGTCATGATTTGTTCATGACCCTGGCCAAGCAAAGGCTTCCCTGGAAGCTCCCACACCCTGTGATGTCTTTAAAAGGCATGTAGAGCAGCCAGAGCTGCAGAGAGGCTGAGACAAACCCAGAAACCAACAGCTCTCAGACTGAAGCTGGCAACCTCCCCACTCAACATGAAGGTCTCTGCAGCACTTCTGTGTCTGCTGCTCACAGCAGGCATCTTCAGCACCCAGGTGCTGGCTCAGCCAGGTAAGTCCCTTCTCTATGGCAAAGCTGATCACCACCAGAACTGTCAGATCAGCAAGAATCTGCAGAGACTTGCTGCAGACCCCGTCATTTTAAAGACGGGAAAACGGGTCCCACGAGTGGACAAGAAGAGCCCCGACCTCACAATCAGAGAAAGAGCCAGCACTAGAAACCCAGGCTACTGAGGTCAGTCCCCACATTCTTTCCTGACATGAATATTGAGAGTGATGTTTTGTCCATCCCTAATCCGGCTGCCTTCGCATGTTTGGGGATGGGGGCACACGAAAGAAAGACCCTCTCTTATTGCAGGCACAGGGGGCATTTTTGTCAGTGGTGGAGAGAAAAAAAATGCTTTGACTGTACACCCCAAAATTTAACTGGATCCCAAGACAGTTTTCAGAAACAGTGGTTAGAGGAAGGGAATGAGGTCCCAGGGGAATCTCTCAAGGTGACGTGTTGTGATTGTATCTATCTGTTTGTATCATAACTCATGTTTTCATCTTCTGATGACTTAGATTTTCTGCATGTATCAGTCTGATAAGACAATGCATGCTGTGGTAACAAACAATCCTAAATTATCAAGGACTTAAAACAACAAAGGTTAATTTCTTACTCATACTAAATATCTATAATGTACTGACTAGAGCTTTGACTTCATATACTCAGGATTCTGGATTGATGGGGCAATTGATGGATTGGGAACATTGCTGCTTACTGTAATGAAGGAAAAGAAAGCTCTCAAGGGTCTTGCACTGACAATTACAACAGCTACCTTAGAAATAATACTTGTCACTTTGTCTTCTCACTTATTGCTCAAAACCAGTTAATGGTTCCAATCAACCAAAAGTGGCCAAGACTTGCAAGTCTACCATGCGTCCAGAAAGCAGAGAACGAAGAGTATTTGATGAGCAGTATTATGACTATCCCTTAGTGACGTAGCTCTTTGTAATGACAAAGTTGGAGCTTATTGCATTGACCAAGCTTTTTCCATAGCCTTGCCTGTAGTGATGGGTCCCTACTGTACAGCTGGGGACACCAAATCAAAGGCAGAGGTACAGGGCCTCAGAGCAGATGGATTCTGCCTCCATCTCTTACATTTCCTTGCCTTCCTGAAATTTCTTTCCTTACAAAGTCATGCTTAAAAATTATCTACATATCATTAGTGCTCAGTCTTTCTATTCATTTCTCCCCAATTCAGCTTCTGTCCCAACTGTCTGCTGCTTTAATATGGCCAGAAGGAAGATCTCCATTCAGCGACTGCAGAGCTACAGAAGAATCACCAACAGCAAATGTCCCCAGAAAGCTGTGATGTAAGTAGACAAAACCTACCCTCTCCCAGCCCCAAATTTCATTTCTGGGGGATAGAGTTCTTGAAACCGCATTAGAGTTAACTGGAGCCTTACACTTAGAGCGTTCCATCTCTATAATCCAATCCATGAGTTTTCACAACAGGAAATGTTCCCTTTGGCTCCCTGCCTAGAAGTTTGTTCAGGTCATACCAGTTCCTTCGAGTCAAGAGCAAGAATGGCTTTACTGAGCCATCAAGAGCAGCCACTGACCCTCAGCATCCCACCCTTCCTCTATCTCCTTCTTCTGCTCTCATGGCAACCCCTTCATCCCATGGCAGATGGTCCTGGAAGGTTTAGGATTAAATTGGCACAAGTTTCAAAGAGGATCCTTAATAAGTTCTTTCCCTCTCTCCCACAGCTTCAGCACCAAGCAGGACAAGAAGATCTGTGTTGATCCCCAGGGGAAATGGGTCCAGGATGCCATGAAGTACCTGGACCAAAAAGCCCAAACTTTAAAGCCATAAATATTCACCTTTTAAAACCAAACCAGAGCCTCAAAACGCTTGATTCATTCTCCCGGTCTTCCTAAGATGTGTTCTGAGATAACCTCATTCCAAAAGGAATGGCTTTTATTTAATAATTTAAAAAAATATTGCATATAAGTTATTGACTTTTTAAAAAATTCTCTGCCATGAATTTTTGTTACTTTTTAAATGTAAAGCTTTGGTTGGGTCCCTCCCCCTCTGTGAGCCCCAATTCAATCCCCTGCAACGTATGAGTAATGTTGTCTCGCTCCTCTTTAATTCCCTGGAATCTTGTAAGGGTCCCGGCAAGGATCATCGATACAAAAATGTTTTGTATTTTTTTTTTTATAAATTTATTTATTTATTTTTGCTGTGTTGGGTCTTCGTTTCTGTGCGAGGGCTTTCTCTAGTTGCAGCGAGCTGGGGCCACTCTTCATCGCAGTGCGCGGGCCTCTCACTGTCGTGGCCTCTCTTGTTGTGGAGCACAGGCTCCAGACGCGCAGGCTCAGTAGTTGTGGCTCACAGGCCTAGTTGCTCTGCGGCATGTGGGATCTTCCCGGACCAGGGCTCGAGCCCGTGTCCCCTGCATTGCCAGGCGGACTCTCAACCACTGCGCCACCAGGAAAGCCCTGTTTTGTATTTTTAAGAAGACATTGCTCTTGTGAACCAAAGGTGTGGCTCATAATGTTAAATGGAAATACATATTATTTTAGGAATTCAGAAAAAATATTCTTTATTACAGTCAGCAATCGTATATTTTGTATATTTTGTGGGGAATCTACATTGAGCTGGGAGGGAGAAAGATGGAAGTAGGGGTGAGAGGTATGGTTATGGGGGCGGGAACTGTGTTCCTGAGAAATGGCCTTTTAGTTCTGCTGGTCTTCAATGAGATTCAGGGTAAAACTGACAAGACCAGACAAAACCTTTCCATCCCTCTAATTCCAGTCCCCAAGAGAGGTTTACCAGACCCCAGGTGCTTCAGTCTCTTATTCAGCAGGACTCTCACCACTATTCCTTGCCTGGCCAGCGCCATGCTTGCCCCAAATCTCTCCCATGACCCATCGCAACAGCCTGTGATATTCTCCTTGTGCCTGACATTACTCCTCTGATCATCCTCCAACCCAGGATAAACAGAAAAGAGACATTAGGAAGTCAGAGGAAGCCTAGATAACCCTTGACAAGAGGTTTATTTAGACTAAGACTGTATCAGCACTTAAGGAGGCTTCATCCTGGAACTTAAACCAGGTCTTCATGGATGGACAAGTGCAGGGGCTCTTTGAAAGCTCTTTCAGGCCAGGCAGAAAGGAGACAGGTATAGTTTGAGTGAATGCCTAGAAGCGGGGGGGATTATAATGTGTTTATCAAGTTGGGTGGAGGCCCACTGGGAAGATGTTAGATTGGAGTCTGTGTGAAGTGATGGGGAAATTTGAGAAGGAAGCTTGAGGCCAGTCTGTGAAGGTGGGGAGTTGATGCTCCATTCAGATAGTCATAAGTAAGATGAACATGTCATTTTTATCACCCAAATTAGGGCACGTTTGAGAATAAAAGGAGGCACCATTAATAATTATGCTGGGACAACAGATATAAATTAACACCGACCCTGGCAAATCAGAGCATCTGGTCACCCTAGTGCTAATAGACATTGAAAGTTTTGATTTAGCGGGGAAGGGGAGTGCCATGATCGGTGGGGCTTCTTCAGTAAACACCTCTATGGGCTGGAGTGGGAGGGGTAAGGGGGAACAGCCGGTACACTCTGGCAATGTATAGGCATGAGGTTGTTAAATAACAAAAATTCTACTGAAAAAGTTTAAAGGTCAAATTGGCTTTATTCAACAATTCATGAATCAGGCAGCAGCCCATCTAGCAATAAAAAGGAGCTTCCCCAAGATGTAGAAAGGAATGGTTTTTAAAGGCAGAAAGGCGATGGAAAAAGGAAGTTATTAGCAAAGAATGCATTGTTTCAGGCAATGTCACCTTCCTAAGGAGAATGGAAGGGCCTGGCAGTTGGGTCAGCTCACTAGTGCTGACCGGATATTTCCAGGTTGACTGGTTAAAGGTCACAATCCTGGGCGGTTGAACTCAAGTTAGTTCAGGTAATAAGTCTTGGTTTGCTGATGTGGGGTTTAGCACAAGTGACTCTATTTGGGGCCTGCTGTCTCCTTTTTATTTTGTTTTACTTATTCTATTTTATTTTTTCTGTCTCCTTTTTAAAACTATCCCACCCCCCCTCCACTTTCGATCAGAATAACTGAGACATGAGATCAAAATTTAAAGCATTAGCACCACTCTTAGCTACTGCTCTGTAGTTCTCACAGCTTTTGTCCATCCTCTGTGTGGTATTCACAGGTCAGGACCATTTTTTCCTTCATCTCTGTGATGTCCATAGGTCATGGTTTCAGGTTCATGATTTTTTTTTTTTGCGGTACGCGGGCCTCTCACTGTTGTGGTCTCTCCCATTGCGGAGCACAGGCTCCGGACGCACAGGCTCAGCAGCCATGGCTCACGGGCCCAGCCGCTCCGCAGCATGTGTGATCTTCCCGGACCCGGGCACGAACCTGTGTCCCCTGCCTTGGCAGGCGGACTCTCAACCACTGCGCCACCAGGGAAGCCCCAGGTTCATGATTTTTAAGTTGGCTATTCTCTTTGTTCATCTTCTGGCATTCCAGTCTTAGAGAGAATACAGCACACCGGGGAGATTACTATGATTATTATAAGCCAGATAATCCTTAATGTTTGGAGTGTACTTCGAGCCATGGTCTCTAAGACCCAAACCAATCAAAATCAAATAAGTCAAAGAAAGAGCCATTGAAGGAGTCACCTTGCTAAGCCAAGCGGCTTGCTCAGTGGTCTTGCGTAACTGAGTCTCAGCTTCCCCAGAAGGGTTATCCAGGTGCAGCAAGTGGTGTTGACCACAGCACAGACCTCTCTTTGTCCAGCTAGAAGATAATCAAGGGCTATCCTACGATTAAGAGGAACCTTGACCAGAGAGTTTAAGGATCTTTATTGGGCAGCTATTGTCTTAGCAATGGAATCTGCAATGTCTTCAGGAGTTAAGGAGGGGTTCCTGATCATATTGTCACTTGTATTTACTCATAACCAGGGAAGTATGGCCCTGCCAAAGGAAGCTAGTCTTGAGTCATGACCACCTTCTGATAATTCCTTTCTAACTCAATGGTGTAAATCCAGGGAAGTCAATCAATGAGATGACTTAACTCATTCGTGGAAAGTTAGAGGCACAGTTAGATAACCTAGGAGGCATTGCCTGGCTGTGCCCTCGGCATCTAGGCATCCATAGGCCCAGGGAGAATGAAAACAGCCACAGAGAGAGACAAAGCATGTTGAGGCACAGAGCATTCTGGGTACTGTTAATGGACTCATTCACAGGGTTTGCTGCCTTTACCCATCCAAGCCAGGGCTCAGTCAGGTCTTCAGCACATATGGGAAGAGAATCTCTTAGCCTGCAATAAAGAGTCGTCCTAAATGCTTTGTAAAGATGTGCACTGCTGGTGAGATCTCTTAGTGATTGGGAGCCAATCTGATTTAGATAATCATGGGAACGTGGGGCTGCAAATGTACTAAGATTTTTGTAGGTATTTGTGTCTAATTGAGTACATACAGTTACAATTTGACAAAGGGAAAAACAAGGCACAGGGTGTTCTGGTGACAAGAGTTGAACTTAGTAAGAGAGTTCTAAATGGGGGTCAACTGTAGTTTGCAGTGACATTGGAAATAGAAGAGAAATTGGTCACAGAGGGTCTCTAGCATCATGGATAGATTAGAATCTTTGAAGACAAATTGAGCATTCTGAAAGGTTACTCCCCTTAGCAATGGCCTGGGAGATACAGATGAGAGTGTTATCTTTCCAAGCCAATGTCACAGTAAAAGAAAGAAAGGGAAGAAAAAAAATTTCATGTTCGGTTAAAGTATGAAGTCTTGATCTGGCGGCTTGGGTGGAAACAGTCTATTTTGAAGTCAGCTGCTTCTCTCTTATAGTTTGGTTCAGGGGTATCCAGCACCTGTACAGGACCAGATGTCAGGTGGAGGCTTCCTTAGCTGTGATGTGCTTACCCAAGGCTCAATGCCCTCTAGTTTCACAGCCGTGTTAGTGGTCAGGAACACTTAGTAAGGTCCTTTCAAACGGAGTCCGAAGGCTGTTTTCCTCTGATGACGTTTCCAGAATACCCAGTCACCAGGTTCCAGACTGTGACCAACACGATCTTTTGAATTGGAATACAGGAAATCTTCTTTAACCTGTCGATAGGCTTTAGCATAAGACATTAAAGCCTTACAGTAGCTGATCACATTAGCATGAAACAAGGGATCAGCAGACAGTTGTATACCAAGGGACATTTGTCTACCAGTGACTATCTCATGTGGAGTGAGTTTATGTTTCCCAAAGGGTGTATTACAAACAGTCAGCAAGGCCAGAGGCAACATCTTAGACCAAGGGAGTCCAGTAGTTTCAGCAAGTTTAGAGATTTTAAGTTTGAGGATCCCATTAGTTCCATCTTGCCTGGTGATTGAGGGTGACAGGTACTGTGATGACTCCAAAAACTTTGCAGGGTTTTTGCTAAGGCTCGTATGATTTTCCCCCCCAGAGACGTGGATGCCTTGATCACTGGAGACGGTGGAAGGTTTACCCAAAGTGGAAAACACATTTTCTAAAAGATTTTTTTTCCATTATGAGGGCATCAGCCTTGTGGCAGGGAAAAGCTTCAACCCATCCAGAAAACATACATACCATAACAAGAACATAGTGGTAACCCATTCTAGGTGGCAACTGAATGAAGTCCAGTTGCAGGTGTAAAAGGGTCCAGAGAGAGGAGGTCGGAGGCCTCTGGGAACAAAGAAAATTTTTCCAGGATTAGGGACCTGACAGGTCAGACATTTCTAGTAAACGATTTTTGCAATTTTATAGGCATCTTCCCACCAAAGTTTATTTAAAATTTGAATCATCTTAAATGCACCATGGTGAGTGAAAGAATGCAAAACCTGAAAAACGGGACTGGCCGGAAGCTGTGAAGAAATAAGTAGCCATATTGATTTCCCCATAACTCCAACTGTTTATTAAATTTACAACCACAGTCAATCTTAGTTTCTCTGACTCAGGAGCAGACTGTTGCTCTGTTGCAAGGACATCAGCATGGTGGAAGTCTGGCAACAAAAGGTCACAATATAGAAGCAGAATGGACTTCACATGTGCCACTGCTTTTTTTTTTTTTTTTTCTTTTTTTTGGCTACCTTACATCTTTGTTTCTGCACATGGGCTTTCTCTAGTTGCGGCGAGCAGGGGCTACTCTTCGTTGCGGTGAGCAGGCTTCTCATTGGAGTGGCTTCTCTTGTTGCAGAGCATGGGCTCTAGGCGCTCAGGCTTCAGTAGTTGTGGCGCGTGGGCTCAGTAGTTGTGGCTCGCGGGCTCCACGGCATGTGGGATCTTCCAGGACCAGGGATCGAACCCATGTCCGCTGCACTGGCAGGAGGATTCTTAACCACTGTGCCACCAGGGAAGTCCCATGCCACAACTTTTATAGACTTTTATGGCCTTCTCATGAAAGCCAGCCAGGGTGTCTCCCTGATATTCAGGTTCAGTCCTCAATTTTAATAATAGCAATTCCTGAAATAGCAATTTCAGAAGCTAAGAGAATGGCAGTAAGAAGGTTGTTTATTTGTTATCCATGTTTGATTGGGGTCCCAGAGGATGTAAGAAAACCCCTTTGTTTCCATAACATTCCCAAATCACGGACAATACCAAAGGCATACCAGCTGTCAGTATAAATATTAACGGTTTGTCCTGATAACTGACACAGAGCTTGGCTTGTTGAGCTGATTTAGCTTGTAGGAGACTTTCCCTCTCAGGTAGTTCATTTTGGGTAGTAAGAGCATCACCAGTGTGGAAATCACCTTTCTCATTTTTTTACAATCTGAACCATCCACAGACAAAATTAGATCAGGATTACTCGACAGGGTGTCTGTAAATCAGAATGTTGTGTCACAAAATGGGATATTATTACCGTGCAGTCATGGGGCTCACCTTCATCCGGTAGAAGTGGTAACATAGCAGGATTAAGGATGTTGTATTAAGGTACAGATTAGGCGGTGAGAACAGAAGGATCTCACAGAAGGTCAGTCTGCTTGCAGAGAAATGTTGGGTCAGCTCAGAATTAAGAAGACTTTGGACAGTGTGAAGAATTTGTAAATAAACAGCATTTCCTAGGGTTAGATCCTCTGAGGCTTTACTAACTTTGCAGCTGCGGCTATAGCCTTAAGACAGCTGGGGGGGCAGGAACCAAGGAATCAAGCTGATGCTGTAACAGGCCTGTGTTCATTACCAGGCTCTCGATGCTCCCAGGGCCTGGTTCTCTCTCTCCTGCGCAGATAAGGTGAAAGGTTTTGAATAGTGAGGTAGCCCTAGGACAGGAGCTTCTTGTTTTAGTCTTAGAAAGGCCTACCCATGTTTATCTTCCCATGGAAGGGGTTCAGGGACAGAAATTTTAGTAAGTTCATAGAAAGGGGAAGCTAATAGGAAAAAATCAGGAACTTGTAGTCGGCAATACCTGCTAGGCCTAGAAAGCCACAAAGCTGTCACTTAGTTGTGGGCCTAGGAAGTCCTTGGTTTAGTTTAATCATTTTTGGAGATAGCTGGATTCACCAAGAGCTTACATTACGACTCAGTAATGAACAGTGTCTAGAGATAATTGTAACTTTTACTTACAGCAAATAAGTGGAATGCTTTATGGATGCCTCTTTGGTAACTGAGCACAGCAAGAGGTCATCTACATGCTGTAGAAGGTTGATTTCCTGACACTGGAGGGTCTTACATCTTGGGGGAGCAATTGGGAAGAACAGGAGGGGGCCTCAGCGAACCCTTGAAGCGTGACTGTCCGGGTATATTGTTGATGGTTCCACGTCAAGATGAATAGATATTGGCTGCTGGGGTCCACAGGGATGCTGACAAAGGCTGAGCAAAGGTCCACAGCAGTGAACCCTTTTGAGTCTGGCGGAACTTGTGATAAAAGGAGGTTCAGGATCGGAACCACCAGGAAACGGGGAACCACTATCTTGTTAATAGTTCTCAAGTCCTGGACAAATCATCTTCCCGCCCATTAGCTATACTGGGAGGATCTGCGTGTTGCAGGGGCCGGTACAGAAATGACCAGCCCCGGGGTGATTAAGTCTTCTGCTATGGGACAAGTTGAGAGGCCTTGTACAGCCTCAGGCTTTAATGGACAGTGAGGCAATTTAGGAAGAGGTTTAGCCAGATCTATCTGAATATGTACAGGCTTTATACTTTTTATTCTACCAACATCGGTATTAGAAGTAGCCCACAGATTTTTGAGCACCTCGATTAAATTAGGGGACTTTTGTTTGAATTCTTCTTGCAAACCAAGGACAAATTGTAAAGAACATATAAGATCAGGTTCAAGCTGGTCAGGAAATTCTAAGGTGGAGTCTCCATGGGAAGCAAAACATATCAGTCCTTTTCATTTAGAAAAGACATGTCTACCTAATACATCAACTGGGGCTGTGTCACACAGCAAAAAAGAATGCTTTACCCATGATCATTTTGCATTGCTTGAGATAGAACGTTATTAGATGGAAACCTTTTTTTCACAGGATTTGTTGTCCTATGAGAGTGGGGTTTAAAGTGGAGAGTGCAGCCCAGGATCTACCAGAATTTGGCAAGGTTTCCATCGATTTTAATTTTTGTTTCCCCTGGGCTGTTTAAGGATATTGCTGGTAGCAGTTACCAGAGGGTCCCTCAGAGCCCCCCGTCAATTTTGGAAGAGGCCCAGATGGGTGTTCTCTCTTAGGGACATTTGCGTGGATAGTGAGGAATTTGTTTAGGACAATTTTTCTTTTCCAGTGTCCCAACTGATTACCAATGAGACATTGCTTCTTGGGTGGGCGTTCTAATGATGGACCTAGCAGGATGCGATGTGGGAGGCCCAAGTATTATCTGAGGCCTGGTCTTGGTGCTGTCGTAGTTATAAAGCCAATAATGCCTCAGATCTTTGTTTACCATCTTGTTTCAAAGGCTCAGCTATGGTCACGAGTTCAGTCAGGTCAGTGGCTTCCCATTTAATTTTCTGCCTTTATTAATCCACTAATCTCAAGAGATATTCTGTTTACAAATAGGACATCTGGAGCAGGTTAGGCGACATCATTTATTATATGAAATCCGGAATGCCGCAGGACAAGCATTCTTTCTTTTGTTTGAATGTTTGAAGAGTAGAACGATTAGTGCAGGGAAGACTCTAGGAATGGCTTGTAAAAGGTTGGTGGCTCTTTTGGGAGCTTTTTTTTGGTTGAGGATCTCAAGTATCATCCTCGGTGTTTTGCCACTCTGCTTTCTGTATCCATTTTTGGGTTTCCCCAGGTCCCACCATCCCGGGCACAAGCTGATAAAGATCTGGCAGCCCCGGGTCATAGGCCCCAGTAAGGATTCTAAACTCTTCAAAAAACTCTTGGGATCCTCCCTGGGTTTAGGAAACCCTTTAGCTATGGCCCTTAGTTCAGTCTTTGACTAAGGAGTAGAAGATACCTAAGGAGGATGGCCTGCAATCTTGGGCAGTTTTTATTTTTAAAAACAACTGTTGGGCTTCCCTGGTGGCACAGTGATTAAGAATCCGCCTGCTGGTGCAGGGGACATGGGTTCCAGCCCTGGTCCAGGAAGATCCCACATGCTGCAGAGCAGTGAAGCCCATGTGCCACAACTATTGAGCCTAAGGTCTGGAGCCCGCGAGCCACAACTACCGAGCCCACGTGCCACAGCTACTGAAGCTTGCACACCTAGAGCCCGTGCTCTGCAACAAGAGAAGCCACCGCAATGAGAAGCTCACGCACCGCAGCGAAGAGTGGCCCCTGCTTGTCGCAACAAGGGAAAGCCCACGCGCAACAACAAAGACTCAACGCAGACAAAAATAAATCTTAAAAAATAACTGTTTACTGGTCTTTTAGAATAAAAAGGCAGTTCGGAGAATTAGTAAAATGTGAGTACCCAGGTAAAGAAGGATAGAGGGGGGCAGGAGGGGTCATGCTAGTCCCATTACCTTTTGTTTTAGGCACCTCCAGTATCCTTAATTTTTTATTGGCCTTTTGCAATGAATCTTTCTATTTTTCTCCCCATTTTATTCTTTTTTTTTTTTTTTTTTTTTTTGGCGGTACGCGGACCTCTCGCTGCTGTGGCCTCTCCCGTTGCGGAGCACAGGCTCCGGACGCGCAGGCCCAGCGGCCATGGCTCACGGGCCCAGCCGCTCCGCGGCATGGGGTATCCTCCCGGACCGGAGCACGGACCCGCGTCCCCTGCATCGGCAGGCGGACTCTCAATCACTGCACCACCAGGGAAGCCCCTCTCCCCATTTTTAAATTGAGTTTTTAAAAAACAATTATTTATTTATTTATTTGGCTGCATGGGGTCTTAGTTGCAGCACAAGGGATCTTTAGTTGTGGCATGCGGGATCTAGTTCCCTGACCAGGGATGAACCTGGGCCCCCTGCATTGGGAGTGCAGAGTCTTAGTCACTGGACCACCAGGGAAGTCCCTGAGTTGTTTATTTTTAATTTTTTTTTATTGAAGTATAGTTGATTTACATTGTGTTAATTTCTGGTGTACAGCAAAGTGATTCAGTTATATATATGTGTGCATATATATATATATATATATATATGTGTGTGTATATATATATATATACACACACACACGTGCACATCTATATTCTTTTTCAGATTATTTTTCTTTATTGTTTATTAGAAGATATTGGATATAGTTCCCTGTGCTATATAGTAGGGCCTTATTGTTTATCTATTTTATATATAGTAATTTGTATCTGCTAATTCCAAACTCCTAATTTATCCCTCCCCCACCCTCTTTCCCCTTTGGTAACCGTAAGTCTGATTTCTATGTCTGTGAGTCTGTTTCTGTTTTGTAAATAAGTTCATTTGTATCATATTTTAGATTCCACATATAAGTGATATCACATGGTATTTGTCTGACTTACTTCCCATAGTATGATAATGTTTAGGTCCATCCACATTGCTGCGAATGACATTATTTCATCCTTTCTTGTGGCTGAGCAATATTCCATTGTACATATGTACCACATCTTCTTAAGCCAATTGTCTGTTGATGAGCACTTGGGATGTTTTCAGGTCTTGGCTATTGTAAATGGTGCTGCTATGAACATTGGGGTACATGTATCTTTTAGAATTGGAGTTTCTTTCCAGACATATGCCCAGGAGTGGGATTGCTGGATCATATGGCAACTCTATTTTTAGTTTTCTGAGGAACCTCCATACTGTTTTCCATAGTAGCCACGAATTTACATTCTCACCAACAGTATACAAGGGTTCCCTTTTCTCCACACCCTCTCCAGCATTTGTTATTTGTAGATTTTTAAATTATGGCCATTCTGACTGGTGTGAGGTGATACCTCATGGTGGTTTTGATTTGCATTTCTCTAATAATTAGCGATGTTGAGCATCTTTTCATGTGTCTATTGGCCATCTGGATGTCTTCTTTGGATAAATGTCTATTTAGGTCTTCTGCCCATTTTTTGATTGGGTTGTTTGGTTTTTTGTTATTGAGTTGTATGAGCAGTTTGTGTATTTTGGAAATTAAGCCCTTGTTGTCACATTGTTTGTAAATATTTTCTCCCATTCTGTAGACTGTCTTTTTGTTTTGTTTATCATTTCCTTTGTTATGCAAAAGCTTATAAGCTTCATGAGGCCCCATTTGTTTATTTTTGCATTTATTTCTGTGGCCTTGGGAGACTGACCTAAGGGAACATTGCTAAAATTTATGTCAGAGAATGTTTTGCCTATGTTCTCTTCTAGGAGTTTTATGGTGTCATGTCTTATATTTAAATCTTTAAGCCATTTTGAGTTTATTTTTGTGCACAGTGTGTTCTAACTTCCTTGATTTACATGTGTCTGTCCATTACTTGCTTAAGAGACTGTCTTTTCTCCATTGTATATTCTCGCCTCCTTTGTCAAAGATTAATTGACCATGGGTGTGTGGGTTTATTTCTGGGCTTTCTATCCTGTTGCAATGTTCAATGAGGCTATTTTGGAATCTTGAAGGCTTTTGGAGGTCTCTGCATACCAGGTAAAATAGGTACCCCATTCTGCTTGTTTAATTCGGGAATCCTGACTTTCAAGTGCTCTTCTTAAATGAATGATCATGTCTAATTAAAATGTTCTCCATGATGACCGTTGTAATTCTAGGCTGTTTTTGGTAAGATTTCGCCACCTTTGTAGATATTTGTAGCTTTCAGGATCATATTTTTCAGACATAAAATAAGCAGTTGTGCCCAAAGGTGGTACCCTTGACTCTTTAGAGTTTAAGGATCCCGTTAGCTAAGGCTTTGGGTTTCTCAAAGCTGGTCTAATACCTATAAGGGATGTGCCACTGAGTTGGGGATTACGTGGTAGTTTACAGTGCACATTGTTGCACGGAAAACTTCTTGAGGTTGGTGAGTGACCTAGTGTCAATTTGACCCACCCCATGGCCAATTTATCCTAACTCAGAAGTCTTTGGGTTTGGTGGCAAGTGCTTTAACAGTTCTTATGTGCTTGATCCGTACCCACCAATTTTTTTAGCTTTTTGGCCTCCCAGATTACCATTAGCTGTAGCCTTCAGCTATACAAAACAAGACAAACAACCATGTGCAGCTTAATATATCAGCAATAACCAACAGATGTTACTGCACCCTGGCCAAGAAAAGGCCTTGTGCACACCATCAGCAATTCCCAGTGTGGAACTGGGGACTGGGGAAAGGATTGAACCAGCAAACCCCAAAGAATGGAGACTTTAGACTGATTCAAAACAAATATGGAAATGCAGACTACACCGCCAGCAACTCCCAACGTGGAATCTGGGGACAGAACCAAGAGCTGGGGTTTCCAATCAAACAGGGAACTGTGGTTTAAGATACCAGCAGCTCCCAACTTGGAACCAGCGACTCCAGACAAATGGGGAGCTAACTGGAAAGCTAATTTTTTAAAAAATCTTTTTTAAAAAATATTATTTATTTATTTCGGCTGCTCTGAGTCTTAGTTGTGCACAGGGGATCTTGTTTGCAGCATGTGGGCTTCTTAGTTGCGGCATGTAGATTCTTAGTTGTGGCATGCATGCGGGATCTAGTTCTTCGACCAGGAATCGAACCCGGCCCCCCTGCATTGGGAGTATGGAGTCTTACCCACTGGACCACCAGGGAAGTCCCTGGAAAGCTAATTAAATTGAGCTTGATGCAAAGAGAGTGATGCCCAAAATCAAGAGGAAACCTACCCTCAGAATTGGTGAAAAAGACAGTGAACTCAAAGGGTTCATGGAGTACCTATGTTTCTCATTATCCTGAAGCTGTCAGAATTCTCCTTCAATTCCACCATTGCCACTAAATCTATTAAACAACAAAAATTCAACTGAGTGAATTTAAAGATCAAATTGGCTTTTTTCAATGATTCGTGAATCAGCGTCCCTTCTATCAATAGAAAAGAAGTCCCCCAAGCTGTAGAAAAGGAATAGTTTTTAAAGGCAGAAGAGGGGTGGAAAAAGGAAATTATTAGCAAAGAATGGATTATTTCAGGCAAGGTCGCCTTTCTAGGGGGTACAGAGGGCCTAACGGGGGGATCATCTCGCTATTGCTGACCAGATAATTTCATGTTGCCTGGTAAAAGGTTATATTCTTGGGAGATTGAAACTGCAATTAGGTTAGATATTAAGTCTTGGTTTGCTGACATGGGGTTTAGCACAAGTGACTCCATTTGGGCCTGCTGTCTCCTTTTCACAAGGTAATGGGGGACAGAGCCAGGGAACTTGTAGATGGGAAGGGGGGAGAGGGCAATTGTAAGAAGAACGGGACTAGGTCAGGTGAAATGTTGAATGTTGTGGATGGAGAAGCAGGATTAGTGATGTGGAAACTTTCCAAACTCCACAAAGCTGCAACTAAAGGTGGCTTCTTAGACCCAGAAAACTCACTTCCCTCCATCACTCCTCCCATTACACCCCAAATTTCCAAGCTCAAGAGCTTCCAATCACGTGGACAGGACCCCCCACCTCCTGTATCAGCAGCTCAAATCAGGATTCCCCTGCAGCATATGAAATCACATTTCTGTCAGTCATGTGACCCCTGGACACAAAGACCCACTGTGTCCTCTAGGGTAGAAAAGGGTCACTGTTGCTTTGCTGGTATAACTCCACCCAGCCTGATGCTGCCAATCTGGAGAGCCGATGGTCCCCAACATCTTGTTACATACAGCAGTGTCACTGCATTGCATACCTCCAAGGGGCACCATTCACACCAAAGTCCCCTTGGGCCACTATGTGTGGTGACCATGGCACAAGGCAATATAAATGGCGGCATGAGACATCAGGAAGCACACTTACCTGGGAGGCAGGTGACTTCCATTTTAGCCCTTAGAAATGGTCTCTCTCACTAAGTTACTTTGGTTTTGATTATCCCATCCATAATATGAGAATAATGATGTTTTAGGTGTTGACTGAAAGAACACACACAACATGAGAGCAGTGAGTTTCAGGTTTGTTCAGGGACCTTACTGAGAACTAGATCCTGAAGACAGCCCCTCAGATAGTTCTGAAGAACTGCTCTGAAGAGGTAGGGAAGGAGCCAGGATATATATAAATGTTTTGGCTGAGAAATACATGTAGTCAAGTATACATCTTGGTAAAAGATTAGTGCTAATCAGCAAAAAAAAAAAAAAAACCCAGATATCTCAAGGTAATGATTTTAGTGCTTTTCTGTGCATGGAAATATGCAAGAATCTGGGCTCATTGAAATTCTTCCTTAGATATGCATCTTAACTATCTAGGGGTTATATTTCCAAAACTCAGAATGCTTCTCTGTTTTTCTCCATCTTGAATTCCCCTCAGGGTGCACTGTCTGTGAGTTGTGACTTAACCCCTTGTATAACTGGATGGTGAGTGAGACTCTTGTTCTTTTTGTTTGTACAGGGAAGGATCTAAGGGATCAAATAAATGGTCCTACAAGATCTTCTGCTCTGAGAGCACTTTCTCTTGGAAAATATCACTATCTCTACCCATAGGGGCAGGGAAGTTTGGGTGAGGGTTCTTACTCACACTCCCACAACCACACAAGGGTCAAGCTAACTGGCACACCCGTGCATTCAGACTGCCCTTCTGGGAAGCCTTTCTATCAGAGCCTCAAGTAGAAGCATGGACCCCAGGAGCCACCAGAGAGCTCCCGGTGGCTACCACAGAAAGTCTCCCATTTAGAGTAATCACTGGACCTCACTCCAAGGACAACAAACCTCCCTGCCTTTCCTGCAGCCCAGCAGACTTCAGCCCTAAATGCCAATCAGAGAGGCACCTCCAAATGTTAGCATATCCAGAGGCAGGCACCAGCAGACAAACAGTGTGGTGGCCACAGGACAGCTTACTGGGATCAGCAGACCCGCTGGTGCCAGGAAAATCTTGAAGATGGGATCAAGAAAAGAGAGTGGCAGCGGGGAGTGTCTTCCATTTGTGAAAGACTAAACAGAGTTTGCTCACAGCACTACTGCCAAGCGTTCTCTCTTCTCATTCAAGGAACCCTGAGCCCAGTTCACCTCTAACAGGGCACCGCATCATCTGCCCCTGGAGTGTGAAATGGTGGGCACGAAACATTGGAGGTATTTAAAGCTTCTGACGGCACACATTTTACCGAACTCAACCTGGATCTGCCTGCCCTCGCAGTAAAGCCCATCTACTGACACCGGGTTGTGGTGAAAGAAAGTGTAGCATTTTTTCTTGGACTGTTTTTCTTTATTTTTTAACATATTTATTGGAGTATAATTGCTTTACAGTGGTGTGTTAGTTTCTGCTTTATAATAAAGTGAGTCAGCTATACATACACATATATCCCCATATCTCCTCCCTCTTGCGTCTCCCTCCCACCCTCCCTACCCCGCCCCTCTAGGTGGTCACAAAGCACCGAGCTGATCTCCCTGTGCTCTGCGGCTGCTTCCCACTAGCTATCTATTTTACATTTGGTAGTGTATATATGTCCATGCCACTCTCTCACTTCGTCCCAGCTTACCCTTCCCCCTCCCTGTGTCCTCAAGTCCATTCTCTACGTCTGCGTCTTTATTCCTATGCTGCCCCTAGGTTCATCAGAACCTTTTTTTTTTCTTTTAGTTTCCATATATATGTTAGCATGCGGTATTTGTTTTTCTCTTTCTGACTTACTTCACTCTGTATGACAGACTCTAGGTCCACCCACCTTACTACAAATAACTCAATTACGTTTATTTTTATGGCTGAGTAATATTCCATTGTATATATGTGCCACATCTTCTTTATCCGTTCATCTGTCGATGGACACTTAGGTTGCTTCCATCTCCCGGCTATTGTAAATAGAGCCACAATGAACATTGAGGTACATGGCTGAAAGTGTAGCATTTATTGCAGGGCATCAAGCAAAGAGTCCAGACAGCTAGTGCTTAAAAGGTCTGAACTCCCTAGAGGCTTTCAGGGAAAGGTTTTTAAAGATAGGGTGAGGGAGGGGGTTGTGGGGTGTGGGGTGTGTGATCAGCTCGTAGACGTTCTTCTGACTGGTTGGTGGTGAGTTCATCAGGAGTCAACATCTTTAACCTTCTGGTTCCAATCGGTCTGGGGTCTATGTGCTCATGGGCAGCATACAGTTAACGTCTTCCAGTCTGGTGGGGATTTCAGTATCTGCATAACAGCCCAAGGATATGGCTCAGAACATTCTCTATAGCCTTTGAGGAGGAACTAAAAGTCCTTGACTTTGTTTAATGGCTAAACTGTTATTATTTTGTCTTGTTTGACTGCTTTCCTTTCTTTCTGCATTTTTCTCACTCCTCTGATTACATTTATTCTTTGACTAAAGTTTTTCTACAGACAAAAAGCAGGCAGAAGACATTGTGGGGGTGGTGTCTGCTGTGCGGATGTCCCATAGGGTCCTGCTCAGTTACACACAGACCCCAACCAGGGACCAGGGATGTCATCAAAAGGTTTCTCTGGGAAACAAACTCTTAGATGAAAACCCTAATCCACTGCTGCAGCTGGTCTTGAGGCTGTAAATAATACTATGGTGTCGAAATTAATAATAAGAAATACATGTTCCTGGCACAGAGCTCCTAAAACTGGAATTTCCAGTGATGAGAGCTAATATGATCTGTTACGTTAACGAGGTCACTTTTGGAAAGTGCCTAAGGGTGGGGGCCCTCTGGCCCTGCTTGTGCCCAGTCCCAAGGCGCTGATTTAATCTCACGATGGATTGTTGCTGGGCCCACCTGGCTTTATAACTTGGTGGGTTTCACTAAACCCAGTTCCTGACAGGCAGTTCTGGCTGCAAGTCTACTTGAATTCCTCTGGCCAGGCTCTTTGTCTCTGCCAGGGGCAGTAAACACACTGGGAACTCTTTTTTCAGAAGATATAAATTCTCCTCTTTAGATGGCATGGCCTTGGTCCAGAAGCCCAGGGGTCCATTTTGTGATTCTCCAACAGTCATAGACTCCACGGGGCACAGTGGGCTTCCTTCCCCACCACATTACCTCTAATACCTGCGTCTAGCTGGTTGGACAGCACAAGCTGCAGGATCACTTGCCCCACATCCAGACCTGCTGGAACCCACTCATGCTCTGCACCCCTGGAAGCCTGGAAGTCACAACTGGAAGCCTTTTGTATGCGTGGTCAGAGCAGTCTTCCCGAGTACAGAGAAGCTGACTGCCAGGCACTGTGCCTCTTTTCTCAATGGTGGGAGGCAAGGGATGCTACAATTATTCTCTGACTTTGGAGGGTATATCCCAGTGAGCTCCCAGACTAATCCTATGAGGTGCTCTGGAGCAGGGATGCTCCTTTAGAATTATCCCATATAAGGAAAAAGCAACGGGCCTTTATCTGTCTATATCACCCATCATTGGGTGTGGGCAGTCCCCAGAAAAGGGGATGTGACTTTGAGGGAGGCAGCTGTCCCTACAGCCCAAGGCAATTCCTAGAGAGGCACCCAGTGCAGACCTGTTGGCCACCAATGCGGCTGAAGTTGGGGGAATGATTACCTTGGTCCTGAGGTGTGAATGGGGCTCTAGGCAGAGCAACATGGAAGCTGCTATAAGGATGCAGGCCTGGACCTAAGGCATGTCTGATCCCTGGATGGGTTCTGTAGCTAGCCTGGAAGGTAACTCTTGGAAATTTACATTTTCTCACTGGGCTTTGGTGTACCCAACCATAAAATGGATCCTTGAACTAGATATATGACTTCTCATTGACTGTGCATTAAAACTACCACAGACATGTCTAAAAGCACAGGTACTTGTTAAAAATTTTATTTCATTGAAGTATAGTTGACATAAAATGTTGTGTTAATTTCTGCTGTACAGAAAAGTGATTCAGTTATACATATATATGCATTCTTTATCATATTTTTTTCCATTATGGTTTATTACAGCATATTGAATATAGTTCCCTGTGCTATACAGTAGGACCTTGTTGTTTATCCATTCTATATATAATAGCTTGCATCTGCTAATCCCAAACTCCCAATCCTTCCCTCCTCCACCTACCCTCCCCCTTGGCAACCATAAGTCTGTTCTCTATGTCTGAAAGCACAGGTTCTAAGTTATCTTTCCCAAAGACTCTGCCTAATGTATTAGAGTGGGGTTGAGGCTTGGGGACCCTATTCTACCTGCTAGACTTGCTTCAGCTCTGGTTTGCCTGAACCAGCTCTGCATTCTGTGGAAATCATTTAATCTCCCCAGTAAAGTGGGGATCAAGACACCTGCTACTAGAGGATTATGTGAAACAACAGGCAAATAGCACTAGAACAAAGGCACATGGGTGTGTGTTCAGCATAGTTCAAGGGCAGGTCTGCACAGAGAGGCAGCTCTCCCTTTTATGGGCTCTGTCCCATATGAGGAAGGCTTTTGGCTTCTCTAAGCTGCACTTCTTTTATCTTTATAATGAGCATCATAAAATCACTTACCTCAGATGTTGGCCAGGAGGATTAAATTAGATAACATGCACAAATTCTATAGTCCCTGGCATGGAGAACAAATTCAAAAAAGCAGCCATCATTATTGACTTTTTACTGTGTGTCAGTTGCAATGCTGAGCTCTTATATGAAAATGACTTTATAGACTGCTTCTTCCAAAAAGTTCCAAGAAACTTTGGGAAAGGCTGATCCCAAATCTCAGCTGGTTCTCTTTTGTAAAAGGGACAATTGAGGCCCTGGGCTTGATAGGGTACAATATAGTAGGAACCTCACGGGACATGTCAGGGGACCTGGGCACTGGGACACATGGGCCTCTAATAGCCTGCATGGCCTGATGGATTTCGTCCATCCTTGGGCCTTTGTTTTTCTATCCAAGAAAGGAGAGCATAGAAGACAATGAATTCTCGGGTCCTATTCACTTCTTTCTCTAGTTGTGTGGTATCAAATGAATTCTGCAGCCAAGCTATAAAACAAAGCTGGGAGTCTGGATTCCCAGTTTGCACTTCTAGCTGACCATTCTTATTTCTTAGGGACCAGGTAAGAAGTCAGGACATCAGTTTCCATAACAGGGTACTCATATCCTGCCCCCATTAGAGTTAATCCTGATCATAGACTCCCCAGGCACCAGCAAGAGCAAATGTGAATTGAATCTGCCTTGGGTGAGTGCTGGCTGGGAGGTCGCAGAAAAAAGTCAGAGAGCACCCACCTTGCTGCAGAAGGCAGCTGAGCCCGACAGAACAGCTGCTGAACCTGGATGGTGGGAATGAGTGGGTTAACATTTCACACTGAGTTCCCCAGGTAGCACAGCTGAAGTCTGGGGTGGAAAACTACAAAATGAAAATAGCAGCCTGACGTCACTGAACACTCGCCAGCTCTGACGCTGGCATCACTCAGAGGCTGTCGTACCTGGAGCACATCAGTCACATTGCCTGAGGCCTGGAGCAATCAAAGCATCTCATCTGGTGTGGGAGAGTCAGTCTTTGACGCAGCCGCTGTGCTTCCAGCGGCTGGAGCCCCACGTGTGCCCAGAGCCATGCTGAGGATCTGCACCGCGAGACTGCGCACGTTCCGGTCCCTGCCCGACCGCCGGGAAGGTGCGCCCTGGCTGGCGAGGGACCCGGGACTTGCACGGAGGTTGTTTTCCACTGAGAAAGTCAATTCTAAGGATCATGCTCTCCCCAACCCCAGCTGGAGCAAGGACTTAAGACTCCCCTTTGACCAGTTCAGGAAGAAATGTGAAGACGGCTCCTGGGAACGTTTGCTGTCACATGAAAGTAAATGTGCTCAAGAGTGAAGACTTCAAAACCTATTTTCTTGTAGGAACAGCTACTCTCCCATAAAGAATATTTAAATATCAAACATAAAACTAAGAACAGGAGGACCTTCAAGATGGCGGAAGAGTAAGACGTGGCGATCACCTTTCTCCCCACAAATACATCAGAAATACATCTACATGTGGAACACCTCCTACAGAACACCTACTGGATGCTGGCAGAAGACCTCAGACCTCCCAAAAGGCAAGAAACTCCACCACGTACCTAGGTAGGGCAAAAGAAAAAAAGAAAAAACAGAGACAAAAGAATAGGGACGGGACCTGCACCAGTGGGAGGGAGCTGTGAAGGAGGAAAGGTTTCCACACACTAGGAGCCCCTTCGTGGGCAGAGACTGCGGGTGGCGGAGGGGGGAGCTTTGGAGCCGAGGAGGAGAGCGCAGCCACAGGGGTGCAGAGGGCAAAGTGGAAAGATTTCCGCACAGAGGATCGGTGCCGACCGGCACTCACCAGCCCTAGAGGCTTGTCTGCTCACCCGCCGGGTGGGTGTGTGGGGCTGGGACCTGAGGCTCGGGCTTCGGTCAGAGCACTGGGAGAGGACTGGGGTTGGCAGCGTGAACACAGCCTGAAGGGGGTTAGTGCACCACGGCTAGCCGGGAGGGAGTCCGGGAAAAGACTGGACCTGCCGAAGATGCAAGAGACCATTGTTTTGGGGAGCGTGAGGACAGGGGATTCAGAGCACCGCCTAAACGAGCTCCAGAGACGGGCGCAAGCCTCGGCTATCAGCGCGGACCCCAGAGACGGGCATGAAATGCTAAGGCTGCTGCTGCCACCACCAAGAAGCCTGTGTGTGAGCACAGGTCACTCTCCACACTCCCCTTCAGGGGAGCCTGTGCAGCCCGCCACTGCCAGGGTCCCGGGATCCAGCGACAACTTCCCCGGGAGAACGCACAGTTCGCCTCAGGCTGGTGCAACGTCACACCAGCCTCTGCTGCCACAGGCTTACCCTGCTTTCCGTACACCTCCCTCCCCCCGACCTGAGTGTGCCAGAGCTCCCGAATCAGCTACTCCTTTACCCCGTCCTGTCTGGGCGAAGAACAGACGTCCTCAGGCGACCTACATGCAGAACCCCAAAGCTGAACGCCGGGAGCTGTGCGAACAAAGAAGAGAAAGGGAAATCTCTACCGGCAGCCTCAGGAGCAGCAGGTTAAATCTCCACAATCAACTTGATGTACCCTGCATCTGTGGAATACCTGAATACACAAGGAATCACTCCAAAATTGAGGCAGTGGAATTTGGGAGCAACTGTAGACTTGGGGTTTGCTTTCTGTGTCTAATTTGTTTCTGGTTTTATGTTTATCTTAGTTTAGTATTTAGAGTTTATTATCATTGGTAGATTTGTTCATTGATTTGGTTACTCTCTTCCTTTTGTTTTTTTAAAATATATATATATATATATATATATATATTCTTTCCTTTTTCTCTTTTTGTGAGTGTGTATGTGTATGCTTCCTTGTGTGATTTTGTCTGTATAGCTTTGCTTTTATCATTTGTCCTAGGGTCCTATCTGTCCGTTTTTTTTTTTTTAGTTTTTTAAATTTGTAGTAATTTAAATTTATTTTATTTTAATAACTTTATTTTCTTTCTTTCTTTCTTTCTTTCTTTCTTCCTCCTTTCTTTCTTTCTCTTTCTTTCTTCCTTCCTTCCTTCCTTTCTTTCTTTCTTTCTTTCTTTCTTTCTTTCTTTCTTTCTTTCTTTCTTTCTTTCTTTCTTTCTTTCTTTCTTTCTTTCTTTCTTCCTTCCTCCTTTCTCCTTGAGCCATGTGGCTGACAGGGTCTTGATGCTTCAGCCGGGTGTCAGGCCTACGCCTCTGAGGTGGGAGAGCCAATTTCAGGACACTCATCCACCAGAGACCTCCTGGCCCCATGTAATATCAAACAGCAAAAGCTCTCCCAGAGATCTCCATCTCAACGCTAAGACCCAGCTCCACTCAATGACCAGCAAGGTACAGTGCTGGACACCCCATACCAAACAACTAGCAAAAGAACACAACCCTATGCATTAGCAGAGAGGCTGCCTCAAATCATAATAAGGTCACAGGCACCCCAAAACACACCACGAGACGTGGTCCTGCCGACCAGAAAGACAAGATCCAGCCTTATCCACCAGAACACAGGCACTAGTCCCCTCCACCAGGAAGCCTACACAACCCACTGAACCAACCTTAGCCACTAGGGGCAGACACCAAAAACAACGGAAACTATGAACCTGAAGCCTGTGAAAAGGAGACCCCCAAAACAGTAAGTTAAGCAAAATGAGAAGACAGAGAAGCACACAGCAGATGAAGCAGCAAAGTAAAAACCCACCAGACCAAACAAATGAAGAGGAAATAGGCAGTCTACCTGAAAAAGAATTCAGAGGAATGATAGTAAAGATGATCCAAAGTCTTGGAAATAGAATAGAGAAAATACAAGAAGCGTTTAACAAGGAACTAGAAGAACTAAAGAGCAAACAAACAATGATGAACAACACAATAAATGAAATTAAAAGTTCTCTAGAATGAATCAATAGCAGAATAACTGAGGCAGAAGAATGGATAAGTGACCTGGAAGATAAAATAATGGAAATAACTACCGCAGAGCAGAATAAAGAAAAAAGAATGAAAAGAATTGAGGACCGTCTCAGAGACCTCTGGGACAACACTAAATGCACCAACATTCAAATTATAAGGGTCCCAGAAGAGGAAAAGAACAAGAAAGGGACTGAGAAAATATTTGAAGAGATTACAGTTGAAAACTTCCCTAGTATAAGAAAGGAAATAATTAATCAAGTCCAGGAAAGGCAGAGAGTCCCATACAGCACAAATTCAAGGAGAAACGTACCAAGACACATATTAAGCAAACTATCAAACATTAAATAGAAAGAAAAAATATTAAAAGCAGCAAGGGGAAAACAACAAATAACATACAAGGGAATCCCCATAAGGTTAATGGCTGACCTTTCAGCAGAAACTCTGCAATCCAGAAGGAAGTGGCAGGACATACTTAAAGTGATGAAAGGGGGAAAACTACAACCAAAATTACTCTACCCAGCAAGGATCTCATTCAGACTCGACAGAGAAATTAAAAGCTTTACAGACAAGCAAAAACTGAGAGAGTTCAGCACCACAAAACCAGCTTTACAACAAATGCTAAAGGAACTTCTCTAGGAAAGAAACACAAGAGAAGGAAAAGACCTACAATAACAAACCCAAAACAATTAAGAAAATGGTAATAGGAACATACATATTGATAACTACTTTAAATGTAAATGGATTAAGTGCTCCCACCAAAAGACATAGACGGGCTGAATGGATACAGAAACAAGACCCGTATATATGCTGTCTACAAGAGACCCACTTCAGACCTAGGCACACATACAGACTGAAAGTGAGGGGATGGAAAAAGATATTCTATGCAAATGGAAATCAAAAGAAAGCTGGAGTACCAATTCTCATATCACACAAAATAGACTTTAAAATAAAGACTATTACAAGAGACGAAGGACACTATATAGTGATCAAGGGATCAAGATATAACAATTGTAAATATTGATGCACCCAACATAGGAGCACCTCAATACATAAGGCAAATGCTAACAGCCATAAAAGGGGAAATCGACAGTAACACAATCATAGTAGGGGACTTTAACACCCCACTTTCACCAATGGACAGGTCATCCAAAATGAAAATAAATAAGGAAGCACAAGCTTTAAATGATACATTAAACAACATGGACTTAATTGGTATTTATAGGACATTCCATGTAAAAACAACAGAATACAGTTTCTTCTCAAGTGCTCATGGAACATTCTCCAGGATCGATCATATCTTGGGTCACAAATCAAGCCTTGGTAAATTTAAGAAAATTGAAATCATATCAAGTATCTTTTCTGACCACAACGCTATGAGACTAGATATCAATTACAGGAAAAAAGTGTAAAAATACAAACACATGGAGGCTAAACAATACACTATTGGTTTACGTTTTTTATCTTGTGAATTGATAGTCTCCTTAGCTTAAGAATTCACTTATTTTTCTTCTTTATTTATAAGAGACTTTAAAACATCTACCTCTTGTATATTTCATTTTTTGAAAACATTATATCACCTCTTAACAATACAGAAGTTACAGAACATGAACCATAGTTCTGACCTCAGGATTTCCTCTTAGAAGAAGAAGGAACTTAAGCCCTTCCAGGACGGCAGCTTTTTTAAACTCGGGGGCTCTCCCCACCAATTGCATCATGTCTGATACACATGGTCCAGCATGGTTTAGGGACCAGCTTTGTACTTAGCTGCAGTGTACATGCAAGTCACTAAATAAGCCCAGGACATTTTTATTCTCCAGTGAGATGACATGATACAGACGTGCATCTGGAAGCAAGAACTAGAAATAAGACTAAAAGTCTATTATGAGGACAAGTGGGTTCATCGAAATGCAAGGGATCAGGGTCCAGCAGGCATAATCCTGGCTTGCCTGCTAAGTAGCTCTGTGATCCACCCAGATTCCACTAGGCCCACCTGCCTCATCTGTGAAATGTGAGGTTGCACAAGATCAGGGAAGACAAGTGAGTTTCAGTGCAAGTGTCAACCCAAGAGGATGGCTGGAAGGATAGCAAGGTCTTATACTGGGCTATGAGAAGTAGTGATGAGGCTGTTTACTGATGTCCTCCATGGGCACAGTGTTAGGGAGGACCCCAGTTTTGTGACATGGCCATTTCTGGGCCAAGAGCTACCTATGCTCCCCTCCATTTTATTCTCCCAAGATCATCTGGAATCGGGTCCAGTCTGAGACTGGACATTTAGGACATTAGGAATCGCCGGGGAAGCGTTCTTTCCTGCTTAGCTCCGTCTAGGAGGAAGGAGAATGGTTAAGCTAATGAGCTCCAGGATTTGGATACTTGGATGCTTATTTCAGCTCTCTGTACCTCAGTTTCCCTATCAGTAAAATGAGTGAATGAAAAGAGTTGACACTGAACATTGAATGGTGTGTTATTAGCATATATTAAGTATTTATTAAGTTAGCAGTTATGGATATTCATAATGAGGGGGATGCAGTGACCAGAGGCTGCTAGGGAGGTACCTGGGGTGTGGACTACTGGAAGTGTTCCTTTAGCTGTCTTCATGTTTCTTGGTAAAGATGTAGTAGGACCTTCTGGAAGAGCTATGCTATAGATGAGGAAATAGAAAGAGTCTCCTGGAAACAGTGGAGCATGGGGTCCTCAGACCCTCACACAAACCAGAGGTGCAGAAGGCTCTGGGCCCCCAGAAGGAATGGGAGACAGATCCCAGGTAGGACAGACACAGAGAGGCACCTCACTCAGGTTCTGCGGGGAGTTCAAAGACTGCCGTCAGCAAATCCCTTTGATTTCTCAATTTCTCTCCTTTCATTGTGGTTTTCATCCAGATTTGGGAAATCTTAGTGTGAAAGCTAAAACGAGACTCGAGACTGCTCAAGTTCTGCAGCTGTTCTGGCCAGCTGCCAGACTGCCCTCCCCAGGGAAGGGATCCTTCTACCTTCTCTCTCTCTCTCCTCTCCTGGGGGCTTCTCAACGTGCTTGTCATTTAGGAGCCAGTGGATGGCAAGCCTGTGGTCTAGACAATAAACTGGTAGAGGGCAGGGTTAAGTTAGCACTGGGAAAGAAATGAGGCTGCTGCCGTGGAAGCTGGTCTCCATCTTCTTAAGTGACTCTCAAGGAACATCAGGGTCAGGTGGAAGAATAGCCTGGGAATCCCAAGCCCGGGCTACATTTTACAGCTTTGCCCCAGGTTTATTCAGAGATCACAGAATCATAGAAACAATGGAAAGAGGCTGACCATTTAGTGCAGAAGAATCTGACAGGGTGATGCTCAATTACACATCATGCATCCGTGTTTGGTCCCTGGTCCCTGGCGGGAACTTTTCTCTATCAGAGGTCCCAGAGTCTCCAGTGCTTTGAGTTTACAGGTTCATGGACAGGAGTGAGAGGACAAATGGGCTGAGGACCACTTCAAAATGAAGAGCGAGGGCTTCCCTGGTAGCGCGGTGGTTGAGAGTCCTCCTGCCGAAGCAGGGGACATGGGTTCATGCCCCAGTCCGGGAAGAGCCCACATGCCGCGGAATGGCTGGGCCCGTGAGCCATGGCCGCTGAGCCCGCACGTCCGGAGCCTGTGCTCCACAATGGGGGAGGCCACAACAGTGAGAGGCCCGCGTACAGCAAAAAAAAAAAAAAAAAAAAAAGAAGAGCGATATCTTTAAGGAGGGAGTGCAAGCAGATTCTATTTGAGGTTGTGCACTTGTGGCATTTGGTGGCAGTGAATCTCTACCTATTGACCCCAAGGATATAGCAGCAGAAGGTGGTCCAAAAACAACAAGAACAACAAAAACCCACCTCATGCCTCTTCCCATTCCCCACCTTCTGCCCAAGACTTGCCTAGTGCCAGAGGGGTTCTGAGTGTGGATCATATGGCGGCATCTTAGTCACCTGTACTCTGACTCACTCTGTGCCCCTGCACTCCATTGGAGGTTTAGGGGTCACTCTTGATGGGCGTTTGGAGATAGGATCTTGGTGTCTGAAGAGGCACACGGGACTACTGGACCCAGTCCGAGGGTGAATGAAGATGTTAATTTCTCCCAGGACTTTGGGGGCCTCCTTGTGGGCTTTGATGAAAACTCTGTACCTAGGCAGGCAATGGCTGAGCCAGGAGTGGGTTTATAGTAACCCAGGCCCCTGGCTGGCCCCAAGTGCGGATTTGAAGCTCGGTGCCTTCCAGCTTCTCCTAAGACATGGCTCCTTGAACTGAGGGAAATGGTGAGGTCACCAGACTCTCTCCCTTCCTGCCTGTGATACAGTATTATCCCCATTGAATGGAGAGGGAAACTGAGGCCCAGAAAGAGAAGCTGATATGCCTGAGTGCACAGGGAGTCAGTGCCACGTCTGCAATCAGCACTGACATCTCCTGCCTCCAGGACTGGACTTTTCCAGCACCCCACGCTCCCAAGTACACTGTTATGTACAGCAGCCATCTCTCCCTGAAACTGGCAAGTGTGAGTCCCGATAGTTGGTCTTTAACTTTGGTTGGGAGGCTGGTTTCCGTACAAGTGGGTCCCCTTTTTGAAAGAACAGCAAGCCAAGCTCATATACTGCAGGGGGATCTTAGGGGACCATCCAGGAAGAGGAGACCCTGTCTCTTTAAATGCTTGTTCCTAAACCTCTAGAGTTGGGCTTAAGGGGATAGTGATAAAGGGAAGAAAATTTCGGGCATAGGGTGGACATGCCTGTAAATACCAGTTTGTGGTGTTTGGGGAGCTGGTTCTAGAACCTGCATCACTGGCCCTCCTCTCTGTCCTCATGATTGAATATCTTCAGTAAATCCCCTACAAGCTGCCTCCTCTCCCCCACCCTTGCCATTACTTCTTGCCTGGATCATCGCAGAGACCAGCTCTCAGGTCCCCCCTTCCACACCCCATCCTGCCCACAGCTTTCTGCTCTGAGAGCACACTTCTGATTATGGCACTTTGGCTTCCCTGCTGGTCAAATATCCTTAGTATCTCCCTATGACTTTCAGAATTGAACCCCAGCTGTCCACCTTGACATTCAAGACCCTCTAAAACAAGACTCCAAGCTCGCATTCTAAAATTTCTGAACTTTCCTCCTATTCCTGGACCAAATTCCAGCCAGATGAAATTTCTGCTTCTTGCCTACTCATCTGCCCATCCTGAACTAACTCTGTAGAATCCTCTGCTCTAATCTCGCCCCATCCTTTAAGGCAGGTCCTGCTTATGTTTCTTCTTCACTGAAAAGTGTCACCTGACTATTAAGTCTGTTGTCACCAGCATTCCTCTGAGGTCTCAGTTCACATAAGATCTCTGGGGCTGAGGATAGATGGATGGGAATGGTGAGAGGCAGGGAGAAATCCCAAAGGCTATTTCAATAGATTTCCCTCCCACGAGATTTCACTGTGTAGGAGGCAGGGGTTGGTGGGCACGTGAGGAAGGGAATGTCTGTGGCTGGTGCTGGACAGGCGGCTGAAGTCCTGGAGTCCCAGCAAGCTGCAGTGGGGCACCGGAACCCCTGTGCTGGGATGGCCCTGTCTGTCTTGAACCTCGGCATGGAGAGCAGCCAAGTCAAAAGGCCATTCATTGGGGGCATGCCCCCCACTTCCTAAAACCGTGGATTTTTCTGGTTTTCTCTCAGCTTCTCTGCTCCCCGGCTGTTCTGCTTGATCTTTATAGAGTTGTGATCCATTATTTTATAGGAGGTAGAGAGTTAGGAGGATGCGAGGGAAGCCTTTCTCTTAGTAGGGTCACGGTCAAGGAATGATGAAATGAGATCCAAAATCTGCAGAGTAAGCAGTGGGGTCCTGGGGGGGGGGCTTCCTGGAAGAAAAAAAGGGAACAAGTGGAGTGGGACTGGACACATCTTCCATCTGGTGCCAAGACTAATGGGAATGAGATAGGAAGAGGAGGTACAGTTATGCCCAATCTAAGAACAGGAAAGGCTCTGAGCTGGATCAGCATAGGGGCTCCACTTCCTTTTCATTGAAAATCCTTTTGTAGAAAAGGGAAGAAGAAATGAAACTGGTCATAAGAAAGATGAGCAGATCCAAAGTTCCCCCTGTTGGGCTGAATGAAGGACTCCAGGAATCCTAGTTATAAAGCTCTTGGATCTTAACATCAGCAGAGATCAAAGCTGGCAGATAAAGATCTTGTAGAGCTGTGGTTTTCAAACCTCAGCTTAATTGTCATATTCTTTCACCAAGTGAGATCATGGGCAGAATCCCAATGATCAACCAGGGCAAGTGGAGCCGTCTGTATGAGGCAGAAGCTGGAGGCCCTGGTCCCTCATGCCAGGCCTCCAGGGAACTGCTCACAGTGAGATGCACTGATGAGACATCCCCCCTCCCCGCTCCCACACACACATCAAGAACTAATGGGCAGGGGTGAACACAGCGTACACATGTTCTACCTGCTGAGGATTGGCTCCCTCTAGTGGACAGTTGGTGCAGAGGTACGCAGGGCATCAGAGAAAAACACTGCATCCAATATTGGCTTGGAAGTATTTTAGAGACATTTGTCCAGCTACCCCTGAACTCTGTGCTCATCCCTACTTCTGAATAGGCTCCATCTGCCCAAGTAGAATGTCCTCTTTGAAGATCTATGGATGATTCACGGGTGTGGAGGATGGCACGGGGGCCCTGTCCAGAGGCGACTGAACACCTTTTGTGGATGTCAGAGCAATAGGTCAAGGGCTATGGCCTTCAATTGATGAAGCCCCTTACCTCTAGGAACTTCCTCAAGGTGAAGGCCTGAGTGTTCCTGTCCTGGGACCAGGGAAAACGCCTGCTTGTGTCCACTAGATAAAAGCCCTGTGCTTATCAACATGGGATGTGGAAATAGGGGAGGAGTCAGAAGCTGAACCTTAATTTCCACGTCTGGAATTGGGCTAATACAACTTGCGAGGCTTAAATGCACTGAGGTACACAAAGTGTTTTCAAAAGTGGCTACTGGCACATGGTGAATTCTCCATAAGTTTAATAGTCATTACTTTTAGGGACTTCAGAAGAAGTACGGTCCGGCGTCTCTGGGCAGAGACTCAAAAGTGTAAGACAATGGAATTCTCATAATTTCTCCCCCAAATTGACCTGTGGCTCCAAACCGAGACATGTTGCAGTGGGGATGGTTTTTCAGGAATGCCTGTGTTATGGAAAAAGAAATAGGAGGAATACCAGCTAGAGGGGCAATGTCCCAGATATTGTGACGAGGATTAGATGGGTTTTTTTTTCTTTTTGCTCTCCCACAATCTGTGAAATTTATTGAGATTTCTGGCCTATAAAACTGGAGAATAGGGCTTCCCTGGTGGCGCAGTGGTTGAGAATCCGCCTGCCGATGCAGGGGACACAGGTTCGTGCCCTGGTCCGAGAGGATCCCACATGCCGCGGAGCGGCTGGGCCCGTGAGCCATGGCCGCTGAGCCTGCGCGTACGGAGCCTGTGCTCCGCGGCGGGAGAGGCCACGGCAGTGAGAGGCCCACGTACCGCAAAAAACAAAAAAACAAACAAAAAAAAACACCTGGAGAATGTAACAACCCCCCTGCACTAGCCTCCTTCCTTTTTCAAGTGGTAACAAGTGCTTCAATCTGTTCTTAGTTTCATTTATTTATTTTTTAACAGCTTTATTGGAGTATAATTGCTTTACAGTGGTGTTTTAGTTTCTGCTTTATAACAAAGTGAATCAGCTATATGTATACATATATCCCCATATCCCCTCCCTCTTGCGTCTGCCTCTCACCCTCCCTATCCCACCCCTCTAGGTGGTCACAAAGCACTGAGCTGATATCCTTCTGCTATGCGGCTGCTTCCCACTAGCTATCTATTTTACATTTCATACTATATATAAGTCCATGCCACTCTCTCACTTTGTCCCAGCTTACCCTTCCCCCACCCCATATCCTCAAGTCCATTCTCTACGTTAGTGTCTTTATTCCTGTCCTGCCCCTAGGTTCTTCATAAATATTTTTTTTAGATACCATATATATGTGTTAGCATACAGTATTTATTTTTCTCTTTCTGACTTACTTCACTCTGTATGACAGACTCTAGGTCCATCCACCTCACTACAAATAACTCAATTTCATTTCTTTTTATGGCTGAGTAATATTCCATTGTATATAAATGCCAAATCTTCTTTATCCATTTATCTGTCAATGGACACTTGGGTTGCTTCCATGTCCTGGCTATTGTAAATAGAGCTGCAATGAACATTGTGGTACATGACTCTTGTTGAACTATGGTTTTCTCAGGGTATATGCCCAGAAGTGGGATTGCTGGGTCATATGGTAGTTCTATTTTTAGTTTTTTAAGGAACCTCCATACTGTTCTCCATAGTGGCTGTATCAATTTACATTCCCACCAACATTGCAGGAGGGTTTCCTTTTCTCCACACCCTCTCCCGCATTTACTGTTTGTAGATTTTTTTTTTTTTTTTTTGGTACATGGGCTTCTCACTGTTGTGGCCTCTCCCGTTGCGGAGCACAGGCTCCAGACACGCAGGCTCAGCGGCCATGGCTCACGGGCCTAGCCGCTCCGCGGCATGTGGGATCTTCCTGGACCAGGGCACGAACCCGTGTCCCCTGCATCGGCAGGCGGACTCTCAACCACTGAGCCACCAGGGAAGCCCCTGTTTGTAGATTTTTTGATGATGGCCATTCTGACAGTGTGAGGTAATACCTCATTGTAGTTTTGTTTTTTTGTTTTTGTTTTTTTTGCTGTACGCGGGCCTCTCACTCATGTGGCCTTTCCCATTGCAGAGCACAGGGTCCGGACATGCAGGCTCAGTGGCCATGGCTCACAGGCCTAGCCGCTCCGCGGCATATGGGATCTTCCCGGACTGGGGTACGAACCTGTGTCCCCTGCATTGGCAGGTGGACCCCCAACAACGGTGCCACCAGGGAAGCCCCTCATTGTAGTTTTGATTTTCATTTCTCTAATGATTAGTGATGTTGAGCATCCTTTCATGTGTTTGTTGGCAATCTGTATATCTTCTTTGGAGAAATGTCTATTTAGTTCTGCTGACCATTTTCGGATGGGGTTGTTTGTTTTTTTGATATTAAGTTGCGTGAGCTGCTTATATATTTTGGAGATTAATCCTTTGTCAGTTGCTTCGTTTCCAAATATTTTCTCCCAGTCTGAGAGCTGTCTTTTCATCTTGTTTATGGTTCCCTTTGCTGTGCAAAATCTGTTAAGTTTCATTAGGTCCCATTTGTTTAGTTTTGTTTTTATCTCCATTTCTCTAGGAGGTGGGTCAAAAAGGATCTTCCTGTGATTTATGTCATAGAGTGTTCTGTTTATGTTTTCCTCTAAAAGTTTCATAGTGTCTGCTCTTACATTTAGGTCTTTAATCCATTTTGAGTTAATTTTTGCGTATGGTGTTAGGGAGTGTTCTAATTTCATTCTTTTACATGTAGCTGTCCAGTTTTCCCAGCACCACTTATTGAAGAGGCTGTCTTTTCTCCACTGTATATCCTTGCTTCCTTTATCAAAGATAGGGTGACCATATGTGCGTGGGTTTATCTCTGGGCTTTCTATCCTGTTCCATTGATCTATATTTCTGTTTTTGTGCCAGTACCATACTGTCTTGATTACTGAAGCTTTGTAGTATAGTCTGAAGTCAGGAACTCTGATTCCTCCAGCTCCATTTTGCTTTCTCAAGATTGCTTTGGCTATTCGGGGTCTTTAGTGTTTCCATACAAATTGTGAAATTTTTTCTTCTAGTTCTGTGAAAAATGCCAGTGGTAGTTTGACAGGGATTGCATTGAATCTGTAGATTGCTTTGGGTAGTATAGTCATTTTCACAATGTTGATTATTCCAATATTCCAATCCAAGAACATGGTATATCTCTCCATCTATTTGTACCATCTTTAATTTCTTTCATCAGTGTCTTATAGTTTTCTGCATACAGGTCTTTTGTCTCCTTAGGTAGATTTATTCCTAGATATTTTATTCTTTGTGTTGTAATGGTAAATGGGAGTGTTTCCTTAATTTTTCTTTCAGATTTTTCATCATTAGTATAGAGCAATGCAAGAGATTTCTTTGCATTAATTTTGTATCTTGCTACTTTATCAAATTCATTGATTACCTCTAGTAGTTTTCTCGTAGCACCTTTAGGATTCTCTATGTATAGTATCATGTCATCTGCAAACAATGACAGTTTTACTTCCTCTCTTCTGATTTGGATTCATTTTATTTCTTTTTCTTCTCTGATTGCTGTGACTAAACCTTCCAAAATTATGTTGAATAATAGTGGTGAGAGTGGGCAACCTTGTCTTCTTCCCGATCTTAGTGGAAATGGTTTCAGTATTTCACCATTGAGAATGATATTGGCTGTGGGTTCATCATATATGGCCTTTATTATGTTGATGTAAGTTCCCTCTATGCCTAATTTCTGGAGGGTTTTTATCATAAATCGGTGTTGAATTTTGTCGAAAGCTTTTTCTGCATCTATTGAGATGATCATATGGTTTTTTCTCCTTCAGTTTGTTAATATGGTTTATCACATTGATTAATGTGCATATATTGAAGAGTCCTTGCATTCCTGGGATAAACCCCACTTGATCATGGTGTATGATCCTTTTAATGTGCTGTTGGATTCTGTTTCCTAGTATCTTGTTGAGGATTTTTACACCTATGTTCATCAGTGATATTGGCCTGTAGTTTTCTCTTTTTTGTGACATCTTTGTCTGGTTTTGGTATCAGGGTGATGGTGGCTTCGTAGAATGAGTTTGGGAGTGTTCCTCCCTCTGCTATATTTTGGAAGAGTTTGAGAAGGATAGGTGTTAGCTCTTCTCTAAATGTGTGATCAAATTCGCCTGTGAAGCCATCTGGTCCTGGGCTTTTGTTTGTTGGAAGTTTTTAATCACAGTTTCAGTTTCAGTGCTTGTGATTGTTCTGTTTATATTTTCTATTTCTTCCTGGTTCAGTCTCAGGAGGTTGTGCTTTCCAAAGAATTTGTCCATTCCTTCCTGTCCATTTTATTGGCATCTAGTTGCTTGTAGTAATCTCTCATGATCCTTTGCATTTCTGCACTGTCAGTTGTTACTTCTTTTTCATTTCTAATTCTATTGATTTCAGTCTTCTTCATTTTTTTCTTGATGAGGCTGGCTAATGGTCTATCAAATTCGTTTATCTTTTCAAAGAACCAGCTTTTAGTTTTATTGATCTTTGTGATTGTTTCCTTCATTTCTTTTCCATTTATTTTGGATCTGATCTTTATGATTTCTTTCCTTCTGCTAACTTTGGGGGTTTCTTTGTTCTTCTTTCTCAAATTGCTTTAGGTATAAGGTTAGGTTGTTTATTTGAGATGTTTCTTGGGTTAGGATTGTATTGCTATAAAATTCCTTGTTAGAACTGCCTTTGCTGCATCCCATCAGTTTTGGGTCATTGTGTTTTCATTGTCATTTGTTTCTAGATATTTTTTTATTTTCTCTTTGATTTCTTCAGTGATCTCTTGGTTATTCAGTAGTGCACTGTTTATCCTCCATGTGTTTGTATCTTTTACAGTTTTTTTCCTGTAATTGATATGTAGTCTCACAGTGTTGTGGTTGGAAAAGACACTTGACATGATTTCAATATTCTTAAATTTACCAAGGCTTGATTTGTGATCCAAGATATGATCTATCATAGAAAATGTTCCATTAGTACTTGAGAAGAAAGTGTACTCTGTTGTTTTTGGATGGAATGTCCTATAAATATCAATTAAGTCCATGTTGTTTAATGTATCATTTAAAGCTTGTGCTTCCTTATTTATTTTCATTTTGGATGACCTGTCCATTGGTGAAAGTGGGGTGTTAAAGTCCCCTACTATGATTGTGTTACTGTCGATTTCCCCTTTTATAGCTGTTAGCATTTGCATTATGTATTGAGGTGCTCCTATGTTGGGTGCATCAATATTTACCATTGTTCTAACTTCTTGGATTGATCCCTTGATCGTTATGTAGTGTCCTTCTTTGTCTCTTGTAATAGTCTTTATTTTAAAGTCTATTTTGTCTGATATGAGAATTGGTACTCCAGCTTTCTTCTGATTTCCATTTGCATCCCTCACTTTCACTCTGTGTGTGCCCCTAGGTCTGAAGTGGGTCTCTTGTAGACAGCATATATACAGGTCTTGTTTCTGTATCCATTCAGCCAGTCTATGTCTTTTGGTGGGAGCACTTAATCCATTTACATTTAAAGTAGTTATCAATATGTATGTTCCTATTACCATTTTCTTAATTGTTTTGGGTTTGTTATTGTAGGTCTTTTCCTTCTCTTGTGTTTCTTTCCTAGAGAAGTTCCTTTAGCATTTGTTCTAAAGCTGGTTTTGTGGTGCTGAACTCTCTCAGTTTTTGCTTGTCTGTAAAGCTTTTAATTTCTCTGTCGAGTCTGAATGAGATCCTTGCTGGGTAGAGTAATTTTGGTTGTAGTTTTCCCCCTTTCATCACTTTAAGTATGTCCTGCCACTTCCTTCTGGATTGCAGAGTTTCTGCTGAAAGGTCAGCCATTAACCTTATGGGGATTCCCTTGTGTGTTATTTGTTGTTTTCCCCTTGCTGCTTTTAATATTTTTTCTTTCTATTTAATGTTTGATAGTTTGCTTAATATGTGTCTTGGTACGTTTCTCCTTGAATTTGTGCTGTATGGGACTCTCTGCCTTTCCTGGACTTGATTGTTTCCTTTCCTATATTAGGGAAGTTTTCAACTATAATCTCTTCAAATATTTTCTCAGTCCCTTTCTTTTTCTCTTCTTTTTCTGGGACCCCTATAATTTGAATGTTGGTGTGTTTAATGTTGTCCCAGAAGTCTCTGAGATGGTCCTCAATTCTTTTCATTCTTTTTTCTTTATTCCACTCTGTGGTAGTTATTTCCACTATTTTATCTTCGAGATCACTTATCCATTCTTCTGCCTCTGTTATTCTGCTATTGATTCCTTGTAGAGAATTTTTAATTTCACTTATGGTGTTGTTCATCATTGTTTGTTTGCTCTTTAGTTCTTCTAGGTCCTTGTTAAACATTTCTTGTATTTTCTCCATTCTATTTCCAAGATTTTGGATCATCTTTACTATCATTCCTCTGAATTCTTTTTCAGGTAGACTGCCTATTTCCTCTTCATTTATTTGGTCTGGTGGGTTTTTACTTTGCTGCTTCATCTGCTGTGTGCTTCTCTGTCTTCTCATTTTGCTTAACTTGCTGTGTTTGGGGTCTCCTTTTTGAAGGCTGCAGGTTTGTAGTTCCCTTTGTTTTTGGTGTCTGCCCCTAGTGGCTAAGGTTGGTTCAGTGGGTTGTGTAGCCTTCCTAGTGGAGGGGTCTAGTGCCTGTGTTCTGTTGGATGAGGCTGGATCTTGTCTTTCGGTGGGCAGGACCAAGTCCTGTGGTGTGTTTTGGGGTGTGTGTGATGTTATTCTGATTTTGGTCAGCGACTCTGCTAATGGGTAGTGTTGTGTTCCTGTCTTGCTAGTTGTTTGGCATGGGGTGTCCAGCACTGTACCTTGCTGGTCATTGAGTGGAGCTGGGTCTTAGCTTTGAGATGGAGGTCTCTGGGAGATCTCTCACCAATTGATATTACGTGGGGCTGGGAGGTCTCTGGTGGTTCAATGTCCTGAACTTGGCTCTCCCACCTCTGAGGCTCAGGCCTGACACCCAGCTGGAGCACCAAGACCCTGTCATCCACACAGCTCAGAATAAAAGGCAGAAAAAAAGGAATGAAAGGGAAAAAAAATTTATTAGAAAAAAAATTTTTTTTAATTATTAAAATAAAATATTTTAAAAAGCCATTTAAAAAAAGAAGATAGCAACCCAACCAATAAAGAAATCCACCACTGATAACAAGCACTAAAAACTATACTAAGATAAACATAAAAATCAGAAAATAGTCAGTCGTATACAGCAAACCCCAAGTCTACAGTTGCTCCCAAAGTCTACCAGCTCAATTTTGGGGTGATTCCTTGTCTATTCAGGTACTCCACAGATGCAGGGTACATCAAGTTGATTGTGGAGCTTTAATCCACTGCTCCTGAGGCTGCCGGTAGAGATTTCCCTTTCTCTTCTTCGTTCGCACAGCTCCCAGGGTTCAGCTTTGGATTTGGACCTGCCTCTGCGTGTAGGTCGCTTGAGGGCATCTGTTCCCTGTCCAGACAGGACGGAGTTAAAGTAGCAGCTGATTAGGGGGCTCTGGCTCACTCAGGCCGGGGGTAGGGAGGGGCACCGATGCAGGGCAAGCCTGCGGCGGCAGAGGCCAGCATGACGTTGCACCAGCCTGAGGCGCGCCGTGCGTTCTCCCGGGGAAGTTGTCGCTGGATCCCGGGACCCTGGCAGGGGCGGGCTGCACAGGCTCCCATGAAGGGGGGTGTGGAGAGTGACCTGTGCTCGCACACAGGCTTCTTGGTGGTGGCAGCAGCAGCCTTAGGATCCCATGCCCGTCTCTGGGGTTCACGCTGATAGCCGCGGCTCACGCCCATCTCTGCAGCTCATTTAGGTGGTGCTGTGAATCCCCTCTCCTCGCGTACCCCAAGACAATGATCTCTTGTGTCTTAGGCCAGACTTTTTCCCAGACTCCCTCCCGGCTAGCTGTGGTGCACTAACCCCCTGCAGGCTGTGTTCACGGCGCCAACCCCAGTCCTCTCCTGGCGCTCCGACCAACCGAAGCCCGAGCCTCAGCTCACAGCCCCACCCGCCCCGGCGGGTAAGCAGACAAGCCTCTGGTCTGGTGAGTGCTGGTCGGCACCGATCCTCTGTGCGGGAATCTCCCCGCTTTGCCCTCCGCACCCCTGTGGCAGCGCTCTCCTCCGCGGCTCCGAAGCTTCCCCCCTCCGCCACCTGCAGTCTCCGCCCGCGAAGGGGCTGCTAGTGTGTGGAAACCTTTCCTCCTTCACAGCTCCCTCCCACTCATGCAGGTCCCGTCCCTATCCTTTTGTCTCTGTTTTTTCTTTTTTCTTTTGCCCTACCCAGGTACGTGGGGGGTTTCTTGCCTTTTGGGAGGTCTGAGGTCTCCTGCCAGCGTTCAGCAGGTGTTCTGCAGGAGGTGCTCCACGTGTACATGTATTTCTGATGTATCTCTATCCACACATTTTGATTGATTAATCCCTTAGCTATGGAATTGAATGGAGACATTAATGATAATATTACATCAGTTTTCTCAAAATTATTGTTTATGATTGTGAAAAAATGGAAATTATATAATTCCCAACTGAAATTCTTTAATTAATTATGGTGCCTTTATATATGGACTCCTGTGGAGTCTTTAACATTCAAGATTATTGGAGAATATTGAATGATTTGTGGAAAATCTGGAAATATTCATTGAAAAGGTGATATGCAAACTTGGGTTTGATGATGAGATTTTAGCTATAATACCAAAAGCAACATCCATGAAAGAAAAAAAATTGATAAATTGGACTTTATTAAAATTTAAAACTTCTGCTCTATGAAAGCCATTATTAAGAATATAAGCTACAGCCTGTGGAGAAAATATTTGCAATGCACATATCTGGTAAAGGACTTGAATGCAAAATATACAAAGAACTTCTTAAAGTCAACTGTAAGAAAAAAAATTTTTTTAATGGGCAAAAGATTTGACACCAAAAGCAAAAGACCCTTTTCAAACAGACCCATTCTACCCGAATCTGCATGATATATTGGGCTTCCGCATATCATTTCACTTGGAAAGAAACTTTAGTGTCTAGATAAAATATTTGGAAATCACCACCCTAAAAGATCGGTATTTGCCGCCCAGTTCTTAGGCTCCACAACAGAACATTCCAGGGCATTAAGACTTGAAGATTCCTGGATTCTATCATTCTGCTAAGGCTCTATCAAGCTACCTGTATGAGGTTCTAAAGGAGCCTGACTGATTTAGGATGGCAGGGACACGAATCTGATAAAGAGACCAGGCAAAGCCTTAGGGCCCCATCCCAGACCTCCTGGGACATGGGGAGGGTCAGGCACTTGGTTCTCTTCACTCTGTTAGGAACTCAGCTTCTACTCTTCCTTTCCAACAGATCATGTTCCATTTCAAAGAAATCAGAGCCCTTAATAGGCCAATAAGGTCACTTCCTACACTTTACTGGGCATAACCACATACCCTTCCACCACTGCTCCACCATCTAAACAAATGATGGAAACTGCACGACTTCCTTTTCTCGGTGTTTGGAAATCACCACCAGGATCTGGTACCTACTCACCACATTTAGGGGCCTATTTTATCCTTCCTTAAACATGACCCTGCCCATGTGCTCTGCTCCCTATAAAAGGCAGGCAGATCAGCCAGAGGAGCCAGAGTTGCAGAGAAGCTGAGACCAACTCAGAAACCTCCAGTTCTCAGGCTGAAGCTCCCGTGCTCACCCTCCGGTATGAAGGTCTCTGCAGCACTTCTGTGTCTGCTACTCACAGCAGCTGCCTTCAGCACCCAGGTGCTGGCTCAGCCAAGTAAGCCTCCTCTCTTCTTAAGCCTTAACATTTTAACTACCCCAGGTACTAACACCTGGCATGAGTCATCCCATGCTTGCTGCATAGCCTACATTAAAAAGATGGAGAGAATGAAATCCAGAGGGGAATTAAGAAGAGCTGGCATGTCACAACTGGTCAGAGGCAGAACCAGAACTAGAAGCCCAGGCCACTGGAGCCAGGCTCCACGATCTTTCTCGACACCAGCTTTGGGACATGAAATGCAGCTGCTATCTCAACAATCCTCACCTTGTTTGGAGATGTGGCACAGAAGGAAGAACCATTTCTCATCGTGGGTACGAAGGACATTTCGGGCAGTAGTAGAGAGGAAGAAACTCTTGCTGGAGGTTTCAAATGTTGGATTACAGTCCAGGGTAGCTCCCAGAAGGGTGGCTGTGTAAGGAGGATAAGGACCCAGAGGCATCTCAGCATGTGACTTAGGTTGGCTCTAAGCCCATGGGGACAAATAGCTGGGAAGCAAGGTCTTAGAACTTATCTACCCAGGGTCAGAGGTTTTGGATCTGTAGACCCTCTGAATCACGCTACAAGGAATAATCTTGTTACTCAAGATTTTGCCATCTGCAGTCAACAATGAGGGGCCCCATAGTTCAGCAGAGGAAACTGACTCACAGATAACATTTTATCTATGGGATCTGGACTAAAGCTCTGAACTAGGGAATGGTAGGTCTTAGTTAGAACTTGTGTATTTGCTTTGTCTTCTACCTTCTCCTTCTTCTCTTACAAATGCAGGCTGACAATACATTATAACTCTCTGATGCTTTGCAAAATGTTTTTCAGATTCAGTTTCCATCCCAATCACTTGCTGCTTTATTGTGATCAGTAAGAAGATCCCCTTCAAGAAGCTGGACAGCTACACAAGAATCACCAACAGCTGGTGTCCCCAGGAAGCTGTGATGTGAGTGGACCATGCCCGGGCACTGTCAGCCAAACATTCTATCTGAGTTCTATACTTCCAAATGAGTCAGATAAATATGCCATCTAATCCAAAGGACCCTTTACCCCATAGACAAATGAAGCCCATGAGAAGGAATCCATACTCACTCCAGGCTCTTCTGGAAGCTTGGTCAGATCATCCAAGTTCCTTTAGGCAACAGGTTCAAATGTAATTAATTGGCCTAAGAGAAATTTCTGTCCCACTCTTCAGCGAGTAAGTAGATCAGAGCCTAGTTTTTAACCCCATTGAGTTGGAGCTTCTCTGTATATATCTCTTGGGAGAGAAATGTATTTCAATTCAGCATCTTCTACTGAGTGCCACTGTGTGCTTGGTGCAATGCTGGCACTGTTGAGGGTGCCATTACGGTGGTAAAAGAGACTCAGCACCCCCATCAGGACTTCCTCATCATGCACTAATGAGTATCACTGGGCAGAGGCCAGAGGATAGTTGGCCCAAGATAGGCCTTTGCTGATTTACCAGAGAGAGGTGGGGTTAAGAGCATCCAAGGAGGGAGATACTTAGAGCAAAGGCCTCAAATAAGGAAAAGTCCAGAGGGATTGGGGAATGGCAAAGACATCTCAGTGGCTAGAGTTAGTTTCAGGCTTTGCATTGTGTATGTGGATAGGGAGAGGCTAGGATGGGGAACCCCCGTCTTGTTGACCTTCCTAACAGGAAATACAGCTTCCTAATTTTAAAATAGTCCATTTATCAATATGTTCCTTTATGGTTAGTGCTTTTGTTTTCTGTTAAAGAAAACTTTTTTTAACCAGATGTCACAAAGTTATTCTCTTACATTATCTTCAAAAAGCGTTATTTTCTGTTGTTCACATTTAGAACTACAATCCACCTTAACTTGATTTTCGGGTATGCTGAAAGTTAGCGATCAAGATTTTATTTTTCCATATAAATATCCAATTGGTTCAGCATCAGTTATTCAAAAGAGTACTTTTTCTTAACTAGTCCACAGTGCAAACTTAGGTTCTATCCAATATCAATGTATGGTTCTATTTCTGCACTCTTTAATCTGTTCCCTGGCATATCATCCACTCTTGGAACAATGGCACCATGTCATAATGACTACTGCTTTCTAAAAACTGTTATCATCTGGGAGTGTAAGTCCTGCAACTTCGTTCTTCTTTAAAAGTTGTCTTAACTATTTTTGGTTTCTTATGTCTCCTTTAAAAGGAATCAGCTTATCAATCTCCACAAAATTCTGGCTCGGATTTTAATTGGGATTACATTGAATTAGGAGGAAAATCTGTTACCGAATCAAATTTGGGTCCACTCGCCTGTGGACAGAAGAACTTCCGTCTCTTTGGCCACTGCACCAGGGTGTGCCAAATACAAAGCTTTTTCTGCCTGCATTTTTTATTTAGTCGTGGGAAGGGGCAGCCTCAGGCATTCATCCTGGGAGTCTCCCCCAAAGACAGGACAGCAGAAACTAAAAACTATAAACACCTGAATTAGCAATGCAACAACAGGCAAAATGCTAAGACCCCAGTGGGTAGGGAGACTGCACACCTCAGTTTGCCCAGGACAATTCTGCCTCACCCCTGTCTGGCTTGGAAAATCAATTACATGATAATCTTCCCACAGAGGAGAACCCTTATGTCTTTTTAGCCTCCTTGAATCATTGGTAAGTATTCATTTTTTACTATATGCTGGTCCAGAGCGTGACCAGAAAGATGAATCTGTTTTCTAGAGTAGAAGTAGGAGGGCTTGAGCTGGAAGGTCATCAGCCATCCATTTCAGAGCAAGTTTGGTTCCCTATGAAATCTGTGAAGCCAGACCCAATGTAAGCCAGACCTCACATAATTCCTGTATGGGCCAGATGGAAAGATGAATGTTGTAATGGATGGGATATTATAAGCAAAGACAGAGATAAGAAAGAAGGTGATGTGAAGGAAGAAGTGAGGCAAGTGGTCTTGCACGGTGTTCAGTAGTGGTGGATGGACTTCCCTCCTCCACCGTCACATGGAAATATTCTCTCTCTCTCTGCAGGCTTGCCTTTCTCTGCAGAGACCCAGTCTGAGGGGCAGAGAATGCCAGCTAGCGTGTCTCCCTCCTCTTTTCATTAGTCACCCCAGCAGCCAGATACCTGTTCTATAAAATGGAAACGTTGCACTGTCTCAATATTCCTTAGAGGCTTAAACAGTGAAAGAAGTTGGACAGAGAAGTCTTGAGTACAGGGTTCCCCAGCTCTGCTTCCTTGAGCAGTTGTAGTTTTCATCGGGTATATATCAGGCTTCCCAGTAAGTTATTCCTGGAGAATAGACATCAGCAGGTAAACACACCTCTGAAAACCACAACATTGCAGAGTGAAATTAACTCCACTGTTAGGATCTTAGATGGTAAGGCATTAAGAATGTCCAGGGCTGGGCTTCCCTGGTGGCGCAGTGGTTGAGAGTCCACCTGCCGATGCGGGGGACACGGGTTCGTGCCCCAGTCCGGGAGGATCCCACATGCTGCGGAGGGGCTGGGCCCGTGAGCCATGGCCGCTGAGCCTGCGCATCTGGAGCCTGTGCTCCGCAACGCAACGGGAGAGGCCACAGCAGTGAGAGGCCCGCGTGGGGGGGCGGGGGGGTGGAAGGGGGCAGAAGCAAGGTGCTAGGAAAGGGCTTAGAGGGCATTTAGCCATTTCAATTGGGCTTTAAAGATTGATTAGCATTTTCCAACAGGTAAAGAAGGGGAGGGATGAAGGCCCTCAGGCAGCAAAGCGCAGAAGGTGTTGGGACTAAGCCCTCTGCTATGTGACTTAGGAGAGGGTACAAGAGGAGAAGGAGGAAGAGAAAATATTTTGGATTCAGATAGGAGGGTCGTGAGTGCCATGCTAGGGAGCATGGATATTCTGGGGAGATGGGGAGCCATCCACAGAGGGTCTCTGAGCACAGGGGTACCATGATGAGATCTATTTAGACTTTCCTAGAGACGGCAGCCCTCAGGGTATTAGCGAATGATTTTTTTTTTCTCTTCCTCCCACTGGGAACTCCTAGTCTTCAAGAACATATATATTTTCCTTCTACCCTGGGGTTTGTAATCAAACATGAATTTAATCTGCCTAAACACACATACCACAGAAGCAAAGTTTCTGTTTTATCCAAAGAAGACTGTAATCAGGCATTCACACTCCTTCAGCTCTCTGGGTGTTTCTTTTTATCCTATTTGAAATAAACATTCTTTTTTTTTCTTTCTTTCTTTTTTTTTTTTTTCCGCGGCATGTGGCATCCTCCCGGACCGGGGCACGAACCCGTATCCCCTGCATCGGCAGGCGGACTCCCAACCACTGCGCCACCAGGGAAGCCCTGAAATAAACATTCTTGTAAAATAGTGCAACCTCAGAATACAGATCAAGGGATAGAGCTCAAAAAAAAAAAAAAAAAAAAAAAAAAAAAAACGATGGGTGGAAGACCTAAATAGACATTTCTCCAGATAGGTTATCCAGGTGGCCAATAGGCACATGAAAAGATGCTCAACAGCGCTAATTATCAGAGAAATGCAAATCAAAACCACAGTGAGGTATCACCTCACACTGGTGAGAACGGCCATAGTTTAAAAGTCTACAAATAACAAATACTGAGGAGGGTGTGGAGAAAAGCCACTATGGAGAACAGTATGGAGATTCCTTAAAAATCTAAAAATACAGTTGCCATATGATCCAGCAATCCCACTCCTGGGCATATGTCTGGAAAGAAACTCCAATTCGAAAAGATACATGTACCCCAATGCTCATAAGCAGCACTACTTACAATAGCAAAGATACGGAAGCAACATAAATGTCCATCAACAGATGAAGAGATAAAGAAGATGTGGGGTGTGTGTGTATATATATATGACCTTCAAGATGGCGGAAGAGTAAGACGTGGAGATCACCTTCCTCCCCACAGATACATCAGAAATACATCTACACGTGGAACACCTCCTACAGAACACCTACTGAATGCTGGCAGAAGACCTCAGACCTCCCAAAAGGCAAGAAACTCCCCACGTACCTGGGTAGGGCAAAAGAAAAAAGAAAAAACAGAGACAAAGAATAGGGACGGGACCTGCACCAGTGGGAGGGAGCTGTGAAAGAGGAAAAGTTTCCACACACTAGAAGCCCCTTCGTGGGCGGAGACTGCTGGTGGCGGAGGCTTCGGGTCCGCGGAGGACAGCGCAGCCACAGGGGTGCAGAGGGCAAAGCGGAGAGATTCCCGCACAGAGGATCGGTGCCGACCGGCACTCACCAACCCGAGAGGCTTGTCTGCTCACCCGCCGGGGCGGGCGGGGCTGGGAGCTGAGGCTCGGGCTTCAGTCAGAGCGCCGGGAGAGGACTGGGGTTGGCTGCGTGAACACAGCCTGCAGGGACTAGCGCGCCACAGCTTGCCGGGAGGGAGTCCGGGAAAAGTCTGGAGATGCCGAAGAGGCAAGAGATCATTGTCTTGGAGAGCGCGAGGAGAGGGGATTCAGAGCACCGCCTAAACGAGCTCCAGAGACGGGCGCAAGCCACGGCTATCAGCGCGGACCCCGGAGACGAGCATGAGACGCTAAGGCTGCTGCTGCCGCCACCAAGAAGCCTGTGTGCGAGCACAGGTCACTATCCACACCTCCCTTCCGGGGAGCCTGTGCAGCCCGCCACTGCCAGGGTCCCGGGATCCAGGGACAACTTCCCCGGGAGAACGCACGGCGCGCCTCAGGCTGGTGCAACGTCATGCTGGCCTCTGCCGCCGCAGGCTCGCCCCGCACTCCATGCCCCTCCCTACCCCCGGCCTGAGTGAGCCAGAGCCCCCTAATCAGCTGCTACTTTAACCCCGTCCTGTCTCAGCGAAGATCAGTTGCCCTCAGGCGACCTACACGCAGAGGCGGGGCCAGATCCAAAGCTGAGCCCCGGGAGCTGTGCGAGCGAAGGAGAGAAAGGGAAATCTCTCCCAGCAGCCTCAGGAGCAGCGGGTTAAAGCTCCACAATCAACTTGATGTACCCTGCATCTGTGGAATACATGAATAGACAACGAATCACCCCAAAATTGAGGCGGTGGACTTTGGGAGCAACTGTAGACTTGGGGTTTGCTTTCTGCATCTAATTTGTTTCTGGTTTTATGTTTAAGTTAGTTTAGTATTTAGAGTTTATTATCATTGGTAGATTTCTTTATTGATTTGCTTGCTCTCTTCCTCCTTTATATATATATATATATATATATATATATATATTTTACTCAGCCATAAAAAACAATGAAATAATGCCATTTGCAGCAACATGGACGAGCCTAGAGATTATACTAAGTGAAGTAAGTCAGAAAGAGAAAGACAAATACCATATGATATCACTTATACGTAGAATCTAAAATATGATACAAATGAACTTATTTACATAACAGAAACAGACTCAGACATAGAAAACAAACATTGTTACTAAAGGGGAAAGGGGTTGGGGGAAGGATAAATTAGGAGTTTGGGATTAGCAGATACAAACTACTATATGTAAAATAAATAAACAAGGTCCTACTGTACAGCACAAGGAATTATATTCAATATCCTGTAATAAACCGTAACGGGAAAGAATATGAAAAATAACATATATATATATAAAACTGAATCACTTTGCTATATACCAGAAACTAACACAACATTGTAAATTAACTATACTTCAATGAACATAAAGTTTTTTCAAAATCGAAATTATTGGGACAGGACTGAGCACTTTGCATGCACTCATTATCTTATTAGGTTCTCAGAACATCACAATGAGGTAATAATTAGCAATCAGTTCCTCTTAGAGGCTCAGAGAGGTAAGCAATTTGCTCCAAATCATATAACCAGTAAATGGCAAATACAGGACTTAAATCCATGTCTGGTTGACTCCAGACCCCAGGCTCCTAAACATATTTTCTTACAAGATAATAGGTCCTGAAGCAGAGGGAAGGACAGACAGGAGTCCCTTCAGCTGGAAGTGTTTGAATGTCCCCCCACTCACTCAATTTGGAGAAGAGTTTGGGGTGCATGGGTAGGACTGGATTGTAAGAGGATAATAACGTACAAGACTCAGTTGGTTAAATTCATTGGCATGAATGTGCTTATCCAGAATTCAGGATTCAATGCACTAGCACAAGTACTTGGGGATGATGAATACTTAGCTAGATTGGCTGATTGGAATCTAGGCTTTAAAACAGGCCTGCAGTTGATGAAGTTGAAACGCCAGAACTCCCCTGGGACATTAGGAAGGTGTCTAAAGGCTCAGGGAAGTGGGTCTATTGAAAAGGATCTATTACGTGCAAGCTGCCTAGCCATCCCTAACTGCACTCCCGGGCAAGGCCAGAGGACACTTCCTTTACCAAGGCATGCTTTGATGGGGCCGTGAGAGGAGGGCAGCGTCCTTAAGAGCTCTCTGGTGGCTATTCACTACAGATCCGAGATGGCCACGGGATATGCTGGAATCCCGCGGTTCTCAAATTTTAGTGCCCATTAAGAATCACCTGGAGGGCTTGATACAACACAGTCTGCCATCCTACTATTGGTGATAATTTAAGTAATCATGATGCCAGCAGCTGCCATTATTATGCTCCTAAAATATATGAGCAACCCAATTCCAGAATCCCATTTAGAAGGTCTATTACCAGAAGCCACTTCTGGTACCTAAACCTATGTCAGTGAGGAAGAAATAGATGACACTGAAATTGGAATGATTTGAGGAGGGTTTAATAAAAATGCTATTTACCAAGATGTGGGCTGGGTGTGGAGAAACCATAGGGCTGCTTTGGTACTCTGAGGCTAGTGACAGCATGGTGACCACCCTTGGACCCGAAGGAGCAAGGACAGAGTGTGGTTCCCCAAAACTGGACGGAGAGAGTCATGGAGAGGGCCACCTGGAAAGGAAGTGAAAACCATTCGTTATGGGCTGCATTCAGGCAGAGGTATAAGAAGGCAACAGAGAAATCAGTACTTCACCCTAACTACTCCCTCTTTCCAACATCCTGCAGGGTTCCCCCATGTCCATACCCAACCCAAAGCCAGAAGACCTGCAATCTCATTGATGTGATCCACAAAAGAATGGCATGTGTGTCTGCAGGGACAAGCTTGAAATCTTTTCTTTTGTGGTTCCTGAGAAGTTTTTATGTCAAAAACTTATAAAATGAGTCGAAGAGTGAACACTTTTGATATTCCCTGGAAGCGATTGTGTAAGATCAGAATTATTTGTTCTTGGAATGCTTGGAGGAAGAGCTGTTAAAGCTTCTGGAGACTGGAGGATGTTTTGTGGGAAGGTTTTCCATTACTGACTCAAATTTTTAAATAGTTTGAGGATTTAAAAAATTTTTTTTCTTGCAATCTGTTAAGTTAGATTTTAAGAAATCCGTCCACTTCTTCTAAATTAAAGTTCTTATTTTCTTCTTGGTGTCTGCAGGCTCTGTAGTGATGTTCCCTACTGGTACCTTTTTTCCTTTTTTCATGGTCAGTTCAGGAGAGTTTCAGCTTCTTTGTAGGCTTGTCAAAGAACAAAATTTGAGCTTCTTTAGCCCTTTATCTATATATCCTTTTCTATTTCACAAAACATAGCTCTTTATTTCATTTCTTTTACTATCATTGGGCTTGTTTTGCTAGAGTAGAAAAACTTGCAAGGATGGAAAGTGGACAGGAGAATAATCCAAGTAGGTGCAAAAAGTAAGCAAAGTCTGGGAGCCAAGAATGAGCATGGGGATAGGAACACTCAGGCCAAGGGCCTTGCCAGGCATTCTATCATAGTCCAAGCTGTCCCCTCCTTGCCACCGTGCTCATTGGCACTCCCCCCACCCCACCCCAAGCTCCTAGCTCAGACCCCTTGCAGGAGGGAGCCAGGTTCAGGAACAAAGAGCCCACTTCATTGCTCTGTTCCCCACCCCGTCCTATCAATGATCCTTCCTGAAAACAAGGGGCTTAGACAAATCAGTGGTTTTCAAACCGTATCCCTCTGGGACTGAGTAGCAGAAGGGAGTACCTAGATGTGATGCGAGGAGCCTGGTCAGCAGAAGCTGGCTTTAATTTGTCTCCAGTATGAGACTTCCACCTAAAACTTGCCTTGGAAAAAGACATCACCTACATGAAACTCTCTTGGTGATTATATGTAAACAGACTGGCTTTTTCTCCCAGTGTCACCCCTCACTCCTCATGAGACGTTGGGCAAGTTATTTAATCTCTCTGCCCCTCGGTGTCCCCATCTGTAAATGGGCATGATAATAATAGCGCTTACCTTGTCAGGACTAAATATGTAATAGGGGAAAGTCCTTAGCATAGGAGTTCTTTTCTATGGTTTCTTTTTCATTTTGGAGAAAGCAGCTCCTCGGATCACTTACTAGGGTGAGTGCCAGCACATCTGTGTTCTGTCTTCATCTCTGTGGTCTGGGCGGCTGGAGGGACACGGTGCCTACCCTGCTACAGGCCACAGCTTTTGCCTTGCATTTCCTGGAAAACTCTTCGGCAACCCAGCCTCCAGCTTAGTAGATTCAGGATACACGGTAAGGATTCAGAATCTTAGTAGATTCATCTTGACTTGACTGTACCCTGGCCAGGCAATGATCCCTCTCGGGGCCCCCATCCTCTCTGCCTCTCTACAAAGGCAGGCGGGGCAGCCAGAGCTGCCAAGAGGCTGAGATAAACCCAGAAACCAACAGCTCTTAGGCTGAAGCTCACATCTTCCCCCTCCAACAGGAAGGTGTCCACAGCGCCTCTGTGTCTGCTGCTCACAGCTGCTGCCAGCAGCACCCAGGTGCTCACTCAGCCAAGGAAATTCAATCTTTCTCCCCCTTCCCTTCCTCTCTCTCCTTCCCTCTGTTTCTCATCTTCTAGGAAGGCCTAAGCCAAAGTGACCCACTTCGGAGACTCTCAGAGCACCTGGGGTCCTTGGAGTTTTAACATCTAATTTTGGAGACAGAAGGCAGAAGCCCAGGTTGGGGACAGCAGGCATCCTACCTGCCCCTCCCGCCTCCAGGACACCGCACAGCCAGAATAAAGCCTAAACTCTACTGAAAATCCAGGGCCTTTTCTTTGACCCCAGATGATCGCCTCAAACCCTGCAGGTTGGGGGGCCATATCCAGGACATGTCACACTGGCCTCCCTCAGTCAGCAAAGATGTGTCCCCACCATGCAGAATCAACCTCAAAATTTTGAGCCACATGTTCCTGGTCCCACCCCCTCTCGGGGCGGCCAGCAGGAACACTGGACCTGCGTGGAGAAGACACACTTCTACCTCTTAGCTTTCCTTCCCCTGCTGCGTTCAAGCTGAGAAAAGCCTGACATCTCAGATGCTTTTTCTCTGTGACTTTACTTCTAGATGCACTCCGCGACCTGTTCAACTGCTGTTTCACATTTAAGCATAAGCAGATCCCCTTGCAGAGGCTGAAGAGCTATGGAATCACCAGTAGCCAGTGTCCGCAGGCAGCTGTCCTGTAGCTAGAAAAACCCTGCTCCCCTCCAGCCCCCCACCTCATCTCACCCCTTCCCTTTCTTCCATCCCCCCCATCCTAAGTTCTGCCCCACAAGACAGACATAGACTAATTTGAGATGTCCTACTCAGGGGATAAGATCCAACCAGACTATGTAATCCAAAGCCTCCTATTATTACATCAGGGACAGGCCCAGAGAGGGCCGGTAACATCCCACACCCTCCTTGCTGAATGGGTACCAGCTCACACTTGGGTGGTTGCTTTGCTGGATGCCAGGCCAGCTTCTCCCAGGGCGCGGCAAGAACAGCAACTACCCCCAGAGGGCCTCTCCTTTCCACACCCCTCTGACTTCCTGTCCCAGGGCAGCCCCTCACCTGTAGCAGGTGGGCCTGGTCATCCCTAATGAGTCATCCCTTGGATAAAACCCTCCAACATTTCACCTAACCCTGCCAGCCCACCTTCATCCACAGCTTCAGAACCAAACTGGCCAAGGACATCGGTGCCAACCCAAGGAGAAATGGGTCTGGAATTACATGAAACACCTGGGTCAGAAACCTCACACCCTGAAGACTTGGACTCTTTCGGCCACACTAAGACCAAGCCAGAGGCTGAGAAATGATTCTTCTCCCCCAGGCTTCCTGTCTCTATCCTGGACTAAATTGACCTGAATTTTCAAATAGAGTGCTTTCTGTTTCCTGATGCAAAATGTACTATGTCTTACGTAATATTTAGTCTATTATTTGAATTGTGGCTGGTTGGGGAGTTATTTTGAATATTGGTGATCTCTTTTTTTAAAGCAAGGCCTTGAGCCACTTGGTTCCCATCATGAGCCCCAGTTCCCTCTCCTGTAAGCTGCGGGCAGTGGGTCTTTCTCCTGCCCAACTCCCCAGGGGTGATGAGCATGCCTATGAGAGCCATGGCGATGAAGGGCTACTGCAATCTAGGGAGGACAGCGCCTGGTGAATGTGAGGTGTTGCGAAATGTGTTACTATGGAAACATGAATGCAACTGTAGGATGGCTGACTTTTTGCAGAAAATACATTTTGTTTAAAATCTCTAATACAGTAATGGTGTTTTCTTCAGGGGTAACTCCCAACCAGTAGGGGGTGCTCTCAGGTGCAGGTGGATGGCAGAGGGTGCTAGAGGAATGTGGATGTAGCCAGGGCCTGGCTGTGTGGCTAACCTGGGCCCATCTGAGTGTCAGGGAGGGCCTGGCTCATCAGCCCAGGATATTCTAGAACGATGGCTCCAGTCCCCAGCATTAGCTTCCAGTGGGTCTCCCTGCCCTCGTCCTCCACCCTGGAGTAATACAGCCAGTAAGTGCACTTGACACACCCGTTGGCAGGGGTGGGGGAGGGGGAGGAATCAGGTGGCCCCGTCCTGATTAGCATCAGACTTGACAGCAAAGATGGGACTTGGACAGACGGTGTAGCACCGTCACAGCAAAGACTCTCCCGGAGGAGATGCGGGATGGAAAAGAGGGGAGAGGGCCTGCAGGGAATATCCCCAAATAGTCAGAGTAAGGGATCCAGAATGGAAAAGCCAGAGACCTTTGGAAAGGAAGGTTGAGGCACGGTTATAGAGGAATCGGAATATCAAGGTGGGAGTTTGGAGTCAGCTCTGAAGTCTTTGGAGCGATGGGGAGGGCAGGGTGTGGGGTGCCAGGAAGAGTAGCCTGGGATCAGGGCCGAGGGCAGGATGGGGTTGGCAGGGGGGCACGAAGAGCAGCCTACTGCAGTGGTCCAGGTGAGGGGTAGCCAGAGAAGCAGGGCAGTCATGGGGGCGGAGGGAAGAGATCCTAAGAAGAATGAGCCAGATGCGCTGCGTGTTGAATGCCGGGAAAAGAGGGAAAAGCCCTGAGACACAGGACAGGAGACCGTCTCCCCTAAAGCCACCAAACCCTGAGACCCAGAATTCACTGCCCTCCTTTGCTAGTCTCCCTAGAGTCTCAGGTCACACAACTTGGAGCTTGTGATTGTCCCTCTTAAAGGGACAGGACCTCCTCTTCCTCTCTATCCCCTGAGGGGCCCCCTGTTCTTCCCGAGACTGCCTCCCTCCTCTGGATGACTTGTGTTGGCATCTTCATCAGACGTGGACCCACCGAAGCCTGGAGCCTCTCCAGGGCCCTTCCCAGGAGAAGGCCCTGCTAACCAACTCTGCAGGCTCCTTCCGGTTGAGACAGGGTCCGGATATCCTGCTGTACCACACAGTCACGTGGCATCTGGGGACTAGGGGAAGAGTTCTACCCTGGGAGGCATTGTAAGCAGCTTTGGGCAGGAAAGCGCTCTCTGCAGGAGGTCCCTTTTGTCTTGTTGCTAAACTTAAACCAGGCACCCGCATGCTCTACTCCTCTCTGGCCCTAGCACGCTTTTCAAACCTTTTGATCACACAATACTTTGCCTAACTTGTTGGTTCTTTACATAGATCAAAGCAGCAGAAATGAAGAGTAAGTAATTAACGGAGTACCAGATCTCTTCCCCAGCCTCCCCTTCAGGAATCTCTCGAAAAAACTGCTAGCAAGAGAGCATCTAAAAAAAGATCACAAGGAGTCCACAAGCCTGCACAGTGGGGGATGGTGACGACTCTGACCCCCTATTTCAGTGATTAACTGAGATTACTTCCCCGTTTCCCCTTAAAAACGTTCATGGCCGGACTTCCCTGGTGGTGCAGTGGTTAAGAATCCGCCTGCCACTGCAGGGGGCACAGGTTCGAGCCCTGGTCCGGGAAGATCCCACATGCTGCGGAGCAACGAAGCCTGTGCGCCACAACTACTGAGCCCACGTGCTACAACTACTGAAGCTCGTGCACCCTGCAGCCCGTGCTCCGCAAAAAGAGAAGCCGCCGCAATGAGAAGCCTGCGCACCGCAACGAAGAGCAGCCGCCGCTCGCCACAACTAGAGAAAGCCCGCGAGCAGCAACAAAGACCCAACGCAGCCAAAACTAAATAAATAAATTAATTAATTAAAAAAAAAAAAAACTTTCATGGCCGAGCAGAATCTTCAGAGGTGGCTTTGGGGGGACACTGAGTCCATCATCTCCCCAGATTGCCAGCATTCTGATTAACGGCAACTTACCTTTCTAGCAACACTCGTGAGTTTGGTTTTGTAAGCAGCCGAGCAGCGGGAACCCTGGGCTCTAACGCCAGATCTAATCCTGACTTTCTGCGTGTCCTCAGGCCTGTGGGTGTCCCTCTCCAGCCCTCAGTCACCTCATCTATGCAATGGGGCTAGCATCGTCTTACAAGCAGATGAGGCCCAAGATCCCTTCCAGCTAGGGCAGCTTTTGGATATCATCAGCCTCTGAACCCTCTGGGCAGCGCAGAGTGGGCGGGGGTGATGGGGAACATCCTGCATCCAAATGGGGACCCAGCCCCACAGAGAATCTACATCACAACCCAGAGTCGACGCTTATCCCCCAGGACAAAGGCAGTCAGCTGAGAGATGTAAGTCATTTATTGGCTTCTATGATGAGAAGTCAGTTCTCCTGGCACCTGGTCCAACATGTTTCCTTTTCTCCGGCCCCTGACCCCAGCCCCTCAATGTCAATCAGCTTTGCACCCTGAAATCCCTGTGGGGTCCAAGAGGCACAGGGAGGCAGAAGTTGAAGATTCTAGAATTTAACTATATAAAGTGTGACAACATATCTTAACAGGACCCAGCAGACCCTCTGGCGTGACCCGGCGAAGTTGGGGCAGAAGGACTGGTGTAGGGTTGGGCGTTGAGGGGACAGGTAAAGCCACACGGTGTCCAGAGTCCAGGATGGAAAGGAATCAGCTCATATTTCCTTTCACTGGCAGGGGTTTATCCTTTTTAAATAAGCCCGAACCCATGATTTTGTCTGTGAGACACAGGCCTCTCGGCCTCCGTTCAGCTTCAATCTGTAGGCAGAGAACAAAGGAAGGGCTAAGTCACCTGAGCCACCCCCTGGGTGCCACACACAAGTCCCATCACCCCCTCATTGCTCCTGGGTGCCCCTAAGCTTTTCTCCCGGGGCCTATAAAATGAAGTCGTTGCGTAAGACCTACAGTTTGTACGCTGGGAGGAACACCCAAACTTCAGGGGCAAGGGATGGGGGGCTTTAAAAATCTCATTTTGTGGACCCCTTTTGCGGATTCATTGTATCAGGGTAGAGCGAAGGCTGCTGACATTCTGAGGATCTGCTAACATGGAAAATTCCCCTCCTAGAACATCTCTGAGGGCCCACCTGCTCCATCTTTTCATGTGTCTGTGTCCATCCAGGACCCCTAGTCATTGCCTTGGATGTGTGTGTGTGTGTGTGTGTGCGTGTGCGTGCGCGTGCGCGTGCGCGCGCGCGCGTGCGTTTCTTCTCTGATCTACCCACTCCCAAACTTGGCTATTGTCCAAAACCGTAGGTCAATTCTGCCTTTAATTATCTGCAAGACCTTAGACAAATCTCTCCAATTCCCTGAACCTCAGTTTTCACGATAATGAAAATGTGTGGACCAAGAGAGTTAGATGAGATAGTAATATACATGAAAGTGCCTTATAGACACTGAGTGGCAAGTGTAAGCTACCTCCCTGGAGCTTCATAACGACCCTGTGATGCAGCTATCGTGTTTACGCCACTTCACAGGTCAGGAGTGCAGAGGGGCTACCCAGATAAGGAAGTTCAGAAGACTTACCTGTCCAGAGTCACTCAAGACTATAGGTTGGCAAATCCAGAAGCAGGAACTATCTGAGAGCCCCTCACTCTTACCATCACCCAGTAGTACCTGGAGCTTTTAAGCTCTGGGCATAAAATATTAAGATATAACTCTTGGCGCCTTGCAGCTCCAAGAAACTCATGTCACTGCAGGAACACAGGTGTTCGTCCTAGCGCCCACTCTCAGCTCTGTGCCCAGGTTTTGGCCTCCTCACTAGTTTGGTTAAAAAACCTTAATCCGGTGGAACATCGCCATCTAGCGTCTGCTATTCTAATTCCAGGGTGGCCGCTTTCTGTCCTCTGGAGAAGGGAGTCAAAGATGGAAGAGGATACAACCACTCACATTAGATGGTTTTTGTAGGAGCAGGTGGAGCTGGTGTTCTTGTAACACTGGATTCTCTGCAGGGACATCTTTCTCTCCACCAGTGTGAAACAACACTTGGAGGATGACACATGCACTAGAAGAGAAGCGCAAAAATGGTTTGCATCCATTTCTCAAGCTGGACTGAGTTCCTCTCATCCAGGATGGGGAAAAAAGCAAAAACAAAAAACCCTTCCAGAACAGGCTCAGGCTTTGGGATCACATCCAAAGGGCACTAGTGTCTCATCAGCCACCCAGTTCTGTATTTAGGCAGTCAGGACACTGGGGTTCAGATCCCAGCTCCCCACAAAACAGCTGTGTGGCTTTGGTCAAGATGAGCCCTCCCTCCCCTGGGCCCCAGACTTCCCAGCTGAAAAGCAAGACTCTTTAGACTGATTTCGAAAGGCTATTCTAGTTCTGACATCCCACCACTAGGGTATGGTTCTGCCCTTACATTTGGGTTCAAGGGCCCCGAGACCCTGTGAGTCTGATTCAACAGCAGTCCACTGTTTGGGGCAGGATTAGGGACCGTTTTAGGAGCTCAGACTGATGAAATGACCAGGCAAGAGCTTCCAGGAACTGATCAGCTCCCACGCAATCCCAACCTCACCCTCCACCCTGGTCCTCTCAGCTCTGACCCACAACTCCCACTCTGCCGGTTTGTAACCCCCCCTACACACACCCCACCTTCAAAAGACTTGCATTTCAATCCTGGCTCCTTCCTCCTAGTTTGACCGTTTGCAAAGCCCTTTCCATATGTCTGCTGTTAGGTCAGTATTCTCTCATCAGCCTTAGAGGGTAGGCATGATCAAACCTATCTTACTGATAGCGAAACCAGAGTTTGGGAGGTATAGTAACTTGCCCAAGGTTAGCCAACTGTTAAAGCCCCAGATCCTGACCTCAGACTCTGCCCGTTATCTGTTACACAGTGGAGGCGAGACCCCAGTCAGTCCCTCCTCTGGACCTCAGGCCTCCAGCTTGGCCTCAATGACCTCACAGCTGCCTTCCATCAGTCCGCAGGGTCTGGACGAGGCTGGCCTCCTTTGGCTGAAGCCAGCTGCTCAGCGGTCTGTGTTGGCCCCAGGCTTATGGCTCTCCTGCTGTCCCCCTGCCCCCGAGCAAGTCCTCCCTTCCTCCTCTTCAGGGAGAATTCTTTCTGGAGGAGTGGAGATGAAGGGGTGAGCCTGCCCCCAGCCCCAGAGCACCTGCCTGCGTCTCCGCCCTCCCCAAGGAGGAGCAAAGTGACTCCAGCCAAACTCACTGCTCTTGGCATCCACATCCTGTAGCCACGCCCCGGCCAGCAGCAGGCACACCAGAGCGGCGGTGATGACCTTCATCTCGGGACGTCCAGCTCAGGCCTCCCTGGAAGGAGTCCCTCAAGGAGTCTGGTGGAGTGAAGAGCTGTCCTCTGGCCCATCCTGCAGTACCCAGAGCTTTTATTAGAAGACATGGGTGGGGTTTTCCAAGCCCCAGTGCAGAGGTGGGGAAGTCACAGGAAGAAGAGGTGGTTACTCACGTCCAGTGACCACATGGAAAACTCCTTTCCTTACCTCCCCTGGGTGGTGTGAGAGGTGTAGGGAAACTTCCCTAAGTGCAGGAACAGATACGGATCTTGAGAGGCTGAGTAGAAGCTGTCCCAGCTGAATGGGACGTGGAAAAAGGTGAATGAGAGGAAGTGGCCTGTCTGTGGCTCCTCTGATGTCACGTCTTTCCATCCAGGGATGGAGCTACTGTCCCAGGAACATGGTAGAGCAGAAGAGCTCTGCACCAGCACTGAGACACACATGGGTTTGAATCCCAGTTCTGCAAATCAGCGGATACATAAACTCGGCCGAGTCACATCTCCTGTGCAAGATGGAAAGAGTAACTCGTATCTCACAGGTGACCGAGGAGCATTCAATAAGATCCATTCTGTCAAGGGCCTGGCCCAGATAGTTGCAATTTCTATTTTTTCAATCACTCAACACTTTTCAATCACTTGCCCTGTTCTTGGTCCTTGGTTAGCCCCAGGGAAGACAGCTACCGATGACATGCAAGCCATTGCATCACAGCTAAGTAAGGAAAAGCCAGTTGGTGTAAGGACAGCAGTGGATGTGCCATGTGGAGGGCGCAGGGCAGGCTGGGAGCTGCCCACAGGGGAGAGGCCTCCCAGGGGAATGTTCTTCAAGCAGAGTCTCCCGCAGGAAGGCTGAAGTGGAAGGCGGCCTCTCCACAGAGGAAGGAGCTTGTGTAAGGACAGCGAAGCGTGGAGGACAGTGCCCGGAATGAGGAAATGGCTGAAGAGATGTGTGACTGTCCAGCGACCAAGTGGCCAGGTCAGGAAGACATGGTGTGCAGTGCGTGGAGTAAGTAACACTAGCAGGTGCTCAAGAAAAAGTAGCTGGGCCATATCCGTGTGTTAAAATCACAAGGCCAACGTGATAGCTTCCCATGGTCAACGGGATGAAGTGCAAGCTGCTGACCTGGCCATTCGTGGTCCATGTGATGTCTCCATGGATTCCCGCATGTTGCAATATTTGCAAGTCTCTGAACAGGTCACATGCTTTCTTATCTCCGGGATTTGCTGCCACCGTAACCTCCACCTGCAGGGCCCTCCTCCTTGTCTCCCTCTGTGAATTCCATCCATTGCAAATGTCGTTGTCTCTGTAAAGGCCCTTCTGCTGTCCCCACAGATAGGCCTTCAGCCTCCTTTGAAGCCCCTCTGTGCCTGGATCTCCCACATGAAGGTCTTACATCCTTACAACCCCTCCAATCCGTGTATTCTCCATCCTAACACCTGCGTGGGAGTCCTGGCGTGTCGGAGTTGAAAGCTCCCTTGGAGACCATCTGCAGCAGTGGCTCTGAAAGTGTCCTGGGAGAGCAAAAAATGCAAAAATACCTTCGCCCCGTTTCTGAAGCAACATCAAGACACATGTGCCTATACGTGTTGAGGGGCAGGGGAGGAAAACTCCAGGTAATTCAGGCACCAGCAGATAAGAATCTAGTACGGTCTCTTTCTATTACAGATGGGGAACAAACGAGCCTCAGAAAGCAGAAACTGACTTTGCCAAGGTCATACCGAGACTTCGTTGCACAGATGGAACAGTGGATGCCAAAGCATCTGGTCATCTGACCACCACGTGCGGCCACCTCTGGGAACACACTGTCAGTAAGGACCACACACTTTCAGTAAGGACCTGCTCCATCAATTCCTTCACCTGGCCAGCTGCTTCCTGCCGCCCAAAAAGTACTTAAAGCAGTTGAAATCACTAAGACACTGTTGTCACTCTCCTATTTTCTTTGTCCTTGCAGACTGATACTTTTTATTCCTTGGTTGTTGTTTTAGTGGGGTCTCAAAGAGGAAGGAGATTAAAGGGATGTGGCTAGTTGGTCAAATGTCACCTTAGATCCTTTAGACTTACTTGGGACACAGAGAGGGGCCAGGTCGCCACCCAGGAAATACTTTGCTCTCTCCTCCTCCCGGGGATGCTGCTCGGCCCACTCGAGACCAGGACAGGGCTGCCCCTCCAGCTGCTCACTTCCCATGCTCCCCCTCACTGCGGCTACCATGAGCCCAGGACAGGAAAAGAGGCGACAGAAAGACTTAGTCATGCCTCCCCCTTCCCAGCTCCCGCAGCCCCAGAAGGAACTGGCCAGAGGCTCCAATTGCATGGAAACCTAGCGTCCCACAGGGTCCCGCCCCCAGCCCCACTCCATCTCTTCTTCTCTAAGCCTGGCGCAAAGCACGGGCCAAGTAATAACTCAATAAAATCTCCATGGCCTTGAATGTGATGGATCAGAACTGCATAGTTGAGAGAAAGGTAAGAAAAGCTCCCAGCATCGACACTGAACCAGTTTCTCATGTGAACTACCCTTTTCTTAGTTAGAAGTTTGAAAACCAGTATGTGCCTGTAGAGAGGTTTTCTTTCTTTTTTAATTTTTTTTACATCTTTATTGGAGTATAATTGCTTTACAATGGTGTGTTAGTTTCTGCTTTATAACAAAGTGAATCAGTTATACATGTACATATGTTCCCATATCTCTTCCCTCTTGCGTCTCCCTCCCTCCCACCCTCCCTATCCCACCCCTCAAGAGGTTTTCTTATTAGTCACCTTTTGTGAAGTAGGGACCAATTTACTGCGGATGGGTAGAGGTCAGACAGAGCTCAACTGGTGCGGGTTCATCTTAAGATCATCTCCTCCTGGAGTGGCCCCAGATTCTTGCCTCAGCCCTGCTGGCCTGGGGGTCCTGGAGCCTGGTCCTGCCTGCTTCCCCTCCAGTTACATCTCAGCCTGATTCTTCAGACCAGGACACAGAAACCCATGCGGGTGGAGGGAGGAGTCATTTTCCTGGCATCGCACAGCTGCAGCAATACTGGCCTCGCTTTGTCCATCTCTGGGGCCAAGTTTTCTTAGTTCCCTCACTTAGGGAGGAAGCGTGTTTGCCCTCAGAGGTAACTGGGTCAGATTTCAGCCCCACTACTTTTTAGCTGTGTGACCTTAGGCAAGTAACTTAACACTTCTGAACTTTAGTTCCTTCGTTGTAAAATCCACTACCGACTGGATCTGGTAAAACTCTCCCCAATGTTTTCAATATAAACTCCTCAAACCACAGCCTAACTTTGGGCTATTTGAAGGATTAAATGAGATGTCTCACCTTATCTTGGAACAAGGGAAGAGGAAGGGAAGGGAGGGAGAAAATGAAAGAGGGCAGGAAGGAGGGAGAGGAAAAGAAAGTTGGATCATTCAAAATCATTGTGGAGCACCTAAAATATGACAGGTCCTGAGGACACAGCAGACACAAGACAGACACTGGTCCTGCCCCTGTGGGGCTTACAGCTCGCCGCAGGAGGCAGGTACTGGGAACTGTGTTTAGTGCTCGAGAAGAGATCTCGTGTCCTATGAGCTGCAGAGTATACGGAAGCGCTTACCATGAGGCCTGGCACATAGTAGGTGCTCAATAAAACTGCACCCCTCCCCCCTCTACCCATTAATCCTGGACCATCTGAGGCTTCATCACAGGAACCAGGCAGTGCTGCCACCTCCCTAGCCGGGACCCCCTTCCTGGTCTCTTTCCTCTTTAATCCTGTGCTGCCCAACGCCCAGGCCAGGCTTTCTGTTGTCACCCACAGAAGCACAGTGTTCTCTTCCATCCCCACCTCCGCACCCGTCCCCAGCTGCCTCCTATAAGTGCAAGTCCAGCCACAGTGCCTCCAGCACCCAAACATCTTTGAATTAAAAACCGTTTCTTTTTGAGCTATTTGTAATGAGGTGGATAGACCTAGAGTCTGTCATACACAGTGAAGTAAGTCAGAAAGAAAAAGACAAATACCGTATGCTAACACATATATATGGAATTTAAGAAAAAAATGTCATGAAGAACCTAGGGGTAAAGCAGGAATAAAGACGCAGACCTCTTAGAGAACGGACTTGAGGTTATGGGGAGGGGGAAGGGTGAGCTGTGACAGGGCGAGAGAGAGTCATGGGCATATACACACCAACAAACGCAGTAAGGTAGATAGCTAGTGGGAAGCAGCCGCATGGCACAGGGATATTGGCTCGGTGCTTTGTGACAGCCTGGAGGGGTGGGATGGGGAGGGTGGGAGGGAGGGAGACGCAACAGGGAAGACATATGGGAACATATGTTTATGTATGACTGATTCACTTTGTTATAAAGCAGAAACTAACACACCATTGTAAAGCAATTATACCCCAATAAAGATGTTAAAAAAAAAAAAAAAAAACCGTTTCTTTTGTTTTCCAGTGACTCTTACCCTCCGCCTGGGTTCCCTTGTACACTGTCTTCCAACATTCGGCACCTTTTGCTCTTTTCAGGAGGCCTCTGTGATCCAGCTCTCAGCAACAAAGTGAACGAGGCATCAAGCATCTCTTGTAGCAACAGCAGACCCTGGGGGTGCCCAAAGAATGTCACAGCAGTGACAGTCACCAGTGTTTCAATTCCCGTCCACAGCCGTGGAGCTCCAGAGTGACAACTCAGCCTGCTGTTCGGAGGTGAAGTACAAATGTCTCGGCTCGGCTCACGTAGTCCCGCACACCGTGGCCCACAGAGCTCTTGCCGCGCGGCACTGTTACTGCTCTGCGCACCTGTGCTGGGGCGTCACTGCCCCTTCTGCCTGGGACGCCTGCTCCAGCTTTATCTGGAAGACCTCCTGCAGGCTGCCCCATCTGAGCTCCCAGCATGAAGCAGGCTCACGCCCCATAGCAGCAAAGTCAATCTTGTGACTGCCTGGTGGTCCACACCCCTCCCTCACCTGGAAGCTCCCGGGGAGCAGCAGTCCCTGTCGTGGTCCTCACTTCATGCCCCAGCGCCCCACCCAGGGTGGGTGCGTAGTGACTGTTGCTAAAGCAGGCGGAAGGAGAGGGCTTCACATCATTCTCGTCATCCCCCAGCCGCAGATGAGAAACAGAGGCCCTGGAGGTGACAGGAGTCATACAAGTAGCAAGTGACAGAATTAGGATGAGAAGCTCTGGCCCAAACCCTGGGCTTGTTTATACCCCCCTGGACCCTCTAGCATGGATGGACCATTTTCCGACTGTGCTGATGGGCACCATTCCACACACAGGATGCTGGTGACAGGTCTCAGTTCCTGATGTGGTCATTCATTCATTCCTTCACTCATTCATTCAGGAAACATCTTCTGAGGGCCCACTTTGTGCATGGGCAGTCAGGTGAGAGAGGAGAGCTGACCACAGAGTCAGGGCCTCCAGAGGGAAACAGATACGCAAACCAGTAAGCGGGCACAGATGGTCAAGGCTGCTATAATATGCAGACTAGACTCTGCACACGCCCCCACTAGGGGAGCGGAGAGCTCACTGGGCTACAATGTGGAATACTGGCTGGGCCTGGAAGGATGAAGGTGGAATTTCCCCTGGGCAGGGGCCTGGATGGTACATTGTGTGTGGTTATAAGGGTGGGCTCTGCCTGGCCCCCAGGCCCAGCTCCTCTGTACACCACTGGCGGGACTTCTTTCCCTTTCTTAACCTCCCAGCCTCATCTCCAAACAGGGATAATAATGATACCCGCTCATAGGCTTGTGTGAAAACGAAACGTGCTGTATCTCTTAAGGAGAATCAAACAATTGTTTGATGGCATGCTAATAGCTGGTGTGGAGGCTGATGTCTTCAGGGCATGCGGGGGTGAGGAAGGCCTGCAGAGAGGGGCTGGAAATGGAGTCAGGAGGACCTGGGCTGGGTTTCACAAGATCCTGTTTCTGGGCTCAGACCTTGGGACCTAAGCTTGCTGTTAGTGGAGGGAAGGCCAATCTTTTGCTTGCGACAGGGGTGTGGCCAGATGTGTGGTTTGTGCTGAGGGCTTGTGCTAGGGGCTGCAGGACACAGTGACTGGAAGCAGGCAGTCAGACTGGGAAGTTTGAAGGAATCCAGGAGAGGTGACAGAGGTGGGGTTCTGTAGAAAGAGGGTGAAAAATTAGGATTTCTGAGCTCTGCCGCTCATTTTCTGTGGGACCTTGAGCAGGTTACTTCCTGCCTCTGGGCATCAGTTCTCCCACCTAAAACGTGGGCAAGCTGGCCTAAATCAGTGACTCTTTACCTGGAAATGGGATTCATATTAGGATCATTTGGGAAGCTTTTATCCAAAGACATGTGCTTGAACCTCACTGCGGACCTTTGTATTCTGAGTTCAAGGTAGTTGGAGTATCTCGAAAGGGCTCCCCAGATAATCCAATCCCACCACTTCCCTCTAGCCTGGATGGCTACTGAGACCTTCTCTGGTTTGGCATGAAATGATATTCTGGGTCCCTAAGGGCAGATAGAGCCCTGCCCACAATCTACACCCTAAACAGCCCCCTCGTCCATCCGAGGTGGATCTGGCCTTCCGGATCAGGCCTGTTGTACTGAGAGAGCCTGCTGGGGAGGGCTCCCTGCCCTTTCTGATGAGGATAGAGGGCAAAGAGCCTAATAAGGGCTGATCCAAGTCCCTGAGGCATTTAGATCCCACCCACCCTAGGAGCCAGGGTCATCTGAAACTTAAAAAGCTCCCAGGAAGCCAGAAACTCAAAGAAGCCCGATAGGCAACTCACAGGCTTAGATTCAGAATGTTCTGTAGCCTCAGTTTTGTGGTTCTTGAGCCATTCGGCCCTGGACCAAAAATAGCCACATTGCCAAGTCTCTGTGGGTGTATTCGGGGAGTCAGCGAGGGTCAGGTGTGTGCCACATCCCCCCAGCGCTCAGCAGGACACTCAGGACAATTGGGGTGGGCCATCTCACGTTACAGCTGAGGAGCCGGAAGCCCAGAAAGGAAAAGCGAGTTGTCACATGGGAACCCCGTGACAGAGCCCTGAAGATAACCCACCTTAACTCCCAGACAGGCTCCTTCTCTGTGGTTTTCTGGCTTTATGCTCAGGACCAGAGAGCTGGGCTGTGGTCAGAGAGAGAAGCTGGGCATGATCAGGGCCCCTGGGATGCTGGAAAGCCCTGCAGGGTTCCTGCAGCCCACCTGGAGGCCAGGGCACGATGCCAACTTTGCAGGGAATGGTAGAAGAAAAAAGCCCCAGCTTGTCCACCCAACAGAGCAAGGACACAGGGGCAGGAAGTGGCAACAGTTTGACCCCAAAATATACCCACCAACACCAACAAGGTCACCCATGATTCAGCAAACACGCCCACATGCTGCTAGGAAAGTCCCCTGAGGAGCCCTCTTCCCCTGAGGTAGTAGGTGGACGCCTGGGTCCCACCTCTGCTCACCACCAACTTCCCAGTTCATCTTGGGGCCACAGCTCTGGGAGCCCAGGGGAGCCTGAGCAGGGATGCTCTTCCTTCATTGCCCTTTAGGCCAGGCTCTCAGGCTCAGCTTAGAGCTGGCCACCCAAAGAGACACCTCCACTGCCAGGTCTGGCTTCATGGGCTCTGGAGTGAGCTGAACTGGTCACAGAGAGTGCATTTAGCTCAGAACTGGAGCCGGGCCTGGGATGTGCTAGCCAGCACAGCTTGGACATCCGGGTTCCCTGGCCTTCACCTCTATCCTCTAGTGTAATAGGAAAAGCACTGAACTTGGGATCCAGACCCTGTATTTTAATCCAGGTCACCGCTTACCAGCACCATCAATTCTGATCATCTTCCTGAACCTCTGGGTCATTATCCCTAAAACTGGGATCCCAGTGCCTCTATACTAGGACCATTGTGAGGACTAAATATGGAAATGTGTCAGAAGGCTTACAGCACAAAGCCCTGCTCATTATCGTGGTTTCCAGGACTGTTCTGTGTTTCCTCCCTCCCTGCTCGGTTTGTCTGACGCATCTTTACAGCTGCTCTTTAAGAGCTGACTGCAAATTGGCCAGGTTCTTTCTCAACTCCCGCTGGCTGGCCCAGCTTTCCCAAGGGTGGGTGAGTTTCAGGAGCCAGGTTCACGCGGGGAGCATCTGAAGTCAGGGCTGCTGCCTGCCAGACCTAGCTGAAGTCTGCAGTCCATGTGTTCCACCAAGCCTGCGGCCCTGACCAGGAGGTTCACATAATTTGCAGGGTCCAGTGCAAAATAAAATGAGGGGTCTTGTTTAAAAACTAAAAATTTCAAGCATGCAACAGCAGAGTCTGCACAAGTCATATGCCATGAAGGCTGCCCTGCCCCTCTCAGCCCTCCTGCCATGTTTCTGCTTCATGTTGGACAGGCATCCATTGGTTTTCTCCTTGAAATATCCCACTTTGGGTCTCCTGTGCCCTGGTTTGGAAAATGATTTTCCAAAATCCCACCATTATGGTTTTATCGTTCCAAAGTCCTTGACATAAAGACATTTCCCAAACAAATCAGAAGGATGCATTTTACTTCCCACAAGCATTGCTGCTTTAAGTGACACATCAACCTCCAAGCCACTCCCACCCACAGCTCCCCAGCTGCAGAGTCAAAGAAAGACCAGACCTATCTAAAATGTCAGAGAAGGGATTGCAGAGAGGGGCAGGAGTGAAAAATAGACAGTGTTGCCTCTGCTGATGTGGGAGCCATCTTGCCTCCTGTTTCTAGCTGGAACCAATTTCAACCAAATATTTCTCCTACCACCTGGATATGATGTGATTCAGTAGGATGGGACATATTGGGCACCCAGCGTATGTTAGTTTAAAGGAATCTGTCACCAACCTTTTCTGCCACCTCCTCCATCCACCTTCAAGAGATAGGTCCTTTACATCCAGGTGTGGTAAAGCAGGTAGATGGCACTGAGCATCCTCCACCCTCTTGCCCGGTCCCCCCTTGCCCACAATCACATCATGAAAAGGGAGAGGAAATGGGTAGCCGGCCTTTCTCCCAGCTCTGCCATTCTTGATCTGTCTATACACGTGTCCTCATTTATGACTTACATTTTCTGCTCTTTCTCCTGCTTAGCTGACCGGAGATTGTGAACCTCATAGGAGACAATGGCGGGATGCAGTGGGTATTTGGCAAAGCACATGGTTATCGACCTCACCGTCCCTCTACCTCTGCTGCCTCTCACTTGCGTCCCTTCCCAGCCAAACAGCTGGAAGAGTTGGCGCCACTCTCCCCCGTTCCTCCCAACCCATGTGTTCAATATACTGCAAACTGGCCTCTGTCTCTACCACGTCACCAAAACTGCAATGGCTGAAGTCAACGGTGACCTCCTTGTTGCTAAATCCATGGCACCCTTGGCTGTCATCTTGCCTGACATCTCGGCACCCTTGACCCTGTTGACCCTTCCTTCTGGAAACATCCTCTTGCCATGGCTTCTATGACAGGTGGCCCTCATAGTCTTCCTCCAACCACTCTGCTGTTACTTCTGAGACTTGGTTAGAGGTTCCTGGTCCCCTGTTCATCCCTTAATCTTGAGGTTCCCCTGGCCCTCCGTGGAATAACAGCGGTTATTAGCTAACGTTACGTTGTGCACTTCATGTGTGTCAAGCTACTCTAAGCACTTCATGTGTGTTCAGCTGTCTAGTCTTCCTCATGGTCCTGGAAGTAGTTATTATTATTAACACCCATTGTACAGATGAGGAAACCAAGGCACAGAGAAGTTGTCCAAGATTACTCAGCTAGTCGCTGGGAAGGTGGGATTACAATGCAGACAGTCTGGCTTCAATCCTGAAACAGTACTCTGCACCACCTCTTGGTAGAGACTCACCCCTGGGTGCTGCCCAACATCTTAGCTTGTCCTGCAATCTACCACCTAATCTGGCCACAACCTACACCACCTGTAACCCCATATATACACTCTGTGCCCCTAGACTGGATTCCACACCCTTCTGCCAGACACATCCTGGTCTTTGCACATGCTCCTTTCTTTAAGGGGAATAAACTTCAACTGTTTTTTCATGTGGTAAGTTCCACTCTTGTTCAAAATCACCTCCTCTGTGAATCCTTCTCTTGTTTCTCCCAATCCTCCGTCTTCCCTGGATCCCAGGCACTGTGCTTTTCCCTCTGTGCTTGCACGGACTGCCTTATAATGTAATTTGTCTGTTCCTGAGATTGCCTTCCTGTCCAGACTCTGAGTCTAGACCTGGTTTAACACAGGCATATGATCCTGCTGAAGAATGTGTAGGTAAACTAATGAGCTGGCCCATGTCTCAGTGGAACCTGATGCTACCGAACCAAACTTGGGTCCATTCATCCAAATGCAGTAAAGCCAAGCTATTGATGCTGGGTTGTGGTGAAGGACAGTGCAGCATTTATTGCAAGGCCAAGCAAAGAGTATGGGTGGCTAATGCTCAAAAGGCCTGAAGTCTCCACTGGCTTTTGGGGAAAGGTTTTCAAAGACAGGGGGAGAGAGTTGTGAAGTGCTTGATCAGCTCGTAGACATCCTTCTGACTGATAGTGGTGATGCATTCTGGAGTCAACATCATCAACCTTCTGGTTCCAACTGGTCTGGGGGCTACATGTACATGGTCATCATGCAGTTAACTCCTTCCATCTGGTGGGGGTTTTAGTATCTGTGAAACAGCTCAGGAATGTGTGTCAGGTACTGTCATTTATGTTCTTCAGGGAAGAACTAAAGATTCTATGACTCTACTGTATGGCTGATCTATTGTTTAAATTATTACCTGTTCTCCTGACCCAACTGCAGTCTTTTGTTATACATGTTCACATTCTTCCAATCATTAACTCTTGAGCCACCCTTTTGTGACCAGCAGAGGCCTGGGAGACGAAAGCTTTTCCACAAACAAGAGGCAGGCCAGGACATGGGGAGGGCTGTCCCAGGAAGGCCCCATCAGGTCCTGCTTCATTATCCTGAGACTTTAACCTCATCTACCCTGTGTTTTTACCTAAAATCTAAGCCTTCACATTCAGATCCACACACGCGCGCGCTCTCTCTCTCTCTCTCTCTCTCTCTCTCTCTCTCTCTCTCTCTCTCTCTCTCTCTCACACACACACACACACACACACACACACACACACACACACACACACACACACACACACACACACACACACACACACACACACGGGCTAAGAAGTTCCCTTAGGCAGTCCCAGCCCCCTCAGGCCATTTTCCTAACTGTACAACCTTCCAGGAGTCTGAAAATCCTGCCTTTCCACAATGTCTCATCCCAACTCTGAGACTGAGTTTTGCATTCTTCCATAATGTTCAGGCCGTTTCATGGGGCCTAGCAGCTACAACTTGACTACTGAGTCATGTCCCATGTCCCACATAGACAGGACTGTCTCCAACAATAGTTACAAAAATAGTCCCTTATGTGTTCACAACTATTTGTGGCTTCTTTGGTCCCTTACACCCATGTGTTCATTTAAGCTTCACAACAAGGTATGGAATAGTTACTATAAATCTATATATTTGACAAATGAGGAAATCAAGGTGCACAGAAATTAACACTACACACACACACACACACACACACACACACACACACACACACACATGCCTCCACCCAAATGCCCCAGGAAAGGGTTGGGCCCTATGGGTCCAAAGACTGCTTGTCCCATGCTGAAGCAGGTTTATGCCAGGTGAGCATGAGATGGGCCAAGGCCACATAAGAAATGAGTTTTCTCCAAGACTGTGTATGGAATTTCTTTCTGGCCTCCACATCTCTACTTCCCCAGGGCAAGCCTCTGCCAACATCCCACCTGTGTAAATAAGCAAGCAGGTAAGTGTAGTCCAGTTGCACTTATTCAGGTACATCAGTGGAAAGGCGAGCTGAATTTAAGACTGTTATTAAATAAATGTGGTTCTCTTACTTCCAACCATATATAAATCCTTCTAACAGTATTATCGCGTTGAAGGTACTTCGAAGATACACGTTAATGGAGAGTTTATCAGGATTTGTAATTAGCACAACAACTGAGAGCACTTTAAAGTAGTTGGAAACAGGGTAACTCACTAAAGAGAATCAACCACTCAAAAACACAATTGCAGTATCCATTTACATGCCAGCAATTTGTCTGCCAATTAGAAATGCATATATTCAAACAGCTACTGTAAATCTTACTCTTGATGCAGTATTTGACATCCCTCCCGGCAAAAAATACTCATTAACTAAGTCAACAGATATTTAAAGGGTGCCTACTATGTGCCAATCACTCTCCCATGTGCTGGGAACCAAGATACACAAGGCACTTGCCTTGTAGAGCTAACCCCCTGGGAGAGACATAATTTTTCAGTTAATTATATAAACAAGATAATTTCTAATAGGATAAGTCAATGAAGACATATAACAATGGGATATGACCAGAAGGGAAATTAAAGAGTTGGCATTTGAGCTGAGACCTGGAGGGGTAGAATATTCTAGGCAGAGAGAATGGTGAGTGCAAAGGCCTAATGTGGTATCTTAACACTACCCTCTGAATAAGACCCAAGACAAAGATTTAAAGAAAGTAATCTATTTGGGAGGTGCAGGAAAGATGAGTAAGGGAACAGGAGAGCAAAACAAGGACTTGATAAAGAACTGTTATCAGGCCAGCTCCTTTGTGAGTCGTGGGGCCGGCTCCCCAGGGACACTTTGGGAAACAGTACAGAGCACACAGCTGAGACACAGCTGAGTTATCTCACCTAGGAGCAAGGGAGTTGGGGTATTTATACTCTACTTCCTGTCTCTCACTGGTGAGGCCTGCTCCCCGGCACTTCTGTCCTGTCCTGCTCATGGACAGAGTGATCTTCCATGGCTGAAGGCAGCTTATGTGCACTGAGACGGAAGGCCTAGCTAAGGCATGTGAGCTGGCTACTGGCAGCATCTCTTACATGCAGAGACCAGCCTGGAATATTCCAGAAAGAAAGTGAGAGTGGCGTATTAAACTTGGGGCGCAATGGTAGGAAATGAAGCCTGAGAGGAAGGCAGGGACCAGCTCAGGTGAAGCCTGGGAGGCCACTACGAGTCTGAATTTTATTCTAAGTGCTTTGGGAAGACAGCTGAGAAATTCAGAGATAAGAACTGACTTTTTTTTTTTTTTAAAAAAAAGATTCCTCTCTCAGTTGTACAGGAAACAGGTGTTTTGGAGAGTAAGAGAGAATGTAGGAGGATCAGTCAGGAGGCACTGGCTGAAGTCCAGGTGGGAGATGAGGCTGGCTTTGGCTCCTGGGGGTGGGGTGGGGTGGGCACTGTGCAAAGCAGATGGACCCAGGTGTGTCAGAGCGGAGCAGAACTGATGGATGGGTTAGATGTGGGGCAGAGTAAAAGAGGATGAAGCCTTGGCTTCAGCGTGTCAGTACTGAGGTAGGAGGATTACAAGAGGAGCAGGCTGGGTTGCATCGCTCAGGAATTGTGTAACTTGGGTCAGTCACTTCTCCAATCTGGTCCTCAGTTTTCTCATTTGGGAAATAAGGAAGTAGAACTAACTGACTTCTAAGGATGCTTTTAACTCTAATAGTCTATGACTTAAATAAAAACAATCATATATACATACACACACATTTATATAAATGTATAACTGAATCACTTTACTGTACACTTGAAACTAACACAACATTATAAATCAACTATACTTCAATTAAAAACAAAATAAAATATAAAAAAGCAATCAAGGGACTTCCCTGGTGGGCCAGTAGTTAAGAATTCGTCTTCCAGTGCAGGGAACGCAGGTTCAATCCCTGGACGGGGAACTAAGATCCCACTTGCCACGGGGCAACTAAGCCCATGTATCGCAACTACTGAGCCCACGCATTCTGGAGCCCATGCAAAACAACTAGAGAGAAGCCCGTGAACTGCAATGAAGAGCCCATACGCCACAACAAAAGATCCCTCATGCCACAATGAAGATCCCGCATGCCGCAACTAAGACTTGACACAGCCAAAGAAATTAAATAAATAAATGTTTAAAAAAGCAATCAAAACAATCCCTCTTTTTTAAAGTTCTAGCTCTTCTTGATAATGCCACAAACCCATGTGAACCACCACTCCAAACAAAAGCTAGAACCTTGACAATAACCTGCTTCTAATCATATTTTCCCTCTATATTATTTTTCCTGACTCCTTCAACTCAAGGTAACCAACAACCCAAATTCCCTTGCTTATCTTAATCTCTGTGTGTTTCTAAAAGTATATATATTTTTACTTTATAAAGAGTATCATAGTGTTTATAATTGTAGGCACTTACTTTTTGGCCAGTAGTATTCTATTAATATATATCCATATTACAGACTGTGCCAATGCAGTTCATTTTAACTGCTGTATAATATTCCATTGGTTAAGTATGCTCCTATTTATTCATCCACTCTCTCTTGATGGGCATTTGAGGTTTTTCCCAGATTTTCGCCATTGTAAACAGTGCAGCTATGAACATTTTTGTACGAGCAAGACTTCTACTATGTCTATATGAAAAAGTGCAATTGCTGGTTTAGGATAGTCACTGTTTTGAGTAAACTTTCAATCATTTTCTAAAGTAGCTGCCTGAAGATACCAACCATGTGTAAGAGATCATGTAGATCCATGTTCTCTCCAACACTTGATATCATCAGAGTTTCCCGTTTTTGCTAGTCAAATTACTTTGAATTGCGATCTCTTTCTTGTCTGGATTTGCATTGCCCTGAACAGTAATGAGGTTAAACATTTCTTCACTTGTCCATCACATCAATCATTAAGTGTGCCCTCTTCTGTGAAATATCTGTTCCTGTTTTTCATCATTTTTCTTCTGGGTGTCTGTGTTTTTCTTATCAATATCATCAGTCTGCTTCCTGCCTGTAAAGTCTGGGGCTCGAGACCGTTTTATGTCCTAAAGCGTCAGTCTTATTCAATCCAGACCAGCAGCGCTTTCGGTGATGGAACTCTCAAAAACTTTTTGTGAAAGGTCAGTAGCCAATTCAAGTGTCAGTGGCCACAACATGCGCTTTGAGACATGCCTCTCCGTCCTTCTCTAGATATAACTCCAAGTATTTGGACGCTATCAGGATTAATGAGATTCAGTTTCTTTTCTAAGAAGTGACGTTGTCCAACTGGCAGGATTCCCTGGGACTATCTAAATCTCCTCAGAGGTCTTAACAAAGGGAGTAACAGTCATGTTCTTGATTTGGTCTTGACCCCAGGTCATGCCTTTGTTTTGATATTGCCCCTAAAGCTAGTTTCTATTTTGAGAATATTTTGCAGGCTGCAGAGGCTGACATAACAGATGATTGCACCTTTCCATCATTCAAACTCTACAATTTCTACACTTTCTATGTTCTCTTTCAATTCTGCTTGAAAATGAGCCAGTCTTATCTGCTGTCACCTCTTTCTTGTATCTGATGAAATGTACTTAGTAACAAGTAACTCACACCAACAACATTCTGTCCCAAAACTTCTTCTCCCAAAGCCATAAATTCGGTAAGTATATTTTCTGCCTTCCGAATGATCATGTGACAGTTTTTCCAAATGTTTAACTATTACATTACATAGCTTGCTGGTTTTCCAGCCCCCTATAGTAGTTACTTCCCTGCCTGCCACTCAGCCCCAAAGCCAAAACCACACATTTTATTCTTTGGGTAGCACAGCACCCCACTGCTAGGTACTAGTTTCCATATTGGTCAGCTTTCGCTACCATAACAACCCCCCCCACCTCATCCCCCAGATCGGTGGCTTATAACAAGAAACATTCCTTTTTGCTTTCAAGTCTGCAGGTCAGTTGCATCTCTGCTCCAACCTGTGGGTCAGGTCCTTGCCCCATATCTTCCCACTCCTGGGCTCAGGCTAAAGGAACAGCTCTTGTTTAGGATATGTCATTCTCCTGGCAGAGGATCCAGGAAAAAGAAACTTGCAATGCTTTTAAAGCTTCTGCTAAGCTATGACACATGTCCTATCTGCTCACATTCTGTTGGCTCAAGGAAGTTACATGGCCAAGCACAAAGCCAATGATGTAGGACAATATATTCTGAATCATTTTAAACAAGAATAGAGTCTCTCACAGATATCAAGGAGCTCTTGATACATTCTTATATAATCCTTTGTTAGGATGTGGATTGCCATATAGTCTACGATTTGTAGCTTATTTTCTTTTTTCTTTCTTTCTTTATTTGGCTGCGCCGGTCTTAGTTGCAGCATGTAGGATCTAGTTCCCTGACCAGGGATCGAACCCAGGCCCCCTGCACTGGGAGCGTGGAGTCTTAACCACTGAACCACCAGGGAAGTACCTGTAGCTTATTTTCAAGTTGTCTTTTTAAGAAAGAAAACTCTTAATTCTAATACAGAAAATGTATCATTCTTTTCTTTTAGAGTCAACATTTTCGTATCTTGTTTAAGAAATCTTTCCCTTCTCCAAAGTTCAAAAGATATTTCTATTAAGGTTTTCTATAAAAATTTTCAGGGGCATATTTTTTTTTAAGAAGATGTTGGGGGTAGGAGTTTATTAATTAATTAATTAATTTTGGCTGTGTTGGGTCTTCGTTTCTGTGTGAGGGCTTTCTCTAGTTGTGGCAAGCGGGGCCACTCTTCACCGCAGTGCGCGGGCCTCTCACTGTCGCGGCCTCTCTTGTTGCGGAGCACAGGCTCCAGACGCGCAGGCTCAGTGGTTGTGGCTCACGGGCCTAGTTGCTCCGCGGCACGTGGGATCCTCCCAGACCAGGGATCGAACCCGTGTCCCCTGCATTAGCAGGCTGACTCTCAACCACTGTGCCACCAGGGAAGCCCCAGGGGCGTATTTTTAACATTTAACCATCTGCAGTTGATTTTTGCATATGGTGTAAGATCCAATTTAATCTTCTCTTCCATATGGACTGCCATTTTTCCAGGCCTAATTTTTGAATTGATGTGACATACAAGCCATATCACATACCATAGCATCCTACATACGTGGTTCTGTTTATGGACTTTCTTTTTATTGGTCACCTACTTTATCCCTGCATTGACCGTAATGAGCCATGGTATCTGGTTAAGAAAGGCTCCCCTCTCTTTTTTTTGTTGTTTTTTTGTGTTTCAACCAGAAGTGTTCTGGCTATTTTCACCCTCTTACTCTTTTATGTCAAGTTTGGAGCCATTTCATCAAGTCCCAGGAAAATCTCTGTTGGGTACCAGTCTGTGCTCTTTACACGGCCAGCTCATTGAACCCTCACCACTACCTGATGAAGGTCAGTGTTATTTTCCTCATACTACAGCTGAGATGCACAGAGATGGACTGCTGGCACACAGCTGCAAAGCAGTAGCTCTTCTGCATGCCCCCAGCACCCAGCTCACCCAGGCAGCACAGTGGATACACTGATAAGCCTGAGACCACAAAGCCTGGGTCATCTGCGGAGTCACTAGCAGTGCCTGCTGTCACTTTGCTGAGGATCCCTGGTGACAGCAGGAACCATGCATGTTTCTAAGTTGACCATCTAAGTTTCTAAGTTGACCATCTAAGTCAGTTCATTCTCATTGACTGAAAAACAAAACAAAAAACAAACAGAAAACTGACCCCTGGAGATAGTTCATACTGAAAAAGAAGGCAGGCTGGCAGTGGGTCTCCATAATAGAGGGGAAGAGGTGTGTGTGTGTGTGTGTGTATGTGTGTGTGCGTGCGTGTGTGTTGGTATTCACATCAGAGCAAATGACTAGTATCTGGATTGTCTCATCAATTCCATATTTCAGTTCTTGAAAGAGCAGGAGGTAATCTTATTACCAAGATTAAGTCACTCAAGTTCTCTATCCTCTTAGTTCATGGGAGTAATATTTAAGGCCCTTCATTTGCAAGGTTATTTTGAGCAAAATCTATGTAGAGCAAGTGGCCCTCCACACTGGGTCAGCAGCTTCAACATCACTTGGCAGCTTGTTAGAATGCAAATTCCTGGGCCCCACTCCACTCCTACTGAGTCTTATCACAGGGTGTGAGGCCCAGTAACCTCTGTATCAACAAGAAACCCCCTCCAGGTGATTCTGGCGCTCCTGAAGGTTGAGGACCTCTGGTGTAGGGCATCCACCACAGCACCCAAAGCGGTCAATTTTCAGTGAATGCTAACAAGTTTGGTCAAAGGTCACAGAGCTAGTTCATGGAAAGCCTAGACCTTACTTGGTCTCTGGCCCTACTGAATAACTTTTTTCACCAACTGGAGTCTTATCTCCAAGGATCAAGAGCTGCAAGTTCAGATATTTGTATTAAATAGATCACCTGAAAATATTCAAGTTTAGGGCTTGGAAGAATAACAGAGGTGAGCCTTAGGCCTGTGAAGCACCATGGACAATTCTTAGCTTGTCATTTAAGACTCTTGTAGGTTGAGGCTGGGAGGCTGACCAAGTCCAATGTACACATGGCATTCTTAGAGATGCACATGTCTGTGTATACAGCCCCTCGAACATAGCAGTTGCTAAGGGTCCATTATCCGCGAGTGGGTTAAATCTTTACTGCAGTTGTCAGGCTGGCTTACATTGGGTTTTTTATATTACAGATAGCTTTGGGAACAGAAATCTTAATTATAACAACATTAAAGTAAACAAACAAAAAACCAAATCAATAATAGTCATATCTCTCTCAAAGAACTGTTCGTTTCTCACTTTCCATTGTTTAGCTCTTTGTAGACAAATCTTCATCTCATCCCATCCACAGTGAACTCCCAGTTTTGTGCTCTTCTTTTTCACTGACTTTATCATAAATATTTTCTGTGATGTTCCCTAGTCTTCATAATTGTCATTGTGATGTGGCTGGAAAAGATTGCCTCAAACTGAGATAACGGGATTTAATTGTAGATATTTATCTGGCTACCACTATTTCCTAAGTAACTGTGTTGTGGCTACTTTTCTATAAGTCAAATTTTCTTCTTGTTGATGTTTTTCTTTAGATTAACTTCCTAGAAGTGGAATTACAGCAAAAGAGAGTATAAACACATCTGACTACTGGAGCGATAAGAAAGATGTTTCCCAAAAAAGCGACCATTTCTTTGTTAGTGGCAATGTATAAAGACGCTTGTTTTATAAAAAGTAGTCCTCAGCATTGGGTGTCATTATTCAACTCCCCTCCAACTTTTTTTTTTTTTTGCCAGTTTAGTGAGCATGTAAGTTTACCCTGTTATCGTTGCAATTTTCCTTTTTGTAAATCCTATATCCCTTCTTCCTTCCAAAGACATCTGGTCAAACGGGCTTCAGAGAGAACTCATTTCAATTAGGGTGTACGTGTATGTGTGTGCATGCTGTGTAGCTATGGTTCTTTGTATCTGGATACATATAAGAGTCCGAGTATCTGACCGTCTCTGTGTGTGCATCCGCTTCCATGTTTATGCCTCGAAGAACAGACGTGTTGTGGACTGTATATGTCTGGGGTTCTGCTGCGGACCTTGTTTCTGAGCATGTATTCCTTGGAGTATGCTCATGTGTATGTGTGAATAAACTGTAGCGTGGAATCGTGGAGAAGATGCAAGTAATGAAATCAAACACAGACCACTTGTGGCTTAACACAGTTCTCTCATCTGTACCTTCCTGCATAGCTCTGCTAACATAGGGAACCAATTAATGAATTCCAAATAACAGTGAAATGTTTAGAAGAGTTGGGACGATTTGGAAAAAAGTGGACAGATCCTACAAGCCTCTAGTTTTCATGCAGAAAATAAATAAAGCTTCAGTGGGCTGGGACTTTGAAAACCATTTATCAAATGAGTGATACTGGGCAGTGATACATACCACCAATAAAAACCCCCGCCCATGCCTCCTTGCTCTGTTCTCTGAGTCTAAAATGAAGATCGGAGCAAAGGATGCTTGTGAAAGTTAAATAAGATGATGCTCATAGAAGGTGCTCAGAAGACGTGGTCCCCTGTAGGAAAAGGAGTGGAGGGGACCCAAGTCCCAGGCCTAGGGCCCCAGTCTCTTCTCAGACTCTGAAATAGACAATGACGATTCCTAATTGTAAGTGTTGCCAAAGGTCTTCCCAAAATACCTTAACCAGAGCTAAAAATCTCAAACGTCATTGCTAAATACATGTAGTTTGGAGGTAGACCAAACTCTTCAAACCATGGAGTTCATGATGAAAAAATAGTCAAAGGTCCTCATGGGGTAGAGGGAGCTGGAAATCACTGACACAAATCTGTAGATTTCAAACTTCTAAAAAAAAAACAATAGAACCACCCACCCCCAACCCTGTCAACACACACACACACTTTTATCCAAACAACTTTTACGGGGAACCCCAAGCTATGCAACAGATGGGGGCAGGGGCAGAGGCAGAGGATAGATGGGCCTGCCTACTCCTCTCTGGAATCTGACGAGGGGCTCCTGGGACACGTCCACACACCCTGGAGCCCCCCAGGTGAAAACCATGTATCTAGATAACCCCAGAGTCCCGGCCAGCACTGCCACTCTCTAAGGCTAAACCGCAGTTTCCAAGCAGTAACAGACCGGCTAATGTTTTCTGAGAGCTTCCTATAATCCAGGATCTGTGCTTAGCTCCTGACACATGCTATCTTATATTGGCCTCACATGTTCTCCAGGAGGAAGACCCTAGTAGTACTCTTAGGATCTCCATTCTCAGCTGAGGAAGATAAGGCCCAATGCAAGGATACTGGGCATTATAAGAAAAGTGTCCAAGTTCATTCAGCTTGAACATCATGGAGCCAAGAAGCAAACCTAGATAGTCTGGGTCTCGAATCTGGGTTCTTAACCCAGCCTGTAAAGCCTCCCAGTTTTGAGGGTTAAGTAGCATCTTTGTGAGTTAAAGTTCCCAATTCCCCATCAATTGACATTGTAACGCCATTTTTAGTTTTGGGGTTTTTTTTGTTTGCTTGTTTTGTTTTCTTTTGCTTTGTTTTTAAGAAGAGGTATGGGAGTGACCCCCAATTCACCTCAATCTCTTATCTAAAAGAGATTGTGATCAGGCCAAGAGTAGAGCTCAGAGTTACTGTCTAACTTGAGGATCAAGCCATTGACTTTGACAGCAACCATGGCTGCTGGGAAGATTGTTCCTGCAAGTATTTTTTGATGACAGGACAAGGTGGGAATGGAAACAGAGAGTAGCATCTGATACCTCTCAGGGCTTTAAAACCCGCCTTATTGGAGTCCCCTGGTGGCACAGTGGTTAAGAATCCATCTGCCAATGTAGGGGACACAGGTTCGAGCCCTGGTCTGGGAAGATCCCACATGCTGTGGAGTAACTAAGCCCGTGCACCACAACGATTGAGCCTACGCTCTAGAGCCTGCGAGCCAAAACTGCTGAGCCCATGTGCTGCAACTACTGAAGCCCATGCGCCTGGAGCCCATGCTCTGCAACCAGAGAAGCCACCGCAATAAGCCCACGAAGTGTAGCCCCTGCTCGCATGCAGCAATGAAGACCCAACGCAGCCCAAAATCAATCAATCAAAAAAAAAAAAAACACCCGCCTTATTTACCAGGCACTACACTCCAGTGACGTAGACAGGATTATCCCCATTTCATGATGGCAAAACTGAAGCTCAGAGAAAATCTGCTGGAGGTCCCCTAGGTCAGAAGCGTCAGAGCCTGGATTTGAACCCAGCACTCTCTGACCTTCCATCACTCTACACGAGACCTTGGGAAGAGTGGGTCCTTGCCCTTCTTCAGAGCCTTCCTCAAAGCCTTCCTTCTTTGCCTGCTTCCACCATAGCCCTTGTCACCAGCCATGCCAATACTTGTTGCCACTTCTGCCTCTTTTACTACCCAGAGAGCCTTGGTGGTAGAGTGTGAGTACACACAGGGCCCTCTGTGAAGGTCTGCTAGGGAATGAACAGCCCAGTCCAAGTAACCCAGACCTCCGAGGAGATGAGAACCACTCCTCCACGAAGGAAGGATCTTAGATTACAGGAGAACACCACTGGACTGCCCAGCACCACTGGACTCCAAGCACTGAGAACCCCTCCAGCCCCTGGAAATTCACACTTCCTCCCTCCCACACATGGTGGCCTTCTTTGGTCTCTGGGAAATTCCAGGGCAACTTTTGACTTCTAAGTGGGTGCCCAGGAGCCAAATTTTCCCCCAAAGTTGAGTGTGTGATGGGGTATTCAAATTCTCCCAGCAAGAAGGACTCTTGTCTGTCTTTCCCTCTGCTACAGGACCAAATATCGCACACGACAGTGTGTTTAAGAACCTGGGATCTGGAGTCCGCCAGACATGGGTTTGAGTCATGGCTCTGCCTAGCTCTGCGATTTGGGGTAAATTAACCTCCTTAACCTCCCTGAGCCTCCAAGAGGAAACAGTTAGTAACTAACCGTGACCACACAGTGATGTTTTGAGACTCAAATAAGATAATGCACAGAAAATGCTTAGCACAGGGCCTGGTTCAGAGCAGGTGCTCAAAAGGAGTGGAGCCTTGAAATTGAGCCCTGCCCTCTCTCAGAGGCTCTGAGCGGCTGGTAAAGGAGGAGCCGGTGGTCAGAGTGGAGCAGGGAGAAGCTCACCTGTGGGAGGGGGGAATGGGGACAGGAAGGGAAGCCCAATGCTGAGTCAGTGGGAGCCACGGAGGGCACAGTGACTCAGACAGATGTTCTCACTCAAAGAACCTGCCCCAATATTAACCACAGGAAGCAGATAGGAGTTCAGGCAGTAGGGCCTTTCCATGGTAGAAACCCACGGGCAGTGTGCTAGGGAGGTGGAAAGGGGACACCAGGGTGGGCAGGGAGGGGAGAAGATTAAACTTCAGGCTGTAAAACAGAGAGCGAGACACAGGGTACAGTCTCTCCCACAGCCCCTCGGAGCGAGGTCCAGGAAGATGAAAAGGGCAAGCTGCCTGGGACCAGGAACAAGCAGCTCCAACTTCAGTAGAACACCCTCTTTCCTGTAATCTAAAATCCTTCCTTCGTGGGCTGAGATCGGAGAACCATAGCTGAAGCCTAGAAAGAAAAGAAAGGAACTCGGGTTGACTGAGCCCCTACCCTGCGCCCAGGGCCAGAACTTTATAATGAGCTTTATCTCTAGATACTTCTCTTGTGTCCACACAACCCAACACTGCAGGGCAGCACCCCCGTTGCATATCTAGGGGCCCAGGTGAGAGAGACGGCACCAGCTAGACGTGGCAAAGTGGGGCTTCAAACCCAGACCTATATGGCTCTCTCAAACCTGTGCTTTTCCTTTCAGAAAGGCAGCACCATTCTTCAGCACTGAAGCTGTCGGTCCTGGGTTCAAGTTGACACTTCTGTCAACCACTAGGTATGTTAACTCGGATCAGTCACTCATCTCTCTGGGCCTCAGTTTCCCTGGCTATAAACCAAAGAGAGTAGTGGTACCCACTGCATAGGGTGTGGTGAGGATTGAAGGAGTTCAAGCCAAGCCTGGTACAGAGTCAGTGCTCCATTTATGTCGACTGTGGAGCTTGTGCTCTTCTCAATAAAGCCACTCCCCAGGAGAGTGGAAGAAAGCACGGCTGCCCCCACCCCATGTAGGCTGCAAAGGAGAGAGCCCTGGGCTTGGGGGCTAAGGACATGATTTCAGAGACCAGTCCTACACGTTACCCGGGGTGTCACCTTGGACAAGTCACTGGACGTCTCTGAACTTCAGTGTCCTCACCTCTAGAATGAGAATAGTGAGGCTACCAACTGTGCAGGGTAATGGTGTCATGCCGGGTAGGTGACAGCCCCTAGCATGGTCTAGAGGAGAGCAGAGACCAGGAGGCAGGGACTGGAATTGCCCTGTGGTGGAGACTGATGAGCTGTGGGCAGTAAGAAAGAGAGGGGAAGGGGCGTGGAGGAAGGTTCAGATGCCCAAAAAGATCCAAACCCTACTGCCAAACCAAGGTGGGCATTTCCCAGCCACAGAGAGAGATTATGATATTCACGGAGCAAAGATGGATGGGAACATTACAGGACTGGGGTCCTTACCCTTTTCTGTCATCTTCTGTGGAAGATGGCCACCAAGAAACTTACTGTCCACAGAGACCTTCACGCTGTGCAACCCAGGGGAAGCTGCTCACCCACTCTGTTCCTTCTCTTTTTGGTGTCTGCGCTAGGAGAATGATGTTCACAAAGCTCGTGATTGGGAGGGATGAGAATGAGGAGGAATAAACTAATGGAAAGGAAAGACGTAGAAGACCTCAGCAAAGAACCCCTCCCCCCCCCCCCCCCCCCCGCCAGGGCATTCAGTGGTATCTCCCTTCCTTCGGTCCCTGGCTGGGAGATGGAGGCCTGAGGAAGTCACAGGAAGGTGTGGCAGAGGAGGACCAAGCCACAGAGACCAAAATTAGCAACAAGCTGGGGCAGGGAAACCCTGTGTGGGTGCAGCTCTAAGGGAGGCAAAGCTCCAGCAGGGGAAGGTGGGTGTGGACTGCTGTTCCCTCCCAGCTTCCACGGGGTCAAAGTGGAACCAGCATGGGCTGGGGCTGGGGGGCGGGCCGGGGGAGTAGGGCATGAAAGATCCGGGATCATATTCCAGCTGTGTCTGTGTGAGATCGTCTATTTGACAAAGGTGTACTGAATACTGTTTATACCCAAGTCACTATTCTAGAAGCTAGTCAAGGGTATGACAGGAAGAAGCCCAAGCGCCTGACCTCAGAGAACTTCAAGGAGAAGAGAGATGCAAGGCAAAACCTAACCATGGTCCAAGGGCGAGACCAGTGAAATGCCATGAGGAGTTCAGAGGACAGAGCTGGGAAGGGAGAGAGATCCAGGTCAACCATCTGAGCCAGAGCTATGAGCATCACAGTTGGAAAGGACCTTAGCGGTTTTCTGATTCAAACGTCTCATTTTCCAGATTAGGAAACTGAGACCCGGGGAAAGGGAATTCTTTGCATGAAGTCATGTAACGTACTGGCATCAGCAGAGCCAGCTGAGGACCTAGGTATCCTGACTCCTCAGGCCCATCCCCAGCACTATCATGGTTCCATTTACACCCCTGACCAAGGCTGACAGGTGATCTAGCAAACGGAGCTCAGGTAGCCCAGGACAAATTCATTGTCAGAACCGTAAGAACTCAACATACTCAACCATGGTCTTCAGCTTCAGGTAAGATTCAATTCAGCTGCACAAAGAAACCCAAAACATTCCGAGCTTTTGCAGCCTAGTTTTTAATCTCTCAGGTGGAAGTCTGGAGGCCTGAGGTCCAGGCTATAAGAAAGCTCTGATCCACAAGGTTGCCAGGGACCCAGGCTCACTCCAGCACCCTCTTTCCATCCCTAAGTTGCGGCCTTGGTCCTACAGCCTCGAGTGAGGGCACCTGCACTCCCGGCAGCAGGGCAGGATGAAGAAGAGGGGGCAGACCTTGTCTTTCAACAAGGGTTCCTGGAGGCTGTCACATGACACATCACTTTACAGTCTCCAGTGGGAGGCTGGAAAATAATTTCTTTTATTGTGGTACGCGGGCCTCTCACTGTTGTGGCCTCTCCCGTTGCGGAGCACAGGCTCTGGACGCGCAGGCTCAGTTACAGTGAAGGATAAAAATAGCTAAATGTATACATGGGCGGACCTCATTTTATTGCACTTTGCAGATATTGCAGTCTTTACAAATTCAAAGTTTGTGGCAACCCTGCATTCTCAGATGATGATAAGCATTTTTCAGCAATACAGTATTTTTATTTTTTTATTTATTTTTGCAGTACGCGGGCCTCTCACTGCTGTGGCCTCTCCCGTTGCAGAGCACAGGCTCCGGACACGCAGGCTCAGCGGCCATGGCTCACGGGCCCAGCAGCTCCGCGGCATATGGGATCCTCCCGGACCGGGGCACGAACCCGCGTCTCCTGCATCGGCAGGCGGACACTCAACCACGGCACCACCAGGGAAGCCCCAGCAATACAGTATTTTTAAATTAAGGTATGTAGACTATTTTTTTAGACATAATACTATTGCACATTTAATAGACTACAGTATAGTATAGACAACTTTTATATGCACTGAAAACACAACAACAAAAAACTTCATGACACTTCATCGCAGTGGTCTGGAACTGAAGTGCACTATCTCTGTGGTACACCTGTACAGGCTTTTTACCAAGTTTTCAACTCTGGGAAAATTTCTAGCCTCATCTTTCTGGAGACTTAAGCAACTTTCAAACTTTATCCATTTAGAAAATCTTCACCACAATTTTCTAAAGGCACAACCTTACCTACCCTGAGGTTAGAACACAGAGGGGCCTTTTAACCCATTGTTTGTGTGTGGTCACTAGTATTCAGATGAAGCCTCCAGGGCAGCAGAGTAGGTTTGCCAAATGCATAGCAAATTTTTCTAGGCTATAAAAGCTTGAGGAAGACCAACTTCGTCTAAACAGAGAATCACTTCTCACTCAAACCTAGTTTACCTGCTTACCTCCCATGATGTACTGGCAAGTGTTTGCGATGGATTCCATGACTTCCTTCCACAGAAGCATTGGGTGGCTGATGATACACTGAGGCCAAATAACCAATGTGGCAGATGAGCTCATCCAACAGAGTTGGCTCAATAAGATCTGTCTCCTCAGAGATCAGTGGCTTCTCAGACAAGACTACTTCTTTGGCTATGACAGGATCAGTTGAGAGAAGGCGCCAATAAATAGAGCCCCGGTCTCGAAGGTCAGGATTATCAGAATCCTAATGAAAAGGCAATGGCAAGAAGGTTTAAATGTAACCTTTCTCCATACAGAAAGCCAAACTGCTGGATTTATTATCAAGGCAATGCTTAAGTGATTTACGCAGAGTTGGCCGTTAAGAAGATATTTAGACTCAATATATTGTTAATAGAGCCATAATTCTGTAATCTCTAATGTTTCCAAGAATTTAAATATAAATTGAAGTGGGTTAGTTCTAAGACTCAAATTCAAAATGAAATTGGGAAAAGGAAAATAAAGTTTAAGCCAGTAAAAATCAACTGCTTACGATGGCCTCAGGACATAAAAATAATGTTTTTAACTGCTTTAATATTAGCAGGATTATTCATGAAACACATCTTACATATATTTCACCCATACCTTCTTTCTTCATTCAAATATTTATTAACTATCTCCTATGGAGACACTGGCCAGGCCCTGGAAATAAAGAGACAACAACACAGTGCCTGACTTCAATGAGCTCAAAGAATATTAATTATTACAATATAGTATGAGAGGTACTATTACCTAAATAATAAAAAAAACTGTTCAAGAGAGAACATAACGAAGTGCTTCTAAAAGGGGTGACACTTGAATTTAGTGGTCTCGTTTTTTTTTGTGGCTGTTTAAAAATAATTTTATACATGGTCATGGCTAAGAAAAATTTATTATCAATGACACATCACAATTTAGAAATGTATAATATAAAAATAAGTCTCCCCCTATCATCCAACCCTACCCCACCTTAACTCCCCATCCCCCAAATAGCCATATTAACAGTGCACTATATATCTTACCAGAGAGCTCCCACACATATATATTTATTTTATACAAAACCAGTTTCATAGTATATATACTGCTCCTCAAGCTGCTTTCCATATTGGAACATACAGCTGCCATTTTCCACTGTATATGCAGCACTGCATCATTATTTACTAGTGTCCTATTGATGAACATTTAGGCTGTTGCCTCTTTCTCCCTCCTTCCTACTATTTATTTTTGCAATCATTATAAAGTGGCAATAAATATCCTGGTATCCACCTCTCAGAATGTCTATATAGTGGCATTCATTTACGCATGAATTGTTCCAGTGGTATCATGTTATTAAAGGCAACAATCAGTCCCATTTCAATTTCTGTATTTAAAACACATACAAAAATATTTTCTTTAAACTAGGCCAGGGTTTTTCCCATGAGTTTCTACATAAGCAGATGAACTGGTTTATAATTTAGCCATTTAAGGCACGTATCATTCAGCTCAACACCAGAAGTGACCCTGATGGTTTTATATACATTTTCTTAATCATGTATTATTTAATTTGCACTCAAAATGCAGTGCTGGTAAAAAACAAAAAAGCATAAAGAACACTGAGATACAAGTTAATACAGTATAAAAATGGTAAATTTTACCTCAAGATAATCTTTATCACATTCATAGGTTGCATTATTCTAATAGAAATGCACATATATACATGTATTATTCATATCAAAATGTTTGTAGCATTTGAAATGCCAGGGTTAAAAAAAGGGAACAGTGATACTATCCAATTTAAATGAGTTTGTTTTGTTGCTTGTTGGGAGGGGGGCTAATTTGCTCCTGAGGAAGTGTTTATAAATAGCAGCCTGAAACCTCCTCACTTAGATTTTCATTTGGAAACAAAGCGTGAATATTATGAAACATAAACAAGTTCATTTTTTAAAAGAGCAGAATACAACTTTCTCCAAGTATCACATCAGGAAAGCAATCCCCTGTCCAGCTTTTATTGATATTTAAATTAAAAGTTAAATTTTAATCTGTATATTCAGTCCCCAAAGCATGTCATTTAAAATTTGTAGACTATGCTTTTTACTACACAATGAACACTACACATCACTTAACTGGGAAAACTAAATTTGCCTTTATATAGTAGTAAAGTTGTTAAACATATTAAAATAAACTACGTAATACAGCTTAATAATATACTTATCAAAATATTTTTTTTTTACTTCAAACTATTTCTCTCATATAGCTGGTACATATTTAACCAAATGGCCAAAAAAAAAAAAAAATTCCTGTCGAGATTCGCAAAATATATACTTCTGTGAAAATAGCTTGAGTCCCCCCACAAATTCAAAACACTGCAACAGGACAAACTTCTGGAGACAGAATCACTGGATCAAAGGGTATACGTACTGTAAATCTTAACAGAAAAATTTAGTCCTATGAGAAATGAGAAAATGAGTGCATGTTTTCCAGGACTAGAAGTGAAGAGTGGGCAAGGATCTCCACTGTCCAAATTCAGTTATCCTGAGGGGTGATCTGTTAGGACTACTATCAGCTGGCCTTCACTGCCTCACTAATTCACATGGAGACCAAGATAAATCAGGCCCAGTCAAAGCTAATGACAAGAAAATAGAAACTTTTTATGATTTTAAGGTGCCATTATGTGTTTGGTGACTCAGAAAATTTGGTTTCGGATCTACTGTACTGCTAGTCTTATAAGGCCCCCATAAGGATCTCGAGAAAATAGTGTATTTCCCAAAATTTGAGAGCTTCCTAAACAATTCTTACCAGGCAAGCTCTGAAACAGTAATTCTTAAACTATAATGTGCATCAACATTTTAACACACCAGGAAAGCCACTGAAAGTGCAGATTCCAGACTTTCTGATTCATTATGTCAGAAGTGGGGCCCAGGAACTTTTATTTTTAACAAGCAGCACAGGTGATTTTGATGATGACGGTCTCTTGTTCACAGATGGAAAAACTAAGGTGAAAACTTCTTTTCCATGTACTAAAAATAGTAATTACTAAAGTTTGGACACTTCTATGAGTATTCTTTACTAATTCCTCTAAGACTATCAAAGCGAAAAGACAAATCTTTGAAATAAAGCCACGGATTCAAGGGTTGGTTTTCTTTTCCCCTAATTTTATATATATATATATATATATATATATATATATTTTTTTTTTTTTTTTTTTTTTTTTTTTTCCTAACCTGTTGATCTCTGTCATTTAACTGGGGCGTTCAGACACATTTAATGTACTTATTGATATGGTTAGGTTTGGAACTGTTGTCATTTCTTTTTTATTTGTCGTATCTGTTCTCTGCTCCCCTTTTATTCTTTTTTCTTTATTGCTGTTGTTTTTATAAATTTATTATTTTTTGGTGCATTGAGTCTTCGTTGTTGGGTCTTCATTGCTGTGCGTGGGCTTTCTCTAGTTGCCGCGAGTGGGGGCTACTCTTCGTTGCGGTGCGTGGGCTTCTCATTGCCGTAGCTTCTCCCGTTGCAGAGCTTGGGCTCTAGGTGCATAGGCTTCAGTAGTTGTGGCACGTGGGCTCAGTAGTTGTGGCATGTGGGCTCAGTAGTTGTGGCCCACGGGCTTCAGAGCACTCAGCAGCTGTGGCACACGGGCTTAGTTGCTCCGTGGCATGTGGGATCCTCCCGGACCAGGGCTCAAACCTGTGTGCCCTGCATTGGCAGGCGGACTCTCGTCCACTGCACCACCAGGGAAGTCCCATAATATTTCTAATCATACCACCATTTTATTTAAAATGAGAAGCACAAAGATTTCACATATACGCCACTGAATCCTCAGCACAGATAAACAACACGATTAAGTCTACTATAAAGACAGAACAGTAGTATGACAGAGAAATTTGCCCAGTCACGTCCTGAACCAGTGGATGTAGCAGAAACAGAACCCCACCACCCAATTCAAATTAACGTAACTCAGCAGATCATGCTGCCCTCAACTTAAAAATTTATGGCTGGTAACATAAATATTAAATTAGGTTCTTATTTCACGAACTTGAGAAAAAAATTCCAGAGGAAAATTCCAGTGGAAAAGACTTATATAAATGTGCTTATTCTATTATGCTAATGCCTCAGATTTCATTAATTGGACAGAAAAGGCAAGTCTAGAGAAACTTTTTTAATTATTTATAGCCAAATATGAAATAATCATCCACAATAATCTTAAAACCTCTAAGTTCACTTATTTATACTGGCTTATACACAACAATGCTTCAGGCAGGGAAGACAGGAAATGCGTATTCTCAAAAGTCATTCTTAACTTTCAGACTTGAGAAGCAGCATTAACAGAGTAGAAAAGGGCAAAGACTCTGGAGCCAGGCTACTTGGGTTTGAGTCCCAGTTCCACCCCATACTAACTGGGCCGGCCTCTCTATGTCTCAGTTTCCTCACCTATGAAATGGGAAGAGTAACAGTATTAACCCTTACTGAAAGCCTGGCACATAGTAAGCACTATACAGATGACTGTTGTTACTAAGATTCTCTACTAGTCCTTGTACAGAAAATCTAGAATTAGGAACGTCTGATGGTTTATTTATACCCTGCCGTGTTCTAGAAAAGGATTTAGCAAAGCTTATAAAAATACATCTAAGGCTAGAGAACATAAATTAGAAGCAAAGGCAGAAAAACGCAAGCCACGATGACCCACACATTTTCTACGGGAGATCCTTAAATTTGATTCTAAGGTTTCAAACATCTGACATGGAAAACAAGTCTAGTCAGATAAGCCATTCAGAGGGGCAGTTAATTACATACTAATGCATAAGAGAATCCAAAACTGGTTAGGAATTTTTTTATGGGGTTTCATAGAGAAAAAAATATATAATGGAATAAATACTTTGATAACAGATCTAAAGAGGATAGTTTCTCATGACAACCCTTACTACAGGATGATGATATTAGTGTAATTCAGTAAAAACAATTCTAATAAGGGTCAAATACAATGCAGTCTAGATCCCCAGCTCTCTACTAATCTGGCTTGATTCAGTGGTAAATTTCAACATCTATAAGAACATAGGGAATCCTCCCTAAACACTTTATCTCAGGCAAATACTGTAATAAGAGTGAGTTTGAACTCTGACAAGAACCTAAAACACAGCTCTCCTATGCTGCCTGTTAAATACAGATACAGAGGCCTTAAGAGACAATGGAGGTGAAGGCAGGGTTCAGAACTTGTGAATACAATAGAATCTACCAAGACACTCACTTGATTATGAGGGTAGCCTTATCTATTCAGAAGTGAGTAGACAGGATTTCCCTGGTGGCACAGTGGTTAGAATCTGCCTGCCAATGCAGGGGACACAGGTTCGAGCCCTGGTCTGGGAAAATCCCACATGCCACGGAGCAACTAAGCCCGTGTGCCACAATTACTGAAGCCCACGTGCCACAAGTACTGGAGTCCGTGCTCCGCAACAAGAGAAGCCACTGCAATGAGAAGCCTGCGTACCACAATGAAGAGTAGCCCCTACTCGCTGCAGCTAGAAAAAGCCCGTGTGCAGCCAAAAGTAAATAAATAATTAAATTTAAAAAGTGAGTAGACAAGGAGCAAAGCCAAAATTCTTTTTAGAAAATTGTTCTAACTCCATCTTAACAGAGATACAAATGGGTAATAAAGGGTCTAGACTAGGAAACCTAGAATGCTCAATATAGATAATATTAAATAACCATTGCCTTGATGGTTATGGAAATCGCTTTGCTTCAGGCAAAAGGAAGTTTTAGAAAAAACACTTCAAAGAGCTCTAACAAATAAATTTTAAGAGATGTAAAATTAATGATAGGAAAGGTATATCTATTTTCCAAGGTGGATGAATGTCAAGTGGCCTCTCAGCAGTTAAGATGGTTTTGACTATTCCACACATACATAAACACAGAATCTTCAATTTGGCTGAGGCATGAATCTGTCACACAATGTAAGCCGAGACAGTCTCTTACCTGCCGAGTGATTCTAGGTCACCACCCAGCACTCCCATCTCTACATTTTCTCTTTCCTTATTTTCTACTTCTTGTGGTAACTTTCATGGAGAGCCAGATATTGCTGATGCTTTGAAATGTGGCCGTCAGGGGAGAGTTAAAACTTGAGATACTTTAATAAACAGAAATCCCATGATTCTTGAAGAAAATGAGACTTCTGAGAAAGCTAAGAGACTGTATAAATATGTATTTATCTGTGTTTAGGGAGTTTTCTGAAGTGTTAATACATAGGCCTCATTAAAGTCAAGTTTACTATATTACCATCTAGAATAAACACAAGACTTCTTTGAATCTGGTTAATTTATACAGAGCTCTTTCTTTCATACAAAGGAGAGAGGCTCCAGGGCCTGTAGCAAGACAGAAATGAACTTCAAGGCCCTAAGATGAAGTCAAATACATGGCTAATTTAATGGCAATCACCCTACAGAGTCTGTAATAAGCACTACATGATTAAGAAGGGGCAATTTCTATTCAAAATGGCCCCCTGTAGATGACCTATTAAACATTAACGTGAAAATTAACGTCTAACCTAAACTACTTTGATTCAGAAGATGACCAATTTCTGCTCTTAGTGCCAAGACATGCCTCATCAGTGATGGACAACCTCCCAGTCCACTTTTCATGGACAGATGGTGAGCCATGGCCTGCCCTTGACTCCACATACTCATATGGATGCGTCTTCACACTAACCATAATGGGGTCAAGTGAAGGTTTAGAGACTTGGGGAAATAGCACATTAAAAACTTCACTCATAATTTGTTGGAGAAATGGAGAAGACTGAGAGGTACAAGGGGTGGAGTGGGACACCACTATTTTCTGTGAAGTGAATTTTCTGACATCCTTTAACTCAACTACTGTTGGTCAACTGCTCCTTAAAAGATAATCAAGTGATAATTCTCAGTAATGTTTACATGCATCAGTAATCAGACAAGACAATTATCTTAATTTTTAGTTCAGGTCTTCTTCACATTTGAGTTCATTGATTGTAAAACATCTGTACTTGAATCAAGTGTCAGAAAGTAGTCTTTGACTCTAGCAGTTTTCTTGGCTGTATTTTTTTCAGAGTTGTATAGCATATTCTATAAACAACTTATTTAATAATGTTGTCTGCTTTATAGTATTCCATTAAGTATTCAAATGCCTTATCTGCCCGTCGAACTTCTTTTCCTTAAAATGGATTCCTGGCATTTCTAAAATTAAATACTGTCAGAGGAAAGAAGAACTGTGCATTTATCATGTACCAAATGATGCGCTTTGACCACTTAACAGATGATGTATTGGCAACTATTCAAGGTTCACATTTATGGTCTCAGTTTGGAACTGGGTTTCAAGAAGTGTACTAAGTGCACACCCCAACCGTACTAATTAATTACAGGATTTACCATATTTAGTCCTCCAATTGTGTTCATTATTGATATGAAATAAAGCTCCCCAGAGCAAAAAAAAAAAAAAGGAAAGATGACAGCTTAGAACTAGGTTAAAGAACTATAAAAGAGATCAAATGCTGTTAATATACAACTATAAAGAGATGAAAGAGGAAAATGGTAAATTGAATATCTGAATCAGATTCCATGTGTAAACACACATCATAACTCTTGACAGCCTGCTAAAGCCAGCCTGTTCTCAAATTCAATTAAGAACATTACTGGATCATGATGGACTGATCATTATACTAGTTACGTCAGAAAAAGTAATTACTTTGATTTCTGTGTATTCAGCTGGTTGCCACATTCCTGAAATCAGAACCCTCCTTAAAAGGACCAAAAATACTAAATAATTAAGGAAGCAGCATTAGCACTTTAAAAGTACTTAAAGAGAAACACAACTTATCTAGAAGGTAGAACAGCACACGAGATATTTGTCAAAGCATTTACCATCTCTACAGGGTACTTTCATCTGAAAGCTGAAATTAAGTCCCCCAGAAGGAGATACTGTGAGACTCAATGTCATTTTCACAAAGTCATGTCCTTCATTAACACTAAAGAGTCTAAGTTCAATTTTCATGAATTATCATTAAAACTGGAGTCAGTCGATTCATTTAGAAGCCATACAACCAGTTCTAATTCAGCAGAATATGTAAAAGAGGCACTGTTTTTATTTTTATAACAGAATCTAAAGACTGCACTCCTTCCGTTTAAAATCTCTGCAAATGAACCTTCTTGGAAGAAGTTTCACAATTTCCTAGAATTTAAAACAAGACAAATCAACTCCATGCTTTTTTCAGACTTCTTACCTGTGCTGCCAAACTCAAGACCTGCTGTACCAGCTCCTGCGTTTCTGATGGTTTCCTGAGAAACAGCTTCACTATGGCAGTAAGTAGAGTGAGCTGTACCTAAGCAAATGTAATTTAATAGGTAAAGTGAAAGGCATTTGCATTATTCCACACCATGAATTCCAAAGTGATATTTTCCCAAATATGACTTACTATGAGGTCTTTCTGATTTTGATTAAGAAACAAAGGTTAAAACTCAGCCAATATCCACAATAGCAGTCAAAGGTTTTCATCAACTGAAAACTCACTAGCCTCCTATCTCCAAATTGCATTTTTTGGCATCAAAAACTGCCGGTTCGTTTCTGGCCCAGAAAATCACCTGTATTTCTTAAAGTACACGCTAACATACTGATGGCAATAAAACTGGTTCCTGACCAAATCCTTTTTTACTTCCACCAAAAGCTACAACTTCCAGGGAATTAGGGAATCATTTATCATACTGAGGCAAGAGCCAAGACAGTAGAATTGTGCCAGATCACAACCAATTAAGAGTGGCATGCTAGGGCTTCCCTGGTGGCGCAGTGGTTAAGAATCCACCTGCCAATGCAGGGGACACGGGTTTGAGCCCTGGTCCAGGAAGATCCCATGTGCCGCAGAGCAACTAAGCCCATGCACCACAACTGAAGCCTGCGCGCCTAGAGCCTGTGCTCTGCAACAAGAGAAGCCACCACAATGAGAAGCCCTCGCACCTCAATGAAGAGTGGCCCCCGCTCGCGGCAACTAGAGAAAGCCTGCGCACAGCAATGGAAGACCCAATGCAGCCAAAAATAAATAAATGAAACAAATCTATTTAAAAAAAAAAGAATAAAATTTTAAAAATAATAATTAAAAAAAAAAAGAGTTGCCTGCCGAACCACGAGACTACTGGCTGGTATATGTTCCTTGTAGGGCCTATTAAAATTACTATGATAGATTACACACATGAACTTCAATTTGCAGTGAGTACAGATGCCGGGGAAAAAGCTTTAATAATTTATCTGCTTCTCTGGGCCTTTGACTCGAAGGTCTCTCAGTTTTGGTAGAAGACAGACAGAAGATGGGAAGGAGTCTAACCATCCACAAAGAATCTTTTCAAACTGCACATGCCAGCCTTCACCCCAGACAGAAACCCCAGCTGCAACTGAGCCACAACCATTACTAACAGCAATGGGTAATCATCTTTAGGTGACAGAAAATTAAAAAGTAATAACTACTGCTCTAAGTCAGTAGTTGTCAAAGTGTGGTTCTGGACCAGCAGCAGCAAGAGCATCACCACCCTCAACCTTGTAAGAAATGAACATGCTTAGGCCCATCTCAGACCTACTGACTCAGAAACTCTAGGGGTGGGGCCCAGCAACCTGTCCTTTAACACAGGTTAAACACCAGTGCTTAGGTGCTTCTAGCCTCATTAAAGTTTGAGAACCACTGTCTAAATTAGGCAGGCTTGTTCCAACAGAAGTTAGCACAACTGAAAAAGGTCACCCCTTTTGGGGAGAAAAATGAACATACTGTATGTGTATATAAATTTGCACACATGAAACTGCCTAACCTTTACCTTTCCTGAAGTCGTCCCCAAAACATCTAATACATTAAGATATAGATGGGAACTTACCTGGGTGCTATCATCATGAAAACCTTCCAGGAAGCTCTCTAGTAACTCATCTGCATTGTCAATTCTTTCAGCATATTCTCCCACAATCCAACTCATAGCTGCTCGAGCGTCTGGCTCATCCAGTGAGTCTAAGTTCTCACACAAAGTGGCAATGATACTTTCATATCTGATATAACAAAATGGACTATGGTTACTGAAGGCAAAACTGAGAAGTGTATTTAACAATGAAGCCTACAAAGCAAAAAACCATGGACGAGGTACCCTAAACCACCACCAAACTACAAAGACTTTTAGCCAAGAGAATGTACAGGCTTTAAAGCCAGAAAATTATAAACGTCTTCAATTTTCCTTCAATTATGTTTTAATAACTAGACCATAAACCTTTATAAAAGCTTATCAGATATTCTTTTCACAAGGAAAAACCTATGGTTTAAGATAATACCACTACCTTACATTTCTCACAGTCTTTCTCATAACTAGATCAGAGAATTTTCCTATTACTTCATTTTACCTTCATCGTAGAGGAACAGAAATTCCACTTTACTATTAGGAAAATGGAGTCAGACAGCAATAGCATCCAGAAACAGTAATTTTGTCTCTTATCCACCTATCTCTGCTTTCTATAGAGATCTTTATGTTCTTTCCTCCCAAGGCACCCACACTAATGACCTGTTTTTCTAAAGAAATAAGCAATTCAAGTATTTATTTTCACAGGTCTATAGCTCTCATTCTTTACCATGTTAAATCCATCTCCTTGGCTAATGTGTTTTTTTTCTTTTGCGGTATACGGGCCACTTCCGTTGCGGAGCACAGGCTCCAGACGCGCAGGCTCAGCGGCCATGGCTCACGGGCCCAGCCGCTCCGCAGCATGTGGGATCTTCCCGGACCGGGGCACAAACTCGTGTCCCCTGCATCGGCAGGCGGACTCTCAACCACTGCGCCACGAGGGAAGCCCGGCTAATGTAGTTTTAAACATCAGAATGAAATTGTATAATAAATGAGATATGGACAACTGAATAATACACTTAATTGTCTGCCCTATTTCCACTGATTAAACCAGGTCCTCGATAATGCTTTCTTAAACTTAAACTATCATAATCCCTCAGTAATACAGACCAGAAATGGACACATTTCTTTACCAAGCATTAAGATATACACCTCCCCACTTAATCAAGAAGTTTAGAAACCCAACCCTCCTCTTTCCTGGGAGAGTGGTAAAAGTATATGATCCTTTTTCCAAAAATACCATCTCTAAAATTAAAAAAAATATATATATATATATAGAGAGAGAGAGAGACAGTACACATAATGCTTAATAAACCACTACCTTATTAAAATATTTCTTCTAATTCTGAGTCCACCACTAAGCTAACTAACTGTAAGTCACTTCATTTCACATTATCTTTAACGATAATCAGAAGCCTTAGCACAGTTCATCTCTATGATTATAAGGTAAAATGAGATTTAGGATGCTTGTAAGATCTGCTCTTATTTCACTCTTTTCAGGTTCCTTAATTGTTTGCCTTCAAAAGCAAATCTGAAAAAGTATTTTTGTTTCATAACTAAGAGGCCTCAATGTGAAAATTTTTGTGGAGTGAAAATGTAGATTTTGTATATCTTAATGGAAGCAGCTACAATACTTCAGAAAAGGCCTGAAACTCTGACAGTTCATTGTGGCATGTTCTATAATTTTCTACAAGTACTAGGTAACATACTAAGTGAATAGTGAAGCTGTCACCTCCCTGGCTTTTACAATAAGGTGACCATATAATTTATTATTCAAACTGAGACGTTTCTGAGAGTGAAAAGGGGCACAATTATTAATTATGCCTGGTAAGAGGCATAAAATGGATTATGCCCAGACAACGTGGAATATATGGGTATCCTTATTTAATAGTAACTTCATCACCAAAGAATCTGGCTAACTTTAATATATGTCAATTGACAATGCATATTCAGACAGAGCTTCAATTCTTCTAAAAGTGATAAAGCAGAGTGAAAAATCAGATTTTAATCCTTGTGCTAACCAACTTATATGTTTCTGATTTTTAATAAAGTATTCAATTATGACCAGTTACTTTACAAACTAATTCTTACCTAGCCAACCTCAAAGTGCCTTACTTAAACATTTCCTAAATGATCTGAGGAAGAGGGGCAGAAGTATCTGGACGTACTTGTTGGGGTATTTGCGGCAGATATAACAATCGCCTCTTGGACCACATAATTTACTTTGGTTTGGATGAGATCAAGCAATGTGCTTACACAGCGCTCTGCAGATTGCTGCTAAGAGGAACATAATGAGAAGTCAGATGATCTATCCAATAACACAACCTCAACATAAAAAATATTTTTTTTGGAACATTCAGGTGTTATCAACTAAACTAGACTAAAAGATGAGGCACTTAATTTGACCACACTATACTAGAGGCTGGGTTATCTGATGGAGATATACAGAAGTTCTAGATATACTCCAAATTTTACTCATTACAAGAAACAGTTCAAGTGAAAAAAACCATCTTGGATAGCCAGGATGACAGAAATGAGAAGAAAGCATAAGTCAAGGTAGAAGGAAAGAATAAGAATGAAAGAATAAGCCAAGCGAAGAGGTCTTTATCTGCAGTTCATGAATGAGCACAGACAGAAGGCATCTTTAAACCTCTTGAAATGAAACTGCCAAATTTCATTTGTGCACACAAGCATATTTTCCTGGGAGGTTTACAGTTTTCTTTATATTTTCAAAGTTCTCTGTGACTCAAAAAACTGTAAGAAAAATTTGCCATCTTCTGGGCTATATAACTGCAAGTCTATGGCCTTAGATAAACTGCAACTTTCCACAGCCTATGGCTCATCTATAAAATAGAATTTAATCTATTAGTCTTTCATTAATGAAGGGAATATGGAAGAATACAAGTGACAAAACTAATGTATTGAAACAATAAGTCATAGTTTTTAAAAGAAGGTTCCAGAAGAGAGATCCTAACAACCAAGAACTGATTTATCATATATTACAATGTATTATGATGGGTCATTCCATTATATGCCTCCCGATAAGATGCAATAGGAAATTCACAGCAGCATCTAAGAGGTATTCTTGCCAAAAACACTGAATATGAATATTACCAAGCCTCTAGATTTAATTTTCTAAAGGGGATGAAGGAATGAGATAAACAACATCACTAAAATACTATCAGCCAAATCTAGACTCTGGAAAATTCTACAAGCCTAATGATCTAGTCCTTTCAACAAATGGCACCCAAATAAATAAATAAAGACTTAAGAGACGTATTAACCAAATGCAATGTATAGCTAGCTCTCATTTAGATTTTGATTTGAACAAGGCAACTGTAAGAAGACATTTAGACACAATTAGGGAAAACTGAACATGGACTAGGTATTTAATGAGATTAAGAGTTACTGTTTGTTGAGTACGGTAATGATATCATTACAATTTTTTTTTTAGAGGACCTTATCTATTAGATATACACATTGGACTACTCTAATAAGATCATATCTGAGATCTGCATTAAAATATAACAGTAACCCACTCCCTTGAAGGGGGAGGGAGAGGGAGAAGATCAAATGGGAACAGCAATGTGTTGATATTTGTTCAAGATGGATGGTGGGTATATAAGAGCTCATTAATCAATTTTACCTTAGTGTATACCTAAAAATTTCTGTAATAAAATCTCTTAAAGGTACAAGTTAAACCATTCCAAGCAATATAACGAAAACAAAATTGCATCTTGAGGTTATTTATATGAGGTCATATATATGATGATTCTGTTCTCTTTTATTATTGTAGTTTTCCCATTTTTGAATTCTATTTTATTCATTTTCAACTAGTTATTTCCTGTGCTGTTATTACAACAGCAAAACAGTTGGGAAATTTTAAATATAAAAGTTATGATAAATTATAAAGCATGTAAGGGTTAAATTATCAAATTACACAGTACAAATAAAGTACTCAGCATAAGGCTTGATAGAAAGCTAACATTTACTGAATCCTTAGTTTCATTATTATAATAAAGATAAAAAAAGGTCATCTCCCATGATGCATCAATATTCAAAAACAATTAAGTCTAGGATAGTAATTTTCAAGCAAATTGTCATCTCACCTATATTGCTTTTCATTAAATTTTAAAAACATCATTAAAGCAGTATGGCAGAGGAACAAAAGTAAATATCCAATCATTGTATATACAAAGTAAGTCCAGAAACAGAGAAAGGCATAGACATATAAAATCTAGTATATGATAAAGGCAACATTTCATAACAGTAAGGAAAGGATGAATTGTTCTTGTGTTTGATCCCCACACTCTTATCTTTAACCAAACCATTGCCATTAAAGTAGAAAATAAAAGTTGAATTTTATATAATTTTGAAGTGAAGCACAATTTTCTAGGTGGTCCACTAAAGATATCATTGGGAGAGGGACTTCCCTGGTGGCTCAGTGGTTAAGAATCCAGCTGCCAATGCAGGGGACACGGGTTCGAGCCCTGGTCCAGGAAGATACCACATGCCACAGAGCAACTAAGCCCGTGACCACAACTACTGAGCCTGTGCTCTAGAGCCTGCAAGCCAAAACTACTGAAGCCCGAGCACCTAAAGCCTATGCTCCGCAACAAGAGAAGTCACCGCAAGGAGAAGCCCGTGCACCGCGACGAAGAGTAGCCCCCACTCTCTGCAACTAGAGAAAGCCCACACACAGCAACGAAGATCCAATGCAGCCCAAAATAAATAAATAAATAAATTTATTATTTTTTAAAAAAGATACCATTGAGAGAAAATGGATAGAACTCACTACATAAGGAAATGCGAACTCCTATGCATCAAGAAGTCAAATGAAATCAAAAGGAAAATAATTGGGAAAATAACTGTTAATGAAATGAAGGGGTATTAAATGAATTAATACCTTTAATTATAAAACAACTTTAAAAAATCAATGTGGAAAAGATAACACATTGAAACAAGATACACATGCCATGAAAAAGCAATTCCAAATGGCTAAGCGTAATGAAAAAAATGTCACCTCAACTAGAGATCAAAGATTTAGCTACAAGGATCCTCCTTATAACCATTATTTGGAAAAAGAGCAGAAACAACTTTAAGTAAGGTCCATACAGGAAGGGAAAGGCTAAATAATTATGAAGCAATCATCCAGTATATCTACAAACCACTAAAAATGATGTAAAATATTATCAGTAACATGGGAAAATGTCCATGTATTATAAGCAAAAAAAGCAGACTACAAAAACATAAATAAATAGCATTTGTAGAATGATCTCATTTTTGTAAAAAGCACACCTGTTTATGGAGGACTATGTAAACAAAGACTTAAAATCATGTCCACATCATCTCTGGAAGGGTAGAACAGGGGTAGGAGAAAGCAGAGTGTTCTACTTTTAACTTGTCTTTTTTTTATGATTTTATGTAGTAAATACATATGCTTTTTGTTTGCATAAGACATAAGTCAGTACCTTATCTTGAGCTATAAAAATGAGAAATGGTAAACACCAAAGAACAGAAGAGTGGGAAGTGAGGAATACCTTAACTTAGTGACTTAATCTCTCTCAAACAAAACCAAACATATAAATAAATCTCACAAACAAAATCATTTTATTTGTAAGAAAAGGAGGGCAGGGGTTTATTTCCTCCTTAAAGAAACAGGTATACACTGTAATATATACAGCTTTAAATCTGTCAATCATACCTCAATAAAGCTGGAGGTGGGGTGGAGAGTAAAATCTATTTAAAAAAACAACCAAACAAAAAAGAACAGGCAAAAGTTACTGAAAAAACAGTACCATGAAATTGCTTTTTCAGTGTTATTTATTGACTCATGGCTTATGCTTAATCTTTAACCTAACCAACTTAATATGATAAAATTATACATTTTTTTCACCTCAGGGTACTTAAAGCAACAAGGAAACACCTGTACTTACAGTCATGCTAAAAAACAACTCCAACTCTTAACACCCAAATTTTACAATAGGCCCTGTTATCTTAGCTAAGCACTAAACTAAAATTCTTTTTTTCTCATCTGTCATATCTTTGAAACCAACTACACATTAAAAAAGGGTCAGGTGCCCTGAGAGAACAGCAGCAGCTCAGTCTGGAAGCTACAGAGAAAGGCTATTACAATTCCCTCGCTGGTTCTTGCCCTTGTCCCATGGATAGGTTAGGTAAAAACAGGCAATCACTGCCTCTCCTGCCCCAATAACTGTGTCTGGACTAGGCAACTCTTTCCAACTAATAACTTTCATCATTTAACCAGTTCTAAGAAAAGTTCTTAGGCAAATCCAGGTAACTGGAAATAAGAGAACACTATCTAAAAGGCAGGATTCTTGAAGGCTGATCTTAAGCTTCCAAAGGAAGTTCATTCCGCACACACTCATATTCCCACCAGGGCACCCTGAATCAAAGGAAGAAGTGAGAGCCACCAGAAGTTCATCTCTTCCAGAAGATGATGGATAACTTTTCCATTTAGTCACAATAGACAGTACTAACAGCTGCTAGGAATCTAGATGCTTTGAGAACACTTTCTAGTAATTCCAGGGATAGAAAAATCTCTTTAACTTTGGAATGAGACTCTTTGCAAGAGCACTGTCAGAGAGGTTAGTAAGACAATGACATTCTGGCAGTGAAAAGCACAAAATGACTCTTCTGCTACCAAAACAGCTCTGAAAATTGTCTGCATTAATACCATAAGCAGGTGGCTATTCCACAATGAGAAAAGAAAAAGAAAAAAGTTAAGTAGTGGTGGTAAGTTAAGAAGTGTGGGAGTAAAAAAAAAAAAACATGTAACACATCAAGATCCAATAAACAGATTTTCCCATTTCTCAAATGGAGGAACAGAAGTATATATTAAGTATGTGAAGCAACTGAGCTGGCAGAACCAGAAGTAGAAACCAGGATTAACTGACTTCTTGCTATAACAACTACTCTACTAAACGATTTATCAGTGGTAACTATATGAAGCAGCATTCAGTAAATAAAAACAAGGAAGGCCAATTAGGAATTTGGCTTTCACAGACACTTCTCTGACACAGCATCTGTTTCCTTCTGTTCCTGTGAAGCACTGGTCATACCGTACAAATTATTTTAGTAACTATCCTTGTGAAATCATATGGTCCAATCTGACTCAAAGTAGAACTGTAGGGACTTCCCTGGTGGTGCAGTGGTTAAGAATCCGCCTGCCAATGCAGGGGACAAGGGTTGGAGCCCTGGTCCAGGAAGATCCCACATACGGCGAAGCAAATAAGCCTGTGCACCACAACTACTGAGCCTGTGCTCTAGAGCCCACAAGCCACAACTACTGAGGCCCGTGCACCTAGAGCCCGTGCTCTGCCACAAGAGAAGCCACCGAAATGAGAAGCCCCCATGCACCTCAACGAAGAGTAGCCCCCACTCACCGCGACTAGAGAAAGCCCACGCGCGGCAATGAAGACCCAACGCAGCCAATAAATAAATAAATAATTAAATAAAATGTCAAAAGAAAAAAAAAGCAGAATTGCACATAGTCTAGTAGTAAGAACAAATATGGAGCTCTGAATCCACAATATCGTTGTGCACAGAAGCCATCATTAATTGCAACAAACTTCTGAATGAGGAAAAACAGAGGCTTGGTGACTGATAAAGCAGTGCATTGTAAGTTGTAGCCCTTAATACCTACTGGAAGGCTGCAACCAAGCTAGAACCAATCTGCCCTCTAAGACCACAGAGAAGCTCTTCAAGAGGACTTCCAAGTAAAGATCAACTCCCTGCCCTAAAGCAGAAACCTGCTAGTCAACAGTCCTGCCTATGTGCACAGAAGGCCTGACAACTTTTCTGTCATCTCATTTTTAACACAGATAGGCAGCAATTTACTGTAAGTATGGTATACACTTCAATTAAAAAATCATATATAGACATGCAACCATCACCATAAAATACTCCAGATAATTAAATTCAAACTGCAGAAACAAAACCAAAAACTGTAATTCACATCACAAGAGATTTAAGAAACTATTGCAACCACAAAAAAAGGAATGCTATGAAAAAGTACCCATAACAAGAAACAGCAATGAAGGGAGGCTGTATGGAAAGACGGCTGTGCAGAACACAAGAAAGCAACCACCCAGACTGGAGTAAGGACTGGAAGGACAGAGGACTGGAAGAGAGAAGGGTCTAGAACAAAAGAAAAGTTTTATTAATTTGATATTATGCTTGAAAAGCTGGAAGAAGATAGGAGTGCAATGAAGGCACAATGAAATTAAAAAAAAAAAGACAAAGGCCATTATAAACTACAGAAAAAACAAAAGCCTTTATAAGAAAGAAAACGCAATCATTTGATTGTGTAGGCTCTACATATTTACAGGCATAATACGCACAGCAAGCTTTGCAAGACTCTAGTTGATAGAACAAGAAATAAAGGTATATTATCTCAATTTACAAAGATAATATAGGAACAAAAACCTCATGATATAACTATACAGGGGATCTATACAGAACGGTAGAAGTAGAAGTGATGGAGTATATGAACCAAGTTGCCTCTCTCATAGCGGAAAGTTAATAGACAATGTCTACAATTGGTAAATCAATAAATAGTAGCATAAGGATATTAGCGATATGGAAGTAATCAAAATAACTAAAACTAGGAACAGAGTTAAACATGATTCCCTCGGGAAAGAGAGGGACCAGGGACAGCTGTTTTTCATTAAAAATTCTTTAATATTTTAACAATGTGCTTTATTATTTTGATAAACTTAAAAATGTAAGGAAAGAGGTGAAGAGAATACCCAGAATCCCACAACGTGATCACAACTACCACGGGACACTTGCCTCCACCTTGATGGCACACCGTCCAATGGCCCGCACGGCTCTGCACACAAAGTCGACATCCACCTCTGTGGCATATTCCTTCAGTTCTGCCAGAACCTGTTAAAAATCCATGAAGTGAATAATCATTAAGGATTCTCCAACAGCAATTTCATGGCCTAGGTTTTTCTGAAGGCCATATCTTAAGATCTAAGTTTTTAGATCTTAACTTGAATCTACTTTAAGTCTGACCTGAGCAATGTTGGCTTGGGATGCCAAACAAATCATGATGTCCAATTTCTCTAGTTTCACATAGATGGGATCATTGTACGTCACAAAGAAAACTTTGATCTGCTTCAAGATTTCAGGCCTGTGGTACACAGAAACACAAGATAAGGAAGGTGAGGCATACATTGATATATCCTTCTGAGTCTGCATTAATACCTAACCTGTGCTTCTCTGCTCTCCATTCACACACTCCACTCCAGGGAAAAAAACTCACAAACTTCCTCTACGTCCCTCTAACCAGATCCATCTGGCAGACTATTTTTAAGGAGTAAAGTATATATTGCCAAGAAGAACCACTGGAAGAACAACAACCTGATCTAAATTACAGCCTGAACCATATTAAGCAGACACTAGCTATCATACAACTAAGAGTTCCTTCAGAAAAGAAACTAAATTGTAGAGCAACACCAGGCATTCATTGTAGGAACACTCTAAAATCAACTGTTAGCCTCCTGACCCTGGGCAAGTTGCTCTACCATACAGTATTTTCATTTCCATACATTAAACAGAGTTTTAACACAGTCCTCTTTAATAATGATGTTATTAAGTTTAATTCAAAATTACAAACACTTTAATCACCAATTCATTTTTTCCCAACCTTTTCTGGACGATCAGGTTGATGTTCCTCAGGGCGACGTACTGCACCTCTGGCTCCCCAGACAGCAAAGTGACAAGTGGAGGGGCCAACTTCTTCAGCAGCATATTGTAGTAGTCAGAGTCCTTGGGTAACAACTCTAGAAATTTCATTAGGACTTTTACTGCTGAAAGCACCACTGCTGAGTTGGCGTGAGATAGCCAAGGAGTTACCCGCTCACAGATACTGAGGACAGAAAATGCAAATTAGTACCTTAAATTATAATTTCTTTGCTCAATCCAATCTATAAGGTAATGTTGTCAGAGGTTCCCATGGCCCAGGTATAAAGAAATTAGAAAATCAGTTAGAAAAGTCAAAACTCCATACATAGGTAAATTTGGGATCCAACACTGCGGATGCCTCAATCCCATTAAACTACAAACAGAGCAGGGATATCAGAAGACTTTAGGAAACCAGCAATAAGGGATGTTCAAACTGGAAGGGAACTAGCCAATACCCCAAACATCTGAAGCTCACACCATTTACCTTCCTATTTTATAGTCCTCTCTCTCTCCCCATATTATGTAAGGACTCCCTGCCTCACAGCCCATTTCTCCTCAGCCTATAGGAAGTCAAATTAAGCATTCTGAGAGTTATTTCATAGTGAGAGATATCAACCAACTGTGGCTGAAGTTTCACTGTAAGATGCAGAAGGAGATGAGGTGACAGGGAAAACCACCCAACCTCTTGCATTCAGCATAATAAGGGAATCTCGGGAAGGGTGTTTGTTTGTTTGTTTGTTTTTAACAACACACCACCACTGCAATACTCTCTCAACCTCATCCCCTTCTCCTAGTCCCTGCCACCTACACTTAAATGTCTCATAAAATATAGAATATTTAGTTATCCATTGAGGGTTCTTCAGAAATTAACCTAATTTTGATAGCTCTTAGGCAATGTGAGTGGCTAGCTGACTCAGTTAAGGACACAAGGTAAGTAAGCTGTGTTTTTCTCCCTTCCTCCTGTATCTACTTGGCTGACCCCCTGACCTCCTTTAGGTATTTATACAAATGCTACCTTCTCAGGGAGACCTTTCCTGACCACCCAGCATTTGTTAGATCTCCTCCTTACTTCATCTTTCTTGTTAGCACTTATCATCATCTGACCTATTATATGCTGTATTACGTATACATATTATATATACTTCTGCCCTATCCCTCAGAATAAGTGCTCCATAAGAGCTATGATTTTTGTCTGTCCACTGCTATATCCTCAGAGCCTAGAACAATGCCTGGCATACAGCACAGGCTCAATAAATATTTGCTGAGTGAATGAGTAAGTGTGAGATGTCAATGACCAAGAGAAAATAAAATTGTATGTAAAGTTCTTTCCAGAAGATATTTGTACTTTCAGTGATGGAAAGAAACTATCAGGGTGAGCTTTGGTTAAATCCAGAAGGAACAATTTCCCAGACAAGTGAAGAGCACTTACATTATAGTAGCTCGAGCTTTAGCCGGGCAAGGAAGGTTCCTATCTACCATAATTAAAATGAAGAGCCAGGGCTTCCCTGGTGGCGCAGTGGTTGAGAGTCCGCCTACCGATGCAGAGGACATGGGTTCGTGCCCCGGTCCGGGAAGATCCCACATGCCGCGGAGCAGCTGGGTCCGTGAGCCATGGTCGCTGAGCCTGCACGTCCGGAGCCTGTGCTCTGCAACGGGACCGCAACGGGAGAGGCCACAACAGTGAGAGGCCTGCGTACCGCAAAAAAAAAAAAAAAAAAACCAAACTCAAGGCCTGTATCTGATTCTAGTGTCTGAGTACTAATCACTCTGCCGCCTGCATTTATAGAAGTTCCAAGAGTTGTGAACATCAAATGGGGGAAAGGGAAAGGGAAAGAAAAATCGGAGCTGGGGAGAATAATATAATCAAAACATTATTTCCAGGCAGATTTATACAAGGAGAAAAATGTATTCTCCTACTTTATCTATTTCAGAGATAATCACATCCTAGCAGCACTTCAAAGAGGCAAGATTTACTATCCAGTTACAAAATCTGATTTATAAGCTACCCCTGTCTCATATGCAGCAATTCTGAGGACATAAATTTGACATTACTTTTTTTATTTTTATTTTTTGGCTGCGCCCTGCAGCTTGCGGGATCTTCTTCCCTGCAAGTGGAGTCTTAACCACTGGACCACCAGGGACGTCCCAGACCTCTTTTTTTTTTTTTTTAAGGAGCAAGCTGGAGTGGTGGGTATGATTAAAATAAAAATGATCCTGTAAAAAAAGAACTCTAAAAGGAAATCTAGATATACGTTGGGAGTGGAGTATCACAGACAGAAGCTACTTTAGGAGAAATCTCTCACACATTTCCCTGTTCCTTTGAATGACCTCTCTAATTTCACTCATTTTCATAGCCTCAGAACCCAAGAAAGATAGCACTTCCCAATATAGTGACTTCCTCCTATTAACTATATTTAGAAGACTTTCATTTCTAGCAATGACCTTCAAGGTCAAACACTCTGAACAAACACTTCAATTTTCCCGCTCAATTTACAATCCTTTTGGCTGCTGCCCCTGAAGACTTGAATAAATTGAACGCAGTAGAATGACTGACCAAAACTATTATAATGGAAAATAAAGGTGATTTGCATACTTTTATCCTCTTGAAAATCAGCAACAGTTCAGAATCTCACTTTCTTCTTTATGGAGTTGCCTCAAATAACACGTTAAAGCACAGGGCATTTATTCTAAGCATGTTTCAGTCATTATCATCTCCTTAAGAACAAAATGACTGGACTTCCCTGGTGGCGCAGTGGTTAAGAATCCGCCTGCCAATGCAGGGGACACGGGTTCGATCCCTGGTCCGGGAAAACCCCACATGCCGCGGAGCAACTAAGCCCATGCGCCACAACTACTGAGCATGTGCTCTAGAGCCCTCGAGCCACAACTATTGAGCCCGTGTGCTGCAACTACTGAAGCCCACGCACCGCAACTACTGAGCCCACATGCCACAACTGCTGAAGCCCCCGTGCCTAGAGCCCATGCTCCGCAACAAGAGAAGCCACCGCAGGCTTCCCTGGTGGCGCAGTGGTTGGGAGTCTGCCTGCTAATGCAGGGGATACGGGTTCGAGCCCTGGTCTGGGAGGATCCCACATGCCGCGGGGCAACTGGGCCCGTGAACCACAACTACTGAGCCTGCACCTCTGGAGCTTGTGCTCTGCAACAGGAGAGGCCACAATGGTGAGAGGCCCGCGCACCGCGATGAAGAGTGGCCCCCACTTGCCACAACTAGAGAAAGCCCTCGCACAGAAACAAAGACCCAACACAGCAAAAATAAATTAATTAATAAAAAAAAAGAGAAGCCACCGCAATGAGAAGCCCACGCACTGCAACAAAGAGTAGCCCCCGCTCGCCGCAACTAGAGAAAGCCTGCGTGCAGCAACGAAGACCTAACGCAGCCAATATAAATATATAAATAAAAATTTTAAAATGCATTGTTAAAAAAAAAAAAAGAATACAATGACTATACGGTACCAGTTAATTTTACAGTCATGCTTTAATCCAAGACACTGTCCAGACTGCCAACTAATAATATACTGACTACATATGACATTCTGCAATGTTCCGTTTTTTTCCCCCATCTTCTTTCCCAGAATGAGGAAGCTAAGTGAACACATCTACCTAGTGGAGTCAACACATACCGTTAACAGCAAGAGAGTCTGAATATCTGGTAACAAGTAAGATTTAAAAATTAGACTCAATAAAACTCATTACTTAGTTAAGGGGCTTACATAAGTAGCTTAAGATGTGTTTTGATGAAATGCGAATATTCACAAAGCTAAAACACTACAAATAAATATCTACAAATGGACAAAAGGCACTCCTAAGAAGCCAAGAGTTACTTGGCCCACCAGCCCTAAAATCACACAAAAGCATGCTGCAAAATGAACAAAACAAAAAATTTATTATTACACCATTATCTCCCTTTTCAGAGTAAGTAATCCCCTGCCAAATTAGAGCCTTGAGATCATTTTAAAAGCGACACTAAGAAATGAATAAGCCGTGATCTTTCGGTACACTACTGAATTACTATGTACAACAGATCCAGTTTTCAGGAAGCTGCCTACAAAAACTGCTTTAGGCATATCCTTGAACAATTATCTTTTAAAAGTAATCCTGAAATGATGTGTTAAGTAATACTGTAAATAGATTCACTTCATTTGTAGAAAAGCTGCCCTCACAATCACCCTAAAAAATAATGTCTGGATTTAAATAACGTATACAAGAGAATTAAATATCTTTGGGACTTCCCTGGTGACACAGTGGTTAAGAATCTGCCTGCCAATGCAGGGGACACGGGTTTGACCCCTGGTCCGGGAAGGTCCCACATGCCGCGGAGCACCTAAGCCTGTGTGACACAACTACTGAGCCTACGCGCTAGAGCCTGCGTGCCATAACTACTGAAACCCGTGAGACCAGAGCCCGTGCTCTGCAACAAGAGAAGCCAATGCAATGAGAAACCCGCACACCGCAAGGAAGAGTAGCCCCTGCTCACCGCAACTGGAGAAAGCCCGCAAACAGCAACGAAGACACAACACAGTGAAAAATAAATAAATAAAATTATAAAAAATAATAAAAACAGCTTTATTTAAAGAAAGAATTAAATACCTTTAAAAAATAAATTTGCCGTTGAAATATTAACCCTTCTAAAATCATTAATAACCAGCACCACGATCACTATACAATAAAGAAACCTTTGTTATTATTAAGGGCTTACTCTATACCAGGTTCACTATTAAGTGCTTTGCAAGCCCTCTTTTATTTTTCACAACGTTCCAATGATAGAGGCACTGTTTATAATCTCCATTTTGTAGACGAGGATACTGAGATGTTTAGGGAGACCACCAAGCTAAGAATGGCAGACCAGGATACAAATCCAAGTCTGGTTGGTTTCAGAGCCTGAGTTTTAACCCTCATGTGTTAGTACTGGAGTGAAAAAAAAAAAAGTTCACAGTTACAAAGCACTTTTCTGTTTTTGAGATACTTTCATAAAGAGTGAGTCAACTCTTTATAAAAGGAAGTGATTAAATGCAATTTGGTATGCTGGACTGAATCCTGGAATAGCAAAAGGATATTTGTGTTGAAACAGGTGAAATAAAGTCTGTACTTCAGTTTATAGTGATGTACCAACACCAATTTCTTAGTTTTGACAAAGGTACCATGGTTATATAAGATGTTAACATTAAGTAAAACCGTGTGAAGATAGGTATATGAGAACTGTCTGTATGGTCTTTGCAACTTTTCTCTAAATCTAAAAACCCGCCCCCAAAATGAGATTTAAAAAAAAAAACAAACCTAAGTTACTAACAACTGATAAAATGAAAACTGATGATTAAAATTCCTAAGGTGAGAATACACATAAAAAGATCTCCACAAAGTTTATCATAAAGGAAAACAAAAATTGTTTCCTTCCTCTGCAAGAATTTAAAAACCAAAAAGCACTGAGATGGGCACTTGCCCTTATAACAGAGCAGCCTCCAATGATTCCACTTACTCAACACTCTGATCCTGCAGAAATTACCAGCAACTCATTTTTTAGTACCAAATACAACATTACTCACTTGCAGCATCCAGACACAGACTGAGTGAACATGTTACCTCCTACATCATTCTTACCCAGTGCCTACCACATACTGACACTCTCACACATGCCTAAAATTCTACCAGCTCTGGTACTCCTTTATGGACGCTGGGCATGAAGAGCATCACGCATTTCTAATTTTGCTTCTGTATAATATTTTAATTTTATAACTCTTCTTCTATTTATTGATATATGTTTAGGGATAACAGAATTCATATAATTAAAGTACTAAATTAAATGAGGTCATTAAGAGATGATTTAACGTTGCCCACGAGGACAACAAACATATTCTGACAAAAATCCTTCTAAAATTTACAAAGTGATCTAGAGAGACTTCAGTTTTCCAGCATTTATCATCTCAGACTGACAGCAAACCACCACAAACCTTCTAAAGCCTAACTAGAAATTACAATAATCAGAAAGTACGTCACTTTAGATTTGTTTCTCAAGAATAGCTGTCATTTATTAAGCATTTACTATATGTCAGGCATTATTTAAGTTTTTAAAACAAATTAGTCCTTCATGTTGTTGTAGGGGGCTCCCTGTGCACTGCAGGATGTTTAAAGTATCCTTGAACTCTACCTACGAGATGCCAGTAGCAACCTTCCCATCAGTTGTGACAACCAAAAGTGTTTCCTGACAATGCCAACTGTCTCCCAGGAAGCAAAATCGCCCCCAGTTGAGAACCACTGTCACATAATCTCATGTGGCTTCTACATGCTGGCTAGCACATGGTTAAAATACATACTTTTTCTGAGAAAAAAAATGTTACTTTTCATAAAACAGCTTTCCAAAATAAGTTCATATTAAAAGAAGTTGGCAGTTTAACTAGAACCGTTGCTAAAGGCCATACAGGGCCAAGTTCTGAGAGCATGCTGCTTGTGCAGAAAAACCCTCAACAAACGAAAATATGTTTCTGGGGTTTTTTTGGTTTTGTTTTTTTAACTAATTCAGTAGTCTGTGCTTTGGCAGACAGGACAGAGCAATGGAAGAAGGGCATTCCCAGGGGCAGCTCTCACAGAGATGGTAGAACTCAGAAGGCTCAGAAGACAAGATCAAAGGGGCTAAGGCGCTGAGCCAAAGGATTTAGGAGACCTGAGCTCACAAACAAAAAGCAAAGTACATGTGGTGGGGCTGTCAAGAGAGTCTCTGGAGTGGCAGATTCTGGGGTAAACATTAACTGAAGTTGGAATACCTCAAAATGCCTCTAAGAGAGAAAAGGAAAACTGCAGTAAGGAGGGAAAATCCTAATGCATGGGCAAAAGCTAGAGAATTATCACTATCACCCAAAAGTGTATCTTTCTCGCAAATATCTATTTAGTGAGACAGAATTTTCAAAACTCTGATTATCTGTGAAGAAATCATAGGAGCTATTTTCCTCTCGTACCAAAGTGCTTCCTCATTCTGAATACGTTTACTTTCAAAATAATGGACTAATAAATCTGTGTCTGGAAATAAGTTTAGCTTTCATTCCCTCAGAAAGATTTTACCATATGAACCTGTATAGCTATCAAAGGGGTCAGAACCCTTTAAATTAATATTGTAGCAATAATGTTAACCTTTGCCTAATGTCTACTTCATAACCATGGCAGCAGCAGCCATCACTTCATGAACTCTCATAAGCCAGGCACTTTCACAGATGCTTTATATGCAAGAGCTCAATTAATACTCCTAACGACTCTCTAAGTTGGTACCTCTCACTCTACAGAAGAGGAAACAGACTCAGGGAGGTTAACCTAGGACTTAACAGTGAGAATTTTTTTTACTTCAAACTATCTTTTCTCTTTCAAATAGTATTTCACGGAGAGTCAGTTTTAACTAAAGTTAACATATACACACTACTATATATAAGACAGATAACCCACAAGGACCTACTGTATAGCACAGAGAACTATACTCAATATTTTATAATAGCCTATAAGGAAAAAGACTTTAAAAAAATTTTTAATAAAACATAAAAATATTGGGCTTCCCTGGTGGCGTAGTGGTTGAGAGTCTGCTTGCCGATGCAGGGGACACGGGTCCGTGCCCTGGTCCGGGAAGATCCCACATGCCGCGGTGCGGCTGGGCCCGTGAGCCATGGCCGCTGAACCTGCGCGTCTGGAGCCTGTGCTCCGCAACGGGAGAGGCCACAGCGATGAGAGGCCCGCGTACCGCAAAAAAAACAACAACAACAAAAAAATCAGGAATTGGAAAGATGTGTCCCACTCCACAAATATTAAGCAGGGAGAAAAGAGGGCTGGATATCTGGGGCCTACAGCCAAGAAAGCAAAGGAGAATCTAGAAGCTGGTTTGTGCCCAACATAAGTTCCTTGCGCGAAGCAGCAGAGAGGGTCCTCTGAAATCCTGATTAACATACATTCTCCTTTCCTAGCAAGTGCCTCCAAACACAGTACAAGTAGAACACTTACCAAGAAGGAACACCCCTTAAATTGCCCTATATTAAAAAATTTCTTTAAACATTATAAACCTATGCACATGCTAACTTCCAAAAAATGTAAACTAAATTCTTTCCAATGATATCATCCATCTATGAATCACCAGACAGAAAGAATGTAATGTTACAATGATCCTGTACATTGTAGCTAAACACAGAAAAAGAACAAAAATTCCATGAGGAGGAAGAAAGCATGTTTATTTTCCAAAACAATTTAAAGAAGCTAATTTTAGAAATGCTGTCTGATTTTTGCTTTTAATGTAGACTAAATTCCAGGCAGAGGAAAAGGAAGTAAACAAAACAAAAAACAAAAATCCTAATAAGAACAACCTTATTACTGCGTTCATCAAATCTAATGATAGGAGAATTCTGACTGGATATCCAATAATATTAAGGACTTTCTTTAATGATCAGCTGATTAAATGAGTTTTTCATTCTTAAGATGTTTGGGATTTGCTTTAAAATCATCCAGTAGGAGAGGAGGTGGGGGTCAGGAAAGCAGGTATGGAGAGTTAAATTAAACAAAACTGGCCATAGGTTGGTAACTACTGAAACTACAAGGTAGATATTTAGGAATTTATTATACTATTCCCTCAACCTGAATATGTTTGAAAATTTCCACAATAACAAAAAAGTTAATCAACTATTGTAAGACCTATTCAATAAAACAAAATTAAAAGGCAGCTCCTGTAGTTTCCACTACGTCTGAACCATAAGCATAATTTCTACAAAGATAAAATAGGTAAAACCCCAGGTTACTGACACTACAATGATATGCCCAACCTTTGTCAGCCTTGGAAGATAAAACAGTGAGGTTTCACCTGGCTTTCTTCTCCCACCTGGCAAGGATGCACTAAGCCCAGCTGACAGAAGGCTCACCATATGGTCTGAACTGGAAGACAAACTCTGGCATACAGAATGCTTAAATCATGAATATTCCTACTCAATGGCCAATACTTCTCTAGAGGCCCTCTTTTGGAACAGAGGTTGCTTATTTGCAATGCAGACACTAACCGTATCAAGAGACACTTCTGAAAAGGTTTTCTGAGGTAGAAGAGACTGTTCTCGAGTCCCTGGGAAAAAGTTACCTTCACAAAGCTGTTGACAGCCATGATGGCCATGTCCTGCTGACTCTTGGCATAGTTCATCAAGTAGAGATACATGAGCTTCTTTAGTTCCAGGTTGTCAGTCTGCATACAATTCACTACATCTGGAAAGAGACAGCTGAGAAAAGAGGAAGGGAAAGCGAACAGATGTTGGTGCCAGGCTGTTGGACAGAACACAAAGAAACAGCCTTAATTTAAAAAGTGATTCGATGTGAGCACAAATGTCCACTAGTGATAATACTTACCACAGAAATGAATTACTAAAGAATTTATAATAATGGTCCCAAGAAGATGTCTAAAAATAGATTTTTAAAAAACATTTTACTATGAAAAGTTTCAGATTAGAGACAGCAGTTTAATGAACCCATGTATCCATCACCCAGCTGCAAACAAATACTGATACATACCCGATCTTGTTTCATACACAACCTCAACCGACTCGCCTTCTCCCAGTCCCTAACCCATCTAGTTGCTCTAAACAATTTCTAAACAAATCCTGCACATACATTTCATATATAATATTTTAGTGTATATCTTTACAAACTTTTTTAAAAAATCACTATGTCACACAAAAAAATTAACCATAATTTTTCATATCAATTCTTTGCAGTTCAAAGCACTACAGTTGTTATGCTTTTTAATGCACATATTCTTCCATCCCTGACCAGTGGGAACTTATTTGATTAGTTTCCTTATTAAAACAGTTCTCAGATAATTAGGACCTTTGTTCAAAATTTTAACCATTTTCAGAAAATGAAACAGTTCTAAACGTGTGTGCCATGTACACATTTAGATTCTATTGTATATATACACCCATGAAGGAAGTGACCAGTAACAGGTATTGGGACTCAGACCCTAGGTTAGAATCCTGGCTACATTACCACTAGCTGTATGACTTTGGGATTATTCTTTAGCCTCACCAAGTATACACTGCTTGATCTCTAACATGGAATAACTTCTAATTCAGAATAACCTCTAGTTCAGAAGACATGAGGACTATAAAAAACATTGTAAGTAAAAGCATCTGTCCCTGTGCCTGACACAGAATGCACTTAAATTTAAACTTCCCTTTTCTTAATGACATTAGGTAGGTCATCATTAGCCTTAGGACCTTCTCAGATGTTTGAGTTACTACACCTCACATCCACCACTAGATGCTGCAATTTACTTGGCATTCTTGCACTCATCCATTTCTTATCAGCAGCATTTGACCCAACTAATAAAAGGAAAATCAATGCATTTCATATTAACATAAATATTTTAAAGGAAAAATCTACCTATTTTACTTATTTTTTTAAATTAAGATGACATTGTTTTAATTTTTGCCAATCTCTTTAATGTCTACTTTAAACAAAAACAGCTGGATTCTCACACATGCTCCTGCATTCAACCTGTTGTAGAATGTTGTTTAGCTGAAGTGTAAGAAGAAAATCCATTTGCATACACGTATATAAATTGGAAAATGGAAGAGTATTTTAATAGCTTTTTCATATAACTGGATGTTCTCCTTTGATACATTAAAGCTAGACAAATGGTTGTTTTTCTTTTTGTTTTTAGTCCACAAATGGTAGTTTCTTAAAAGTTAGGTACAATATGGAATCTGAAACCATATCAATAAACTTTCTGTACTTGGTTGCATTAAAATCCATTAATTTATCATTTATTTTGAATGGATATTTTACCCATGCATAATTTTGTGATGTATGCACTGGTCATTTGGAAAATACTGGTTCAATGAGTTATGCAGATCTTCTCTATGGTGGCATATTTCATTATACAGCAGCAAATAATCACAGTCATTAATTTCACCACCAATCTCATCAGAAAAATCTCTAAGTATTGGGAAGCTATCAAGCTCACGATGGGAGATACAAGTTTTCCAACACTCTAATTTTTACTTTAAAGTCGAAATTTATCTACTGTCAAATTTTTTCCCTTGAAGTGACAGGTACACTTTGCTCATTTTTTATAAAATGTCTCCCAAATACTGAAGTCTGATTAACTATAGTTCTGTCTGTCAATCTTTCTTTCACAAAGAAATGGTGTTCCCAAGTCAAACAATTGTGCAAGGGCTTTTTTTCAAGTCAACCGTCACACTTTCCTATGCAGTAGAAGTACTTTATGCCTAATTCCTATTTCATCACACAGAATATTAAAAAGACCTGAACTCAAGGTTCAAGGTTTACTGAAATAAATTTTTAGTGCTTCATGCAGGACAGTCCTAAGTGAAACTGCTTAAGAAAAAAAAAAAAAAAAAGGCAGTAAAACCCATAGAGTAAGAGTCTAAAATGAGCAAAGCAGAAGAGATTACCCTTACCTAACATCTTTCCCCACAGTCATAGCAGCAATCACTTTCTTCACAGCCTCCTTCCTCTTTTCTTTCTTTTCACTGTTGAGTTCAGCCTTTAATTCAAAGACTTCTCCTAAAAGACAACAAACGGGTGAGGTCCCAGGATCAGAGAACTAGAGCAGAACACTGTACTATACAGCAAGTAACACAACTGATGACCAGTGGCAGGGCTGCAACTGAAATAAGATTATTTAAAAATTATAGGATAGGTACAGTTCAAATCCCTAGAATATTAACCAACCCACTGATAAGGATGCTATTTTGGGGTTATCGCCAGAGAGGAAGGTGTAAGCCAGATCTCAGGAAGCACAGAAGTGGGAAAAAGGAAAGATATCTCATGATATCTTACTACGATGGGGAGAGAACGGCATCTGAGGGATGATCTCCCGTCAGAATTTCAAAGTCCTGGGAAAAAAATAAATGCAGGCAGCAAACAGGTTCACAAATCAATGTTTTCAAACCAGAAGAGACTCCTCATTCACCTACTCTCAACTCCACAAACAACTGAGGCTCAAAGGTCACTAAGTGAGCGAGTGACAGAGCTGGCCTTAGAACTGTTTCTCCCGACTCTCTAATCCAGTGTTTGTCAACGTTGGCTACACACTATTACCCGGGAAGTATCTAGAAATGCCAATGCTCAGGCTCCACTCTGGACCAAATAAATCAGAATGTCAAGGAGTAGAACTCCTGCGTTCATATTTTTTAAAGTTTCCTCAAGTGATTCTAATGTATAATCAGGGTTGAGAATCACTGCTCTAATTAATACTTTAAGATGATAATGGGCTTTAAGGCCCTATCCTGTTCAATCAATCTAAGAACAGAAATAATAATCCTGAAGCTTCAAGAATGGTACAAACCAGAGTCATTTCTAAAGGTATAATCTTAAATGACTGACTGCTCAGGCGCTGCACCGTGAAATGCCAGGACTGTCACCACTATTTTAAGGCCCAGGCTCACCTATCTTCAGAAAGCTGGAGCTGAAATAAGAAAAAAGGTTAACCACCCTCAACTGGTTTTAAAAGAAAGAAGAAAATATACTATAAGACCACGAAAAAGAAGTTGACTATTGTCAAGTCAACTTTCAATCCACAGAATTGCCTCATTTTCTTCCACCTTTATGACTGTTCTTGATGTTCACTTTAACCTCGTTCACCAGTACAGAAATAGTGGGGGCAGCAAACTAGGTGATCTGCTGAAGCCTCTAAATGGGAAGGATGAACTGGCAAGAAGCACAGAAGTTGAGCACTAAAAAAGCCTGTTACATCAAAATCCATCGCTAACAAAGCAAACAAACTGTTACAAAAATCACCCTTTTATTTGACAGCTGCAAAAATAGCACAGACAGAAAAGCTGGGCCCTTTAAAGAGTCACTCTCCTCTTCTCCAAGTCCTCTGCTGCCAAATCCAGCTCTTAGGGTTCCCATCATTTACTTCTGAAAACAGTAAAGGACAAGCAGCACGGTTTCAGAAAATCTGAATTGTGAATAGCAGCAGGAGCTGAAGAATCAAAACAGGATATAACTGAAATTATTCCAACTCCAACAGCATAAACGTAAAGAATATGCGCCAGTGGCAGTTCTGGTGGGTGTTACAGGAAGTAAAAGGAACACAGTCTATCCATTTTTTAAAATGTGGTATTTACCCAGCCATGATTCATCTGTAAGTCTCAAACCTTTATAAAAATCCCTGAATTAAAAAAAGGTTACCAGGACCCATTATAAGTGAAGGTTTGAAAAATCAGGTGAGTTTTAAAATTACATCTTTTTGTGTTATTATAGAAACATCCTGGTCATCAAAGCACACAAAATGTTAACAGAAGAAATAAATACATTTCAGAATGATAAGAGAGTAAGAAAAAAAGCTGAAAATGAATGACAAGGGGCTAAATGCTTTTGTACACTATAAGCAGTAAAAACAGCAAGAAGTTGGGTGGAGCCAAGGAGGAGCACGGAGGCAAGGTATCTCACACATACTGCAGCTTTATTAAATTCTTATCTTCCCCCCTCCTTTTCCCCTGAATCAAATCTACCAAGCATTGCTAGCAGCTAGCAACAGTTCTCAATCTCGGCTACACATCAGAAAATTCTGGGGAGCTTTTAAAAAAACCCCACGTCTAGGCCATATCCCACACCAAAGAAATCAGGATATCTGCAGGGGTAGGACTGGACATCACCTATTGTCTTTTACTTCACTGGGCAATTCCAATGTGCAGGCAAGGCTGAAAGCCATGGACTAGTAGCTAATGTAATTAAGCAACTCTCTATGGTGTTTTCTGTATTATAATAGAAGTTTACCCTTAAATAACTCCAAACGACAGAAATATGCTTGTGCTTTCTAGAAAATTTTCTGGTGCTCCAGGCCACTATGTGTGCCCTCCCATTTTCTTTTTCTTTTGAAATCATTTTAATCTTAAAGAAAAGTTGCAAAATTCCCCATCTGCTAACATTATGCCACATTTGCTTTATCATACTTTTTATATATTTATACATTTTTTTCTGATTCATTGAAGAAGTAAACTGTAGACATCATGTCTCTTTAGCTCTAAATATGTCAGTGTATAACTTCCGAGAACAAGGAATTATGTTACATAGCTATAATACAATGATGAAAATCAGGAAGTTTAACAGTGATATACTGTCATTATCTAATCTATAAACCTTATTCAAAGATCTTGATAAAGTCTTTTATAGTAATTTTACCCCCATCCTCCTTGGGCCAGGATCCAATGCAGGATCAGGCACTACACTTACTGTCATGTCTCTTTAGTCTCCTTTAATCTGAAACAGCTGGTCAGCCTTTGTCTTTCATGATAATGACATTTTTAAAAAGTACAGGCCAGTCATTTTATAGAACACCCTCAGCTGTCATGGGTGTTCCCTCATGATTACACTGAGATTACGCCTTTTGGCAGCCATAATTCAGAAATGATGGTATGAAATCATCATCTGTGGAAGGATAAGAAAATATCAAATTTCCATGCATAATCATTTTTTGTTAAAAATTTTAAAAATCATATGTATTAATACATGCATAGAAAAGACTGAGGATACATACCGAGTTCCCATCAGGAACAGGAATAGGGAGGGAGGGAACTTTCATTTTTACTTTTTATTGCTGTATTGCTTTAGTAGTACTCCTTGTAATAAAATGTTTATTTCCAAGTAAAAACTTGAAAGAATCTGGTGCAACCACTATGGAAAACAGTATGGAGGTTCCTTAAAAAACTAGAGTTACCATATGATCCAACAAACCCACTCTTGGGTATATATCCAGAGAAAATTCTAATTCGAAAAGATACATGCACCCCAACGTTCACGGCAGCACTATTTACAATAGTCAAGACATGGAAGCAACCTAAGTGTCCATCCATCCACAGATGAATGGATAAAGAAGATATGGTTTATATATACTATGGAGTATTATTCAGCCATAAAAAAGAACGAAATACTGCCATTTTCAGGAACATGGATGGACCCAGAGATTACCATACTAAGTGAAGTAAGTCAGACAAAGAAAGACAAATATATGGTATCACTTATACGTGGAATCTAAAAAAAGATACAAATGGACTTATTTACAAAACAGAAACACTCACAGACACAGAAAATAAACTTATGGTTACCAAACAGGAGGGGAGGAAGGGATAAATCAGGACCTTGGGATTAGCAGATACAAACTAGTATGTATTAAATAAACGACAAGGTCCTACTGTATAGCACAGGGAACTATATTCAATATCTTGTAATAACCTATAATGGGAAAGAATCTGAAAAAGAATACATATATGTATACATACACACACACACACACCCCTGAATCACTCTGCTGTGCACCAGAAAGGAACACAACACCAATTACACTAGATTTTTTTAAAAAAGAGAAAATAAATGTGCTTCTTCCTTTTACCCTCCTCAGATCTATCAATCTTCAATGGATCAATCTTGGATCTCTTCCTTTCACTAAAACCTTCAAGTCAAAATGATGTGCACCACAGCCGTATCTTTAAAAACCCATTCTTTAATAATTTACTCAATACACTTTTCTGTAGGATATCCCCAGTGAGATGGTCCAAGACATACATGTCTGAAGAGGTCAGGAGCATTCTACTTGGAACAATCTTACACCACAACTTTTGAAGAATCTTCAAAAAAGGCTGTGATCAGGTTCTCATACTTACCTTTTTTATTGGTTGTGAAGTACTTGGAGTCAGTCATGGTTGTGGATCTTTAATGTGCACCTACAGCAAGAGAAGAGAATTCCTTTAACCAAGTTATTTATGTCCAGCAAGGCATTCAACTAATTTTAAGATCATTTATATACAAGAAGTTCTGCATTCAGAAAGTATCTTCATCCTTACCACCATCACTCGTGATCCAAAGGGATGCAAGGATAATTAAGAATGTAATCCTTGCCTCAAAAGCTAATTGGGGCTTCCCTGGTGGCACAGTGGTTGAGAGTCCACCTGCCGATGCAGGGGACACGGGTTCATACCCCGGTCCGGGAGGATCCCACATGCCCCGGAGCGGCTGGGCCCGTGAGCCATGGCCGCTGAGCCTGTGCGTCCGGAGCCTGTGCTCCGCAACGGGAGAGGCCACAACAGTGAGGGGCACGCATACCACAAAAAAAAAAAAGAAAAACAAAAAAAGCTAATTGGAACAAAATCCAAAGGCCTAATGGCATAGAGTGATAATCTGAACCTATCATAGTTTTATGATTTTATCCACAACTATCTCCTTAGAGCCTCCAAGACCTAAAGCTACATCTTTTTACAAATACGTCTTCAGTTAGTCACTCCAATATTTAAAATAAGGAAAAGTTTGTTTCAAAAGATCTCCCCATTACTTTCCGTTAAAGCAAATCTGATTTACTTCCCTGCCTCAAGATGGAGTCACTCTAAGACACATATTCTGAAACAGAGTAAAACTGAAAGAGAAAAAAATTTTATCAACCTCTTCACCATTACATGCAACTGTCAATAAAAGGAATTTCTTTCAGAAAAAAGAGAAAAGCCTAGATTAGTAGGACAATACTCTTTCATGACAAACACCTAGAGAGGCAAACATCTAGAGAGGTGTTATGCATGGATTTTTTTTTTTAAATTATGGTTTTCATATTTCCAACAACCTACAATTCCCCCAAGTATTCCCCAAAATAAAAAATATCAGTTTACAGTTAAAAACAATGCAAAAAACTGAGATATTTGTTCAGTCACACTGAGTGCTAAAGAGGATCAGAACTGGTGTTAAAACTTAAAAGAACATGGATCCCAGCTTCAATTTAAGTTTTCTGTTCCAATTTCCAGAATTAATCCAGTTGACATAAGGCTCCACTGGTAAAACGAAAACAGCATGGACTGATCACATTTCTCCCCAAATATGAGACAATGTTTTCTGATTTGAGAAACCCTAAGATTTTGTCCAATGTACTTGACTTCTTTAAATACATTAAAACTTTCTTTTAATAATATTCCTGCTGCACTCAAAAATGAGTATCTTCTGGGATTTCCCTGGTGGCACAGTGGTTAAGACTCTGCGCTCCCAAAGCAGGTGGCCCAGGTTCGATCCCTGGTACGACCAAATCCCACATGCGTGCCGCAACTAAGAGTTCGCATGACACAACTAAGGAGCCAGCGAGCCTCAACTAAGGAGCCCGCCTGCCACAACTAAGGCCCGACACAACCAAATAAATAAATTTTTAAAAAAATGATTATCTTCTTACTGACCACCATCATTAATAATACTTATCACCAAATTTTGGACAGATGCCCTGGCACCTACTCATTATTTTCTGGTCAAAACAACATGAGTGATAATATATTTGGCAAACTTGAGCGATAATACCTCCACAAACAATGGTAATTATGGACCTGAGAAAAAAGACCTAAGCACTCAACAAATCAATGCAATTAAGGAAAAAAGCCAGAAAATCATAAAATAATGCAAAAAGGTTGGCTCAAATTTGTTCTCTAAAATGTACTACTTGGACTATTTAAGGGAAATTAGACTCATCTGTTATCTTTCCAAGGAGCTACTTAATGTTTATAGTACTGATCCTTATACAATAGTGCTTTTAGGTTGTACAAGAATTTCACTGAATTTACCTTGTTAAAAGAAGTGAGCTAGAACGCACACAAATCATTACAGAATACAGAAATTTCTGATTTGACACTATTTGTTTTAACTTAAAGTGAGCCTGTAACAGAGGCTTGTCTTATGTAGTATTTTCATAATGTCTTTTCTAGCTAAAATTCAAAGAATTATAATCTTTTAATCCATTTAATCACTTAATCCATTCACAGTGTAAACTAAATGTGAAGTAGGCAAACTGAAGAAAGGAGTCCTTCACATAAAAGACCTGGAATAGGGACTTCCCTGGTGGTGCAGTGGTTAAGGATCCGCCTGCCAATGCAGGGGATGTGGTTTTGGTCCAGGAAGATTCCACATGCCACAGAGCAATTAAGCCCGTGTGCCACAACTACTGAGCCTGTGAGCCACAACTACTGAGCCCACATGCCACAACTACTGAAGCCCACAAGCCTAGAGCCCGTGCTCCGCAACAAGAGAAGCCCCTGCGATGAGAAGCTCACACACACCGCAACTAGAGAAAGCCCACGCACAACAACGAAGACCCAACCCAGCCATAAATAAATTAATTAATTAATAAAAAAAGACCTGGAATAAATGTGAAGTTATCATCTAAGAACTTATATATACAAAGAGGAAAACCAGTATACAGAAATGATTACAGTACTAGAGCCTGACAGGAGGGCCACAGCTCAAGGCCATTATGGTCTATCCAGGATGTTGTTACACCACTCTAATCCTTTGGGATCATCAAAAGTTAAAACTTGCTTAACATTTAAAGACAAAAGCTGCTTGGAATTTCTGTTTCTTTGAAAAAGGGCCCCCAAATCGTTCTGTTTTCTAAAGCTCTCATACACATTCACATATATTAAATTTTTAACAGAAAATTTCAGCACAATCTGTTAAACATTAAATTAACCTCGTCTTAAATCGTACCTTTATTAGTGACCCACACATTTCATAAATTCCCCTAACAAATTTCATCATCGAGGACTAGATTTCTGTCCTTTTACATTGTGAGCACTAAGTTCTTAACTAGAGAATAATGTACCAGCCCACAAAATTTCAGGGAAGAGGAGAGAATCAAGTACATGATCTTAGACCCTAAATTAAGAACCCCTGCTTTTCAAGAGAAAGGAGAAACACACCACTCTCTTATCTCGCACTGTCCTACACAACAGTAATGAAATATCCCTTACACATATTGGCAGAGCAACATTTTATCATGTCAGTTCCTGACTTAAGCCAACAGAAACTCCCCCAAAATAAAAGTAAACCAGCCTAAACAAAAACAAATGAGAAGAGTCGGGGTTGCACAACACTGTGAATGTACCAAATGCCACCAAACTGCTCACTCTAAAATGGTTAATTTTATGTTATGTGAATTTCACCTCAAAAAATTGCATATGTATGCATTTTTTGGCTGCGTTGAGTCTTCGTTGCTGCACGTGGGCTTTCTCCAGTTGTGGCGAGCAGGGGCTACTCTGCGTTGCTGTGCGCGGGCTTCATTAGTTGCAGGATGCAGGCTCAGCAGTTGCAGCACATGGGTCCCAGAGCACGTGGGCTTCAACAGCTGCAACGCGTGGGGTCAGTAGTTGTGGCGCACGGGCTTAGTTGCTCCGTGGCATGTGGAATCTTCCCAGACCAGGGATCAAACCCCATGTCCCCTGCATTGGCAGGCGGATTCTTAACCACTGCACCACCAGGGAAGTCCCTGTATATATCTTTAAATGAGACACTGTTTCTTTGTTTTTGTTGTTGTTGTTTTTCAATGAGACACTATTAATCACACACCAGAGATGAATATGGTCAGATACTCTAAAACACAGGATGGTGAAAACTGTTGTCTGGGGCTTCCCTGGTGGCGCAGTGGTTGAGAGTCCGCCTGTCAATGCAGGGGACACGGGTTCGTGCCCCGGTCCGGGAGGATCCCACATGCCGCGGAGCGGCTGGGCCCGTGAGCCATGGCCGCTGAGCCTGCGCATCCGGAGCCTGTGCTCCGCAACGGAAGAGGCCACAACAGTGAGAGGTCCGTGTACCGCAAAAAACAACAACAACAACAACAAAAAACTGTTGTCTGCTTTAGAAGCCAAAGAAAAAGCAGCCAAGATAGAGTTCAAAGAATAAGTCAAGTATTTGCTGAAGAGTCTCAAAAATCAAGTTCTTTCTGGGAGCTGGGGGGGAATTTATTCCTCAGGAGAGTCCCAGGGCAAAGCCAAGCCATCACGGAGCTGGAATTCACACTACCTTTTTACCAGATCAAACTAGAGAAGTCACCGGCTGTTCTGAGGACCTGAAGTATGACCTCAGGACATTGTTAAAAAAAAAAAATAATGCTGCCACAGTCAAAAGCACAATCACTCTAACTTTCCTAGCCCAGAGTATGATGTCACTGCATTTCAGAAAAGGTCTCCCTGTACAGGATTATACATCTAGATTTAACATAACCTAGTTTCTACTAAATATACGTTGTAAAAGTCCCTTCTCAACTATTCCTCCCTCCTTCCGGTGCCCGTAAAGAGAATAAGGCCAGAAGAAAATTAAGAGGGTCTTAATTTCAAATGGCTCTCTGGGAAATGGCAGCTAAATTAGAGTTGGCGAGGCCACTAAATCCCCTCTTCGCATAAAGTAGGACTTTACACAGTTGGTGCTAGTAGGGAAAAAGTGAACAGTTGACCAAATTAAAAAGCAGAAAGGTCATCTCAGCAATCTTTCATTACAAGGGTGAGAGGTGCTAATCAGATATTTCAATAATGCAAAGACAATGGCATCTTCAGCTATCATTTATTGCCTAAGAAATGACAGCAGACAACTCATTACAACAGACACACCTGCAATTTCCATTTAAAAATGGCCACAAAATAATTTGTTAATATTATCCGGTAAGAAAAAAGCTCAAAAGTTTTACATCCAATTCTTAACTGAAATAAACTCTGGAAAACTTACGCCTGGAAGGAGAGAAAAGAAGGAAGAAAGGAAAATGCGTCCTACCTGATTCGTTCCCTGTTCAGTTTGGTTCGTAATATTTTAAAATACGGGTGTGTCAAAGAAGAAAAAGAAAAGATGGAAGAACTGGGCTTTCTTGAGTCTCTTAAGTCACAGAATGTTAGCTTTGTATTACCTTTACCACCCAATTTTCAGTGAGGCTATTTGCAGAACACACTATACTTTCTGCTTCTTTGGGAGTTTAAAACTACTAAGATACCTGCAAACAGTTCTCATCTTACCACCACGCTTAGTCATCATTGGAATGTGTTACACGTTTTCTTGTACAGCTTCATCTCCTTCATCTGCTGCTTTCTATTATGAGTCTGTAAGTGTACCCTGAGGCTAAGCAACAGAATTATACCAGGGAGGTGATTAATAATTTAAATTGTTCCTCACTGAGACCACTTCCTTTGTCATTCTTCCTTTTCTAAACTTACTGAGTTTTCTTTACTTTCTCTTTTAAACCACATGATTATAACAGTGTTTGGCATTTAAAAAACACTTCTTAAAAGTCAAAGTTTAATGAAGCATTCACACTTTATTCACACTGCTTCATAATGAAGCAGCCAGGTGAGTTGAAAAAAAGTCTGCCCCGCAAATGGGCACTGTTTTCAGTGCTCTGAAAACAAAGAGCATGAATCAATTCTTTGGATTCAAAGAATATGGAATAACAGGAAGTTCCAGTTTCTTTACCTCTGTCTTAATCTACAGTCTTCCCCCAAACCAGACCGCTCCTTCTAAGACCAGAAAGAAAAAACTCCGGGCTAAGATTTACTCCCACCTGCTTCCCCCTCTCTCACATCGGGTCAATTCTGGAGGTTTCTCTTCCCTTTCTCCAATGTCAGGAATTCCTCTTCTTTCCCCAGGTGGTCAAGATTCTAGGGATATGTTCCTCCATTACGAGGTGAGGGAGGAGCGGTGTCTCAACCTCAAATTACAGAAGACGGGTGAGGTCTGCCCATCTATGAGCAAAACTCTGGGGGAACCCCTTTCCCCTTCTGGTACCTGGACACGTCCCAGCCTCTCAGTGAACGACGCCAAACCGGGAAGAAGGTTCTCCCCTCGGCCTCCAGTCTCTACCGGCCACACCCCTGGCCTCTGGCCCTCCTAACCCCCCACTTCGAACATATCTTTTCCCCAGTGCCCCACAACTCCCAGTTGCCACCCCGCGGATTCCCTCACCCCGCTCCAGCGGTGGAGTCCCTTTCTCCAACCCTCTTACTCACAACGGTCACACCTGACGGCTCACTCCATCTTCAATGGTCACGCTCCTAAGATTGCTCTCCTCCGCCCGTCTCCAACCAAGCCTGGCCCCCTTCCCCAAAAGAGGGACACACCCCAAAGTTAGCCGCCCTGAACTCACCGGAGGCAAGGGCAGGGGTGGCAGCAGCAGCCAGAGAGCACGGTCCGAGCGGTGCTCTAATGGTTTCCTGCACGCCACGACTCCTTCTCCAGGTCTAAGCCACTGCGCAAAACCCACGTTGCCAGGGACAAACATGGTGGACAGGAAACTCCGACGTCAGACAGCCTCGCCGTGTGACGTCATCCAGGGAGAACCAGAAAGGCGGTCCTCTCGGTCGCCTTGGAGACGGAAATACTTTGCGCCATCGGGAAGCGACCTGAGGTCCGGGCCTCCTAGGAAGTTCACTGACTATCGGAACGGATCTATTAAACAAGCTGACATTCCCTGGATTTGTTTCCTCGCACAGGAGTTCTCTAAAAACTTACACATAGGGATAGTGAAACATCCTGTTTTCTTAAAAAAAGAAAACAAAAAACCCAGCTAATTTCCCTGGCCAGTTCAGGAATGTGGACGATGGTGATCCAGCCCAAGACCATACAAGGGCAGTGGGACTGGAGGAGAGTGGTGCAAGGAAAAGAGGTTGACATGGCCTCAGATCTGAGTTTGAATCCATCTGAGATCGAATCCCTGTCCTGAATGTGATTAGGAAAGTTACTTAACGTCTCCTCAACCTTAGTCTTACTTGTGAAATAAATCCGGTGATATAACTCTCTCCAGCTTGTGAAGCTTAAAGTAGGTAAGGTGCCCAGCATGTAACAGGCGTGCTTACACAAAAGTAAGTTCCTTTCAGAAACCAAGACCTAGATATCTCTGTACCTTCCCCCAAAACGAAAACTTCCCACTTAAAACTGCTCTAAGTAATAATAAAGTCTTTAACCAAAAAAAGAAGAGGAATGTGAAGAATGAGAGCCTGAGGCAGAAGTTGGGAAACCAAAGTGCAAAGGGGACTGAGAAGTAGAGAGGTAGAAGGAAAAGCAGGTGGTCATAATCATTTAGGACGTTTTTAGAGTTCTATGAAAGTATAGGAACTATATATCTCTGAGGCCTAGCCGCCCCCTCCCCAAAGTTTGTTGAATGGATAAATGTATGAGTGAGTGGTCAACAACAACAGTTGCTAGAGAGAAAAGGAGGAAGGGCCGAAAAGTGTCCAAGGATTTAGCAGCACTAAGGTCTTCGATGTCATTGCTGAGACCATCAGCAGAGATAATGAAGGCAAAAGCCATGCTGAAGAAGTTTGAAGATAAATGGGAGGTAAGGAAATGAAAACAGATAACTCCATAAGAAAGTATGGCTGAAAGAGAAGAGATATAGGATGGTGTCTGAGGGAGAAAGTAGCAAGCATTTTATTTTTAAGTTCTATATTCATACATTTTCTTTACACTAACCCTTTAGCAATACCATGGGTTCAATCATTTTTCCTACCCATATGACTCCAAAATATCTATCTCTAGCCTTGACCTAGTCCCCAAATTTCACCACCAAATTGCTAACCGCACTGATCGTTAAGTCTGCACATATGGCTCACCCAAATTAAGCAAATCATAAGAGTATTGGGGGGGGGTGTTTAAAAACTGTGGTTCCAGGTACAACTCACAGAAGACAGAGGTGGATTTTGTAGAGATGCCACCAGAAAAATCTTTGATTCATACCTCTCCCCGGTTCAAAAACTTTCAACAGCTCCTCATTTCCTAATTTGTACAGAACCTATCCTTCTCCCAGTTTTCCCCATTTCTTTGCTCTTTAGTTTTCTCATCTACAAAATGGGAGAAATACTAATATCCAATCATAGTATTATTACAAGGATGAAATGAATTAGTGTACGTAAAGCACTTAGAACTATGCCTGCACACAGTATGGACTGTGTAAATATTTGCTATGATGGCAGTTATTTGAACAAATTACACTGCCAGAAATTACTAGCCAGAAATCTGGGGGTCATTCTTGATTTCTCTCTTAACTGCCACATTCATTCCATCTCCAAGTTGTCAATCCTACCTTCAAAATATATTTCAAATTCATCCAATCCCTTCTATTCACCTCATTATTCCAAGCCACCATCGCCTCTTGCCTCAACTACTAGAAACATCAACTCTCCTCCCAACCATTATTCATACAGCAGCCAGATTTTTGTTTCACTTTTTTTTTGACGTATAAACGAACATTCCAAAAAGTGCACATCAAAAATATAGAGCTTGATGAATTTTCACAAAGTAAATGTAACCACATAACCATTACGGGGTCATCTTAAAAATATAAACCTGGTCATGACTCCGGTGTATAAATCCTTCAATGACCTCCCATTATACTTTGACTAAAATCCAGTTTCCTTCCCATGGCCTATGAGTGGTTAGGCTCCTGTCTACCTCTCTTAATATCATTTTATCCTTTTCAATCACTGCTCATTTCCTCGTCATTTCACCTCTTGCTAGCTTTTGCAGCTCTCAAATAGGCCAAGCTCTTTCCCATCCTAGGGTCTTCACAACTACCGCTCCTCCTACCTAATATTCGTTTTCCCCAACTCCACACAGGCCTGGCTGGCTTATAATTTAGGTCTCACTTTAATTGTAATCTCATAAAGGCACTCCCTGATTACCCAGTCTAAAAGGTTCTTCTCTTCCAGGCCCCACTGCCACCCCCATCATAGCCCTCTTTTCCATTTGTAAATTATATATTAGTCTCTTTACTTGTTTATTATTTCTCTCCCCAACTAGACTGTAAATTCCATGAGGGCAGATACCAAGTCTGTTTTTATTACTACTGTCTACCCAGCACCTAGCATAATGCTTGGCGCACAGCATGTATTCAGTAATAAATGAATAAGTAAATTATTCAGGAATAAATGAATGAATGTCCACAAGCAAAGTACTAAAACTAGCATTTAAGAGCCTCTATATTATGGTCAACAGTATAGACTATGTATTATTGGTCTATTTTCCTCTCTATATTTAAACAAACAATTTCCTCCTCAAATAAAATCCACGCTGCTCCCTTAGCCTGGAAAACCCTGTCACCATGACTGTGACTTTCCCCAAATGTACTCATCTTTTGAGGTCCACCTAATCCACAAAACTTTCTCAGTGGACACCTGGTCCTGATATAAGATGCAGGAGATACCAGGTTACATCGCTGTATTAGAAAGCAACTGGCAGAAAGAAGCTGAGATAAAACGTGAGGTTAGAAACGATCTTCCCCTTGGTTACAAAGGCCAATATAGCTTCTGTTTAAGCTAGTTTGAACGGCCTCATTTCTCCCAGCTCTTATTGTCTCTTCCTCTAAACTCACCATATTAACCTATCTGATGGCTCTTCACACCTTTTAACATAAGTGCAATCAATTTTTGTGTCTTGCTTATTACACCATAAACCTGGGAGTGGGATTTGTGATGAGGTGTTTATTATTTATTGGCTGTAATAATTGACATTGTTATTTTTGACTGCCTTTTTTCTCACATAACAACATCAGTTTTACTTTTGGAATATTCTCAAAGGACTATTAAGGTGTCTTGCACTCTTCTGGCTAAGAGTGAAACAGCGAGTGGAGATGAAATCTGAACCAAGGTCAGTCAATAGGGATCTGAATCATAAGTACAGTGACAGAAATTTGTTGAAGCTCGTTCACTGCAACAGCAATGCCTGTATGACCCTTTGCTAATTCTTGCTAGAAACATCCAGTAAGACTGTGTAATTCCTGTTCCCTCAGAGCTGGTTTTCCTTATTCTGTTAGCTACTCCATATTCTTCTAATTATTTTTTTAGTTTAAATTAGCCTGTTTTCTGTTGCTTGTAACCAAAGAACCCTAACTGATACCAATGTTAAACTAACTTCCCACTCGTCTTAGGTGATGCTATTTCTCAACTTTGTCTTTTTGCTGTTCACTTAAGAAAAGCCTCTCTGTAAGAGCTACCACTGACTAAGAACCTAAAGCTAGGTGTTTTATATAGATACATTATCTCTACTCCTTAAAACTCTGTAAGGTAAAATCTCCCATCAATGTGACTTTCTCCAGCAGGTATCCAATCAGACTATAAAACACTTTTTTTTTTTTGGCCATGCTGCATACAGGATCTTAGTTCCCCTGGCAAGGGATCCAAGCCATGCATCCTGCAGTGGAAGCACAGTGTCCTAACCACTGGACCGCCAGGGAATTCCCTGAAACACTTTTTGGAACCACAATTAAGGTTAATTTGCAAGATTTTATTTCTCCTATTGAAATAACTAAATCCAAACCTTGTTCCAGCGTTCTCATTATGTGAAACAATTAACTATCTTTATACCATAACGTCCTCTATGGTATAAAGTAAGCAAACTTCTATTTCTAGCTATTTAGCCCAGGGGTTGAGGGGAGAGGTTGGAGAGAGAGGAGATGAACTTTATTATCCAAATTCAGTAAACCTGCAGCTACTCAAGGCAATTGCATACGATGTAAAAGCAGTTTGCAAAAGGTCAGGTTAATTACATTAATTTTGGTATACAATGAAAAGTACCTTCTCTGCCAAGCCCCCCCCCAATTCATGCTAGTTAGAATTCAACAGCATCACTCCGTTTTAGCACTGTATTCATATCGCTAATGTGACGCATCCTACCGTGCTCGAGGGCAGGAACCATTTTCATTTAGTGTAGCAAGTGCCCAGAGTTCTGCTTGAACGTAACCTAACCTAGAAGACAATTAAGGTACCAGCTTGCATGAAAAATAATCGTCCCAAATTCTGAACAACAGCAGGAAATTTTTTTTGTTGTTAATAATTGGCAGCCATAAGGCTAAGGCTTCTATCTCGGCTTTGTCGCTTCAAATCCTTCCCGAAGGCGGCAAAAATAGTGAGCCACCACCCCCGCCGCAAGCAAAGTGAGTCTTCCATCTCCACATTCCCTTGGGTCCCTCGCCTCTCTCTATCGCCCCAGGGAACAAAGGCCTCAGCAACAGGCCGAGCTCTGGCTCCGGGCGCCAGACGTCAGTGCGGCGACCCAACACCTTGCCAAAATGACTCTGTAGAGAGATATCAGAGCCGTGGCTTTCCAACAACACAGCGATGCAAAACCAGCTAAGAAAAGTAAAACCTACCAGCGGAAAACTCCTCTCCAACCGAGCCCGCTGGGGGCGGAAGCGGAAGTGCCTGTGAGATCATAGAGTTCTCTAGTTCCGGTCGCGGAGCCGCGTTCGGGGCTAGAGCGCCTCTCCACGGCCGGCGGGCTCCAAGCAGCTTCTATTTCCGGTTGCGGCTTCTGACAGAAAGCCGAGACCTCCTTTTAAACGCGGCGTCGCGGGTTCCTCGCTCCTCGCCTGGGGTCAGCTCGCAAGGACTGGCGCGGGCGGGGGGATTGCACAACCCACAGCTGAGCCAGGCCGTTGGGGCCGGCCTGCACTGGCACCTTCGATCCCTCAGAGCCGCCTGGCTTTTGAGCCCTCCGGATTGGGAGTCCGTGATTGGCCGCCTCCAGGACTGCCGCTCGAGAGGCCAGCGCTCCTTCGCCGTACCTGTCCCCCCGTAGTCACGCTTTTCCCTGTGAGGTGCAGCATTAATCAACTCACCTCTCCCACACACTACTTCCCTAACGTGGGTGTCCGCGTTGACTTCATTCTTCACCTTCCCTTGAGACCCCTCCCCTCTGCCTCCGGAAGAGGTCTTTTTTGCCCAGTTCCTGTAAAATAGCACCCATCTGGCACCCCCAGAAAGTTCATGCTTACTAGAGAGTTTGTGGGCAAAGTAAAACCCAGTGCACACACGAAACTATGGCTGAGCACGGGGCTCACATCACAACTGCTTCTGCGGTGGATGACCAGCCAGCCACCCATCTTTGAGGTGGCAGCACAGGACAGTTTAATGACAGCAGTGAGACCTGCTCTTCAGCATGTGGTCAAGGTAAGGATTTAATTCTCTGCAAAGTTTTAGGAACGTCCGGGTAAAAACCAAGCCAATAATCTGAATTTATTTCTTGGCCTAAGTTTTGAAATAACCAATTAGCATATAATGCACCTCACATGATTTAATGGTTATGGAGTCTCTTGTTATGTGTACTGAATACCCAGCACTTCAGGGAGGTTAAGGTAGACCCAGAAAGAAAAGTGTGGACATTCAGAGGGAAAACAAGGAAATATAAATACAAGGCATAGTAGCTGTGTAATGGAATGAATTTCATTTATTTATTTTGCTTTAGGTTCTTGCAGAATCAAATCCTGCCCGCTAGGGCTTCTTGTGGAAGTGGTTTGATGAAATCACCCTGGTAGGTCTTCTGCTCCAGCAACATTATCTGTCTAAAACCAGCGCCTCGTTTTCTGAAAACTTTTATGGCTTAAAGAGGATCGTAATGGGAGACACACACAAGCTTCAGAGATTGGCCAGTGCTGGTCTCCCAAAGAAGCAGCTTTGGAAGTCAGTTATTTTCCTGGTTCTTCTTCCCAGTCTGAAAGTGAAGCTGATTTCTAGCCTGAGAGAAGAGGATGAATATTCCATCCATCCCCCTACTTCCCGCTGGAAACGATTTTACAGAGCCTTTTTGGCAGCCTACCCATTTGTTAACATGGCCTGGGAAGGCTGGCTTCTTGTACAGCAGCTTCGATACATCCTAGGAAAGGCCTGAGCATCACTCACCCCTGCTGAGTCTGGCTGGGGTTCGGCTAGATCGACTTACAGTTCAGGATATACAAGCTCTGGAGCACAAACCAGCCGGAGCCAGCATGATGCAGCAACCAGCTGGGAGGTAAGGCCTTAACATTTCCCCAACATATTTGATTAATAAATCCTAAAATCTTATCCCAATTTTATGAAATTTATCCGCCTCAGTCCACTTCGGGGTATTACATAAAATCATCGAAAAATTCTTGTGTCCATAAAACAAGGATTACCATCCTGGTAACCTTCCTCATCATACTGGCTACATTTTTGCACACACTTGCTATGTACCAGGCCCTGTGCTAGGTGTTTACGTATATTATCTGAATCCTCATCACAGCTCAATGAAATAAATGCATTAGCACCACTTAACAGTTGAGGAAACTAAGTTCTAACATTTGAGTACCTTGCCAAGGCCACACAGCTAATAGGCGGCAGAGCTGAGATTCAAGCCAGATCAGTACAATTCTAAAGACTGCTCTTAACCGTGGTGCTATCCCGCTGTGTCTGTGTTCTCTGACAAGTTCAAATATATTCCTCAGTACTGCTGAGTTGTTTTTTAAGTGAGTTATTTCTTTTTCTGGATATACTATCTTCCACCCCCATAAAGGTCTATATAATCAATGGCTCATTAATTTCTTTCTCAAAACACAAAGCAAACAAAGCCCTAGTCATTAAAAACAAAGCTTAGCTCCTAGAACTCCTAAACTACGGTAGGTCAGAAAGAGGGAATTATTTCGAATAGACACTTACAAGAGAAAACGCCAGTCCAGCAACTATTCAATCCCCAAGCTGAATCAACGATTCTAATGAAAAGTGTAAGAATTGCATGCGTATTAGTTGTTCTGTGATTGTACCTAAATAAACAGTTTCTGCTTTTGCCTCCTTGTTCTGTTCTCCAAACGGCGTTGGCGAGAAGATAAAGTCAGCTCTGAAGCAAGCCGTGGGAGGTGCCGCCTCATGCCTCTCTACTGGCCTTTCGGTGGGTGTATTCTTCCTGCAGTTCCTTGAGTGGTGGTATTCATCCGGAAACCAAGAAACCATCAAGTCATTGACTGCCCTGCCTACTCCACCACCACCGGTACATCTAGACTACAATTCTGATTCTCCCCTGTTGCCCCAAATGAAGACTGTGTGCCCACTGTGTCGTAAAAACCGGGTGAAGGACACCGTTCTCGCCACCTCTGGCTATGTGTTTTGTTATCGCTGTGTGTTTAATTACGTGAAGAGTCACCGAGCTTGTCCCATCACAGGTTATCCAACACAAGTACAGCATCTGATTAAACTGTACTCCCCTGAGAACTGAAAGGGATTAGCACCTTGTCTCACAACGAAATGACTGCGCTATAAGGCCAGAGGGCTGGTTTTCCGCACAGTAAATAGCATTGTTTGATCATCCTCAATTAATAATTGTATGAACTTTAAACAGCCACATGGATTTCTTTAAAAGGATGTACTCGTGGATCTTAACCTTTTAGCTTGCTCCCTAGACACCTCTACTTAGAGTTGACCGAGCTGGTCAGAGTGAGAGAATCAGGACTGGCAGGGGATGTGAGGGTCAGCATAGAGAAGGTGATCAAAGAGGGTAGTCGGCACAGAAGCTTTTCCTGTCCCCTTCCTTAAAGGACAAGAGGTATAGAAGCTCTCAGGAAAAACCCAAGTTAGACCTCGTAGAGTGGGTAGTGAAGGGGAAGCAGGCCTTTTGAGAAAGGAAAGCATTTATCTGCCTATGAGGAATAGGTTTTATCAGTTTGCAAACAGTATGAAATATGGACCTGCTTTTTTAAATTTTATTTTATTTATTTTTTTAATACAGCAGGTTCTTATTAATTATCACTTTTACACACATCAGTGTATACATGTCAATCCCAGTCTCCCAGTTCATCCCCCGCCACCACGGACATGCTTTTTATAGAAATACTTAGAAACACTTTCTCCTTCCATATGCTGAGACTCATTTGTTAAGTAACATTTGCTATAGTCTATCACCTTTTAAAGATCCCTTTGTGAACCACACATACCTTCCTTGGGAAACTGGTTACAGGAAAATAGGGGTTGAATATATACAGAATAGTCTGAAGACTTCAGTGTGAAAGCAAAGCTATTAATGAAGAGATGAAGTAAAATACTGCCCTAACTATGACTGTGTAAAGACAGGATATTTCCATAAGCTCTTTCTGCTTGCTGTTAAGAGTTTGCTAAGTTGACATGAATTATTCTGGCTATTACTAAAGTTTCTATGAAACGCTTAAGTAAATTTTAAGAATAAATGTTTTTTGGCAAAGAGCTGTTCCATGTCATGATTATGTGGAAACTGAAAGATTAGTCGAGGTATTTAGAGTAAATTTTTCATTCAGGCCACCTTTGCGTTTTGTTGTTTTTTTTTTTTTTGCGGTACGCGGGCCTCTCACTGTTGTGGCCTCTCCCGTTGCAGAGCACAGGCTCGGGACGCGCAGGCTCAGCGGCCATGGCTCACGGGCCCAGCCGCTCCGCGGCATGTGGGATCTTCCCGGACCGGGGCACGAACCCGTGTCCCCTGCATCGGCAGGCGGACTCTCAACCACTGCGCCACCAGGGAAGCCTCTACCTTTGATTTTTTGAGGCATTCTGTATTAACATTTTGCTTTTTTTGCTAATCCAATATTGGAGAGAAATCCTCTCCTCCAACAGCAAGAATTCAATCTTGAGTGAAATACCTTATTTCTCAAGTGAAATACTGTACAAACACTTAAGTTGCCACCGGATTGGCAGGGTTAAACATACAGGTTAAAAGCATACGGGTTAAAAAAAAAATCATTACTACAAGAGGAAGGATGAAAATGATTTTTAAGTGCCTCTGCTGAGACAGGTGTTGTCCAATACAACTCATTTCAGCAATTCAAAGCACATTTTCTGATAGCACTAAGATAATAGAACTAAATTTTGAAATAGAATATCCTATAGATTTTAAAATATTAACACTTTATGTACCATGAGAAGAGTATAATGGATATTTGCAAAAATTCTTATTAAACCACAAGGTTTTACCAGAACAAATACCATAGTTAAGTAAACTTTTTTTTAATTTAAAAATTTTTTAATTTGTTTCAAAGTTAAACCCAAGACACACTGACTTCACAGGAAATCCAATGAGAAATGTTTTTCTAGGCTGAACACGTGTTTCCCCTTAGTCTCCCCCCAAAAAACATGTACATGTTAATTACTTTCATTTTACAATCACTGCTAAATAAACATTTTTAATATAGTAATGAGTCAGTAAGGGAACCGAACCAGATTCAGGACTGAAATAATGCAGTTTTCCATGAAGATATCAAAGCCATATTTTTCACCTCAACCTACAAAGAAAAACAGGAAAGTATCAGTAATTCAAAAGAATATTAAACACTCTTACACATAATAAAACCAGTATCCAAATAGGCTAGAACATATCAATGTGGAAAAACCACAACCAGAATCAGCTCAGAGAGAAGATTAAGGGGTCATACCCTGGTCAATGCCAACACTGAAGCAATGGCAATGCCAGGTCAGACTATACTTCACTCATCATTGCATCATTGCTTTTCACCTCCTTGTATTATCTAAGAGCAGCCCAACACCCTATTTTCACATCCAAGAAAACTTAGGTTTACCCATGAGAAAAAAAGACTTCAGATAAGTTGCAACCGTGGGCTTTCAATATTTGATCTTCTACTATTCACCTCAAGCAACTCTGCTGTACAAAAATGCAAACTTGAACAAGTTTTGTTTTGGAGGTGCTTTTTAAAAATTTTTGTAATACAGAGTAGAGTGGAGAAGCATTTACAGTTCAGAAAAACATTTCTTGTTTTAGTGAGTCCAAACACCATGCATGATAAAATCTCAGGGATGTCTGTGAAGGGATTTATAATCTAGTTCTAAAGCAAAATCTTTAGAAAAGATTTTCTCCTAAAATCCTTTATAAAGTAAACTCCAGTTCATTTGACATACAATTTGATTTACAATTCTGCTGCCAACAAAGATGAAAAGTATAGTCATAAAAAATTTTATACAAGAGTCTGCTAAAGAGTCCAAGACCGAGGGAGGCTAGGATTTGACAAAGGTCCATAGCAAAATAACAGCAATGCTGGAAAGAGAAACTGAGGTCTGATTACCAGATTTATATTTTTCCACTACCAGCTAAATACAAGGTTTAATTTCATTTTTCTCTAGGCCATGGGCAAGATAAAGGAAACAATGCAAAGCCTGGGTAATTCACAACATGGATGATCAATTTCTGAATGAGAAAGCTGCCTGCATTTTATTTATTGTAAATGACACCTTCTCGTAGTTTACTATCGCTGACATGCTATGCTGAAGTGCTAGGAACACAAACAATGTCAACCTCTCCAGCTTTTCAGCATTGTATCTAAATAACAATTCTGGAGACACAATGTGCCTCCTTCAGCCATTTATAAATGTCAATAGCTTGATACTCCATAGTTAAAAACGTACAGCTATGGTCTGTGTTCTCCATTCAGCAACTGAATTCCACAAAGAGAGGGAAACTAGTAAAGTGCCTGTTTAGAGGCTTGAGCCTTTATCTCATCAACCTGTGCAGAAGTAAGTACACGTTACAAAAAGCAAACAGGCTAAGAGAACTTAAATAACCTTGTCTAATAGCATGAAACTTGTGAGCAGAGCTCCAAGTGTGCTCCAGCCACAGAGGGCACACTTTCCTTGTTCTCTTCCACAGTACGCTTTCCTCTGTCTGGAGCGCCTTCCCTACCCCTTTCAATCTGGAGAAAGTCTGTAGTTCTAAAACCTTGTTCAAACGTCACCTTCTCTGTTAAGTGGTCCCTAACTCCCTCAGTCATCCCCTCCTCTGACTCCCACAGCACTTTTCCCCACCACAGTACGCATCACACGCCAATAATTCACCCATTCACGTCCCCCACCTCCCGTCTCTCCCACCAGCCCCATTACGCAGAGCTCCTAAAGAACCAGGACTTCCTCTTACTGGCCTTTGCATCCATTACACTCAGAATGATGCCTGGGACACAGAAGGCGGCTCAATAAGCGACAGTTTAATTCAGTCAGTGAACGACCCTCCCTACTAAACCCTAAGCGCCTGGATTATACAAGCATCAGCACGGTTTATAAAGCCGACTTACCTCCAACATTTCACGTAGGTTAAGGACGTCCCTCAAGCATCTCTAAGCCCTCCGTCCTCCAACTTGTAACTCATGGCATTCTGCATGGCACCCTGCGCAGGACCACCAATTCTTATACACGGTGTATCCTCAAAACGATAATAATAACAACAATAATAATACTACTGCTGATAATAATAATAATAAGATCCAAACCCCACCAACTTCAGGAAAGACTGAGACGCCATCCTTCCGGGGAAACACAAGGCCGGATCCAGGGCTCAAACCAAAGCCTCAGGCAGGGGGTCCGCAGCCCACTTTGGGAACCCCCAAAACTCTTACGCCCTAGACTCTCAGGAGGCCTGCCCAGGCCTGCAGAGGCTGACCGCAGCCCACCCGCCGCCGTTCAGTCCTAGAGGTACGGGCTTGGGGCTTCCCACACTGCTCCACCTCGCTACCCCGCCGGCTGCCGCAGCAGCCCGATCCGGACAATCCCGCGACGGCCAGTGGACCACGTGGGCCGCAGCCCTGAGGCTCGGCTGGTGCGAGGAGCAGCCAATCGGAGGGCTAGGCGAACGCCGGGGTTGGGGCGGGGAGGGAGGGCCGGAAGGCGCAGGCGTCTTTGCAGTCTCTTCTTGGCGTGGCGGGCTACATGCTCAAAGTTGAAAGCAAGACCCTGAGTAGTCCCCGCCCGCCCTCCAATTCCCTGATCTCCGACCGTGGGGAGACTGACATCCGGAGTGGTTTTGCTGGTGCCTCGTTTCACAACTGGGGAAGGGCATCTGAGGCGGGCCGTAGAGGGTGCGTGTGCCCTGGCTTTCCAGGAAGAACTGTCGATTCAGTGTTCCGACAGTATCGTGCTTGCGCCGAATTCCCGCCTGAGGGCTAGGGGTTGGGGCGGACTTTGATGAATGTGTCCCTCTCTCCCCGACCAGGAGAAACTCATTGGCTTGTCAGGGGCTTGGACGCTTCCTGAATAAGCAAGAGGTGCCACTAAATATCAAAGAACTGCGAAAGAGAGCAAGAGAGGCTTCCTGCGAGAGGTGGCATTTGATCTGGGTCTTGAAAGATGCGTTGGATTTGGAGATTCTGGGAGAAAATAATTTAACTCCCGAATTAAATGAGAAAGCATAGGGGAGCTTACCAAATTTAGGTAAAGTTGAAACTGGTGTAGTGTTTTCCAAAATTCAGTGAGTTGGAAATACCAGGAGGAAACTTAACAACATAGATGTCCCCCAGCATCAAAACCAAACGACAAACTCCCACAATCCAGACTTACAGAATCATTAAGCTTGAATCTGGAGTTGGAACCCAGGCGTGTATATTTTTAATAAGTACCCCAGGGGAGATTCTGATTCACACCAAAGTTTCAGGACCAGTGTTAGCGTAAAGAAAGGGGGTGATAAGAGATTTGAAAGATAGGGCAAGACTTTGTTAAAGATAGTGGCTTGCTGGCTGTGTAGTTTAGACTACTCTGGAGAAAGTGGGAGATTTAAAGATTTCAGAGTCTGAGGAGATGGGTGATCACACAGGCCCGCGTACCGCAAAAATAAATAAATAAATAAAAATAAAAATAGATTGAAGGAAGGCAGAGTGAAAGAAGGGGAAGCTATTGCCAAGTGATTGCAATGGTCCAGGTAAGAGCTAGTAAGAAATGGAGAGGTGGCATATGAAGGACAGCAGGAGGAATGTGATGAGTGTCAGATAGGGATGGGGAGAAAGATATGAGGAAATAAATGGAGAAAAATGGAATGTCCTCTGTACCAGACCTATGAAGGACCTCCATTGTACTTTAAGGATAGGACCTCCATTGTACTTTAAGGATAGATTTTAGACAGTGAAGAGAATGGGCCTTTACAAGTGCTGTTTCCTCTGCCTGGATTTCCCCTTTCTTCTCCATCGCCCTTTGTCAACCTGGTGCATTCTTTTTTTTTTTTTTTTTTTCCGGCACGCGGTCCTCTCACTGCTGTGGCCTCTCCCGTTGCGGAGCACAGGCTCGGGACGCGCAGGCTCAGCGGCCATGGCTCACGGGCCCAGCCGCTCCGTGGCATGTGGGATCTTCCCGGACCAGGGCTTGAACCCATGTCCCCTGCATTGGCAGGCGTATTCTTAACCACTGAGCCACCACGGAAGCCCTCAACTTGGTGTATTACTTGCAGGTTTCAGCTCACATACCATCTCATTTATGAAATCTTATCTTGTTCTCACAAGCATAGTCACTGTCACTCCTTAGAACACCCCAAGCACACTGTTCATATGTTTCTAGCTCTCCAGAATGGCACTAGAGTGTAGTGGTCATGTATATGGACTATAGTATTTGCAAGCACCATAAACTCTCTGTTCCTCAGTTTCCCCATCTGTGAAAAGGGAATAATGACAGTACCTACCTCACAGAGCTGTTATGAGAACTGAACGAGAACAATGCGATAACACCTGGTGTTATCACATATGTTGTATTGCAATGAGTTCTTTAATATATGTGTTCCCCCTCTAGATTGTGAACAGGACATGTGTCTTATTCTTCTTGCTAACAGTAAAGGCTGCATGGCAGAATGATAGTTTTGGAATCAGATAGATAGAAGTCCAAATCCCAGCTCTGCTACTTACTAGGTGTGTAATCTTCAACTTTACTTCCCTGAACTCAGTTTCCTCATTTATAAGATAGTGAAAATAATGCATGTCTTATAAGTTGTTACGAGGACAATTTGAGATCATCAAAGTTGCAGATCTGGCCCAAAGAAGGCAGTCACTAAATGGTGCAAATGATGGGTGGCCCCAGGACATAGTACCATGTTCAGAACACAGTAAATGCTTAGTAACTGATTATCGAATGAAAAGCTGATGTTATATGCCAGGCACCATGCTAACCTTTTTATATACATCATCGCACTTCATTCTCACAAGAACCGTATGGAGAAGACACTATTATTATCTCCACTTTACAAAGAAGGAATGTGAGGTTTGGATTATCTTAACGAAGCTTTCTAAGCCAAAAAGTGCTAGAGCTAGGATTTCAAGGCCCTTGGTGCTTTAAAAAACAGCTGACTGAATGAGAGAATGAATGAAAGGAGACTTACCCAGAGTCAGGTGGTGGCGTGGTAGAACCAGCACTGTTACTCTTGGTCACCATGCTATCTAGTCTGCTATTCTAGCCGAATCATCTTGACAAATGAATTGAGAGTGAGATGGATGCTGGTATTTGGCAGTTTGTGTCTGGTGACCAGGAAAACTGTGCTATACCTATCTCGGCTGATAAATTGAAATGCTTGGTGAATAAACACAAATAAATTGGGAGCTCTAGTTCTTCGCCAACTGTCAGCAGTGTGACCAGATCATTTTCCCAAGACCTAGAAAAAACCCACTGTACAAGCTACTGATTTCAAGTTGCTGTGTATCATGAACATTTGCTTTGAGGTATCAGAGCCAGAATGTGAGCTCCTCGCTGGCTGGCCTGATAACATACTATTCATAGCCAGAGGACTTAACTAAGGAACTCTGAAGAAGGAAGAGAAACCCTCTTTGCTCATCTTTCACATTATCCTTCCTTCTCCTGATTTGGTCCCTAATAGTGCATTAAAGAATAAGAAGGAGAAAACAATACAGTTCCTAGCTCTTCTGCCCCAAAAATGTTCTTCCTGTTGATTGGGAAGGAAAAAGGAGGTACTTAGGTAGATTTCAGATTTTGAAGACTCCAAAGCAATCCAGAATCTCAAACTTGAAAGGCAGTGGAAGGAGTAGGGGCATTTGTATTAAACAGACCTGGCTGTGCATGCCATCTCTTCCACTTAACTGGCCATGTAATCTCAGGTTCCGTATCATGTGCCACACTCCGAGCTTGGTCCCTTGTGCCCAAATGCATATGTCCAGTAAATGACGGTCCTTTTTATCTTTCTAAAAGTAAGTGGTATCAGAAGGATTTCAGTGTGAGAGTGAAGCTGAGAATTAAGGTAGGTAGTAGAACTAAAAATGAGACTGGGGACTTCCCTGGCGGTCCAGTAGTTGAGACTCTGTGCTTCCACTGCAGGGGGCGCGGGTTCGATCCCTGGTTGGGGAACTAGGATCCCAAATGCCGCGTGGCACGGCCAAGAAATAATAATAATAAATTTTAAAATGAAATAAAAGTGAGACTGAATTTGGAAATGACGTGAGTGAAAAAGGGTTAAAGTTGAAGCTGAGAGCAGACCTCTGCAGTTTACTATGTTGCTGTGCTGATTATTCGTCATAGTATGTATTCTGCCTCCTATCCTGGAAATAACTTTTGAGCCAGACAGGTACAAAGTGTCATGCCAACAAAGCAGAACTCCATAGGAAGAGTGACCTCAGTTAAAAAAAAAAAACAAACCCGAGGAGGTATTCAGAAACCTATTTCAGAATGCCATTTCAGCATAAGCAAATTGGAGTAGAAACAAAGAGTTGTTTGGTGGTTTGACTTACGCTGAGAGAAGTATGTTAGTTTCCTGTGGCTGCAGTAACAAATTGCCACAACCTTGGTTGTTTAAAACAATAACACTTTATTCTCTCACAGCCAGAAGTTTGACATACGAGGGCAGAAATCAAGGTGTCAGCATGGGCTGTGCTCCCCTCAGACGCTCCAGGGCAGAATCCATTTTGTGCCTCTTCCTGCTTCCTGTGCCTGCTGGCATTCCCTCACTTGCGGCCACATCACTCCAATCTCTGCCTCTGTGGTCACATTGCCCCCTCCTCTTTTGTAGGTATCAAATCTCTCTCTACCTCATTCTTTTTTTTTTTAAGATTTTTTTTGATGTGGACCACTTTTTCAAGTCTTTATTGAATTTGTTACAATATTGCTTCTGTTATGTTTTTGGTTTTTTGGCCGCGAGGCATGTGGGGTCTTAGCTCCCTGACCAGGGATCGAACCCACACCCCCTGCATTGGAAGGCGAAGTCTTAACCACTGGACCGCCAGGGAAGTCCCTCTACTGAATTCTTATGAGAACACTTGTGATTGGATTTAGGGCCCACATGGATAATCCAGAATAATTTCCTCATCTCAACATCCTTTCTTAATCACATCTGTAAAGACCCTTTGTCCTTGTAAGTTAACGTTAATAGGTTCATCATCATCATCATCATCAATAATTGCTGGCCAATATTCACTTGTTCCAGTTTAACCAGCATCCCCAAAAGAGATAACTGTCTCTTACCTGTTTATTTTGTTTCACTTAATTGTTTTCTTTTAATTACGCAAACAATTGATGTTCATTGTAGACCATTTAGAAAATACAGAAAAGTTAAAGAAAAAAAAGGAAAGGAAAAGAAATTCAATGAAAAATCATCTGTAATCCTCTCATCCAGGGGTAGCCAAACCTTCACCAAAGAGTATTTTTCTAGGCTGGGTCTTGTGTCCAACAAAGATGAAAAGTAGGAAAAAGAGAATAAAAGTGAATAGAATAGGACAAACGATTTGGAAGGTGATAGAATAGGTTAATATTGTTCATAATAGATATGTACAGGACAGCTTAATCTAAAATAAACATAGAGCTTTGAAATGAAATTAACCATGACAGGAGATGCTTGTATGATGTATAGAAATAACACTCAGCGCTTTAGAGGAGGGACGTTTTAGCTTTGGCCTCTCACTTGAAAACCCCTGAATTTCCCCACTAATACTTCATTCTCTCCCAGAGGTCAGACCCTGGCCTGCCAATCTGCCCTGTCATAGGCTTTTCTTGAGTCTTTATCAGCCTTCCTCAGGGGTCAATGTTATGAAGACTAGGGGAGTCTGGCAGAGTTCCTGCTCCTCCCAGGCTGATATCAAAGGGCAACAGGGGCTGTGACAGAAGGCAAACATTCAGACCAAAGCCAGCAACAAGAGGAAAAGCAAGAGCACCAGGTAAAAAAAAAATAAATAAATTAAAAAAACAATCTCATTCCTCTCAGTTTATGTCTGAGAGCATGAAGAGCTTAGTAAAATCATAGCTCAGGAGTAACTTGTAAAGGAGAATGAGTGAGAAGTTTGGGGAAATGTGGAGCAGATGTTCATATGGAGCTAGACTCTCAGAAAACTTTGTATCTATCATGGTTGTCATCAGCAACCAAGTAACATCAATGAGCCTTGGGAGTCATGAGAGTATAGTTCTGCTAGTTCAAAAGCAATTAGATTTGTTTGTGAGTCCCAGCAGGTGGAAGTTATAGGGAGTCAAATTATAGCTGAAAATAAGGAAGCTATTTCTTTCTTTCTTTTTTTTTTTTTTGCGGTACACCGGCCTCTCACTGCTGTGGCCCCGCAATCCTGTTGCGGAGCACAGGCTCCGGACACGCAGGCCCAGCGGCCATGGCTCACGGGCCCAGCCGCTCGGCAGCATGTGGGATCTTCCCGGACCAGGGCACGAACCCGAGTTCCCTGCATCGGCAGGCAGACTCTCAACCACTGTGCCACCAGGGAAGCCCAAGACATTTGGACTGTTTTGAAACTTGGGTACTATAACATTTGAAAAAACAATTTTAATCTGGAGCAAAATAACATTTGAAAAAAAACAAGTTTAAGTTGGCAAATTGATGACACAATCGAGACAGCAAAAACCTGCTACAGTTTCCAAAAAAAAGTCTGTCCGATGCAGAAAACGCACATTTGAAGCAAATTAAAGAATTTGGACATTTTTGAAAGCAGGGCCCAATATCTTGAAGTTACACCACAAAATTTTGAAAAAGTGCAAAGAACTTTTTTCTTTTTTTCTTTTTTTCCAAAAACGGATCTTTTTGGTTTCTTGTTTTTTTGGGTTTTTTTTTCTTTTCTTGTTGAATCTGCCCCGAGAGTTTCTTGTTTTTTGGTTGTTGTTTTTTTCTTTCTTCTTTCTTGGTCCTCTTTTTTGTTGTTGGTTTTGAATTCTTGTTGCCCCAGCCCCCCTTCCTGCTCCTCCCCTTTCTGACTCCCCATCCCCCCTCGCTGGGAGTGGAGGTGCTGGGTGGGGAGGAGCGGGGAGGAGTGAAGACATTTAGGACAGGACCTCGGAGGGAAGGAGACAAGCCTGAACTGTTGGAAGGCCACTGGGGGTTCAGGAACAAAGGGAAGAATAGGATTGGGGGAGGACACAGAGAGGGCACTGCCCACCTAGGAGCTCCTGGTCAAAGTCAGGTAGAAGGAGGTGTCATAGAAGGTCCTAAGAGACAGGAGGCAGGAAGCTGTCTGTGGGGGGATGGAGGGGAGTGTCTCAGTGACCTGTTGGTTGACCTTCTGCCAGGAGGGAAGTTCCTAGCGGCATGAGGGAGGCGGGCAGAGGCACTGGGGACCAGCTGTGGAGGCCCAGGCCTGGATCTTATTTGCCCGAGTGCCCAGGCTGGTCAGAGATTGCAGGTGTCAAGAAAGAGGAGGGCCTGGAGGCCAGGGGTGACGCCAGCACAGGCACTGTGGCTGCATCGTGGAGGAGCTGCAGGGGCAGGGACCCTGGCAAGACCTCTCAGACTCCCACCATCTTCCGGAAGTAGTTACCCCTCAAGGGGCCTTCTACATATGGGAGTGATCATGGGATCCTTTGGGGACATGGCAAGAGAAGGGTCCAGAGCTCAGGACTTAGGCCAGTTTGGGGGAGAGCTGCACCCTGGCTTCATTAGGCAGGCTGTTTCCCACCCTGCCGCCTCTGGCCACAGTAATTAAGCTGGGGGTTGCCATGGTAACTGGGGAGGAGCCCAAGCCCCCAGGGACCCTAGGGCCTCCCACCCCCTCACCCACAGAACAGGCTACCATGTGGAGCTGAGGCCCACGGCCTGAGTCGAAGGAAACGCCTGGACCCTCCCAGGATCTCTAGCTCCAGTGGCAGCCTTGAGAGCTCGCTCTTCCTAGGAGCAGGAAGGAGATTTGCTGTGTGTGTGGGGGAAGGGGTTCCCCTGGGTCCAGCAGATGCCCTGAGGAGGGCCAGCCCCCAGCCCTGCCTCTGCTAGGCTTCCTGGAAGGTCTGCCAGGCATGGGGAGAAGTGCTGTAGGGCACACCGGCAGGAGGTGGGGAGGGATCTTCTGCCAGGGTTAGCTGGGGAGGGAGGGAGGAGAATCCGTTCTTGCCCCCCAGGGATGGGAGTGACATGTCCCCTGAGCTCTGGGCTGGAATTCAGCAGGCCTGGGAGCTGGGTGGTGCTGCTTCTGGTCTGACTGTGTCCTTGTCCCCCACCCCCCGGCCCACCTACCCGCCCCCTCCCCACGCAGATATCCGGAGTCCACGCAGATATCCGGGACTCCGGGAAGAAGCCGGTGATGCTGTTTCTGCATGGAGGCTCCTACGTGGAGGGCACCGGGAACATGTTGGATGGCTCTGTCCTGGCCACCTACGGCAACGTCATTGTATCCACACTCAACTACCGGCTTGGGGTGCCTGGTGAGGGTGGGCAGCCAACTCTAGGGGCTGGAGTCTGGGAGGAGGGCCTGCTGGCAGGGTTCCTCTAAACCCAGCAGAAGCAGAATGGCTTCTGGGTTGGACTGAGCTGCCCAGAAAGAGGGCAAGCGTGCTATGACACCCCCAGGAAGCCCCCTTTCTTCCTCTACCCCCAGGTTTTCTCAGCACTGGGGACCAGGCTGCAAAAGGCAACTACGGGCTCATGGACCAGATCCAGGCCCTGCGCTGGCTCAGTGAGAACATTGCCCACTTTGGGGGCGACCCCGAGCGCATCACCGTCTTCGGATCTTGGGCAGGGGCCTCCTGTGTCAACCTTCTCATCCTCTCCCACCATTCGGAAGGTACCAGCCACCTCCTCAGCCTGTCCCTCTTGTCCCCTTTCTCACACCCTCAACCCCAGCAGGTCCCCCTTCTCCTCCCTCAGGCTGATACAGCCCAGCCTAAAGCCTGCCTGTCCCACCAGGGCTGTTCCAGAAGGCCATCGCCCAGAGTGGCACTGCTATTTCTAGCTGGTCTGTCAACTACCAGCCTCTCAAGTACACGCGGCTGCTGGCGGCCAAGGTGGGCTGTGACCGGGAGGACAGCGCCGAGGCCGTGGAGTGTCTGCGCCGGAAGCCTTCTCGGGAGCTGGTGGACCAGGATGTACAGCCCGCCCGGTATGGGGGTGGGAGAGGGCCAGGTCCAGGCCTCCATTCTCCTTGCTGGTTCCAAGGAGGTTGAGGGTGAGAGGTGCCCGCAGGCCACAAGCATTCCATTTAGCCAGGAGAGGGGAACTTCAAGGCCCTCCCGGGGCCCTGCCTTCTCCCAGAAGCCTTCCCTAGGCGGAGGTGCCTAAACAGAGCCAGTGTGCACGAGGCTCCATGAAGTGCTTGAGGGAGGACTTCCCGAGAGGTCAAGTACCCTGAAGGGCTCAGAAGGTTTTAACTAGGGGAGAGGGGTCTTCTGAGCAGAGGACTCAGCAGGCTGTGAGCTGAGAGGAGGCCGGTGAACAGGTGATGCGACCTTGACCCCTTCTCCCCAGCTACCATATCGCCTTTGGGCCTGTGGTGGACGGTGACGTGGTCCCCGATGACCCTGAGATCCTCATGCAGCAGGGAGAATTCCTCAACTATGACATGCTCATCGGTGTCAACCAGGGAGTGGGCCTCAAGTTCGTGGAGGACTCGGCGGAAAGCGAGGACGGCGTGTCCGCCAGCGCCTTCGACTTCACCGTCTCCAACTTTGTGGACAACCTGTATGGCTACCCGGAGGGCAAGGATGTGCTGCGGGAGACCATCAAGTTTATGTACACGGACTGGGCCGACAGGGACAATGGCGAGATGTGGCGCAAGACCCTGCTGGCGCTCTTTACCAGCAACCAGTGGGTGGCACCGGCTGTGGCCACCGCCAAGTTGCACGCTGACTACCAGTCCCCTGTCTACTTTTATACCTTCTACCACCACTGCCAGGCTGAGGGCCGGCCCGAGTGGGCAGATGCAGCGCACGGGGATGAGCTGCCCTACGTCTTTGGTGTGCCCATGGTGGGCGCCACCGACCTCTTCCCCTGCAACTTCTCCAAGAATGATGTCATGCTCAGCGCCGTGGTCATGACCTACTGGATCAACTTCGCCAAGACCGGGTGAGGGCCAGAGGGGCTGGGTCGGGCATCCCTGCAGGTCAGGGCACACACCGCCTCCATCCTCAGCCCCTTCTCTCCCTCTCCTTCACACGGCCATCATTCCTCCATCAAGGCACTCTTGCCTTCTCGACTCAGACACCTGCCGGACAGCTCTTCTGTGTGTGTTGAAGACTCAGAAGAGTTGGACAGAGAGGTCCCTGTCTTTTCTGGGTGGCAGGCTCACTTGGTGCCTTCGGCTCCGTGTCTGTCTCTCCTTCCCTCCCTTGCCCACCCAGCTCTCTCCTTCTCCTCCCAGAGCTCGGCCCGCTGTCTGAGTGCTCCCATCTGTGTATCTGAGTGTGTGTGAGGGTTTGTGTCTGTCTATTGCTGTCTCTGCCTCTCTCTCTTGAAATCTATTGATATCTCTGCTTGCTTTGATCTGGTTACTCTGTACTCGCTGGTTTCCCCCTGGCTGTCTCTCATGTCCTTTTGTGTCTCTGTTTCCATATGTCTCTATCTCATTCATTCTCAGACTCTGCCTCTGTCACTGGTGGTCTGTCTCTGCCCTCTCTGCCCCTCTGTCCTCATCTCAGACTGTCTCTGGCAGTCTGGCTCCATCCCTATTTGTCTGTCTGTCCGTCTGTCTCTGGCAGTTTCTCTGTCTCTTCGTATCCGTCTCTGTCTCTCTTCCCGTCTCCCCAGCTCTCTGCATCTCTGTCCATCTCTCTCCCCATTCCTCCCATAGCATGCCCACACCCCTGCCTTTCATGGGAGCCTCACCCTTACTCCTCCTTTCCCTGCCCCGCTGTGTCCACAGCGACCCCAACCAGCCGGTGCCACAGGACACCAAGTTCATCCACACCAAGCGCAACCGCTTCGAGGAGGTGGTGTGGAGCAAGTTCAACAGCAAGGAGAAGCAGTACCTGCACATCGGCTTGAAGCCGCGCGTGCGCGCCAACCACCGCGCCAACAAGGTGACCTTCTGGCTGGAGCTCGTGCCGCACCTGCACAACCTGCACACGGAGCTCTTCACCACCACCACGCGCCTCCCTCCCTACGCCACGCGCTGGCCGCCGCGCCCGCCCCCTGGTGCCCCCGGCACTCGCCGTCCCCCGCCTCCGGCCACCCTGCCGCCCGAGCCCAAGCCCGAGCCGGGTCCCCGGGCCTACGACCGCTTCCCCGGGGACTCCCGAGACTACTCCACGGAGCTCAGCGTCACCGTGGCCGTGGGCGCTCCCCCCTCTTCCTCAACATCCTTGCCTTCGCCGCTCTCTACTACAAGCGGGACCGGCGGCAGGAGCTGCGGTGAAGGCGACTCAGCCTACCCCCCAACCCCGCCCCGGCGTCTCGGGCACCGGCGTGCTCGGCGGGGCACCCTGCTCCCTGCTGCCGGCCGTGAGCTGCCACCCGAGGAGGAGCCGGTGTCGCTGCAGCTGAAGCGGGGCGGGGCGTCGGGGCGGAACCTGCGGAGGCCCTGCGCCCCGCCTGCCCGCCCGACTACACCCTGGCCCTGCGCCGGGCGCCGGACAATTTGCCACTGTTGGCCCCCCGGGGCCCTGACCCTGCTGCCCAGCGGCCTGGGGCCAGCCCCTCCCCCGCCGCCCCCTCCTTCCATCCCTTTGGGCCCTTCCCCCCGCCTCCCCCCACCTCTACCAGCTACAACAACACGCTCCCCCATCCCCACTCCACCACTCGGGTATAGGGGGCGGCTCGGGGAGGCCCCCCTCCCCGGCCCTCCCGGCCAGCTCAGAAGGCAGGGAGGAGGACTTGGCGACAGGCTTTTGTCGTGTGGAGCTGTGACACATCGAGGAGCTTTAGGTGGACATGGGTTTCCTCGCCGGGATGTGTGCGCTTCTCCCGCGCGGAGTGGCCCGTTCTCTTCTCCGGACGTGGGCCTTTGAACAACTGGGGGGGTGTTTTTTCCCCTCCCTCGTCTGGACACCCGTCTTCGGTGTGTGGAGACGTGGAAGTATTTTCCCACGTGGAGGTGTGCTTTCTCACGAGGGGGTGAGAAACCATGTGCAGGGTGAGGTTTTTTTTTGCCGCCCTGGACACATGTTGGCTCCCCCAAAGAATTTCTGTGGGGATTTGTGCCCCCACCTCCTCCCTCCTCCCACCCCCTGGAGACCCTGGAAGTGGTGTGTTCACAAACAGCGACCCTTGGCCACCGGACGACGCAGGGTGGTGCCTGGGAAGTAGCGAGGAAATCACAGCCCCCCTGCCCTGCCCCCAGCCCTCCCGCCCCAGCGAAGCATGTGTATCCCCCGTGGCACAAGTGAGGTGAAGCAGGGTCTCCCCCGGGCAGGCCTCGCCTTCCACAGATGACAGACACACATTCCCTGCCACGGGGAAGAGAGGAGATCTTGCATCCCTGTGGTGCCTGGGAACTTGTCTTCCCCTGGGTCCAGGATGCATTTCTGAGTGGAAACATGTTCTTGCATGTGGATGTACGTTTTCCCAAGCAGACGACCCCTTTCTCTCCAGCACTTCCCTGCATCTTAGGGCCTCAGGCCCAGCACTTAACTTCTCACACAGCAGGTGTGAAAGGACTTCAAACTGACAGAAGCTGAGGGGGAGGGACAAACCCTGAGGAGCTGAACAGAGCCTAAGCTCTGCCTTCCTTCCCCTAGAGTTCGGGGGGGTGGGGTGGGGTTGGGGCTGCGTGGCACCTGCCACCCACAGAGGCCGTGCATGTTTGACCAAAGCCCTCACCGCGGTCTGAGGGCAGCCCTTCTTCCCTCAGTCCTCAGACCGTCGCTCATCCGTGCCAAACTGCTGAGGTGGGTTTGAGGGGCGAAGACCCCCCAAAACTTGCCAAGGATTCCTCAGCCCTGGGCCAGGGCAGGTAGGATACAGGAGAGGGGGAGGTGGCAGCTAAAGGGGTCCCGCCTGCGTCCCTCTTCTCGCCATGTCTCATCCCTCCCTCTCTGCCCCTGTTTTCCCTCCCCCCTTTGCCGTCCCCCTCTGAAGACATCCCTTCCTGGTCTCAAGCCAGCTTCTCCCCTCAGCTGCCCACCCCCTCCTTTGACCTGCCCCCTCTCCCCTGGGCCCCCAGGGCTGAAGGAAAGGAGCAGTGGAGGGGGGAGGGGAGGAGAGCAGGGGAGAAAGACTTCCCCGGACAGGTTGGGGGAGAAAACGGGGTCAGCTGTACTGAGGAACAGATGGAGGGGGCAGTGGGGGACAGCCCTTGGGCAGACACCAGCAGGAAGAATTTGATTTGAAAGGATGTGTGTAAGGTGACTGCCCAAAGAGAAACGGTTTGGGCCTCTGGGGAAGGGAACAATGTCGGGAAGGGTTTCAAGGGACACCAGCCGAGAAGGAGCCAATCCTCGTCTGCTGGCATTTTGTGGGTTCATTGGTGCCAAATTTGAATAGGGGGTGGAGTGCTGTCTTCCACTGACCCCCAAATCCCTGGTCTTGGCTCCCCAGAACTTTGCCTCCTGACTGTCCCTTCTGCCCCCACCTCCACCCATGGAAACTTAGTTCTTTTCCCACCCCTTCCCCTGCCTGATCTAGCTCCTTTCCAAACAGCCCTGCCTTCTAAATGCTAGGGACTTGGGCCCTGAACCCTGTAGACAGATGCCCCCCAAACTGGGGCATGGGAGGGGGGCTGGGGGACCCCATGATTCAGCCATGGACTCCAATGCCCAGCCCCTGTCCCCAGAACAATTCCTTGACAATCCCCTGTCCCCACCCCAACCCTTCGCGGCTCTGTACACATTTTTAAACCTGGCAAAAGATGAAGAGAATATTGTAAATTGTCGGAGTCCAGCTCCAACGAGTCCAGGTAAACCTGAGGGATGGACGGCGTCGGCGAAGGAAACAAGACCTGACACCCTTTGTAGATGTCAGCACGTCAAGCACAAATTTATTTTTCAGAGCAGGTATTTATATATAGGCAGGTTTCATCATCATGTACAAAATCAAAACATCTCAACATGTTCTAACCTCAAAATATTTTTGTCAGTTTTCTGAAAATGTCCCCAGTTTCTAGATGTACTAACAAGATAATCCCCCAAGTTCTCATTAGTTGCAGGTTATTTTCTAATAGTTAAGCCAAGCTATTATGTAAGGTCTTTAATACAGAAGTGCAATCTTCGTGTTCTTTCTGCATGGGCAAGTTTTTTTTTTTAACATCTTTATTGGGGTATAATTGCTTTACAATGGTGTGTTAGTTTCTGCTTTATAACAAAGTGAATCAGTTATACATATACATATGTTCCCATATCTCTTCCCTCTTGCATCTCCCTCCCTCCCACCCCTCCAGGCGGTCACAAAGCACCGAGCTGATCTCCCTGTGCTATGCGGCTGCTTCCCACTAGCCATCTACCTTACGTTTGGTAGTGTATATATGTCCGTGCCTCTCTCTTGCTGTGTCACAGCTCACCCTTCCCTCTCCCCATATCCTCAAGTCCGCTCTCCAGCAGGTCTGTGTCTTTATTCCTCTCTTACCCCTAGGTTCTTCATGACACTTTTTGTTCTTAAATGCATGGGCAAGTTTTTTGAATAGTGCCTTAAAAATATTTACAATATATCCTACAGTTCCTGTGTACCTGACTCCACTAGTAGCACTTACAATACCTCCTATGCTCCTGTTTATCACCTGGCAATTGTTGCCACAGTATTAACCTTTCTTTATAGTGGACCCATATGAAAGCAAAATCATCAACTGCCTCTTCGTAGGGCCACTGTTGTTCAATTGGGGGTGTTTTCCATAGGAACATCCTTATATTTCCATTTGTGTATTGTGTTCGCAGTTTCCTGGGGCTGAAATAGGTACTTTCCATTTTGTAATAACAATAGTGGGGGGGGTAGTAGTTTTTCTTATTTTCCTAACCCTGGGCGCAAATCCCCCTTGTGCTGTTTCCATAGATAAGCTTAACACAACCAAACAAATCAATAGAGATGTAGTCCACTGTCCTGGCACAGTGCTGCTTTGCAGTCCTGCCTTTGATTGCATCATGACTTTGTCACGGCGCAGGGACTCCAGGATGGAATATTGTAAATATAAAAGTTTAACTGTTGGTTTTGCCTGCTGTTATGTTGGGAGGTAGGGGTGGGGCTCTGAAGAGACAAACCCTGGAGAAGTGACTCTGCCAGTGAGGGAGGAGGAGGGGGTCCGAGCCCACAGCCCTTTCCAGTGAACAGCTCTGAGGTCAGAGAGAAAGGGGGAGTGAGTGCTGGGGTGAGGTGGTCATTGGTAATGGGGTTGTTCAGGGAGTTAAGATCAGGACCAGTGTTTGTGCAGAGGTCAGAGCCTGGTGTAGAGGACCAGGCAGGGGCTGATGGGGACAGACACCAAACAGGCCAGAGGGCCTATGGGCTGGTGCAGGTGGCTGGCTACAGGAGAGACATGCAAGGTGAAGTGTTTGGCCTCTGCTAAGCCCTGGCCCAGGCTGGAGGGTCAAACACAGGCCCAGGACTCTCCCTCTTGGCACATTGTGAGGGAGAGCCCCACATCGTTGTGACCCACTTACCCCCAGGAGCCTCTGGGACAGGATGGCGGCCGGTAGTACTGTGGGCACAGTAGGTTGGGGCCCTAGGGACCCCCATGGCCACGGCCACTCAGTCACTGTGTCCTCCCCGACCTAGCTCTGGCGCAGACTCCGTGGCTTCTTACACCAAGTGTTTCGTGTTATTTGTGAGAAAGGTAAGTGGAGGATGGGGAGGTTGGGGAATAGGAAAGGCAGAAACCAGGTGTTCTAGCCCTGACCTTAAGTGGGCCCCTTCCCCTCCCGCTCTCCCTGCTCAGACACCATAACTATGCAGCTTTTCTTCCTGCAACCTGCCTCTCCATTCCTGGAGGAGCCAGGCTCCCCACCAGCCTCTCACCTGTCCCCGATCCACAGAAGCTTCTAAGTTATGCTCACCTGGGAAGCAGACCCAGCCCCCGAAGCAGAGCGCCCCTGCAGTCTGCCTTCGGTGCACCATGGACCCTGTGAAAATGATCGTGTCCCCCCCACCCACTCGCCGCCATCGCCGTCGAGACTCTTCAGCACGCCGCGCCCACCGCCCCATAGCCTGGGCCCCTGACAACTGACAGCGATGATGAGAAGCCCCCACGTCAGCACACAACAATCTGCCCCCACAACTGGAATTGCCCCAAGGACTGGGAAGGCTTTCAGTCCACCCAGGGGTTCTGGACTCTCTGGGCCCAGGATGCTGTGGAGCCACCTACCCAGACCATCTGCTTCCAGCAAACTGTAGAGGGAAGGCCGCTCAAAAGAGAGGCAGTCAGAGCTGGGCCTACAGGCCTACGCGTACCCTGTGAACCCCCGCCCCACAGCCCTCAGGCCCTGAGCCACAAGAACAGGTGGGGGGTGCCCCAGGCAGAACAGGAGCAGTGCTCGCCAGCCCAGCCACCCATCCTGGGCCCAGCCCACGTCGCAGACATCCCCCGGCGCCACTACTCAGGGCGCGTAGCCTATAATGCCAGAGACGTGAGGCGGCAGCTGTGGGAGCTGACCAGGGAGGTGGAGGCCCTCTCCCACTGTTACCCCCCGGTCTCTGGATCCAGCATGGCTGAGGGGACGGGAAAGGCCTAGGTATACCGTTCCCTGACAGAGAGGTGACTGGGAGAAGAATAAAAAGAAGAGAGGAGGTGGTTTGTGGTGGTTTGGGGGGTGCCAGGGCCCACACAGCCACAGAGAATTCCCGGGATGTCCAGTGATTAGGACTACACGCTTTCATTGCTGACGGCCCCAGTTCAATCCCTGGTCGGGGAACTAAGATCCTGCAAACCACACTGCATGGCCAAAAAGAAAAAAAAGAGAGAAAGAAAGAGAAACAGCTAGCGGGCATTTTCCGTCAAGACTCCAAACACACAGCAGGTGCTCAATATAGACCCACTTAATGGAATCAGCTTAAAATGATCGATAACCTTAGTCAAATGAAAATGAACAGAGAAGCAGGGTGATTCATAAAAGGCCCATCTGCTCACATTCCAGGAACCCATCTGGTATGGAAGGTGAGGTCTATATTCCTCTATATCTGTTGAGATGTTCATTGTGCAAACAAAATGACTTGAGGTTCAACAGGTACCACTTTCACAGACCCCAGCAATGAACCCCAGCAATGATCCCAGGACTGCCTCCACAAGAACCCAGGCCTTGCCCGAGACCCAGGCCTCCCCAAGAACCCGGGCCTTGCTCAAGATCCAGGCCTCCACAAGCTTCCAGGCCTTACCCAAGACCCTTACCTCTGCAAGAATCCAAGCCTTTCCCACGACTCTGACTTTCAGAAGAATCCAGTCATTACCCAAGATTCTAGCACCCAGAAGAGCTTAGGTTCTACTCGAGATAGACGTTTCTTTAAACGCCCATATCTCACCCAGCCCTCTGGTCTCCACAAGAACACAGCATTTCTCCAAACTTCTGACATTCAGGGGAGCTCAGGCTTTATGCATGATTCTGGAGTCTTTAGGAATCTAGAACGAAAGCAAGAGACTGTACTGTATAAAAGTCAAGAGCTCTCCCAAAAAACTGGCTTCCATAATAGCCCACACCCTTCTCAACATTCTGGATGTGACAAGAGTACAGGTAATGCCCAAGATTCAGGAGTGTCTAGGAGTCCAGACTTTACCCAAGATTCTGGGCCAGAGAAGCGTCCACACCTTGCCCAAGACTCTGGAGTCAACAAGAGCTCACGCCTTTGCCAGGAATCTGAAGAGACCAGGCCTTGTGGAAACCCCTCGCCTCCATAAGGGCTCAAGCCTTACCTGAGACTCAGGAGACTACAAGAATCCAGGTCTTACCCAAGATTCTGGAGTCTGCAGGAGCCAAGGCCTTACTCAAGATTCTGACCTCCGTAAGTATCCAGGCTTTACCCAAGCCACTGAAGTCAAAAGGAGATGTGGCCTTACCCAAGATGCTGGAAATTACAGGAGCTCAGAACATACCCATGACCCTAACTTCCACAAGTACTCGGGAATTAATCGCGATGCTGGCCCCCATAAGGGTCCAGCTCTTACTCAAGACTCTGGCTTATCCAAGAGATCAGGCCTCCATAACAACTCATGCCTTATCCCAAACCCTGGCCTCCACAAGAACCATCTGGAACTGACTCTGTCCAAGTTTTGGGCCCACATCAGACCCGAAAGTCATTTATATCTGAGGCAGTTCCTCGAAAGGAGGGTGCTGGGCAGCACACACCATGGACTTCTGTCCCACCCAGTCAGAACTCCTGCTCTCCCAAGGCTCAGGTGGCCTACAATGACCTGCAGACCTTCTCAGAGGTACCTGTACTGATTGAGCTGCAATCATCCACCCGGCGAGCAGGCAGCCAAGACTGGGTGTACCACCCAATGGATACAGTTCCTCCAGCCTGCAGAACTATTGCCCGATGTCTACGCCTCCCAAAACCAGCTGGAAGCCCTACTGTCCTGGGTCAGGCACCAGGCTAGGGCATGTGGTCTTTGGCGCCCACCAGAGACAGTTCAGAGCAGGCAGGGACAAGTGCGAAACTCTGTCTCCCAGGTGCCTTCACTGAGAGACATCCAACAACTCACCGGAGGCCATCAAGGAGTGGGGATATCAGTGTGTGATGAGCAACTTAGAAAAAGAGGGGACAGATATGCATGAGGAGTAAAGAGACAAGAGAAGAGTTCTGTGGTTGCTTGAGGACATCCACCCCAGCCCCATCCCACAGGGCCTGATGAGGACATAAATTATCCCTGATTTCCCTCCATCGCTGTCTAGCTAAATCCGTTATCCCCAAGGCCCTAGAGCTGCATTGTCAATTACAGTAGCCACTAGCCAAATGCCTATTAGAATGTAAATTAGTTAAAATTAAGGAAAATTAATTCTGTTAAAAATTAAGTTATAAATTATAAATTCTCTTCCTCAGGGAACGGAATTTCCCTGGCATCCAATTCTGTTCCCTGGTGGTCCAGGTGTTGGGACCTGGCGCTTTCACTGCTGTGGCTGGGGTTCAATCCCTGGTCAGGGAACTCAGACCCCACAAGCTTCATGGTTTGGCCAAAAAAAAAAAAAAAAAAAATTCTGTTCCTCAGTGCCATGACCTTCTAAGGGCTCAGTAGGCACATGGAGCTAGCGGCCACTGCACTGGACGGCACAGATTTAGAACATTTGCATCATCATGGAAAATGCTATTGGAGAGCAGTGCTTTAGAGTTTAGAGCAATTTTCCTCTCCCTGTCACCCACCCCCAGCATCTTAAAGCTCCCCCAGAGCCCAGAGAACTTAGCTCTTTTTAGGGTGGCTCAGAAGCCATCCTCTGAGGAGGAGGTAAGATGTGGGGATGGACACCCAGTGCCTGATTTCCCCAGACTGTGAGAAAGAGCCCAGGCTTCTTTCCTCATCTGGTCTCTTGGGTCACGACCAGATGTATGGAAACTTGCCTCCCCCGTTCTGGGCTGTGTTTGGGGCTCTTGGTTACTGAGGGAGAAGACCTCTCTTTGTCAGTGACTAGGAAACCTTGTGTTTTAGGCTCCCCAACTTGAGCCCTGGATTCTGAGGGTCCCCTCCTTCATAGGCCTCTAAATTTTTCGAGGTGTCTCCACTTAATTTTCTTGCCCATGGACTTAGGCCTAGTTCACTGTGGAGACAGACCCCTGGGAAAAAGGCATGTAAGAATTTCTGGTCCAGTGTGCATTGGTCTAATCTGTGAGTGTGTCTCTGGTGTCCTATCTTTCTGTCCTATTATTCTGGCTCCTAGTTTCATCCTGGACTTAAGCTGTGTCCATGATAGCACTGGTCGCTGAAAGCCATTTCCTTCCACTGATAATTTTTCATGGCCCTGCCCTAGCCCAGCTGGTGTTTCCTCTGGACTTGATTTTCAGTCCTGATAACTCTTCTGTATACACAGATAAGCTGCGAGATTCCAAAGTGTTTTCCCTGCCACCACTTGTGTGTCTGAGGTGGGCAACACTAACATGTCCCTTCCCTGAGTCAGATGTCCATCCCTGGGTCACTACATGCACACTATCGGTGTGTTCTTGTCTAACGTTACCACCACCGATTCCAAGGAGATATGTCCCAGCTGGAGAGCCCATTTCCAACAGCTCTCTGGCTGAGCTCTGACCTTGGACAAGTCATGTGCAACCTTTCTTGCCTTGCGGTCTCATCTCTAAAGTGAAGTTATAATTGCATGCAAGAACCCTTCTAGATTTAAATGACCAGGGCTCCTCTACTCCCAAGTGAGATATAGAGTCCCTTATTTCTCCGCATGCCCTAGTGTATGTCCCTCAGTATAGTTTGCTATTCAGATCCATCCTATTAGGCCTGTGTTCTAACCCCAAGGAGTGTTTGTGCGGTTCACCTGGCCTTGTAAATACACAGAATAGTTTATCATAAAGACACAGAATAGTTTATCATAAAGACACAGAATAGCTTACCTCCATAGAAACTACAACTTCCATCAGGCACTACTTCAACGGAACAGGAAAGGATGTGGGGGCGTGGCCCCAACGCCCTGGTAGCCTTGAAGACAAACTACAACTCCCAGGATTGCCGCGAGATCTCTGCAGAGCGAAAGGAGTGACTGAACTCTGACTGGAGGCCGGGCTGGTCGGGAACCACCCCGACCGTCTCCAGAAAGGGGCGCGGTTATAATTTCAGGGCGTGGCCTTACAGGCAGCAGGAAGAAGTTACCTGTGGAATCTTCCTATCCATTCTCTTCCCAACCTTTGTAGCTAACCCTAAGAGAGAAGCTGCAAACCACTAGCCTCTTCTGAAAAAGAGGTAAGGGGGACATAGACAAGGTGCAGCAAAGGAGGCTATCGCATTCGTTAGGAGGGGCCAAACAGCTACTTTCTACCTGCTGAGTCAGGTGAACCGTTCCATGGGAGCAGGGACCAGCATATGAGAAAAGGGCAAGGACGGAAGAGGTATCTATTTGTTCTCTTTCAAGACTAAATTTAGGGCCCTTCGTCTGCAGACCAATTGGCGGACTGTGTCTTGGGAACCCTCTTGGCCTCTGCAAGAGGAAAGAACTGGGGTCAGTTTTCCGCAGCAAAAGGTACGGCCCGTCTGGGCTTCCTCCCGTCTGTGTATTTCCTAGCCCCCAAACGACAGAGCCATATGGCTTCCACGGTCTGGGGGAGTGCTCCCTGGTGGGGCCCACCACCCCCAGCACCAGCCCGGCCGCTCACGGACATCGACTTCTGCTCTGGGGCGCAGCTGCAAGAACTAACCCTGCTGATCCAGGAGCTGGGTGTGCAGGCGAGCTGGAGTGAAGGTCCCAAGCCAGGACCAGATCTCTTCCAGGCCAAGGACTTTGTTTTCTCTTTGCTTGGTAAGTAACCCTCCCAGCCTTCGGGAACTTGCAGCTCTCAGCTCCGCCTCACCCCGCCCCGGCTCTGGATCACGACATTACGATCCCTTCTCTTTCCTTAGGTCTCGTTCACCGCCGGGACCCTCGCTTTCCTCCTCAGGCAGAGCTCCTGCTGCTTCGTTGTGGGCTTCGCGAGGGTTCCCTGGATCTGGGGCCTGCGCCTCTAGGTCCCTATGCTCGGGGACCTCACTACGACGCCAGCTTCACACTCCTGGTGCCCGTGCTTTCTCTAGATGGGCAGGAGCTGCAACCAGACGTGGGATCCTGTTACACATGGCTCTTCCTCCCAGAGCAGCTACGTGGAACCTTGGTCCGGGAGGCATGGCAGGATTGCCTAGGACCCCCAGTCCCAGGAGGACGTGATTCGATCCACCCAGCCCGAAGCAAAGAAACTCCCAAGGATCCACAAATCTCCGTGGACCAGCTACACGTCACTGAGCCTGAGGCACACGAGTCTTTGGAAAACTCACCTAGTAATGTTTCAGTGCCAGGGTTGCCTCAACAAGACGTAACCGATGTTGACTTTCCCTCACCACTGGAAAAAACGAATGGTGACGTCACCAAAGCAACCGACGTTAGCCCAGTGCCACAGCCGTTGGAGGCTTCGGAGGCATGGCCCATATTGTGCCTCGCCCAGGTAGCTGCCTGGTTCTTTGTTTCGCTGGCTGCGGTCGCTGAGTCCCCGTTTCCGGTTCCGGGTGCCCCGCGCTTGGTCCACGCAGCCTGCCACGCGGGGCTCACCACCATCATCCTGGTTATGCCCGGGCCCCGGCGCCGCCTCCTGATTTTCGACTTGATCCCCGTGGTGTCTGTGACCGGATGTCCCCAGGGGGCTCGGAGTCACTAGTGGGCCTGCCCGCTGGCCTCAGAGTCGTCTTCCTTCTACCTGGTGCGCGGCGGCGGCGGCGGCGGCGGCGGCGGCGGCACCACAGAGCGAGCCTGACGACTCTGGCTGGCAGTTCTGCTTCGCCCGCCAAGAGCTGGCGCTCAAGATGCGCATACCCATTCCCTTGCTGCAAGCGCACGCGACGGCCCAGGCGCTACCGCGCCCTCTGGTGGCCAGGACGAGGGTCGCGGCGCACTACCTCCTGTGGACGTTGCTCTACTGGGCGTGTGAGCGGCTGCCCGCGCTCTATCTGGCGCGAGCCGAGAATGCGGGCGCCTGCTGCCTTGGGCTGCTGGATGAGATGTGCCGGGTGCTCGAGGCCGGGACTCTGCCCCACTATTTTCTGAGTGGTCAAAAGCTCCGTGCGGGAGACGGCGCCGCTTCGCTGCTCGGGGCGTTGGCCCTGCTTCGCAGGGACCCTGCCTGCGCCCTGCACCCCTCTGTGGAAGAGGCCAAGGCTGCAGGCAAGGGGGGTGGCTTAGCCGGCGTGGGAGGCGGAGCCCATTAAAGACGCTGTTCCTACTAACCTGGAATGTGCTTCTGTTGGCCAGCGGGATGTGGAGGGGACTGCTCTCCCCTCACCTGGGAGACAGGCTGAGCGCTTTGGGCCTGAAGAGCCCGTTCTAGAAGGCCTCCTCGCCGCTTCCTCCGCTTCCTCCCACCCTCCTCCCGCCCCATCCCTGGCACAGGTCGTTCCATTCTGGCCTCTCCACTTTCCAAATCTGTGGCCAGCACCCCTCCCACTCCGGTGCAGCCTCTGGCATCCATCTCCCTCCAGTTCTTATGGTCTTTTCTCTTAGGAGTCAATCGGGATGGGGGTAATATATTTGCTGAAAAAACGTGTAAAGGAGAAAGGTATGGAGACCAGGGACTGACCAATTTGTCTCACACAAAAGCAGAGACATTAAGGAGGCCGGATTTCACCCCAGGCTAGACCTCACCACCACCGCTATCTCTTCAGTTATTCCCGCCACCTTCCTCATCCAGTTCTGTCCTCCATCCTGGGCAGTAGGGTCCCTTTCTCCATTCTCGGGGCATCTGCCATTCCATCTATCTAAGCCCAACCTCTCCTCCCATCCAGAGTTCCATTCAGTGGAGTCGCCTCCTTGTCCCTCCTGCTCTGAATCCCGAGTCATGCGAGATATGCGGCCTTGCCTCGGCTCAGCCTGTCTCTAAGACCGTCGCCACTCCCTGCCTCCAAGGATCCCCGGGTTTCCGCCTGCCCAGCTTCACCTCCCGCTCTTTCCCGGGGTCTCCGCCCCCTGCCCCGCCCCCGGACCGGCTCTCGGAGGAGGGGGAAGCCACTGTCGCCGCCGCCGCCTCAGCTTCCCACAGCCGCTACCGCTGCCGCCGTTGCCGCCGCTCGGTTTGGTCCAGCCGCCAGGCCCAGTGCTCACTTCGCCAGACCAGGGCACTCTGCGGAAACACCCTCACTCCTTCCTGGGGTCCGGGACGTCTAGCCGGGCGTGGGAGGAAGCTCCGCTTGCTGGGTACACGGAGGGAGGTACATGCAACTGGAGCCAGCGCAAGCTGTCACCGGTTTGACAAGACAGGACTGGTTGAGGGGCGTCAGGGAAGGAAGAGGGGGCGCTATAGGCAGTCCCGGGGAGGACAAGGAAGCCCTGTCACAGAAAGCTCTGATGCGCTCTGACTTATAGCGGGTCTGTTCACATTTGTGACAACGTGGGTGCACTCCTCTCTCGGGGGGCTGGTTGGATTGGAGGGCGTGGAATCTAAACAGCACCAGCTGTCCCCGAGGAAATTAGGGGCTGCCAGAAAAAAAGAAAAAAGCCAAAAACCTGTGCTCCTTATTCCGAGGTGACACGGGGCCCTCCAGACAACCAGCTGCTGTAACCACTAGGAAGGGCGGATTTGGAGGTGACTTCAAAAGGAGTGGATGGTAACAAGGTGAGGAAAGGGGCTCAGCAGCTGGAATGCTGTGCCACTAGAAATGGGGGTGACTTGGTAAAAAGCGGTATCGTTCAGAGACAGGGTCTGGGAACCTCTTCTTGCTGATTGGCGACAGTCTGGATATTTCAAGGCATAGTTTTGGGGGGATTTCAGTGAAAAAAAGTGGGGGATTCTTCACTTAGTGGGTGGCAAAGGAAAAGACACCAAGGTTGGGTTCTTCCTAGACACTGGCAGCACCCCAGCAGGGGTGGGGTGAGCTAATATCCCCAAAGCTAAGGACCCACACCCTTAAAATTACAAGAGTGGCTTTGGCAGGAGTGCAGGGCCCGGAAATAGGGTGGAAAGGTGCCTGGGGATATTGGAACCACATCCTGGAAAATTTGAGGGTCTTGGCTTTGGGATAGTGTTAGTGGGGGACAGGGACACTGGAGATCAGAGAAGGGGGAGTTTTCTGCGGGGGGCAAAGGTCGAGGGTGGGGTCAACTGAGAGGTACATAGGCTGCTGGGTCTGGCGAAGCTAGCACGAGGCCCAAGGGTGGGAGCTGGTGCCTGGGGTGGGGGTCGTCTAGGGCTTATCCTCAGGTCCCGTGGGTGAGGCGGCGAGTCGGACCGGAGAGTCAACAGCATGTCCTGGTGAGCTAGCGGGCTTCTCTGGGGGGGCCCAGCGCGCTCCGGGAGCCTGCCGGTTTTGGGGTGTCTCCTCCCGGGGTGCCATGGCGGCACTGGTCAGCAGCCTGATCCGGCAGAAACGGGAGGTCCACGAGCCCGGGGACAGCCGGCCCGTGTCGGCACAGCTGCGGGTGTGTCCCCACGGCACCAAGTCCCTTTGCCAGAAGCAGCTCCTCATCCTGCTGTCCAAGGTGCGACTGTGCGGGGGGGGTCGGCGCGCGCGACCGGACCACTGCCCGTGTGAGTGGCTAGGGAGGGGTCTCCGGGCCAGGGGTCTCTCCGCCTGGGAGGTTGAGGCCAGGGACTCGGAAGAGCGGGGCCCGACTGACGGGGACTCCCCGAAAGTGAAAGGAGGTGGGCCTGGACCACAAACTCTCGGCCAAACGATGCCTCAGTTTTCCTTCTCTCGCGCCCATAACCCCGAGTCTCCTCGCTTTCGAGGGCAAGGGGAAGGCTTGAGCGGCTAAGCCTGGTGCCCCGAAGCCTGGAAGCTCCCGCTCGCCCCCCCTCCCAACACAGGAGTCCCCCACCCCCACCATCCTCTGCCTACGTGCCGTCTCTCGCGATTCTTTCAATACCGAGTGGAGGGGCCTGGGGGTTCCAGACGCCTGGGTCACCCCGAGGGTTTCTGCGGCTCCGGTAGCCCCGTCCTCTTTCTCCCGCTCCTCGGAGCCTTCGATCCGGTCCTCCTCGCCGAGCTTGCCTGGCTCGGTACCAATCTCCCCAGCACTCCCCTGGGTGTCCTTGCAGCTACCTCGCCAGTCCGTCCCTCTGTGCGCCCTCCTCCCGTGACCTGCACTTCAAGAAGGGAGCTGGGCACTCCCCCACGACCGCCTACACGGCTCAGAAATCGGGCCCCACGGGCTCAGGAGACCCTCTGCCGCGAGGAAGTCAGACACGCTACACGGCTGGATACCCGCACGGAGACTGGGGGTCGTACCATCTGCGAAGGGGTACCGGGAACTCGGCCGCAAGCGCCAGGCAAAGAGAGTTGTGAAGGTTAGCCTGTGGTCCCCGGCCCGGTGCGACAGGCGGGAAGTCCCTCTGGCCTCGCTCCCGTCCGCTCGCAGCTCCCTTAGGGGGAGACCCCCCACCACCCCGCCGCTGGCGTCCTCCTCCCCCCGCCGCCGGCCCTCCGCAGTGGTAGGTCAGCAGCCCACTCTTTGAGTGGGACCCAGCCCCCACGTGAGTCAGCCAGCCTCACCAGCTCCCTGGCCCCCTCCCCCATTTCCTTGGTTTGGTACCGAATATCCTCCATCCCAGGCGGGTTACCTGGCTGAAGGGGAGAGCCTGAGCCTAAGGGAGGGCTGGGCCCCCGCGAGCCAGCAGACTGACAGACAGACAGACAGACAGACAGATGGGTCAGTGTCAGACAGGCTGGCGCTGGGCCAAGGCGAGGCCCGCGCGAAGCGAGCAGCAGCTGCAGCAGCAGGTGCTGAGTCAGCGTCAGGCCCAGTCCCACCCCCGCCCCTGAGGGGGCGCCCCTACCCTGGGGTCACCTTAATGCCCCCCATATTCGCAAACACACTGCCCCTTCAGCAGCTCTGCCTGTCTCCCTTTGTCCTCTGCGTTTCCATATATCTCTCCCCTTCCTCTTCCTTCTTCTCCCCTCCCCCCATTCTGGTTGAGCTGTAGAGTAGGAATTAAACCTTTAAATAAATTTCAATCAATTAAACTGAAAGCTGGTTAGAGGAGGCAGAAGGGACCCACACCCCAGCTTCCTCTGGAGTCAAAGAGAGGTGGGAGAGAGCTTGCTTAGAGGGTCAGGAAGCTGGGGCCCTGGGACCCTCTTCCTTCCTTCCATCCTCCTTTCTTTTCTCTCCTCTGATCCCGCCAAGTGTAGCAATGTTTCTGGGAACAGAGATGTCATGTTCTGAGATGAATGTCTCTCTCTCCAGAGCCTCAGCTCAAAGGCATCGTCACCAAACTGTTCTGCCGCCAGGGTTTCTACCTCCAGGTGAATCCCGATGGGAGCATCCAGGGCACCCCAGAGGACACCAGCTCTTTCAGTGAGAGGGGAATCCAGATGCTGGGTGGGAATGGGGAGCACAGGCATAGGAGATGACAGTCGTATTGTGGCTTCATGTTCTGTGGTTTTCAGTCTGGCCCTTTGACCCCGCAAACGAAAAAGTAGAACTGGGACCAGAATTGGGGGGGGGGCTCAGATGGGGATTGGAGGCTTGGGGTACTGATACCCCTTCTCTCCACCCCCAGCCCACTTCAACCTGATCCCTGCGGAGCTCCGTGTAGTCACCACCCAGAGTGCCAACTTGGGAAACTACGTGGCCATGAACGCTGAGGGGCTGCTCTACAGCTCGGTGAGACAAGGGGCAGAGTGGCCTGGAGTCAGGGGACTCCCCTAGCTACAGCCTTCCCAGCTACAGATATTTTGCAACTCAGGGATTCCTCTCCCTCCAGCTCTTGCCGACACCCTGTCCTCACTGCCCGCTCCCAAGCACCTCCTGTAGCCTCCCTCCAATCCCTTCTCCTCCAATAGCCTCCTAAATACCCCCAGGCTCTTTGAATGTCCAACTCTTTCAACCTTTTAGGACCCCTGTGTCTTCTCCAGCCTCCTCTAGACCTCATTATTACTCACTTCCCCAGAGTCATTCAGGATGCTGGGGAAGGATTCAGGAACTCCTCCAAGCAGAAATTCCCTCCAGGTGCCCTGGATGGTGAGAGGTTGGGAGTAGAGCAGAGAGAAGTTATCTTCTTATCCCAGGCCCCCAGAAGTCTAGTTCCCGGCCCTCGGGGGGCCACCAGACTCTTCCTCATCCTCCCTTTCTCCCAGTTCCTGTGTGGACTCAGAAGTTGGCTCTGCCAGTCTCAAACATATGGATTATATCCTGCCTTGCTCTTCCCAGGGCTCCCTTCTGTTCAGTGATGTGTCCTTTTGTGTTTCTGTCTGTGTGTGCCTTTCTGGGTCTTTGTCTCCTCAGCCACATTTCACAGCTGAGTGTCGCTTTAAGGAGTGCGTCTTTGAGAATTACTATGTCCTGTACACCTCTGCTCTCTATCACCAGCGTCGTTCTGGCCAGGCATGGTACATGGGCCTGGACAAGGAGGGCCGAGTCATGAAGGGAAATCGAGTCAAGAAGACCAAGGCAGCCGCCCACTTTTTGCCCAAGCTCCTGGAGGGTGAGTATGGACCCCCAGGGAAGAGGTGGACACATGGGATGGTATTGACCTTGACATGGACATTTAGTGACACACAGCTAAGGGCTATAAGTGTTTTAAGAGGACACATGCTATGACAGGTCAAGCCAGGAAGGCTTTGGCCTTTGGAGGTTTGGGAAGCTCTCCTTCTGTGCGTTCCCAGAGGAGGAGTGTAGGGGAAGGGAGCCCTTTCAGAGCTCTCTTGGTGCCTAACTCTCCTTCCTGCTCCTCTCTCTCCCCTTCACAGTGGCTGTGTACCAGGAGCCTTCTCTCCACAGTGTCCCTGAGACCTCCCCTTCCAGTCAACCTGCCCCCTGCCATGTAGTCCCCGGACTGGAGGCTCCCTGCTCTAGCCACCACCACAGCCTGTCTCCCAGCCCTGCTTCTGGCCCTGCTCTCACCCCTGCTGCCACACTCATGCCCTGAGCAGCCACGTCCCACCAGGTGCCCTACCCTGAGGGAGCCTAGGGGCCGGCCATGACTTCTGGGGCTGCTGAGACCCTTAGATCCTTGGGCCTGGGAAAGGGGTCAGAGAGGAGGAAGTCTCAAAATGGTCCTGGCTGATCACTTCTTTCCTTCCACGCTCACACCCTCCAAAGCCTTTTCCCGAGATGGCGCGTGTGTTCCAAAACTGACAAAACCAGGGCATAAATCTTCCCCACCCCGGGCTCAGCCAGTTCCTGGAGCCCTTTGCCCTTTTCATGACTACCAAGCCGTAGACTTATAGGTCCACTGCAGCTCAGGATCAGTTTCCTTCTTTCGCTACTCCACCTTTTGCCTTGTTCCAGACAGGTTCTGGAACACCAGGCACCCCAGCCAGGGCCATTTCTGCACCCAGGGTCTGTGCTGGAACACAGGCATGCTGCCAGGCTCTGTTCTGGATCCATCAGGCTTCTGTCCTTCACCCAGATGGACCCCTGGTTTCCATCTAGAGAGAGGCTGGATTTGAGCCCTGTCCAGCTTTTGGTCTTGGCCTGAATTGGGCCAGTCTCAGATCACCACAGGTTTAACTTTCTTCCCCCAGAGACACCCGGTTCTAGAGCGTGGTGTTCTAGACACATACGGAGCCATATTTCCTTCTGAATCTCAGCTCTAGGACATAGACCCTGACTCTCAGCCCTTCCCTCTAGGATGGAACTAGAGCCTATATAGGCATGTTATTGGTCTAGAGTAAGAGTTCTAGACCCACGCTCCCACCTTCTCTCGTGATACCTGTTAAGCAGGAGCTCTGGAAAGGACCCAGCTATGATTCACAAAGAACTAAGTTCTGGATGGATCATCCAGAACTTCTTGTTTTCCCTAGACACTTTTCCAAAAATCTTATTCTTCCTATTGAACGCTAACCTTATTTTTTACATGCATTTTCTAGCTCCTGCAACTCAGCTGGGGTCCTGCCAGGGAACAGAGGCTGAGGAAGGGCAGAGGAGTTTTGGAAGGAATCCCTGGCTCATAGAAGGGCAGCTAGGATGGGAAAGTGGCCAGAACCATGGCATGACTGGACCTGTGCCTGGGTTGGGGGGACATGAACACTTAGCTACCTTAGCAGGAATTCCTTCCAGGCCCCCTTTAAAGCTGAGGTCTTTAGGGTAGTGGGTCTAGAATAAAAAAGACAAATGGGATATAGTTTTGACGCCCCTCAAATGAGGAGACACCAATTCAGCAATAAGTCCCACCCTTCCCCCCTACAGGTCAGGCCAAGGACGGTGAGGGCCTCTTGGTCTCTAGACCTCATACACCCCTCCAGCTTCTAACTGAATAAAACTTGCTTTACCTCAGCTGGGTGTTAGGTACCCAAAAAGGCTCTGCTCCCAGGGGACCAGTCTCCACTCCATGCTTTTTCAATTAAAGACGATTTATACAATTGAAGTGTTGTCTGCCATCTGTGGGTAGCAGGCTTTGGCAGCCGCTCGGGGAGGGGTCAAGTCCCAGGGGCGGGGCGGGTAGGCTGGCGGCTGCCCCCCAATAACAGGTGCACATTCCTGGGCGCCTCGTCACTTCCCCTGCGCTGGCTGTCCTGGCGGCTCACCCAAGCGGACTCACTGAGCGACGCGGGCGGGCTATGATCCCAGGGGCACTGCTGCTGCTGGGGGCGTTGGGGGCGCCGTTCGCCCCGGGTAAGTCTGAGCGTCAAAGGGGCAGTAACAGGGCCAGAGGTCGTGGCCGGGCACCACGGCTTCACTCAGTTCTCTCCTCCTCCAGGCGCCCGCGGCTCAGAGGCGGAGGGCCGACTCCACGAGAAACTTTGCTCGGGCTATGATAGCTCGGTGAGGCCGTCGTGGGAGGTGGGAGACTGCGTCGGGGTCAGCATTGGTCTCAGCCTAGCGCAATTAATCAGCCTGGTGAGGGCACACGCGGGGAGTTGAGGTCTGGCCCACTAGCCGGCTGTGGGGCGTGGCTTTAGGCAGGGCGGGACCCAGGGACCACTGTGGGCGGGGTCCGGGGCGAGGCCAGGCTGGGTGACTGACGGGCCGTTAGTAGAGAGTGGGTCGAAATCGGACCAATGGACAAGCTGTGGGCGTGGCTGCTGGACGGGCCAGGATGGGGCCGGGCAGGATGATGAACGGGCCTGTGGGCAGATCTCAAAGTGGAGCTGGGGCCGATGGACAGGCCGGAGAGCGGACCTTGGGGCGGGGTCATAGGCTGGGGCGGACCTTGGTGCCGGACAGGGTCAATAAACAACAGCGGGCAGAGATTCACTCCGGCCGGGGCCGGGACTGGTAAATGAACTGGCTGGCTGTACGGCCAGCAGGAAGTTTACGAGATAGAGGCGGAGCTTAAGCCAACGCAGTTTATAGGAGGTGGGCTTTGAACCCAAGAGGGTGCGACTCAGAAAAAGAGGGGAGTTTCCAGGGAGAGTTTACCCACCGAGCCCCTCATTTCTCTACACTGACATCATATCTACCCTTTAAACTTTTCCCTTCTAGTACGAGAAGGATGAGGAGATGAGCACAAAGGTCTGCTTAGACCTGGTACGGAGAGCCCCGCACGGTGGGAAAGGGCGGGCATGCCGCTGCCTTTACAATTTCCTCGAATGTTCCGCCTGGTAAGATTTGTTTTTTTCTTTTTTGCATCACGACCTCAGAAAACACATTTATAACTGAAACAGAAGCTTCAGGAAACAATACCTATCTTTACTATGGGAGCTGCATTCCATGCATTTTTCATTCTAAATTATTTTTAACACTGGTTTGGGGCCACTCATTTGATTCCGGACCTATGAAAAGGGTCGTTAACTACAGTTTGAAAACCACTGTTTTAGAGGCTAGCGTGCAACTCCCTCTTTTTTACAGAAAGAAGAAATTGGGGCCCGATGAGAGAGAAGGGGAAATCAGTTAATAGGGTCCCAAAGAGTGCAGGTGGAGTCTTAAACAGGGCCCCGGCCTCCAGAACCACAGACCATGCCTGCGCGGCTCTCCTCCCTTGCATTCCCTGCCCGGGCTTCCTTCGCACATCCCAAGACTCCTTCCAACCTCCAGCCGGAGACGGCCCCTCAGCCTCTGCTTCCCTAGGAGTGGACTGACTACAGGCTGAGCTGGGACCCTGAGGAGCAAGAGGGCATCGATTCACTCCGCATCACTGCCGAATCCGTGTGGCTACCAGACGTGGTGCTCCTAAACAAGTAAGGATGTTCCCAGAGTCTGGGAGGTGGGGCAGGGCCTCTGGAGGGGCGCGGCCTCCGGAGGGAGGGACCTGAACCCAGATGAGAAGATTCTTTCCCGGCAGCAACGACGGAAATTTTGATGTTGCTCTGGACATCAGAGTCATGGTGTCCTCCGACGGCTCCGTGCGCTGGCAGCCCCCGGGCATCTATCGCAGCAGCTGCAGCATCCAGGTGTCCGGGCCCCACCTGGGAAGCTCAAGGCGCTCCTAGAAACCCTCACTCAGATATCCCTCCTCCATAATCCCCATGACCCTCACGACTCTCTTACCCTTCTGATTTTCCATTGAGTTTCATCTTCTCTGTCCACTTTCATTGACTTCCAGTCTTCCTCAGTGACCGCCGCCCTCCATTGTCCATGACCTCCCCGCATAACCTTCTTATTCCTCTGTGACTCCACTTCTCTGTGATCTTCCCCTGGTGGTCCCTATCTCCCTAGTGCCCCATATCCTCTGACCCCTGTCTGCCCTGTGACCTCCCCAGCTCCCCCAGCCCTGACCAGCTCTCTGGCAGCTCTAGTGACTCTCCACTCCATCCAGGTCACCTACTTCCCCTTTGACTGGCAGAACTGCACCATGGTGTTCAGTTCCTATAGCTATGACAGCTCAGAAGTCAGTCTGCAGACCGGCTTGGGTCCCGATGGGCAGGAGCGGCAGGAAGTGCACATTCATGAAGGCACCTTTATTGGTGAGTGGGCTTGGCTCCCATGTCCATGGGCTTTACGATTTCCAGTTTCTGACAGGCTGATAAATATATTCCCTCAGTGAGTCACTGTGGGTTCAGCAAGATAGGTATAACTGTCTATATTTTGTGGTTATGGAAGTTGAGACTTGCTCAAATTTATTAGAGATGGGCTGTCCAGCCCAGGGACCATAGCTAGCCCCTTATTACATCAGTGCCCACTGCTCTAGGATGTGGCAGAGAAAGACATATCTGGGAATTCCCTGGCGGTCCAGTGGTTAGGACTCCAAACTTTCACTGCTGAGGGCCCAGGTTCAATCCCGCGTTGGGGAACTAAGATCCCACAAGCAGAGCGGTGGCGCAGTGAGGCAAAAAAAAAAAGAAAAAAAGAAAAGAAAAGAAAAGAAAGCCATATCTGGCACCAACAAAGACAGGTTCCACATCTGTGTCACCTTCTCTTCTCCCCCCACTCTCCCCAAGAGAATGGTCAATGGGAGATTATTCACAAGCCTTCTCGGCTAATCCAGCCTCCAGTGGATCATAGGGGAGGGGGGGAAAGGCGGCGTGAAGAAGTCACCTTGTACCTCATCATTTGCCGGAAGCCTCTCTTTTACCTGGTCACCGTCATTGCCCCATGCATCCTCATCACTCTTCTGGCCATCTTCGTCTTCTACCTGCCACCAGATGCAGGTAAGAGGGGAAGGGGCCCAGCACTCCTTCTTACCAATAGCTCAGGTTCTTGCTCTTCACCCATAATACAGGGAAGGTTTTCCTGCCAACTCAAGCCTTCATGAACTGTGCTTCAGCAATCTCACCCAGGTTTTCCTTTCAGGAAGAGCCTTTGCCTCTGCATCCAGATTTCCCCTCCAACCTCAAGCTCTACCTCCCCTCCGCTGCTCACTTCTCTGCACCCAGTAACTTCTGAACTCTTCCCTTCAGAATCCTAGGATCTCATCCTTGGAACTGCCACTCCTCTGACCAACAAACTCCCAGGCTCAGCTAACGCTTCCTTTCCCTTTCCCCACTCCTGGCATCCTCCCTCCCCCACTTGTCAAATGCCGCCTACTAGTCCCTTAACCTCCTATGTCCCTTGGAAATAATAGCCAACATTTCTCTGGGAGACAGCACAATATGCTAACAGAGTAACCTTGGGCAAATTCCTTAATCTCTTAGTGTCCTGATCTGGAAATAGGACAGTCTTTGTCCCTCCCACATAGGACTATTTTGAGGATTAACTGAGTTAATAGAACTATGCCTGGTACTCTGTAAGCTTTGTGTACGTGTAGGTATAGTCTTTTCTAATTTGGAGCACTTGCTATAAGATAATACAAATAATGTGTTACATATATTAACTCAGTTCTAATCTTCACAACTCTGTGAGGTAAGTACTGAATTGTCTGCCCGTTTCACAGAGGCTAAGTGAGTTTAAGTCATTCACCTGACATTACACAGAGAGAGGCAGTATTGCTGTTCCAACCCTGCTTAGTACTAGTCTGATCCAGAGACTGATATCCTAAACTCTCATATTCAAAGATGCTTTACTGGGAGTTCTCTGGTAGCCTAGTGGTTAGGATTCTGGGCTTTCACTGCTGTGGCCTGAAAAACAAAACAAAACAAACAAAAAACACACGCTTTCCTTCTCTCTGTAATCAAGCCCTCTCTCAGTCTAGGGAAGGAGAGTGATGCATCTCTAGAACACACTTCCACATGTAACTTCTCCTTCTTCCTGGAGCAAGGCAAATCTTGGAACCCAATATTACAGGACTAAAGTAGAACAGACCATAATAGTTACTTATTTCAATAGCTTCCATGAAGTTTTCAGCACCTGTTGTATGCCACAGTAATAACCAGTCACCTGGCATATTCTTATATACTTGGTTTCATTTTTAGATCCTTCGATTTGCTATATAGTTCCTGCTACAGGGGTTGGTCCACTCACTCATTTAACAATATTTGTTGAACATCTGTAATGTGCAAGGCGCTGGGAATACATCAGTGAATAAAACAGACAAAAATCCCTGCTCTCATGGAGTTTATATTCTAGTGGGGAGACAGTCAGCAAACATAATAAACCCATTGAATAGTGTATTATTATTTTTTTAATTAATTAATTTAGGCTGCGTTGGGTCTTCGTTGCTGCACGGGAGCTTTCTCTAGTTGTGGTGAACAGGGGCTACTTTCGTTGCAGTGCACGGGTTACTCACTGCGGTGGGTCCTCTTGTTGTGGAACACAGAATCTAGGCGCACGGGCTTCAGTAGTTGTGGCACGTGGGCTCAGTAGTTGTGGCTGGCGGGCTCTAGAGCACAGGCGCAGTAGTTGTGGCGCACGGGCTCAGTTGCTCCGCGGTATGTGGGATCTTCCCTGACCAGGGCTCGAACCCGCGTCCCCTGCATTGGCAGGTGGATTCCTAACCACTGTGCCACCAGGGAATTCCTAGATAGTATATTAGGAGAGGTCAATTCCTAAGAAGGAAAAATGGGAAAAGGGTTTGGGGAGGATGCGAATGGGGGTATGCGTTGCAATTTATTTATTTATTTAAACAATTTTATTGAAATATAGTTGATTTACAATGTTGTGTTTCATTTCTGCTGTACAGCAAAGTGACTCATTTATAGATATATATATTTTTTTTTCATATTCTTTTCCGCTATGGTTCATCACAGGGGTTGCAATTTAAAAATAGGATGGTCAGTGAATGCCTCACTAAAAAGGGAATGTTTGATCAATAGTTGAACAAAGACTTGAAGGAAGTGAGAGAATGACCCTGGTAGATATCTGGGGGAAGAAATTAGCAGGAGGAGTTAACAGTGAGTGCAAAAAGCTCTGAGGTGGGCGTGTGCCTTGCATATTCAAGAAATAGCCAATGAAGTAATAACTGAATGAAGTAAGCAAGAGAGAAAACAGTATGAGATGTAGTCAGAGAACTAATGGGAAGGCCTTGTAGACTTCAGTATGGACTTTTATGCTAAAGGCGATGGGAAGCCACTGGAGTGGTATGATCTGGTTTACATTTTAACGGGGTCAATCTGGCTGCTCTCTTGAGAACAGTCAGCAGGGGGGCAAAGGATGAAGCAAAGAGGAGGCCTTTATAATAACTCAGATCTGAGGTAATGGTGGCTTGTGCCAGGATGGTAGTGGTAGATGTGATAAGTCATCAGTTTCAGGATATATTTTGAAGGTAGAGCCAACAGGGTTTGGTATGGATTGGAAAAGGGATGAGAGAGAGGAGAGCTGAGAATGACTCAAAGGGATTTGGCCTGAGCCACAGGAAAGATCGAGTTGTCATTTGTGAACTGAGGAAGACTATGGCGGGAGTCGGTGGTGAGGGAATTAAGTTTTGGACATGTGAAGTTCGAGATGTCTAGTGGACACCCAAATTGAGAGGTTAAGTAGGCAGGTGGATACAAGTGTGGAATTTAGGGGAATCAGTCCAGGTTGGAGGTATAAATGTAGGAGTTAGTTACATGCAGTTGACCCTTTCAAAAGCCTGTCCTTGAGTGGGCTGGAAACACGGTCACTGATTATGCCGGGGAGATTGCTTTCTGGCAAAGCCTAATCCTTCCGCCTTCCGCTCTGTCCCCCAAGGAGAGAAGATGGGGCTCTCGACCTTTGCCCTGCTGACCCTTCCTGTGTTCCTGCTGCTGCCGGCAGACAAAGTGCCTGAGACCTCCCCGTCTGTCCCATGATTATCAAATACCTCATGTTTACCATGGTCCTCGTCACCTTGTCAGTCATCCTTAGCGTCGTAGACCTCAACCTGCACCATCGCTCACCCCACACCCACCAAATGCCCCTTTAGGTCCGTCAGGTAAGAAGATCTCCTCTCCAACCTGTGTTAACTCTCAATCCTAGTATTTGGCTTTTTGTCCAGGTATCGCTCCTCCCTCCCACCAACTTCAACCTTCCCTTTCACAGACCTGAGGGAGAACTACAACTCCTGGTAGAGTGTCAAAGTGCCAAGGTCTTTGGGTGTTGAAATGTTGCCCAATTAATTTTATCGTTCCATCATTGACGCTGCGTAGATCCCAGACTATCTTCATCAATACTGCCCATCGTGGGTCCCAAGGAAGCATTCTAAGGGTTAGGTACTATCAGGGTGGAAGCCCTCATAACTTTTCTTTCCAGTCAGGATGCCTCCTAACCCACTTAAGAACTCTTGGGCTGTGTAGTTGCATTTCATCTGTGGGACGCATGCACGCATGCACAGGAATGGGCACATGCCGTGGGGGTGGTTGGCGGCTTCCCTTCTGGTCTGAGAGCATAAGAGCCCCCTCCAATACGCCTCTTCTTCTACTCAGCAGATCTTATCCACAAACTCCCTCCGTATCTGGGTCTGAAGAGACCCAAACCTGAGAGAGACCAGAAACCGGAGCCACCTCCTATACCTCTCAGGGATTCTCCAGGAAGTGGCTGGGGTCGGGGAACAGATGAATATTTCATCCGCAAGCCACCAAATGATTTTCTCTTCCCCAAACCCAACAGGTAGTATCTACTCCCCATCGCCCATGTAGAAGGGAGAGGGAGAACTACAGTTCCCAGGAGACTGTGCGGAGGCAGGCGTCCTAAGCTCCCGGAGGTTGTCGTGGTTGAGCATCATGGGACTTGTAGTATCCCTTCTGTTGCCCACTTTGCGGGGAGGTGGGAAGTAAAGCGTAAGGGAATAGGAGGAATTGCGGAAGGCTAGAGAGGTCGCCGCTGTCGGAGAGAACCTGAAGTGCTCTCTCGCGTTTTGAAACCTGGATGGGCGTTGGAGGAGGGAGTTGGGGCGGGGCCTAGAGCAGCCGCGCAGGCCGTCTTTGTGCCCCGGTCGTGGCCAAACAGACTCGCCTCTTCCAGGTTCCAGCCTGAACTGTCTGCCCCGGCCCTGCGGCGATTTACCGATGGTCCACACCGGGCTGTGGGCCTGCCTCCCGAGCTACGGGAGGTCGTTTCCTCAATCAGCTACATCGCTCAACAGCTGCAGGAACAGGAGGACCACGACGCGGTGAATCCAAAGAGGGTGGGCCAAGGCAAGGCCTGGGTGGCCTTGGCTCCACCCACAAACTTAGGCTCCGCCCCCATCACTCGATTTTATTTCTGATTGGAAGTTTGCCTCACTTGGTCCCGCCTCCTGGTTTCCGACTTGTTCTTTACTCACCTCGGTCGCCCGCAGTTTCGCTCTCTGCTATTCTGCGGGCCCGCCCTTGTCTCAAAGCCGTGGTAAGAGCACCTGGGTGCGGTACAGGGCCTTGGGGCCGCCTTCCCTGGGGGTCTGGAGCTCAGGAACAGTTTCCTCTTCCTACCCCCAGCTGAAGGAGGACTGGCAGTTTGTGGTCATGGTGGTGGACTGCCTCTTCCTGTGGACCTTCATCATCTTCACGAGCGTCGGGACCCTCGTCATCTTTCAGGACGCCACGTACCACTTGGCCCCTCCCGACCCCTTTGCTTGAGGAGGAGAGGGCCGAGACCGAGGTCCTCGGCCAGTTGAATTGAGAGTTTGGTAGGACTCTCAAGTCCTATCCCTTTCTGCATCTTAACTCCTTCACTAGGAGTCCAATCCTCTCATCATTTCGTTTCTAGGGAGGAAGCCCAAGTGGGACTGGGCAGATGGGGGCCTTGGGCCCACCTGAAATGCACTATCCGCTTATTTACTCTTTGGCTTCTTGAAGAAGCTCCATTGGATATTCACATCTAGGTTGGCAATGAATGGAACAAAGAACAAGAACTAGATTGTAAGCCTTCCGAGGGCAGGAATTATGTCTGTTCACTGTAATATCCCCAGCATCTAGCACAGATCCTAACCTATACAGCTGGTACCTCTGGTTGAATGAACAGGGAAATTTTTTTTCTGTAAGGAAATACACTAAGTAACAGTGTTTATGTTTGCATGTTGGGACCAGTGGTCGTTTTTTCTTTGTTTTTACCTTCCTGTAGTTTATTGTATTTTGTAATATCTTTAGGATAAAAAAAAGGTTATTTCTGAAAGGATGCATTTGTGATGAGGATAAAAAAGCACACTGTAAAAACCTCAAGTTCCAGCTTTGGTGCTCAAACTTTGGACAAGCTACTAAACTGCCCTGTGCCTCAGTTTCCCCATCTGTAAAATGAAGCTAATAATAGTATCTGCTCCCTAGTCTGAGGATCATATGAGAAGATGAGAACAGAAGCATTATACAGTATACATCAGAGGTTACAAACTGGTGTGTTTTGTTTGGCCCATGTTGTTGGCCAGCAGAATTTAAAATTTGAATTGGTTTGCTACTTTTGAAATGTGGATATTTCACAGAGAAATTTGGATTTCTGGCTTCTCTTGAAACTTTTTAAGAACTACAGGCTAGTTCGAAGAATCCCAACAGGCTACATAAGCTGCCATAATGTCTCGAACAATGAAATGGAGGAAATCCTTTATGCATGATTCAGTCCCTATGAAGACGGTCTCTCATCTGTAGCAACCATGCTTGCAAATCAAGTTAAGCAAGGCCCCATGGAGACAGAAGGACAGACTGAACTCTGGGGACTAGGCTCCATGTAGTGGGAGCCGAGGGCAGAGATGGCCACATAAAGGGCCAGCTGAGTGGATGAAAGATTGGCCACCTCGGCATTGTGACTCCCTGCAACGTGTCTCATTATGACCATGCTCCCTCACCTGTTGGTGGGTGTCCGCAGGTCCTGGCATGAGTGCACTGTGGGTCAGGGCCGGTGGTGGTGGGGGGGCGGCCCGTGGCCCAGATGGCTCTAGGACCCCCCCCCCCCCACCATGGAAAACCGGCTCTGGTATGACAACCTGGGGTGCTGCCATCAATACCAAGAAAGAACCCAGAATGTGGAGGACTTCCTACTCCTGCTGTTGGGCCTTGTCGTTCTTGTCAGCATTGGGATCAGCATGGCAACTATGGTCAGAGATGGTTGGGGACCACCAGTAGGGGTGAAGAGGGCTGAGGGTGGGAACCAGCTGCAGCCTGCACCTCCATCTGCAGGAATGGTCTTGGCTGGGAGGGGGGGGTGAGGGTACAGAGCCTGGCCTTCATTTTCACCCACCCCACCCCACCAACCCCAGGTATGGCATGGGCTCCAGAATGCCTTAAACAAGACCATCTATTGGATTAACCAGAAAACTAAGTACGGAAGACAGGTAAGTGGCACCCCCCCGCCACTCCCTGGGCCCTAGAAACCCAGGCCCCCAGATTCCCAACCCTGAACTCTTCTGACAGTTGCCCTGCCCTCACGGACTCTCGCTTCCCCCAGATGAAATCTCACAGGCTTGTGAAAGGTCCGCCAAACATCCTCCTGCCAAGGCCCATGAAGCCCACATCCACTGCACCCTGGACCCTGTGGAAATGAAGATGGCCCGGCCCGCTTGCTACTCCCTGTCCTCCTACCATCATCTCTGCAACCATAGACGCAGCTGCAGCCGCCGCCCCGGCAGCCACCAGCGGAGGCCGAAGAACCGCAGACAATTCCCCTACAGCCGCTCAGGCTTCCGTAGGCTGCATCGCAGCCACGGGATGTCACAGCTGCGGCCGATGCCCTCCTTTGATTGCGAGGACCCGGACTCCTACCTGGAGGAGGAGGAGGATCTTTCCTTCCCACAACCCAAGTACCCGTGGGGGTGCTGGGGAGGGCTCTACCAGCAGATGGGCCTGCCCTCCAACGTGGGCCTCTGGGGCCGCCAGGGTGGGATCCTGGCCAGCCTGCCACCACCCTGTCTCTACCTGTCGCCCGAGCTGCGCTGCATGGCCAAGCGTGTGGAGGCCAAGTCCGAGCTAAGGCTGCAGTCCTTTGGGTTCCCCTGCTCACCAACCCGCATCTGGGGCAACGTGGAGGCTGACCGGTGGACCTCGTCTCCACCACCTCCCCGACGATTGCCCCCTAACCCCTCGTGGGTCCCTGGGGGGCACAGCACTTACCCCTCAAGGGGCCAGCTACCGTATGACTCCTGGGATCAGCAGCGGCGTGGTCTGGAGGGCTCTGGGCCTCCATCCGCTCTGGTGCCTCGGGGCTGCCGGCCCGAAGCCTGGCAGCGCAACTCTCCACCGGCCAGTGGACGGAGCCTCCCCAGCTGTGCTCACAGCCAGCCCAACCGCAGGCCACACCTCTCCACGGGACACTTGAACTACTCCCGGGATCCCCACAAGGTGCGGCGCCGGGCGGCCGAATGGGCTGATATGCTGCCCGTGCGGCGCCCTCTGGCCGCCTCCGCCTCCCTCACGGTGCTGGCCGAGGCCTCGTACCAGCGGGCCCCGGCTCCCAGCTCAGCGCTGCTCCTCCGCCCCTCCCAGCCCCTGCCCGAAGTCCAGGCTACCGAGCACCCTCCACCCCCACCCACCTTCATGCCACTCAGCTGGAACCCGGGGGGCAATGCCAACTACCAGATGTATGACAGCCTGGAGCTGAAGTGGCAAGTGCAAGAGAGCCAAACGCGGGCCAACTCGCTGCTACCTTCCAAATCGGCCTCAAGGCCCTCTCTGCATGGGAGACAGACTGGGAAAATGAACTGACCAGCAGCAAATGGGGCCGGGGTGGGGCCGTCAGGGCATGGAGAGAGGAATAAAGAGTGCTAGAGTCCAGGAAACATTGGTGGTCTGTGGCTTGGAAGCACCACTTCTTCTGCCAGCCTGGGTCCCTGCCCTTGGCTTCCTGCAATAAGAAGCCAGTGTCCCCTTCTTGGCCTGAGGGTCCCCTTGGTTTAGTGGCCACAGTCCTGACAGCAGGCCCCTCCTGGTCCTATACCATGCACTAAGTACATCTGCAGCTGCAGACTCCAAACCCCTGGTCTCTGGGCACCTCCTCTGTGTCTCAGCTGTCCCCGTCCCCAAAGAGCCTCATACAAGAAGCTGCTTCCAAACTGGGAGGTTCCACATCTGGGCAGGTCCAGCTCCAGGCCCAGTGAAGGGCATGAAAAAGGCTGAGGCTCTGGACTCCAGCCAGGCCTTCAGGAGGCCTCTGAGGCCGAGGTCTTCCTAGTCTCAGGAGGGGCCAAGAGATGGAATGTGTCATTCGAACAAGTGAGTGAGCGGGCGGTGAGCGAATGAATGACCGCTCGGGAGGTGTGCCGGCCTACGGGCCCTGTTTGACTGTCCAGGCTCAGCTTACCTGACCCTGGTTACCAGGCAATGCCACCCTGGGCCCTCCTTTTCGTCCCCCTCCCTCACTGTGATGTCACCACCTGCCCCATTATGACCCAGTCTGACACCCAGTTAAAAGTGGAGGGCAGGGGGCCCAGGCAGTCCTGGGACCAATGGCCATGGGTGAGCGAACCTACTGTGGAGCTGAGCCGTTCCCTGGCCCCATCCCCAGGAAATGCCAGGAGCAAGGAGACGCAATAATCCTGCTCCTGGTCAGCTTGATCTTCGTCAACGTGGGGATCAACATGGTGGTTATGGTCAGGGCAGGAAATGTGCAGCGGGGTTGGGGGAGTCCTGGGGTCTTGAAGGGGCTGAGGTGGGAGGGCTGCTGGGGTGTGGCCGGACAAGGGTTGGATTTCAGGGCTCACCCTGCTCCCGGCCTCCCCCCTCCCCTTCTTCCCTCAGCTCTGGAGGCATCTGAAGAGATTCTTGCGGGCACTTTTCAGACGTTTTTTCACCAAAGGTGAGTGGGCGCTGGCGTGGGTTCAGGGGATGTGGGCCTGTCCCCTTTCTTCTATCCCTGCCTTGATTCTCAGCCCCTCAGGAACCCAGGCCCTGACCCATCTCGCCTTTCCCCACAGACAAGCAAGCAAGCTGTGTAGGCAGCCGTCACACGCGCATGCGCTGCTCCATGGATCCCAAGAACCTGTGCTCAAGAGTTTCTCCCTGCTTCCGCCATGGCCCAAGCTTCCTGCTCGGGCACCCAAACCACCCTGACTCCTGGATACGAGACAGAAAAGATGAGAAGGCTTCTAAGTACTGCTGGATGCCGCCTCAGTGTGGACGGGCTGGGGCTTCCACGGAGGTTCCACGGGGACTGTGGAAGGAGCGGGTAGTGAGAGCTGGGGAGGCCCCTCCGGTCACAGTCTTAAAGTCCCAAGCCAACTTTTACTCCAGGTAAGAGACATCTTCCAAGCTCCGCAGGATGAGCAAGGTGGACGTGGTTCCACTCCACCTGCCCCAAGAGAGCAAGACTAAGACCCCAGACTCTGACCCAGCCCAGTCCCCAGCCTGGGCCCAGACCCGCCCCCCAGTTCAGCCCCCTGCGCATGCTCCTGCCAAGGCCCAGACCTTCTCCTCAGCCCACCCCACTGAGCACACCCACCCCCCAGTCTGAGACCTGCTCCCGAGGCCACGCCCATGAGCACACTTCCGCCTGGGCCCAGGCCTTCTCCCTAGTGCACCCCACTGGGAACACTCCTGCCAAAGCCCAGACCTTCTCCTCCACCCATCCCACTGAGCACGCCCCACCTCAGGCCGAGACTTGCTCCACATTCCACCTCCCTGAGCACACCACCCACCAGGCCCAGGCCCCCTCCACAACCCTCACCCCTGAGCACAGCCCTGCCCAGCTCCATGGCCCTGAGCATACCACAGCCCCATACCACAACCCAGGCCCAAGCCCAGGCCCCCTCACATGCCTCAGCCCAGTCCCTGGGCCACACTTCTCTCTGCACCCTGACCCATGCTCATCTGACCTATACCCATGCATACACTCTGGTCCCTCCCCCAAATTCTGCCCCAGTCCCTCCCCCAAATTCGGCCCCTGCTACTACTCCTGCCCTAGCCCCTACACCAGCCCCTGTCCCAACTTCTGACACAACCTCTGTCTCAGCGCTGGGCATGGCCCTGACGAACACTCCAGTCCCTTCCACCACCCCTATCCCCATCCTAGATTCTATTCCCTCTACCTTGTCTGCCTTCAGCCAAGGCCTCTCCTCCGGCCGTGTGGTCTATGATGCCCGTAGGGTAAAGCAGAACTTATTCCATGTGTGTGCCCCTCAGAACTCTGGGTATTCCAGAAAGGATTTTGGTACCCTCTCCAGGCCCCAAGAGGGGCATGGTCTGGTGAGCTCTGGTACAGCTGAACAAACACTCAAGCAATGTAGTGGGGACAGTGCTAAGCCCTCCACAGGATCCATTCTGGGTTACCTGGAGTTGGGGAATATGGAATGGAAGATCTCAAATGATTCCAAAGACAAATTTGTACAGTCCAAGACCTTCCCTTACTGCAGCTTCCTTCCTTGCAGGTCTCAGAAGAGAAACACGGACCCCCAGACTCCAGTCTACCTCAAATTCCTGTACTCCAAGGATGCTGTACCTTCTCAACCTTGCTTCCATTCTCCAAACAGTGCCCAGAGCTCACCATGCACCATGCCTCCACCATACACTCTTTATCTACCGCTTGTTTCTCCCAGATCCTGGGTCCTTCATCAACACAGCAACCACCAGAAGCCCTCCACCTTAATACAAACCCCCACCTTTCCCCCAACCTCCAAGTCTTCTCAGTCTGTCCTCTCTTCCCAGGGCCCCATCCCTCTCCAGTTATCCACTACTTCCCAAACCCCAAGCCAGGCCCAACCCCGTGAACTTCCTGAGAGTCAAGGCCTCAACCAAGCCTCTGTCCTCCAAAGGACCCCAGGCCCTTCCAAAGTCTGCAGAGTTTCCTGAAACCCAGGCCTAACCACAAACCCAGACCTCCCCAAGAACCCAGGCCTTGCTCAAGACCAAGGCCTCCACAAGCTTCCAGGCTTTACCCAAGATGCTGGAATTGACAGGGGCTCAGAACATACCCATGACCCTAGCTTACACAAGTACTGTGGAATTCATCGAGATCCTGACCCCAGAAGAGTCCAGCCCTTACTCAATACTCTGGCTCATCCAAGAGATCAGGTCTCCATAACAACTCATGCCTTATCCCAAACCCTGGCCTCCATAAGAACCCTCTAGGAACTGACTCTGTCCAAGTTTTGGGCCCACATCAGACCCGACAGTCATTTATATCTGAGGCAGTTCCTCGAAAGGAGGATGCAGGGCAGCACATACCATGGACTTCTGTCCCACCCAGTCAGAACTGCCGCTCTCCCAAGGCTCAGGTGGCCTACAATGACCTGCAAGCCTTCTCAGAGGTACCTGTACTGATTGAGCTGCAATCATCCACCCGGCGAGCAGGCAGCCAAGACTGGGTGTACCACCCAATGGATACAGTTCCTCCAGCCTGCCAGAACTATCGCCAGATGTCTACGCCTCCCAAAACCAGCTGGAAGCCCTACTGTCCTGGGTCAGGCACCCGGCTCGGGCACGTGGTCTTTGACGCCACCAGAGACAGTTCAGAACAGGCAGGGACAAGTGCGAAGCTCTGTCTCCCAGGCGCCTTCACCGAGAGACATCCAACAACTCACCAGAGACCATCAAGGAGTGGGGATATCAGTGTGTGATGAGCAACTTAGAAAAAGAGGGACAGATATGCACGAGGAATAAAGAGACAAGAGAAGTGATCTGTGGTTATTGAGGACATCCACCCCAGCCCCATCCCACAGGGCTTGATGAGGACCTAAACTATCCCTGCTTTCCCTCCATCGCTTTCTAGCTGAATCCGTTATCGCCAAGGCCCTAGAGCTGCATTGTCAATTACAGTAGCCACTAGCCAAATGCCTATTAGAATGTAAATTAGTTAAAATTAAGGAAAATTAATTCTGTTAAAAATTAAGTTATAAAGTATAAATTCTCTTCCTCAGGGAACGGAATTTCCCTGGCATCCAATTCTGTTCCCTGGCGGTCCAGGTGTTGGGACTTGGCGCTTTCACTGCTGTGGCTGGGGTTCAATCCCTGGTCAGGGAACTCAGACCCCACAAGCTTCATGGTTTGGCCAAAAAAAAAAAAATTCTGTTCCTCAGTGGCACGACCTTCTAAGGGCTCAGTAGGCACACGGAGCTAGTGGCTACTGCACTGGACGGCACAGATTTAGAACATTTGCATTATCATGGAAAATGCTATTAGAGAGCAGTGCTTTAGAGTTTAGAGCGATTTTGCTTTCCCTGTCACCCACCCCCAGCATCTTAAAGCTCCCCCAGAGCCCAGAGAACTTAGCTCTTTTTAGGGTGGCTCAGAAGCCATCCTCTGGGGAGGAGGTAAGATGTGGGGATGGACAGCCAATGCCTGATTTCCCCAGACTGTGAGAAAGAGCCCAGGCTTCAGTTTTCCTCATCTGGTCTCTTGGGTCACGACCAGATGTATGGAAACTTGCCTCCCCAGTTCTGGGCTGTGTTTGGGGCTCTTGGTTACTGAGGGAGAAGACCTCTCTTTGTCAGTGACTAGGAAACCTTGTGTTTTAGGCTCTGGATTCCGAGGGTCCCCTCCTTCATAGGCCTCTAAATTTTTCGAGGTGTCTCCACTTAATTTTCTTGCCCATGGACTTAGGCCTAGTTCACTGTGGAGACAGACCCCTGGGAAAAAGGCATGTAAGAATTTCTGGTCCAGTGTGCATTGGTCTAATCTGTGAGCGAGTCTCTGGTGTCCTATCTTTCTGTCCTATTATTCTGGCTCCTAGTTTCATCCTGGACTTAAGCTGTGTCCATGATAGCACTGGTTGCTGAAAGCCATTTCCTTCCCCTGATAATTTTTCATGGCCCTGCCCTAGCCCAGCTGGAGTTTCCTCTGGACTTGATTTTCAGTCCTGATAACTCTTCTGTATACACAGATAAGCTGCGAGATTCCAAAGTGTTTTCCCTGCCACCACTTGTGTGTCTGAGGTGGGCAACACTAACATGTCCCTTCCCTGAGTCAGATGTCCATCCCTGGGTCACTACATGCACATTATCGGTGTGTTCTTGACTAACGTTACCATCACCGATTCCAAGGAGATACGTCCCAGCTGGATAGCCCATTTCCAACACCTCTCTGGCTCAGCTCTGACCTTGGACAAGTCATGTGCAACCTTTCTAGGCTTGCAGGCCCATCTCTATAATGAAGTTATAATTGCATGCAAGAACCCTTCTAGATTTAAATGACCAGGGCTCCTCTACTCCCAAGTGAGATGTAGAGTCCCCTATTTCTCCGCATGCGTTAGTGTATGGCCCTCATCATGGTTTGCAATTCAGATTCATCCCATTAGGCCTCTGTTCTGACCGCAAGGGGTGTTTGTGCGGTTCACCTGGCCTTGCAAAGACACGGAATAGCTTACCTCCACAGAAACTACAACTTCCATCAGGCACTACTTCAACGGAACAGGAAAGGATGTGGGGGCGTGGCCCCAATGCCCTGGTAGCTTTGAAGACAAACTACAACTCCCTGGATAGCCGCGAGATCTCTGCAGAACGAAAGGAGTGACTGAACTCTGACTGGAAGCCGGGCTGGTCCGGAACCACCCCGACAGTCTCCAGAAAGGGGCGTGGTTATAATTTCAGGGCGTGGCCTTACAGGCAGCAGGAAGAAGTTACCTGTTGAATCTTCCTATCCATTCTCTTCCCAGCCTTTGTAGCTAACCCTAAGAGGGAAAACGCAAACCACTAGCCTCTTCTGAAAAAGAGGTAAGGGGAACGTAGACAAGGGGCAGAAAAGGAGGCTACTGCATTCCTTAGGAGGGGCCAAACAGCTACTTTCTACCTGCTGAGTCAGGTGAACCGTTCCACGGGGGCAGGGACCAGCATATGAGAAAAGGGCAAGGATGGAGGAGGTATCTATTTGTTCTCTTTCAAGACTAAATTTAGGGCCCTTCGTCTGCAGACCCATTGGCGGACTGAGTCTTGGGAACCCTCTTGGCCTCTGCAAGAGGAAAGAACTGGGGTCAGTTTTCCGCAGCAAAAGGTACGGCCCGTCTGGGCTTCCTCCCGTCTGTGTATTTCCTAGCCCCCAAACGACAGAGCCATATGGCTTCCGCGGTCTGGGGGAGTGCTCCCTGGTGGGGCCCACCGCCCCCAGCCCCAGCCCGGCTGCTCACGTACATCAACTTCTGCTCTGGGGTGCAGCTGCAAGAACTAACCCAGCTGATCCAGGAGCTGGGTGTGCAGGCGAGCTGGAGTGAAGGTCCCAAGCCAGGACCAGATCTCTTCCAGGCCAAGGACTTTGTTTTCTCTTTGCTTGGTAAGTAACCCTCCCAGCCTTCGGGAACTTGCAGCTCTCAGCTCCGCCTCACCCCGCCCCGGCTCTGGATCACGACATTACGATCCCTTCTCTTTCCTTAGGTCTCGTTCACCGCCGGGACCCTCGCTTTCCTCCTCAGGCAGAGCTCCTGCTGCTTCGTTGCGGGATTCGCGAGGGCTCCCTGGATCTGGGGCCTGTGCCTCTAGGTCCCTACGCTCGGGGACCTCACTACGACGCCGGCTTCACACTCCTGGTGCCCGTGCTTTCGCTAGATGACACTGGGCAGGAGCTGCAACCGGACGTGGGATCCTGTTACACATGGCTCTTCCTCCCAGAGCAGGTACACGGAACCTCGGTCCGGGAGGCAGGGCAGGATTGCCTAGGATCCCCAGTCCCAGGAGGAGGTGATTCGATCCACCCAGCTCGAAACAAAGAAACTCCCAAGGATCCGCAAATCTCCGTGGACCAGCTACACGTCACTGAGCCTGAGACACACGAGTCTTTGGAAAACTCACCTAGTAATGTTTCAGTGCCAGAGTTGCCTCCACAAGACGTAACCGATGTTGACTTTCCCTCACCACTGAAAAAAACGAATGGTGACGTCACCAAAGCAACCGACGTTAGCCCAGTGCCACAGCCGTTGGAGGCTCCGGAGGCATGGCCCATTGTGCCCCGCCCAGGTGGTGCCTGGTTCTCTGTTTCGCTGGCTGCGGTCGTTGAGTCCCCGTTTCCGGTTCCGGGTGCCCCGCGCTTGGTCCACGCAGCCCGCCACGCGGGGGTCACCACCATCCTCCTGGCTACACCCGGGTCCCCGCGCCGCCTCCTGATTTTCGACTTGATCCCCGTGGTGTCCGTGGCCGGATGTCCCCAGAGGGCTCGGAGGCACTCGTGGGCCGGCCCGCTGGCCTCAGAGTCGTCTTCCTTCTACCTGGTGCCCGGCGGCGGCGGCGGCGTCACAGAGCAGACGGACGCCTCCGGCTGGCAGCTCTGCTTCGCCCGCCAAGAGCTGGCGCTCAAGATGCGCATACCCATTCCCTTGCTGCAAGCGCACGCGACGGCCCAGGCGCTACCGCGCCCTCTGGTGGCCAGGACGAGGGTCGCGGCGCCCTACCTCCTGTGGACGTTGCTCTACTGGGCGTGTGAGCGGCTGCCCGCGCCCTGTCTGGCGCGAGCCGAGAATGCGGGCGCCTGCTGCCTCGGGCTGCTGGATGAGCTGGGCCGGGTGCTCAAGGCCGGGACTCTGCCCCACTATTTTCTGAGTGGCCAAAAGCTCCGTGCGGGAGACGGCGCCGCTTCGCTGCTCGGGGCGTTGGCCCTGCTTCGCAGGGACCCTGCCTGCGCCCTGCACCCCTCTGTGGAAGAGGCCAAGGCTGCAGGCAAGGGGGGTGGCTTAGCCGGCGTGGGAGGCGGAGCCCATTAAAGACGCTGTTCCTACTAACCTGGAATGTGCTTCTGTTGGCCAGCGGGATGTGGAGGGGACTGCTCTCCCCTCACCTGGGAGACAGGCTGAGCGCTTTGGGCCTGAAGAGCCCGTTCTAGAAGGCCTCCTCGCCGCTTCCTCCGCTTCCTCCCACCCTCCTCCCGCCCCATCCCTGGCACAGGTCGTTCCATTCTGGCCTCTCCACTTTCCAAATCTGTGGCCAGCACCCCTCCCACTCCGGTGCAGTCTCTGGCATCCATCTCCCGCCTGTTCTTATGGTCTTTTCTCTTAGGAGTCAATAGGGATGGGGGTAATATATTTGCTGAAAAAACGTGTAAAGGAGAAAGGTATGGACACCAGGGACTGACCAATTTGTCTCACACAAAAGCAGAGACATTAAGGAGGCCGGATTTCACCCCAGGCTAGACCTCACCACCACCGCTATCTCTTCAGTTATTCCCGCCACCTTCCTCATCCAGTTCTGTCCTCCATCCCGGGCAGTAGGGTCCCTTTCTCCGTTCTCGGGGCATCTGCCATTCCATCTATCTAAGCCCAACCTCTCCCCACATCCAGAGTTCCATTCAGTGGAGTCGCCTCCTTGTCCCTCCTGCTCTGAACCCCGAGACATGCGAGACATGCGGCCTTGCCTCGGCTCCGCCTGTCTCTAAGACCGTTGCCACTCCCTGCCTCCAAGGATCCCCGGGGTTCCGCCTGCCCAGCTTCACCTCCCGCTCTTTCCCGGGGTCTCCGCCCCCTGCCCCGCCCCCGGACCGGCTCTCGGAGGAGGGGAAATCCGCTGTCGCCGCCGCCGCCACCGCCTCAACTTCCCACAGCTGCTACTGGTGCCGCCGTTGCCGCCGCTCGGTTTGGTCCAGCCGCCAGGCCCAGTGCTCACTTCGCCAGACCAGGGCACTCTGCGGAAACACCCTCACTCCTTCCTGGGGTCCGGGACGCCTAGCCGGGCGTGGGGGGAAGCTCCGCTTGCTGAGTACAGGGAGAGAGGATCCTGCAAACCGAGCCAGCACCAGCCGTCACAGGATCGACAAGACAGGAGAGGTTGAGGGGCGTCGGGGAAGGAAGAGGGGGCGCTATAGGCAGTCCCGGGGAGGACAAGGAAGCCCTGTCACAGAAAGCTCTGATGCGCTCTGACTTATAGCGGGTCTGTTCACATTTGGGGACCTGTGACAACGTGGGTGCACTTCTCTCTCGGGGGTGCTGGCTGGATTGGAGGGCGTGGAATCTAAACAGCACCAGCTGTCCCCGAGGAAATTAGGGGCTGCCGGAAAAAAAAAGCCAAAAACCTGTGCTCCTTATTCCGAGGTGACACAGGGCCCTCCAGACAACCACCTGTTGTAACCACTAGGAAGGGCGGATTTGGAGGTGACTTCAAAAGGAGTGGATGGTAACAAGGTGAGGAAAGGGGTTCATCAGCTGGAATGCTGTGCCACTAGAAATGGGGGTGACTTGGTAAAAAGCGGTATCGTCCAGAGACAGGGTCTGGGAACCCCTTCTCGCTGATTGGCGACAGTCTGGATATTCCAAGGCATAGTTTTTGGGGGATTTCAGTGAAAAACAGTGGGGGATTCTTCACTTAGTGGGTGGCAAAGGAAAAGACACCAAGGTTGGGTTCTCCCTAGACACTGGCAGCACCCCAGCAGGGGTGGGGTGAGCTAATATCCCCAAAGCTAAGGACCCACACCCTTAAAATTACAAGAGTGGCTTTGGCAGGAGTGCAGGGCCCGGAAATAGGGTGGAAAGGTGCCTGGGGATATTGGAACCACATCCTGGAAAATTTGAGGGTCTTGGCTTTGGGATAGTGTTAGTGGGGGACAGGGACACTGGAGATCAGAGAAGGGGGAGTTTTCTGCGGGGGGCAAAGGTCGAGGGTGGGGTCAACTGACAGGTACATAGGCTGCTGGGTCTGGCGAAGCTAGCACGAGGCCCAAGGGTGGGAGCTGGTGCCTGGGGTGGGGGTCGTCTAGGGCTTATCCTCAGGTCCCGTGGGTGAGGCGGCGAGTCGGACCGGAGAGTCAACAGCATGTCCTGGTGAGCTAGCGGGCTTCTCCGGGGTGGCCCAGCGCGCTCCGGGAGCCTGCCGGTTTTGGGGTGTCTCCTCCCGGGGCGCCATGGCGGCACTGGTCAGCAGCCTGATCCGGCAGAAACGGGAGGTCCACGAGCCCGGGGACAGCCGGCCCGTGTCGGCACAGCTGCGGGTGTGTCCCCACGGCACCAAGTCCCTTTGCCAGAAGCAGCTCCTCATCCTGCTGTCCAAGATGCGACTGTGCACCCCCCCCACACACAAACATTGAGCTCCCCTTAGTGAAGGCCTACATTGACCTGTCCTATCTTCTTCTGTGGGCAGGGGTCCTGAAAAACAGGGGCAGATGTCACCAGGTCCACCGTCGTGGCAGGTCAGGCAGTTTTTGTGTGGGTCCCTGATGGGCCCAACTTCTGCCCGGCTGCCTGGCAGAAGGCTGGGGTTATTCTAGGGTCCATGAAGGTGGATCCACATAGAAGGTACCGGAAGTATCTGAGGCTGAAATTACATATTCCCTAATGATAGCAGGCTGCCCCGACCCCCAACGCTTCCTGACTCTGGGTCTCAGTCTTCTCCATAAGATGAGCAAAAATGCTTGCATTTTTATGCCACATACTTATCACAGCTTGTAATCAATCACAAGCTTAGTGTCTGTCTTCCCCTCTAGAATGGAAGTTCCACGAGGACAGGCTACGTCGGTCTTGCTCACCGTTGTGAGCAGTGGCTGTGGTATCAGAAATTTTCACCATATTGTGAAAGGGAGGGAGAGGGAAGAGAGGGAGGGAGGGAGGAGGGGAAACTGAGTGGGCAGAGGGAGATTGGATTCCTATTATCTAAGGGCTCTGGGTTACGGGGTAGGGCTAGAGAGAAGAACCGGAACACTGTGCCTAGTCTCCAGAGGAAGCTGGGAGAGTGGACTGAAATCGCTGACCCACATCACCGGAGCAGTGGGTCCTCAGCTCAGAAAAGCAAACTTGTGTCTGTCCCCTGGACTTACTCTTTACAAGCCCCGTGCCCCTTCCTTGTGGGGAGGTGGGCAGAGGTAGGAGACCTCCCTGCTTTCGTCCTCCTCCTCCTGGACCCCCACCCCCACCCCAGGCCAGTCTCAGGAGGTGGTTTCTTTCCCCCTTTCTCCCACACAGAGGCTGGCTCGCCTCTCAGTGGGATGGTGAATAAGCCCTTGGGTGACGCTAATTGCCATCAGACATTAGGGGCCTAATGAGAATCATCTTCCTTGACGACTCCAGCACCTTCCATCCCCAGGGCCACCAACAGCCCGGCCAGCCCTCCCCACACTGCACCTCCGAGCTCCAGACAGACGTGGGCTATGGGGAGGGACGAGAGCCGCTCTCCGCAGGCCCCCGTGCCAAGCTGAGGCGGCAACAGCCAGCAGCCCGGGAGGAGGGAGGCTTCCGGGAAGGCTCCAAGCCCATTTTCCAAAAAGAAAATGTCACTTTTCTAGATGAAAAGGAAACTCACAGTGTCGAGAGTTCTAGGACTGAGACAGGCAGATGAGGGACAGAGACGAAGCGCCCCAGCTGGCCTTGCTCTGACCTACCTCTTCCCACACTCTGTCTGGTTGAGTGAAGAGATATGGGGGGGGGGCGGTGACCCTGAAGATCCACACACACACCCCCGGCATACGAGCTATGTCCATAGGATTGAAGACCCTCTTCCTCCAGAGTAGAGTGGGATTGAGAGCCGGTCCTTGGGGGTTGGGGCGTGATACCCAACGATGCTATAAAATCATTTCTATTGATCCAATGCCTGGCTGACAGTGGACGGTTGACTCGTCTGGTCTGATCTGGGTTGCGCTCGAATGGAACGGGCCTGACGGTGGGAAAGAACGCCACCCCCCCACCCCTGCCCCTCGGCAGGTGCCTGGGTGAGTGTGCAAGAGGACAGTTCCCCACCCCCATCCCCATGTCCCTTTAAAGGCTGGCAAAACAACTTGTAGGAAGGCATGTCCCCTCCTCTTCGTGTCCCTCCACCCCCAGCAGCAGACAGGTTTTGCAGGAGCTGCGTCCCGGACCCATCCCCAAACGGAGCTGAGCCGGCGAGCTCTGGCGCGGCCCGAGAGGGGCTGGGCGCGACAGCTCGGCTGATTCCCACCCAGGGCTCCGAAGAGCCCCATGCAGACTCTGGCGGTGGGGATAGGGTACCCTCTATGCGCGCCTCTGTCCGAGAGGCCGTAAAAACACCTCTGGCGCCCGGCGAGGAGACAGCGTCCTTTGAAAAGGGACAACAGTGGCTGCGGTGACGTCTTCCCGGGGGGGAAATGTGGCCGCCGCAGCCGGCCGGCCCCACTGGGGCCCCAGCGCTAGCCTGCTCTGGGGAGGAAAAATAAAACATCAAACAGGGGTTAACGGAATCGTGAGGTCGGCCCTTGCCCAAGTCTCATTAAGGAGACGCGCGCGCTCCCAGGCTGGGAATGCGGAATGGACACGTGGACAGGGGAGGAGAAGCTGGGGCGCGAGGCAGGGGTTGGGGGGCGTCTCCGTGGCGCGCGAGTCGTGGGCCGCGCGCTCCGGGGCCACGTGACCACGGGGAATCGGGGAGGGGAGGGGAAGGGAGCGAGCGCGCCAGGCTCCGCGCCCGCTACTGCCGGGGTGGGCGCTGAATCCCGGACGAGGAAGGAGGGCGGGCGAGCGCGAGTGTGTGTGTTTCTCTCGAGTCATTTACTGCGGAGCAGCCGGCGTGATCGCCGAGGAGGCGGAGGTGGCGGCGGCGGCGGCTTCGTGCAACTGTGGCTCCCCCCACCTCCTCTTCCTTTTTGCTCCTTGATTCTTGTTCTCCCCTCACACTCATCCATGGGGAAGCGGCTCCGCCGCTGGCACCTCCTGTCCACTCGGCCCCGTAGGCACCAGCTACCGCCTCCCTGGCCGCAGGCTGCGCGGGCGCCCGGTGCCCCGGCCCCTCGTGTGGCGCCGGGGTCTCGGCGCCCGCAGCCCAGTAGGCGGGGTGCTCCGCTCACCCAAACTGACTCCGAGAGAGAGAGAGAGAGAGAGAGAGAGAGAGAGAGAGAGAGAGAGAGAGAGAGAGAGAGAGCGAGCGAGAGAGCGAGAGAGAGAGCAGATGCCCGGCTGCACCGAGACATCGGGCATCCGGGGGCAGGGCGGGGGCGGCGGGGAGGAGGAGACATCGGAGACTCTGAACCCCGGAAAAGTTCAAGGTTTGTGCAGGTTCCCCCGGGGAAGGCGGAGCAGCGTGGCCCTCTGCTGAGACAGAGCCACACAGCATGTGGGACCTTAGTTCCCCGACCAGACATCGAACCCGCAGCCCCTGCAGTGAAAGCACAGAGTCTTAACCACTGGACTGCCAGGGAAGTTCCTCAGAATACAGAATTCTTATCTACTGCTTATGTGTGGTTATTCAAGCAGGGCCGTCGCTATTAACAAACATATTCCTGGGACTTCCCTGCTGGCGTACTGAAAAACAATCCGCCTGCCAACGCAGGGGACACAGGTTCAATCCCTGGTCCAGGAAGATCCCACATGCTGAGGAGCCACTACTGAGCCCGTGCTCTACAGCCTGCAAGCCACAACTACTGAGTCTGCATGCCGCAGACTGAAGCCCGTGCGCCTAGAGCCCATGCTCCACAACAAAGAGAAGCCACCGCAAGGAGAAACCTGTGCATTACAACGAAGAGTAGCCCCCCGCTCACCACAACTAGAGAAAGCCCACACACAGCAACGAAGACCCAACGCAGCCAAAATAAAAAAATAAATAAAAATTTAAAAATAAACATATCCTAAAAGAGAGTCCCAGAAGCCAGTAGTTGAGTTCTGGTTATAGAAAGACAAAAGATACTGTCGAGCAGAATCTTGATTATCCAGACAAAAAGGATAAAGAGGGTTCTTACTAAGGCCAACCTAGTGAAAAAGGAACATCTAGTATATAAGATACCCTATTTCTCAGATGAGATTAAAAGAAACATTTATAGTCCTGATGTGACATGAAAAATATATCAAATTTGAAGCAGCAATCAGAAAAAAACAATTTTTCCTTTGGTGGTAAAATATTTTCATCTTTCATAACCAAGATCTTTCATAACCATTACCTACATACTGCTAATGGAATATTTCAGATTCTGTCCTGTCTACGGGGGTTATTTTCAGCATTGGATCTATCTGTGACCTGGGAATCTCTTATAGTTCTCCTAAGATCCACCACCTCAAGGACTCAACGTCTATTCAAGCAGCATGTGGTTCCATAAAAGCAATCAGAGTGCACTGTCCTCAACGGTGGATCCCGGAAGAGCAAAGGAGGCTTTAATACTGAGGTTGTTCGGCTTGCACAACAGTCAAGAAAAGTCAGTGAATGCCAAGCTGGTTTGCTTCCTTTCATGGAAGCTGCTGAAAAGGTCTTCCGTTTGGAGGCATTTACCAGTTTTTCTGGTACAATAGCTACAGCTGTGAGCTTTCTGAGTGTGAACAGACATATGGAAGACATGCAATATTAGGGACAGGCACCATCTGCAACTGATTGTCTCACAGGCTGGGACTGCAATATAGGAGTAGCAACGGACACACTTTTCTCAGGGCCATACACTGGCAAAAAAAAAAAAAAAAAAAAACTTTTGGGGACTTCCCTGATGGTCCAGTGGTTAAGAATCCGCCTTCCAATGCAGGGGATGCGGGTTTGATCTGTGGTCAGGGAACTAAGATCCCACATGCTGTGGGGCAACTAAGCCCGCACTCTAGCGCCCGGGTGCCGCAACTAAGACCCAATGCAGCCAAAGAAAACAAACAAAAAAACCCTTTTGGCTGACAAAGATCTTAAAGATATGAATAAATGGGATTGTAAGACTGTGTCCTTTGCAGCTAGCATCCTCAGCACTTCCTGCCCTAATCATTCAAAGGTTAAATGAACACAGTTGATGAATACTGCCTTGTTTTAGAAGAGACATCTAAAGAAAAAACCAAGACATTATGGCTTTTCCCTAATTAATATCCATCCTCTTATTAAACAACACTTATGTGGGGTATAAAGGGGATACAAAGATAGATAATAAAAACCATATACACTAAAGGACCAATTCTTTATCCATAGGTTAACCTCTAACCATAAAGTAGTATAGAAGGAAAGAAGAATTTTTATGAAGGGGCCATCAGGCTTTCAGGTAAAGACAGTAGACTTAAAATCACATTTAAATTTTCTTTCTCTTGGAAGAAATTCTGCCATAATTAAAGGGAAAAAATTTAAAGGTATAAATTCATAGAGATGGGGAAGAGAAAATACAACTGCAACAAAATCTCAGTAACTGTGAAACAAATGGTGTTAGCAAAAATACCACAGAATTCTCAAAGGCTTAGGACTGGTAGTGCCTCTGGAACTGTATGGAGGGGAAATGGGGGGAGGGGATGTTAAAAGAAAGAGGATCAAGAAACTGTTACAGCCCTAGATCCCCCCACCATTCTAAGCTACCTCAGCCCCTCAATAAAACTGAAAGATTGATTCTTTCAGAGAAAATAAGATAGATGGCACTTTGGGACTTCCCTGGTGGCGCAGTGGTTAAGAATCCACCTGCCAACACAGGGGACACAGGTTTGAGCCCTGGTCTGGGAAGATCCCACATGCCACGGAGCAACTAAGCCCGTGCGCCACAACTACTGTTGCCCACGTGCCACAACTACTACAGCGCCTAGAGCCTGTGCTCCACAAGAGAAGCCACCGCAATGAGAAGCCAGTGCACCCAAACAAAGAGTAGCCCCCACTCGCCACAACTAGAGAAAGCCTCTGCGCAGCAATGAAGACCCAATGCAGCCAAAAATAAATAAATATATAAAAAATAAAATAGTAAGATAGATGGCACTTTGAAGGGGATGCCAGGCATGGCTGAGGGGTGGTGAAGGAAGTGAATTTATGCATATACTGAATGCTGAGACTCTCCAGCCCTCTTTCCCAATTTAGCTCCCAGGAGGCTGCTAGAAACTCTTTATATTCTAAACAGGAGAGGCAAGGATAATTTTTTTGAAAAATTAAGCCAGCCCCTAAAGAAAGACATGAAAGTACTGACACAGAGGATTCCAGCTACCCTCGGTGATGGGTAACTGGAGCTCCTAAGCTGGCCCTCATGGTTTAGAGGGCCATACTCTGATCTTCCTCTGGCCTCCTCGGAACCCCTGTATAGAAGAATCCACATGGCCAAAGAGACATGCCCAGGTAGAACACATAGAATTTCCTGGCTTAAAAGCCCTAACACTGTTTCCAGGGCCTTCTTGAAATACTTCTACTGGTCACTTTTCCTGAGGGTCAGTAAGCATATTCTTAGGCCCAAGGGATGTCCAAAGGGTAGAAGTTGAATAAAGGAAGAGTAGGCTGTGAAACAGGGTTTTTCAGTTGCACTCCTGAGTGAACAGATGGGGAATTTTAACAAAGAACCAAATGGAAGTCCTAGAACTGAAAAGTACAGTATCTGTTGCTGTTTGTATTTTTTATTTTTGGCCGTGCCGTGAGGCCTGTGGGATCTTAGTTCCCAAACCAGGGCCTGAACCTGTGCCCCCTGCAGTGGAAGTGCAGAGTCTTAACCACTGGACTGCCAGGGAAGTCCCGAAAAGTACAATATCTGAAATGAAAGTTATACTGAATGGATGTAACAGAACATTGTAGCCTATAAAAGGAGCGTCTGTATACTTGAAGACAGATCAACAGGAATCACCCCATCTGAAGAACAGAAAGGAAGAAAACAATAACAACTAAAAACCACCCTTAGTGATCTCAGGGACAATATCGAGTGCTTACACGTATGTGTAAGTGGAGGTCTGAAAGGAGGGAATAGAGATGCTGAGGCAGAAAAAAATTTAAAGAAATAATGGAAAAAAAATTTCCCAAATTTGGCAGAAACTATCAATTTACAGATCCAAGCTCAGTGAACCCGAAGCCAGATAAATACAATGAAAACACCTAGGTACTTAACAGTCAAGCAGCTGAAAGCCAGATGAATACAATGAAAACACCTAGGTCCATAACAGTCAAGCTGCTGAAAACCAAACATAAAAGAAAAAGAGAGGGTGCCCATAGATCAGCACTGTCCAACAGAACTTTCTGTAATGATGGAAATGTTCTACTTCTGCACTGCCCAATCTAGTAACCACCAGCCATGTGAACATCTGAAATGTGGCTGACGCAACTGAGGAAGTGAATTTTTAATTTTATGTTATTTTAATTAATTTCAATTTATATAGCCATAAGTGGCTAGTGGCTATCATACTGAACAGTGTAGCTAAGAAGCCTTATGAGATATCAACCCATCATAATATGTGCACTTTACTGATTCAAACAAACAGTAATAAAAAAAACAAACAAAAAGTTTAAGATACGGAGATAATTAAAAACTTGAGAACTGACTGGATATTTGATGTTAACGAATTCTTGTTAATTTTTTAATGTGCACATACTTATTGTGGTTATGTTTTTAATAAGACACCATCTGTTTTAAACATATATATTGAAATATTTACAGATGAAATGATATAAATGCCTAACATTCACGTCAAAACAATACGCTGTGGACAGGGGTATAGATGAAACAATATTAACTATGGGTTGATAATTATTGAAGCTAGATGATGGGCACACAGGGACTCATTACACTATTTTGTTTACTTTTGTAGAGTTAAAAATTTTTCATAAAATGTTTTTAGAATGTAGAGCAAAAGGAGAAAGAGATGGAAAATAGAACAAAAAAAAAAAAAAAAAAAGAAAGGGAGACCGGTCCAGGAGGGTCAACATTCAAATAGCAAAACTTCCAATAAGAGAGACAGAGAAAATGGAGGGAGATGTATAAAAAAGAAAAACTCCCAGAACTGAAGGATGCAAGTTTCTACATTGAAAGAGCCCAAAAAGTACCTAGTAAAATGGATGAAAAGAGACACACACACACCAAGGCACATCACTGTGAAACTTCAGAACATGGAGGATAAAGAAAGGATTGTACAAGCTTTCACTGAGAAAGAACATGGCACAGAAAAGGATCAACAATCAGAATGGCTTCAGACTAGGAAGCAAATTTTTTCCTAACCGAGAATGATATACAGAAACCATCAGACAAGTGTGAAGATAAAAAAGACATTTTAAAACATGTGAAGTCTCAAAAACTTTATTCTCTACATACTTATTCTTAGGAAGCTACTAGAGGACGTTTTTCATCAAAATGAAGGAGTAAACCAAGGAAAGAAAAATACAATAGGAGACCCAACATACCAGACAGGTGAAGGGAATGAATCCCCAGGGCTATTATGAAGGGAGATCCCAGGATGACAGTTCCAGGTGTTGAAGGAAGTCTGTTCAGACTGACACAGTCAAAAGACTCCAAAAGGAGACTATAAGAAAGTGAAACTGATTAAGACTATCTTGAAGAGTCTGATCTCACTGCAATTTGGGAATGAATTACAGTTACACAAAAAATTAAACAAACAGGAGCGGCCAAGCAGTGCCAGGCCAGGTGGGTACGTCTGTCTGTCTTGCCATGCCCGCACCGGAGACCAGCCCTGGAGGCGGCCCGGGCCCATTCTGTGGCCGGCACCATGAAGCAGGAGTTGGCAGCCCAGAACACCCCACCCCCCAGGACGACGGCGGCCCCCAAGCGCTGTGGATTTCCGGGTACGGCTCCCTGGTGTGGAGGCCTGACTTTGCCTACAGCAACAGTCGTGTGGTCTTCGTGCACCACTACAGCAGCCGCCTCTGACAGGGAGACACCTTCCATCAGGGCAGCGACAAGATGCCTGGTCGTGTGGTGACCCTCCCTGAAGATCGTGAGGGCTGCACTTGGGGTGTGGCGTACCAGGTGCAAGGTGAGCAGGTCAATGAGGCCCTGAAGTACTTGAACGTGTGGGAGGCAGTGCTTGGTAGCTATGAAACCGAGGAGGTCACCTTCTGCCCTCAAGATGCCCCTGACCAACCACTCAAGGCACTGGCCTACGTGGCCACCCCGCAGAACCCTGGTTACCTGGGCCCTGCGCCTGAGGAGGCCATTGCTACGCAGATCCTGGCCTGCTGAGGCTTCTCTGGCCACAGTCTTGAGTACTTGCTGCGCCTGGCAGACTTCAGGCAGCTCTGTGGGCCCCAGGCACAGGACGAGCACCTGGCAGCCATCATGGATGCTGTAGGCACCATGCTGCCCTGCTTCTGCCCCACTGAGCAGGCTTTGGCACTGGTCTGAGGGGCTGAGCCCCTATGTGAACACAGGGGCCAGGTCCCTACTCCAGTGCACACAGACAGACTTGATATAGCTGGAGCCCACTAAGAACACTTGGTGGGCCGACTGGGGCCTCTCTCAAGCCCCTGCCTGTCTGCCAGCCCCCAGATCTCCTACCTGACACTGACTTACTACTTGAAACTCTATTTATTGCACCATGTTGGTGTGGTGGGCAGGGTGGGGGGCCTGCCCTAGATATAGGCGCCCTGCTGAGCAGTGCCCCACCCCAGGCGCCTGTTGCCTGATCAGAATCCCCCCAGTGCTGCTGCTATCCCCATACTACCCAGGCCTCCACCTCCCCAGGGAGCCTCCAAGAGCCTTGACCCCTCTGCCCATGACTCCAGACCAACCATTCCCTAGCCCCAGAGACAACACCCGTCAAAGGTCCCAGCCTGCTGTTGAGGGTAGGAGAGAGTGAGGAGAGGGGACCCTACAAGAACTGAGGCCCCTGCTAGCCGTGCTCATCCCCCAGGTCCCCAGGGTAGAGCTGGATTTGGAGGCCAGACACAGCTGCTGAGGCTGGGCCTAGGCCTCTTACCCATTTGGCTTTGTTTCCCTGTCCTTCTGTCTGTCTGTCTGGGCTACTCCTGTCTGTTTGTTGGTCTATTCCTGGGAAGCTCATCACTATAGGTCCTGGCACCTTCCCAGTCTGTCCCATACTATAATCCATAAGCTGATCTCATTAAAAAAAAAAATTAAACAAAAAGACAGGTATTAATGTGTAAATATCTAATTACTTATAAAAATTTTAGGGGAGGAAAAAAAATCACACTATATAGCTCAGCTATGAGGAGTATATATAATCATAATAACATAAACAATGAACACTGATGAAAGCAAATTCTAAGACAGCTCTATCAGGAAAACAGGAGGATTGGAAATATGTATGTAGACGACGGCCATAAGTGGTGACAGAAGGCTGTGGACTGGGTTTTTCTTAGCTAACTACAGAACTAGTTGACTCTAAATTGTAGTTTTACAATCCCGATAAAATTAAAATTTGAAAGAATGGTGCTATCCATGTTCTCACAAGAGTTTACAGCCTGGTGAAAAAGGAGGCCAAGCAGCTGTGAGAACACTACAGCATCTATACAAAGATTGGGTTGAACACGTGTTATATCATTGTTCTACTGTCTTTTTGCAGACACTGACTTGAAGAAGCAGTCAGCTGCCAGGTATCAAGTTTGAAGGGGTATATTGGGAAAATGTTTCTAAGCAACTGACACAGAGGAAATGAAAAACAAGGATCTCAAAGTCAGAGAAAACTCAGAGAAAATTCATTTAGACATTTGTTAAGGTTTTTGTTTTATTTAAATAGAGGGGATCAATTCGCTTTTCTTTTTAAGGAATATAATTGTATGATATAAATAAACTCAAGAGAAGCTCCCAACGGGGACAAGCTAAGCTTTACTTTGTGTAATATTGATAAGTTGAATTCACAAAGGCTTTTACAACCAACATTATTAGTACAGCTGAAAAAATTTTCTAGATTCAAATTTCTAGTAGGCACCTAAGTTATAACTTATTTTACATTTTAAGAGGGAACAGTGTCCTTCAATAATGTTTCAAAAAGACTATAAGCCAATAAGTAGTTTGACGATGTTTTTAATGAAAAGTTTTTGTACTAAATGTTACATTACAGTTTTGGCGACTAGGTTTATCTGTCCTACGTTGATATCAAATTAGCCAAAATAGCTAAAACTCACACTGCTTTCAAAATTTCATTTCCTAAACCCCCATTTTTTCTTTCCTGATTTTATGGTCTGGAGTACTAGAAAAGTACTAATTTTTCCTGCATGAGCTCTTGCATTTAAACATTATGTTTGCATAACATTTAAATGCCAATCAATCTTTACCTGGCTTTATCTGGATCTTTATGGTCTAAGCTTGTTGAAGTTAAGATCTGATTCTTTTTGTTCATACTAGGACAAGAGCAGAATGGAAGCTGAAATCTAAAGTAGCCCACCACTTTAAGCTAGTCATTAGTTTCACCTTGCACTAGCAGACATTAAATAGAGCTGCTCACAGCGGGGAAAGAAACTTCACCTCTTTTCAAGTTTTTGCTTATCTTCTCCATTGGGCAATACCAATTAATGAGAAAATACCCATTATTATGACATCCCTGCAAGAAAAGAATCCATGGGGAAAACATGGAGAATCGATAGTTGACTACAGATGGAAACTGCTTTATTATATTCTGCTTAGATAGAAAATTTTTAAGATTGTTTTTATAATGTCACATTTGTGAAAATGAAAACTTGCTAGTCCTAATATCATAACAATACTTTTGAAGGAGGGGTTTGGACTAAGATTCAATTTCTTTTATGAGGGTTCCTATTTGGGATGTTCATTTCACTGAATGTGAAATGGAAATGCAAATAGGGAAGTAAACGGACATTTATTTATTTACTGTTTCCTTTTGGTTTTAAGAGTAGGAAATTTGCCCTCATTTCTGTGACCCAAATTCCCTTTCCTAATTCTAAAGTAAAGCATTCTCGCACCCATGCTGACTGTCCTCAAATATTTGGCTTGAGGATCTGCGGGCCAACAGGAGGTTAGATTTCAATGAAAAGAGAGGAGATGTAAATTTGAGTTAGTTAGTTTCTTTTAGGATTCTGTGCTGGAAAAGCCCCTTAACACATTAGTCTCATTATAGCAAGAGAGCCAATTCCTTCTGCACAGAAATCCTTGTTTTGTTCTTCTAGACTGAGCCAAGTTATATTGTGACTCACTCATTGTCACTCTAAATCATTACACCCTTTTCTGAGAAAGAAGCAGTCAACTGCTGAGGCAGCAAGGTAGTTAGTCAACTGGCAAGCAGGCTTGGTGCACTGGCACTTAAACTATTGGAGAATGTTACTTTCAACTCTAAGTAATTTTATTGTTGATGTCTCACCATAAGTACTAGTATCCCACACTGGTATTTCCAGGAGATTGAGCAATGGGATCCTACCCGTCTTGATTGGAAAGTGGAAGGTTGAAATTTTTTGCTCATCATTTAAAACATATTTTATAGTCTCATTCATACTATTCTATCATTTCAAGTTCTCGATAGAAGGGGATAGCAATCCTCTTTGTTGCATCTTCTGACTGTCAGTCACAGTGCACCTTTCCCTCTTGTTTTTTTTTTTGGTTAAATTGTGAGCTGACTTTCAGTAGAGACTTTCTTCTCAGATGGGAGTCCTGATGGCCTTAAAGTTCAAAACCATTGCATAAAGGCCGTTCTGCATTTGCTTCCGCCAGGTACCCTGGGTTTCACCAGTTCTGGTCCAATTTTACATTAATTTACTGGTTTGGAGAATTCTTCACGTACACAGTATAAATTCGGGCCCTGGATTTCTCACAAGAGGTCGCCCAGAACCCAGGTCAAAGAGAACTCTCTCATCACTTGCCCCTGTGGAAATCTTTTTCTAGTTCCCCTTTCATTGAGGGACTTGCCCTTCCAGGTTCTCAGCTTTGTGCAGGGATCAGTTACAATTCCCCATCTCAGGTCAGCCCAATGTGGTCTCTTCTGTCCTTGTGAGCATTAAAACCCTCAACTTCTTGGGCATATATCTGTATTTTATCCCTTGAGTGTTGCTACAGCTTCAGCTTACATGCTTACTACTCTGCCTTCATGTTGCTCAAACCCCAGAAGGCTTATATTTCAAAGAGAAATTCAAAGTGGTGAAAACGAAACGATACTCTAAGCTAGGACCTTAAGCATTCTAAAAAGTCAATATTTTCAAGATGGAGAGGCTCTTATAAACTTCATAAAGTTCTGAGCTCCTCTAAGATGCTGCTACAGTTACCACACACTTATCATATTTAAATCCAGAAAACTCAACTACTTATGGCTGTGTATTCAAAGATGACCTCCACACAGCTCTACTGAAATCTATTCTTGTGACATTCAAATTCCCTATGAAAGTCTTAGGAAAAAAAAAAAGTTTGCACATAACACCTTGAAACGTTTGTTTGTTGAGTAAAAAGAAAGTAACTTTGTGTCAAGGCGTGACTTCTGTGTGTATTTTTAATGAAAAATAAAAGTCTTCTCCACAGATTTATTTCAAACCCTATTCCATGACCAAATCTAATATAAGAAAGAGAGGGGTTGCTTTACAGATAACATTGGCAAGACATAAACCTGTACCCCCTGAGTGAAGTAAAAGTCTAACCTGCAGGTTGTTCAGAGGCTCCATCTTCATGACTGGGCCCAAGGTGTTGAGGCAGGGAGACATCAATGCTCTGGTTTGGCATCAGTGGTGTATGGATGGCCAGAGGAGTACTGGGGATGACACCAAAGCTAGGAGAGAGGATGAAGAAATCCCAGAGGTTAATCAGGAGGTAGGATTTAGTCACGTCTTTAGGTTTCAATGGCTTTTTACTCCATTTGAAGGAAACATAAGGAATAGAAGGCACTAAAGTGCCCAATTCTAATTTGCTGTAACACTAGTTACAACATAACCTCTTTTTTCCATTAAGAAGATTTGAGGAAGGAGAAAACATTCATAAGCACAGAACTGGTTTGCTAATGCTCTGATTCTGAAAGTTTCTTATGTTTCTCATGCCACTAGAGGGACAGGTTTGATAAGCATCTTTTTCTTTTACATCTTCCTTTAGATAATCTTTGGGAGAAAGAACACTTAAGAATACCCACCCTGTAAAGTATAATGATATTATTTCACTTGCTTGATAACCTGCCTGATCAGACCAGAGTGTGATTTACTGGTAACTCTCATTTTCTTTCTCCTTTACTTACTTACACAGGATACAATCATCGGGAAAGAGCCGGCCTAAGTAAAGCAGAGTTGATTGGCTTAAACATTCCAAACAACACCCCAAAGGATAAGTTGTAGACTCAAATCTGGCCACTTTCTTCGCCTAAGGCAGGCAGTGAGTACCCACAAGTTTGACTTCTCAGAGAAGCCTGCCTAATAATAATACAAGAATAGTAAAGAGATGGGAAAAGCCTGAGTCTGAAGTTACAAAAAACCCAAAAATATATGAGGAAAGACAGACATGTCTTACGTCTCAGGAACATAAGAATACAATTTTAAAAAGATGGAGCAGAAAGGAAAGGTAGGCCCATAGGTGTAACAAATAAACATCTTAATGATATAAATTTATAATGAATTTATGTTCTAATGAGCCTCAGGAAGGAAGATGGGATTTTAATATTTATAAAATAATTATTGAGTTTATATAGGTAGTATATCAATTTCAAGAGTCAAAGACTAGCAGAAGAAACATTTTCCTTTTTGTAGATAAACTACACTTTAGAGTCCCAAATGCAATAAAGAAATGATTTTGAGTAGACACATCACTCATTTTGGTATCAACACTTATGGGTCAAAAAACCCTTTTGCCCTTTTGATCTTGCTCTCATTATTTATCTATGTGGAAAACCATAAGGAATCTAAAAAAAGGCTACTAGAACTAATAAGTAAGTTTAATGAAGTTTCAAGATACAAGTTCAATGTACAAAAATCAGTTGTATTTCTATATACTAGCAACAACCAAAAACTAAAATATGCTTCTTACTATAACATCAAAACTATAAAGCACTTAAATGTGACAAAAGATGTGCAAGATCTGTACACAAAAAACTATAAAACACTGCAGAGAGAAGTTAAGGATGACCTACATAAATGGGGAGACATGCTATGCTAATGGATTAGAAGACTCAATATTGTTTGATGCCAATTCTTCCTCAAACTGATCTGCACATTCACTGCACTCTCAAGCAAAATTCCAGCAGGCAAAAGACCTAGGATTGCCAAAACAATTTTTGAAAAAGAACATACAGAGTAGGAAGGTTTATACTATCTGACTTCAAGACTTACTACGGAAAAAAAGTTTACTTTGACTCTTACTTTACACATATTACCTCACCAAAAGTACCTCAAAGTGAATTCTAAAAGGTAAAGGTAGGAGCTAAATCTATTAACACTTCTATTAAAAACATTAAAAAAAATTGTAACTGTGGGTCAGGCAAAGATTTGTTAAACAGAACACAAAAAGCAAAAGACATAAAAAGGAAAAAATTGTAAAGTAAACTTTATTTAAGTAAAAAACTTGGGCTTCCCTGGTGGCGCAGTGGTTAAGAATCCTCCTGCCAATGCAAGGGACACAGGTTCAATCCCTGGTCCAGGAAGATCCCACATGCTGCAGAGCAACTAAGCCCGTGAGCCACAACTACTGAGCCTGCACTCTAGAGCCTGAGAGCCACAACTACTGAGCCCACATGCCACAACTACTGAAGCCCGCATTCCTAGAGCCCGTGCTCCACAACAAGAGAAGCCACTGCAATGAGAAGCCCGCACACCTCAACGAAGGTAGTAGCCTCTCCTCACGGCAACTAGAGAAATCCGGCACGCAGCAATGAAGACCCCACGTAGCCAAAAAAAGCAAAACAAAACAAAACAGTGTATATGTGCCAATCGCAATCTCCCTTAAAAAAATAAATAAATAAAACAAAAAATAAAAAACTTGTTCTTTGAAAAACACTGTTAAGAAAATAAGGCAAGCCACAGACTGGGAGAAAATATTTGCAAGACGTATCTGACAAAGGACTTGTATCCAGAGTATATAAAGAAATTTATTACTTGATAATAAATCAATTAAAAAGAAAAAAAGAAAAAGGAACGATTTGAGCAGATACTTCACCAAAGAAGATATAAGAATGGTCAATAAGATTATGAAAAGAATGTTCAATATCAGTAGTCATTAGGGAAATTCAAGTTAAAATGGGATACTACTATACATGTGTAAGCATGGCTGGCATTGGTAAGAGTATGGAACAGCTGGAACATTCACAGTTATTACCATATGACCCAGCAATACCACTGCTAGGTATTTATCCAGGAAAAATGAAAACATATATCCACACAAAGACCTGTACGTGAATATTCACAGGCGCTTTAGTCATAAAAGATAAAACTGGAAACAACCCCCAGTTCCACCAACTGGTGAAAGTGTAAACAAATCACGGTATAAGCATCGATGGAGTCCTACTCAGTAAAACAGAACAGACTGCTGAAACATCTCAAAGCGTTATGCTAAGTGAAAGAAACCAAATGCAAAAGACTCCATACTACGTGATTTCATTTACAAAACATTATAGAAAAGGTATGATTATAATGGCAAAGACAGTTTTCTTATTCCATATGGATGAGTTTTCCCAGCAAAATTCCCTAGGGCCTCCAGTGTTGAAGCTGACCACTGAACAGATGTGCAAGAGCCTTCACTCACTCTACATCAAACATCTGCCAACACGAGAGTTTTTACCCACTGCTAAATAGAACACTCTCTTGTTGGACACAAAGGACACTGCTGTGTCAGGATCGAGCTGGGGAACTCAGATTTCTTACCTATTCTTGTTCAACTGAATTGCAAAGTCTGTCATGTGCTGCAGAGCTTTGTTGGTGAAGTTCATTTCCATATAGATGTGCCCTTGGCGGTGAGTAAGTATTCCCGGAATCTCCAGGCCCTTAGCCTTTACTGCAGGCAGCCAGACCTGAAACACAGTATAAAGCCCAATGAAACCAGACAGGACGCTTCTGAATAAAGATGAAATTAAGATTTCACTTCCTTAGGCAACTAAGGTGATTTTTATACCATAAATACCAAGCCAAATGCAAAAGGCTCCGGATAAAGTCATATTTGCTGAATTTTGAGATCATTCTCAACTATTTAAGAACCAAAACGAACCCACCAAAAATCAAAAAACAAACAAAAAAACCCCAACCAAACAAAACAAAAACCCAACCCAAAACCGAAGCCAAAAACAAACAAAACAAGAAAAACAAGCCCCAAAATAGTCTATGGGTAGCCATGGCGAAAGGAGAAATTCCAATGAGCATAACATGGGGTTTCTTTGGTTAGTAGCTTTGGTAAAAGGCTTAAAAGGGGAAAAAACTGATCTAATGAAAATCGCATGTTTACAATATTTGAAGACTTTTAAAAATCATTACCAAATTCCTTATCAGTAATGTGTTAAGGGCAAGGACCATGTCTTATGTATATTTTTAACTCTCGTTATAGTCTCTGGGAAATAGTAAGTATTCAGATGTCGTTTAAGTAATCTGAACGCCTATTTTCTCTATATAATTCATTCGTGACCCACCTCTGGCTCCAGAATCTGTGATACTCTCTGGAGTGTACCAGTTTACACACACACACACACACAGACACACACATATATATATATATAAAACCAACAGGAATTCATGAACTGTCCTGACTAAAGACAGAGTACCCATTAGTCAGTGGGTGGCTAGTTAACATGAGAATATACTCAACCACATTACAGGAAAAAAAGGAAAAAGAAAAGAAGAAAATGACACTATTTAATAGAACAAAATACTATTTTTCATCTATCAGAGGGTCAAAAATTCAAAAAGTCAGTAATGCTCAGTGAAGGAGAATATAAGGAATCTGGCACTATTACATTCTGCTTTGGAGAACATAATTTGATGTCACCTTTTTGGAGGGTAAGTTGGTAATGTCTTATTTATTTATTTATTTATTTTTACGGTACGCGGGCCTCTCACTGTTGTGGCCTCTCGCATTGCGGAGCACAGGCTCTGGACGCACAGGCTCAGTGGCCATGGCTCATGGGCCCAGCCGCTCCGCGGCATGTGGGATCTTCCCGGACCGGGGCACGAACCCGCGTCCCCTGCATCGGCAGGCGGACTCTCAACCACTGCACCACCGGGGAAGCCCCGGTAATGTCTTATTTAAAAAAAATAATTTATTGTTTTATTTTTGTCTGCGTTGGGTCTTAGTTGCAGCACAAAGGATCTTCATTGCGGCAAGCAGGATCTTTTTGTTGCTGTGCAGGCTCTTTGCTGTGGCACGTGGGCTTCTGTCTAGTTGTGGTGTGTTGACTTCTCTCTCTCGTTGTGGAGCACAGGCTCCAAAGAGCATGGGCTCTGTAGTTTGTGGCACATGGGCTCTCTAGTTGAGGTGCGCAGGCTCAGTAGTTGTTACATGCAGGCTCAGTAGCTGTGGTGTGTGGGATTAGTTGCCCGGTGGCATATGGGATCTTAGTTCCCCAACCAAGGATCGAACCTACGACCCCTGCATTGGAAGGCGAATTCTTTACCACTGGACCATGGGGAAGTCCCTGTAATGTCTTTTTTTGTGTGTGTGGTACGCGGGCCTCTCACTGCTGTGACCTCTCCCGCTGTGGACCACAGGCTCCGGATGCGCAGGCTCAGAGGCCATGGCTCACGGGCCTAGTGGCTCCACGGCATGTGGGATCCCCCCGGACCGGGGCATGAACCCGTGTCCCCTGCATCGGCAGGCGGACTCTCAACCACTGCTCCACCAGGGAAGCCCCTGTAATGTCTATTTTTAAATGCTTAAATGATCAAGTACATTCCAAGTTTATCCTATAGATATGCTTACAAAAATATACCATGATACACATAAACAAGAATGTTCATGGTAACATCATAATAACAAAAAAGGGGGCGGGGATAGGACTAGATGAATAATCTAAATGTCCATCACCAGGAGAAAGATTAAATACTTTGTGGTACACATCAATAAAGTGGATACAGACATTCAAAAGACTGTGGTAGAGAAAAAACAAGGTGCAAAACAGTATATCCCACTGACAGTATTTAAAGGATACAAACATACAGGTATATGCACGATCTTTTTTTCTTCTGAGAGGACACAGAAAAAGTTAATAGTGGCTACTTATGGGGAAGTGGGGACAGGGAAACTTAATTTTCCACCTGATCTTTCTACATTATTTAAATTTGTCATTTCTAGGTATTACTGTAATGTTAGTAAACAAGTACGTTACATAATCTCTTAATCAATTAAAAGTCTGTGGGGATAATATCCAATGGAGTAACCTTACAACAAAGCTACTAAGTTGTGCCAAAACACTATAGCTCAGTTTTGAATCATATTTCTGGTTAGTCTATGTAATGGGTGTGTACACAAAGACAAGACTCCTGCGAAGGACAACTGGTTTACTATCTGCAGCAGGGATCCCCCACACTGAGCTGGATGAGCAGGCAGAGAATTCAGAGCAGGCAGAGAGTTCAGAAAGCAACCAGGCGTGCTGCCCCTCAGAAAGGCAAAATTAAAATAATCCTAGCTTAGCCTGGAAGGCACTATTCCCAAGGGCCGAAATATGCTTCATTTACAGGGAGTTTCCCCTTCCCCTTTTGAATTTCAATCTGAGCATGACATCAAGTGAGGCTGAGACTAGAGGGACACCAATGACACTAACCTAAATCAAAACTCTAAAAAGGTGTAGTAAAATGCATGGAAACCAAATCTGGGCAATGGCACTCTAGAATCCATATGCAGTACCAATGGAAAAAGGAGAGTGGAAAGAATGCAAAGTAAAATGTTACTTCTCTATTATGTCTTTTTCCTCCTGCTGTTGCTCTGTATATCACATCTACACTAGACTGACTTCAGTGTTGACAAGCTAGGCAATATTTCTAAACTAGAGAACAAATACTAAATGCTTAGTATTTCCAATTTTAAGTCTAATTATACAAATGGTTAATAAGGATGCTATGGTGCTTCTTATAGCTAGGTTTAAGGCCGCCTTTCATCCTCCTCGTAAATCCTCTAGAAAAAGAGCCCCAAGCTGGGATTTATTATCAGTGAGAGTAACACAAATGTCAGATGCTAAATAATGATGAGTCTGGCTAGTGGTTTATCTATTTTGTTTATCTTCTCAAAGAACCAGCTTTTAGTTTTATTGATCTTTGCTATTGTTTCCTTCATTTCTTTTTCCTTTATTTCTGATCCGATTTTTATGATTTCCTTCCTTCTGCTAGCTTTGGGTTTTTTTGTTCTTCTTTCTCTAATTGCTTGAGGTGCAAGGTTAGGTTGTTTATTCGAGATGTTTCCTGCTTCTTAAGCTGGGCTTGTATTGCTATAAACTTCCCCCTTAGAACTGCTTTTGCTGCATCCCATAGGTTTTGGGTCGTTTGTCTCCATTGTCATTTGTTTCTAGGTAATTTTTATTTCCTCTTTGATTTCTTCAGTGATCACTTCATTATTAAGTAGTGTATTGTTTAGCCTCCATGTGTTTGTACTTTTTTTTTTCTTTTCTTTTTTTTATTTATTTATTTTTTTTAACATCTTTATTGGAGTATAATTGCTTTACAATGGTATGTTTCAGCTTCACAACAAAATGAATCAGTTATATATATACATATATTCCCATATCTCTTCCCGCTTGTGTCTCCCTCCCTCCCACCCTCCCTATCCCACCCCTCCAGGCGGTCACAAAGCACCGAGCTGATCTCCCTATGCTATACAGCTGCTTCCCACTAGCTATCTACCTTACGTTTGGTAGTGTATATATGTCCATGCCTCTTTATCGCTTTGTCACCGTTTACCCTTCCCCCTCCCCATATCCTCAAGTCCATTCTCTAGTAAGTCTGTGTCTTTATTCCTGTTTCACCCCTAGGTTTTTCATGACATTTTTTTTTCTTAGATTCCATATATATGTGTTAGCATACGGTATTTGTCTCTCTCTTTCTGACTTACTTCACTCTGTATGACAGACTCTAGGTCTATCCACCTCATTACAAATAGCTCAATTTCGTCTCTTTTTATGGCTGAGTAATATTCCATTGTATATATGTAACAAATCTTCTTTATCCATTCATCCGATGATGGACACTTAGGTTGTTTCCATCTCTGGGCTATTGTAAATAGAGCTGCAATGAACATTTTGGTACATGACTCTTTTTGAATTATGGTTTTCTCAGGGTATATGCCCAGTAGTGGGATTGCTGGGTCATATGGTAGTTCTATTTGTAGCTTTTTAAGGAACCTCCATACTCTTCTCCACAGTGGCTGTATCAATTTACATTCCCACCAACAGTGTAAGAGGGTTCCCTTTTCTCCACACCCTCTCCAGCATTTATTGTTTATAGATTTTTTGATGATGGCCATTCTGACTGGTGTGAGATGATATCTCATTGTAGTTTTGATTTGCATTTCTCTAATGATTAGTGATGTTGAGCATTCTTTCATGTGTTTGTTGGCAGTCTGTATATCTTCTTTGGAGAAATGTCTATGTAGGTCTTCTGCCCATTTTTGGATTGGGTTGTTTTTTTGTTATTAAGCTGCATGAGCTGCTTATAAATTTTGGAGATCAATCCTTTGTCAGTTGCTTCATTTGCAAATATTTTCTCCCATTCTGAGGGTTGTCTTTTGGTCTTCTTTATGGTTTCCTTTGCTGCGCAAAAGCTTTTAAGTTTCATTAGGTCCCATTTGTTTACTCTTGTTTTTATTTCCATTTCTCTAGGAGGTGGGTCAAAAAGGACCTTGCTGTGATTTATGTCATAGAGTGTTCTGCCTATGTTTTCCTCTAAGAGTTTGATAGTTTCTGGTCTTACATTTAGGTCTTTAATCCATTTTGAGCTTATTTTTGTGTATGGTGTTAAGGAGTGATCTAATTTCATACTTTTACATGTAGCTGTCCAGTTTTCCCAGCACCACTTATTGAATAGGCTGTCCTTTCTCCACTGTACATTTCTGCCTCCTTTGTCAAAGATAAGGTGACCATATGTGCGTGGGTTTATCTCTGGGCTTTCTATCCTGTTCCATTGATCTATCTTTCCGTTTTTGTGCCAGTACCATACCGTCTTGATAACTGTAGCTTTGTAGTATAGTCTGAAGTCTGGGAGCCTGATTCCTCCAGTTCCTTCTTTCGTTCTCAAGATTGCTTTGGCTATTCGGGGTCTTTTGTGTTTCCATACAAATTGCAAAATTTTTTGTTCTAGTTCTGTGAAAAATGCCAGTGGTAGTTTGATAGGGATTGCATTGAATCTATAGATTGCTTTCGGTAGTAGAGTCATTTTCACAATGTTGATTCTTCCAATCCAAGAACATGGTATATCTCTCCATCTATTTGTGTCATCTTTAATTTCTTTCATCAGTGTCTTATACTTTTCTGCATACAGACCTTTTGTCTCCTTAGGTAGATTTATTCCTAGATATTTTATTCTTTTTGTTGCAATGGTAAATGGGAGTGGTTTCTTGATTTCACTTTCAGATTTTTCATCATTAGTATATAGGCATGCCAGAGATTTCTGTGCATTAATTTTGTATCCTGCCACTTTACCAAATTCATTGATTAGCTCTAGTAGTTTTCTGGTAGCATCTTTAGGATTCTCTATGTATAGGATCATGTCATCTGCAAACAGTGACAGCTTTACTACTTCTTTTCCGATTTGGATTCCTTTTATTTCCTTTTCTTCTCTGATTGCTGTGGCTAAAACTTCCAAAACTATGTTGAATAAGAGTGGTGAGAGTGGGCAACCTTGTCTTGTTCCTGATCTTAGTGGAAATGCTTTCAGTTTTTCACCATTGAGGATGATGTTTGCTGTGGGCTTGTCATATATGGCCTTTATTATGTTGAGGAAAGTTCCCTCTATGCCTACTTTCTGCAGGGTTTTTATCATAAATGGGTGTTGAATTTTGTCAAAAGCTTTCTCTGCATCTATTGAGATGATCATATGGTTTTTCTCCTTCAGTTTGTTAATATGGTTTATCACATTGATAGATTTGCGTATATTGAAGAATCCTTGCATTCCTGAAATAAACCCCACTTGATCATGGTGTATGATCCTTTTAATGTGCTGTTGGATTCTGTTTGCTAGTATTTTGTTGAGGATTTTTGCATCTATTTTCATCAGTGATATTGGCCTGTAGTTTTCTTTCTTTGTGTCATCCTTGTCTGGTTTTGGTATCAAGGTGATGGTGGCCTCGTAGAAGGAGTTTGGGAGTGTTCCTCCCTCTGCTATATTTTGGAAGAGTTTGAGAAGGATAGGTGTTAGCTCTTCTCTAAATGTTTGATAGAATTCGCCTGTGAAGCCATCTGGTCCTGGGCTTTTGTTTGTTGGAAGATTTTTAATCACAGTTTCAATTTCAGTGCTTGTGATTGGTCTGTTCATATTTTCTATTTCTTCCTGATTCAGTCTTGGCAGGTTGTGCATTTCTAAGAATTTGTCCATTTCTTCCAGATTGTCCATTTTATTGGCATAGAGTTGCTTGTAGTAATCTCTCATGATCTCCTTTATTTCTGCAGTGTTAGTTGTTACCTCTCCTTTTTCATTTCTAATTCTATTGATTTGAGTCTTCTCCCTTTTTTTCTTGATGAGTCTGGCTAGTGGTTTATCTATTTTGTTTATCTTCTCAAAGAACCAGCTTTTAGTTTTATTGATCTTTGCTATTGTTTCCTTCATTTCTTTTTCATTTATTTCTGATCTGATTTTTATGATTTCTTTCCTTCTGCTAGCTTTGGGGATTTTTTGTTCTTCTTTCTCTAATTGCTTGAGGTGCAAGGTTAGGTTGTTTATTCGAGATGTTTCCTGCTTCTTAAGGTGGGCTTGTATTGCTATAAACTTCCCCCGTAGAACTGCTTTTGCTGCATCCCACAGATTTTGGGTCGTTGTGTCTCCATTGTCATTTGTCTCTAGGTATTTTTTGATTTCCTCTTTGATTTCTTCAGTGATCACTTAATTATTAAGTAGTGTATTGTTTAGCCTCCATGTGCTTGTATTTTTTACAGATCTTTTACTGTAATTGATATCTAGTCTCATGGCGTTGTGGTCAGAAGAGATACTTGATACAATTTCAATTTTCTTAAATTTACCAAGGCTTGATTTGTGACCCAAGATATGATCTATCCTGGAGAATGTTCCATGAGCACTTGAGAAACATGTGTATTCTGTTGTTTTTGGATGGAGTGTCCTATAAATATCAATTAAGTCCATCTTGTTTAATGTATCATTTAAAGCTTGTGTTTCCTTATTTTCATTTTGGATGATCTGTCCATTGGTGAAAGTGGGGTGTTAAAGTCCCCTACTATGAATGTGTTACTGTCAATTTCCCCTTTTATGGCTGTTAGTATTTGCCTTATGTATTGAGGTGCTCCTATGTTAGGTGCATAAATATTTACAATTGTTATATCTTCTTCTTGGATCGATCCTTTGATCATTATGTAGTGTCCTTCTTTGTCTCTTCTAATAGTCTTTATTTTAAAGTCTATTTTGTCTGATATGAGAATTGCTACTCCAGCTTTCTTTTTGTTTCCATTTGCATGGAATACCTTTTTCCATCCCCTTACTTTCAGTCTGTATGTGTCTCTAGGTGTGAAGTGGGTCTCTTGTAGACAGCATATATAAGGGTCTTATTTTTGTATCCATTCAGCCAATCTGTGTCTTTTGGTGGGAGCATTTAGTCCATTCACATTTAAGGTAATTATCGATATGTATGCTCCTATTCCCATTTTCTAAATTGTTTTGGGTTCGTTATTATAGGTCTTTTCCTTCTCTTGTGTTTCTTGTCTAGAAAAGTTCCTTTAGCATTTGTTGTAAAGCTGGTTTGGTGGTGCTGAACTCTCAGCATTTGCTTGTCTGTAAAGGTTTTAATTTCTCCATCAAATCTGAATGAGATCCTTGCTGGGTAATCTTGGTTGCAGGTTCTTCTCCTTCATCACTTTCAGTATGTCCTGCCACTCCCTCTGGCTTGCAGGGTTTCTGCTGAGAGATCAGCTGTTAACCTTATGGGGATTCCCTTGTGTGTTATTTGTTGTTTTTCCCTTGCTGCTTTTAATATGCTTTCTTTGTTTTTAATTTTTGACAGTTTGATTAATATGTGTCTTGTCGTATTTCTCCTTGGATTTATCCTGTATGGGACTCTCTGTGCTTCCTGGACTTGATTAACTATTTCCTTTCCCATATTAGGGAAGTTTTCAACTATAATCTCTTCAAATATTTTCTCAGTCCCTTTCTTTTTCTCTTCTTCTTCTGGAACCCCTATAATTCGAATGTTGGTGCGTTTAATGTTGTCCCAGAGGTCGCTGAGACTGTCCTCAGTTCTTTTCATTCTTTTTTCTTTATTCTGCTCTGCATTAATTATTTCCACTATTTTATCTTCCAGGTCACTTATCCGTTCTTCTGCCTCAGTTATTCTGCTATTGATCCCATCTAGAGTATTTTTCATTTCATTTATTGTGTTGTTCATCATTGTTTGTTTCATCTTTAGTTCTTCTAGGTCCTTGTTAAATGTTTCTTGCATTTTGTCTCTTCTATTTCCAAGATTTTGATCATCTTTACTATCATTATTCTGAATTCTTTTTCAGGTAGACTGCCTATTTCCTCTTCTTTTGTTAGGTCTGGTGGGTTTTTATCTTGCTCCTTCATCTGCTGTGTGTTTTTCTGTCTTTTCATTTTGCTTATATTACTGTGTTTGGGGTCTCCTTTTTGCAGGCTGCAGGTTCGTAGTTCCCGTTGTTTTTGATATCTGTCTCCAGCGGCTAAGGTTGGTTCAGTGGGTTGTGTAGGCTTCCTGGTGGAGGGGACTAGTGCCTGTGTTCTGGTGGATGAGGCTGGATCTTGTCTCTCTAGTGGGCAGGTCCACGTCTGGTGGCGTGTTTTGGGTTGTCTGTGGACTTATTATGATTTTAGGCTAATGGATGGGGTTGTGTCCCTGTTTTGCTAGTTGTTTGGCGTAGGTTGTCCAGCACCGTAGGTTGCTGGTCACTGAGTGAAGCTGGGTGCTGGTGTTAAGATGGAGGTCTCTGGGAGATTTTTGGCATTTGATATTATGTGGAGCTGGGAGGTCTCTTGTTGACCAGTGTCCTGAAGTTGGCTCTCCCACCTCAGAAGCAGAGCCCTGACTCCTGGCTGGAGCACCAAGAGCCTTTCATCCACATGGCTCAGAATAAAAGGGAGAAAAAATAGAGAGAATTAGTAGAAGTTTGAAGAAAGAAAGAAGGAAAGAAAGCAAGAAAAGGGAAGGAAGGAAGGAAGAAAGAAAGAAGAAAAGAAGGAAAGAAAGCAAGAAGGAAAGAACGGAGGGAGGGAGGGAGGGAGGAAGGAAGGAGGGAAGGAAGGAAAAAAGACAGAAAGAAAGAAGATACATAAAATAAAATAAAGTATAATAAAGTTATTGAATAAAAAAATAATTATTTAGATTAAAAAAAGGGATGGATAGAACCTTAGGACAAATGTTGGAAGCAAAGCTATACAGACAAAATCTTACACAGAAGCATACACATACACCCTCAAAAAAGAGGTAAAGGGGAAAAAATCATAAATCTTGCTCTCAAAATCCACCTCCTCAATTTGGGATAATTCGTTGTCTAAAGGAGGGAGGGAGGGAGGGAGGGGGGGAGGGAGGGAAGGAGGGAAGGAAGGAAGGAAGGAAGGAAGGAAGGAAGGAAGGAGGTAAAGTATAATAAAGTTATTAAAATTAAAATTAATTATTAAGAAAGAAAATTTTAAAAAAAACAATGGACGGATAGAACCCTAGGACAAATGGTGAAAGCAAAGCTATACAGACAAGATCTCACACAGAAGCATACACATTCACAAAAAGAGGAAAAGGGTAAAAAATCATAGACATTGCTCTCGAAGTCCACCTCCTCAATTTGGGATGATTCGTTGTCTATTCATGTATTCCACAGATGCAGGTACATCAAGTTGATTGTGGAGCTTTAATCCGCTGTTTCTGAGGCTGCTGGGAGAGATTTCCCTTTCTCTTCTTTGTTCTCACAGCTCACAAGGGCTCAGCTTTGGATTTGGCCCTGCCTCTGTGTGTAGGTCGCTGGAGCGCGACTGTTTTTTGCTCAGACAGGACGGGGTTAAAGGAGCCGCTGATTCGGGGGCTCTGGCGCACTCAGGCCGGGGGTGGGGGGGGAGGGAGGGGCACGGCGTGCGGGGCGGGCCTGCGGCGGCAGAGGCCAACATGACGTTGCACCAGCCTGAGGCCCGCCGTGCGTTCTCCCTGGGAAGTTGTCCCCGGATCCCGGGAACCTGGCAGTGGCGGGCTGCACAGGCTCCCCGGAAGAGGGGTGTGGATAGTGACCTGTATTCGCACACAGGCCCCTTGGTGGCAGCAGCAGCAGCCTTAGCGTCTCCCACCCGTCTCTGAGGTCCGTGATTTTAGCCGCGGCTCGCGCCCGTCTCTAAGATCCGCGCTTTTAGCCGTGGCTCGCTCCCGTCTCTTGGGGTCCGCGCTTTTAGCCGCAGCTCGCGCCCGTCTCTGGAGTTCGCGCTTTTAGCCACGGCTCACGCCCATCTCTGGAGCTCCTTTAAGCAGTGCTCTTAAACCCCTCTCCTCACGCACCAGGAAACAAAAAGGGAAGAAAAAGTCTCTTGCCTCTTAGGCAGGTGCAGACTTTTCCCCGGACTCCCTACCGGCTAGCCTAGCCGTGGTGCACTAACCCCTTCAGGCTATGTTCAAGCCGCCAACCCGAGCCTCAGCTCACAGCCCCGCCCGCCCGACCCGGCGGGTGTGCAGACAAGCCTCTTGGGCTGGTGAGTGCTGGTCGGCAACGATCCTCTGTGTGGGAATCTCCCTGCTTTGCCCGCCGCACCCCTGTTGTTGTGCTCTCCTCTGTGGCTCCGAAGCTCCCCCCTCCGCCTCCCGCAGTCTCCGCCAGCGAAGGGGCTTCCTAGAGTGTGGAAACTTTTCCTCCTTCACAGCTCCCTCCCACTGGTGCAGGTGCCGTCCCTATTCTTTTGTCTCAGTTTTTTCTTTATTTCTTTTGCCGTACCCAGGTACGTGGGGAGTTTCGTGCCTTTTGGGAGGACTGAGGTCTTCTGCCAGCATTCAGTAGGTGTTCTGTAGGAGTTGCTCCACGTGTAGATGCATTTCTGGTGTATCTGTGGGGAGGAAGTCAATCTCCGCGTCTTACTCTTCCGCCATCTTCCCAGCACCCCCCAGAGCTCTTTCTTTCATATAAAGGAGAGAGGCTCCAGGGCCTGTAGCAAAAGACAGAAATGAACTTCAAGGCCCTAAGGTGAAGTCAAATACATGGCTAATTTAATGGCAATCACCCTACAGAGTCTGTAATAAGCACTACATGATTAAGAAGGGGCAATTTCTATTCAAAATGGCCCCCTGTAGATGACCTATTAAACACTAACGTGAAAATTAACGTCTAACCTAAACTACTTTGATTCAGAAGATGACCAATTTCTGCTCTTAGTGTCAAGACATGCCTCATCAGTGATGGACAACCTCCCAGTCCACTTTTCATCGACAGATGGTGAGCCATGGCCTGCCCTTGACTCCACATACTCATATGGATGCGTCTTCACACTAACCATAATGGGGTCAAGTGAAGGTTTAGAGACTTGGGGAAATAGCACATTAAAAAGTTCATTCATAATTTGTTGGAGAAATGGAGAAAACTGAGAGGTACAAGGGGTGGAGTGGGACACCTCTATTTTCTGTGAAGTGAATTTTCTGACATCCTTTAACTCAACTACTGTTGGTCAACTGCTCCTAAAAAGATAATCAAGTGATAATTCTCAGTAATATTTACGTGCATCAGTAATCAGACACGACAATTATCTTAATTTTTAGTTCAGGTCTTCTTCACATTTGAGTTCATTGATTGTAAAACATCTGTACTTGAATCAAGTGTCAGAAAGTAGTCTTTGACTCTAGCAGTTTTCTTGGCTGTATTTTTTTCAGAGTTGTATAGCATATTCTATAAACAACTTATTTAATAATGTTGTCTGCTTTATAGTATTCCATTAAGTATTCAAATGCCTTATCTGCCCGTCGAACTTCTTTTCCTTAAAATGGATTCCTGGCATTTCTAAAATTAAATACTGTCAGAGGAAAGAAGAACTTTGCATTTATCATGTACAAAATGATGCACTTTGACCACTTAACAGATGATGCATTGGCAACTATTCAAGGTTCACATTTGTGGTCTCAGTTTGGAACTGGGTTTCAAGAAGTGTACTAAGTGCACACCCCAACCGTACTAATTAATTACAGGATTTACCATATTTAGTCCTCCAATTGTGTTCACTATTGATATGAAATAAAGCTCCCCAGAGCAAAAAAAAAAAAGGAAAGATGACAGCTCAGAGCTAGGTTAAAGAACTATAAAAGAGTTCAAATGCTGTTAGTATACAACTATAAAGAGATGAAAGAGGAAAATGGTAAATTGAATATCTGAATCAGATTCCATGTGTAAATGCACATCATAACTCTTGACAGCCTGCTAAAGCCAGCCTGTTCTCAAATTCAATTAAGAACATTACTGGATCATGATGGACTGATCATTATACTAGTTACGTCAGAAAAAGTAATTACTTTGATTTCTGTGTATTCAGCTGGTTGCCACATTCCTGAAATCAGAACCCTCCCTAAAAGGACCAAAAATACTAAATAATTAAGGAAGCAGCATTAGCACTTTAAAAGTACTTAAAGAGAAACGCAACTTATCTAGAAGGTAGAACAGCACACGAGATATTTGTCAAAGCATTTACCATCTCTACAGGGTACTTTCATTTGAAAGCTGAAATTAAGTCCCCCAGAAGGAGATACTGTGAGACTCAATGTCATTTTCACAAAGTCATGTCCTTCATTAACACTAAAGAGTCTAAGTTCAATTTTCATGAATTATCATTAAAACTGGAGTCAGTCGATTCATTTAGAAGCCATACAACCAGTTCTAATTCAGCAGAATATGTAAAAGAGGCACTGTTTTTATTTTTATAACAGAATCTAAAGACTGCACTCCTTCCGTTTAAAATCTCTGCAAATGAACCTTCTTGGAAGAAGTTTCACAATTTCCTAGAATTTAAAACAAGACAAATCAACTCCATGCTTTTTTCAGACTTCTTACCTGTGTTGCCAAACTCAAGACCTGCTGTACCAGCTCCTGCGTTTCTGATGGTTTCCTGAGAAACAGCTTCACTATGGCAGTAAGCAGAGTGAGCTGTACCTAAGCAAATGTAATTTAATAGGTAAAGTGAAAGGCATTTGCATTATTCCACACCATGAATTCCAAAGTGATATTTTCCCAAATATGACTTACTATGAGGTCTTTCTGACTTTGATTAAGAAACAAAGGTTAAAACTCAGCCAATATCCACAATAGCAGTCAAAGGTTTTCATCAACTGAAAACTCACTAGCCTCCTATCTCCAAATTGCATTTTTTGGCATCAAAAACTGCCGGTTTGTTTCTGGCCCAGATAATCATCTGTATTTCTTAAAGTACACGCTAACATACTGATGGTAATAAAACTGGTTCCTGACCAAATCCTTTTTTACTTCCACCAAAAGCTACAACTTCCAGGGAATTAGGGAATCATTTATCATACTGAGGCAAGAGCCAAGACAGTAGAATTGTGCCAGATCACAACCAATTAAGAGTGGCATGCTAGGGCTTCCCTGGTGGCGCAGTGGTTAAGAATCCACCTGCCAATGCAGGGGACACGGGTTTGAGCCCTGGTCCAGGAAGATCCCACGTGCCGCAGAGCAACTAAGCCCATGCACCACAACTGAAGCCTGCGCGCCTAGAGCCTGTGCTCTGCAACAAGAGAAGCCACCACAATGAGAAGCCCTCGCACCTCAATGAAGAGTGGCCCCCGCTCGCGGCAACTAGAGAAAGCCTGCGCATAGCAATGGAAGACCCAATGCAGCCAAAAATAAATAAATGAAACAAATCTATTTAAAAAAAAAAGAATAAAATTTTAAAAATAATAATTAAAAAAAAAAAGAGTTGCCTGCCGAACCACGAGACTACTGGCTGGTATATGTTCCTTGTAGGGCCTATTAAAATTACTATGATAGATTACACACATGAACTTCAATTTGCAGTGAGTACAGATGCCGGGGAAAAAGCTTTAATAATTTATCTGCTTCTCTGGGCCTTTGACTCGAAGGTCTCTCAGTTTTGGTAGAAGACAGACAGAAGATGGGAAGGAGTCTAACCATCCACAAAGAATCTTTTCAAACTGCACATGCCAGCCTTCACCCCAGACAGAAACCCCAGCTGCAACTGAGCCACAACCATTACTAACAGCAATGGGTAATCATCTTTAGGTGACAGAAAATTAAAAAGTAATAACTACTGCTCTAAGTCAGTAGTTGTCAAAGTGTGGTTCTGGACCAGCAGCAGCAATAGCATCACCACCCTCAACCTTGTAAGAAATGAACATGCTTAGGCCCATCTCAGACCTACTGACTCAGAAACTCTAGGGGTGGGGCCCAGCAACCTGTCCTTTAACACAGGTTAAACACCAGTGCTTAGGTGCTTCTAGCCTCATTAAAGTTTGAGAACCACTGTCTAAATTAGGCAGGCTTGTTCTAACAGAAGTTAGCACAACTGAAAAAGGTCACCCCTTTTGGGGAGAAAAATGAACATACTATATGTGTATATAAATTCGCACACATGAAACTGCCTAACCTTTACCTTTCCTGAAGTCGTCCCCAAAACATCTAATACATTAAGATATAGATGGGAACTTACCTGGGTGCTATCATCATGAAAACCTTCCAGGAAGCTCTCTAGTAACTCATCTGCATTGTCAATTCTTTCAGCATATTCTCCCACAATCCAAATCATAGCTGCTCGAGCGTCTGGCTCATCCAGTGAGTCTAAGTTCTCACACAAAGTGGCAATGATACTTTCATATCTGATATAACAAAATGGACTATGGTTACTGAAGGCAAAACTGAGAAGTGTATTTAACAATGAAGCCTACAAAGCAAAAAACCATGGACGAGGTACCCTAAACCACCACCAAACTACAAAGACTTTTAGCCAAGAGAATGTACAGGCTTTAAAGCCAGAAAATTATAAACGTCTTCAATTTTCCTTCAATTTTCCTTCTAGTTATTCCTTAATAACTAGACCATAAATCTTTATAAAAGCTTATCAGATATTCTTTTCACAAGGAAAAACTAACCTATGGTTTAAGATAATACCACTACCTTACATTTCTCACAGTCTTTCTCATAACTAGATCAGAGAATTTTCCTATTACTTCATTTTACCTTCATCATAGAGGAACAGAAATTCCACTTTACTATTAGGAAAATGGAGTCAGACAGCAATAGCATACAGAAACAGTAATTTTGTCTCTTATCCACCTATCTCTGCTTTCTATAGAGATCTTTATGTTCTTTCCTCCCAAGGCACCCACACTAATGACCTGTTTTTCTAAAGAAATAAGCAATTCAAGTATTTATTTTCACAGGTCTATAGCTCTCATTCTTTACCATGTTAAATCCATCTCCTTGGCTAATGTGGTTTTTTTTTTTGCGGTATGCGGGCCGCTCCCGTTGCGGAGCACAGGCTCCAGACGCGCAGGCTCAGCGGCCATGGCTCACGGGCCCAGCCGCTCCGCGGCATGTGGGATCTTCCCGGACCAGGGCACAAACCCGTGTCCCCTGCATCAGCAGGCGGACTCTCAACCACTGCGCCACCAGGGAAGCCCGGCTAATGTAGTTTTAAACATCAGAATGAAATTGTATAATAAATGAGATATGGACAACTGAATAATACACTTAATTGTTTGCCCTATTTCCACTGATTAAACCAGGTTCTCGATAATGCTTTCTTAAAATTAAACTATCATAATCCCTCAGTAATACTAATCAGAAATGGACACATTTCTTTACCAAGCATATTAAGATATACACCTCCCCACTTAATCAAGAAGTTTAGAAACCCAACCCTCCTCTTTCCTGGGAGAGTGGTAAAAGTATATGATCCTTTTTCCAAAAATACCATTTCTAGAATTTAAAAATATATATATATATATAGAGAGAGAGAGAGACAGTACACATAATGCTTAATAAACCACTACCTTATTAAAATATTTCTTCTAATTCTGAGTCCACCACTAAGCTAACTAACTGTAAGTCACTTCATTTCACATTATCTTTAACGATAATCAGAAGCCTTAGCACAGTTCATCTCTATGATTATAAGGTAAAATGAGATTTAGGATGCTTATAAGATCTGCTCTTATTTCACTCTTTTCAGGTTCCTTAATTGTTTGCCTTCAAAAGCAAATCTGAAAAAGTATTTTTGTTTCATAACTAAGAGGCCTCAATGTGAAAATTTTTGTGGAGTGAAAATGTAGATTTTGTATATCTTAATGGAAGCAGCTACAATACTTCAGAAAAGGCCTGAAACTCTGACAGTTCATTGTGGCGTGTTCTATAATTTTCTACAAGTACTAGGTAACATACTAAGTGAATAGTGAAGCTGTCACCTCCCTGGCTTTTACAATAAGGTGACCATATAATTTATTATTCAAACTGAGACGTTTCTGAGAGTGAAAAGGGGCACAATTATTAATTATGCCTGGTAAGAGGCATAAAATGGATTATGCCCAGACAACGTGGAATATATGGGTATCCTTATTTAATAGTAACTTCATCACCAAAGAATCTGGCTAACTTTAATATATGTCAATTGACAATGCATATTCAGACAGAGCTTCAATTCTTCTAAAAGTGATAAAGCAGAGTGAAAAATCAGATTTTAATCCTTGTGCTAACCAACTTATATGTTTCTGATTTTTAATAAAGTATTCAATTATGACCAGTTACTTTACAAAAACTAATTCTTACCTAGCCAACCTCAAAGTGCCTTACTTAAACATTTCCTAAATGATCTGAGGAAGAGGGGCAGAAGTATCTGGACGTACTTGTTGGGGTATTTGCGGAAGATATAACAATCGCCTCTTGGACCACATAATTTACTTTGGTTTGGATGAGATCAAGCAATGTGCTTACACAGCGCTCTGCAGATTGCTGCAAAGAGGAACATAATGAGAAGTCAGATGATCTATCCAATAACACAACCTCAACATAAAAAATATTTTTTGGGGCTTCCCTGGTGGCGCAGTGGTTGAGAGTCCGCCTGCCAATGCAGGCGACATGGGTTCGTGCCCCGGTCCGGGAAGATCCCACATGCCGCGGAGTAGCTGGGCCCGTGAGCCATGGCCGCTGAGCCTGCGCGTCTGGAGCCTGTGCTCCGCAACGGGAGAGGCCACAACAGTGAGAGGCCTGCGTACCGCAAAAAAAATAAAATAAAATAAAAAATATTTTTTTGGAACACTCAGGTGTTATCAACTAAACTAGACTAAAAGATGAGGCACTTAATTTGACCACACTATACTAGAGGCTGGGTTATCTGATGGAGATATACAGAAGTTCTAGATATACTCCAAATTTTACTCATTACAAGAAACAATTCAAGTGAAAAAAATCATCTTGGATAGCCAGGATGACAGAAATGAGAAGAAAGCATAAGTCAAGGTAGAAGGAAAGAATAAGAATGAAAGAATAAGCCAAGCGAAGAGGTCTTTATCTGCAGTTCATGAATGAGCACAGACAGAAGGCATCTTTAAACCTTTTGAAATGTAACTGCCAAATTTCATTTGTGCACACAAGCATATTTTCCTGGGAGAAGGTTTACAGTTTTCTTTATATTTTCAAAGTTCTCTGTGACTCAAAAAACTGTAAGAAAAATTTGCCATCTTCTGGGCTATATAACTGCAAGTCTATGGCCTTAGATAAACTGCAACTTTCCACAGCCTATGGCTCATCTATAAAATAGAATTTAATCTATTAGTCTTTCATTAATGAAGGGAATATGGAAAAATACAAGTGACAAAACTAATGTATTGAAACAATAAGTCACAGTTTTTAAAAGAAGGTTCCAGAAGAGAGATCCTAAAAACCAAGAACTGACTTATCATACATTACAATGTATTATGATGGGTCATTCCATTATATGCCTCCCGATAAGATGCAATAGGAAATTCACAGCAGCATCTAAGAGGTATTCTTGCCAAAAACACTGAATATGAATATTACCAAGCCTCTAGATTTAATTTTCTAAAGGGGATGAAGGAATGAGATAAACAACATCACTAAAATACTATCAGCCAAATCTAGACTCTGGAAAATTCTACAAGCCTAATGATCTAGTCCTTTCAACAAATGGCACCCAAATAAATAAATAAAGACTTAAGAGACGTATTAACCAAATGCAATGTATAGCTAGCTCTCATTTAGATTTTGATTTGAACAAGGCAACTGTAAGAAGACATTTAGACACAATTAGGGAAAACTGAACATGGACTAGGTATTTAATGAGATTAAGAGTTACTGTTTGTTGAGTACGGTAACGATATCATGACAATTTTTTTTTTAGAGGACCTTATCTATTAGATATACACATTGGACTACTCTAATAAGATCATATCTGAGATCTGCATTAAAATATAACAGTAACCCACTCCCTTGAAGGGGGAGGGAGAGGGAGAAGATCAAATGGGAACAGCAATGTGTTGATATTTGTTCAAGATGGATGGTGGGTATATGAGAGCTCATTAATCAATTTTACCTTAGTGTATACCTAAAAATTTCTGTAATAAAATCTTTTAAAGGTACTATAATTTAAACCATTCCAAGCAATATAACGAAAACAAAATTGCATCTTGAGGTTATTTATATGAGGTCATATATGATTCTGTTCTCTTTTATTATTGTAGTTTTCCCATTTTTGAATTCTATTTTATTCATTTTCAACTAGTTATTTCCTGTGCTGTTATTACAACAGCAAAACAGTTGGGAAATTTTAAATATAAAAGTTATGATAAATTATAAAGCATGTAAGGGTTAAATTATCAAATTACACAGTACAAATAAAGTACTCAGCATAAGGCTTGATAGAAAGCTAACATTTACTGAATCCTTAGTTTCATTATTATAATAAAGATAAACAAAAGGTCATCTCCCATGATGCATCAATATTCAAAAACAATTAAGTCTATGATAGTAATTTTCAAGCAAATTGTCATCTCACCTATATTGCTTTTGATTAAATTTTAAAAACACCATTAAAGCAGTATGGCAGAGGAACAAAAGTAAATATCCAATCATTGTATATACAAAGTAAGTCCAGAAACAGAGAAAGGCATACAAACATATAAAATTTAGTATATGATAAAGGCAACATTTCATAACAGTAAGGAAAGGATGAATTGTTCTTGTGTTTGATCCCCACACTCTTATCTTTAACCAAACCATTGCCATTAAAGTAGAAAATAAAAGTGAATTTTATATAATTTTGAAGTGAAGCACAATTTTCTAGGTGGTCCACTAAAGGTATCATTGGGAGAGGGACTTCCCTGGTGGCTCAGTGGTTAAGAATCCGCCTGCCAATGCAGGGGACACGGGTTCGAGCTCTGGTCCAGGAAGATACCACATGCCACAGAGCAACTAAGCCCGTGACCACAACTACTGAGCCTGTGCTCTAGAGCCCACGAGCCAAAACTACTGAGCCTGCATGCCACAACTACTGAAGCCCGAGCACCTAGAGACTATGCTCTGCAACAAGAGAAGCCACCGCAAGAAGAAGCCCGTGCACCGCGACGAAGAGTAGCCCCCACTCTCTGCAACTAGAGAAAGCCCACACACAGCAACGAAGATCCAATGCAGCCCAAAATAAATAAATAAATAAATTTATTATTTTTAAAAAAAGATACCATTGAGAGAAAATGGATAGAACTCACTACATAAGGAAATGTGAACTCCTATGCATCAAGAAGTCAAATGAAATCAAAAGGAAAATAATTGGGAAAATAACTATTAATGAAATGAAGGGCTATTAAATGAATTAATACCTTTAATTAATTATAAAACAACTTTAAAAAATCAATGTGGAAAAGATAACACATTGAAACAAGATACACATGCCATGAAAAAGCAATTCCAAATGGCTAAGCATAATGAGAAAAATGTCACCTCAACTAGAGATCAAAGATTTAGCTAAAAGGACCCTCCTTATAACCATTATTTGGAAAAAGAGCAGAAACAACTTTAAGGTCCATACAGGAAGGGAAAGGCTAAATAATTATGAAGCAATCACCCAGTATATCTACAAACCACTAAAAATGATGTAAAATATTATCAGTAACATGAGAAAATGTCCATGTATAATAAGCAAAAAAAGCAGACTACAAAAACATAAATAAATAGCATTTGTAGAATGATCTCATTTTTGTAAAAAGCACACCTGTTTATGGAGGACTATGTAAACAAAGACTTAAAATCATGTCCACATCATCTCTGGAAGGGTAGAACAGGGGTAGGAGAAAGCAGAGTGTTCTACTTTTAACTTGTCTTTTTTTTATGATTTTATGTAGTAAATACATATGCTTTTTGTTTGCGTAAGACGTAAGTCAGTACCTTATCTTGAGCTACAAAAATGAGAAATGGTAAACACCAAAGAACAGAAGAGTGGGAAGTGAGGAATACCTTAACTTAGTGACTTAATCTCTCTCAAACAAAACCAAACATATAAATAAATCTCGCAAACAAAATCATTTTATTTGTAAGAAAAGGAGGGCAGGGGTTTATTTCCTCCTTAAAGAAACAGGTATACACTGTAATATATACAGCTTTAAATCTGTCAATCATACCTCAATAAAGCTGGAGGTGGGGTGGAGAGTAAAATCTATTTAAAAAAACAACCAAACAAAAAAGAACAGGCAAAAGTTACTGAAAAAACAGTACCATGAAATTGCTTTTTCAGTGTTATTTATTGACTCATGGCTTATGCTTAATCTTTAACCTAACCAACTCAATATGATAAAATTATACATTTTTTTCACCTCAGGGTACTTAAAGCAACAAGGAAACACCTGTACTTACAGTCATGCTAAAAAACAACTCCAACTCTTAACACCCAAATTTTACAATAGGCCCTGTTATCTTAGCTAAGCACTAAACTAAAATTCTTTTTTTCTCATCTGTCATATCTTTGAAACCAACTACACATTAAAAAAGGGTCAGGTGCCCTGAGAGAACAGCAGCAGCTCAGTCTGGAAGCTACAGAGAAAGGCTATTACAATTCCCTCGCTGGTTCTTGCCCTTGTCCCATGGATAGGTTAGGTAAAAACAGGCAATCACTGCCTCTCCTGCCCCAATAACTGTGTCTGGACTAGGCAACTCTTTCCAACTAATAACTTTCATGATTTAACCAGTTCTAAGAAAAGTTCTTAGGCAAATCCAGGTAACTGGAAATAAGAGAACACTATCTAAAAGGCAGGATTCTTGAAGGCTGATCTTAAGCTTCCAAAGGAAGTTCATTCCTCACACACTCATATTCCCACCAGGGCACCCTGAATCAAAGGAAGAAGTGAGAGCCACTAGAAGTTCATCTCTTCCAGAAGATGATGGATAACTTTTCCATTTAGTCACAATAGACGGTACTAACAGCTGCTAGGAATCTAGATGCTTTGAGAACACTTTCTAGTAATTCCAGGGATAGAAAAATCTCTCTAACTTTGGAATGAGACTCTTTGCAAGAGCACTGTCAGAGAGGTTAGTAAGACAATGACATTCTGGCAGTGAAAAGCACAAAATGACTCTTCTGCTACCAAAATAGCTCTGAAAATTGTCTGCATTAATACCATTAGCAGGTGGCTATTCCACAATGAGAAAAGAAAAAGAAAAAAGTTAAGTAGTGGTGGTAAGTTAAGAAGTGTGGGCGTAAAAAAAAAAAAGATGTAACACATCAAGATCCAATAAACAGATTTTCCCATTTCTCAAATGGAGCAACAGAAGTATATATTAAGTATGTGAAGCAACTGAGCTGGCAGAACCAGAAGTAGAAACCAGGATTAATTGACTTCTTGCTGTAACAACTAGTCTACTAAACGATTTATCAGTGGTAACCATATGAAGCAGCATTCAGTAAATAAAAACAAGGAAGGCCAATTAGGAATTTGGCTTTCAGAGGCACTTCTCTGACACAGCATCTGTTTCCTTCTGTTCCTGTGAAGCACTGGTCATACCGTACAAATTATTTTAGTAACTATCCTTGTGAAATCATATGGCCCAATCTGACTCAAAGTAGAACCGTAGGGACTTCCCTGGTGGTGCAGTGGTTAAGAATCCGCCTGCCAATGCAGGGGACACAGGTCGGAGCCCTGGTCCAGGAAGATCCCACATACGGCGAAGCAAATAAGCCTGTGCACCACAACTACTGAGCCTGTGCTCTAGAGCCCACAAGCCACAACTACTGAGGCCCGTGCACCTAGAGGCCGTGCTCTGCCACAAGAGAAACCACCGAAATGAGAAGCTCCCATGCACCTCAACGAAGAGTAGCCCCCACTCACCGCGACTAGAGAAAGCCCACGCGCGGCAATGAAGACCCAATGCAGCCAATAAATAAATAATTAATTAAATAAAATATCAAAAGAAAAAAAAAGCAGAATTGCACATAGTTAAGTAGTAAGAACAAATATGGAGCTCTGAATCCACAGTATCGTTGTGCACAGAAGCCATCATTAATTGCAACAAACTTCTGAATGAGGAAAAACAACAGAGGCATGGTGACTGATGAAGCAGTGCATTGTAAGTTGTAGCCCTTAATACCTACTGGAAGGCTGCAACCAAGCTAGAACCAATCTGCCCTCTAAGACCACAGAGAAGCTCTTCAAGAGGACTTCCAAGTAAAGATCAACTCCCTTCCCTAAAGCAGAAACCTGCTAGTCAACAGTCCTGCCTATGTGCACAGAAGTCCTGACAACTTTTCTGTTATCTCATTTTTAACACAAATAGGCAGGAATTTACTGTAAGTATGGTATACACTTCAATTAAAAAATCATAGACATGCAACCATCACCATAAAATACTCCAGATAATTAAATTCAAACTGCAGAAACAAAACCAAAAACTGTAATTCACATCACAAGAGATTTAAGAAACTATTGCAACCACAAAAAAAGGAATGCTATGAAAAAGTACCCATAACAAGAAACAGCAATGAAGGGAGGCTGTATGGAAAGACGGCTGTGCAGAACACAAGAAAGCAACCACCCAGACTGGAGTAAGGACTGGAAGGACAGAGGACTGGAAGAGAGAAGGGTCTAGAACAAAAGAAAAGTTTTATTAATTTGATATTATGCTTGAAAAGCTGGAAGAAGATAGGAGTGCAATGAAGGCACAATGAAATTAAAAAAAAAAAAAGACAAAGGCCATTATAAACTACAGAAAAAACAAAAGCCTTTATAAGAAAGAAAACGCAATCATTTGACTGTGTAGGCTCTACATATTTACAGGCATAATACGCACAGCAAGCTTTGCAAGACTCTAGTTGATAGAACAAGAAACAAAGGTATATTATCTCATTTTACAAAGATAATATAGGAACAAAAACCTCATGATATAACTATACAGGGGATCTATACAGAACGGTAGAAGTAGAAGTGATGGAGTATATGAACCAAGTTGCTTCTCTCATAGCGGAAAGGTAATAGACAATGTCTACAATTGGTAAATCAATAAATAGTAGCATAAGGATATTAGCGATATGGAAGTAATCAAAATAACTAAAACTAGGAACAGAGTTAAACATGATTCCCTCGGGAAAGAGAGGGACCAGGGACAGCTGTTTTTCATTAAAAATTCTTTAATATTTTAACAATGTGCTTTATTATTTTGATAAACTTAAAAATGTAAGGAAAGAGGTGAAGAGAATACCCAGAGTCCCACAACGTGATCACAACTACCACGGGACACTTGCCTCCACCTTGATGGCACACCGTCCAATGGCCCGCATGGCTCTGCGCACAAAGTCGACATCCACCTCTGTGGCATATTCCTTCAGTTCTGCCAGAACCTGTTAAAAATCCATGAAGTGAATAATCATTAAGGATTCTCCAACAGCAATTTCATGGCCTAGGTTTTTCTGAAGGCCGTATCTTAAGATCTAAGTTTTTAGATCTTAACTTGAATCTACTTTAAGTCTGACCTGAGCAATGTTGGCTTGGGATGCCAAACGAAGCATGATGTCCAATTTCTCTAGTTTCACATAGATGGGATCATTGTACGTCACAAAGAAAACTTTGATCTGCTTCAAGATTTCAGGCCTGTGGTACACAGAAACACAAGATAAGGAAGATGAGGCATATATTGATATTCCTTCTGAGTCTGCAGTAATACCTAACCTGTGCTTCTCTGCTCTCCATTCACACACTCCACTCCAGGGAAAAAAACTCACAAACTTCCTCTACATCCCTCTAACCAGATCCATCTGGCAGACTATTTTTAAGGAGTAAAGTATATATTGCCAAGAAGAACCACTGGAAGAACAACAACCTGATCTAAATTACAGCCTGAACCATATTAAGCAGACACTAGCTATCATACAACTAAGAGTTCCTTCAGAAAAGAAACTAAATTGTAGAGCAACACCAGGCATTCATTGTAAGAACACTCTAAAATCAACTGTTAGCCTCCTGACCCTGGGCAAGTTGCTCTACCATACAGTATTTTCATTTCCATACATTAAACAGAGTTTTAACACAGTCCTCTTTAATAATGATGTTATTAAGTTTAATTCAAAATTACAAACACTTTAATCACCAATTCATTTTTTCCCAACCTTTTCTGGATGATCAGGTTGATGTTCCTCAGGGCGACGTACTGCACCTCTGGCTCCCCAGACAGCAAAGTGACAAGTGGAGGGGCCAACTTCTTCAGCAGCATATTGTAGTAGTCGGAGTCCTTGGGTAACAACTCTAGAAATTTCATTAGGACTTTTACTGCTGAAAGCACCACTGCTGAGTTGGCGTGAGATAGCCAAGGAGTTACCCGCTCACAGATACTGAGGACAGAAAGTGCAAATTAGTACCTTAAATTATAATTTCTTTGCTCAATCCAATCTATAAGGTAATGTTGTCAGAGGTTCCCATGGCCCAGGTATAAAGAAATTAGAAAATCAGTTAGAAAAGTCAAAACTCCATACATAGGTAAATTTGGGATCCAACACTGCGGACGCCTCAATCCTAGCAAACTACAAACAGAGCAGGGATATCAGAAGACTTTAGGAAACCAGCAATAAGGGATGTTCAAACTGGAAGGGAACTAGCCAATACCCCAAACACCTGAAGCTCACACCATTTACCTTCCTATTTTATAGTCCTCTCTATCTCGCCATATTATGTAAGGACTCCCTGCCTCACAGCCCATTTCTCCTCAGCCTATAGGAAGTCAAATTAAGCATTCTGAGAGTTCTTTCATAGTCAGAGATATCAACCAACTGTGGCTGAAGTTTCACTGTAAGATGCAGAAGGAGATGGGGTGACAGGGAAAACCACCCAACCTCTTGCATTCAGCATAATAAGGGAATCTCGGGAAGGGTGTTTGTTTGTTTGTTTAACAACACACCACCACTGCAATACTCTCTCAACCTCATCCCCTTCTCCTAGTCCCTGCCACCTACACTTAAATGTCTCATAAAATACAGAATATTTAGTTATCCATTGAGGGTTCTTCAGAAATTAACCTAATTTTGATAGCTCTTAGGCAATGTGAGTGGCTAGCTGACTCAGTTAAGGACACAAGGTAAGTAAGCTGTGTTTTTCTCCCTTCCTCCTGTATCTACTTGGCTGACTCCCTGACCTCCTTTAGGTATTTATACAAATGCTACCTTCTCAGGGAGACCTTTCCTGACCACCCAGCATTTGTTAGATCTCCTCCTTACTTTATCTTTCTTGTTAGCACTTATCATCATCTGACCTATTATATGTTGTATTACATATACATATTATATATACTTCTGCCCTATCCCTCAGAATAAGTGTTCCATAAGAGCTATGATTTTTGTCTGTCCACTGCTATATCCTCAGAGCCTAGAACAATGCCTGGCATACAGCACAGGCTCAATAAATATTTGCTGAGTGAATGAGTAAGTGTGAGATGTCAATGACCAAGAGAAAATAAAATTGTATGTAAAGTTCTTTCCAGAAGATATTTGTACTTTCAGTGATGGAAAGAAACTATCAGGGTGAGCTTTGGTTAAATCCAGAAGGAACAATTTCCCAGACAAGTGAAGAGCACTTACATTATAGTAGCTCGAGCTTTAGCCGGGCAAGGAAGGTTCCTATCTACCATAATTAAAATGAAGAGCCAGGGTTTCCCTGGCGGCGCAGTGGTTGAGAGTCCGCCTACCGATGCAGGGGACACGGGTTTGTGCCCTGGTCTGGGAAGATCCCACATGCCGCGGAGCGGCTGGGTCCGTGAGCCATGGCCGCTGAGCCTGCGCGTCCGGAGCCTGTGCTCCACAACGGGAGAGGCCACAGCGATGAGAGGCCCACGTACCGCAAAAGAAAATAATAATAATAAATAAAATAAAATGAAATGAAGAGCCAACAATTCTTCAGAATTATTTTGCCTAGTACAGTGCCTATATACACAAAATGCTCAATAAAAACTGATGATACCTCCAATTCTGTAAACTAAAATGTATGTATGTGTATATGAAATTTAGTAGTCAGTATCTGATAGTCAATGAAAATCTGCAGCACTAAAGTGGTAGAGCTGAGCAGAAGAATCCAGGTGTGCCTTCCAAAATCTTCTCCAAATTCAGACTGATGAGATTCCTATATCTAACGGAAGACATCATACATTTTGCTGGCTCCAACACAGTTTCTCTAGTACTAATTATAGGTATAAGGCAGCTCAATAACTAGTATCAAGCCACTTACTATGTATCTAAAAGAACGAAAATTTTGTTACTACAGTGAGAGACACTCAAAAAACCTTTGTTTGCCAAATGGCTAGGAATTGCTGTATGGGAGATGTGAGACCATGATGAGGGAGAGTTTTTCAGAGGGTTGTAACTATACTGTTCAAAGAAGAAATGAAAAATACACATCTCCTCTTAGGAAGAGCTATTTTTTGCATGGTTTACTCTACCACCTAAAATGTTCCTAAATACATTGAGAAAATACCACAGGATAGCAATATATATCCCATAAGCCACTGCTTTTCCCAACGTAACAGACCCTTATTCTAATACAGACTTACTAGAAATTATTGAACCGGGCAAGACTCCTAGATACTATCCAGAAAAACAGACTGACCTCTGAGCCTCCTGGTCATCTTTAGGGTTGTAATTAGACAGGCAGTCCAGAATGAAAATCTGGCCCCGTTCGGTACACTCATTCAGGGCTGTCAGTAGCTTATTAATGTTCTGTGGATTCAGATCGAGTAAGTTGCTGTTTGGGTGAGATTCACTGATTTCAGATAATGCTGCTACAGCATTAGCCACCACCTGGGAAAGAAGCAGATACGACCTTGATTTGTCAAGAACAGTACAACTATTTCTCTGGATCACTTCATAGATCTCAACCCATAACCGTTCCTGAACATTTTACGCAGTCAGCTAGAAAGAGATACACTGCTTTCAAAATGTATAATAAACCACCAATGATGGCATATATAGCTTCCTCATGGTCAAGCAACACAGAATTAAAACAATTCACATATTAGCAGAGAGTCCCTCATGATTTACTATTAAAACAATAATAATTTTAATAGTAGTCAACACTATCAGTAGAATTAAGACACATGAACAGCTGTAAAAGAAGTGAAGGTTAGGGACTTCCCTGGCGGTCCAGTGGTTAAGACTCATGCTTCCACTGCAGGGGGGCATGGGTTCGATCCCTGGTTGGAGCACTAAGATCCCACATGCCTCGCAGCCAAAACAAAACAAAAAACACAAAACAGGGAAGTTTAAATATGAAACATGTACATTAGGCAATGGAAAGAAAAATCTAGGCCAAACAATTTTATAGGTGTATGGGCGTGCATGTACTGGGGGGTGGGGAGGTGATACTTCAGGTGTCAATCACACCTTAAGTCTCAGAGTAAGAAAATGTGACCCTGAAACCATAGTTCACTGTAACATGATGTTGGGAAAGCACATAATCTCCATGAAATTCAATTTCCTCATCTGAAAATGGAATAATTTAATCCAAGTCACAGATTAGCTTTAGTTTGAGGATAAAATCAGATGACTTATGTATAAGTGCTTTCTACAAAGCCTTATACAAAGTTAAGGTGGCAATATTACCATAATTCATCAAGACTAAGTTGCATAGTTTTTCATATTAACATCTCTGAAGTTGGGATATATTTAATAATCAACGGCATGTCAGTTTAATAGGAGGTATTTTTCTTTCTACGTAATACAGGAAATAATAATGCATCTTAGAATCAATGAAATATGGTACCTCAAATGTATCCTTAACTCTGGCAGTATGATAAATGAAAAATTGCTACCAAATATAAGAAAGTACACTTGTTGCGTCCGGAGCCTGTGCTCTGCAATGGGAGAGGCCACAACAGTGAGAGGCCCGCGCGCAAAAAAAAAAAAAAAAAAAAAAAAGAAAATTCTGTTAAGGGCTTCCCGGGTGGCGCAGCGGTTAGGAATCCGCCTATAAATGCAGGGAACACGGGTTTGAGCCCTGGACCGGTAGGATCCCACATGCCACGGAGCAGCTAGGCCCGTGCGCCACAACTACTGAGCCTGCGCTCTAGAGTCCTCAAGCCACAACTACTGAGCCCGTGTGTCACAACTACGGAAGCCCGTGCGCCTAGAGCCCATGCTCCGCAGCAGGAGAAGCCACCACAATGAGAAGCCCGCACCGCAACGAAGACCCAATGCAGCCCTAAATAAAATAAATAAATTTAAGAAAGTACACTTGTATCCTGACTTAACAGACCCAGAAATCCATACTAGCTGCAAGAAAAAACAGTGGACACTTTATCAAAATTACAGATTATGTCTAATTTAACTAAGAAATCTACAACCAATGAATGTTTAAAGTAATTTTAAGATTATAAAAACACAGAAAAATAAACAAAACAGACAAAAAACTATAGCTCTGTAAAAATGAATTTACAACAACATTTTGCAGTGAGGCTCTCAGCTGTCGCTAAATATTAGCACAGTAAGGCTATATATAAATATTCTGTAAGCATAAGTGAGATGCAATAGGTAGCAGCTTCATTAATTATGTATATTGAAAAGATTCTCAAAAATGTCAACTCATTTTTAGTTCTGATTGAAGTCCCTGTTAAAAGCTTGAGAAACTAAGAGTTGTATGATTATCCTTTTGCTAGCAAGAGAAGAAACATAATGGTTACAGTTTAGCTATTGATTTTAATATCCATATCATTTGGGTACTCTGCAGATTATCCCAGTATATGATTTTACCTAGAAGATAAATTCTAGAGAATATGGCTTTTTAAATCAAATAATACATTCATGACAGTATCCATTAACTAAGATAATGATGCCACAAATGGAATCACCTTCAGTTATAACTTAGTGGTCAGGACAAAAAATTCCAAGATGAAAAAAAATCAAAGGTTCACTTGGTAAGTATGATTATGGATATAATATTTTATTGTTATTAACACAAATCGAGAAGGATTATCTAGTTCACCTATCACATGATAGCATGCATGAGGTTCTTTCCTGACTTAATTTTTCTTTGCCAACCACACCATCAAGCATGGCCTTTAGTAAAAATTAAAAGCATGAAAAGTGAAACAATAATCTCCATCATCTCAGTGCTTTACATGCAGGGAAAAGGTACTGTGTTTCCCCTGTATAATACACTTAATACACTGGATTACAGGATAAAGGATCAAAATGTCACACTGGAAGAACAAATGCCTGTTTTCCTCTCTTGCTGCCAACACATGCCCAGTCTTGGTCACCAGTTCGTCCAAAACAAATGTCCTGTCACAACTTACCATTTCTGCCACTCAAATCTTTTTAATGTTAAAAAAAATTAAATATGAGGTCTGTTAACAGGAAATGAACAGAATGAACAATTAGAACTCCTCTGCTACCATCACAGGTAACTAGAAATTAAACCAAGTATATAATGCAGCTAATGACGTATATGTTCTGGTGGTAAAACAGGCAATTTTCACTTATTATCACATTAAAACAAGAAAAGAAACAGGGAAAAGTAAATCTAATTAAAAGATCCAGAGAGATCAGATTATATGATTATGTTTAGAAAAGTCTGCATGGGGAAAAAAGATCACTGCCAAATGGTCACTGAGCCAATGACTGACCAGAGGAGATACACCCCCAATAACAAAACTCTACTGCTATTCCTCTAAAATTCCTTCTATTCTACCTTTCCGCTTTCATCTCCTAATCTTCACATTCATACTGCTAAGTTTTCAGAAATATACAGAGGTGGGCCCATAAAGAGCTGCTTAGAGTTCTCCTGGTCAGTAAGCCATGCTTCTCTCACTCTAATGGAAACTTAAAATGAGCATCGAATCTCAAGCAGGCAAAGACTGACTTCAAGACAGCAGCTGGGTAGCTGGGGTATACAGGACAACTCACCTGTCTCTGTGTTTCTTTGGAATTTTGTATAGAATGTAGTACATATATTATCTGTTTGTAAAAATAAACTTTAAAAATAATGGATTGAAACATGATTTACTTCCTCTTCCCAGAGAGCCTTCTCCAAACAATAATTCATTATCAAAAGAAAAAATCTGACTCTTGCAGTAACTGCCCTGGTTTACTAGTGTATTAAAACAAAGGTTATGTCTCTTTCTCTTGTACCATTACTTTGAATGTGAACTAAGACTAACATGCATAACATTTTCCCCCCAGAAAACTGGCAGTTCTTTTAGGAAACACTGCCATGAAAAGAACAATGGCCTTTTAATTATAATCTCAGAAAAACTGGAGTTCCCAAGAAAGAAAGGGGTTTCTAAAGGAAGTTTTGCTTTAAAAATGGATTTATAAATAGGGTTTAAGTGAGTTTTCTCAGCACATTGGTTGACTTACAAAGAGCTGGCATGTAGGCTACGAAGGAACATGTCCCATAGCATCAAAAGAAATTTTTTAATTCATCTTGCCTCCCAATTATGGTAAATTCTGTTCTTTGGAAGACTGCAATAAAACATTCCTCCTCCCCCATCCCACCCCTACCCCCTGTAGACCTAATATAATATGTATACTTTACAGATACAGATATTAAACACAAACATATACATACATACAGAAGTATGCGTGCACGTGCATGTGTGTGTAAAATCACACTCAATACTAGACAAATTTTTCTCTGCCTTAACTACAGACTTCCCTTCAATCTGACAGTTCATTGTGGACCCTTGGAGTCTGCTGAATTTTTTTTTAACGTAAGCAATTTGTTTTGACTTACTTTATACTATACCTAATAGAATTGGACAAAGAGATAAAAGACAATAATAGCTAAAACTTACTGAACACTTACTATGCCATTTACCTTCCCAGCAACTCTAAGGTAGTTGCTATCAAAATCCACCTATTACAGATAAGGAAATAGGCTTTAAAAATGAATTTATAAATAGGATGAGAGAAATTCAGTGACTTGCTTAGCCAACAAAGTTGGAAAGGGAAAATGCTTGAATACAAACTCAAGGCCTGGGGCTTCCCTGGTGGCGCAGTGGTTGGGAGTCCGCCTGCCGATGCAGGGGACACAGGTTCGTGCCCCGGTCCGGGAGGATCCCACATGCCGCAGAGCGGCTGGGCCAGTGAGCCATGGCCGCTAGGCCTGCATGTCCGGATCCTGTGCTCTGCAACGGGACCGCAACGGGAGAGGCCACAACAGTGAGAGGTCTGCGTACCGCAAAAAAAAAAAAAAAACAAACTCAAGGCCTGTATCTGATTCCAGTGTCTGAGTACTAATCACTCTGCCGCCTGCATTTATAGAAGTTCCAAGAGTTGTGAACATCAAATGGGGGAAAGGGAAAGGGAAAGAAAAATCGGAGCTGGGGAGAATACTATAATCAAAACATTATTTCCAGGCAGATTTATACAAGGAGAAAACTGTATTCTCCTACTTTATATAGTTCAGAGATAATCACCTCCTAGCAGCACTTCAAAGGGCAAGATTTACTATCCAGTTACAAAATCTGATTTATAAGCTACCCCTGTCTCATATGCAGCAATTCTGAGGACATAAATTTGACATTACTTTTTTTATTTTTATTTTTTGGCTGCGCCCTGTGGCTTGCGGGATCTTCTTCCCTGCAAGTGGAGTCTTAACCACTGGACCACCAGGGAAGTCCCAGACCTCATTTTTCTTTTTTAAGGAGCAAGCTGGAGTGGTGGGTATGAATAAAATAAAAATGATCCTGTAAAAAAAGAACTCTAAAAGGAAATCTAGATATACGTTGGGAGTGGAGTATCACAGACAGAAGCTCCTTTAGGAGAAATCTTTCACACATTTCCCTGTTCCTTTGAATGACCTCTCTAATTTCACTCATTTTCATAGCCTCAGAACCCAAGAAAGATAGCACTTCCCAATATAGTGACTTCCTCCTATTAACTATATTTAGAAGACTTTCATTTCTAGCAATGACCTTCAAGGTCAAACACTCTGAACAAACACTTCAATTTTCCCGCTCAATTTACAATACTTTTGGCTGCTGCCCCTGAAGACTTGAATAAATTGAACGCAGTAGAATAACTGACCAAAACTATTATAATGGAAAATAAAGGTGATTTGCATACTTTTATCCTCTTGAAAATCAGCAACAGTTCAGAATCTCACTTTCTTCTTTATGGAGTTGCCTCAAATAACACGTTAAAGCACAGGGCATTTATTCTAAGCATGTTTCAGTCATTATCATCTCCTTAAGAACAAAATGACTGGACTTCCCTGGTGGCGCAGTGGTTAAGAATCCACCTGCCAATGCAGGGGACACGGGTTCGATCCCTGGTCCGGGAAAACCCCACATGCCGCGGAGCAACTAAGCCCATGCGCCACAACTACTGAGCATGTGCTCTAGAGCCCTCGAGCCACAACTATTGAGCCCGTGTGCTGCAACTACTGAAGCCCACGCACCGCAACTACTGAGCCCACATGCCACAACTGCTGAAGCCCCCGTGCCTAGAGCCCATGCTCCGCAACAAGAGAAGCCACCGCGGGCTTCCCTGGTGGCGCAGTGGTTGGGAGTCTGCCTGCTAATGCAGGGGACACGGGTTCGAGCCCTGGTCTGGGAGGATCCCACATGCCGCGGGGCAACTGGGCCCATGAACCACAACTACTGAGCCTGCACCTCTGGAGCTTGTGCTCTGCAACAGGAGAGGCCACAATGGTGAGAGGCCCGCGCACCGCGACGAAGAGTGGCCCCCACTTGCCACAACTAGAGAAAGCCCTCGCACAGAAACAAAGACCCAACACAGCAAAAATAAATTAATTAATTAAAAAAAAAAAAAAAAAAAGAGAAGCCACCGCAATGAGAAGCCCACGCACTGCAACAAAGAGTAGCCCCCGCTCGCCGCAACTAGAGAAAGCCTGCGTGCAGCAACGAAGACCTAACGCAGCCAATATAAATATATAAATAAAAATTTTAAAATGCATTGTTAAAAAAAAAGAATACAATGACTATACTGTACCAGTTAATTTTACAGTCATGCTTTAATCCAAGACACTGTCCAGACTGCCAACTAATAATATGCTGACTACATATGACATTCTGCAATGTTCCGTTTTTTTCCCCATCTTCTTTCCTAAATTAGGAAGCTAAGTGAACACATCTACCTAGTGAAGTCAACAAATACCGTTAACAGCAAGAGAGTCTGAATATCTGGTAACAAGTAAGATTTAAAAATTAGACTCAATAAAACTCATTACTTAGTTAAGGGGCTTACATAAGTAGCTTAAGATGTGTTTTGATGAAATGCGAATATTCACAAAGCTAAAACACTACAAATAAATATCTACAAATGGACAAAAGGCACTCCTAAGAAGCCAAGAGTTACTTGGCCCACCAGCCCTAAAATCACACAAAAGCATGCTGCAAAATGAACAAAACAAAAAATTTATTATTACACCATTATCTCCCTTTTCAGAGTAAGTAATCCCCTGCCAAATTAGAGTCTTGAGATCCCCTGCCAAATTAGAGTCTTGAGTAAGTAATCCCCTGCCAAATTAGAGTCTTGAGAAATGAATAAGCCGTGATCTTTCGGTACACTACTGAATTACTATGTACAACAGATCCAGTTTTCAGGAAGCTGCCTACGAAAACTGCTTTAGGCATATCCTTGAACAATTATCTTTTAAAAGTAATCCTGAAATGATGTGTTAAGTAATACTGTAAATAGATTTACTTCATTTGTAGATAAGCTGCCCTCAGAATCACCCTAAAAAATAATGTCTGGCTTTAAATAATGTATACAAAAGAATTAAATATCTTTGGGACTTCCCTGGTGACACAGTGGTTAAGAATCCGCCTGCCAATGCAGGGGACACGGGTTTGACCCCTGGTCCGGGAAGGTCCCACATGCCACGGAGCAGCTAAGCCTGTGTGACACAACTACTGAGCCTACGCTCTAGAGCCTGCGTGCCATAACTACTGAAACCCGTGAGACCAGAGCCCGGGCTCTGCAACAAGAGAAGCCAATGCAATGAGAAACCCGCACACCGCAAGGAAGAGTAGCCCCTGCTCACCGCAACTAGAGAAAGCCCGCACACAGCAACGAAGACACAACACAGTGAAAAATAAATAAATAAAATTATAAAAAATACTAAAAACAGCTTTAGTTAAAAAAAGAATTAAATACCTTTAAAAAATAAATTTGCCGTTGAAATATTAACCCTTCTAAAATCATTAATAACCAGCACCACGATCACTATACAATAAAGAAACCTTTGTTATTATTAAGGGCTTACTCTATACCAGGTTCACTATTAAGTGCTTTGCAAGCCCTCTTTTATTTTTCACAACGTTCCAATGATAGAGGCACTGTTTATAATCTCCATTTTGTAGACGAGGATACTGAGATGTTTAGGGAGACCACCAAGCTAAGAATGGCAGACCAGGATACACATCCAAGTCTGGTTGGTTTCAGAGCCTGAGTTTTAACCCTCATGTGTTAGTACTGGAGCAAAAAAAAAAAAAAAAAAGTTCACAGTTACAAAGCACTTTTCTGTTTTTGAGATACTTTCATAAAGAGTGAGTCAACTCTTTATAAAAGGAAGTGATTAAATGCAATTTGGTATGCTGGACTGAATCCTGGAATAGCAAAAGGATATTTGTGTTGAAACAGGTGAAATAAAGTCTGTACTTCAGTTTATAGTGATGTACCAATGCCAATTTCTTAGTTTTGACAAAGGTACCATGGTTATGTAAGATGTTAACATTAAGTAAAACTGTGTGAAGATAGGTATATGAGAACTTTCTGTATGGTCTTTGCAACTTTTCTCTAAATCTAAAAACCCGCCCCCAAAATGAGATTTAAAAAAAAAAAAAACCTAAGTTAGTAATAACTGATAAAATGAAAACTGATGATTAAAATTCCTAAGGTGAGAATACACATAAAAAGATCTCCACAAAGTTTATCATAAAGGAAAACAAAAATTGTTTCCTTCCTCTGCAAGAATTTAAAAACCGAAAAGCACTGAGATGGGCACTTGCCCTTATAACAGAGCAGCCTCCAATGATTCCACTTACTCAACACTCTGATCCTGCAGAAATTACCAGCAACTCATCTTTTAGTACCAAATACAACATTACTTACTTGGGGCATCCAGACACAGACTGAGTGAACATGTTACCTCCTACATCATTCTTACCCAGTGCTTACCACATACTGACACTCTCATACATGCCTAAAATTCTACCAGCTCTGGTACTCCTTTATGGACACTGGGCATGAAGAGCATCACGCATTTCTAATTTTGCTTCTGTATAATATTTTAATTTTATAACTCTTCTTCTATTTATTGATATATGTTTAGGGATAACAGAATTCATATAAAGTACTAAATTAAATGAGGTCATTAAGAGATGATTTAACATTGCCCACGAGGACAACAAACATATTCTGACAAAAATCCTTCTAAAATTTACAAAGTGATCTAGAGAGACTTCAGTTTTTCAGCATTTATCATCTCAGACTGACAGCAAACCACCACAAACCTTCTAAAGCCTAACTAGAAATTACAATAATCAGAAAGTACGTCACGTTAGATCTGTTTCTCAATAGCTGTCATTTATTAAGCATTTACTATATGTCAGGCATTACTTCAGTTTTTAAAACAAATTAGTCCTTCATGTTGTTGTAGGGGGCTCCCTGTGCACTGCAGGATATTTAAAGTATCCTTGAACTCTACCTACTAGATGCCAGTAGCAACCTTCCCATCAGTTGTGACAACCAAAAGTGTTTCCTGACAATGCCAACTGTCTCCCAGGAAGCAAAATCGCCCCCAGTTGAGAACCACTGTCACATAATCTCATGTGGCTTCTACATGCTGGCTAGCACATGGTTAAAATACATACTTTTTCTGAGAAAAAAAAATGTTACTTTTCATAAAACAGCTTTCCAAAATAAGTTCATATTAAAAGAAGCTGGCAGTTTAACTAGAACCGTTGCTAAAGGCCATACAGGGCCAAGTTCTGAGAGCATGCTGCTTGTGCAGAAAAACCCTCAACAAACCAAAATATGTTTCTGGAGTTTTTTTGGTTTTGTTTTTTTAACTAATTCAGTAGTCTGTGCTTTGGCAGACAGGATAGAGCAATGGAAGAAGGGCATTCCCAGGGGCAGTTCTCAGAGAGATGGTAGAACTCAGAAGGCTCAGAAGACAAGATCAAAGGGGCTAAGGCGCTGAGCCAAAGGATTTAGGAGACCTGAGCTCACAAACAAAAAGCAAAGTACATGTGGTGGGGCTGTCAAGAGAGTCTCTGGCGTGGCAGATTCTGGGGTAAACATTAACTGAAGTTGGAATACCTCAAAATGCCTCTAAGAGAGAAAAGGAAAACTGCAGTAAGGAGGGAAAATCCTAATGCATGGGCAAAAGCTAGAGAATTATCACTATCACCCAAAAGTGTATCTTTCTTGCAAATATCAATTTAGTGAGACAGAATTTTCAAAACTCTGATTATGTGTGAAGAAATCATAGCTATTTTCCTCTCGTGCCAAAGTGCTTCCTCATTCTGAATACGTTTACTTTCAAAATAATGGACTAATAAATCTGTGTCTGGAAATAAGTTTAGCTTTCATTCCCTCAGAAAGATTTTACCATATGAACCTGTATAGCTATCAAAGAGGTCAGAACCCTTTAAATTAATATTGTAGCAATAATGTTAACCTTTGCCTAATGTCTACTTCATAACCATGGCAGCAGCAGCCATCACTTCATGAACTCTCATAAGCCAGGCACTTTCACAGATGCTTTATATACAAGAGCTCAATTAATACTCCTAACGACTCTCTAAGTTGGTACCTCTCACTCTACAGAAGAGGAAACAGACTCAGGGAGGTTAACCTAGGACTTAACAGTGAGAATTTTTTTACTTCAAACTATCTTTTCTCTTTCAAATAGTATTTCACGGAGAGTCAGTTTTAACTAAAGTTAACATATACACACTACTATATATAAGACAGATAACCAACAAGGACCTACTGTATAGCACAGAGAACTATACTCAATATTTTATAATAGCCTATAAGGAAAAAGTCTTTAAAAAAATTTTTAATAAAACATAAAAATATTGGGCTTCCCTGGTGGCGTAGTGGTTGAGAGTCCGCTTGCTGATGCGGGGGACACGGGTTCGTGCCCCGGTCCGGGAAGATCCCACATGCCGCGGAGCGGCTGGGCCCGTGAGCCATGGCCGCTGAGCCTGCGCGTCCGGAGCCTGTGCTCCGCAACGGGAGAGGCCACAGCGATGAGAGGCCCGCGTACCGCAAAAACAACAACAACAACAAAAATCAGGAATTGGAAAGATATGTCCCACTCCACAAATATTAAGCAGGGAGAAAAGAGGGCTGGATATCTGGGGCCTACAGCCAAGAAAGCAAAGGAGAATCTAGAAGCTGGTTTGTGCCCAACATAAGTTCCTTGTGCGAAGCAGCAGAGAGGGCCCTCTGAAATCCTGATTAACATACATTCTCCTTTCCTAGCAAGTGCCTCCAAACACAGTATAAGTAGAACACTTACCAAGAAGGAACACCCCTTAAATTGCCCTATATTAAAAAATTTCTTTAAACATTATAAACCTATACACATGCTAACTTCCAAAAAATGTAAACTAAATTCTTTCCAATGATATCATCCATCTATGAATCACCAGACAGAAAGAATGTAATGTTACAATGATCCTGTACATTGTAGCTAAACACAGAAAAAGAACAAAAATTCCATGAGGAGGAAGAAAGTATGTTTATTTTCCAAAACAATTTAATAGAAGCTAATTTTAGAAATGCTGTCTGATTTTTGCTTTTAATGTAGACTAAATTCCAGGCAGAGGAAAAGGAAGTAAACAAAACAAAACAAAACAAAAACCCTGGTAAGAACAACCTTATTACTGTGTTCATCAAATCTAATGATAGGAGAATTCTGACTGGATATCCAATAATATTAAGGACTTTCTTTAATGATCAGCTGATTAAATGAGTTTTTCATTCTTAAGATGTTTGGGATTTGCTTTAAAATCATCCAGTAGGAGAGGAGGTGGGGGTCAGGAAAGCATGTATGGAGAGTTAAATTAAACAAAACTGGCCATAGGTTGGTAACTACTGAAACTACAAGGTAGATATTTAGGAATTTATTATACTATTCCCTCAACCTGAATATGTTTGAAAATTTCCACAATAACAAAAAAGTTAATCAACTACTGTAAGACCTATTCAATAAAACAAAATTAAAAGGCAGCTCCTGTAGTTTCCACTACGTCTGAACCATAAGCATAATTTCTACAAAGATAAAATAGGTAAAACCCCAGGTTACTGACACTACAATGATATGCCCAACATTTGTCAGCCTTGGAAGATAAAACAGTGAGGTTTCACCTGGCTTTCTTCTCCCACCTGGCAAGGATGCACCAAGCCCAGCTGACAGAAGGCTCACCATATGGTCTGAACTGGAAGACAAACTCTGGCATACAGAATGCTTAAATCATGAATATTCCTACTCAATGGCCAATACTTCTCTAGAGGCCCTCTTTTGGAACAGAGGTTGCTTATTTGCAATGCAGACACTAACCATATCAAGAGACACTTCTGAAAAGGTTTTCTGAGGTAGAAGAGACCGTTCTTGAGTCCCTGGGAAAAAGTTACCTTCACAAAGCTGTTGACAGCCATGATGGCCATGTCTGGCTGACTCTTGGCATAGTTCATCAAGTAGAGATACACGAGCTTCTTTAGTTCCAGGTTGTCAGTCTGCATACAATTCACTACATCTGGAAAGAGACAGCTGAGAAAAGAGGAAGGGAAAGCGAACAGATGTTGATGCCAGGCTGTTGGACAGAACACAAAGAAACAGCCTTAATTTAAAAAGTGACTCGATGTGAGCACAAATGTCCACTAGTGATAATACTTACCACAGAAATGAATTACTAAAGAATTTATAATAATGGTCCCAAGAAGATGTCTAAAAATAGATTTTTAAAAAACTTTTTGCTATGAAAATTTTCAGATTAGAGACAGCAGTTTAATGAACCCATGTGTCCATCACCCAGCTGCAAACAAATATTGATACATACCCGATCTTGTTTCATACACAACCTCAATCCACTTGCCTTCTCCCAGTCCCTACCCCATCTAGTTGCTCTAAACAATTTCTAAACAAATCCTGCACATACATTTCATATAATATTTTAGTGTATATCTTTACAAAGTTTTTAAAAAAATCACTATGTCACACAAAAAAATTAACCATAATTTTTCATATCAATTCTTTGCAGTTCAAAGCACGACAGTTGTTATGCTTTTTAATGCACATATTCTTCCATCCCTGACCAGTGGGAACTTATTTGATTAGTTTCCTTACTAAAACAGTTCTCAGATAATGAGGACCTTTGTTCAAAATTTTAACCATTTTCAGAAAATGAAACAGTTCTAAACGTGTGTGCCATGTACACATTTAGATTCTATTGTATATATACACCCATGAAGGAAGTGACCAGTAACAGGTATTGGGACTCAGACCCTAGGTTAGAATCCTGGCTACATTACCACTAGCTGTATGACTTTGGGATTATTCTTTAGCCTCTCCAAGTATACACTGCTTGATCTCTAACATGGAATAACTTCTGATTCAGAATAACCTCTAGTTCAGAAGACATGAGGACTATAAAAAACATTGTAAGTAAAAGCATCTGTCCCTGTGCCTGACACAGAATGCACTTAAATTTAAACTTCCCTTTTCTTAATGACATTAGGAAGGTCATCATTAGCCTTAGGACCTTCTCAGATGTTTGAGTTACTACACCTCACATCCACCACTAGATGCTGCAATTTACTTGGCATTCTTGCACTCATCCATTTCTTATCAGCAGCATTTGACCCAACTAATAAAAGGAAAATCAATGCATTTCATATTAACATAAATATTTTAAAGTAAAAATCTACCTATTTTACTTATTTTTTTAAATTAAGATGACATTGTTTTAATTTTTGCCAATCTCTTTAATGTCTACTGTAAACAAAAACAGCTGGATTCTCACACATGCTCCTGCATTCAACCTGTTGTAGAATGTTGTTTAGCTGAAGTGTAAGAAGAAAATCCATATCCACATACACGTATATAAATTGGAAAATGGAAGAGTATTTTAATAGCTTTTTCATGTAACTGGATGTTCTCCTTTGATACATTAAAGCTAGACAAATGGTTGTTTTTCTTTTTGTTTTTAGTCCACAAATGGTAGTTTCTTAAAAGTTAGGTACAATATGGAATCTGAACCCATATCAATAAACTTTCTGTACTTGGTTGCATTAAAATCCATTCATTTATCACTTATTTTGAATGGATATTTTACCCATGCATAATTTTGTGATGTATGCACTGGTCATTTGGAAAATATTGGTTCAATGAGTTATGCAGATCTTCTCTATGGTGGCATATTTCATTATACAGCAGCAAATAATCACAGTCATTAATTTCACCACCAATCTCATCAGAAAAATCTCTAAGTATTGGGAAGCTATCAAGCTCACGATGGGAGATACAAGTTTTCCAACACTCTAATTTTTACTTTAAAGTCGAAATTTATCTACTGTCAAATTTTTTCCCTTGAAGTGACAGGTTCACTTTGTTCATTTTTTATAAAATGTCTCCCAAATACTGAAGTCTGATTAACTATAGTTCTGTCTGTCAATCTTTCTTTCACAAAGAAATGGTGTTCCCAAGTCAAACAATTGTGCAAGGGCTTTTTTTCAAGTCAACCGTCACACTTTGCTATGCAGTAGAAGTACCTTATGCCTAATTCCTATTTCATCACACAGAATATTAAAAAGACCTGAACTCAAGGTTCAAGGTTTACTGAAATAAATTTTTAGTGCTTCATGCAGGACAGTCCTAAGTGAAACTGCCCTTTTTCCTGCAAGCACATGATGGTGAAGAATACAATGACTACTTTTACAGTTTGGCACCACTGCCTTAATTCACACTAAGGCACCAGCCATGCAAACGTCAACACAGTGAAAAGGGTAAATAACACCTAAGTATTATTACAAGAATAGCTTTGACTTCATGGATTTCATGGAAAGGATCTCGGGAATCCTCAGGGGCCTGCAGACAATCCTTATTTATTTCCAAATGGCCTTCCTATTACAGGAAAAAAGGGAGGAAAAACAAAAAAGACCCTTTGGATTTTGTTACCACTGATTTTCATCTTGAATTCGGCAATTAAAGGCAGAGTTGTAAAGTTGAGGGCACTGGGTTGAGCCAATTAAAGTACACATGGGCTTCTGCTTCTCAGTGTATTTTTATCATCTTCTAAAACTACCTCAGCAACAGATTTGTAACTGTGTCAGCTCTCAGGAGGTTTTATGCTAGATCTGTACGCAAGTGAAATCAAACTCGTTTCACTCAAAAAAAAAAAAAAAAAAACTAAGTCACAGAGTTAATATAAAAGCAACTACACTTCCTGATGTTCCCAGTGGGACAAACTCATTCTTATACGTTCTGACTGTAATAGCTTTAAATAAAAAGCAGTAGGCCTTCCCTGGTGGTGCAGTGGTTGAGAATCTGCCTGCCAAGGCAGGGGACACGGGTTCGAGCCCTGGTCTGGGAAGATCCCACATGTCGCGGAGCAACTGGGCCCATGCGTCACAACTACTCAACTACTGAGCCTGCGCGTCTGGAGCCTGTGCTCCGCAACAAGAGAGGCTGCGAGAGGGAGAGGCCCACGCACCGCAGTGAAGAGTGGCCCCCGCTTGCCACAACTAGAGAAAGCCCTCGCACAAAAACGAAGACCCAACAAAGCCATAAATAAATAAATAAATAAATAGATTTAAATCATGTGGGCTTCTAAGAAGACCTCTGCTTAAAAAAAAAAAAGGCAGTAAAAGCCATAGAGTAAGAGTCTAAAATGAGCAAAGCAGAAGAGATTACCCTTACCTAACATCTTTCCCCACAGTCATAGCAGCAATCACTTTCTTCACAGCCTCCTTCTTCTTTTCTTTCTTTTCACTGTTGAGTTCAGCCTTTAATTCAAAGACTTCTCCTAAAAGACAACAAACGGGTGAGGTCCCAGGATCAGAGAACTAGAGCAGAACACTGTACTATACAGCAAGTAACACAACAGATGACCAGTGGCAGGGCTGCAACTGAAATAAGATTATTTAAAAATTATAGGATAGGTACAGTTCAAATCCCTAGAATATTAACCAACCCATTGATAAGGATGCTATTTTGGGGTTATCGCCAGAGAGGAAGGTGTAAGCCAGATCTCAGGAAGCACAGAAGTGGGAAAAAGGAAAGGTATCTCATGATATCTTACTACGATGGGGAGAGAACGGCATCTGAGGGATGATCTCCTGTCAGAATTTCAAAGTCCTGGGAAAAAAATAAATGCAGGCAGGAAACAGGTTCACAAATCAATGTTTTCAAACCAGAAGAGACTCCTCATTCACCTACTCTCAACTCCACAAACAACTGAGGCTCAAAGGTCACTAAGTGAGCGAGTGACAGAGCTGGCCTTAGAACTGTTTCTCCCGACTCTTTAATCCAGTGTTTCTCAACGTTGGCTACACACTATTACCCGGGAAGTATCTAGAAATGCCAATGCTCAGGCTCCACTCTGGACCAAATAAATCAGAATGTCAAGGAGTAGAACTCCTACGTTCATATTTTTTAAAGTTTCCTCAAGTGATTCTAATGTATAATCAAGGTTGAGAATCACTGCTCTAATTAATACTTTAAGATGATAATGGGCTTTAAGGCCCTATCCTGTTCAATCAATCTAAGAACAGAAATAATAATCCTGAAGCTTCAAGAATGGTACAAACCAGAGTCATTTCTAAAGATATAATCTTAAATGACTGACTGCTCAGGTGCTGCACCGTGAAATGTCAGGACTGTCACCACTATTTTAAGGCCCAGGCTCACCTATCTTCAGAAAGCTGGAGCTGAAATAAGAAAAAAGGTTAACCACCCTCAACTGGTTTTAAAAGAAAGAAGAAAATATACTATAAGACCACGAAAAAGAAGTTAACTATTGTCACGTCAACTTTCAATCCACAGAATTGCCTCATTTTCTTCCACCTTTATGACTGTTCTTGATGTTCACTTTAACCTCGTTCACCAGTACAGAAATAGTGGGGGCAGCAAACTAGGTGATCTGCTGAAGCCTCTAAATGGGAAGGATGAACTGGCAAGAAGCACAGAAGTTGAGCACTAAAAAAGCCTGTTACATCAAAATCCATCGCTAACAAAGCAAACAAACTGTTACAAAAATCACCCTTTTATTTGACAGCTGCAAAAATAGCACAGACAGAAAAGCTGGGCCCTTTAAAGAGTCACTCTCCTCTTCTCCAAGTCCTCTGCTGCCAAATCCAGCTCTTAGGGTTCCCATCATTTACTTCTGAAAACAGTAAAGGACAAACAGCACGGTTTCAGAAAATCTGAATTGTGAATAGCAGCAGGAGCTGAAGAATCAAAACAGGATATAACTGAAATTATTCCAACTCCAACAGCATAAACGTAAAGAATATGCGCCAGTGGCAGTTCTGGTGGGTGTTACAGGAAGTAAAAGGAACACAGTCTATCCATTTTTTAAAATGTGGTATTTACCCAGCCATGATTCATCTGTAAGTCTCAAACCTTTATAAAAATCCCTGAATTAAAAAAAGGTTACCAGGACCCATTATAAGTGAAGGTTTGAAAAATCAGGTGAGTTTTAAAATTACATCTTTTTGTGTTATTATAGAAACATCCTGGTCATCAAAGCACACAAAATGTTAACAGAAGAAATAAATACATTTCAGAATGATAAGAGAGTAAGAAAAAAAGCTGAAAATGAATGACAAGGGGCTAAATACTTTTGTACGCTACAAGCAGTAAAAACAGCAAGAAGTTGGGTGGAGCCAAGGAGGAGCACGGAGGCAAGGTATCTCATACATACTGCAGCTTTATTAAATTCTTATCTTCCCCCCTCCTTTTCCCCTGAATCAAATCTACCAAGCATTGCTAGCAGCTAGCAACAGTTCTCAATCTCGGCTACACATCAGAAAATTCTGGGGAGCTTTTAAAAAAACCCCACGTCTAGGCCATATCCCACACCAAAGAAATCAGGATATCTGCAGGGGTAGGACTGGACATCACCTATTGACTTTTACTTCACTGGGCAATTCCAATGTGCAGGCAAGGCTGAAAGCCATGGACTAGTAGCTAATGTAATTAAGCAACTCTCTATGGTGTTTTCTGTATTATAATAGAAGTTTACCCTTAAATAACTCCAAACGACAGAAATATGCTTGTGCTTTCTAGAAAATTTTCTGGTGCTCCAGGCCACTATGTGTGCCCTCCCATTTTCTTTTTCTTTTGAAATCATTTTAATCTTAAAGAAAAGTTGCAAAATTCCCCATCTGCTAACATTATGCCACATTTGCTTTATCATACTTTTTATATATTTATACATTTTTTTCTGATTCATTGAAGAAGTAAACTGTAGACATCATGTCTCTTTAGCTCTAAATATGTCAGTGTATAACTTCTAAGAACAAGGAATTATGTTACATAGCTATAATACAATGATGAAAATCAGGAAGTTTAACAGTGATATACTGTCATTATCTAATCTATAAACCTTATTCAAAGATCTTGATAAAGTCTTTTATAGTAATTTTACCCCCATCCTCCTTGGGCCATGATCCAATGCAGGATTATGCATTACATTTACTGTCATGTCTCTTTAGTCTCCTTTAATCTGAAACAGCTGGTCAGCCTTTGTCTTTCATGATAATGACATTTTAAAAAAGTACAGGCCAGTCATTTTCTAGAACACCCTCCGCTGTCATAGGTGTTCCCTCATGATTACACTGAGATTATGCCTTTTGGCAGCCATAATTCAGAAATGATGATATGAAATCATCATCTGTGGAAGGATAAGAAAATATCAAATTTCCATGCATTGTTTTGCATAATCATTTTTTGTTAAAAATTTTAAAAATCGTATGTATTAATACATGCATTAAAAAAAAAATACATGCATAGAAAAGACTGAGGATACATACCGAGTTCCCACCAGGAACAGGAATAGGGAGGGAGGGAACTTTCATTTTTACTTTTTATTGCTGTATTGCTTTAGTAGTACTCCTTGTAATAAAATGTTTATTTCCAAGTAAAAACTTGAAAGAATTTGGTGCAACCACTATGGAAAACACTATGGAGGTTCCTTAAAAAACTAGAGTTACCATATGATCCAACAAACCCACTCTTGGGTATATATCCAGAGAAAATTCTAATTCGAAAAGATACATGCACCCCAACGTTCACGGCAGCACTATTTACAATAGTCAGGACATGGAAACAACCTAAGTGTCCATCCATCCACAGATGAATGGATAAAGAAGATATGGTTTATATATACTATGGAGTATTATTCAGCCATAAAAAAGAATGAAATACTGCCATTTTCAGGAACATGGATGGACCCAGAGATTACCATACTAAGTGAAGTAAGTCAGACAAAGACAAATATATGGTATCACTTATACGTGGAATCTAAAAAAAGATACAAATGGACTTATTTACAAAACAGAAACACTCACAGACACAGAAAATAAACTTATGGTTACCAAACAGGAGGGGAGGAAGGGATAAATCAGGACCTTGGGATTAGCAGATACAAACTAGTATGTATTAAATAAATGACAAGGTCCTACTGTATAGCACAGGGAACTATATTCAATATCTTGTAATAACCTATGATGGGAAAGAATCTGAAAAAGAATATATATATGTATACATACACACACACACACACACACATACATATATACACACACACACACCTGAATCACTTTGCTGTGCACCAGAAATGAACACAACATTGTAAACCAATTACACTCGATTTTTTTAAAAAAGAGAAAATAAATGTGCTTCTTCCTTTTACCCTCCTCAGATCTATCAAATCTTCAATGGATCAATCTTGGATCTCTTCCTTTCACTAAAACCTTCAAGTCAAAATGATGTGCACCACAGCCGTATCTTTAAAAACCCATACTTTAATAATTTACTCAATACACTTTTCTGTAGGATATCCCCAATGAGATGGTCCAAGACATACATGTCTGAAGAGGTCAGGAGCATTCTACTTGGAACAATCTTACACCACAACTTTTGAAGAATCTTCAAAAAAGGCTGTGATCAGGTTCTCATACTTACCTTTTTTATTGGTTGTGAAGTACTTGGAGTCAGTCATGGTTGTGGATCTTTAATGTGCACCTACAGCAAGAGAAGAGAATTCCTTTAACCAAGTTATTTATGTCCAGCAAGGCATTCAACTAATTTTAAGATCATTTATATACAAGAAGTTCTGCATTCAGAAAGTATCTTCATCCTTACCACCATCACTCGTGATCCAAAGGGATGCAAGGATAATTAAGAATGTAATCCTTGCCTCAAAAGCTAATTGGAACAAAATCCAAAGGCCTAATGGAATAGAGTGATAATCTGAACCTATCACAGTTTTATGATTTTATCCACAATTATCTCCTCAGAGCCTCCAAGACCTAAAGCTACATCTTTTTACAAATACGTCTTCAGTTAGTCACTCCAATATTTAAAATAAGGAAAAGTTTGTTTCAAAAGATCTCCCCATTACTTTCCGTTAAAGCAAATCTGATTTCCCTGCCTCAAGATGGAGTCACTCTAAGACACATATTCTGAAACAGAGTAAAACTGAAAGAGAAAAAAATTTTATCAACCTCTTCACCATTACATGCAACTGTCAATAAAAGGAATTTCTTTCAGAAAAAAGAGAGAAGTCTAGATTAGTAGGACAATACTCTTTCATGACAAACACCTAGAGAGGCAAACATCTAGAGAGGTGTTATGCATGGATTTTTTTTTAAATTATGGTTTTCATATTTCCAACAACCTACAATTCCCCCAAGTATTCCCCCAAATAAAAAATATCAGTTTACAGTTAAAAACAATGCAAAAAACTGAGATATTTGTTCAGTCACACTGAGTGCTAAAGAGGATCAGAACTGGTGTTAAAACTTAAAAGAACATGGATCCCAGCTTCAATTTAACTTTTCTGTTCCAATTTCCAGAATTAATCCAGTTGACATAAGACTCCATTAGTAAAACGAAAACAGCATGGACTGATCACATTTCTCCCCAAATAATGAGACAATGTTTTCTGATTTGAGAAACCCTAAGATTTTGTCCAATGTACTTGACTTCTTTAAATACATTAAAACTTTCTTTTAATAATATTCCTGCTGCACTCAAAAATGAGTATCTTCTGGGATTTCCCTGGTGGCACAGTGGTTAAGACTCTGCGCTCCCAAAGCAGGTGGCCCAGGTTCGATCCCTGGTACGACCAGATCCCACATGCGTGCCGCAACTAAGAGTTCGCATGACACAACTAAGGAGCCAACGAGCCTCAACTAAGGAGCCCGCCTGCCTCAACTAAGACCCGACACAACCAAATAAATAAATTTTTAAAAAAATGATTATCTTCTTACTGACCACCATCATTAATAATACTTATCACCAAATTTTGGACAGATGCCCTGGCACCTACTCATTATTTTCTGGTCAAAACAACATGAGTGATAATATATTTGGCAAACTTGAGCGATAATACCTCCACAAACAATGGTAATTATGGATCTGAGAAAAAAGACCTAAGCACTCAACAAATCAATGCAATTAAGGAAAAAAGCCAGAAAATCATAAAATAATGCAAAAAGGTTGGCTCAAATTTGTTCTCTAAAATGTACTACTTGGACTATTTAAGGGAAATTAGACTCATCTGTTATCTTTCCAAGGAGCTACTTAATGTTTATAGTACTGATCCTTATACAATAGTGCTTTTAGGTTGTACAAGAATTTCACTGAATTTACCTTGTTAAAAGAAGTGAGCTAGAACGCACACAAATCATTACAGAATACAGAAATTTCTGATTTGACACTATTTGTTTTAACTTAAAGTGAGCCTGTAACAGAGGCTTGTCTTATGTAGTATTTTCATAATGTCTTTTCTAGCTAAAATTCAAAGAATTATAATCTTTTAATCCATTTAATCACTTAATCCATTCACAGTGTAAACTAAATGTGAAGTAGGCAAACTGAAGAAAGGAGTCCTTCACATAAAAGACCTGGAATAGGGACTTCCCTGGTGGTGCAGTGGTTAAGGATCCACCTGCCAATGCAGGGGATGTGGGTTTGGTCCAGGGAGATTCCACATGCCACACAGCAATTAAGCCCGTGTGCCACAACTACTGAGCCTGTGAGCCACAACTACTGAGCCCACATGCCACAACTACTGAAGCCCACAAGCCTAGAGCCCGTGCTCCGCAACAAGAGAAGCCCCTGCGATGAGAAGCCCACACACACCGCAACTAGAGAAAGCCCACGCACAACAAGGAAGACCCAACACAGCCATAAATTAATTAATTAATTTAAAAAAGACCTGGAATAAATGTGAAGTTATCATCTAAGAACTTATATATACAAAGAGGAAAACCAGTATACAGAAATGATTACAGTACTAGAGCCTGACAGGAGGGCCACAGCTCAAGGCCATTATGGTCTATCCAGGATGTTGTTACACCACTCTAATCCTTTGGGATCATCAAAAGTTAAAACTTGCTTAACATTTAAAGACAAAAGCTGCTTGGAATTTCTGTTTCTTTGAAAAAGCGCCCCCAAATCGTTGTTTTCTAAAGCTCTCATACACATTCACATATATTAAATTTTTAACAGAAAATTTCAGCACAATCTGTTAAACATTAAATTAACCTCGTCTTAAATCGTACCTTTATTAGTGACCCACACATTTCATTACTTTCCCTAACAAATTTCATCATCGAGGACTAGATTTCTGTCCTTTTACATTGTGAGCACTAAGTTCTTAACTAGAGAATAATGTACCAGCCCACAAAATTTCAGGGAAGAGGAGAGAATCAAGTACATGATCTTAGACCCTAAATTAAGAACCCCTGCTTTTCAAGAGAAAGGAGAAACACACCACTCTCTTATCTCGCACCGTCCTACACAACAGTAATGAAATATCCCTTACACATATTGGCAGAGCAACATTTTATCATGTCAGTTCCTGACTTAAGCCAACAGAAACTCCCCCAAAATAAAAGTAAACCAGCCTAAACAAAAACAAATGAGAAGAGTCGGGGTTGCACAACACTGTGAATGTACCAAATGCCACCAAACTGCTCACTCTAAAATGGTTAATTTTATGTTATGTGAATTTCACCTCAAAAAATTGCATATGTATGCATTTTTTGGCTGCGTTGAGTCTTCGTTGTTGCACGTGGGCTTTCTCCAGTTGTGGCGAGCAGGGGCTACTCTGTGTTGCTGTGCGCGGGCTTCATTAGTTGGAGGATGCAGGCTCAGCAGTTGCAGCACATGGGTCCCAGAGCGCATGGGCTTCAACAGCTGCAACGCGTGGGGCCAGTAGTTGTGGCGCACGGGCTTAGTTGCTCCGTGGCATGTGGAATCTTCCCAGACCAGGGATCAAACCCCATGTCCCCTGCATTGGCAGGCAGATTCTTAACCACTGCACCACCAGGGAAGTCCCTGTATATATTTTTTAATGAGACACTGTTTCTTTGTTTTTGTTGTTGTTGTTTTTGAATGAGACACTCTTAATCACACACCAGAGATGAATATGGTCAGATTCTCTAAAACATAGGGTGGTGAAAACTGTTGTCTGGGACTTCCCTGGTGGCGCAGTGGTTGAGAGTCCGCCTGTCGATGCAGGGGACACGGGTTCGTGCCCCGGTCCGGGAGGATCCCACATGTCGCGGAGCGGCTGGGCCCGTGAGCCATGGCCGCTGAGCCCGCGCAACCGGAGCCTGTGCTCCGCAACGGGAGAGGCCACAGCAGTGAGAGGTCCGTGTACCGCAAAAAAAAAAAAACAACAAAAAAAAACCTGTTGTCTGCTTTAGAAGCCAAAGAAAAAGCAGCCAAGATAGAGTTCAAAGAATAAGTCAAGTATTTGCTGAAGAGCCTCAAAAATCAAGTTCCTTCTGGGAGCTGGGGGGGAATTTATTCCTTAGGAGAGTCCCAGGGCAAAGCCAAGCCATCATGGAGCTGGAATTCACACTACCTTTTTACCAGATCAAACTAGAGAAGTCACCGGCTGTTCTGAGGACCTAAGGTATGACCTCAGTGTTGGGAGCCAAGAAGTTTTCGCCATTAGAAGATGGCCGACACCCTGCTTCTCTTCCTGATTTATGAGATAGAAGTTCGCGCCTAAAATGAAAGCCCGCGCACGCAGCACCAATGATGATTAGCCAAGTACTTCCCTCATTCTGAATCCCGCCCCCCTTTCTCTGCAGTGTATAAATACAGCTACCGCAGCAATAAAAGTTTGAGGCTTGATCAGGATTCTGTCTTGCCTCCATTCTTTCGCGTCTCCTGCCCTTCCCCCTTTTTTCAACCCCCACAGGTTCCTCCTCGGACTCACAAGGATTTGTCCTGCTGGTCGGGACTCCCGGGGACGCCCGGGGCCGTACACAATTGGCGCCCAACGTGGGGCTCGAGGAACGGATCCTGATGGAGGTAGCACGCTTACGAACGCCTGGCCAGGCACCCACTGAGCCGCCGCGAGACTTACTCGAAAGTGCAGCTTGATTAGGTCCCCGGAGGACTGGCCGCCCTTCGGCAGTCGTGACCTGAGGATAAGGTAAGCGGAGCTATAAATATGGGACAGGAATTGAGTTCCCATGAACTCTTTCTTCAGGGGATCGAGGATTCCCTCAAGATGCGGAAGATTAAGGCTAGAAAAAAAGATTTGCGTGAATTTTTTATGTTCTTGTCTGATGTTTGCCCATGGTTCCCACAGGAAGGGACAATAGATAAAAAATGCTGGAATCGTGTAGGAAATTGTTTAAATGATTATTATCAAACCTTTGGGCCTTCTAAAGTGCCTGTGACTGCATTTTCGTATTGGAATTTAATTAGGGAGATTCTCATGGGTCATTTTTTTGACCCCGATGTCCAAAAGGTTGTAGAGACCGGGGAAACAATTCTTAAAGCAGCCTCTGGTCTCCATTCAGCTTGTCCATCCGTTACCATTGATATGGGTTCAAATGAAGAGTTCCCAAAAATTCCAGAAACCGGTCATCATTATCCCACAGATGATAAAGTTATCCCAAAGATTTATCCTTCCCTTACTGCTATTAAGGGTGATCCCAATGATGACCAGCTTTCCCCCCAAGATCAGGAAACTCTCGATGAGCAGGCTGCTCGTTATCATCGCAATGATGACCCCCAAGGGTCCCTCCTCAGAGATGGGTCTGATGAGCAGTTCACCGCCTGCCTTCCTCTGTGGAGGAGGTGCCTTGAGCCATGTCCTGCCAGGCCCTCACGACCTATTTCCCTGGCATCTAACATAAATCGCCAGGGCCTAGGCAGTTCGCCTTTTTCTTAGCGGCCATTGACCTTCCTGTGCCCCATGCGGACAAAATACGATGGAAAACTAATGATCCCGTTTGGGTGGACCAATGGCCTCTAACAGAAGAAAAACTTACAGCTGCCACAAAGTTAGTGCAGGAACAATTGGCCGCTGGACATTTAGAAGCCACTACATCGCCATGGAATACCCCTATATTTGTGATAAAAAGGAGATCTGGCTCATGGCGACTTCTCCAAGATCTTAGGGAAATTAATAAAACAATGTTTACTATGGGAGCTTTACAGCCTGGCTTGCCTTCTCCTATTGCCATTCCAGCTGGCTATTTTAAAATCATTATTGATCTTAAAGATTGCTTTTTTACTATCCCTCTCCATCCTCAGTATAGAGAGCATTTTGCATTTAGTCTCCCAGTAATTAATTTTAAAGGCCCAATGCCACGTTTTCAATGGAAGGTCCTCCCGCAGGGTATGGCCAATAGCCCCACCTTATGTCAAAAATTTGTTGCACAAGCTGTAGACCCTCTTAGGGCTCGTTGGCCTGGTATCTATATCATTCATTATATGGATGATATTCTTTTGGCTGGAAAATCAACTGATGAACTCCTTAAGTGTTATCAAGATTTAAAAGATAATCTTGCTTCCTCTGGCCTTCAAATTGCTTCAAATAAGGTACAATTAAAAGATCCATACTATTATCTTGGTTTCGAATTAAACAAAAAAATAATTACCACTCAAAAGATACACATACAAGTATCACATTTGCAAACCCTCAATGATTTTCAAAAATTTTTGGGAGATATTAATTGGCTACGACCGTATCTTAAACTTACTACGGGAGAGTTAAAACCCTTATTCGAAATTTTACAAGGGCCATCAGATCCCTTGTCACCCCGTAGGCTGACTAAGGAGGCTAAAAATTCTCTTCAATTAGTAGAAAAGGCCATTAGATGTCAACAGATTACCTTTTTAGATTATGGTCGTCCCTTTAGTTTGATTATTTGTGCCACTGCACATACACCCACTGGAGTCCTATGGCAAGATCATCCCCTCTTGTGGATACATTTGTCCGTATCTCCTAATAAAGTGCTTAAGACCTACCCTTCCTTAGTAGCACAGGTTCTTACTTTGGGCAGAGAAAAAAGCCGTCAATTTTTTGGCAGAGATCCTGATCATTTGATTCTCCCCTATACCAAAGAAGAGCTTGGTTGGTTATTACAAACTGATGATAAATGGCTTGTTTCCTTATCCTCCTTTCAGGGTAATATTGATAATCATTATCCACCTGATAAGCTCCTTCAGTTTGCTAGAAAACATCTGTTTATATTTCCCAAAATCACTTCTGCTGTTCCTCTGGGAGATGCTGCCCTAGTATTCACTGATGGATCATCATCCGGTGTTGCTGTATTTGTTATAAATAATCAGCCCTATAGGGTACAGTCCCCCTTTTTATCAGCACAACTTGTTGAGCTTTTTGCCATTCTTCAGGTTTTTGAGATGTTACAGAATATCCCCTTTAATTTATATACGGACAGCTCATATATAGCTTTGTCCGTCCCCCTTTTAGAAACTGTTCCATATATTAAACCCTCTTCCAATGCTGTTCCCCTTTTTCAACAACTTCAAAGTCTTATACTTCGAAGACAAGCGCCTTTTTTTATTGATCATCTTAGGGCTCATACAGATCTTCCTGGACCCCTCTCTCAGGGCAATGATTTAGCTGATAAAAATGCCCGCCTGATGTGCACCGTAACCTCTGATTCTGTTTCTCAAGCTACTCAATTTCATCAGCTACATCATGTTAATGCACATACTCTTCGCTTAATGTTTAAGCTTACTCGAGAACAATCAAGACAAATTGTAAAAAATTGTCCAGGGTGCGTTACATTTTTACCTCTTCCACATCTTGGGGTAAACCCAAGAGGTCTATTACCTAATGAAATCTGGCAGATGGATGTTACCCATCTTGCTAAATTTGGAAAATTAAAATTTATTCATGTGTCCATTGATACCTTTAGCGGCTTTATATATGCCTCCCTTGAGGGAGGAGAACCCACAAAAAACATTATTTCACATGTGCTCCAATGTTTTACAGTTTTAGGCAAGCCTCAAATAATTAAAACAGATAATGGGCCTGGGTATACCTCCCAGGCTTTCCAAGATTTTTGCACCCGGCTTCAAATAAAACATCTTACGGGAATTCCATATAACCCCCAGGGTCAAGGCATAGTAGAAAGAGCCCATCAAACCCTTAAAAATACCATTTCCAAGCTTAAAAATAATGATTTAACTGCTACAAAAAATTCCCCAAAAAATATTCTTAGTCATGCCCTGTTTGTAATTAATTTTTTACAATTAGATAATAATGGTAGATCTGCCGCCGATCGCCTTTGGCATCAAGAAACTAAAAATCAATATGCACAAGTTATGTGGAAAGACCCTTTGACCTTTAAATGGCATGGACCCGATCCACTCCTCATCTGGGGGAGGGGATCCGCATGTGTATATAATACCAAAGAAGGTGGAGCACGCTGGTTGCCTGAGCGCCTTATTAAACCTATAAGTTCTATAAAGTAATAAATTTTATCCAGGGCCCTTTTCCCTGAGATTGTATTTCTTTTTCTTTTTCAGAAAAAGATGGAGACCCTCCTAATATTGAAAGAGCGGCAGAGACGACATGAGCTATCCGTTGTGACCCTGATCCTGTCATCTTTGCTGGTTGTTGGACAGGCTGAAAGCACTCCCCACTTGCCTCAAAATTTAACCTGATACATTACCATCGCCTCGCCATTACAGAAGCAGAACCAAAGGATGATTCTGGCTGCCCCTCCACTGGAGCGGCATGAAACAGAGACATGCCTACCCCCCTCTTTGATGGAGGGTATGGGTACCGAGTTGAGTGTGGCAGCAAAGCATGCACAAGGGAAAACGTGTATATATGTATATACAAGGTAATCTCTGTTATTCCCTGTGAGTATACCTGAATTATGATAGAGGTTGGTATCTAAACATTGTTTTTGGCTTTTAGTAGCTAAGATTATCTTTGGCTCTGCCTCTCCTCCCCAAAAGATACCAAGAGCCGATGAGTGTGGACACACATACCTTGTCCACGGGAGGATTCAGGTCACTACTCCCTCACTCGGTTAATGCCCACCTCCTTAAAAGAAATAAAAAGGGAGGAAATGTTGGGAGCCAAGAAGTTTTCGCCATTAGAAGATGGCCGACACCCTGCTTCTCTTCCTGATTTATGAGATAGAAGTTCGCGCCTAAAATGAAAGCCCGCGCACGCAGCACCAATGATGATTAGCCAAGTACTTCCCTCATTCTGAATCCCGCCCCCCTTTCTCTGCAGTGTATAAATACAGCTACCGCAGCAATAAAAGTTTGAGGCTTGATCAGGATTCTGTCTTGCCTCCATTCTTTCGCGTCTCCTGCCCTTCCCCCTTTTTTCAACCCCCACAGGTTCCTCCTCGGACTCACAAGGATTTGTCCTGCTGGTCGGGACTCCCAGGGACGCCCGGGGCCGTACACACCTCAGGACATTGTTAAAAAATAATAATAATAATGCTGCCACAGTCAAAAGCACAATCACTCTAACTTTCCTAGCCCAGAGTATGATGTCACTGCATTTCAGAAAAGGTCTCCCTGTACAGGATTATACATCTAGATTTAACATAACCTAGTTTCTACTAAATATACGTTGTAAAAGTCCCTTCTCAACTATTCCTCCCTCCTTCCGGTGCCCGTAAAGAGACTAAGGCCAGAAAAAAATTAAGAGGGTCTTAATTTCAAATGGCTCTCTGGGAAATGGCAGCTAAATTAGAGTTGGCGAGGCCACTAAATCCCCTCTTCGCATAAAGTAGGACTTCACACAGTTGGTGCTAGTAGGGAAAAAGTGAACAGTTGACCAAATTATAAAGCAGAAAGGTCATCTCAGCAATCTTTCATTACAAGGGTGAGAGGTGCTAATCAGATATTTCAATAATGCAAAGACAATGGCATCTTCAGCTATCATTTATTGCCTAAGAAATGACAGCAGACAACTCATTACAACAGACACACCTGCAATTTCCATTTAAAAATGGCCACAAAATAATTTGTTAATATTATCCGGTAAGCAAAAAGCTCAAAAGTTTTACATCCAATTCTTAACTGAAATAAACTCTGGAAAACTTACGCCTGGAAAGAGAGAAAAGAAGGAAGAAAGGAAAATGCGTCCTGCCTGATTCGTTCCCTGTTCAGCTTGGTTTGTAATATTTTAAAATACGGGTGTGTCAAAGAAGAAAAAGAAAAGATGGAAGAACTGGGCTTTCTTGAGTCTCTTAAGTCACAGAATGTTAGCTTTGTATTACCTTTACCACCCAATTTTCAGTGAGGCTATTTGCAGAACACACTATACTTTCTGCTTCTTTGGGAGTTTAAAACTACTAAGATACCTGCAAACAGTTCTCATCTTACCACCACGCTTAGTCATCATTGGAATGTGTTACACGTTTTCTTGTACAGCTTCATCTCCTTCATCTGCTGCTTTCTATTATGAGTCTGTAAGTGTACCCTGAGGCTAAGCAACAGAATTATACCAGGGAGGTGATTAATAATTTAAATTGTTCCTCACTGAGACCACTTCCTTTGTCATTCTTCCTTTTCTAAACTTACTGAGTTTTCTTTACTTTCTCTTTTAAACCACATGATTATAACAGTGTTTGGCATTTAAAAAACACTTCTTAAAAGTCAAAGTTTAATGAAGCATTCACACTTTATTCACACTGCTTCATAATGAAGCAGTCAGGTGAGTTGGAAAAAAGTCTGCCCCGCAAATGGGCACTGTTTTCAGTGCTCTGAAAACAAAGAGCATGAATCAATTCTTTGGATTCAAAGAATATGGAATAACAGGAAGTTCCAGTTTCTTTACCTCTGTCTTAATCTACAGTCTTTCTCAAACCAGATCGCTCCTTCTAAGACCAGAAAGAAAAAACTCCGGGCTAAGATTTACTCCCACCTGCTTCCCCCTCTCTCACATCGGGTCAATTCTGGAGGTTTTTCCCTTTCTCCAATGTCAGGAATTCCTCTTCTTTCCCCAGGTGGTCAAGATTCTAGGGATATGTTCCTCCATTACGAGGTGAGGGAGGAGAGGTGTCTCAACCTCAAATTACAGAAGACGGGTGAGGTCTGCCCATCTATGAGCAAAACTCTGGGGGAACTCCTTTCCCCTTCTGGTACCTGGACACGTCCCAGCCTCTCAGTGAACGACGCCAAACCGGGAAGAAGGTTCTCCCCTCGGCCTCCAGTCTCTACCGGCCACACCCCTGGCCTCTGGCCCTCCTAACCCCCCACTTCGAACATATCTTTTCCCCAGTGCCCCCCAACTCCCAGTTGCCACCCCGCGGATTCCCTCACCCCACTCCAGCGGTGGAGTCCCTTTCTCCAACCCTCTTCCTCACAACGGTCACACCTGACGGCTCACTCCATCTTCAATGGTCACGCTCCTAAGATTGCTCTCCTCCGCCCGTCTCCAACCAAGCCTGGCCCCCTTCCCCAAAAGAGGGACACACCCCAAAGTTAGCCGCCCTGAACTCACCGGAGGCAAGGGCAGGGGTGGCAGCAGCAGCCAGAGAGCACGGCCCGAGCGGTGCTGTAATGGTTTCCTGCACGCCACGACTCCTTCTCCAGGTCTAAGCCACTGCGCAAAACCCACTTTGCCAGGGACAAACATGGTGGACAGGAAACTCGGACGTCAGACAGCCTCGCCGTGTGACGTCATCCAGGGAACCAGAAAGGCGGTCCTCTCGGTCGCCTTGGAGACGGAAATACTTTGCGCCGTCGGGAAGCGACCTGAGGTCCGGGCCTCCTAGGAAGTTCACTGACTATCGGAACGGATCTATTAAACAAGCTGACATTCCCTGGATTTGTTTCCTCGCACAGGAGTTCTCTAAAAACTTACACATAGGGATAGTGAAACATCCTGTTTTCTTAAAAAAAAAAAAAAAAACCCAGCTAATTTCCCTGGCCAGTTCAGGAATGTGGACGATGGTGATCCAGCCCAAGACCATGCAAGGGCAGTGGGACTGGAGGAGAGTGGTGCAAGGAAAAGAGGTTGACATGGCCTCAGATTTGAGTTTGAATCCATCTGAGATCGAATCCCTGTCCTGAATGTGATTAGGAAAGTTACTTAACGTCTCCTCAACCTTAGTCTTACTTGTGAAATAAATCCGGTGATATAACTCTCTCCAGCTTGTGAAGCTTAAAGTAGGTAAGGTGCCCAGCATGTAACAGGCGTGCTTACACAAAAGTAAGTTCCTTTCAGAAACCAAGACCTAGATATCTCTGTACCTTCCCCTCAAAACGAAAACTTCCCACCTAAAACTGCTCTAAGTAATAATAAAGTCTTTAACCAAAAAAAGAAGAAGAGGAATGTGAAGAATGAGAGCCTGAGGCAGAAGTTGGGAAACCAAAGTGCAAAGGGGACTGAGAAGTAGAGAGGTAGAAGGAAAAGCAGGTGGTCATAATCATTTAGGACGTTTTTAGAGTTCTATGAAAGCATAGGAACTATATACTATATCTCTGAGGCCTAGCCGCCCCCTCCCCAAAGTTTGTTGAATGGATAAATGTATGAGTGAGTGGTCAACAACAACAGTTGCTAGAGAGAAAAGGAGGAAGGGCCGAAAAGTGTCCAAGGATTTAGCAGCACTAAGGTCTTCGATGTCATTGCTGAGACCATCAGCAGAGATAATGAAGGCAAAAGCCATGCTGAAGAAGTTTGAAGATAAATGGGAGGTAAGGAAATGAAAACAGATAACTCCATAAGAAAGTATGGCTGAAAGAGAAGAGATATAGGATGGTGTCTGAGGGAGAAAGTAGCAAGCATTTTATTTTTAAGTTCTATATTCATACATTTTCTTTACACTAACCCTTTAGCAATACCATGGGTTCAATCATTTTTCCTACCCATATGACTCCAAAATATCTATCTCTAACCTTGACCTAGTCCCCAAACTTCATCACCAAATTGCTAACCACACTGATCGTTAAGTCTGCACATATGGCTCACCCAAATTAAGCAAATCATAAGAGTATTGGGGGAGGTGTTTAAAAACTGTGGTTCCAGGTACAACTCACAGAAGACAGAGGTGGATTTTGTAGAGATGCCACCAGAAAAATCTTTGATTCATACCTCTCCCCGGTTCAGAAACTTTCAACAGCTCCTCATTTCCTAATTTGTACAGAACCTATCCTTCTGCCAGTTTTCCCCATTTCTTTGCTCTTTAGTTTTCTCATCTACAAAATGGGAGAAATACTAATATCCAATCATAATATTATTACAAGGATGAAATGAATTAGTGTACGTAAAGCACTTAGAACTATGCCTGCACACAGTATGGACTGTGTAAATATTTGCTATGATGGCAGTTATTTGAACAAATTACACTGCCAGAAATTACTAGCCAGAAATCTGGGGGTCATTCTTGATTTCTCTCTCTCTTAATTGCCACATTCATTCCATCTCCAAGTTGTCAATCCTATCTTCAAAATATATTTCAAATTCATCCAATCCCTTCTATTCACCTCATTATTCCAAGCCACCATCGCCTCTTGCCTCAACTACTAGAAACCTCAACTCTCCTCCCAACCATTATTCATACAGCAGCCAGATTTTTGTTTCACTTTTTTTTTGACGTATAAACGAACATTCCAAAAAGTGCACATCAAAAATATAGAGCTTGATGAATTTTCACAAAGTAAATGTAACCACATAACCATTACGGGGTCATCTTAAAAATATAAACCTGGTCATGACTCCGGTGTATAAATCCTTCAATGACCTCCCATTATACTTTGACTAAAATCCAGTTTCCTTCCCATGGCCTATGAGTGGTTAGGCTCCTGTCTACCTCTCTTAATATCATTTTATCCTTTTCAGTCACTCCTCATTTCCTCTTCATTTCACCTCTTGTTAGCTTTTGCAGCTCTCAAATAGGCCAAGCTCTTTCCCATCCTAGGGCCTTCACAACTACCGCTCCTCCTACCTAATATTCGTTTTCCCCAACTCCACACAGGCCTGGCTGGCTTATAATTTAGGTCTCACTTTAATTGTAATCTCATAAAGGCACTGCCTGATTACCCAGTCTAAAAGGTTCTTCTCTTCCAGGCCCCACTGCCACCCCCATCATAGCCCTCTTATTCCATTTGTAAATTATATATTAGTCTCTTTACTTGTTTATTATTTCTCTCCCCAACTAGACTGTAAATTCCATGAGGGCAGATACCAAGTCTGTTTTTATTACTACTGTCTACCCAGCACCTAGCATAATGCTTGGCGCACAGCATGTATTCAGTAATAAATGAATAAGTAAATTATTCAGGAATAAATGAATGAATGTCCACAAGCAAAGTACTAAAACTAGCATTTAAGAGCCTCTATATTATGGTCAACAGTATAGACTATGTATTATTGGTCTATTTTCCTCTCTATATTTAAAGCAAACAATTTCCTCCTCAAATACAATCCACGCTGCTCCCTTAGCCTGGAAAACCCTGTCACCATGACTGTGACTTTCTCCAAATGTACTCATCTTTTGAGGTCCACCTAATCCACAAAACTTTCTCAGTGGACATTTGGTCCTGATATAAGATGCAGAAGATACCAGGTTGCATCGCTGTATTAGAAAGCAACTGGCAGAAAGAAGCTGAGATAAAACGTGAGGTTAGAAACGATCTTCCCCTTGGTTACAAAGGCCAATATAGCTTCTGTTTAAGCTAGTTTGAACGGCCTCATTTCTCCCAGCTCTTATTGTCTCTTCCTCTAAACTCACCATATTAACCTATCTGATGGCTCTTCACACCTTTTAACGTAAGTGCAATGAATTTCTGTGTCTTGCTTATTACACCATAAACCTGGGAGTGGGATTTGTGATGAGGTGTTTATTATTTATTGGCTGTAATAATTGACAGTGTTATTTTTGACTGCCTTTTTTCTCACATAACAACATCAGTTTTACTTTTGGAATATTCTCAAAGGACTATTAAGGTGTCTTGCACTCTTCTGGCTAAGAGTGAAACAGCGAGTGGAGATGAAATCTGAACCAAGGTCAGTCAATAGGGATCTGAATCATAAGTACAGTGACAGAAATTTGTTGAAGCTCGTTCACTGCAACAGCAATGCCTGTATGACCCTTTGCTAATTCTTGCTAGAAACATCCAGTAGGACTGTGTAATTCCTGTTCCCTCAGAGTTGGTTTTCCTTATTTTGTTAGCTATTCCATATTCTTCTAATAAATTTTTTAGTTTAAATTAGCCTGTTTTCTGTTGCTTGTAACCAAAGAACCCTAACTGATACCAATGTTAAACTAACTTCCCACTTGTCTTAGGTGATGCTATTTCTCAACTTTGTCTTTTTGCTGTTCACTTAAGAAAAGCCTCTCTGTAAGAGCTACCACTGACCAAGAACATAAAGCTAGGTGTTTTATATAGATACATTATCTCTACTCCTTAAAACTCTGTAAGATAAAATCTTCCATCAATGTGACTTTCTCCAGCAGGTATCCAATCAGACTATAAAACACTTTTTTTTTTGTTTTTTGGCCACGCTGCATGCAGGATCATAGTTCCCCTGGCCAGGGATCCAAGCCATGCATCCTGCAGTGGAAGCACAGTGTCCTAACCACTGGACCGCCAGGGAATTCCCTGAAACACTTTTTGGAACCACAATTAAGGTTAATTTGCAAGATTTTATTTCTCCTATTGAAGCAACTAAACCCAAACCTTGTTCCAGCGTTCTCATTATGTGAAACAATTAACTATCTTTATACCATAACGTCCTCTATGGTATAAAGTAAGCAAACTTCTATTTCTAGCTATTTAGCCCAGGGGTTGAGGGGAGAGGTTGGAGAGAGAGGAGATGAACTTTATTATCCAAATTCAGTAAACCTGCAGCTACTCAAGGCTATTGCATACGATGTAAAAGCAGTTTGCAAAAGGTCAGGTTAATTACATTAACTTTGGTATACAATGAAAAGTACCTTCTCTGCCAAGCCTCCCCAATTCATGCGAGTTAGAATTCAACAGCATCACTCCGCTTTAGCACTGTATTCATATCGCTAATGTGACGCATCCTACCGTGTTCGAGGGCAGAAACCATTTTCATTTAGTGTAGCAAGTGCCCAGAGTTCTGCTTGAACGTAACCTAACCTAGAAGACAATTAAGGTACCAGCTTGAATGAAAAATAATCGTCCCAAATTCTGAACAACAGCAGGAAATTTTTTTTGTTGTTAATAATTGGCAGCCATAAGGCTAAGCCTTCTATCTCGGCTTTGTCGCTTCAAATCCTTCCCGAAGGCGGCAAAAATAGTGAGCCACCACCCCCGCCGCAAGCAAAGTGAGCCTTCCATCTCCATATTCCCTCGGGTCCCTCGCCTCTCTCTATCGCCCCAGGGAACAAAGGCCTAAGCAACAGGCCGAGCTCTGGCTCCGGGCGCCAGACGTCAGTGCGGCGACCCAACACCTTGCCAAAAAGACTCTGTAGAGAGATATCAGAGCCGTGGCTTTCCAACAACACAGCGATGCAAAACCAGCTAAGAAAAGTAAAACCTACCAGCGGAAAACTCCTCTCCAACCGAGCCCGCTGGGGGCGGAAGCGGAAGTGCCTGTGAGATCATAGAGTTCTCTAGTTCCGGTCGCGGAGCCGCGTTCGGGGCTAGAGCGCCTCTCCACGGCCGGCTGGCTCCAAGCGGCTTCTATTTCCGGTTGCGGCTTCTGACAGAAAGCCGAGACCTCCTTTTAAACGCGGCGTCGCGGGTTCCTCGCTCCTCGCCTGGGGTCAGCTCGCAAGGACTGGCGCGGGCGGGGGGATTGCACAACCCACAGCTGAGCCAGGCCGTTGGGGCCGGCCTGCACTGGCACCTTCGATCCCTCAGAGCCGCCTGGCTTTTGAGCCCTCCGGATTGGGAGTCCGTGATTGGCCGCCTCCAGGACTGCCGCTCGAGAGGCCAGCGCTCCTTCGCCGTACCTGTCCCCCCGTAGTCACGCTTTTCCCTGTGAGGTGCAGCATTAATCAACTCACCTCTCCCACACACTACTTCCCTAACGTGGGTGTCCGCGTTGACTTCATTCTTCACCTTCCCTTGAGACCCCTCCCCTCTGCCTCCGGAAGAGGTCTTTTTTGCCCAGTTCCTGTAAAATAGCGCCCATCTGGCACCCCCAGAAAGTTCATGCTTACTAGAGAGTTTGTGGGCAAAGTAAAACCCAGTGCACACACGAAACTATGGCTGAGCACGGGGCTCACATCACAACTGCTTCTGCGGTGGATGACCAGCCAGCCAGCCATCTTTGAGGTGGTAGCACAGGACAGTTTAATGACAGCAGTGAGACCTGCTCTTCAGCATGTGGTCAAGGCAAGGATTTAATTCTCTGCAAAGTTTTAGGAACGTCCGGGTAAAAACCAAGCCAATAATCTGAATTTATTTCTTGGCCTAAGTTTTGAAATAACCAATTAGCATATAATGCACCTCACATGATTTAATGGTTATGGAGTCTCTTGTTATGTGTACTGAATACCCAGCACTTCAGGGAGGTTAAGGTAGACCCAGAAAGAAAAGTGTGGACATTCAGAGGGAAAAAAAGGAAATATAAATACAAGGCATAGTAGCTGTGTAATGGAATGAATTTCATTTATTTATTTTGCTTTAGGTTCTTGCAGAATCAAATCCTGCCCGCTAGGGCTTCTTGTGGAAGTGGTTTGATGAAATCACCCTGGTAGGTCTTCTGCTCCAGCAACATTATCTGTCTAAAACCAGCGCCTCGTTTTCTGAAAACTTTTATGGCTTAAAGAGGATCGTAATGGGAGACACACACAAGCTTCAGAGATTGGCCAGTGCTGGTCTCCCAAAGAAGCAGCTTTGGAAGTCAGTTATTTTCCTGGTTCTTCTTCCCAGTCTGAAAGTGAAGCTGATTTCTAGCCTGAGAGAAGAGGATGAATATTCCATCCATCCCCCTACTTCCCGCTGGAAACGATTTTACAGAGCCTTTTTGGCAGCCTACCCATTTGTTAACATGGCCTGGGAAGGCTGGCTTCTTGTACAGCAGCTTCGATACATCCTAGGAAAGGCCTGAACATCACTCACCCCTGCTGAGTCTGGCTGGGGTTCGGCTAGATCGACTTACAGTTCAGGATATACAAGCTCTGGAGCACAAACCAGCCGAAGCCAGCATGATGCAGCAACCAGCTGGGAGGTAAGGCCTTAACATTTCCCCAACATATTTGATTAATAAATCCTAAAATCTTATCCCAATTTTATGAAATTTATCCGCCTCAGTCCACTTCGGGGTATTACATAAAATCATCGAAAAATTCTTGTGTCCATAAAACAAGGATTGCCATCCTGGTAACCTTCCTCATCATACTGGCTACATTTTTGCACACACTTGCTATGTACCAGGCTCTTTGCTAGGTGTTTACGTATATTATCTGAATCCTCATCACAGCTCAATGAAATAAATGCATTAGCACCACTTAACAGTTGAGGAAACTAAGTTCTAACATTTGAGTACCTTGCCAAGGCCACACAGCTAATAGGCGGCAGAGCTGAGATTCAAGCCAGATCAATACAATTCTAAAGACTGCTCTTAACCATGGTGCTATCCCGCTCCTAGTGTCTGTGTTCTCTGACAAGTTCAAATATATTCCTCAGTACTGCTGAGTTGTTTTTTAAGTGAGTTATTTCTTTTTCTGGATATACTATCTTCCACCCCCATAAAAGGTCTATATAATCAATGGCTCATTAATTTCTTTCTCAAAACACAAAGCAACAAAGCCCTAGTCATTAAAAACAAAGCTTAGCTCCTAGAACTCCTAAAATACGGTAGGTCAGAAAGAGGAATTGTTTCGAATAGACACTTACAAGAGAAAACGCCAGTCCAGCAACTATTCAATCCCCAAGCTGAATCAACGATTCTAATGAAAAGTGTAAGAATTACACGCGTATTAGTTTTTCTGTGATTGTACCTAAATAAACAGTTTCTCCTTTTGCCTCCCTGTTCTGTTCTCCAAACAGCGCTGGCGAGAAGATAAAGTCAGCTCTGAAGCAAGCCGTGGGAGGTGCCGCCTCATGCCTCTCTACTGGCCTTTCGGTGGGTGTATTCTTCCTGCAGTTCCTTGAGTGGTGGTATTCATCCGGAAACCAAGAAACCATCAAGTCATTGACTGCCCTGCCTACTCCACCACCACCGGTCCATCTAGACTACAATTCTGATTCTCCCCTGTTGCCCCAAATGAAGACTGTGTGCCCACTGTGTCGTAAAAACCGCGTGAATGACACTGTTCTCGCCACCTCTGGCTATGTGTTTTGTTATCGCTGTGTGTTTAATTACGTGAAGAGTCACCGAGCTTGTCCCATCACAGGTTATCCAACACAAGTACAGCATCTGATTAAACTGTACTCCCCTGAGAACTGAAAGGGATTAGCACCTTGTCTCACAACGAAATGACTGCGCTATAAGGCCAGAGGGCTGCTTTTCCGCACGGTAAATAGCATTGTTTGATCATCCTCAATTAATAATGGTATGAACTTTAAACAGCCACATGGATTTCTTTAAAAGGATGTACTCGTTGATCTTAACCTTTTAGCTTGCTCCCTAGACACCTCTACTTAGAGTTGACCGAGCTGGTCAGAGTGAGAGAATCAGGACTGGCAGGGGATGTGAGGGTCAGCATAGAGAAGGGGATCAAAGAGGGTACTCGGCACAGAAGCTTTTCCTGTCCCCTTCCTTAAAGGACAAGAGGTATACAAGCTTTCAGGAAAAACCCAAGTTAGACCTCGTAGAGTGGGTAGTGAAGGGGAAGCAGGCCTTTTGAGAAAGGAAAGCATTTATCTGCCTATTAGGAATAGGTTTTATCGGTTTGCAAACAGTATGAAATATGGACCTGCTTTATTTTATTTTATTTATTTTTTTAATACAGCAGGTTCTTATTAATTATCGCTTTTATACACATCAGTGTATACATGTCAATCCCAGTCTCCCAGTTCATCCCACCACCACCCCACTACCCCTACCACGGACATGCTTTTTATAGAAATACTTAGAAACACTTTCTCCTTCCATATGCTGAGACTCATTTGTTAAGTAACATTTGCTATAGTCTATCACCTTTTAAAGATCCCTTTGTGAACCACACATACCTTCCTTGGGAAACTGGTTACAGGAAAATAGGGGTTGAATGTATATACAGAATAGTCTGAAGACTTCAGTGTGAAAGCAAAGCTATTAGTGAAGAGATGAAGTAAAATACTGCCCTAACTATGACTGTGTAAAGACAGGATCTTTTCATAAGCTCTTTCTGCTTGCTGTTAAGAGTTTGCTAAGCTGACATGAATTATTCTGGCTATTACTAAAGTTTCTATGAAACGCTTAAGTAAATTTTAAGAATAAATGTTTTTTGGCAAAGAGCTGTTCCATGTCATGATTATGTGGAAACTGAAAGATTAGTCGAGGTATTTAGAGTAAATTTTTCATTCAGGCCACCTTTGCGTTTTTTTGTTTTTTTGTTTTTTTGTTTTTTTTTTTTGCGGTACGCGGGCCTCTCACTGTTGTGGCCTCTCCCGTTGCGGAGCACAGGCTCGGGACGCGCAGGCTCAGCGGCCATGGCTCACGGGCCCAGCCGCTCCGCGGCATGTGGGATCTTCCCGGACCGGGGCACGAACCCGTGTCCCCTGCATCGGCAGGTGGACTCTCAACCACTGCGCCACCAGGGAAGTCCCTACCTTTGATTTTTTGAGGCATTCTGTATTAACATTTTGCTTTTTTTGCTAATCCAATATTGGAGAGAAATCCTCCAACAGCAAGAATTCAATCTTGAGTGAAATACCTTATTTCTTAAGTGAAATATTGCACAAACACTTCAGTTGCCACCGGATTTGCAGGGTTAAACATACAGGTTAAAAACATACGGGTTAAAAAAAAAAATCATTACTACAAGAGGAAGGATGAAAATTATTTTTAAGTGCCTCTGCTGAGACAGGTGTTGTCCAATACAACTCATTTCAGCAATTCAAAGCACATTTTCTGACAGCACTAAGATAATAGAACTAAATTTTGAAATAGAATATCCTATAGATTTTAAAATATTAACACTTTATGTACCATGAGAAGAGTATAATGGATATTTGCAAAAATTCTTATTAAACCACAAGGTTTTACCAGAACAAATACCATAGTTAAGTAAACTTTTTTTTAATTTAAAATTTTTTTAATTTGTTTCAAAGTTAAACCCAAGACACACTGACTTCACAGGAAATCCAATGAGAAATGTTTTTCTAGGCTGAACACCTGTTTCCCCTTAGTCTCCCCCCAAAAAACATGTACATGTTAATTACTTTCATTTTACAATCACTGCTAAATAAACATTTTTAATATAGTAATGAGTCAGTAAGGGAACCGAACCAGATTCAGGACTGAAATAATGCAGTTTTCCATGAAGATATCAATGCCATATTTTTCACCTCAACCTACAAAGAAAAACAGGAAAGTATCAGTAATTCAAAAGAATATTAAACACTCTTACACATAATAAAACCAGTATCCAAATAGGCTAGAACATATCAATGTGGAAAAACCACAACCAGAATCAGCTCAGAGAGAAGATTAAGGGGTCATACCCTGGTCAATGCCAACACTGAAGCAATGGCAATGCCAGGTCAGACTATACTTCACTCATCATTGCATCATTGCTTTTCACCTCCTTGTATTATCTAAGAGCAGCCCAACACCCTATTTTCACATCCAAGAAAACTTAGGTTTACCCATGAGAAAAAAAGATTTCTTTTTAGATAAGTTGCAACCGTGGGCTTTCAATATTTGATCTTCTACTATTCACCTCAAGCAACTCTGCTGTACAAAAATGCAAACTTGAACAAGTTTTGTTTTGGAGGTGCTTTTTAAAAATTTTTGTAATACAGAGTAGAGTGGAGAAGCATTTACAGTTCAGAAAAACATTTCTTGTTTTAGTGAGTCCAAACACCATGCATGATAAAATCTCAGGGATGTCTGTGAAGGGATTTATAATCTAGTTCTAAAGCAAAATCTTTAGAAAAGATTTTCTCCTAAAATCCTTTATAAAGTAAACTCCAGTTCATTTAACATACAATTTGATTTACAATTCTGCTGCCAACAAAGATGAAAAGTATAGTCATAAAAAATTTTATACAAGAGTCTGCTAAAGAGTCCAAGACCCAGGGAGGCTAGGATTTGACAAAGGTCCATAGCAAAATAACAGCAATGCTGGAAAGAGAAACTGAGGTCTGATTACCAGATTTATATTTTTCCACTACCAGCTAAATACAAGGTTTAATTTCATTTTTCTCCAGGCCATGGGCAAGATAAAGGAAACAATGCAAAGCCTGGGTAATTCACAACATGGATGATCAATTTCTGAATGAGAAAGCTGCCTGCATTTTATTCTAAATGACACCTCGTAGTTTACTATCGCTGACATGCTATGCTAAAGTACTAGGATCACAAACAATGTCAACCTCTCTAGCTTTTCAGCATTGTATCTAAATAACAATTCCGGAGACACAACATGCCTCCTTCAGCCATTTATAAATGTCAATAGCTTGGTACTCCATAGTTAAAAACGTACAGCTATGGTCTGTGTTCTCCATTCAGCAACTGAATTCCACAACGAGAGGGAAACTAGTAAAGTGCCTGTTTAGAGGCTTGAGCCTTTATCTCATCAACCTGTGCAGAAGTAAGTACACGTTACAAAAAGCAAACAGGCTAAGAGAACTTAAATAACCTTGTCTAAAAGCATGAAACTTGTGAGCAGAGCTCCAAGTGTGCTCCAGCCACAGAGGGCACACTTTCCTTGTTCTCTTCCACAGTACGCTTTCCTCTGTCTGGAGCGCCTTCCCTACCACTTTCAGTCTGGAGAAAGTCTGTAGTTCTAAAACCTTGTTCAAACGTCACCTTCTCTGTTAAGTCGTCCCTAACTCCCTCAGTCATCCCCTCCTCTGACTCCCACAGCACTTTTTCCCACCACAGTACGCATCACACGCCAATTATTCATCTATTCACGTCCCCCACCTCCCGTCTCTCCCACCAGCCCCATTACGCAGAGCTCCTAAAGAACCAGGACTTCCTCTTACTGGCCTTTGCATCCATTACACTCAGAATGATGCCTGGGACACAGAAGGCGGCTCAATAAGCGACAGTTTAATTTAGTCAGTGAACGACCCTCCCTACTAAACCCTAAGCGCCTGGATTATACAAGCATCAGCACAGTTTATAAAGCCGATTTACCTCCAACATTTCACGTAGGTTAAGGACGTCCCTCAAGCATCTCTAAGCCCTCCGTCCTCCAACTTCTAACTCATGGCATTCTGCATGGCACCCTGCACAGGACCACCAATTCTTATACACGGTGTATCCTCAAAACGATAATAATAACAACAATAATAATACTACTGCTGATAATAATAATAATAACATCCAAACCCCACCAACTTCAGGAAAGACTGAGACGCCATCCTTCCGGGGAAACACAAGGCCGGATCCAGGGCTCAAACCAAAGCCTCAGGCAGAGGGTCCGCAGCCCGATTTGGGAACCCCCCAAAACTCTTACGCCCTAAACTCTCAGGAGGCCTGCCCAGGCCTGCAGAGGCTGACCGCAGCCCACCCGCCGCCGTTCAGTCCCAGAGGTACGGGCTTGGGGCTTTCCACACTGCTCCACCTCGCTACCCCGCCGGCTGCCGCGGCAGCCCGATCCGGACAACCAATCCCGCGACGGCCAGTGGACCACGTGGGCCGCAGCCCTGAGGCTCGGCTGGTGCGAGGAGCAGCCAATCGGAGGGCTAGGCGAACGCCGGGGTTGGGGTGGGGAGGGAGGGCCGGAAGGCGCAGGCGTCTTTGCAGTCTCTTCTTGGCTTGGCGGGCTACATGCTCAAAGTTGAAAGCAAGACCCTGAGTAGTCCCCGCCCGCCCTCCAATTCCCTGATCTCCGACCTTGGGGAGACTGATATCCGGAGTGGTTTTGCTGGTGCCTCGTTTCACAACTGGGGAAGGGCATCTGAGGCGGGCCGTAGAGGGTGTGTGTGCCCTGGCTTTCCAGGAAGAACTATCGATTCAGTGTTCCGACAGTACCGTGCTTGCGCCGAATTCCCGCCTGAGGGCTAGGGGTTGGGGTGGACTTTGATGAATGTGTCCCTCTCTCCCCGACCAGGAGAAACTCATTGGCTTGTCAGGGGCTTGGACGCTTCCTGAATAAACAAGAGGTGCCACTAAATATCAAAGAACTGCGAAAGAGAGCAAGAGAGGCTTCCTGGGAGAGGTGGCATTTGATCTGGGTCTTGAAAGATGCGTTGGATTTGGAGATTCTGGGAGAAAATAATTTAACTCCCGAATTAAATGAGAAAGCATATGGGAGCTTACCAAATTTAGGTAAAGTTGAAACTGGTGTAGTGTTTTCCAAAATTCAGTGAGTTGGAAATACCAGGAGGAAACTTAACAACATAGATGTCCCCCAGCATCAAAACCAAACGACAAACTCCCGCAATCCAGACTTACAGAATCATTAAGCTTGAATCTGGAGTTGGAACCCAGGCGTGTATATTTTTAATAAGTACCCCAGGGGAGATTCTGATTCACACCAAAGTTTGAGGACCAGTGTTAACGTAAAGAAAGGGGGTGATAAGAGATTTGAAAGACAGGGCAAGACTTTGTTAAAGATAGTGGCTTGCTGGCTGTGTAGTTTAGACTACTCTGGAGAAAGTGGGAGATTTAAAGATTTCAGAGTCTGAGGAGATGGGTGATCACAGCTGAAAACTCAATATGCAACTGTGTTTTAAAAATAGATTGAAGGAAGGCAGAGTGAAAGAAGGGGAAGCTATTGCCAAGTGATTGCAATGGTCCAGGTGAGAGCTAGTAAGAAATGGAGAGGTGGCATATGAAGGACAGCAGGAGGAATGTGATGAGTGTCAGATAGGGATGGGGAGGAAGATATGAGGAAATAAATGGAGAAAAATGGAATGTCCTCTGTACCAGACCTATGAAGGACCTCCATTGTACTTTAAGGATAGACTTTAGACAGTGAAGAGAATGGGCCTTTGCAAGTGCTGTTTCCTCTGCCTGGTTTTCCCCTTCCTTCTCCAACGTCCTTTCTCAACCTGGTGCATTCTTTTATTTATTTATTTTTATTATTATTTTTTTTTCCCGGCACACGGGCCTCTCACTGCTGTGGCCTCTCCCGTTGCGGAGCACAGGCTCCGGACGCGCAGGCTCAGCGGCCATGGCTCACGGGCCCAGCCGCTCCGCGGCATGTGGGATCTTCCCGGACCGGGGCACGAACCCGTGTCCCCTGCATCGGCAGGTGGACTCTCAACCACTGCGCCACCAGGGAAGCCCTCCTTTTTTGTTTTTTTATGGTAAGTTTTTTGCTTGTCTTTATGGAAATGAGGTTAGTCATTTTTTATGTTTTCTATTTATTTTATTTTTGGCTGCGTTGCCGTGTGCAGCCTTTCTAGTTGTGACGAGTGGGGGCTACTCTTCGTTGCGGTGCGCGGGCTTCTCACTGCGGTGGCTTCTCTTGTTGTGGAGCACGGGCTCTAGGTGCGCAGGCACAAGCATAGTCACTGTCACTCCTTAGAACACCCCAAGCACACTGTTCATATGTTTCTAGCTCTCCAGAATGGCACTAGAGTGTAGTGGTCATGTATATGGACTATAGTATTTGCAAGCACCATAAACTCTGTTCCTCAGTTTCCCCATCTGTGAAAAGGGAATAATGACAGTACCTACCTCACAGAGCTGTTACGAGAACTGAATGAGAACAATGCGATAACACCTGGTGTTATCACATATGTTGTATTGCAATGAGTTCTTTAATATATGTTTTCCCCCTCTAGATTGTGAACAGGACATGTGTCTTATTCTTCTTGCTAACAGTAAAGGCTGCATGGCAGAATGATAGTTTTGGAATCAGATAGATAGGAGTCCAAATCCCAGCTCTGCTACTTACTAGGTGTGTAATCTTCAACTTTACTTCCCTGAACTCAGTTTCCTCATTTATAAGATAGTGAAAATAATGCATGTCTTATAAGTTGTTACGAGGACAATTTGAGATCATCAAAGTTGCAGATCTGGCCCAAAGAAGGCAGTTCGCTAAATGGTGCAAATGATGGGTGGCCCCAGGACATAGTACCATGTTCAGAACACAGTAAATGCTTAGTAAGTGATTATCGAATGAAAAGCTGATGTTATATGCCAGGCACCATGCTAACCTTTTTATATACATCATCGCACTTCATTCTCACAAGAACCGTATGGAGAAGACACTATTATTATCTCCACTTTACAAAGAAGGAATGTGAGGTTTGGATTATCTTAACAAAGCTTTCTAAGCCAAAAAGTGCTAGAGCTAGGATTTCAAGGCCCTTGGTGCTTTAAAAAACAGCTGACTGAATGAGAGAATGAATGAAAGGAGACTTACCCAGAGTCAGGTGGTGGCGTGGTAGAACTAGCACTGTTACTCTTGGTCACCATGCTATCTAGTCTGCTATTCTAGCCGAATCATCTTGACAAATGAATTGAGAGTGAGATGGACGCTGGTATTTGGTAGTTTGTGTCTACTGACCAGGAAAACTGTGCTATACCTATCTCGGCTGATAAATTGAAATGCTCGGTGAATAAACACAAATAAATTGGGAGCTCTAGTTCTTCGCCAACTGTCAGCAGTGTGGCCAGATCATTTTCCCAAGACCTAGAAAAAACCCACTGTACAAGCTACTGATTTCAAGTTGCTTTGTATCATGAACATTTGCTTTGAGGTATCAGAGCCAGAATGTGAGCTCCTCGCTGGCCTGATAACGTACTATTCATAGCCAGAGGACTTAACTAAGGAACTCTGAAGAAGGAAGAGAAACCCTTTTTGCTCATCTTTCACATTATCCTTCCTTCTCCTGATTTGGTCCCTAATAGTGCATTAAAGAATAAGAAGGAGAAAACAATACAGTTCCTAGTTCTTCTGCCCCAAAAATGTCCTTCCTGTTGATTGGGAAGGAAAAAGGAGGTACTTAGGTAGATTTCAGATTTTGAAGACTCCAGAGCAATCCAGAATCCCAAACTTGAAAGGCAGTGGAAGGAGTAGGGGCATTTGTATTAAACAGACCTGGCTGTGCATGCCATCTCTTCCACTTAACTAGCCATGTAATCTCAGGTTCCGTATCATGTGCCACACTCCCAGCTTGGTCCCTTGTGCCCAAATGCATACGTCCAGTAAATGATGGTCCTTTTTATCTTTCTAAAAGTAAGTGATATCAGAAGGATTTCAGTGTGAGAGTGAAGCTGAGAATTAAGGTAGGTAGTAGAACTAAAAATGAGACTGGGGACTTCCCTGGCGGTCCAGTAGTTGAGACTCTGTGCTTCCACTGCAGGGGGCGCGGGTTCGATCCCTGGTTGGGGAACTAGGATCCCAAATGCCGCGTGGCATGGCCAAGAAATAATAATAATAAATTTTAAAATGAAATAAAAGTGAGACTGAATTTGGAAATGACATGAGTGAAAAAGGGTTAAAGTTGAAGCTGAGAGCAGACCTCTGCAGTTTACTATGTTGCTGTGCTGATTTATTCGTCATAGTATGTATTCTGCCTCCTATCCTGGAAATAACTTTTGAGCCAGACAGGTACAAAGTGTCATGCCAACAAAGCAGAACTCCATAGGAAGAGTGACCTCAGTTAAAAAAAAAAAAAACCCGAGGAGGTATTCAGAAACTTATTTCAGAATGCCATTTCAGCATAAGCAAATTGGAGTAGAAACAAAGAGTTGTTTGGTGGTTTGACTTATGCAGAGAGAAGTATGTTAGTTTCCTGTGGCTGCAGTAACAAATTGCCACAACCTTGTTTGTTTAAAACAATAACACTTTATTCTCTCACAGCCAGAAGTTTGACATACGAGGGCAGAAATCAAGGTGTCAGCATGGGCTGTGCTCCCCTCAGACGCTCCAGGGGAGAATCCATTTTGTGCCTCTTCCAGCTTCCTGTGCCTGCCGGCATTCCCTCACTTGCGGCCACATCACTCCGATCTCTGCCTCTGTGGTCACATTGCCCCCTCCTCTTTTGTAGGTATCAAATCTCTCTCTACCTCATTCTTTTTTTTTTTAAGATTTTTTTTGATGTGGACCACTTTTTCAAATCTTTATTGAATTTGTTACAATATTGCTTCTGTTTTATGTTTTTGGTTTTTTGGCCACAAGGCATGTGGGGTCTTAGCTCCCTGACCAGGGATCAAACCCACACCCCCTGCACTGGAAGGCGAAGTCTTAACCACTGGACCGCCAGGGAAGTCCCTCTACTGAATTCTTATGAGAACACTTGTGATTGGATTTAGGGCCCACATGGATAATCCAGAATAATTTCCTCATCTCAACATCCTTTCTTAATCACATCTGTAAAGACCCTTTGTCCTTGTAAGTTAACGTTAATAGGTTCATCATCATCATCATCATCAATAATTGCTGGCAATATTCACTTGTTCCAGTTTAACCAGCATCCCCAAAAGAGATAACTGTCTCTTACCTGTTTATTTTTTCACTTAATTGTTTTTTTTAATTACGCAAACAATTGATGTTCATTGTAGACCATTTAGAAAATACAGAAAAGTTAAAGAAAAAAAGGATGGGAAAAGAAATTCAGTGAAAAATCATCTGTAATCCTCTCACCCAGGGGTAGCCAGACCTTCACCAAAGAGTATTTTTCTAGGCTGGGTCTTGTGTCCAACAAAGAGGAAAAGTAGGAAAAAGAGAATAAAAGTGAATAGAATAGGACAAACAATTTGGAAGGTGATAGAATAGGTTAATATTGTTCATAATAGATATGTACAGGACAGCTTAATCTAAAATAAATGTAGAGCTTTGAAATGAAATTAACCATGACAGGAGATGCTTGTATGATGTATAGAAATAACACTCAGCGCTTTAGAGGAGGGACGTTTTAGCTTTGGCCTCTCACTTGAAAACCCCTGAATTTCCCCACTAATACTTCATTCTCTCCCAGAGGTCAGACCCTGGCCTGCCAATCTGCCCTGTCATAGGCTTTTCTTGAGTCTTTATCAGCCTTCCTCAGGGGTCAATGTTATGAAGACTAGGGGAGTCTGGCAGAGTTCCTGCTCCTCCCAGGCTGATATCAAAGGGCAACAGGGGCTGTGACAGAAGGCAAACATTCAGACCAAAGCCAGATGTGGAACTGAAGCAACAAGAGGAAAAGCAAGAGCATCAGGTAAAAAAAAAAAATGTTTTTTTAAATCTCATTCCTCTCAGTTTATGTCTGAGAGCATGAAGAGCTTAGTAAAATCATAGCTCAGGAGCAACTTGTAAAGGAGAATGAGTGAGAAATTTGGGGAAATGTGGAGCAGATGTTCATATGGAGCTAGACTCTCAGAAAACTTTGTATCTATCATGGTTGTCATCAGCAACCAAGTAACATCAATGAGCCTTGGGAGTCATGAGAGTATAGTTCTGCTAGTTCAAAAGCAATTAGATTTGTTTGTGAGTCCCAGCAGGTGGAAGTTATAGGGAGACAAATTATAGCTGAAAATAAGGAAGCTATTTCGTTTCTTTTCTTTTTTTTTCTTTTTGCGGTACGCGGGCCTCTCACTGCTGTGGCCCCTCCCGTTGCGGAGCACAGGCTCCGGATGTGCAGGCCCAGCGGCCATGGCTCACGGGCCTAGCCGCCCTGCGGCATGTGGGATCTTCCCGGACCGGGGCATCCCCTGCATCGGCAGGCGGACTCTCAACCACTGCGCCACCCGGGAAGCCCGAGGCTATCTTTTTATTGGAGTGGATGATAGGAGTAAGAAAGTTCTGGGATGTGCTAAAGAAAAAAGGTTGAACGTGATTCTTTGAAAAAGAAAATAGAAAACACAATATACAAATTACCTTGTGTCCATTTTTGCCAGTCTCAATGCCAGATAGATTTCACAGTCAAACTCTTGGATGTGTTAGCTGGGGGAGAGCTATATGGCTATGCTTGTGTGATCAGAGTGAAGCCATTCTGTGGTGCACTTTTCTCAGAAGCTCCCTGTTCCTGGATGGTGAAGGACAAGGATATTTGCAAACTGACAACTCAGGAATGGGTAGACATGGTGATGGACACAGATCCAGGTAAGATGGAGAAAACTCCCTCCCTGTCCTTTCTACCTCTTTGGAACCTGTATATTAAACAGGTCTCCCATGTTTCCTATGACTTTGAACTTCTCATACACACTAAATTCTGTGTTTTTTGAATCTTCAAGTATCCTACTTTCCATACATGAGAAATTTTGTTGGGTGATGAGAAGCCCAAATGAAGTATCTTATAAAAGGCAATTTCCCACATCAGATGAAAAGAAAATTGTCTGGGGATGATTGCCTTACAGTGGTGTATTGGAACTGGCTCTTACTGGCTCAAGAGGCATTTGTTAACTTTTCAGGAATGTTTTGAGCCAGTTGTTAAACAGTCATTACTAAAAATTAACTTTTATAAAGTTACAGTTCAATAAATTGTATTTAAAACAAATTTGTTTATTTATTTACTTTTTTCTTCTTTGCGGTACGTGGGCCTCTCACTGTTGTGGCCTCTCCCGTTGTAAAGCACAGGCTCCAGACACGCAGGCTCAGTGGCCATGGCTCATGGGCCCAGCCTCTCCGCGGCATGTGGGATCTTCCTGGACCAGGGCACGAACCCGTGTCCCCTGCATCGGCAGGCGGACTCTCAGCCACTGCGCCACCAGGGAGGCCCAAGACATTTGGACTGTTTTTAAACTTGGGAAATATAACATTTGAAAAAACAATTTTAATTTGGAGCAAAATAACATTTGAAAAAAAACAAGTTTAAGTTGGCAAATGGATGCCACAATCGAAACAGCAGAAACCTGCTACAGTTTCCAAAACAAAGCCTGTCCGATGCAGAAAACGCACATTTGAAGCAAATTAAAGAATTTGGACGTTTTTGAAAACAGGGCCCAATATCTTGAAGTTTCACCACAAAATTTTGAAAAAGTGCAAAGAACTTTTTTCTTTTTTTCCAGAAGCGGATCTTTTTGGTTTCTTGTTTTTTTGGTTTTTTTTTCTTTTCTTGTTGAATCTGCCCCGAGAGCTTCTTGTTTTTTGGTTGTTGTTTTTTTCTTTCTTCTTTCTTGATCCTCTTTTTTGTTGTTGGTTTTGAATTCTTGTTGCCCCAGCCCCCCTTCCTGTTCCTCCCCTTTCTGACTCCCCGTCCCCCCTCGCTGGGAGTGGAGGTGCTGGGTGGGGAGGAGCGGGGAGGGGTGAGGACATTTAGGACAGGACCTCGGAGGGAAGGAGACCAGCCTGAACTGTTGGAAGGCCACTGGAGGTTCAGGAACAAAGGGAAGAACAGGATTGAGGGAGGACACAGAGAGGGCACTGCCCACCTAGGAGCTCCTGGTCAAAGTCAGGTGGAAGGAGGTGTCATAGAAGGTCCTAAGAGACAGGAGGCAGGAAGCTGTCTGTGAGGGGTTGGAGGGGAGTGTCTCAGTGACCTGTTGGTTGACCTTCTGCCAGGAGGGAAGTTCCTAGCGGCATGAGGGAGGTGGGCAAAGGCACTGGGGACCAGCTGTGGAGGCCCAGGCCTGGATCTTATTTGCCCGAGTGCCCAGGCTGGTCAGAGATTGCAGGTGTCAAGAAAGAGGAGGGCCTGGAGGCCAGGGGTGATGCCAGCACAGGCACTGTGGCTGCATCGTGGAGGAGCTGCAGGGGCAGGGACCCTGGCAAGACCTCTCAGACTCCCACCTTCTTCCGGAAGTAGTTACCCCTCAAGGGGCCTTCTACATATGGAAGTGATCATGGGATCCTTTGGGGACATGGCAAGAGAAGGGTCCAGAGCTCAGGACTTAGGCCAGTTTGGGGGGTCCGAGACTAGAGCTGGACCCTGGCTTCATTAGGCAGGCTCTTTCCCACCCTGCTGCCTCCGGCCACAGTAATTAAGCTGGGGGTTGCCATGGTAACTGGGGAGGAGACCAAGCCCCTAGGGACCCTAGGGCCTGGTACCCCCTCACCCACAGACCAGGCTACCATGTGGAGCTGAGGCCCACGGCCTGAGTCGAAGGAAACGCCTGGACCCTCCCAGGATCTCTAGCTCAGTGGCAGCCTTGGGAGCTCGCTCTTCCTAGAAGCAGGAAGGAGATTTGCTGTGTGTGTGTGGCGAGGGGTTCCTCTTGGTCCAGCAGATGCCCTGAGGAGGGCCAGCCCCCAGCCCTGCCTCTGCTAGGCTTCTTGGAAGGTCTGCCAGGCATGGGGAGAAGTGCTGTAGGGCACACCGGCAGGAGGTGGGGAGGGATCTTCTGCCAGGGTTAGCTGGAGAGGGAGGGAGGAGAATCTGGTCTTGCCCCCCAGGGATGGGAGTGACATGTCCCCTGAGCTCTGGGCTGGAATTCAGCAGGCCTGGGAGCTGGGCGGTGCTGCTTCTGGTCTGACTGTGTCCTTGTCCCCCACCTACCTACCCGCCAACCTACCCGCCCCCTCCCCACGCAGATATCTGGGACCCCGGGAAGAACCCGGTGATGCTGTTTCTGCATGGTGGGTCCTACATGGAAGGCACCGGGAACATGTTGGATGGCTCTGTCCTGGCCACCTACGGCAACGTCATTGTAGCCACACTCAACTACCGGCTTGGGGTGCCTGGTGAGGGTGGGCAGCCAACTCTAGGGCCTGGAGTCTGGGAGGAGGACCTGCTGGCAGGGTTCCTCTAAACCCAGCAGAAGCAGAATGGCTTCTGGGTTGGACTGAGCTGCCCAGAAAGAGGGAAAGCGTGCTGTGACACCCCCAGGAAGCCCCCTTTCTTCCTCTACCCCCAGGTTTTCTCAGCACTGGGGACCAGACTGCAAAAGGCAACTACGGGCTCGTGGACCAGATCCAGGCCCTGCGCTGGCTCAGTGAGAACATTGCCCACTTTGGTGGGGACCCCGAGCGCATCACCATCTTCGGATCTTGGGCAGGGGCCTCCTGTGTCAACATTCTGATCCTCTCCCACCATTCGGAAGGTACCAGCAACCTCCTCAGCCTGTCCCTCTTGTCCCCTTTCTCACACCCCCAACCCCAGCAGGTCCCCCTTCTCCTCCCTCGGGCTGATACAGCCCAGCCTAAAGCCTGCCTGTCCCACCAGGGCTGTTCCAGAAGGCCATCGCCCAGAGTGGCACTGCTATTTCTAGCTGGTCTGTCAACTATCAGCTGCTCAAGTACATGCGGCTGCTGGCGGCCAAGGTGGGCTGTGACCGGGAGGACAGCGCCGAGGCCGTGGAGCGTCTGCGCCGGAAGCCTTCTCGGGAGCTGGTGGACCAGGACGTACAGCCCGCCCGGTATGGGGGTGGGAGAGGGCCAGGTCCAGGCCTCCATTCTCCTTGCTGGTTCCAAGGAGGTTGAGGGTGAGAGGTGCCCGCAGGCCACAAGCATTCCATTTAGCCAGGAGATATGGACTTCAAGGCCCTCCCGGGGCCCTGCCTTCTCCCAGAAGCCTTCCCTAGGCGGAGGTGCCTAAACAGAGCCAGTGTGCACGAGGCTCCATGAAGTGCTTGAGGGAGGACTTCCCGAGAGGTCAAGTACCCTGAAGGGCTCAGAAGGTTTTAACTAGGGGAGAGGGGTCTTCTGAGCAGAGGACTCAGCAGGCTGTGAGCTGAGAGGAGGCCGGTGAACAGGTGATGCGACCTTGACCCCTTCTCCCCTGCTACGATATCGCCTTTGGGCCCGTGGTGGACGGTGACGTGGTCCCCGATGACCCTGAGATCCTCATGCAGCAGGGAGAATTCCTCAACTATGACATGCTCATCAGTGTCAACCAGGGAGAGGGCCTCAAGTTCGTGGAGGACTCGGCGGAGAGCGAGGACGGCGTGTCCGCCAGCACCTTCGACTTCACCATCTCCAACTTTGTGGACAACCTGTATGGCTACCCGGAGGGCAAGGATGTGCTGCGGCAGACCATCAAGTTTATGTACACGGACTGGGCCGACAGGGACAATGGCGAGATGTGGCGCAAGACCCTGCTGGCGCTCTTTACCGGCCACCAGTGGGTGGCACCGGCTGTGGCCACCGCCAAGTTGCACGCTGACTACCAGTCCCCTGTCTACTTTTACACCTTCTACCACCACTGCCAGGCTGAGGGCCGGCCCGAGTGGGCAGATGCAGCGCACGGGGATGAGCTACCATATGTCTTTGGTGTGCCCATGGTGGGTGCCACCGACCTCTTCCCCTGCAACTTCTCCAAGAATGATGTCATGCTCAGCGCCGTGGTCATGACCTACTGGACCAACTTCGCCAAGATCGGGTGAGGGCCAGAGGGGCTGGGTCGGGCATCCCTGCAGGTCAGGGCACACACCGCCTCCATCCTCAGCCCCTTCTCTCCCTCTCCTTCACACGGCCATCATTCCTCCATCAAGGCACTCTTGCCTTCTCGACTCAGACACCTGCCGGACAGCTCTTCTGTGTGTGTTGAAGACTCAGAAGAGTTGGACAGAGAGGTCCCTGTCTTTTCTGGGGGGCGGGCTCACTTGGTGCCTTCGGCTCCGTGTCTGTCTCTCCTTCCCTCCCTTGCCCACCCAGCTCTCTCCTTCTCCTCCCAGAGCTCGGCCCGCTGTCTGAGTGCTCCCATCTGTGTATCTGAGTGTGTGTGAGGGTTTGTGTCTGTCTGTCTATTGCTGTCTCTGCCTCTCTCTCTTGAAATCTATTGATATCTCTGCTTGCTTTGATCTGGTTACTCTGTACTCGCTGGTTTCCCCCTGGCTGTCTCTCATGTCCTTTTGTGTCTCTGTTTCCATATGTCTCTATCTCATTCATTCTCAGACTCTGCCTCTGTCACTGGTGGTCTGTCTCTGCCCTCTCTGCCCCTCTGCCCTCATCTCAGACTGTCTCTGGCAGTCTGGCTCCATCCCTATTTGTCTGTCTGTCCGTCCGTCTCTGGCAGTTTCTCTGTCTCTTCGTATCCGTCTCTGTCTCTCTTCCCGTCTCCCCAGCTCTCTGCATCTCTGTCCATCTCTCTCCCCATTCCTCCCATAGCACGCCCCCACCCCTGCCTTTCATGGGAGCCTCACCCTTACTCCTCCTTTCCCTGCCCCGCTGTGTCCACAGCGACCCCAACCAGCCGGTGCCACAGAACACCAAGTTCATTCACACCAAGCGCAACCGCTTCGAGGAGGTGGTGTGGAGCAAGTTCAACAGCAAGGAGAAGCAGTACCTGCACATCGGCTTGAAGCCGCGCGTGCGCGCCAACTACCGCGCCAACAAGGTGGCCTTCTGGCTGAAGCTCGTGCCGCACCTGCACAACCTGCACACGGAGCTCTTCACCACCACCACGCGCCTCCCTCCCTACGCCACGCGCTGGCCGCCGCGCCCGCCCCCTGGTGCCCCCGGCACTCGCCGTCCCCCGCCTCCGGCCACCCTGCCGCCCGAGCCCAAGCCCGAGCCGGGTCCCCGGGCCTACGACCGCTTCCCCGGGGACTCCCGAGACTACTCCACGGAGCTCAGCGTCACCGTGGCCGTGGGCGCCTCCCTCCTCTTCCTCAACATCCTTGCCTTCGCCGCCCTCTACTACAAGCGGGACCGGCGGCAGGAGCTGCGGTGCAGGCGACTCAGCCTACCCCCCCGCCCCGGCGGCTCGGGCACCGGTGTGCCCGGCGGGGGCAACCTGCTCCCTGCTGCCGGCCGTGAGCTGCCACCCGAGGAGGAGCCGGTGTCGCTGCAGCTGAAGCGGGGCGGGGCGTCGGGGCGGAACCTGCGGAGGCCCTGCGCCCGCCTGCCCGCCCGACTACACCCTGACCCTGCGCCGGGCGCCGGACGATTTGCCACTCTTGGCCCCCGGGGCCCTGACCCTGCTGCCCAGCGGCCTGGGGCCAGCCCCTCCCCCGCCGCCCCCTCCTTCCATCCCTTTGGGCCCTTCCCCCCGCCTCCCCCCACCTCTACCAGCTACAACAACACGCTCCCCCATCCCCACTCCACCACTCGGGTATAGGGGGCGGCTCGGGGAGGCCCCCTCCCCGGCCCTCCCGGCCAGCTCAGAAGGCAGGGAGGAGGACTTGGCGACAGGCTTTTGTCGTGTGGAGCTGTGACACATCGAGGAGCTTTAGGTGGACATGGGTTTCCTCGCCGGGATGTGTGCGCTTCTCCCGCGCGGAGTGGCCCGTTCTCTTCTCTGGACCCGGGCCTTTGAACAACTGGGGGGGTGTTTTTTCCCCTCCGTCGTCTGGACACCCGTCTTTGGTGTGTGGAGACGTGGAAGTATTTTCCCACGTGGAGTTGTGCTTTCTCACAAGGGGGTGAGAAACCATGTGTAGGGTGAGGTTTTTTTTTGCCGCCCTGGACACATGTTGGCTCCCCCAAAGAATTTCTGTGGGGATTTGTGCCCCCACCTCCTCCCTCCTCCCACCCCCTGGAGACCCTGGAAGTGGTGTGTTCACAAACAGCGACCCTTGGCCACCGGACGACGCAGGGTGGTGCCTGGGAAGTAGCGAGGAAATCACAGCCCCCCTGCCCTGCCCCCAGCCCTCCCGCCCCAGCGAAGCATGTGTATCCCCCGTGGCACAAGTGAGGTGAAGCATGGTCTCCCCCGGGCAGGCCTCGCCTTCCACAGATGACAGACACACATTCCCTGCCACGGGGAAGAGAGGAGATCTTGCATCCCTGTGGTGCCTGGGAACTTGTCTTCCCCTGGGTCCAGGATGCATTTCTGAGTGGAAACATGTTCTTGCATGTGGATGTACGTTTTCCCATGCAGACGACCCCTTTCTCTCCAGCACTTCCCTGCATCTTAGGGCCTCAGGCCCAGCACTTAACTTCTCACACAGCAGGTGTGAAAGGACTTCAAACTGACAGAAGCTGAGGGGGAGGGACAAACCCTGAGGAGATGAACAGAACCTAAGCTCTGCCCTTCCTTCCCCTAGAGTTCGGGGGGTGGGGTGGGGTGGGAGGCTGCGTGGCACCTGCCACCCACAGAGGCCGTGCATGTTTGACCAAAGCCCTCACCGCGGTCTGAGGGCAGCCCTTCTTCCCTCAGTCCTCAGACCGTCGCTCATCCGTGCCAAACTGCTGAGGTGGGTTTGAGGGGCGAAGACCCCCCAAAACTTGCCAAGGATTCCTCCGCCCTGGGCCAGGGCAGGTAGGATACAGGAGAGGGGGAGGTGGCAGCTAAAGGGGTCCCGCCTGCGTCCCTCTTCTCGCCATGTCTCATCCCTCCCTCTCTGTCCCTGTTTTCCCTCCCCTCTTCGCCGTCCCCCTCTGAAGACATCCCTTCCTGGTCTCAAGCCAGCTTCTCCCCTCAGCTGCCCACCCCCTCCTTTGACCTGCCCCCTCTCCCCTGGGCCCCCAGGGCTGAAGGAAAGGAGCAGGGGAGGGGGGAGGGGAGGAGAGCAGGGGAGAAAGTCTTCCCCGGACAGGTTGGGGGAGAGAACGGGGTCAGCTGTACTGAGGAACAGATGGAGGGGGCAGTGGGGGACAGCGCTTGGGCAGACACCAGCAGGAAGAATTTGATTTGAAAGGATGTGTGTAAGGTGACTGCCCAAAGAGAAACGGTTTGGGCCTCTGGGGAAAGGAACAATGTCGGGAAGGGTTTCAAGGGACACCAGCCGAGAAGGAGCCAATCCTCGTCTGCTGGCATTTTGTGGGTTCATCGGTGCCAAATTTGAATAGGGGGTGGAGTGCTGTCTTCCACTGACCCCCAAATTCCTGGTCTTGGCTCCCCAGAACTTTGCCTCCTGACTGTCCCTTCTGCCCCCACCTCCACCCATGGAAACTTAGTTCTTTTCCTACCCCTTCCCCTGCCTGGTCTAGCTCCTTTCCAAACAGCCCTGCCTTCTAAATGCTAGGGACCTGGGCCCTGAACCCTGTAGACAGATGCCCCCCAAACTGGGGCATGGGAGGGGGGCTGGGGGACCCCATGATTCAGCCACGGACTCCAATGCCCAGCCCCTGCCCCCAGAACAATTCCTTGACAATCCCCTGTCCCCACCCCAACCCTTCGCGGCTCTGTACACATTTTTAAACCTGGCAAAAGATGAAGAGAATATTGTAAATTGTCGGAGTCCAGCTCCAACGAGTCCAGGTAAACCTGAGGGATGGACGGCGTCGGCGAAGGGAACAAGACCTGACACCCTTTGTAGATGTCAGCACGTCAAGCACAAATTTATTTTTCAGAGCAGGTATTTATATATAGGCAGGTTTCATCATCATGTACAAAATCAAAACATCTCAACATGTTCTAACCTCAAAATATTTTTGTCAGTTTTCTGAAAATGTCCCCAGTTTCTAGATGTACTAACAAGATAATTCCCCAAGTTCTCATTAGTTGCAGGTTATTTTCTAATAGTTAAGCCAAGCTATTATGAAAGTCTTTAATACAGAAGTGCAATCTTCGTGTTCTTTCTGCATGGGCTAGTTTTTTTTTTTTAAACATCTTTATTGGGGTATAATTGCTTTACAATGGTGTGTTAGTTTCTGCTTTATAACAAAGTGAATCAGTTATACATATACATATGTTCCCATATCTCTTCCCTCTTGCGTCTCCCTCCCTCCCACCCCTCCAGGCGGTCACAAAGCACCGAGCTGATCTCCCTGTGCTATGCGGCTGCTTCCCACTAGCCATCTACCTTACGTTTGGTAGTGTATATATGTCCGCGCCTCTCTCTCGCTTTGTCACAGCTCACCCTTCCCTCTCCCCATATCCTCAAGTCCGTTCTCCAGCAGGTCTGTGTCTTTATTCCTCTCTTACCCCTAGGTTCTTCATGACACTTTTTTTCTTAAATGCATGGGCAAGTTTTTTGAATAGTGCCTTAAAAATATTTACAATATATCCTACAGTTCCTGTGTACCTGACTCCACTAGTAGCACTTACAATACCTCCTATGCTCCTGTTTTCACCTGGCAATTGTTGCCAGAGTATTAACCTTTCTTTATAGTGGACCCATATGAAAGCAAAATCATCAACAGCCCCTTCGTAGGGCCACTGTTGTTCAATTGGGGGTGTTTTCCATAGGAACATCCCTATATTTCCATTTGTGTATTGCGTTCGCAGTTTCCTGGGGCTGAAATAGGTACTTTCCATTTTGTAATAACAATAGTGGGGGGGGGGTAGTAATTTTTCTCATTTTCCTAACCCTGGGCGCAAATCCCCCTTGTGCTGTTTCCATAGATAAGCTTAACACAACCAAACAAATCAATAGAGATGTAGTCCACCGTCCTGGCACAGTGCTGCTTTGCAGTCCTGCCTTTGATTGCATCATGACTTTGTCACGGCGCAGGGACTCCAGGATGGAATATTGTAAATATAAAAGTTTAACTGTTGGTTTTGCCTGCTGTTATGTTGGGAGGTAGGGGTGGGGCTCTGAAGAGACAAACCCTGGAGAAGTGACTCTGCCAGTGAGGGAGGAGGAGGAGGTCCGAGCCCACAGCCCTTTCCAGTGAACAGCTCTGAGGTCAGAGAGAAAGGGGGAGTAGGTGCTGGGGTGAGGTGGTCATTGGTAATGGGGTTGTTCAGGGAGTTAAGATCAGGACCAGTGTTTGTGCAGAGGTCAGAGCCTGGTGTAGAGGACCAGGCAGGGGCTGATGGGGACAGACACCAAACAGGCCAGAGGGCCTATGGGCTGGTGCAAGTGGCTGGCTACAGGAGAGACATGCAAGGTGAAGGGTTTGGTCTCTGCTAAGCCCTGGCCCAGGCTGGAGGGTCAAACACAGGCCCAGGACTCTCCCTCTTGGCACATTGTGAGGGAGAGCCCCACATCGTTGTGACCCGCTTACCCCCAGGAGCCTCTGGGACAGGAAGGCGGCCGGTAGTACTGTGGGCACAGTAGGTTGGGGCCCTAGGGACCCCCATGGCCACGGCCACTCAGTCACTGTGTCCTCCCCCACCTAGCTCTGGCGCAGACTCCATGGCTTCTTACACCAAGCGTTTCCTGTTATTTGTGAGAAAGGTAAGTGGAGGATGGGGAGGTTGGGGAATAGGAAAGGCAGAAACCAGGTGTTCTAGCCCTGACCTTAAGTGGACCCCTTCCCCTCCCGCTCTCCCTGCTCAGACACCATAACTATGCAGCTTTTCTTCCTGCAACCTGCCTCTCCATTCCTGGAGGAGCCAGGCTCCCCACCAGCCTCTCACCTGTCCCCGATCCACAGAAGCTTCTAAGTTATGCTCACCTGGGAAGCAGACCCAGCCCCCGAAGCAGAGCGCCCCTGCAGTCTGCCTTCGGTGCACCATGGACCCTGTGAAAATGATTGTGTCCCCCCCACCCACTCGCCGCCATCGCCATCGCGACTCTTCAGCACGCCACGCCCACCGCCCCATAGCCTGGGCCCCTGACAACTGACAGCGATGACGAGAAGCCCCCACGTCAGCACACAACAATCTGCCCCCACAACTGGAATTGCCCCAAGGACTGGGAAGGCTTTCAGTCCACCCAGGGGTTCTGGACTCCCTGGGCCCAGGATGCTGTGGAGCCACCTACCCAGACCATCTGCTTCCAGCAAACTGTAGAGGGAAGGCCGCTCAAAAGAGAGGCAGTCAGAGCTGGGCCTACAGGCCTACGCGTACCCTGTGAACCCCCGCCCCACAGCCCTCAGGCCCTGAGCCACAAGAACGGTTGGGGGGTGCCCCAAGCAGAACAGGAGCAGTGCTCGCCAGCCCAGCCACCCATCCTGGGCCCAGCCCACGTCGCAGACATCCCTCGGCGCCACTCCTCAGGGCGCGTAGCCTATAATGCCAGAGACGTGAGGCGGCAGCTGCGGGAGCTGACCAGGGAGGTGGAGGCCCTGTCCCACTGTTACCCCCCGGTCTCTGGATCCAGCACGGCTGAGGGGACGGGAAAGGCCTAGGTATACCGTTCCCTGACAGAGAGGTGACTGGGAGAAGAATAAAAAGAAGAGAGGAGGTGGTTTGTGGTGGTTTGGGGGGTGCCAGGGCCCACACAGCCACAGGGAATTCCCGGGATGTCCAGTGATTAGGACTACACGCTTTCATTGCTGACGGCCCCAGTTCAATCCCTGGTCGGGGAACTAAGATCCTGCAAACCACACTGCATGGCCAAAAAGAAAAAAAAAGAGAGAAAGAAAGAGAAACAGCTAGCGGGCATTTTCCGTCAAGACTCCAAACACACAGCAGGTGCTCAATATAGACCCACTTAATGGAATCAGCTTAAAATGATCGATAACCTTAGTCAAATGAAAATGAACAGAGAAGCAGGGTGATTCATAAAAGGCCCATCTGCTCACATTCCAGGAACCCATCTGGTATGGAAGGTGAGGTCTATATTCCTCTATATCTGTTGAGATGTTCATTGTGCAAACAAAATGACTTGAGGTTCAACAGGTACCACTTTCACAGACCCCAGCAATGAACCCCAGCAATGATCCCAGGACTGCCTCCACAAGAACCCGGGCCTTGCTCAAGATCCAGGCCTCCACAAGCTTCCAGGCCTTACCCAAGACCCTTACCTCTGCAAGAATCCAAGCCTTTCCCACGACTCTGACTTTCAGAAGAATCCAGTCATTACCCAAGATTCTAGCACCCAGAAGAGCTTAGGTTCTACTCGAGATAGACGTTTCTTTAAACGCCCATATCTCACCCAGCCCTCTGGTCTCCACAAGAACACACCATTTCTCCAAACTTCTGACATTCAGAGGAGCTCAGGCTTTATGCAAGGTTCTGGAGTCTATAGGAATCTAGAAAGAAAGCAAGAGACTGTATTCTATAAAAGTCAAGAGCTCTCCCAAAAAACTGGCTTCCATAATAGCCCACACCCTTCTCAAGATTCTGGATATGACAAGAGTACAGGTAATGCCCAAGATGCAGGAGTCTCTAGGAGTCCAGACTTTACCCAAGATTCTGGGCCAGAGAAGCGTCCATACCTTGCCTAAGACTCTGGAGTCATCAAGAGCTCAGGCCTGTGCCAGGAATCTGAAGAGCCCAGGCCTTGTGCAAACCCCTCGCCTCCATAAGGGCTCAAGCCTTACCCGAGACTCAGGAGACTACAAGAATCCAGGTCTTACCCAAGATTCTGGAGTCTGCAGGAGCCAAGGCCTTACTCAAGATTCTGACCTCCGTAAGTATCCAGGCTTTACCCAAGCCACTGAAGTCAAAAGGAGATGTGGCCTTACCCAAGATGCTGGAAATTACAGGAGCTCAGAACATACCCATGACCCTAACTTCCACAAGTACTCGGGAATTAATCGCGATGCTGGCCCCCATAAGGGTCCAGCTCTTACTCAAGACTCTGGCTTATCCAAGAGATCAGGCCTCCATAACAACTCATGCCTTATCCCAAACCCTGGCCTCCACAAGAACCATCTGGAACTGACTCTGTCCAAGTTTTGGGCCCACATCAGACCCGAAAGTCATTTATATCTGAGGCAGTTCCTCGAAAGGAGGATGCTGGGCAGCACATACCATGGACTTCTGTCCCACCCAGTCAGAACCCCTGCTCTCCCAGGGCTCAGGTGGCCTACAATGACCTGCAAACCTTCTCAGAGGTACCTGTACTAATTGAGCTGCAATCATCCTCCCGGCGAGCAGGCAGCCAAGACTGGGTGTACTTCAGTTCCTCCAGCCTGCCAGAACTATCGCCAGATGTCTACGCCTCCCAAAACCAGCTGGAAGCCCTACTGTCCTGGGTCAGGCACCCGGCTAGGACATGTGGTCTTTGACGCCCGCCAGAGACAGTTCAGAGCAGGCAGGGACAAGTGCGAAGCTCTGTCTCCCAGGCGCCTTCACCGAGAGACATCCAACAACTCACCAGAGACCATCAAGGAGTGGGGATATCAGTGTGCTCAGAGCAACTTAGAAAAAGAGGGACAGATATGCATGAGGAGTAAAGAGACAAGAGAAGTGTTCTGTGGGTGGTTGAGGACATCCACCCCAGCCCAATTCCACAGGACCTGATGAGGACCTAAAGTATCCCCGCTTTCCCTCCATCGCTGTCTAGCTGAATCCGTTATCCCCAAGGCCCTAGAGCTGCACTGTCAATTACAGTAGCCACTAGCCAAATGCCTGTTGGAATGTAAATTAGTTAAAATTAAGGAAAATTAATTCTGTTAAAAATTAAGTTAAAACGTTAAAAATTCTCTTCCTCAGGGAACGGACTTTCCCTGGCATCCAATTCTGTTCCCTGGTGGACCAGTTGTTGGGACTTGGCGCTTTGCCTGCTGTGGCTGGGGTTCAATCCCTGGTCGGGGAACTCAGACCCCGCAAGCTTCATGGCTTGGCCAAAAAAAAAAAAAAAAAAAAAAAATTCTGTTCCTCAGTGGCACGACCTTCTAAGGGCTCAGTAGGCACATGGAGCTAGTGGCTACTGCACTGGACGGCACAGATTTAGAACATTTGCATCACCATGGAAAATGCTATTGGAGAGCAGTGCTTTAGAGTTTAGAGCAATTTTCCTTTCCCTGTCACCCACCCCCAGCATCTTAAAGCTCCCCCAGAGCCCAGAGAACTTAGCTATTTTTAGCGTGGCTCAGAAGCCACCCTCTAGGGAGGAGGTAAGATGTGGGGCTGGACACCCAGTGCCTGATTTCCCCAGACTGTGAGAAAGAGCCCAGGCTTCAGCTTTCCTCATCTGGTCTCTTGGGTCACGACCAGATGTACGGAAACTTGCCTCCCCCGTTCTGGGCTGTGTTTGGGGCTCTTGGTTACTGAGGGAGAAGACCTCTCTTTGTCAGTGACTAGGAAACCTTGTGTTCTAGGCTCCCCAAATTGAGCGCTGGATATTGAGGGTCCCCTCCTTCATAGGCCTCTAGATATTTCGAGGTGTCTCCACTTAATTTTCTTGCCCATGGACTTAGGCCTAGTTCACTGTGGAGACAGACCCCTGGGAAAAAGGCATGTAAGAATTTCTGGTCCAGTGTGCATTGGTCTAATCTGTGCGCGTGTCTCTGGTGTCCTATCTCTCTGTCCTATTATTCTGACTCCTAGGTTCATCCTGGACTTAAGCTGTGTCCATGATAGCACTGGTCGCTGAAAGCCATTTCCTTCCACTGATAATTTTTCATTGCCCTGCCCTAGCCCAGCTGGAGTTTCCTCTGGACTTGATTTTCAGTCCTGATAACTCTTCTGTATACACACATAAACTGCGAGATTCCAAAGTGTTTTTCCTGACACCACTTGTGTGTCTGAGGTGGGCAACACTAATATGTCCCTTCCCTGAGTCAGATGTCCATCCCTGGGTCACTACATGCACACTATCGGTGTGTTCTTGTCTAACGTTACCACCACCGATTCCAAGGAGATACGTCCCAGCTGGAGAGCCCATTTCCAACAGCTCTCTGGCTGCGCTCTGAACTTGGACAAGTCATGTGCAACCTTTCTAGGCTTGCAGGCCCATCTCTATAATGAAGTTATAATTGCATGCAAGAACCCTTCTAGATTTAAATGACCAGGGCTCCTCTACTCCCAAGTGAGATGTAGAGTCCCCTATTTCTCTGCATTCCCTAGTGTATGTCCCTCATTATTGTTTGCTATTCAGATCCATCCTATTAGGCCTGTGTTCTAACCCCAAGGAGTGTTTGTGCGCTTCACCTGGCCTTGTAAAGACACAGAATAGTTTATCATAAAGACACAGAATAGTTTATCATAAAGACACAGAATAGCTTACCTCCATAGAAACTACAACTTCCATCAGGCACTACTTCAACGGAACAGGAAAGGATGTGGGGGCGTGGCCCCAACGCCCTGGTAGCTTTGAAGACAAACTACAACTCCCAGGATTGCCGCGAGATCTCTGCAGAGCGAAAGGAGTGACTGAACTCTGACTGGAGGCCGGGCTGGTCCGGCACCACCCCGACAGTCTCCAGAAAGGGGCGTGGTTATAATTTAAGGGCGTGGCCTTACAGGCAGCAGGAAGAAGTTACCTGTTGAATCTTCCTATCCATTCTCTTCCCAGCCTTTGTAGCTAACCCTAAGAGGGAAGCTGCAAACCACTAGCCTCTTCTGAAAAAGAGATAAGGGGACGTAGACAAGGGGCAGCGAAGGAGGCTATTGCATACCTTAGGAGGGGCCAAATAGCTACTTTCTACCTGCTGAATCAGGTGAACCGTTCCATGGGGGCGGGGACCAGCATATGAGAAAAGGGCAAGGACGGAGGAGGTATTTATTTGTTCTCTTTCAAGACTAAATTTAGGGCCCTTCGTCTGCAGACCCATTGGCGGACCGTGTCTAGCCCCCAACGACAGAGCCATATGGCTTCCACGGTCTGGGGGAGTGCTCCCTGGTGGGGCCCACCACCCCCAGCCCCAGCCCGGCCGCTCACGGACATCGACTTCTGCTCTGGGGCGCAGCTGCAAGAATTAACCCTGCTGATCCAGGAGCTGGGTGTGCAGGCGAGCTGGAGTGAAGGTCCCAAGCCAGGACCAGATCTCCTCCAGGCCAAGGACTTTGTTTTCTCTTTGCTTTGTAAGTAACCCTCCCAGCCTTCGGGAACTTACAGCTCTCAGCTCCGCCTCACCCCGCCCCGGCTCTGGATCACGACATTACGATCCCTTCTCTTTCCTTAGGTCTCGTTCACCGCCGGGACCCTCGCTTTCCTCCTCAGGCAGAGCTCCTGCTGCTTCGTTGCGGGATTCGCGAGGGCTCCCTGGATCTGGGGCCTGTGCCTCTAGGTCCTTACGCTCGGGGACCTCACTACGACGCCGGCTTCACACTCCTGGTGCCCGTGCTTTCGCTAGATGACACTGGGCAGGAGCTGCAACCGGACGTGGGATCGTGTTACACATGGCTCTTCCTCCCAGAGCAGGTACGCGGCACCTCGGTCCGGGAGGCATGGCAGGATTGCCTAGGACCCCCACTCCCAGGAGGACGTGATTCGATCCACCCAGCCCAAAGCAAAGAAACTCCCAAGGATCCGCAAATCTCCGTGGACCAGCTACACGTCACTGTGCCTGAGGCACACGATTCTTTGGAAAACTCACCTAGTAATGTTTCAGTGCCAGAATTGCCTCACCAAACGTAACCGATGTTGGCTTTCCCTCACCACCGAAAAAAACGGATGGTGACGTCACCAAAGCAACCGACGTTAGCCCAGTGCCACAGCCGTTGGAGGCTCCGGAGGCATGGCCCACATTGTGCCCCGCCCAGGTGGTGCCTGGTTCTCTGTTTCGCTGGCTGCGGTCGTTGAGTCCCCGTTTCCGGTTCCGGGTGCCCCGCGCTTGGTCCACGCAGCCCGCCACGCGGGGGTCACCACCATCCTCCTGGCTACGCCCGGGCTCCCGCGCCGCCTCCTGCTTTTCGACTTGATCCCCGTGGTGTCCGTGGCCGGCTGGCCCCAGGGGCCTCGGAGCCACTCGTGGGCCGGCCCGCTGGCCTCGGAGTCGTCTTCCTTCTACCTGGTGCCCGGCGGCGGCGGCGGCACAGAGCGGCCGGACGCCTCCGGCTGGCAGCTCTGCTTCGCCGGCCAAGAGCTGGCGCTCAAGACGCGCATATCCGTTCCCCTGCTGCAAGCGCACGCGGCGGCTCAGGCGCTGCTGCGCCCTCTGGTGGCCAGGACTAGGGTCGCGGCGCCCTACCTCCTGCGGACGTTGCTCTACTGGGCGTGTGAGCGGCTGCCCGCGCCCTCTCTGGCGCGACCCGAGAATGCGGGCGCCTGCTGCCTCGGGCTGCTGGATGAGCTGGGCCGGGTGCTCGAGGCCGGGACGCTGCCCCACTATTTTCTGAGTGGCCAAAAGCTCCGTGCGGGGGACGGCGCCGCTTCGCTGCTTGGGGCGTTGGCCATGCTTCGCAGGGACCCTGCCAGCGCCCTGCGCGCCGCTGTGGAAGAGGCCAAGGCTGCACGCAAGGGGGGCGGCTTAGCCGGCGTGGGAGGCGGGGCCCATTAAAGACGCTGTTCCTACTAACCTGGAATGTGCTTCTGCTGGCCAGCGGGATGTGGAGGGGGCTGCTCTCCCCTCACCTGGGAGACAGGCTGAGCCCTTTGGGCCTGAAGAGTCCGTTCTAGAAGGCCTCCTCGCCGGTTCCTCCGCTTCCTCCCACCCTCCTCCCGCCCCATCCCTGGCACAGGTCGTTCCATTCTGGCCTCTCCACTTTCCAAATCTGTGGCCAGCACCCCTCCCACTCCGGTGCAGCCCCTGGCATCCACCTCCCGCCAGTTGTTATGGTCTTTTCGCTTAGGGGTCAATAGGGATGGGGGTAATATATTTGCTGAAAAAACGTGTAAAGGAGAAAGGTATGGACACCAGGGACTGACCAATTTGTCTCACACAAAAGCAGAGACATTAAGGAGGCCGGATTTCACCCCAGGCTAGACCTCACCACCACCGCTATCTCTTCAGTTATTCCCCCCACCTTCCTCATCCAGTTCTGTCCTCCATCCCGGGCAATAGGGTCCCTTTCTCCATTCTCGGGGCATCCGCCATTCCACCTATCTAAGCCCAACCTCTCCCCCCATCCAGAGTTCCATTCAGTGAAGTCGCCTCCTTGTCCCTCCTCCTCTGAACCCGGAGACATGCGAGACATGCGGCCTTGCCTCGGCTCCGCCTGTCTCTAAGACCGTCGCCACTCCCTGCCTCCAAGGAACCCCGGGGATCCGCCCGCCCAGCTTCACCTCCCCCTCTTTCCCGGCGTCTCCGCCTCCTGCCCCGCCCCCGGGCCGGCTCTCGGGGGAGGGGAAGCCGCTGTCGCGCCGCCGCCTCAGCTTCCCACAGCCGCTACCGCTGCCGCCGCTGCCGCCGCTCCGCTTGGTCCAGCCGCCAGGCCCAGTGCTCACTTCGCCAGACCAGGGCTCTCTGCGGAGACACTCTCACTCTTTCCTGGGGTCCGGGACGTCTAGCTGGGCGTGGGGGGAAGCTCCGCTTGTGGGGTACAGGGAGGGAGGAGCCTGGAACCGGAGCCAGCGCCAGCCGTCCCCGGATCGACAAGAGAGGACAGGTTGAGGGGCGTCGGGGAAGGAAGAGGGGCGCTATAGGCAGTCCCGGGGAGGACAAGGAAGCCCTGTCGCAGAAAGCTCTGATGCGCTCTGACTTATAGCGCGTCTGTTCACATTTGGGGACCCGTGACAACGTGGGTGCACTCCTCTCTCGGGGGGCTGGTTGGATTGGAGGGCGTGGGATCTAAACAGCACCAGCTGTCCCCGAGGAAATTAGGGGCTGCCAGAAAAAGAGAAAAAGCCAAAAACCTATGCTCCTTATTCCGAGGTGACACAGGGCCCTCCAGACAACCATCTGGTGTAACCACTAGGAAGGGCGGATTTGGAGGTGATTTCAAAAGGAGTGGATGGTAACAAGGTGAGGAAAGGGGCTCAGCAGCTGGAATGCTGTGCCACTAGAAATGGGGGTGACTTGGTAAAAAGCGGTATCGTCCAGAGACAGGGTCTGGGAACCTCTTCTTGCTGATTGGCGACAGTCTGGATATTTCAAGGCATACTTTTTTGGGGATTTCAGTGAAAAAAAGTGGGGGATTCTTCAATTAGAGGGTGGCAAAAGAAAAGACCCCAAGGTTGGGTTCTTCCTAGACACTGGCAGCACCCCAGCAGGGGTGGGGTGAGCTAATATCCCCAAAGCTAAGGACCCACACCCTTAAAATTACAAGAGTGGCTTTGGCAGGAGTGCAGGGCCCGGAAATAGGGTGGAAAGGTGCCTGGGGATATTGGAACCACATCCTGGAAAATTTGAGGGTCTTGGCTTTGGGATAGTGTTAGTGGGGGACAGGGACACTGGAGATCAGAGAAGGGGGAGTTTTCTGCGGGGGGCAAAGGTCGAGGGTGGGGTCAACTGAGAGGTACATAGGCTGCTGGGTCTGGCGAAGCTAGCACGAGGCCCAAGGGTGGGAGCTGGTGCCTGGGGTGGGGGTCGTCTAGGGCTTATCCTCAGGTCCCGTGGGTGAGGCGGCGAGTCGGACCGGAGAGTCAACAGCATGTCCTGGTGAGCTAGCGGGCTTCTCTGGGGGGGCCCAGCGCGCTCCGGGAGCCTGCCGGTTTTGGGGTGTCTCCTCCCGGGGTGCCATGGCGGCACTGGCCAGCAGCCTGATCCGGCAGAAGCGGGAGGTCCACGGGCCCGGGGGCAGCCGGCCCGTGTCGGTGCAGCGGCGCGTGTGTCCCCGCGGCACCAAGTCCCTTTGCCAGAAGCAGCTCCTCATCCTGCTGTCCAAGGTGCGACTGTGCGGGGGGGCGGCCCGCGCGACCGGACCGCTGCCCGGGTGAGTGGCTGGGGCGGGGTCTCCGGGCCGGCGGTCTCTCTGCCTGGGAAGGTGAGGCCAGGGACTCGGAAGAGCGGGGCCCGACTGACAGGGACTTCCCGAAAGTGAAAGGGGGTGGGCCTGGACCACAAACCCTCGGCCAGACGATGCCTCAGTTTCCCTTGTCTCGCGCCCATAACCCCGAGTCTCCTCGCTTTCGAGGGCAGGGGGAAGGCTTGAGGGGCTAAGCCTGGTGCCCCGAAGCCTGGAAGCTCCCGCTCGCCCCCCCCCCCAACACAGGAGTCCCCACCCCCACCATCCTCTGACTACGTGCCCTCTCTTCTCAATGAGAGATTCTTTCAATGCCGAGCGGAGGGGCCTGGGGGTTCCGGAAGCCTGGGTCACCCCGAGGTTTTCTGCGGCTCCGGAAGCCCCGCCCCCGCCCCGGTTCCCCCGCTCCTCCGAGCCTTGGCTCCGTTCCTCCTCGCCGAGCTTGCCTGGCTCGGTACCAATCTCCCCAGGTCTCCCCCGGGTGTCCTTGCAGCTACCTCGCGAGTCCGGCCCTCTGTGCGCCCTTCTCCCGTGACGTGCACTTCAAGAAGGAAGCTGGGCACTCCCCCACGACCGCCTACACGGCTCAGAAATCGGGCCCCACGGGCTCAGGAGACCCTCTGCCGCGAGGAACTCAGACACACTACACGGCTGGATACCCGCACGGAGACTGGCGGTCGTACCACCTACGAGGGGGTACCGGGAACTCGGCCGCAAGCGCCAGGCAAAGAGAGTTGTGAAGGTTAGCCTGTGGTCCCCGTCCCGGTGCGACAGGCGGGAAGTCCCTCTGGCCTCGCTCCCGTCCGCTCGCAGCTCCCTTAGGGGGAGACCCCCCACCACCCCGCTGCCGTCCTCCTCCCCCCGCCGCCGGCCCTCCGCAGTGGTAGGTCAGCAGCCCACTCTTTGAGTGGGACCCAGCCCCCACGTGAGTCAGCCAGCCTCACCAGCTCCCTGGCCCCCTCCCCCATTTCCTTGGTTTGGTACCGAATATCCTCCATCCCAGGCGGGTTACCTGGCTGAAGGGGAGAGCCTGAGCCTAAGGGAGGGCTGGGCCCCCGCGAGCCAGCAGACTGACAGACAGACAGACAGACAGACAGATGGGTCAGTGTCAGACAGGCTGGCGCTGGGCCAAGGCGAGGCCCGCGCGAAGCGAGCGGCAGCTGCAGCAGCAGGTGCTGAGTCAGCGTCAGGCCCAGTCCCACCCCCACCCCTGAGGGGGCGCCCCTACCCTGGGGTCACCTTAATGCCCCCATATTCGCAAACACACTGCCCCTTCAGCAGCTCTGCCTGTCTCCCTTTGTCCTCTGCGTTTCCATATATCTCTCCCCTTCCTCTTCCTTCTTCTCCCCTCCCCCCATTCTGGTTGAGCTGTAGAGTAGGAATTAAACCTTTAAATAAATTTCAATCAATTAAACTGAAAGCTGGTTAGAGGAGGCAGAAGGGACCCACACCCCAGCTTCCTCTGGAGTCAAAGAGAGGTGGGAGAGAGCTTGCTTAGAGGGTCAGGAAGCTGGGGCCCTGGGACCCTCTTCCTTCCTTCCATCCTCCTTTCTTTTCTCTCCTCTGATCCCGCCAAGTGTAGCAATGTTTCTGGGAACAGAGATGTCATGTTCCAAGATGAATGTCTCTCTCTCCAGAGCCTCAGCTCAAAGGCATCGTCACCAAACTGTTCTGCCGCCAGCGTTTCTACCTCCAGGCGAATCCTGATGGGAGCATCCAGGGCACCCCAGAGGACACCAGCTCTTTCAGTGAGAGGGGAAGCCAGCTGCTGGGTGGGAAGGGGGAGCACAGGCACAGGAGATGACAGTCCTATTGTGGCTTCAGGTTCTGTTGTTTTCAGTCTGGCTCTTTGACCCCGCAAAGGAAGAAGTAGAACTAGGACCATAATTGTGGGGGGGCTCAGATGGGAATTGGAGGCTTGGGGTACTGATACCCCTTCTCTCCACCCCCAGCCCACTTCAACCTGATCCTTGTGGGGCTCTGTGTAGTCACCATCCAGAGTGCCAAGCTGGGTCACTACGTGGCCATGAACGCTGAGGGGCTGCTCTACAGCTCGGTGAGACAAGGGGGCAGAGTGGCCTGGAGTCAGGGGACTCCCCTAGCTACAGCCTTCCCAGCTACAGATATTTTGCAACTCAGGGATTCCTCTCCCTCCAGCTCTTGCCGACACCCTGTCCTCACTGCCCGCTCCCAAGCACCTCCTGTAGCCTCCCTCCAATCCCTTCTCCTCCAATAGCCTCCTAAATACCCCCAGGCTCTTTGAATGTCCAACTCTTTCAACCTTTTAGGACCCCTGTGTCTTCTCCAACCTCCTCTAGACCTCATTATTACTCACTTCCCCAGAGTCATTCAGGATGCTGGGGAAGGATTCAGGAACTCCTCCAAGCAGAAATTCCCTCCAGGTGCCCTGGATGGTGAGAGGTTGGGAGTAGAGCAGAGAGAAGTTATCTTCTTATCCCAGGCCCCCAGAAGTCTAGTCCCCGGCCCTCGGGGGGCCACCAGACTCTTCCTCATCCTCCCTTTCTCCCAGTTCCTGTGTGGACTCAGAAGTTGGCTCTGCCAGTCTCAAACATATGGATTATATCCTGCCTTGTTCTTCCCAGGGCTCCCTTCTGTTCAGTGATGTGTCTTTTTGTCTTTCTGTCTGTGTGTGCCTTTCTGGGTCTTTGTCTCCTCAGCCACATTTCACAGCTGAGTGACGCTTTAAGGAGTGCGTCTTTGAGAATTACTATGTCCTGTACGCCTCTGCTCTCTATCACCAGCGTCGTTCTGGCCGGGCCTGGTACCTGGGCCTGGACAAGGAGGGCCGAGTCATGAAGGGAAATCGAGTCAAGAAGACCAAGGCAGCCGCCCACTTTGTGCCCAAGCTCCTGGAGGGTGAGTATGGACCCCCAGGGAAGAGGTGGACCACATGGGACGGTATTGACCTTGACATGGACATTTAGTGACACACAGCTAAGGGGCTGTAAGTGTTTTAAGAGGACACATGCTATGACAGATCAAGCCAGGAAGGCTTTGGCCTTTGGAGGTTTGGGAAGCTCTCCTTCTGTGGGTTCCCAGAGGAGCAGTGTAGGGGAAGGGAGCCCTTCCGAATGATCACATGTGACAGTTTTTCCAAATGGTTAACTATTACATTACATAGCTTGCTGGTTTTCCAGCCCCCTATAGTAGTTATTTCCCTGCCTGCCACTCAGCCCCAAAGCCAAAACCACACATTTTATTCTTTGGGTAGCACAGCACCCCACTGCTAGGTACTAGTTTCCATATTGGTCAGCTTTCACTACCATAACAACCCCCCCACCTCATCCCCCAAATCGGTGGCTTCTAACAAGAAACATTCCTTTTTGCTCTCAAGTCTGCAGGTCAGTTGCATCTCTGTTCCAACCTGTGGGTCAGGTCCTTGCCCCATGTCTTCCCACTCCTGGGCTCAGGCTAAAGGAACAGCTCTTGTTTAGGATATGTCATTCTCCTGGCAGAGGATCCAGGAAAAAGAAACTTGCAATGCTTTTAAAGCTTCTGCTAAGCTATGACACATGTCCTATCTGCTCACATTCTGTTGGCTCAAGGAGGTTACATGGCCAAGCACAAAGCCAGTGATGTAGGGCAATACATTCTGAATCATTTTAAACAAGAATAGAGTCTCTCACAGATATCAAGGAGCTCTTGATACATTCTTATATAATCCTTTGTTAGGATGTGGATTGCCATATAGTCTACGATTTGTAGCTTATTTTCTTTTTTCTTTCTTTCTTTCTTTATTTGGCTGCGCCGGTCTTAGTTGCAGCATGCAGGATCTAGTTCCCTGACCAGGGATCGAACCCAGGCCCCCTGCACTGGGAGCGTGGAGTCTTAACCACTGAACCACCAGGGAAGTACCTGTAGCTTATTTTCAAGTTGTCTTTTTAAGAAAGAAAACTCTTAATTGTAATACAGAAAATGTATCATTCTTTTCTTTTAGAGTCAACATTTTTGTATCTTGTTTAAGAAATCTTTCCCTTCTCCAAAGTTCAAAAGATATTTCTATTAAGGTTTTCTATTAAAATTTTCAGGGGCGTATTTTTTTTTAAGAAGATGTTGGGGGTAGGAGTTTATTAATTAATTAATTAATTTTGGCTGTGTTGGGTCTTCGTTTCTGTGTGAGGGCTTTCTCTAGTTGTGGCAAGCGGGGCCACTCTTCACCGCAGTGCACGGGCCTCTCACTGTCGCGGCCTCTCTTGTTGCGGAGCACAGGCTCCAGACGCGCAGGCTCAGTGGTTGTGGCTCACGGGCCTAGTTGCTCCGCGGCACGTGGGATCCTCCCAGACCAGGGATCGAACCCGTGTCCCCTGCATTAGCAGGCTGACTCTCAACCACTGTGCCACCAGGGAAGCCCCAGGGGCGTATTTTTAACATTTAACCATCTGCAGTTGATTTTTGCATATGGTGTAGGATCCAATTTAATCTTCTCTTCCATATGGACTGCCATTTTTCCAGGCCTAATTTTTGAATTGATGTGACGTACAAGCCATATCACATACCATAGCATCCTACATACGTGGTTCTGTTTATGGACTTTCTTTTTATTGGTCACCTACTTTATCACTGCATTGACCGTAATGAGCCATGGTATCTGGTTAAGAAAGGCTCCCCTCTCTTTTTTTTGTTGTTTTTTTGTGTTTCAACCAGAAGTGTTCTGGCTATTTTCACCCTTTTACTCTTTTATGTCAAGTTTGGAGCCATTTCAATCAAGTCCCAGGAAAATCTCTGTTGGGTACCAGTCTGTGCTCTTTACACGGCCAGCTCATTGAACCCTCACCACTACCTGATGAAGGTCAGTGTTATTTTCCTCATACTACAGCTGAGATGCACAGAGATGGACTGCTGGCACACAGCTGCAAAGCAGTAGCTCTTCTGCATGTTCCCAGCACCCAGCTCACCCAGGCAGCTCAGTGGATACACTGATAAGCCTGAGACCACAAAGCCTGGGTCATCTGCGGAGTCACTAACAGTGCATGCTGTCACTTTGCTGAGGATCCCTGGTGACAGCAGAAACCATGCATGTTTCTAAGTTGACCATCTAATTCAGTTCATTCTCATTGACTGAAAAACAAAACAAAAAACAAACAGGAAACTGACCCCTGGAGATAGTTCATATTGAAAAAGAAGGCAGGCTGGCAGTGGGTCTCCATAATAGAGGGGAAGATGTGTGTGTGTGTGTGTGTGTGTGTGTGTGTGTGTGTGTATGTGTGTGCGTGCGTGTGTGTTGGTATTCACATCAGAGCAAATGACTAGTATCTGGATTGTTTCATCAATTCCATATTTCAGTTCTTGAAAGAGCAGGAGGTAATCATATTACCAAGAAGATTAAATGACTTTCCAAGTCACTCAAGTTCTCTATCCTCTTAGTTCATGGGAGTAATATTTAAGGCCCTTCATTTGCAAGGTTATTTTGAGCAAAAGCTATGTAGAGCAAGTGGCCCTCCATACTGGGTCAGCAGCTTCAACATCACTTGGCAGCTTGTTAGAATGCAAATTCCTGGGCCCCACTCCAGTCCTACTGAGTCTTATCACAGGGTGTGAGGCCCAGTAACCTCTGTATCAACAAGAAACCCCCTCCAGGTGATTCTGGCGCTCCTGAAGGTTGAGGACCTCTGGTGTAGGGCATCCACCACAGCACCCAAAGCGGTCAATTTTCAGTGAATGCTAACAAGTTTGGTCAAAGGTCACAGAGCTAGTTCATGGAAAGCCTAGACCTTACTTGGTCTCTGGCCCTACCGAATAACTTTTTTCACCAACTGGAGTCTTATCTCCAAAGATCAAGAGCTGCAAGTTCAGATATTTGTATTAAATGGATCACCTGAAAATATTCAAGTTTAGGGATTGGAAGAATAACAGAGGTGAGCCTTAGGCCTGTGAAGCACCATGGACAATTCTTAGCTTGTCATTTAAGACTCTTGTAGGTTGAGGCTGGGAGGCTGACCAAGTCCAATGTACACATGGCATTCTTAGAGATGCACATGTCTGTGTATACAGCCCCTCGAACATAGGAGTTGCTAAGGGTCCATTATCCGCGAGTGGGTTAAATCTTTACTGCAGTTGTCAGGCTGGCTTACATTGGGTTTTTTATATTACAGATAGCTTTGGGAACAGAAATCTTTATTATAACAACATTAAAGTAAACAAACAAAAAACCAAATCAATAATAGTCATATCTCTCTCAAAGAACTGTTCGTTTCTCACTTTCCATTGTTTAGCTCTTTGTAGACAAATTTTCATCTCATCCCATCCACAGTGAACTCCCAGTTTTGTGCTCTTCTTTTTCACTGACTTTATCATAAATATTTTCTGTGATGTTCCCTAGTCTTCATAATTGTCATTGTGATGTGGCTGGAAAAGATTGCCTCAAACTGAGATAACGGGATTTAATTGTAGTTATTTATCTGGCTACCGCTATTTCCTAAGTAACAGTGTTGTGGCTACTTTTCTATAAGTCAAATTTTCTTCTTGTTGATGTTTTTCTTTAGATTAACTTCCTAGAAGTGGAATTACAGCAAAAGAGAGTATAAACACATCTGACTACTGGAGCGATAAGAAAGATGTTTCCAAAAAAAAGCGACCTTTTCTTTGTTAGTGGCAATGGATAAAGACACTTGTTTTATAAAAAGTAGTCCTCAGCATTGGGTGTCATTATTCAACTCCTCTCCAACTTTTTTTTTTTTTGCCAGTTTAGTGAGCATGTAAGTTTACCCTGTTATCGTTGCAATTTTCCTTTTTGTAAATCCTATATCCCTTCTTCCTTCCAAAGACATCTGGTCAAACGGGCTTCAGAGAGAACTCATTTCAGTTAGGGTGTACGTGTATGTGTGTGCATGCTGTGTAGCTATGGTTCTTTGTATCTGGATACATATAAGAGTCCGAGTATCTGACCGTCTCTGTGTGTGCATCCGCTTCCATGTTTATGCCTCAAAGAACAGACGTGTTGTGGACTGTATATGTCTGGGGTTCTGCTGCGGACCTTGTTTCTGAGCATGTATTCCTTGGAGTATGCTCATGTGTATGTGTGAATAAACTGTAGCGTGGAATCGTGGAGAAGATGCAAGTAATGAAATCAAACACAGACCACTTGTGGCTTAACACAGTTCTCTCATCTGTACCTTCCTGCATAGCTCTGCTAACATAGGGAACCAATTAATGAATTCCAAACAACAGTGAAATGTTTAGAAGAGTTGGGACGATTTGGAAAAAAGTGGACAGATCCTACAAACCTCTAGTTTTCATGCAGAAAATAAATAAAGCTTCAGTGGGCTGGGACTTTGAAAACCATTTATCAAATGAGTGATACTGGGCAGTGATACATACCACCACCAACAACCCCCGCCCATGCCTCCGTGCTCTGTTCTCTGAGTCTAAAATGAAGATCGGAGCAAAGGATGCTTGTGAAAGTTAAATAAGATGATGCTCATAGAAGGTGCTCAGAAGACATGGTCCCCTGTAGGAAAAGGAGTAGAGGGGACCCAAGTCCCAGGCCTAGGGCCCCAGTCTCTTCTCAGACTCTGAAATAGACAATGACGATTCCTAATTGTAAGTGTTGCCAAAGGTCTTCCCAAAATACCTTAACCAGAGCTAAAAATCTTACACGTCATTGCTAAATACATGTAGTTTGGAGGTAGACCACACTCTTCAAACCATGGGGTTTATGATGAAAAGATAGTCAAAGGTCCTCATGGGGTAGAGGGAGCTGGAAATCACTGACACAAATCTGTAGATTTCAAACTTCTAAAAAAAACAATAGAACCACCCACCCCCAACCCTGTCAACACACACACACACTTTTATCCAAACAACTTTTACGGGGAACCCCAAGCTATGAAACAGATGGGGGCGGGGGCAGGGGCAGAGGCAGAGGATAGGTGGGCCTGCCTACTCCTCTCTGGAATCTGACGAGGGGCTCCTGTGGCACGTCCACACAGCCTGGAGACCCCCAGGTGAAAACCATGCCTCTAGATAACCCCAGAGTCCCGGCCAGCACTGCGACTCTCTAAGGCTAAACCGCAGTTTCCAAGCAGTAACAGACCGGCTAATGTTTTCTGAGAGCTTCCTATACTCCAGGTTCTGTGCTTAGCTCCTGACACATGCTATCTTATTTTGGCCTCACATGTTCTCCAGGAGGAAGACCCTAGTAGTAAGTACTCTTAGGATCCCCATTCTCAGCTGAGAAAGATAAGGCCCGATGCAAGGATACTGGGCATTATAAGAAAAGTGTCCAAGTTCATTCAGCTTGAACATCATGGAGCCAAGAAGCAAACCTAGATAGTCTGGGTCTCGAATCTGGGTTCTTAACGCAGCCTGTAAAGCCTCCCAGTTTTGAGGGTTAAGTAGCATCTTTGTGAGTTAAAGTTCCCAATTCCCCATCAATTGACATTGTAACGCCATTTTTAGTTTTGGGGTTTTTTTTGTTTGCTTGTTTTGTTTTCTTTTGCTTTGTTTTTAAGAAGAGGTATGGGAGTGACCCTCAATTCACCTCAATCTCTTATCTAAAACCCTCTGTGATCAGGCCAAAAGAGTAGAGCTCAAAAAAAAAAAAAAAAAAAAAAAAAAAAAAAAAAAAGAGTAGAGCTCAGAGTTACTAACTTGAGGATCAAGCCATTGACTTTGACAGCAACCGTGGCTGCTGGGAAGATTGTTCCTGCAAGTATTTTTTGATGACAGGACAAGGTGGGAACGGAAACAGAAAGTAGCATCTGATACCTCTCAGGGCTTTAAAACCCGCCTTATTGGACTCCCCTGGTGGCACAGTGGTTAAGAATCCGCCTGCCAATGTAGGGGACATGGGTTCGAGCCCTGGTCCGGGAAGATCCCACATGCTGCGGAGCAACTAAGCCCGTGCACCACAACTACTGAGCCTATGCTCTAGAGCCCGCGAGCCAAAACTGCTGAGCCCACGTGCTGCAACTACTGAAGCCCATGCGCCTAGAGCCCATGCTCTGCAACGAGAGAAGCCACCGCAATAAGAAGCCCATGCAACACAACGAAGTGTAGACCCCGCTTGTATGCAGCAATGAAGACCCAACGCAGCCCAAAATCAATCAATCAAAAAAAAAAAAAAAACCGCCTTATTTACCAGGCACTACACTCCATTGACGTAGACAGGATTATCCCCATTTCATGGTGGCAAAACTGAAGCTCAGAGAAAATCTGCTGGAGATCCCCTAGGTCAGAAGCGTCAGAGCCTGGATTTGAACCCAGCACTCTCTGACCTTCCATCACTCTACACGAGACCTTGGGAAGAGTGGGTCCTTGCCCTTCTTCAGAGCCTTCCTCAAAGCCTTCCTTCTTTGCCTGCTTCCACCATAGCCCTTGTCACCAGCCATGCCAATACTTGTTGCCACTTCTGCCTCTTTTACTACCCAGAGAGCCTTGGTGGTAGAGTGTGAGTACACACAGGGCCCTCTGTGAAGGTCTGCTAGGGAATGAACAGCCCAGTCCAAGTAACCCAGACCTCCAAGGAGATGAGAACCACTCCTCCACGAAGGAAGGATCTTAGATTACAGGAAAACACCACTGGACTGCCCAACACCACTGGACTCCAAGCACTGAGAACCCCTCCGGCCCCTGGAAATTCACACTTCCTCCCTCCCACACATGGTGGCCTTCTTTGGTCTCTGGGAAATCCCAGGGCAACTTTTGACTTCTAAGTGGGTGCCCAGGAGCCAAATTTTCCCCCAAAGTTGAGTGTGTGATGGGGTATTCAAATTCTCCCAGCAAGAAGGACTCTTGTCTGTCTTTCCCTCTGCTTCAGGACCAAATATCGCACAGGACAGTGTGTTTAAGAACCTGGGATCTGGAGTCCACCAGACATGGGTTTGAGTCATGGCTCTGCCTAGCTCTGCGATTTGGGGTAAATTAACCTCCTTAACCTCCCTGAGCCTCCAAGAGGAAACAGTAACTAACCGTGACCGCACAGTGATGTTTTGAGACTCAAATAAGATAATGCACAGAAAATGCTTAGCACAGGGCCTGGTTCAGAGCAGGTGCTCAAAAGGAGTGGAGCCTTGAAATTGAGCCCTGCCCTCTCTCAGAGGCTCTGAGCAGCTGGTAAAGGAGGAGCCGGTGGTCAGAGTGGAGCAGGGAGAAGCTCACCTGTGGGAAGGGGGGATGGGGACAGGAAGGGGAGCCCAATGCTGAGTCAGTGGGAGCTGCGGAGGGCACAGTGACTCAGACAGATGTTCTCACTCAAAGAACCTGCCCCAATATTAACCACAGGAAGCAGATAGGAGTTCAGGCAGTAGGGCTTTTCCATGGTAGAAACCCACGGGTAGTGTGCTAGGGAGGTGGAAAGGGGACACCAGGGTGGGCAGGGAGGGGAGAAGATTAAACTTCAGGCTGTAAAACAGAGAGGGAGACACAGGGCACAGTCTCTCCCACAGCCCCTCGGAGCGAGGTCCAGGAAGATGAAAAGGGCAAGCTGCCTGGGACCAGGAAGAAGCCGGCTCCAACTTCAGTAGAACACCCTCTTTCCTGTAATCTAAAATCCTTCCTTCGTGGGCTGAGACCGGAGAACCTTAGCTGAAGCCTAGAAAGAGAAGAAAGGAACTCGGGTTGACTGAGCCCCTACCCTGCGCCTAGGGCCAGAACTTTATAATGAGCTTTATCTCTAGATGCCTCTCTTGTGTCCACACAACCCAACACTGCAGGGCAGCACCCCCGTTGCATATCTAGGGGCCCAGGTGAGAGAGACGGCGCCAGCTAGACGTGGCAAAGCGGGGCTTCAAACCCAGACCTATATGGCTCTCTCAAACCTGTGCTTTTCCTTTCAGAAAGGCAGCACCATTCTTTAGCACTGAAGCTGTCGGTCCTGGGTTCAAGTTGACACTTCTGTCAACCACTAGATATGTTAACTCGGATCAGTCACTCATCTCTCTGGACCTCAGTTTCCCTGGCTATAAACCAAAGAGAGTAGTGGTACCCACTGCATAGGGTGTGGTGAGGATTGAAGGAGTTCAAGCCAAGCCTGGTACAGAGTCAGTGCTCCATTTATGTCGACTGTGGAGCTTGTGTCCTTCTCCAATAAAGCCACTCCCTGGGAGAGTGGAAGAAAGCACGGCTGCCCCCGCCCCATGTAGGCTGCAAAGGAGAGAGCCTTGGGCTTGGGGGCTAAGGACATGATTTCAGAGCCCAGCCCTACATGTTACCTGGGGTGTTACCTTGGACAAGTCACTGGACGTCTCTGAACTTCAGTGTCCTCACCTCTAGAATGAGGATAGTGAGGCTACCAACTGTGCAGGGTAATGGTGTCACGCGGGGTAGGTGACAGCCCCTAGCACGGTCCAGAGGAGAGCAGAGACCAGGAGGCAGGGACTGGAATTGCCCTGTGGTGGAGACTGATGAGCTGTGGGCAGTAAGAAAGAGAGGGGAAGGGGCGTGGAGGAAGGTTCAGATGCCCAAAAAGATCCAAACCCTACTGCCAAACCAAGGTGGGCATTTCCCAGCCACAGAGAGAGATTATGATATTCACGGAGCAAAGATGGATGGGAACATTACAGGACTGGGGTCCTTACCCTTTTCTGTCATCTTCTGTGGAAGGTGGCCACCAAGAAACTTACTGTCCACAGAGACCTTCACGCTGTGCAACCCAGGGGAAGCTGCTCACCCACTCTGTTCCTTCACTTTTTGGTGTCTGCGCTAGGAGAATGATGTTCACAAAGCTCCTGACTGGGAGGGATGAGAATGAGGAGGAATAAACTACTGGAAAGGAAAGAAGTAGAAGACCTTAGCAAAGAACCCCTCCCCACCCCCGCCAGGGCATTCAGTGGTATCTCCCTTCCTTCGCTCCCTGGCTGGGAGATGGGGGCCTGAGGACGTCACAGGAAGGTGTGGCAGAGGAGGACCAAGCCACAGAGACCAAAATTAGCAACAAGCTGGGGCAGGGAAACCCTGTGTGGGTGCAACTCTGAGGGAGGCAAAGCTCCAGCAGGGGAAGGTGGGTGTGGACTGCTGTTCCCTCCCAACTTCCACGGGGTCAAAGTGGAACCAGCATGGGCTGGGGCTGGGGGGCGGGCCGGGGGAGTAGGGCATGAAAGATCCGGGATCATATTCCAGCTGTGTCTGTGTGAGATCGTCTATTTGACAAGGGTGTACTGAATACTCTTTATACCCAAGGCACTATTCTAGAAGCTAGACAAGGGTATGACAGGAAGAAGCCCAAGGGCCTGACCTCAGAGAACTTCAAGGAGAAGAGAGATGCAAGGCAAAACCTGACCATGGTCCAAGGGCGAGACCAGTGAAATGCCATGAGGAGTTCAGAGGACAGAGCTGGGAAGGGAGAGAGATCCAGGTCAACCATCTGAGCCAGAGCTATGAGCATCACAGTTGGAAAGGACCTTAGAGGTTTTCTGATTCAAACGTCTCATTTTCCAGATTAGGAAACTGAGACCCGGGGAAAGGGAATTCTTTGCATGAAGTCATGAAACGTACTGGCATCAGCAGAGCCAGCTGAGGACCTAGATATCCTGACTCCTCAGGCCCATCCCCAGCACTATCATGGTTCCATTTACACCCCTGACCAAGGCTGACAGGTGATCTAGCAAACGGAGCTCAGGTAGTCCAGGACAAATCCATTGTCAGAACCATAAGAACTCAACATACTCAACCATGGCCTTCAGCTTCAGGTAAGATTCAATTCAGCTGCACAAAGAAACCCAAAACATTCCGAGCTTTTGTACCCTAGTTTTTAATCTCTCAGGTGAAAGTCTGGAGGCCTGAGGTCCAGGCTATAAGAGAGCTCTGATCCACAAGGTTGCCAGGGACCCAGGCTCACTCCAGCACCCTCTTTCCATCCCTAAGTTGCGGCCTTGGTCCTACAGCCTCGAGTGAGGGCACCTGCACTCCCGGCAGCAGGGCAGGATGAAGAAGAGGGGGCAGACCTTGTCTTTTAACAAGGGTTCCTGGAGGCTGTCACATGACACATCACTTTACAGCCTCCAGTGGGAGGCTGGAAAATAATTTTTATTCTGGGTGGCCATAAGCCCAGCTAAAAGTTCTGTGACAATGGAAAAAGGGGAAAATGGATAGTTGCCTTTTGTTTTCACTCCTAAGTTCATTTTCTGGGCCATGCACCTTCAGCCTCTCCTTCCCCAGGTCCTAAACACCCTGGATGGAGCCGTCCCTTGTTGCTTTGCCTTATCAACAGCTTGGGCTATAATCACCCTCCCTCCCCCAGCCCCACTCCCGCACCTTCCCCAGCTCAGCTGCTGTTGCCTGCTTCTCTGGTGAGCCAGGGGGCCACGTGGAGGTGGACAGAGGCAATGCTGGATGGATTAGGAGGCCCGGCATCCGAGTTCTAATTCTGACTTAGCTCATCACTTATTCTACGATCTTCTTCTAATTATACCCCCTCTCTGGACTAAGAGAGAGAGTGCATTTCAGATCCAGAGGAGGACAAAATGAAAATTAAAGGGAAAACATCACCCAATTTACCCTACCGAGAACCCTGTCCATAGACCCAAAGATGTGTGTATCATCTTTTGAGCACTCGGGAAAGCTTTGATAATGGCAAAAGACTGGAAACAATCCTTTAAGTGGGAGCTGGTTAAGCACGTATACCTTTACACAATAGAATGTTCTGGAACTTATAAGAAGGCTGAGACCACTTTATGTGCGCTTATATGAAACAATAACCAAAACTACAGTAAGTACTAAGAGCCAGAGACAGAACAGCATGCATAGCAGGAAACCATTTGTGTGAAACCATATGCACTCAGAGTTACATACTCCCTTGTCTGTGTGTAAAATTCCTCTGGAAGGATACTCCAGAAGCTGTCTCTAAGGAGAGGAACTCATGACTGGAGAAGACAAAGAGAGGCTTACTTTTTACCCTAAGGGCTTCTTACATTTTACACCACGAAGCTAAGAAAGAGAAAGGAAACATTTCATGATAAGTATTTAATCTTGGGCTCAGAGAGTTTTCTTCTCTAGACCTTAACTTTTAGAAAAGGTGAGAACACTTGATAAAGCAGCTGAGGCCCCACCTGGTTCAGCTCTGTCCATGATCATTGTCACGGCTGCCCTCAAATCCACCAGAATCCATGACCCTCCTCCCTTTTGATGCGGCTCCTGTGAGGAAGAGACTGCAGATGCTGGGGAGGAGGGGAGAACGTGAAAAGGAGGCTCTGGGTCTTGTCAAGCTGAGCTCTTTCTCCCAGAGATGCACCCTTCTGCTCCTCTTATGGAGGGAAGAAGATTGGTCAGGATGCACATATCCCAAGGGACAGAAATCGCTAAACTGAACTTGCTAAAACTGCCCAACTAGTTTAATGGCTCATATAACCCAGGGAAAGAATTGGATTTGGGGACACTGGATCAGGAGCCTCCCCTACTGTCAGAACTCTCCATCCAGCCCATCTAAGTTTTTTCTAATGCGGTCTTGATTCTTTCTTCCATCAGGTAAGATCCTTCCAACTATGGAGATGTAACCACCAGCAGCTCTGGGCTCACAGCCAATAGCTCAGCTACCTGGAAAAAAGGGATCACTTTCTCCCACATCCTGATAGAAAACCCCCAGGGCATGGAGGCCTGGTGACAGTCATTGACCTAGCAAGAGTCACAGGTCCACGTGTGCACTAATCAGCGCACCGAGAGAACCATGGCCCTCCATCATTCCCAGCTCAAGTATCACCTCCTCTGAGAAGCCTCCCCAGATCCTTCCATTAAGCTCTCATTGCACGAGTATCTCTCTTTTACAGCACTCATCTGAGCTCTGCTTCTGCATGTTTGCGCAATTATTCAGTTAGTATATGTCCCCCCACAGACACTAAATAGAAGCTCCACAAGGGTAAGAACTGCTATAGTTTTGCCATCGCTGTATCCATAGCACTTGGCACACGGACTGGCACATAGTGGCAGGTAGTGGAAATAGTGCGTTCCAAAGCAGAACAATAAGAAACTGAACCTGAACCATAAGGCTATCCAGGGGAGAAGAATTCCAGGTGGAAAAACTAGTCAGTGCAAAGGTCCTGAGGCAGAAACATGTCTAGAAGAACAACAAGGAGTCAGTGTGCCTGGAGTGGGCGAGGAGAAGTTCAGTGTCAAGCCTAGGGAAGAAACAGCAACCAGATCTCTACAGAGACTAGGAAGCCATTGCAAGACCTTTGACTTTAACTCGGAGTAAGTCAGAGGTTTTAAGCAAAGAATTGACATGATCTAAATTGTGTTTTAACAGGAGTCCCCCTGCTGCTTTACGGGGCAAGGACAGAACAAGGATCCAGTTAGAAAGCATTGCATAAGCCAGATGAGAGATTATAATACCATGAGCCAACATGTAGAGGGGACGGTAACTGTTGTCAGGGTTGGATATGTTTTGAAGTTAGAGTCAAAAGGATTTGCAGATGGATTGGATGTTGGTTGTCAGAGGAATAGAGGATTCAAGGATTTTTAGCTGAACAACTGGAAAAATGAACTTGTCATTAACTGAAATAAGCAAGAATATTATGCTTGTACTGCATCTTCGACATCCCAGAGAAAATATCAAGCCCCATATACAAGTAGATGGAGGTACCTGGAGCTCACGGGCAATGATGTTTGGGAGTCATTAGGTTTAACTATATGAAGGTACTGATATTCAACCCCTGGGACCCATAAAACGGTGACTTCTTATGCATCAGCCTAGAGATGGTTGTTAAAACCATCGTATTGGATCCGATCACCAAGGATTGGATGTAGGCAAAGAGGAGGCAAGGTTCATTGACTGATCCCTGGCATTCTCTATGGTTAGAATGTCAGGAAGGTTAACAGAAGCCAGGAAAGAACACTAAGAAGGAAGGGAGGGGTGGTGGTGAAGGAGGAACAATAGGAAACCAGGAGACTATGGTCTCCTGGAAGCCAAAAAAAGGAAGCATTTCAGGAAGGAAGGGGTGATCAACCGAGTCAAATGCTTTTGAGGGTTCAAGGAGAATAACTGACAACTAGCTTCATCATTGGTCCCTGGGGACCTTGACAAGCCTTATTACAACGGATTCAAGAGAGGATGGAAGAAAAGAATTGAAGACAGTGAGTATAGACAACTATTTACAGAGCCTACTTTTCTCTTAATGCCTGAAAGGGCTGCTGTATTTGAGGACTGGCAAAGGACTGAGAATAGAATATTCGTAATCATACTACATAGAGGGAAATTTAGACACAATTTCCAATCCTCCCCACTAACAGTTAGTGGACCCCTTAGCTAGGAAAAGAATTTCCATGTGTAGAGCCTACCTGGATCCCTATTCTGTATCACCCAGGACCTGCTTAACTTGACCGAACTGGTCTCATTCCACACCGGTCTGAGCTGGGAAGGTCACTTCCACGTATCAACATGTTTAATATTAATTATAGAGATTTATCTGTCTCTCAGTGTGCAATTGTTCAAAGTGCTGACTTTAAGCAGAGTTCTTATTAATTATTTTCTCAAGAGAGTTGCTGTCTCCAGTAGCCTTGCAAAACATCTGCAATTACCTGGAAAGACTTCTCTGTGTAGCCGCACTATAGCTCCCTCTGGGAGCTTATTAATATTGTCAAGGCATGAGCCCAGGCCTTCAGACTTCAAGAACCATGCCCTTTCCACTGTGAAACACTGCTTTTTGAGCCATTTTTTGAGATCTTTGGGGAAGTAATACCTGCAATGTAATTGATATGTTTACCTATAGCTAACTCTGCGCTCCAACCCTGCCTGCCCCTGGGGTCTTCAAATAAATCACCGCAGCTAGAAAGGCAGAATGGAATTTTTACAACCGCAGTAAAGAACAATTATTTAAATCATCCCATCTTGAAAGAACCAGGAACTCAATCACCCCAGACAGATGTGGGCCATAAAAATCTGTTAGATCCTAAGATCTACCACCCCAAATACTGACCATTTGGGCTGATGAAATTCATCCTGTCAACAGCAGAATGTCCATGCTGAAAAAGAACACACGTCATCAGTATCAAGGCTGTTCATTTGCTTGGGTTTTTTTAAAGGTCGTTGTTTAAAGGGTAGCCCCCTGTGGGAAAGAATGCATGAGAATTCTGTTGAATTTTTTAAGCCTATGACATTTAGGCATTAAATGATATTTGAAAGCTCTCTCTCTCTGCTTTGGTCTCTATCTTTGCCCCTTTCTCTCTCTCTTCTCTCTCTCTCTACCTCCCCCAGATACTTTATAGGGAAAAAGAAGAGTGGCATTTAAATAATATATGATTTTTATTATACAAGACTTTAAACTTCTAAAATTATACAATAACCTTGAGACTTTAAAAATTCCCTTTGTAGCTGTCCTTGAAGAGTTTGTGGCATTGTGGTCCAGCCTGAGGGACAGTTCTAATTCACAGCCCCCTTACAGACATTTAATGATTTGCCTGCCCTGGGACCTGCTAGGGATTTACCTCCAGGGCTTGGGCTTTGCTTCATTCCTCGGGTGGGGACTCTCTCCTCGTACTACCATCCTCAGTGCCAAGCGAGCACCAAGGAACATGGGAAGATGACTTTCCCCCATTACTGAGATTTTAATAGCAACTGCATGGCAGACAAGCCCACCACAGCTTCCAAAATGAACCCAGTGGGCTGGGAGCTTCTGCTGTTGGATGAAAGTAGACCAGTGACCTTTTTGCAAAGAGGCTTTGATGAGACTCTAAGAGTCTGAGTGGAGTCTCTGCCTTATCTAGAACACCACTAATTCTGACTCAGTTGGGCGGCAGAACACGTTGTACAAATTCCAATGCAAAGCCACTCTAGATGCTCTCCAGGGCCCGATGACATACTTGGCTGGAGCTCCCCAAAGGTCTTCAGCATGAACAATAGCAAAGGCAACCTTACCTGGATAACGTAAAGACACCCAGGGCCAACGACTCACCGACCCCACAGCACACACCAATACCAGCCTTAAAATATAGCTGCTAGGAAACTAAACAGGCTAACCTGTTGAATAGAATTGCTTAATATTAACCACCTGAGGGCCACAGTGCTTCTGCCAAGATGAATAATTTGGTTGGTCAGCAGCAGCAGCAGCATCAACATCATCATCATCAACATCATCATCATCATCATCATCATCATCTTAACAAATGGTACTCACCAAGTGCCTAACCTATGCCAGGCCTGCAGCATTCAGTGTTTACATGCATTATTATCTCAGCGAAGCTTCATGACAAACACGGTGGTAGTTATAATTATCCCCATTTTACAGAGAAGGATACTGAGACCCAGTAAGTTAATCAAGGTCATCTGCCCAGCAAGGTGAGAATTTGAACCCAGATTTATTGGTCGGCAAATTCATTTTTATAATTATCATGTTGTACTGCCTTAAAAGTTAAGAATGTCATCAAATTCTTCAGCCTTACCTAGGAGGTTGTTAGTGCCTCCCTCTTGGGATAACACACCACGCACATTCACCTTCCGATCTTAGCAGAATGCACAGAAAGTTTGACAAGTATCTCCCCGAGGCAGTGAAGTGCAGTGGAAAGAGCCCAGACAAGGGTATATTTTCTATATCTACCCTTCTTGGCTAAGGCTCTTAGTTTAGGCTCATTCATGCCCTCTTGTCCCCCACATTTATACCTGTAAAATAAACTTAATAATACCTGGGTGTCTTAGCTAAGACACTTTTTGTTGTAACTGACAGAAACAGAAGCCAGTTCAACTTTTCACTTAGCACAGTGCTTGGTGAATAGTCGAAGCTCCATAAATATGTGTTAAACGCATGAATGAGTATCTTAAGAAAATAGGAAATGTATCAGAAAGATACTGGGGCATCTCATAGCATCAAAGAGAAACCTGGACATCAAAGCCCGGGAAGATCAAAAATCATAGGCAGTCACAAAGCACCGAGCTGATCTCCCTGTGCGCCTGGAGGGGTGGGATAGGGAGGGTGGGAGGGAGGGAGACGCAAGCGGGAAGAGATATGGGAACATATGTGTATATATAACTGATTCATTTTGTTGTGAAGCTGAAACTAACATACCATTGTAAAGCAATTATACTCCAATAAAGAAAAAAAAAAAAAAATCATAGGCAGGTCTGGTGATCCCAGAAGGAGGAGTGCACGACAGAGTAAGGGCAAAAACTGGGTCTACCAGCTCCTCCTAACACACCTCTCCCCGACCCTGCCTGGGGAGTGGCCTGGGGTGTGTGCACACACATTTGGAATGTTAAGGTCTCGTGGAATGGTTATATGAGATGTCAAAGCTGAAAGGGATGAAACAATAGACGTTCCAGTTCCAATCAAGATTCGGAACAAACCCAGCTGCTCACCCCCTACCCAAGATCATCTCCAAAGGAGCCCAAAGGAATTAGAAAGGAAAAACTAAGAACCAGGAGAAACTTCTGGAGGCGGGGTGCTAGTTTGAACTGGCGGGTAGGGTAGAAGGTCATAGTGTCTTTGGCCTGGGCAGAAGGCAGCCCAGCACAGCAGTGGAAATATAAAAGAGAGGGGGAAATATTAGGAATTCTGGTCTTACTTCTTCCCAGTCATAGCTTTGGGAAAAACCTATGGAGACTCAACCCTCTGATCTAGGTATCCTCAGGAGTAAAATCAGAGCTTTGCTGGAGTCCTGTGCTTAGGAGAGGCTGAGGCAAGAAGATGGAGCCACCAACTATTGGCAGTTACTTCCTCTCCTGCCCTGTCTGAACCTCCAGGGCTGTGAAATTACATTGTAAGGATTGTGTCCTCCTAAAGCTGCCTCTTCCTGCCAGCAAAGCATTAAGACCTCATCAGAGAGCTGTTGGTGGTGGTGGGGTTGTTTTCTCATGCCTGGGGCTCCCAACCCTAAGGCTCACCTCCCCCTATACATTGAACTCATTGAAATTGGAACAGAGGGGTCTGGTCTCTCACTACAAGCATTGCCCAAAGGCGTTGCCTACATTCCCAGAAGCCAAAATAACAAAACAATTGAGAAACACAAATATTTCATTAGGAAATAGAGTTGTCTTTCTGGGACCAGAGGCCAAGGCTGGGCAGGGGACTGAGATCCCAGCATTGTGGGAAGGGGAGGAAAAGGGGCTGGTACTGTTACTGAGCACATATCTTGTGGCAGGTACTGGATAAGCTGCTACAAAAATCATCTTGCTTAATGCTAACCTCTATCCTTTGAAATAAGACTTGTGGCTACCACTTAACCGTGAGAAGCTGAGGCTCAGAGTGGCCAAGTGGCTTACTGAAGGACATCCAATTTACAAATTATATCACTGGGATTTTAAGCTAGACCTGAGGTCTTGTACGTTCAGGTTCAAGTCACTTCCTGGTTGTGTGAACTTGACCCAGTCACTTAACCTCTCTGACTTCTACTCCGTCTTTTGAAGAACAGGGATGAGAAGTGCCCCTAAGTCATCATGTTGTGGTAAGAGCACAATGAGTTTAAACAGCTCCTGACACTTACCTAGTACTCAATAAAGACTGCTTGTTATTTCCGTTATTCTCACCTATATATTCCCTTTAACAGTCTGTCCTTTGGGTAAAAGGTAATAAATCACCTCTCTTGTTTTTTAATTTTTATTTTATGCTGGAGTATAGTTGATTTACAATGTTGTGTTAGTTTCAGGTGTACAGCAAAGTGATTCGGTTATACGTACATGCATCCATTCTTTTTCAAATTCTTTTCCCATATAGATTATAAAAAATATTGTTTTCAAGTCAAGGTGTTTTCATGACCGTCATTTCTCTGGGCTTTCACCTTTCACTTTTGATTATCGTATTCAGAATTCCCCATTTCTCCAGGGATTAACTGGGGGGTTGGAGTGAGAGGGGCAGTCAAGAGTACTGCTTACATGGGCAATGGCCTGTCCCTGGGCTGCCCATCTTAGGGTCCCCAGGCCTCCATGTCCTTCACTGGCATGGACAGCAGGCCCAGCCCACAGACCTTCTCTGCCAGCATCCTACCTTACCCTCCCCGCAACATGGGGGATGGATGAAAAGTCGGGTCTATTAATCAGGACAGGCTGAGATACGTTGTGGTACCCAGCAACCCCAAAGCTCACTGGCTTATAATGAACAGTGGTCTATTGCTTGTTCATGGTACATGTCCAGCAGGGGGCTTCCAAGTGTTCTGCTCTACCTCCAGGCAGGTGGAGCCACAGCCATCTGGAACACTGACAGTTAACATGGTAGAGGGAAAGAGAACTTGATGGGGTCTTACACCAGCAAATAGATGCTTCACCCAGAAATAACATATGTCATGTCCACTCACATCTTGATGGCCAGAGCCATTCGTGGGGTCCCATCCAATCACAAGGAGGCTGGGAAATGCAGTGCCACCAAGGGCCCACAGAGGAGAACCAGAAATAACTGATAAACCACACGAATGACGGCACATCTACCAAGACCACACCCCATCTTAAAAACCTTCCCAGCTTTCTCTCCCCACCAAGATCCAGTATGAGCCCCAGAGCAGAACACATGAGGCCCTCCAAGTGTGGCTCCCACCTGATCCATCAACCTTGCCTCCAGTGCTCCTCCACAGCACCTCCAGCCTCCAAAGACCCAGATGGCTGTCCATGCTTCTGCCTTGAACTCAGGCTCTTCCCACCCACTGATCCGCCTGTGAACTCATTTATGAAGACGCGGGGCAAATGGCTCCTCTTCCAGGTCAGCCTCTTCTGACATCTCCAGTTAGAGTTGAATCCCCACCTGTCCTCCTTAATGCCTTGTTCATTGTCATCTTGCCCCTTCTGTGTCTTCATGTGTACGTGTCCTCCATCACTCAGACCCCATGGGACAGTGGCTATGTGCCGTTCAGAATACCCAGACCTAACACCATCTTCAGTTTAAATGAGATATTCAGCATATATTTCTTGACTATTTGGTGATGATCATTTCAACAGCACCTACTACTGTGTGTCTTATCAACCTTTAAAAATATGATGAGTATAGGTTCTATGGTCTAGGACTTATTCCATAATTTTCCAAAGGATGGGCCACCTCATTCATGCTGCTGCATCTTAAGCCCATCTGCATGGCTATTTGGCTGCACAGTGAGACTTGACCTTGAGAATCAGGAAAGTATGTCACAGAGAAGAAAGTAGATTCTGACTTATGATAGACCTCTATGATACCCGGACTTGTAAAGCCTCATTGTCACCAAGACTTAGATGGCATGACTCCCATAACTGCGTTCTTACTACTCTCCTAGAAGGATAGGTGTGGGAGGTGATACTAGGGGCCTGTGCCTGGAGAGAAAGGAACTACATAAACTTGTGAATTAGCTATGCCTCTGTTCATGTATGGGACACATCATACATCCAGCTGACACACGAAGGAAAAATAAGTGCACAGGAGCATCTCTTAGAAACCCTTTGAAGTCTCTTCGAAATTGTCTTAGGGACAAAAGGAAGCAGGACTTGAATCCTGCTGTGATTTCACCTTCTCTCTGGCCTCTCTACTTTTTTCTATGTGTCACCTTGAACCTTCTGTCTCTACAGACCAGCCTCCTCCTCTTTCCATTTCACAAGGTGGGAAATAGGGTATCAGCGAGACTATCGCTTCATACATAACAACCCCGACCATGAGGAAGGCTGCACAACTCTCTTGGCTCCAAATCTAAAAGTCCCAGGGAAAGGACACCTTGGCCCAGCCAGGGTCGAGGGCCCATTCTTAGACTAATCAACTGTGTCCAGAGGCTGGTATTCCACTGTGACCTAGGTGCTCCCACCATGTGGAGGAAGGAGAAGGTTGAGGTTACTAAAAGCCATGTTGGCCCAGGACTCCTTAAGTCTCATTTGAAAGAATCAACATTGTCTAATGTTGATTAGACATAGCAGTTCTGGGTGCATAGCAGTCATGAAGGGCATTTGTCAAAAATACAGATTCCAAGGCCCTGTCCCTAGTAAGTCTGACTCAGTAAGTCCAGGCTCAAGTCAGGGCATCTATGGTTCAGACGAGCATCCCAGGTAATTCTGATGCATCAGAGGCACTGGCTTAGCTTGCGCTTCAAATTCAGTTTTATGTCTCTGTTTTATTCATTTCTATTTTTGGGTTTATTACTCTTTCCACTTTCCTTTCATTTGATAATTTTTACCCTTTCTGGGTTATTTAGGTAGAGACTTAATTCCCAGTTTTTCTTCTTTCTCGCTATTAGAGACCATCTTACACAATACTTTCTCCTCTAAGTACCAGCATGGCAGCATCCCACAAATTTATATGATATGCTGTGTTTATATCTGTGTTCTTTAAATACTCTGCTCTGAATTATTCCTCTTTCCGTGGTATTATTTTGGAGTGCCAAATTCTGTGTGAATGGATAACCCGCTCTGGTTGTGAGATTTATTTTGAATTTCACTGAACTGCCGTCTTAGGATACAGAAGGCAAAATGTTTCTGTCTTTTCATATTGAATAAGTGTCTTTGCTTCCCAGTAAGTGATATATTCCATGAAGAATCTATCCAGGAAGATTAACTGGTCAAGTTCAAGATTTGAGTATTGCTACTCTATACCCCATCCCCATTGAAAAACCATCCTTAATATCACTCTTTGGTACACATGTGTTTACAAATGTAGCAGGCAGCAGGTGAAAAGAGCAGGTCCTTGGAGTTGACACCCGGCTGTGCTTCTAATTAGCTCTGTGCAACCTTGGACAAATGATTCATCTCCTCCGAGCCCTTTCCTTCGTCTGGGGAAATCATGAGTGAAGACAGGCATGCCCTGGACATTGGTAGCGTCAGTTATGCAGAGTTTGCCCTGCAGGGTCAGCCAGATTTCGTTAGATGAGTGAAGACATAGCAGGGGTTTCGAGAAGGGGGTGCCGTTCTCGGTACCCCAGAAGTACATCACAGTCTTTCAATGAAACGAAGCTGATATGAGCTGTAAAAATTGTTGATGGAAATAGACATAAGGGTTGTGTCTGCTTAGCTGCTATTTGGCCCGTAGAAGAATATGAGCATTGCTCCCCTCCTTCATTCCCCAGTCCAACTCTTCCTTATTTTTTAAAACTCAGCTCAGAGTCAATTCCTCCAGGAATTATTCTGCCCCACTGCCTCTATCCCACACCACTGATTCCTGTACACACAGATCACCTTGGGTCATCCTCCTGGTCATTTCCTTCTGCCTTGTACATCTCCACTACTGCACTCTGAGCTTCTTAATGGCAAGGGCTGGGAAACATTTCAAGGAGAGTAAGCAAGAGAGAAAGATACCTGATATCCAGTACCCAGTGTTGAATGGAGCAACGTATGGAAGAGGATGGCTAGAGCATATGCATATCGTCACAAGGATACGGAATGAGATGTTTATTCAGCAAATATTTATGGAGCACCTACTCTGTGCCAAGCACCAGACATAAAAGAGCATCATGATTCCTGTGGTGGGGAATATAAACTTCTAAGCAGGCTGGTGTGCGTGTGGGGTGGGGAGTGGTGGTGAGTCCGAGGATGGGTGAAGCACAGGGTGCTGTGGGAGCATACAGGACTAGGCATCTCTTGCCACATGGGGAGGTCCAAGAAGCTGCCTGGAGAAGATGGCTTTTAATATGAGGCTTTAGAGATGAGGAGTTAGCAACGAACAGAAAGGGAACAGAAAAAAGACTTCCAGCCAGAGGGGACAGCAGGTGAAAATGCAAGAGGACATAGTGAGCGCAGTAAAAGGAGTCGTGTTGATAGTGGCTGGATGTTAGGGGGAGGGGAGGGAGGGGAAAGAGGAATGAGAACCGCCGGACCAGATAGGAACCTGTGAGCCATACTAAGGGGGTTGGACTTGAAGAGCAAGGGGGACCCACTGAAGAGCTCATGCTCACTTAGGCAAACCTAAGTGAGAGATGGTGGCAGCCAGAGTGAGGGTGGGGTCACGGCTCCTGGGTAGGAGGGGGTAAGAGGGATTTTTAGAAGGTAGATGCATGGACTCGGGGACTGACTGGCCACAGGGGTGAAGAAAGCAGGGCAGTCCAGGATGTTGGGGGACTTCAGTGGTTTCATCCACCAGAAAGAAAAGAACACCTGAGGAGATGAAGGTTTTAAAGGACAGATGGAGAAGATGGTGAGGTTAGATTTGGGCAGGTCACATTCGCTATGTCTTTGGGTCACCAGAAGAAGATGATGTTCAACAAGCAGTTGGCTGTTCATAATACTAATGACAACAACTCAATTTGGCCCTCGTGACAATCTCAGGAGGAATAAAAACGAGGCACAGAGATATCAAGTAACTTGCCCAAGGTCACACAGCCCCTAAGAGGCAGGGGTGGTTTCATACAAAGACATTCAGGTTCCAGAGCTCATATGAAGGATGAGAGAGTTGTCCTGAGCCTGGAGGTGTAACTGCAAAGTCATCTACACATGAACAGAGGGCCATGAAGCCAAAAGAATGGATGTGGTTGCCAAGGCACAGCGTGGCCAATGGGGAGAATCAAGGGCATAAATAGCCCCGGAAGGAAGAGGGGGACTGGGCAGACGAGGAGGAACCAAAAGATGAGACTGAGGGGACGGCCAGAGAGGTATGAGGGAAGTCGAGAAGGAAAGCTATTCCCGAGTCAGAGAAAAATGTGGTCCAAGAAGGAGAGAATAGCCATATGCTGCTTGGAAGTCGAGAAGACGAGAACGCAGAAGTGACCGTAGGAGTTAAAAATAAGGAAGCCGAGGGCTTCCATGGTGGCGCAGTGGTTGAGAGTCCGCCTGCCGATGCACGGGACGCGGGTTCGTGCCCCGGTCCGGGAGGATCCCACATGCCGCGGAGCGGCTGGGCCCGTGAGCCATGGCCGCTGAGCCTGCGCGTCCGGAGCCTGTGCTCCGCAACGGGAGAGGCCACAATGGTGAGAGACCCACGTACCGCAAAATAAATAAATAAGGAAGCCGATAGTTGCTTTGGGGAAAACAGTCTCTGTGGAGTGATGGGAGCCAAATCCTTAAGCTACTGAGTTGAGAAGGTTGTTGTAATGGAAGGGATGTGACAGCAAGTGTAGACCAGCTCTTGAATGTGCTGTTGAAGGGGGGATGGAGGGAGGCAATGGATAGAGGGAGTCTTGGGCTTAGCTGAAGAGTACCTTTCTCGAGGGTTTATTCATCGTCACTATTTTAAGTTGAATACATGAAGAACATTCAAGTCCCAAAACATCTTAAAGAAAGAAAGAGTTTTTCAATAATGAAGACAGTCAGGTCTATATAAGTATGAATGGGAAGGAGCTAATAGAGAAGACAAGTTTGAGGATACAGGACAGAGAGTGTAATCAGGGGAGTGAACTCTCTGATAAAGCAAAAAGGGGAGGGCTCCAGGAGGAACAGATCCAAGTGTGAGCAAGGATGCTGCTCCCAGAGAAAGAGGAAGAAGAAAGGAAAGACAGGATGGAAAAGAGAGTGAAGACCACGGAAGCAGAGGAAGACCACCGACATCCCTGGGCTTGGAGACATGAATTTTCCACAGGGTCTTCCTTGGGAGTGCCCAGCAGCCCAGGTGTGACAGAGGTGGACAGGTCGACTGATTCAATGTGGCAGATTTACCAGGAGAGTGTAACCAAAAGACAAAGGGACAGAGGAAAATACTGACACTAAAGTGGTAGGAGGGACTTCCCTGGTGGACCAGTGGTTAAGACTCTGCCCTTCCACTGCAGGAGGCGTGGGTTCGATCTCTGGTCAGGGAACTAAGATTCTGCATGCTGAGCGGTACAGCCTAGATAGATAGATAGATAGATAGATAAATAAATAGATAGATAGATAGATAGATAGATAGATAAAGTTTTAGGAGACACATTCCGTGGACTCCAGCCTGATTGGAGGAGCTGCAAGTGCTCTATTATCATTCCCGTCCCAACCCACCACTCACCCACTACACCCTTATCATGGGACTCATGTGATCTAGTCAAGATTCCCTCTTGGTCTTTTCTTTCTAATATCCAGAGCATCCTCCTGGGGTGGGAGAGGAGGGAGTTTACAGAAAAGTGACGTTACTTAAAACCATCAGCCTCGGGACTGCCTGACCCTATGGGACTGTCCCCAGGCCAGGTCCATTGGAAGGAAAGGTGAATCTTCCTTTTGTCTAAAGCCCTGAGGTCTTTGGGGAGCTTCCCAGCTCGGGTCTAATTGTAATCCCTAAGTACATATGCTATGTCCCAAAGTTGAAATATAGAGTTAATGCAATACCAGTGTAAATCTCCCTAAGTCCTCTAATAGAATTTGACAGCTCTGAGTGTGGAATGTTTATTCTTCCAGGTGAAGAATCAAAGGATTTGACTTTCAATGGCAGTGATAGACCATCCATCTGGAGCAATTACAATATGCACCGTCAATCAGTGGAACCAGCCTATGCTGAGTTAAAAGCAGCAAAGGTCACCAGAAGAGAGATTCCTGAGATGAATTTGAACCCTGGTAAAACTAACGTTAGGCCAACAAAGGAGAACACCGAGGAAAGAAATTGTTCTTTAGTAAACATCACTGGGACAGTTGGCTAACGGGCCAGGGAGGATTCATTTAAATTCATACAGCACACCTGTCAAGTTCAACCGTATGGCACCGTTAATCTGTGACAAACCCGGGAACAAGGGACAAGCATTACCATCCCTGACGCCAATGAGGAGATAAATTCCCAGCTACTGAAGAAACAGATACCATCAGGGCTCTGATGGGTGGGTTCAAATATCTAAGAGTGAAAATTTTTACACTGCCAGGTAATAAAAATCAATATCAAAAGGAAACTAGCAGCATCCGTTCCGTCTGTCATATTCCCCTTCCCAAGCTTGCTGACTACCCCAAACAGATAACGGATGGGCTGCTACATGACTCCCCCTGATAAGTGGTCAAAGGAGATGAACAGAATTACTCCAGGAAATGGAGACAGTAAATCACCATGTGGAAACAGGCACCATCCCGCCAACTAGGAAATAAAATTTAGAACCAAGCACATTTCAGGTCCCGTTACATGCCTATTAAAGTCACAAAAAATAAATATGATAAAACCCAAGATGGGCAGCCAGTGAAAACACATCCTTCAGCATTGCTATCGAGAAAGGCTGGACCAATTTACATAAGCAATCACGCAACAGATGTGAGGACTCTTTATCCTCTGACCCAGCGATCCTCTCTCTGGTAACAGACCCCATGGTATTAGCCGCAAAGAAAGAAAAACAGGTCTATAGCGGCGCTGCTTGTGATAACTAAACACTGTCAACCACCTAAAGGCCAAAGAAGAAGGGGTTAACCAAGCAAAGAGAAATGGGTTAACACAGTGGAATAACACGCTGCCATTGTGAATGATGGAAGTGGGGGCTTGGTAAGTTCTGGAAACGTTTCTATGAAATATGCATGGTTGTCATTAGCGAGCACATCAAATGTCTTCCTGGATTTTGACAAAGAACAGACTTTGGATGGGATACTGTTCCCTTCAAGTTTAATGCTCACAAAGATTTTATGGTAAGTTGGATGCTAATTTTAGTGGTTCATTCACAATTCAATGAGTATTGACCCCATGCTAGACACTAAGGATATTAAGATGAGGAAGAAATGCTTCCTACCCCCAGGAGCCTGTGGTCAAAAGGGAAGACACACACACACACACACACACACACACACACACACACACACATGCACACACATACATACTAAAATCAAGTGTGGCAAATGGTACAAGAGGTATAGATACGGTTTCATGCACAGAAGGCAAGCCATGTGGACAGCATTACAGATCATCATATGCAGAATTAGGATAATTCACAGGTTGGGCAGAAGTGGAGGAAGGCAGTGTTCCAGGGAAGGAACAGAATTGCACAGGCAGTGGCCATAGAAATCCAGTGTGTGTGTGTGTGTGTGTGTGTGTGTGTGTGTGTGTGTGCGCTCTATCCCAATAGATCTGATGAATCTGGGATGCTTCTCTCCTGGGGCCCAGGACTGTCTTCCCACGGCCAAGCCAACCCTGCCATTTCTCATCACTACCTTCCCCTCCCAAACGAGCCCCTTCCCCCATTCACCTCCACCACACACACCCCTCCCTGAAATCATCCAGGGCCAGTTGCCCTGGGTAAAGATGATCTGGTTGTGTCATATGCTGTGTGAATAGGGTTATTCTAAAGGCCAGTTTAAACAGGAAAGGATTCTTATTTTTTAGAGTCCACATCTTATTCACGGTGGAGTGTTCTTTCTTAAAAGGATGCTTGGATAGGATCCAAGCATATTAAAAGGACACATGGAATCTCAGGTGAAATTATCCTGTTTCCAGTTTCCTGAACGTGCTGGATATGGAAACTGCTGTTAATAAATTGAGCAAAGTGAGGAAAGTCAATCAAGAATGCAAGCTCCCCAGGTCAGATAAATATTAAAAGATGTGGGATGTGTAAAATGTCATAAAGAGCTATCAGGAGAGCAAGCAGCCACAAGTCGGCATTTGAGCGTTGATGTTTTGAAAGCTGTGGACGTTATGACAATTCCACATACAGTTTTGTTTGACGATATACAGCTTGGCATTTAGAAACTAGTATGTGTGTGAGAAGGAAAGCTGAGAGCTTTGCAAAGGAAGCCAGGAGGTAAATCAAGAGTTTCTTATCTGAGAATAATAAAAGAAGGGGCTTAATGACATGGTATGATCACCAACACCTCAGCATCAACGCGTGACTTTGAAAAAAATCCCTTCTCTGCCGAGATGACCCAACGGCCGATGGAGATGTCTGGCCTGTAATCAGGGAGTATGCAAGTGATATCAACACAGTCACAAGTGCAGAAGGCGACCACTCCTGACTGTTATTCTTAGAAGGCTGGGGTTCCCCGAAGGAGGGGCCATTCCAGAGATAAATTCAGCGAAGAAAGCTGGGTCAGGAACACCCAGCGATTGGAGAGCAATAATATTCTGGGGGGTTGTGTCGGACTGCCCTGGGGGTGAGCAGGTAAGAGGATCTCTCTTGCAAAAGTTGTCATGCAGGGCTTCCCTGGTGGCGCAGTGGTTGAGAGTCCGCCTGCCGATGCAGGGGACACGGGTTCGTGCCCCGGTCCGGGAGGATCCCACATGCTGCAGAGCGGCTGGGCCCGTGAACCATGGCTGCTGAGCCTGCGCGTCTGGAGCCTGTGCTCTGCAACGGGAGAGGCCACAACGGTGAGAGGCCCACGTACCGCAAAAAAAAAAAAAAAAAAAAAAGTTGTCATGCAACAGCAAGTAGAACCTGAACTTGAGCATCAAGAGAATAATTACAGCCACTGAGCCGGCTGAGAGTCTGTAAGAGATACTTGAGTCTGAGCTGATCCTTTGAAAGGGAACGTTAGTATGAAGTGAGCTGACAAGATGGAAAAGTGGCAGCTGAAGGTTGTTCACACAAGTCAGGAAATGCTGTATATCGATCACACTGCATTATCAGAAATCCTTCCCCGAGTTCCCGTGTGTCTCCACATCACCAATCATGGTTCCTCTTGCCCGACAAGCCTTCAAGACATCCCCGGTGGTTTAGTCGAAGTTGCAAAATGTGTCCAGATGATTCGATCAGGATGTCTTTAAATCACGCCTAGTGTATGTTTGAGAAGCAAAAGAGGGGAGTGGAGTAGAGAGATCAGAGAATCCCCTCGAGGGTTTATGCACACACAAGGCCTCCCTGCCTCTGCCCTGGGAATGGATCATGGTAACCAGCCAAGGGCACTGGGACCTGGGCTTGAGGGATGGCTGGAGGAGAGTCTTGTGAGAGAGGTGACCAATGACAGGGACTGGCTGACAGCCTGGCTGCCCTGCAGCCCACGACCTTCCTCCCCTGACACGTACCAAGTCCCCCCGTTTCCCTATGGAATGGTCCAAGCTTGTCATTTGGGGTGGGATTGTGTGGCAAAGACTGCTCTCTGATCACCAAAATCTGCATCCACTTCTTGGCCCATAGCTAGACGGCTTTTCTCAGTATCTCTTGCAGTCACATGGCAAAGGTCTGACCCGGCCGATGGGAGATGAGCAGAAATCTATGTCCCTTCCAGGGCCACCCTCCATACAACTGTCACTGAGGCTCCTCTTTGCTGGTGCTCCTCTCCTTCTCTAGCCGGCTGAAATGGAGCCGACCCTTGGATTGTTTACCAAAGCCCTTAGGTGAAGGTGGCCAAGCTTCTAGCCGCCTGGGGTCCAGAGACAGCACGAAGGATGGCCTCCTGCTGACCTGATTGCACACCAGGCCCGTGGCAGAGGGAGGGAATAGTCTCTGTCACATCTGAGCCACTGTACAGTTGGGGGTTTATTTGTTACAGCAGCAAGCATTACCCTAACCCACTTAGATGGCAACCTAGCCACCCAGCTCTGACTCTGACTGAATCCAGCCGATGGATGATCTCCTGGACCCCTTGCTTGCTTTTGGCCATTGGAGGGATGGTGGCAGCATACACTTAAGGCTGGCCAACAAGGGGGCATTGGTGGCTGCCTTGAGTGGCAGCCCCCTAGGGCCTCAGGAAGGAAAACAGAGTCTACAAAATGCTGCAGGGCCACCAAGGCAACATGATCCACCCCTGTGTTACATGGGTTATGATCTGCTGGACCCGTGAGGCGCTGGATGCCACCTAAGGGCAGGAGACGGCTCTGACATCAGGGCAGCAGTGGCAGGAAAGGGGACCTGTGGGGAGGCCCAGGCAGCCAGCCACATGGCGGGTACATCTGCCTGTGTCTCACACCTAGCAGTCTCTTCCTAGAAAAATATCCCTTCCGTTGAATGTAATAAGTCTCCTTTTAAGTAACACATTTTTGGGCTTGTTACTTTTGCTTTCAGGACCCTGAAACTGGTTAAAAGAGCAATTCACATGAGCCACAAGGGAAGGAATGACTCAGATACCTGGACTGGTGACTCGGATACCTGGACTGGAACAAACTCTCTCCACAGCTGGGCAGCTTTTTAAAGAGGAAGACTGAGTCACTTGCTAAAGACTTCTCAAAGAGCCAGAATCCGTGTGCTTGCATCGGACCCCAGCCTCGTGTTCAGTTCTTGACTTTATACTGACTAACAAGAGCATATGGAGAAAGCCAACCAATAGGAGGGACAGGAAACCAAGTAGCACACAACAAAGTCCAGGGGCTGTTTAGTCAAGAAGAAAAAACCCCAGGATGGCTCTGATTCCAAAGGTCACATATCTGATGGTCCCCCAGATGGGTCCAATGGGGCTAGGGCCATGGGGGTGCAGTTAGATAGATAGACAGGCTTGATTGAACACTCAGTGTAGAGGAGAATTCATCTTCTTACGGTTACAGCTGTACCAGGGGTGGAGTGAGTTGATCTGGACAGTGCTGAGCTCCCTGTCATTAGAGGCATACAAGCAGAATCAGAAGGGCTGTCTCTCAGAAAGTTTGTTACAGGGGATCCTCTTTCTCTGGGAGAGCAGAGGCATGTGTTCACAGGAGCTTTCAGGTCCAAAATGCTATGTTTCTGAGTCTTTCCCCAAATAGAGCAGCAACTATTGTTTTGTGTTCTCCCTCCTGGTTCCACTCCCCTTTCTTGGGATAATAAATGCCCCAAGCACACTTCACAGGGAACACCTCTCCTAATCTACGGGCTCTGGAACAAGCAGAGCCAACCCCAGCCCCAGGCAAACATGTTATCCAAGTTGCCTAAGCTTAAGGTCAGGCCATATGACAGTGATTAGTTCAGGAGTTAGTGAGCAGCTAAGTTAGTCCGATCAGAGTGAATTCTGGGGTTTATATAGGAGCTACCAGGGAGAAATTCTTTCTCTGTCTCTCTCCTACAGGCCTGGAAACAGGCAGGCTGAAACTAATCTTCTACAGTCTTCTTGACAGTGGGCTTCAGGATGGAGCCACCAACAGAACTGGGCTTAGAGTCAGTGAGAAACCAGGTTCTGATCATATTGCTTCAGTGCCTGGATCCAGCTATACCTGAAGTCAGAAACTTTTCAGTTTATTGAAACAATATATTCTATTTTCAATCAATAGTTTTCTTCACTTTCAACACAGAGAGAGAGAGAGAGAGAGAGAGAGAGAGTATCCTGGTGAATGTGACAGGTTTTAACAGAGGAGTCTTGGGAAAGAACTTATAGGTCCTGAGTGAATAATGAGAAAAAGAAATCAACATAGCCTTCAGAAAAGGCTGTAGAAAGAGGAGAGGGGACCTGTTAGCCTTCTGTCTTGGACCCCCAAGACTGGGCCGCCCATGGGAGAGCCAGCCATGGGAGCACCTGTGTGCAGTATTCTCCCTAAAATTCCAGTCCAAGAAAATCATCCTAAATATTCAAAGCCATCCAACACGGAGCTGCTCTTTGAAGCATTTTGTGTAACAGTGAAAAACTGGAAACAGTCTAAATGTCCAACAATCAGGGGTTGGTCTAGCAAGCTTCCTGCCTTCAAAATGACATTTATGAAGTGTATGTAATAACATGGAAAATACTTATAATAGTGAGTGAAATCAGGGCATGAAATGGTCTAGTCGATATGAACTCAATTATGTGAAAAGGAAAAAAAAAAAAAGAATCACATATCACATACAGGAAAAACAAAGGACGTAAATGTACCCAAAAGTTAATGCTTGAGTGGTAGGACCATTTTTCTTCCTACTTTGCTTTATTATCTAAATTGTCTTTGTATTTTTATAATGGAGGAGACTTTTGTGTGATGTCAGTGGATGATGTATGTAGGGAGAGGGACTCACAGAGACAAGCAATTTCTGAAATAAGAGACAGATGGGCGACATCACTAGCCCCTTGCCGGTTACAGGCAGGAGACCCTGGCAAGATGGTAAGATCTGGTCCCTAATGTGTCACTCAGCAGCTAGATGACCTGTGGGTCTCTTTGCCTCTCTAGACCCCAGCATCCTACTCTATCAAAGACAAGGCATCAGAATAGATGTTCCGGAAACAACATCAAACAAGAGTCAGAGTACCTGGGTTCTCCACCCAAATGCTTAGCCATACATTTGCTGAACGAGTTCCCCTCTGGACCTCAGTTGTATGGATGGAGACGATCCACCAACTCCCCCCTCCCCGTGGGCTGTGAGTCACTGTGCATATAGGGGGTTGTCTTGTAAGAAAGCCCTCTCCCACTCGGTCCTGCCTCGGCCCTGTCTGCTGTCACCTCTGCCCACTCGAATTAAACCCTCTGTAAATAACAAGACAGAGAGAGCTCTGTCTGTCTCTCTGATGACTTTTCAGGCTGTGTTCTTTCTGATTTTCCTGTTGCAAAGCCTGTTTACCTGCTCTCCAGAAACATGGCTGAGCAGACAGGAGCCTGGCACTGGTCCATCAGATGCAGGTCCCAGAGGAGGAGGGTCTTAGGAATTCACAACAGTAGATTCCAAGCCTGTGACTCTTGGGGTGCCCAGCAGAGCACCTGATAATACATGTCCCAAAGGGCTGCCTTCTCCAAGTGGATAGAATTGTCCCCGTTTTATTCAAGACCCAAGTCCTGGAAAGGGGGAGTGGTCCCACCCACCGGCTGCTCGGAAGCCAAAACTCCAGAATCAGGGCTGAGTGGCCCCGAGGGGCTCATAAGTAGAAAGTGCAAGAACAAAGGAGGTGGAAACTGGACAGGTCATTAAAGATGATCTGGTTCACCTGCTCCCAGGACGGATGGAAAAACAAAAGCCGGAAAGAGCTGAGACCCACCCCAGATCACAAGGCTTGTCAACGGCAGAGTTGCCTACCCACCGAATGCACAAGTGAAGTGACTCAGAAGACACCCAGAAAGGTAGTCTGGCTCTCTAGCTCCATTGTGTGCACTCCCAATTATGACCACTAGAGGGCAGAAAAGGCCTGCCAAAAGCGCAGAGTTGATGCTGGGAAAGGCGGGGAACCCAAATACCTGAGCCGGTCCCCGCCTGGCTCTGTGGGCTGCGGTGACAGGGCCCCTGTCTCACGTGTTGGCCCCTCGTCCTTTCCCTGCCCTATAAATATTCCTGCTTCCAGGGCTCTGTCCTCAGACCTCTGCTTTTTCCGATCTATTCTCCTCCTCCCTGGGCTATACATACACTACAAAGTATGAAATAGATAACTAATGAGAACCTACTGTATAGCACGGGGAACTCTACTCAATGCTCTGTAGTGACCTAAATGGGAAGGAAATCCAAAAAGGAGGGGATATATGTATACGTACAGCTGATTCACTTTGCCCTACAGCAGAGACCAACACAACATTGTAAAGCAACTATGCTCCAATAAAAAATTTAAAAGCACACACACACCATCTACATGCTGATAACTCTCCAATTTATGTCTCTGTTCCCGACATCTCCTCAAATTCAGACGTGTATTCCAATTGCCTACCTGAACCTCCATTTGGAGATCTAATTAATGAAGCCAAACATTCTCCCACCTCTGCCCCAAACCCCACTCTTCCTGCATCTCAGTCAATGGTTATCTTATCCTTCCCATTGCCCCGGCCAAAACCCTTGGATTTACTCTTCCCTCACCATCCGACATCCAGTCTGTCAGCAAATACTGTTGTTTCTACCTTCAAAATCCCATCCGTCACCATCCAAGCACTCCTGACCATCTCAGACACAGCACCTGAGTACACCCACCATCTTCAGTCACCTGGACCTCCTGACTAGTCCCCAACCCACCCTGGCCCTACAGTCTATCGTACACAGCAGCCAGGGCAGCCCGTTTAAACCATGAGGAGGCAGGTCTTCTCCACCGATAGCCTGCATCTCCACTGCCCCCTCTGCCAGCCACGCTGCTGTCCTGGCTTTGTTCCTGGTGTGTCTGCCTGGCATGCTCTCCATGTCTCACGCCCACGTGGCTGTCTCCTCCACCCCCTCAGGCCACCGGTCAAACACACCCACCAGTGAGGGCTTCCCCAGCCACCGTCTTCCATCCATCCTCCCTTCTCTGCTTTATTTCCCTCACAGCAGCGATCCCATCCTGACACACTGTACAGTTTACTTAGTTTCATGTTTATTGCCTTTTTTTGTTGTTGTTCACCGATTGTGGTCTCACGGGGGTCACAATCAATGTCTGCACTGTGTCGCCAGGACAGGGCATGTAACCAGCGCTCACTGAATAGCTGTGCAATGGTGAGTGAGTGGGGGGATGAGTGAACGACGGCGAATCCCGCATAAAAGAGCCTCAACTGACCAAGGAGAAATCCATTCTCGGCCTGGAGGGCTTCCTGAGAGGAGGATCGTCCACACAAGAGGGGCCTTCGTCCAGAACAGAACGCAGAATTTTCCCGAAGTCTGGGCAAAGTGGAGGTTGACAGACTAACCTTTTTGGATGCCTCTGTGGGTTAAGAGGACGAGCTCTGGAGCCCGAAAGGTGGGGCTCAAACCCCAGGTCTGTCACTTACTGCCTGTAGGATGCAGACAAGTGCACGAACATCTCCACGCCCCAGTCTCACAACCGGGAACCGAGAACAGTAAAGATAACAGCCTGGCAGGGCTGTCTTGAGGATTAAAGGAGGTAATGCATGTAAAGCCCACGGAACAGTGATTGACACCTAGGAAGTCCTCTGTAAGAGGCCGCTGCTGCAGGTGTTCTGTGCTTCACATATCTCGTCTGAGGCTTATAGCTACACTGTTGGGTAAGGAGTATCATTAGCCCATTCCGCAGATCAGAATGTTGAGACTCGGAGACAATCAGTTGCTTACCAAAGGCCTCACAGCTAGTGAGAGAGGATCCCAGCACAGCTCTTTCTGACTCCGTTTCTCTCGAGGGGGTGGGTGGCCGAACACTGAGCCCTGAATCCTGTCCCTGAGCCCCTCCTTCCCCCCGCCCCTCTCTGGTTTCTGCTGCTGCCACAGCCAGCAGGGCAGCCCCGTGCTTAACAGTCTCTGCTTTACAGCCCTGGCCCAAGGGAAACACAAACTCTTTCCAGCTCTATTAGCAGCTCCAAGTCAGGCTGGCATCTTAAAGAGAACTTTGCTCAACATTAAAGCAGTCGGGATCCTCAGGTGGTGGTTTCTGTTCCCGAGCTGACTCCCCACCAGCCCTTCCCTGTCCCAGTGGGGAGGAGACCACCAGACCATGGGGCAACACCACAGCAGAGGTCCCACTGACCCCACCCACTTCCTGGCCCTACCCTGGGGATTCTTATTCAGTGGGGCTAAGATGGACCTGGAATCTGCATTTTAACAAGCTTCCCAGGTGATTTTTTGTCTCGGGGAAGTTTGAAAACCACTGGCATTGAACTGAAGGCATGGACTCTGGAGTCAGACTGCCCGGGTTCAGATGCCAGCTCGGCCCTTTCCTGTGTGACCCTGGACAGTTTTCTCAACCTCTCTGACCCTCCACTTCCTCGTCTGTGAATTGTGGGTCATAAAAGCTGCTAGCTGGCAGGGTTCCATGAAATTATGTGTATAAAGTGCTGGAGACAGTGGCACTCAGTACACAAGTTATTATTGCTATTTTTGGCATTGTTGCCTTAGGTATGATCCAAAGAGAACATTCCAGATTCTCAGATTCCCTTGGGCGCAAAGCTCAATGCAGTGTGATTCACAAGTCCTTGGTGCCACGCAGACTCGGGGACCCAGCCTCGGGGAGTCAGAACAGTAAGGGCATGCCCTCCCCCTCTAGAGGGAGAGCTGACGCACGTTATCACCCTGGTAACATCTCCCTGAACCACACGGACCCCTCCCCCTGCAACCAGAACTGTGCACACAGGAGGGACATGGCCCTCTCGGACACCCTGGGCCTGCATTGAGCTGCAAAGTCACACAGAGGTGCCCGAGGCCAGCAACAGACCCCATAGCCCAGAGGGAAAGGGGCACGTGGAGGGTTCTGGGCATCTCCTCTGGGCCTCGGGGAGCCATCTGTCTATGGCCTATGGTTAGGTGCTAACTGACCTCCACGTGTGCCTTGGAACGCAACCTCCTTTGCCTGGAGATAAGCCCCCTTTCAGGAAACCAGTGTTCCCCGGCTAAGAAGGTGCTGGCCCTGCATCAAGTCTGTGTGACTCTCCGACAGAAAGCACAGCAATGGAATTATACCCAATATCTTGTAATAACGTTTAATGGAATATAATCTGCAAAAATACTAAATCACTATGCTGTACACCCAAAACTAATGCAATGTTGTACTTCAACTGTAATTTTAAAAGATAAAGAAAAGAAAAAGAAAACATAGCGATGGACCAGCTTCCCAGACAGCCAGCGGGAGGTACCATCATGGGACGTCCTGCTCTCTGACGCTGGCCCTCACAAAGGGACTTAGAAGGTGAGAGACAGGAAGGAAGCACCTGGCCTTGACCCTGGGTGGGGTCAGACACCCTCACTCCCGCAGGCTGCTGACTGCTCCCCTCCCCTCTGCGCCCCAGGCTTCAGGCGTCTGCCATGCCCATTCACAGGGCACCCCTCTCTCGCTGTGGTCCAGGCCCTCACTCTGCCCTTCCCCTGACCAGAGGCCTTCCACACAGACCCTCTCATACCAACTGGGCTGAGTCCTTCTTGTTTCCCAGGGTTCGGCCTGAAGTCTCACTCTGCAAAGCCTTCCTGACCTTCCCCCTTCCCCAGTCTGGTTGGTGTCTCCTGGGACCCCTCAGCTCCTGTGCGTGAGACAGCCCCGCTTTGCCCAGCATAACACTGTCCCCGGCGATCGTAACTGCCCTTTGTAGGACCGTCTCCACACAGACTGGCCTCCTGCAGGGATTGGAGAGTCTGTCTCTGGCCACCTCTCCCCCCAGCACCTCCCACCCAGCACAGCACTGGAGCTGCAAACAGAAGCCAGTGGAAGGAAGGAGGCTCCCAGGAGCCCCTACCCAGAGGACACACCACCTGGCCTCTCAGTGAACTCCTGGTTCAGCCCCTCTCCCCAGCACCCCAGGCCGGATTCCCTTGGTGGCACACTACAAGCCTCCAAGGCCAAAGCTGCAGGTACCACTTCCCACACGAGAAAGCTAACTGGGAGTCCCAGGCTGGGGGCTGCGCATCCCTAGCAGATGAAGTGTTCCAGAGCAGCTGGGAACACCTGGATGAGAGAGTCCGTCAGGAGCGCAAAGTGCCCCACCAAAATGGCCCATCAGCGGAGCTGAAGCCAGCGGGGCCTGGAGACATCAAACCTGCCAGCTAAAACGCCCCATGAATATTTAACAGCCTTCAATATTTAATTAGTGCAGACAGATTAACTCGGAAATCGCACACACTTGGGCTGGGGTAAGGGGGAGCGTTAGAAGGAGAGGGGTGGGCTCGAGGAGGAGGCCGTGCTTATTGCATAGGGCGAGGGAGGCAGCTCACCTTCCCTCCTTACCACCCCTAGCCACCTCTCCCTGCAGAAAGCAAGTGACACTGAGAAAAGTCATAGGGAAAGGGAAACTGGGAGAAGTCAAGGGAGGGGTCTGCATCTCAGGCAAGATTTGGGTAGGGTGGCGTGAGGGTAGTGCTGGGGTGCGCACTCTGTCAGCAGCCCTCCGCTGGGCCTGCTGGACCCCAGCCCGACTTCCGGCAGCAGGTGTCCATGTGTGATTACATCTGCGCCTTTGGCATTCCTGGATTATGCTGTTTGTTTATTGTATCGCAACACTACCATGAGTCTTTTATCCCCTTTGAGTTTCTTCGAGTTTTATCACATCTTGTGCCATTTTTTATTTAATAGAGTTTCTCTGAACTTCATCATCTGGTAATAAATTGTCATCATCGATGTCTCTTTTTTGTCTAAACATTTGGTCAGGGACTTGTAAAATGTCAGAGCCAGACCTGGGCTCAGGCTGCCTGTCTATGCTGGGGGTAACATTCCAGCACCAAGAGGGCTTGGGTTCCATGAATGGACCAGCTTGCTTCACACCCTCATGTCTTTGGGCACACTGTACTTTCTGCCTTGAGCATCCTTCCCCTCTTCTCCTTCCCCCAAGAATTCACTCAGAGATCTTTACCCCCCGGGAAGTTTTCATTGACATCATATTTTGTAACCATCTTTTTGCTTCCCCCAGGCTGAGCTCCTCAAAGACAGTAACCCAAACTTCTAAATACATCATGGGAATGGACATGTTGTGGGTGCTTAATGATTTGTTTTTATTTTTAATAAATTGAGGGAAAGAGAGATTTTAAATAGGAACTAGAGCCCTCTAAGCACATTGTGTCAATGGCTTGTGTACCAGTTAGCTATGCTGTGTAACAAACAACCACAAAAAATCTCAGTGGTATATTATTATGAACATCTATTCTCAGGGATATTCAGGTCAGTGGAAACTTGGCTGGTCTAAGTCCAGACAGAAAATTCTGCTTCAAACAATGGTGGCTGGGACAGCTCTGATTCTCCCTGAAAGGCTGAAGTTGGCTGGGGAGGCTCTACTCCAGCTGTGTCTCATCCACCCTGGATGAGTAGGCTGGCCGAGGCATGTTCATCTCATGGCAGTGTCAAAGGTGCACAAGGAGTTGCCCAGCCACACAGCACATTTCAAGTCCTTGCTTTCTCCATGTTGCTAACATCTCATTTACCAAAGCAAGTCACATGGTCAAGCCCAAGGTCAAGAGGCAGGAAAGTAAACTCCATATGTGAGGAAGCCGTGGCAAGGGTTGGATGAGGTGGGTAAAGACTTTGGGCCAGTGTTTGAATCAATTACAGGTGGGTTCCCACCACACCATGCTCAGGACCCCTCAATGACAGGACCCCAGTGGGACAAGAGCCAGATGAGCCCTATATGCCTCTCCCTCTCATCCTCATCCCCACCATCCCATCCCCACCCCCTGGGGCATCAGGGTTAACAAAACAGCAACAGACATGAGATGGGAGGTTAAAGAAGCCACTGATGTGAGCCACAAAAAGGAGAGAGAAGGGGACGGAGCCAAAGCTGAAAATCAAAGTCAAGCTCAGTCTCATATGACAAAGGACAGAAGTCAGCGATGAGGGCAAATAATGGGCTTAGGCTGAGAAGTGTGGAAAGCAGAGCTTTCGCCCTCAAGTCAGCTCCAGCTCCTGGTGTTGCCTTGGGTGAGTCACTCCCCGCTCTCAGGTATTTCCCGGTGTGATAAGGCCTTTGGATTCTGGGAGCCCGCGTACCCCTGAGGACACTGATGTCCTGTGCCCTCGGGCCCATCATTCCTCAAACTCTGCCCCATTTCTTTCTCTTCAACATGCAAAGTCTGAAATCCTCCCTAAATATCTCAAAGTTACAATCAGACAGTCCTCTGTCTATGTCCTCAGAATCCCAAGGCTTCAGGACAAAGGACAGTCACTAAAAGTAGGTCATTGGCAGGTGGGTGTCTTTCTCTCTGATGTGTAGAATCAGATCTTGAGAGTTAGAATAAGCAGCTGGTAGAACGGAAAGGAATCCTCTTGGGAATCAGAAAAACTGGGTCCAACGTCTACCACTACCATGTGTAGTTGAGTAATCTTGGAGGGACGCATAGACTCTCTGAGCCTCAGTTTCCTGGCCTGTGAAATGGGCTGGTCATGGAAGCACACAGGGCTGCTAGGGTGATTAAATGATAGGACACCTGCAATGTACCTAGCACGGTGCCAGGTCCCGTGAAGGAAGTCAGCGTACGGTAATACAGTACTTCCTTTCCCTCTTCTATCTCAAGCTCCTGAATCTTCACTGATTCTGTCTCTTCCCTTAAAAGAAAAAAATGTATACATATATATATATGTTTAAACATATATATAATTTTATATGTATACATATATTTAATTATATATAATTTTATATATATATATATAAGTAAAACAACTGCCAATGGTTTAATCCTTGCATCCGGATGTGGTGATTCTTTTTTTTTTTTGACACCTTTATTGGAGTATAATTGCTTTACAATGGTGTGTTAGTTTCTGCTGTATAACAAAGTGAATCAGTTATACGTATACATACACCCCCATATGCCCTCCCTCTTGCATCTCCCTCCCACCCTCCCTATCCCACCCCTCCAGGCGGTCACAAAGCACCGAGCTGATCTCCCTGTGCTATGCGGCTGCTTCCCACTAGCTACCTATTTCACATTTGGTAGTGTATATACGGACATGGTGATTTGAACTGGGTCAGCATTATCCAATTTTTCTAAGTATTCTCTTTCCTACCTTTCATCAACTCTATTGACAGGGCTTCTGTCCCTTTCTAATTGCCCATCCCTCGGATTTCTTTTTCTCTTCCTTGTTAAAGACCAATTTTACAAAGCACTTCAGCTGCTCAGCCATTTTTATCATCATCATTAATTTGATTTCCCTTCTCATTTATTAATGGACCAGGCAGCTCTCAAGGATTCTTTTTCCCCTGATATATTTGTAAAACGCCCTTCTTATTCCCTTTGGTGGCCCCAAGACTCTCTATGCCTTTTATTTCCTCCCTTGGCTGCCCTTCTGTTTCTCCGAAGCCTTTGCTGACTTCAGATCTCCCTCTCTGTATCCGGCTCCCTACCTGTCTCCTGCGGCCCTCCCCTGCCCCGCCCTCCCTCCTCAGACATCCTGGCCTCTGAGGCTTCTCCATCTTGAGGCCCCATTAGCAGCAAGGGTTTGTCAGGCTCCTACCCATCCTTGTTCTGCTCCCACCCTGTGAGCAGAGAGGCCCTTTCATCCATGCTGGCAACCTGATGGAAGGGACCAGAAAAACCTAGGTCCTGCCCTGGTCCCCACCGTCAGCCTCCATCTCCCCAGGATTCCTAATTAAGGGAGTTATGCACAGGAGCATCCATTCATTCATTTTTCAAAACCAGGATTGAGGTATAATTTACATACCATACAATTCAATCATTTTAAGTGTTTATTCATTAAATTCAATGATTTTTCGGTAACTCTACCAAGTTGGGCAACCATCACCAACAATCCAATTTGAAACATTCTCATCACCCCAGTAAGCTCCTTCACAACCATTTACAGTTAATTCCACTTCCCATCCCCATTCCCAGGCAACAACAGGAAGAAGGAAGTAGGCTGTTTACTCTGCATTATCAATAGCGGTTGTGACAATGAAAAAACCACCAATGTGATGCCACCTCTTGTTTTGTCTAGCATAGCAGTATTACTAATGCACAGGTCCTAACCCCTGTTCCAGGGACACGTGCAGCCTCTGCACCCAGGCTTCTTACCTTGCACCATCCACCAGGAATGCACGGAGCTCCAGCCCTCAATGTTGCCCATCATGGTTGGGAGTTCCTGGCACTTCTCATTCTCTACTACATTCCCTAATAGATTCTTTTAGTTTCTAACATTACTGATCTCTCTAACATGTTGTCCCCACCTTGCCCTTTGAACTTGGTTCTTGGCATTGACCTTCCCAGGCCAAGGAACTTGGCAGTCTCTTGCCTACGATTGGAACTTTGCTCCATCTAAATTGTCTCAGGATACCTTGGGGTCTCATCATCTGTCTCCTCCACCTTCAATCCCTCCCCTTCACTCCACCCACCTCGTTTCAGCCTATGGGGTCATAGATGGAGCCTTTTTATAGGACTGAACACTCTTCAAAGCAAGCCATAGTAACAGATACAGAAAAGCAAAAGACACGATCTTATAAAATAAATATCTCTTATCCCCAAATTATGGTATATGTGGAGTATAATACCTGTTACCTTGCAGGCCAAAAAAGAAGTTATTAAATTTAAGTATAGGGTTGAGGTATCTGACTTTCAAAGACTATCTGTGCTAAGCAGAAAAAAATTGCTCCAAGATTAGGAAGAGAGTTGACACAAATGATGACTGACATAGTACAACCCAGTGGTCCTCAGACTTCTAGATTTTGTAGTTCAGCAAAATTTTTAAAGAGAAAATTGGAGGATTCAACATAAGGTTGCCAGCTTTTCAGCCTGCCAAGCATAGATGCTCAAGAAATCAAGTTTAGTCTACTATTACCACAGTTTCATAAATGTTTTAACACCAAGAAAGGAGGAAAGAGAGAATCCCAGGGAAAAAAAAGACAATCCAATTGAAAATGAATAAATTTAGCTTTGTGGAAAACTCACTTATGTTTTTCTCACTTCCCCACAAGTGCATGGAAACTTTGGCGTGGGGCACAGGAACACCTAAATTAAACACATATTAATTCTCATAAAATATGCAGAGTCTCGTAAGCTTTCAAACCTCACCCAGATGTTGCCTTTTACACATCTGCACACAAACTGGAGGGGCCCGGCGATGATGTATGAGGGGTGAGGGAGAGGGTTCCTGCCTTGCCCTGGGGACCTCCTTCCTTTGAGAACTGCTTCCCTTTGTCTTTTTTAAGCAGCTGAGTTCATCATCATTCCCAGCCTTCCCAAGCTTCTCAATTTTATTTTCCCACCACCAATTTTCCCCACAGGTTTCTGATGAAATCCAGCACCACTTTCCAAGGAACTGGTAGCTAGATTTCCAAGAGTGGCCACTTCTCAGTAAACATCAGTTAAATCTGGGATTAAGGGTAAGGCTCCTCCCTGCTGGGCTCTGCAGCATCTCCTGGTCAAGCACACATAGAGCCAGACCTTTAACCCTCCAACCCCGCCACATTTCCTATTGGTCTATTCTAAATATTTCCCATCATTATATGTGTTACTATTAATATGTGTGGTTGGTATACCTTCCCGGGGGATGGAACATAGTGGGAGTAAATGGTATGAGGAAGGAAGTTGCTTTAGAGTCTACAAAAGTTTAGATGTCATAGAATTATGTGGTTCCTGAGTCAGAAGGGATGAGAGAGTCTATAGCTGTTGCTGGGGCAGTAAAAGCTCAGGAGCTGAGAGACAGAGGGAGGAACCAGCGTGACACCAAGGCGGTCAGGTGCCTGTGGGTTCCAACCCTAGTTCCACCAGCCACGTAACTGGGCAGGTCATTAACTTTACTAAACCTCAGTGTTTACACCCACAAAACACACAAGACGACCAGCCTCCAAGGGCTCTGGTGAGGATTAGAGGAGTAAGGTATACAGAGGCACTAGTACTATGCTGGCCCAAAATGGGGGCTCCTCTCTTTCCATCCTTGTTTTCTTAGCTCTAGGGGAAGGTGTCCAGGCAGAACTGACTTGGAGAAGAGAGATGTGTTAAAGGTCAAGGGCAGAATCTAGGTGAACATGGAACAGATTCAATAATATCACAAATAACTCGTCCCTGGGTCCGGCTGGCTTACGTGACCAGGCTCTGTAGCACTGAATTGGTTTCACGCACCTGCCTCGGACACTGAGATGTTCCCGTGATACAGTGGGGTCCCTGCACCAACTGCCTGAACGTCTGTCAGGCTGGAGGGCAGGCAGCAGGCCCTGCACCTGGGCTGGGTGCTGTGCTAGGTACCTTGCATACAGGAATTTCTGCGAGGCAGATGGTAGCAGCTCTGAGCATCAGGCACACTGCCTAGCGAGAGGGATTTGTAAGCTGCCCCAAGTCTCCAGCTGGTATCTGAGAAAATCCTCATTCAAACTACGTGTGCCCTTGTTCTGGGCACCCCGTGTTGCTCCCGCCTAAGAGAGGAAAAACTACAGGAGAGATATAAGCAGGAGAGCCCTCTCCAAGACGTCAGTTCAAGAAGAGAAACTCTTGGACCATTTGATGTGTGCTCCTTGAGTTACCCACAGAGGTAGGGCCAGTGGGGGCATGACTGAGGGAGGGCGTTATTTACATGTAGAATTAAATAATATAAGAGGAGAGGGGGAGGTGCGGTGGAAATGAGGAGGGATGGAAAGGGAAGTCAGAGTCTTTATCACCACCTCCTGCCTCCCGCCTTCCCCCCACCTCCTCCTCTCCCTCCCCTCTTCTCCCTCTCTTCCCACTCCAAACAGGAGCAGCAGGGAACCCAGCCCACCCTGCCACAGCTCCTGCCTCACTGGCCATGGCCCTGGCTCCTCCCCCCTCCCCCAACCTCCCCCACCACCCCATGTCCCCCGCTTGGCCCAAGAGAACTTCTGCCACCTTCCATTCCCTCTTCTAATAATTGCGCATTTCCCTGAGAGAAACTCAAAGGCAAAGGAGAGAGAAGATGATTTCTCAGTCAATAAGCCCTTAAGCAAGTTTCTCAGAAGGATGCTTTCCTGACAACCTTGCAGGTCTTGGTTTCCTCCATGATTTCAAATGAAAGCAATGTCACTTACCCTCAACTGATAGAGGTTAATCGATCGGTCATCTCTGAGTGCCAGTGATATGCTTGACACTAGCAGGACACTTAATCCTCACAATAATCCTGGAAGCCCTACCCTCCATTCCACCCCTCATTATACAGAAGAAGAAACTGAGGCTCAGAGAGGTGAAAGGATTTGCCCAAGGTCACAAAACAAAGAAGTAATGGAGACAAATATAGAAAACATTCAAAAGAAAGTTCCTCCATGCTGTCATTGAAATATGTGTAAGGCCTAGAGGTGTAGCAGCCAGGTTCTTGAAAGATAAGCTCAGTGAAGCGAATGGAACTTTCTTGGAAATATATCTGAGGCTCAGAGAATCAGCAGGAAGGCTGGGGAGTTGGGCTCAGACGTGGATGGGTCCCAGGACCACTTGGAGGGCCAGGCGTGGAAGGGGGAGAGCAGTGTCCCTCTGCTGTGGGCCCTGCCCCGTGGGTGCATGAGCTCCCCGTTTTCTGAGGTTTGGCGCCTCTTTTGTACTCCAGAAGATGCTTTTGAATGGCTGTGCTTATTCACGTGTTGTCCTTTTGGTGACAGGCTCACAGGCTTCACATTACCATCCCACCAGATTGTAGTTAATGGGGAAGAAGTAAACCCCGAACAAATTCCACCAGGAGAAGACAATCCACAGTGGTAGGGGATACAGATCAGAGTGGGCTTCACAGAACAGGTGATGCTTAGCCGAGGCTTGAAGGGAAAGCCATAGCAAACTAATAATGGCTCATCGGGACCGCATTCTGGGAAAGCTGGGACCAGCCCGGGCATTAATTCCTTTACTCCTCCCAGCACCCCTGAGGTAGGGACTGGTATCACCCGCTGCATAGGTGAGGAAACTGAGGTTCCAAAACCTTAGGTTTCTTACCCAAGGCCTCACAGTTATAAGTGACAGTCAGAATTCAGTTCCGGCCTCACTGACTCCAAAATCCCAGCTCTTAACTGCTCTGCTAGCAAATAATGCCTCACTATTAGAGAGGCGTCCACGTGTCAAAGTGCTCCCAGATCCATTATCTCAGCTCACACTCACAGCAACCCTGCAAAGTAGATAGGGCAGGTGTGATTATGCTCATTTCCCTGACAGGCAGATGGGGCCCAGAGATGCTAAGTGACCCACCCAAGGTCACACAGCCGCTTAACAGAAGGGTAAGGCTGGCTGCCCCGACTCAGCACCCTCCTCATTGCTGCATATGCTCTGAGGGTCCTCGTGCCCAGCCAGCAAGAGGGACCAGAGTCCAGTCAAGAGAGAACAAAGCAGAGCCGTTCATTTCCAGACTTCAACATTTAATTCCCAGGCAGGCACCTGACCCATCACCCCACGGGAGCACTCGTGGGCTATCCAGTGCCCGGCACGCTGCCGTCTCGGGGTCTGGGCACAATTAAGCACAAACCAGGAATTGTTGCCTAACAAATTAGCAACAGGTAAAAGCCATCAGGCCATCTGTTGCCTCCCACCCACTGCCACTGCCGAATCCCCTTTCTCGGCAGCGTCCCCGGCTCCGTGCTCAAACACAAATTAATATACTGGCCTTTGCATATGTATTTATGGCTTCAGGTGGGGAGAGAGCCACAGGAGCAGGTGGCAAGAAGGCAGTCGCTGGAGATGCTTTGCTCATGGAAAAGTTCTTCGCTAGGGAGGGAAGTCAGCTTAAGGGCGGGGGATGGGTGAGCTGGAAGGCAGACCAAGGGCCTTGAATAGCCAGTTATGGAGGCAGGGAAAGGGGTGGAGGCACGGCTCTTGGTTCCTCGTGGGAAGCACTCCGCCAGCCCACTCATTCCCCCCCTCCCCGACCGCCCCGAGGTCTTGCATCATGCATCCCATCAGCCACATTAGAAACGCTGAGGCAAGCTGAGGCCATAGGATTATCCATGGTCAGCAGGAGGCCAGGACGGAGCAGGAGGGAGCCCCAGGCAGCCAGGTGGCCAGCCTGCCTAGGAGACAGTCTTGAGCGGCCTCTCCGAATCTGGGTTTCCTCACTGCAAGTTTCCAAGATGCTCATGTGTGCCAGCCATGCCTAACCAGTTCGACTCAGGAATGAATATGAATAGAGGCTGGTATTTCCTGGTACTTCATGCTGAGCGCTTTATTTCGTTTTGCCCTTGCAGCAACCTTATGAGGTAGATGTCACTACACCCATTTTGCAAATAAAGTCACTACACCCATTTTGCAAATAAAGAAACGGAGGTTGCAAGAGATGTTAAATTCAATGATTTGTAAGTAGGTACTTCTGGTGGACCTAGGCTGGACCAGGCTCCAGGTGGGCCCTTGGGATGCAAAGATGTACAAACTGGAGCTGATCCTTTGTCCTCACGGCAGGGTCAGAATCAGCCACAAGTGTTGCTGAGTAGATGACAGGGGGACAGTGGCAGATTAGATGGTCTGGGATAGGCAGGCTTCCCTGAAGCCCAAGGTATGAAGAGGAACCATCTAGAAGTGAGGGAAGAGTGTCCCAGGAAGAGGGGACAGTATATGCAAAGGCCCTGAGGAGGGAAGGGATGGGTGTCTGGGGCTGGAGTGGCTGGGACCTGTGCGAAGAGAGGATATAGCTGGCTGCAGCAGAGACAGAGGCAGGCCCAGACCAGGCAGGAGCTCACCAGCTCTGTAGAATGTTCCGGATTTTCTCCTAAGTGTGACGAGAGGCTGCTGCCAAATGTCACCCGGCTCTGTTGGACTCCAAGCCAGGTTCCCACTGCCTTCCCATGCTGTCCCCTCCCGCCTCGTGCTTCTCCTCCCACAGGAGGGACAGGAAGATGGCGGCCACCTCCTTGGAAAGTCTGCCCATTGTCACAGAGTGGGCCGAGTGAGGACTCTGGGGGTTCCCAGGCTGGGGTTTTCTTCTCCTAGTCCCAAACCGGGGCTGCACAGAGCTGAGCTAGTGTCCTTGAGATTTTAAAGTCCCAAATTACCCAGGATGGGGACAGCCAAGGAAGGAAGGATCACCCTTCAGTAAATCCTCCTGGTCGACCAGAAAGATGAACTCAGGCTTGTGAAGCATATCTCTGAATGTCCAGGAATCTGTCTGGGGACAGGGAAGGCAAAGAAAGATCTGAACCCCTACGCTTTCTATCTCATGGTGGGACAGGGTCTGGGAGGGGTCCCAGTCCCTTCAGCATCCCAGCCCAGGGAGTGGGTACAGCCAGACTCCACCCCTTACCAGCAATGTGACCTGGAACAAAACTTTGTTTCTCCACATGGAAAATGAATTAAGTCTGCCTCACAGAGGCGTGGGGAGGAGAGGATGGCCGTCAAGCACCCAGCTTGATGTCTGCACTTAGGTGCTCAGTCAGTGCTAAGGGACATTACTGTGATCCAGACCTGCTTCCAAGCCACTCCTCTCTCCAGCCAATCAGCATCAACCCTCTATCTCCCATTGTCCCGGAGCTTTGAGGCATCTGAAGTTTCAAATCCCTTGTTAAAAATAAGCTTTAAAAAAAAAAGTCAGAAGAGGAGTCAGGAAAGGAAAAAAGGGAGAGGGAGAGAGGAGGAAGGAACTTTTTTCACCTGAAGCCAGATCTCTAATTCTGCTGGTGGCCAGGGACAGCCCTGCCGCCAGCCTCTCTTGCAAATCAAAGGACCTGCCGAGTATGCAGCTGCAAATAGAGCGCTGGGCTCTTTGAAGGTGAGGAGCCAGAAGGGACCTCTTATCATCCTCCTGGGCTCACAGGAATGCCTCAGGCTGGCCCAGGCTGTGCCAGACAGGAGCCTGGCGGGCATGTAACTGGTGGGGAGGGGAGGGCTGTCAGTGCCAGCTCAGGCTAGAGGGAGGGAGGGAGGGGGTGAGACCAGCATTGGTTGTGCTGTCAGACCTGAGTCCTCATCCTGTGATTCCAGCCAGTCACACACATCCTTAGCCTCCATTATTTCATCTGTGAAATGGGATGATACAGCCACCTGGCAGGCCCCGTGCATAGCACACAGTAGGTGCTCCTTGAGTGGTGCTTCTCATCGCTGCAGACAAAGGGGAGGGATGGGGTGGGCTCAGGTGTCCAATCACCAAGGCTGCCATCCCCCTGCCCCCACCAAGCTGCCCTTCCTCTCTGGCTCCCTAGAAGCATCTTCCCCATGACTCAGAGACAGACAAGCCTCACATCTGGGCTCTTGCGTCATTATTCTCTCTCTCTCTCCATTCTGACCCCTATGGATAACCTCCCCACTGTCCTTCTCCTGAGCTGCCCCAGCCGCCTCTTCACAGGCCTCCCTGCCTCCAGCCTCCCCGGGCCCACCGAGCACACAGCTGCACATTCATTTCCCAGAAGCCCAGGTGTGGCTGCTCGCGTCCTCTGCGCAACACCCAGCCTCACTGCCCATCACCAACTGCTCCACTTGGCAGTCAAAGCCAGCCACATTCCAGATGCCCCTGCCTCATGGAATGACCAGCATGGCACACGGTGGGCCCGACCATGGCTCTCATGCCTTGCTCCGTCCTCCGCTCTCTCCACACCGCTGCCATCCCCAAGACTCAGCCTACCCTAGCCGGCCTCTTTGTTTTCGCTCATGCTGTCCCTTCCACCTGGAAGGTCCATCGTCCTAAAATGCTTTCTTCTTCCAGAATCCTACCAGCCAGAATATTCTCTCCCTCACTCTGCAGAATTTGGACTCCTCGTCCCAGGGCTCAGCAACATCTCTTTATTATAGAGGTATTTGCACCTGTGGATAATCTAAATCCACAGTTAAGCTGGTGTGGGGGCCAGGATGTGAGTTCTAACTAACTGAGATGTCGATGAGAGAGATGCCCAGGGACACAGCGAGTGAGTGTGCGCCGGGGCTGCTCCAGGGCGCTCGTGGGATGCAAGGTGTGAGTTGTCAAGAGTGTGGTTGTGCTCAGGGGCAGAAGTGGGTGGGCATTTGTGGACCACAGCCCACAAGTGTGTATGTGAGACCCTCAACGCCCAGGGCCCTCTGTGCCAAGCCAGCACGCAAATACCCTCCCCACTTCCCTCTGTGTCTGTCTCTGTCACACACACACACGCACACGCACACACGACACACACAGCACGTAGACATCTTGCAAATCTTCACATTCTTAAACCCTACAGTTGGTACAAAGTAATCAGCAAATACTGAAGTGCAAGTTCAGCTGTGCTCTCCAAGCCTCCATCCCACTGGACATATCAGAACACTTCCAGCTGAATAATAAAATAATAGGGAGTCACAGCGTGGCTCTTCCTTGACAGAGCGTTATTCACACCACGATCTCAGAGTCCTCACAACCTGGTCCCATCTTTCAAGTGCAGAGACCAGAGGGCGCAGTCTGTTAGAGGCAGAGCTGGGGTTCAGACCCCATCTTAGGACTCTGACTCCCCAGCCCCTGAGGGCAGAAGCTGTGGAAGGCTCTACATCCTCAGAAACTGTGGCCAGTTGGGTGTTTAGCTGGAAGCAGAGTTCCTGAAGCCTGTGGATCTGTGCCTCCTTATTCTGTGAGTTGAGACACTGGAATGTTCCATTTGCGTTAAGTAATGGGGGTTCTGAACATCATGTATCCTCTCTCAAGGCTCTGCTCAGAACCACTTCCTCCAGGAAACGTTTTCTGAAAATCTCCCCTTACCCTGGGCTCTGGTATGTTTCCATAGCTCCAAACCACAGAGGGTGGCACAAGGGCCTGTTTGCACTTCTGTCATCTGTCACCTACAGCAGGCTTTGAGCCTTAATGACAGGGACAGGGCCTCATTCACCTCTGCATCCCAGTGCCTGGCACATCTCAGACTTTGAACAAACCTTTACAGAACACATGAGTGAATGAATGAATGAATGGAGGATTCGCCCAGGACACAGATCAACACTGTGCACAGCTTCATGCATAGAAGAAAGACTCCCGTGTGAGTGTGGGGGGAGAGGGAGGAGGATGAATGTGCTAGAAAGAGGATGCAGGAGCCTGACTCCATCCTCATCTCTTTGACCTGGTGGTTTTCCCAAGGAGGGATGGGTTAGTCTTCTGAGGATGGAAGAGGGGAACCAAATAGGGAAGGGAGCCCTTTTGCCTTCAGTGGGGTCCACAGAAGGGGCCCGGTCCTCAGCGCTGGGCCTCCCAAGCCCTAAGAAGAGATCAGCCTTGAACGACAAAGCCAGCAACCTCTATAGCTGTGCCAACCAGGGAAAGGGAGTCCCTCCCGCACTGTCCCCCAGTGCCGTGGGCGCACTACCAGCTCCCTTGGCTGAAAATCTTGAGGGGTTTTCCCTTAAGTAATTCCATCTATAAGAATCTGGGAAATGGCCATGGAGAACAATCTCCATCCCTGTCCCCTCTGCAAACCCAACAGAGGCTTGGAAAAGTTCGTCTTCCGCCAGACTTGCAGCATTCCATCTTGTCTGTGGCCAGTAGCCAACTGTGAGTAAGTTCATTAATATTAATGTTAATAATCTCCTACATTTGCTTCACGCTTTCCAGCTTACAAAGCACTTTCAGATTCATCATCTCATCTGATCCTCACCACCAGCCTGGGGGGTCAGTGGGGCAGTGATTATCATCCCAGTTTTACCAAGGAGAGAACTAAGGTCCAGGGAGAGAAGGGATGGGCCCAAGGGCGCACGTGGCAGCTAGCTGTCATGATCCCAGGCCAGTCCTCGCCCTCCCTGTCTCCCACTGCCAACCCCTTCCCCCGTCTACCTCGTCAATGTTATCATCAGCATCATCTCCTGGTTCAGGGGATCTGTTCTCAGCCATTAGAAAGACAGGCTTAAAATAAATTAAAAAGTCAGGCTTTAGCTATCTGCTAATATGGGTAAAACGACCTTCCAGAAATTTGCTGAGCGACCTTGGGCTAGACATTTCCCTCTCTGGGCCTCCAATCCATTTCCTTGCATGTCAGGTGAAAGGGCTGGTCTCTTCTCCTCCTTCTGCCCTGCCCTTCCATGATGCGAGACCAGTGAAAGCTGAAGGGCCTTCCCTTGGTGCCAGACTCGGGCTGGCAGTAATCACACCCCTGAGGGCCCCTCCTGGAGTGTGAGGGGTCCACCAATCATGAGCCTAGGACTGCCAGAGAATGGAGCTATGAAGCAACAGAAGACTCCTAGGAACCCTCCTGAGGATGGGGCCAGAGCTAACCAAAAATTGCTACAATGTGACAAGCGCTTTACACACTTTGTCAACATGCCTCAGAATAACCCTACCAGACGGCAGTCATTTCCATTCTTTATATGAGAAACTGGAAAGATGAAAACATCATTAGAGGAGAAATTTGAAGCTTAGAGAGGTCACCTGACTTGCCCAAAGTCATACAGCAAATAGCAGACTCAAGTTCCAAACCCAGAGCTGGTCTGCTTTCTTAGTCCCAAATGCTTAAGGATCCAGAGGTGAAGCGGGAAGAATGCATAGGGGGTTTGTCCTTCCTCCATTCCCTTTCTTCCAGCCCGCCTCACCTCCCTTCTCCCTTCCTTCTTCTCTACCCTCTGCGGTTTCAGCCCTGGGCAGGGCCTCCTCTGCTGTACCGGCTCGCCCTGTCATCTCTGCCCAGGCTGAGATTTATGGATCACACTTCAAGGATTTTTCTTTATTAATAACATTTATAATCATTTTAGAAATTAAGAGCTGAGGATGCAAAGCATTTTAATTAAAATAATCTGCAGTTGATAATTATAGGACTCTCTTAGCTGGAACCATCTTCTTTCAATCTGTCACACTCCCAGAAGGCAGGAGATAGCTGTGAGCAAATGAGTGAGCTTGGTACCTGTGTGTGTAAAGCCGGGTGGCCCAGGGCTCACCCTCAGAGGCTTCTGCTGGAGAAGTGAGCTCCAGGGTGAACCGGGCTGGTACCAGCTTTGGCGTGGGACCTCTGTGCACCGTGCAGGGCTGGCTTCCCATGGGATGATAGCCCTTCTAGAGGTCTGCCCACCCGGCACACAGTCTTCTGCTGGTTTCCCTGTGGGCTCAGAGGGGTCGAAGCCCAAGATGCAGACGGATATGTAAGGCTGTGTAGTGAGAAGTAAAACTCTCACTCAGCTCCTGCCTCTCTGCCCAGCCCAACCCTCACACTCACCCGAGGCACTGTCCTGCCCTCTGCGGTCAGGAGAGGGCAGCGAAGGCCACCAAATGCAGACCTGAATGGCCTCAAAGATGGGACATAAAGGACAGAAGAAGAGCCAGCTTGCAAGGTTGGGTACCAGCAAGTCAAGACAGCTCCAACCCGTGCCCATAACTGAGATGCTATTTGCTCAGCCCTGGCCCCATCGCAGCCCGTAAGACACCACGGGAGAGTGAGACACACCTCGTCCCCTTGGGAGCTCACATGCCTGCACAGATGGTCCACGTGTAAACCAGCCATAAGAGAACATGATGTTTGCCCAGGATGAAGCTACAGCTGTGAGGGGTCAGTTATCAGGTCTGTGTGTGGGGCTCGCAAGGAGGTCTTCACAGGGAAGGGGCTGCCTGGGCAGGGCTGTGAAGGATGAATAGGAGCCCACTGGCTCAATGACAGTCACAACTACTAGGGTTTCTTGACTGTTTACTATGCTCTAGGCACTGTGCTGGGCGCTTGCAGCATCTCCTTCAAACTTGACAACAAGCCTTGAGGACAAACTTGATTATTAGCACCCTGGTTTTTTCCAGGTAAAGAAACAGGCTTGGAGAGACTGTGTCATGTGCTTGAGGTCACAGAGGCACGCCCTGAACCCCAAACACTGATGCCAGCCTTGTGCTTAACCAGTGGGATATGCGGTGCTCAGGATAACAGACTCCTGGGAGGGGCACGTCTCCTGAAGAGGGAACACGTACAAGGGCTTCAGAGTGGGTGACAGGAGTGATGGGCCGGAGTTATCCTGCCAGACTGGTTTTGGGAAATCCTAACTGAGCGAGTTCCCTCTGTGGGCCTTAGTTTCCCCATCCATAAGTCTAGGGTAGGGGCTCTCTCTAGAGATCCTCCTGGTCTGGGGAGTCTTCAGCTATCCCAGGCCCCCTGATGCATCTCTAGCTCAGCTTGGGCAGTGTTCTTCTCCTCCCCCACCCCTCAGCCTTAAAAAGGAGAAAGGGGTTCAGGGAAGGGGCTCCCCACCAGGACTCCACCCCAAATCCACCTAGGCCAAAAATCTAATGGGGACTGGGGTCTTGATAGTGGGTTCCAAGTGGCCTCCTTTGGGCTCATTCGAGCCTCCCTTTCCTCTTGGAGGAAATGAGGGTCGTGGGTGAGCCAGCCAGGGGGAGGGCTTGGACATCTCCAGCAGCAGAAGTAGCTGTCCTGGCAGCCGACGCCAGGCCTGTCCCTCTACTGCTTCCCTCTGCGGCCCAGACGTGGCTCAGGCCCTCCCAGCCCAGGCAGCTTCCCTCTCTGCCCTCACCAAAGCCCCCCCAAGCAGTGGACAGGGACTGGAAGAGGATTATGCAGACTCACTCATGGGTAAAATTGGTTCCTGGCCTGAGGAGCAGCAAGGGAGGAGTCCACGAAGAGCCTCGTGGAGGGCCCGGGGCTCACGCTGGCACTGCGGCTGCCTGGGATGGGGGCGGTGCTGCGGCCAGTCCAGGGTGTGACACCAGGGCCCCCCTCCCCTCCCAATAATCACATCTCCGGAGCGTCCTGGGTCAGCGCCTGCTCTGCGTCCTCCAGAGGGCCCTTGTTGGCCGGAATCCCTGAGAATAAACTTGGCCCACCTAGACCCAGGGCTTCTAGGGATCAGCTCTGCCAGGGCAGAAGTAGCGGGGGGTGGGTGGGATGTCAGTTATACAAGGCTCCAGGCTGCGGACAAAGATGGATTAAGTGAAGGCTTAGAAGGAGGGGGATTATTCAGAAAGCCCACCCTTCTGAACTCTGCCCAGCAAAGCACATCTTTCACGCTACTTCCTTAAAGAGTGGCCTCTCCGGAAGGAGAATTTCCCTCCTCCTCTGTCCCCTCCACTTCAGAGAACGCTGGATGCCAAGATGGTTTCAGTAAGAGTTTTATTGCAGCTAAAAATAAGGCAGCAACTCACATCTCATTTCCTGTATTCTACAGCTACAAGTTCCCTAAAGAGAGGGAGGAGGAGGGATCAGCAAAGATTCTGGAAAACATTTAGATACAATAAAATAAGTATATTAAAAAAGAAAGCAGACCAATGACAGATATAGGACTCACAGTGATGCTTACCTTGGGTGAGGAAAGCAGGGAGATGGGGTGGACAGGAGGAAGCCACACAGTTAGGTAGCCAGCATTGTTAAAGTCTTAGTTTTTATGCTGGGTGGTGGCTTTAAAGGTACTTATTTTATTTTTAATGTGAATGAATGAATGAACGAAAAATAGGGCCAAACATGGACCAGAGGAGAGTGTAACAAAGATTATATTCAATAGTTATTCAAATTCTGTGCATCTGAGCTTCAAAAATTTGGGGAAAATATCAAAGGAAAACAAATTCTAAGATCAGATGCACCACCTGGCTTCCTGGGCACCTGAATCCTTGAGCCCTCCTGGCCGCCCAAGCAGACTCTTGAGGTCCAGATTATCCAGAAAATTTCCTCTTCTTCAAGCAGGTTGCAGCCTGACTTCCTTGGAGTCCTGGACATCATAAGGGGAAAAAAATGTAATTTTGAATCAAAAAAGAAGTATCCTACAATACCGTAGGCCAAATGGTATCTGCTCTCCCGGGACCCAAGGGCTCATGACTCTAGGGTACTAAATATGGTTGAAGGGATGAGGGGCTGTGGAGCCCAAGGGCCTGCTCACCTGGGCTCTCTCCCCTTTTAGTGATTTTGCCCTGAGAATCTTGGTCCTGACTTTGGCCTCAGGTGGCCTGGGCTCCGTTACCACTGCCATCCCCCCGCGGGACGAGGGCAAGGAGAATTGACCCCTCTCCCACCTCTGTCTCCGCCTCCCACTCATTTCCCCTCCCGGCCCTTCCGCCCCCATCCAGGACTTTTCTGTAGGAAGGGTCCCTGAGGATCCTGGGCTGCCTCATCTGCCTCCAAGGTGACCTTGGAAGGACACCTATCAGATTTTGGTGGTGGCTCACTATGCTCTCCTGCCTCACAATGTCCAGCTGTGGGATGGGTGCTCTTGGGGAGTTCCTCTACTTCCCACAGCAGCAGGAGGGCAGGGTTTCCATCATCTCAGTCAGACAGAGGCCCTGGTCCCTTGCTTCAAAGGCCCCAGGGAAACAGACACTGGTGGGGACCGTTATCTCCTTCTCCTCATTCAAACAGATCCATCTCCGTCTCTCGCTAAATAAGCTCGTGTGTCTAAATAAACTACCACGGGGCATGCCAGTGAGATTCCTATGCTCTGGCCAGCCGCCTGTGGGCAATGTGAGAAGAGCTAATGATACTGTAGAGACAGAGAAGATGGGAAGGCAAGGTCAGAGGGCAAAGCTCAGGAAGAGGTGGGGTGAACATCTGGGCCAAGCCTCTTCCCCAAGTCTGATGATACTTGAGCACAGCCCTTTGTTATATGTGATCTCCTTGACCTTGCCTTGAAAGCTGTTGTCCCCATTTTCTGTCCAGGGACAGAAAAGTCCCCACGTTGCCCATACGGCTCTAGGAAGACAGGTCCAGGTCCATGAAACTTGTGGGTGGCAGAGACAGGCCTAGACCCCAGTTCTGATTTCCAGTCTGGAGCTCCCTGGGGCCACCACGCCAGCCTCCCTGCCTTGCCCCATGAGATTGGGAGAACTGGGACCGCCTCCGCAGGCTCCCGGGAGGCCACCACCCTCCGCTATGGGAAGGCTGTCCAAGGGAAGAGAAGCAGACAGGGAGAGGAACCAGGGCCAATGGCTGCAGGGCTAATGACCGCAGAGGAGGCTCTGTGGAAAACAATTTCAGATTGACGATAGGCTGGGATCTTGGTTTGTCTGTTTCCGGCTTTTGCACCCAGGCCTGGCCACTTACTTACGCTTTGGGGGTTTCAGGGTCCCCCTGGGCAAAATGAGACATTTATTACTCATCCTCCTGCCTCATAGAACCATATTGAGAATTAAATGTCATGTGACAAGGTTACAAAAGAGCCTCCTAAGTGACCCTATTCAACTCTTTTTTTTTAACATCTTTATTGAAGTATAATTGCTTCACAATGGTATGTTAGTTTCTGCTTTATAACAAAGTGAATCAGTTATACATATACATATATTCCCATATCTCCTCCCTCTTGCGTCTCCCTCCCTCCCACCCTCCCTATCCCACCCCTCTAGGTGGTCACAAAGCACCGAGCTAATCTCCCTGTGCTGTGTGGCTGCTTCCCACTAGCTATCTATTTTACTTTTGGTAGTGTATCTATTCAACTCTTAAGAGCCAACCCTTGCTTCTCTGTGCTGCCCTACAGAGGGAAGGGACGGTCAGGCAGAGAGGGAGGTCCCAGCAGTGGGAGTGCCCCAGGCCAGGCAATTTTGTGAATACACACTGAGCATCTCTGTGCCAGGCCCTGTGCAGGGGGCCGGGGTGGAGGGGTTAAAGTGATCAACATGGCCCCTGCTTTCCTGGAGTTTAAACTCTAGTCCAGTGACTCTCAGCCACGGACGTAGCTTAGGATCCCCTGGAGGGGGTGGTATAAACATCAGCGCCCAGGCCTCATTCAGACCAAGTGAATCTGAATCGGTACTTTTTGTAAAGCACCCAGGTGATTCTCATGTGCAGCTAGATGAGATAATAAAATCAGCAATTACACTTCATTCTCATCCTTGCTCTGCTCAGGAAAGTACAGGAGAATCTTGGAAGGACACCTATCAGATTTTGGTGGTGGTGGCCAAGGGAGGGTTAGGGAGGACTTCCTGGAAGAAATGGCAGATGACCCCGTGCACCTTGATGACGAGTTGGAAGAATGGGAGGCAGTCTTTCTGGACTGAGTTCAGAGGGTGAGGAGAAAGTGCACGAGATAAGGCTGGACGGGGCAGCCAGGGTCCAGATCACAGGGGGCACACTTGTCTTATGAGGGAGTCTGCACAGACCCAACAGGTGATGGGGGATATCGGAAGATTTTAAGCAAGGGAATGACACGATCCTAGCTGTCTCCCTGGGGAATCTACGGTGTTCATCTGGGTGGCAAAGAGTCCCTCCTCCTCTACTCCCCCCACCCACCCCCGGCATATGGGGAGGGCAGAAGCTCTCCCCAGGGCTGCTGGGGGCTCCCAGTTTAATCTGAGTTCCGCAGTGCATCAGTGAGGGGCTCCCGGGCCGACCAAGTCCCTGGTACTAATCAGCTGCCGAGGTGAGATCAATGACAACTGCATTGATCTTGCCTCTCTTTGGCTCCTTAAAGAGCTTATTGACTGGAGAGCCTCGGGGGGCTGGGTTTGTGCAGCAGAAATCTGAATCTCATCCAAATGTGGGACAAAGACGAGGAAGAAAATGTGAGGAGGGGGCCCCTCACAGGTCCCTGCCACCTCACACAGTCTCATACTCATTCTGGACATGTATGCTCACTCCCCACCCCCAAGCTGGTTGTCTTGGCATCTAAACCTATAGCCTTACCTCTCCCCTCTCTCCCCGTCCCCAGTTCTAGCCACACAGAAATGCCGTTTCCTCCCCACTCCTTTGCCTCTGGATATGTTGTTGTCTCTGTCAAGGGTATGATCTCCACCCCAGTTTCCCCAGTCTGACCTGCTCCTTTTTCCAGGTCCAGTTCAAATATCACCTCTTCTTAAAAGCCTTTCCTGGCCTAACCTCACCCCCAAAGCAGGAATTGAGTCTTCTTCTGTGTGTCCATAGCATTGAATACTTACCTGTATGTGCAATACTCGTCACACTTTTTACAACCATTTACTATACCTCTTCCCCCAGAAAGTCAGTTCCTCTAGGACAGTGACATTGTCATTCATCTTTGTGTCCCCAGCACAGTACCTAGCGTAGAGCAGATGCTCAATAAAGGAATGGACACTGAAGGAATGAAAGAATGAATGCTTTTTAAATGTCCTAAGGACTTCCTTTTTTAATCCTGACCCAGCACAGACCCTGAGGGTGGAGAACAGTAGAGACTACGCCTAATCAAACTTGGATGACCCTAGCTCAGCGCTAGACCTTGAAACACTAGAACTGTCATCAAGTGCGATCTCTGATCTTACAGTTGAGGTCACAGGTCCAAGGAGAGGAGCTGACTCACTCAAATCTCACAAAAGCAGGTGGCAGGCCCGGGACCCTCCAGATGCTGTTTTACATGGACCTGGCAGTGTGGCCAGGGGCTCCAAAGCCCTCTGAACTCCTCCAGGCAATTCCCAACCATCATTCTGACTTCCTGTGACATCCTTTGTCTCTTCAGGTGGATCAGGCTAGGCAGGAATCTATTATCCGGGCCACAGAAAAGAGGTTCCCTAAAGACAGAAGTTCTTTCTTTCCTTGACTCGCTGTGTGACAAAAGGACAAGTTACTTCCCATCTACAGGCCTCAGTTTCCCAATCATTGAAATGGGAGCTCTGCCTTTTCTCTCCTGGTCTTAGGAAAGGTGATTCCTAGAGCAACACGTGCCATTCTTTGAAAATCACCTTCAGGGGGTCATGCCACCTGATATCAATGAGAAAGGGCAAAAGAGCACAGGATCTAGGAAGTCAAGTTGGGGAACATACCCTGTTTTTGTTAACTTTTTGTTGAAATACAACATACTTACAGAAAAATGCACTTATCATAAGCAGGCAGCCCAACAAAATGTTCAAAAGCTGAACTGTCCATGTAATCAACATCCAGATCAAAAACCAGAACCTCCCCAGTCCCCAAGAATCTCCCCTTCTTCTCCTTCCACCAGTGGGCGCTCATTGCCACCAATTCCCCACGCTGACTTCAGCGCCATAGATGAGCTTTGCCCCTTTTTGTCCTTTATATGAACGGAATCCTATAATAAGTCCTCTTTGGTGCATGCCTTCTTTTGGACAACATTGTGCTTCTGAGATTCATCTGATTCATCCATGTGTCATGTCATTCTCGAGTGCCCCTTCTCATTGTTATGTGGTATTCCATTGTACAAACACATCTTAATTTATTTATTCATTCCACTGTTGATGGGCATTTTGGTAGTTTCCAGTTTGGAGCTATTACAGATAGTGTTAAAATAGACTTTTTAATATTTTAAACAATCATTTTTGAAAGCAGATGCTTAAAAACAGCCAGGAAGAAAATGACTGTGAACACATTCCCTCATTTAAAAAATATCTATCAAGCACCTACTGTGTCCTAGAATTATCATTTTCCTTGCTCTCCTGAGCCTAGCCTTTATAGACTAGGTGATATCCTACTTATTATAGAAAGTCTTTTGTGATTGCTCCCAACTCACAGTGACATCCACCCTCCTCTGAAGCCCCAAGGTAGGTGTTTTGAGAACACACAGTAGAAACTGAGCCCACGCAGCTGACCTTCTCCTTCTCCTTCTTTGTGTGCATTTTCAAGTGGGTGCTCCTGAAGAGCAGGTGTGGATCTCATCTTTCTCTGCCTTCCACAACACCATGCACAGCATTAGATACATCACTAAACTCACCAAATAAGAGTTGGATTTAAGTAGAACTTAGCTATAGGAAGGTGATGCAAATACATGAAGACCCCCACCCCTGCTCTCTACCCACAACCTCTGAGGAAACGATTTTTGCAAAACATGGAAAAAAACTCATGCAGAACATGGGCAAAACCCAAGGAGAGCAATGGATGGGGCAGTGTATTGCATTAGACTTGAAAGACAAAATGGATAGATTCTAAAGCATGAGCTGCTATGGTTTATCTTCACTTCTCTTTCCATTCCTTGGTGCAAATAATCAGAAATGGCTTGGTAGGTAGACATGGAGTTTTGGGTGGGCACATTGCAGCACCATGGATAGATAATCCCATTGGTTGCTCCCAGGGACCACAGCAAAGCCTTACAGCAAGGCTCCCTAGTCTCACCAGAGTTTCAGAAAAGTTCACAATCCACTTCCATTTTCCCGCAGACTCCTACTGATCTCTAAGTCCTTCCTAGTGAGTTGAGAAAATAAAGTCCTTAAAGCCAAATAGACTTGGGATTCAAACTCTAATTCTATCACTTGTTAGTATGACATCAGGAAGATTACTTAATCTCTCTGAACTTGAATTTTTTTAATTTTTAAATGTCAATTATAATACTTTTTTGTTTCAGATATATACTTCAGGTCTAAAATTTGCATTTGGTGTGTGGATACCAAGGGGGAAATCGGGTTGGGATGAACTGGGAGATTGGGATTGACATCTATACACTATTGATACTATATATAAAATAGATAACTAATGAGAGCCTACTGTATAGCACAGGGAACTCCAGTCAACGCTCTGTGGTGACCTAAATGGGAAGGAAATCCAAAAAAGAGGGGATATATGTATACGTATAGCTGATTCACTTTGTGGTACAGTAGAAACTAACACAACATTGTAAAGCAACTATACTCCAATACAAATTAATAAAAAATAAGAGTCCGCCTGCCGATGCAGGGGACACGGGTTCGTGCCCCGGTCCGGGAAGATCCCACATGCCGCGGAGCGGCTGGGCCCGTGAGCCACGGCCGCTGAGCCTGCGCGTCCGGAGCCTGTGCTCCGCAAGGGGAGAGACCACAGCAATGAGAGGTCCGCGTACCGCAAAAAAAAAATAAATAAATAAATAAAAAATAAAAAATAAAGTTTGTGTTTGGCTCTCTTTCGTAGTGTTTTGTTTTGGGTTTTTTTGCTTGAAATTAGCTCTATCCTTACATTCATTGTGAGCATACTTTATTTACATCCTTCAGCACAATTGTAAGAGCTACTTTAAAATCACTGTCTGCTAATGGCAAACTCTGAGTTGCTTTAGGGCCAGTCTCCATTGATCGTCTCCTATGTATCACATTTTCCTGTTTCTTCCTGTGTCAGTACTTTGGGATTGTATCTCAATTATTCTGTATGATAAAGTTGTAGGGACTTTGGATTCTCTTTGTTGCTATGAAGAGTATTGGGGGTTTTTTGTTTGTTTGTTTAATTTAGTAGGTCACTTAACTCTCATTGCAAAGCTGTCACTCTTTTAGTGGATTGCAGCTGACATTTCCTTTCAGTTCCTTTAGGCTTTGCTGGCCAACTTGGCATCTATCCTACACAGGCATTGGTTCAGGGGTCAACCAGATACTTGGACAGAGTTTACACTCAGAATCTGGGGTTCCCCTCTCTAGTTCACTCTTTCCTGAGTTTCCTCTTTCATTTTCCTTGAAGGTACCTTGAAATCCATTCCCTTATTCTTCAAAACAGTGTAAGTGCAGGTTTCTATCCAGGTTTTAGCCATCCAACATGGGAGGACTGGGGCTTGCCCTCAGGCTAAACTTGTAAAAGCTAAGAAATTCACCCAGTGCCCTTCCCTTCTTCCAAGTGTCAATAACATCTCCCATTCCCCCAGCTCTGGAATCTGCCTGCTGTGTGTCACTCTCCTTCTGATAACTGTATTTTTAATATGTTGCTCAGAGTTGATAGCTGTTATCTCTGGGAGGGTTGATCTGTTAAGAGCTATTCAGCCAGGATCAGAGGCTGAAAATCCTATAATACCTCATTGAAGAGCTGTGTTGAGGGTTGTATGAGATAATATCTATAAAGTGTTCATAGTAGCTGCTCAGTAAATGTTGCCTTCCCACACCGCAATCCCCAAGCTGCTGTTTTTATGCCTGCAATCACCATTCCATAAACATACAATGCTTTGTTCTTCTTGAAGCACTTTCATCTCTATTGTATTATTTTACCCTTACAAAATCTCTGAGGGATCTGTAGGGTGGCATTATTCCCCTCTTTATAGGTGAGAAAGCTAAGGTTTAGAAGAATTATGGGACTAGCTAAAGCCACATATTTAAACAGTAACAAAGGCTGGACCAGCCCCCATGGTCTCTGATGTCTCCCTCCACCAACATCTGCTGGCCGTGGGACTAGCAAACAGCGTGAATTAGCAAACCCAGACAGGATGCAGGAAGGAAACCCCACAACCACTCCCTTTTCTATAGAGGAATCCTGGAGGCATGTTGGAATGTGTCTCCCTGAGCCTACCTTCATCCAGATGTGAAAGCGCTGTGGACTGTCAGGGTCAAGCACTGATGGGTCTGAAAACCCTGGTGAGTGTATGCTGAATGCCCCTGAGGGTCCCTGCATTTATCATGAGCCCAGGTGGGGAGTGGTGTGTTACCATGACACGAGCACTACCACCGGGTTCCAAAAATTGTGTACCATGGGGTGTTAAACCCAGTTTCCTAACCTGTTAAATGGGCAAAATATCTACTCTGCCAGATTTATGGGTTTATTGCAGCTACTGAGATAATGTGGAGAATGTAAGAGTACTTTGTAAACCAAAGTGTACGTACTGACGGTGTGTCTGTAAGACAGGGTGGCCACGGTCCTTAGGTCTCCAGCCACTCAGAGAGACACAGAGCTCCTCTCTTGCTGCAGCACAGATGTGGGTACAAGTGTCTGAGCTGAACCCACTCAAGAGGACGTGTAGCCGAGCAGAGCTCAGAGCCGGGCAATACTGAGTTCAAATCCTTGTTGCTCTATTTCCTAGCTGTGCACCTGGGGCAAGTTACTTCACTTCTCTGAACCTCAGTTTTCCCATCTGAAAACTGAGAATAATAATGATAATGGTAGGACTAATAAATAAATCATAAGGGTATTATGAGGATTAAATGTGATTACGCGTGTTAAGTGCTTGATGTCAGGCAGATGGTGGATATTGAATAAATAAGAGCTAATAATAAAACTGGCAAATGTGAACTGTGGGTGCACTTCCCTACAGAGGCTCTGAGCAGGCTGCCCAGCGTGATGGAAAGCAGAAATAGCAGGCTGGACTCCTGTGCCCAGCGTTGTCCATGACCCGCCTTGTAACCTGTGGTCCTGGGAAACGAGATCCATCTCTGGACCTCAGTGCCTCCTCTGAAACATGCAGGGGTTGGATGAGATCCTGTCCTCCGGGTTCCACATTCTGTAGCTGAGCGGATTCTAGGCCTTCTTAGGCAAGGCAAGGGAAGCAGGGAAGAAGGAGGGATTGGCAGACTCGGGCCCTGTCCCAGGCTGATGTCTGCAGGGACGGGAAGGCATCCAGACGCTGCTGAGCCTGGGAAATGTGGCCCGCAGGATGCAGCTGCAGGAAAGCCCTGGGGAGAGATAGATTTCCCACACGGAAGCAGAGAGGGCACCACAGGAGGTACACAGAGCAAAACCCAGCTGGGCTGAGGGAGTCAGAGATCCCCAGAGTGGAAGCTGGGATTTCAGCCACAAATCAAACCTGCCTCAGGCCTTCCCGCCAAAGTCCCTCCCCCACCTCCTCTTCTAATGGGACCGGTTTCAATACCATCATGAAGTGAGCTCATTCCTGGGCTTGGCCCAGCAAGGCCTTGCATAGCACACCCCTTCCCTACCCCCTCCCTCTCTCTGCTTGAGCCTCCAGCCAGAAGTAGTCAGGCTGAAGTTCACACCCCAGCTTTGCCACTTACTGCTCTGTGACCTTGGACAAGTGTCCTAGTCAGCCTGGGCTGCCACAACAAAAGACCACAGAGAGGGTGACTTAAATAGCAGACATTTATTTCTCACAGTTCTGGAGGCTGGGAAGTCCAAGATCAAGGTGCCAGCAGATGCAGTGTCTGGTGAGGGCTCTTTTCCTGCTTTGCAGATGGCTGTCTTCTCCTGGTATCTTCATGTGGCAGAGAGCAAGGAAACTTGTTCTGGTATCTCTTTTTATAGGGGCACTGAATCCATTCATGTGGGCTCCACCCTCACAACCTAATTTCTTCCTAAGGGCCCCGCCTCCCATTACCATCAACTTGGGGGTTAGGGTTTCAGCATATGAATTTGTAGGGACACAAACATTTGGTCCATAGCAACAAGTCACTTTACACCTGAGCTTGCACATCTATGCATGAGGGATAATTATTCAACCATCATAACGTTTCAACAGAACAATGTCTTTAAAAGCATGCGAGCTAGGCATGTGGTGCCTGTGTCCTGGAGCTGACCCCCTCTCCCCACCCCCTCCTCACTCCCACCCATTCCAGGGTCCACTGGGTAGTTGCAGGTTGAAGCCTGAGGCTGTCATGTCACTCACTGCAGACTCCATGCGTTTCTTCATTTACTCAGAAAGTACTGAGTGGGCATCTATTCTGAGCCAAACCCTGGCTAGATCAGAGCTTTTCTAAGTTTAATCTGCCCACAAATTACCTGGATCTTGTTTAAATGCAGATATTGATCCAGTAGGTCTGGGATGGGGCCTGAGATTACGTATTTCTAACAAGGTCTCGGGTGATGCTGATGCTGTCGGTCTGTGGACCACACTTTGAGTAACAAGAGGCTAGGAGCTAGGGCTACCACTCTGAGCAGAGTGCACCCCTGCCCTCTTGGGGTTCAGAGTCTAGTGGGAGGACATGGGGCAACAGACACTCAGAGGATGGGAGGGTCACACTCATAGAGGAGGACGGGCACCTCTCTGACCTTCAGAAGTCTTGGAGGGCTTCCCAGAAGAGATGACACGTGGAGTACTGAAAGATTTTTGGGAAGTGGTCAGGCCAAGGAGAGAAGGGAAGAGGTGGGAGGGAAGAAGATGTGGCAAAGAGAAGAGCCTGAATTGGATGGGCTGGAAGACTTTATCACGCCCGACTGAAAGGCTATAGAAGGAGCAGGATGAGAGGAGGTGGCAGGACAGGGCTGGGGCCAGATCACGGAGGACTTGAAGCCATACATCTGGGCTCCATTCAGTGGGAGACAAGGAGGCTTTGAAGGATTTTGAACAACGAAGTGGTATGGTCAGATTGAGGATTTAGAACCTCCCTGTAGCTACTGCAAAGAGTATGGTCCTCAGTCACACCCCAGGCTGAACCACTGCAGACAGAGAAGGGAATGTCCCATTTTTCAAGGCATCTCACATCCCCCTCTTTTCCCCACCACCACCATCTCCACACCCCATAATGCTCGCACCAGCCCAGGATCTTGAAGGGGCGAACAAACGGAATGCAAGAGCCTCAGACACCATTCCCATCCCAACCAAGCCCTCAGGGCATCAGACCCCCTGTCAAGGTCTTAGAAAGAAAAGGAAGTACCTGTCTCTTCCACTACATGCTCCTGCTCTGGGCATTGCAGGCTCAGTGAAGCACAAAAAAACAAAGAGAAGACCCTCACCCAACATCCTGAGCTCAAAGGCACTGCCATCCACTGAGGGAAGACACCTCCAATTTGCAGCTGGCAGAGATGAAGGAGCAGAGTTTAGGGCATGGTGGTGATGGCTCTACCCAGGCTAGCAAGACATCCAGAACCTGGACAACCAAGGGAGACCTGAGGTCTGGAAGGCCTAAGCTGCTGCTCTGGCCACTCTCTACCTTGGGTACCTAGAGCAGATTAACTGAAAGAGGAGAAGAAGCTGCCCCCTTGGGACAGGTCCACCTCTGGAGTGTCCCACTTCCTAGGGTCGCTCTTGGTCGCTGGGGGAGGTTGGGTTTGAGTCAAGCCCCTGCTTATAATTTGCTGTCACCCGCGTGGCTAGGAGGTTGAGCTAAATGATGCTGACACTGACGCATCCATCTCTGGGGGTCTGTGAAAACTCTAGCCCCTTGACCCTGTGTGCCTCGTCCGATGGTAAAAAGACATCTCTTGTCTTTCCGCACTAATTGTCCTGGTCTTGACCTCTGGCCTGGGTCTGTGAGTCTGGGTCTCCACCTGTGGGTCTGTGGTCTCTTGCCTGCCACCAGAGGCGGTCCACGCCATGAGGGCAGCTGCAAGAACATTGAATTTGAAATTAAATGACTTCTTGACTCCCGGTGCTGCCGTTTACTTCTCTCACTGTGTCGAGTAAGTTCTCAGATTCTCTGAGCCTCAGTTTCAACGTCTGCGAAAGGGAGCTAAGATTTCTGGCCCCTTCAGAGCTGGTTGTGAGCATTAATTAAGAACATATGAAACTTTGGACAGACCTATAAAACGATCACATCATTTGCCAGGACACTCTTGGGTCTGGGAGGTCCCGCCCCTCCCGGGCAGCCCCACAAATGGGCTTGATGGTGCGTTTGTTTCAAGGCCACCTCGCCCCAACCCCTGAATTTCCAGGTTGTCTTCCATATACTCTATTAAATGGTGGGGAAAACATTGACTTCGGAGTCCAAGATGCCTCTGTTCAAATCCTAGCTCTCGTACAAACTAGGTGAACTTAGAGCAGTCACCTTACCTTCCTGAGCCTCAGTTTTCTTGTTTGCAAACTTGAAACCCCACTTATGGGATGGTTGTGAGAATAAATGAGGTAACATCTACAAAGCACCTGGCCAAAGTAGACATGCTGCAGCCTTCCGTCCGTTCCTCAAGGCAAGAGTTAGAAATTTATAAATGCTCATCTCTTTCAGAAAGCACAGGCAGGAATCTAACTCAACCCAGAATGTGAGAAACTCTTACTCTCCCATCCCACCCCTCTCATGCCTCACTAAGGGATGTTCTGTCCCATGTCCGCCCATGTCCCCTGGTGGTCCAATCAATTAGCACGAGGTTACCGTGAGCAGTGCAGAAGGTGGGGATGCGGGACAGACAATGAATTCAAGGAACTGAAAACCTATGTGGGCAACAACTCAAGCATATGGAGTATCCCAGGTCCCTGCGCCTTCATAGGATGCCCGGTGTGTGACAGAGGCAGGGAATGCTTGGGTATCAGAGGAGAGAGAGTCCCCTGGGGGCTGGAGAACATCACCCCCTGTGCATCACAGGCACCTAAGAACACCAGTGGGAAAGGCAGTTGGTGGGGACCAAAAGGTTCCTCCCAGGTTGAGGGTAAAGAGGCTAGACGGGGAGGACCCGGGGGTGGGGAGGCACGACATCAGGCCCAGCTGCTACCATTGGCCTGGAGCCACTGGTTAGCTCCTCTCATCTGCAGCCTCGGGTCTGAAGGACAAACTGGTATAAAGCATGAAGAGAAGTCTGGGGAGAAGCAGGCAGACCTGGGTCCAAGCCCCAACCCCGACACATCACCTCTGAGGCTCTGGGCAAATCGAGTCACCTGTCTGAACCCCATTTTCCTCCTTGGGCCTCATGGGAAGGGAATGCCTCTCCACCTGCTCCCAGGACTGCTGGGAGGATCAGCTGAGAGAACACTGAGAACACACTTGCAGAACATGAACCTTCGTGTCTGAGTGGAGATGCTGGCCATGGTTGCTCTGACAGAGGCTGCGTGGAATCCCCCCTCCCCCAGGAGACCAGAGTAAGGTAGGGACCCAGACATTGGGGGGCAGGTGGAGGTAGAGGGGGCCACAGGGCCAGTGTCCTTCCCAGGCTGGAGCAAGGGCAACCTCAGGAAGGGCTAGAGCCCCGTGTCCAGCAGACAGAATCCACAGACACGACTCCCCACTCTGGGGGCACCAGTCATGACACAGGCGAGAGGAAGTGATGTATGGAGAGAGCCCTCCAACCTGGAATGAGTCAGCTCCATATCACTGCCCATCCCCAAATACCTCTCCACCTTCCACCTTAATCCCCTCTGCCTTGCACCTTTCTGCCCTTCCCAGATGCTGAACTCCACTTCTGACCCAGGCTCAGTGACTGGGCCAGCTCCTGGAAAGCCCCAGCGGGGTCGTGGAGCTGCCAGCAGGGGCTGGACCTCCTCCCCTCCCCCACCCTTGCCCGCCCACTTACCCGAGAGCCGTCACGGGATGCTCAGTGTTTCCTCGCTCCTCGGCTTTATAATTAAGCGTCCTTGTCCTCAGTCCGCTTCCTAATCTATTCATTGTGTGTCATTAGTGGATAATTGGATGGAACTGAAGAACCTTGACAGCTCCAAGCTGGACTCCAAGGCCCCTCCCCATGGGCTCGGCAGCCTCCTTCACTCTTGCTCCAAGCCAAGGTGTCAACCCATCTCATTCTCTCCCCGTCGTGTCTCCTCTCCCTCGGTCACTGTTTAGAGCTGTATATTCCCCTCCCCTCTCTTCCTGGTCCACAGCAAGGCTGTGATCAGGGACGTTACATCACAGAGCTCAGCATCCCGATTCCTAGCCCTTTCCCTGGGCAGGTGCTAGGTGCTCAATAAACATTTGCTGAATGATGAATAAATGAATGAATAATGGCATTTCACAGATGAATACTTCCTGTTTCACCCAACAGTTTCAATCAAAGTGTTTTCTGTCATCTATGACCGGGGGGTTGGGGGGATAGTCAAAATATTTAAGAATCAGCACTGGGGCAGGGGTCCTAAGGTCCCTGTGGGCCAGGCATGAACCTTTTAGTTTCTGGATGCTGGGAGGATACTGGAGACCCTGAAGGGGGGTTCTTGGCAGCTGTGACGCTCACAAAGCTCTGGGAAGTAACTACTTAGCAGCCAAGGTGGAAGAATTGCAGGATTTTAAAGGGTTACTGGTGCCTCCAGGCTGAGTGTCAGACCTGGATGAATGAATGAGTGAATGCATCACTCTATCTCTAGGTGGCTCTGTGTCTTGCCTCGGTTTGCTTTGACTCCCTCTCTTCCTTTCTGTAATGTGTTGGGGTTATTTCCCTGAGAAAAACCCCAAGGAGCTGCTCCTGGAGTCAGGCAGGAGAAAAGGGCAGGACAGCCTATCAGCACCACAGCCAGGCTGCCCCCATGGAGCCCAGGCAGCCTCACTACCACACGTCCTGTGCCCAACGTAAGGACGCAGAAGGGCCGGCAGACAGGCAGCAGCATGCATGGCCCCTAGCCCTCTGCCTGGGAGTCAGGACTCTGGGAGCCTGTCCCACCCTGACCCTCACCTGCTCTGTGGCCTTCAAGTGGTTTGCCCTCCAGGCAACAGTTTTGCCAAATGGAAAATGGATTCCCTGCTCCAACTCTGAAATATCTGTCAAGATCAACAAGCCAGAAGCCAAGGAGGCTGATCCTACACTTGCCTATCCAGGACAGGCAGGGAGTCCCCTGCACAATCAGGAGGGACAATGTGATGTTCACCCCTGTGGTCCAGGGTCTTTACCGACCCCATTCTTAGACCAGCAGCCCACAGCAGAGCTCTTGCTTTTCCCAGTGTTTCCCTTGCTTCTTTGATGAGAACAGGTCACATATGGGGGACAAAAGGTCTTTACAGACATTATCTTACTGTCATTATTCTCAAGAAACAGATGAGGCAACCATCAGCATCCCCACTTTACAGAGGAGAAACAAAGGCTCAGGAGGGCACCTCAAGATTTCACACTGGTCAGTGATGACCCCAGGTCTGCCTGACTCTGCCCATGATGCAGAAGCCAATGCAAAAGAGAAGACAGTTTACTGTCTACTTGTCTCCTCCTTTGCTCCCTCCACGCACCAACGCCAACCCTGTGGCTGCCCACAGACAGCTTCAGCGGGTCCCTTTGCTGGACTCCAGGCATCTAGGGGCACATATGGGGCTGACTCCCTGGCGGCAGAAGAGCTGTTGTAGCAGCCCCTTCGGCCTGGGGGCTCCAGCTGGGGCCAACCTAGCTGAGTTGGGAGATGAACCAATTGGTGGATGCTCGAGGCCAGCAGACAGAGTGCTAGGAAAGCAGCAGGGGCAACAGTGGAGGCAGGTCAGGGTCAAGTCCTCACAACAAGGCTGAAAGCACACTCTGAGCTCTTTGGAGGCTCTATTAGGTTCCGTGGACCAGGATTTGGGAGAAGGAGGTGTCAAGTGACAGGTGTTAGGAGAGTTCTGAGCAGGCAACAAGCAGCCGGACCAGCCATGGGCAGAATTTCCATCCCTGGGAAGACCCACAGGTGCCCATCTGGGGTGTAGGTATGGGAAAGCCACACCTCTCCCTAACTCCGAGGTGCTGGGCAGGAGGTGCATGAGGTCTAAGCTGAGCAGGACTACAACTCCTCTATCCAGCCTCAATCTCCTTTGGGTGCCCTCAGCTTGTGAGAAGACTGCTCTAGAGTCTGAGGCCACGCTGACCCCCAGGTAGATGGGTTAGGGAAGCTGGTGTGTCACGGAGAGCGAATAAAGATGGCCAGGTCACACATCAGAAAGAATAAGAGCATCCTCACCTGGACCACAGGAGTTGTGACTGGAGGAACACCTCAGAGATGCTCCCACGCAGACTGCCACCCTGCTGCTCTGTCACACTGCCCAGAATCACACGCTAGTCCATGCGTTCCTTGGGAAGGCTTTTCTCCATTCACGATGTGGCTCTTAGGGAGGGTCCACGCCTTGAACCCTAATCATTATCAGATTAGCTGAACTGCAAACTTGTGGAAGAAGCCGTGGAAACACCTGATGGGGGAAGACAGTCATGGCAGAAAGAGGAGGGGGGAATCATCGAGAAGTAAACAAAAAACAGGAATGGGACTGCACATGGCTTAATTTGTCCACGTGAGAACTGGTCGAGGTGGGAATTATTTAACTGAATTTATATATTTTGTTGGGGAGGGGGCTGCACCGTGTGGCTTGTGGGATCTTAGTTCCCTGACAAGGGATCGAACCCAGCCCCTTGCAGTGGGAGCACCGAGTCCTAACCATTGGACCACCAGAGAATTGCCTATTTAACTTATTTTATATTTTTTAACATCTTTACTGGAGTATAATCGCTTTACAATGGTGTGTTAGTTTCTGCTGTATAACAAAGTGAATCAGCTATACGTATATGAATATCCCCATATCCCATCCCTTTTGCGTCTCCCTCCCATCCTCCCTAACCCACCCCTCTATTTGGTCACAAAGCAACGAGCTGATCTCCCTGTGCTATACAGCTGCTTCCCACTAGCTATCTATTTTACATTTGGTAGTGTATATATGTCCATGCCACTCTCTCACTTTGTCCCAGCTTATCCTTCCCCTTCCCCATGTTCTTAGGTCCATTCTCTACACCTGTGTCTTTATTCCTGTCATGCCCCTAGGTTCATCAGAAAAATTATTTTTTTTTTAGATTCCATATATATGTGTTAGCATACGGTATTTGTTTTTCTCTTTCTGACTTACTTCACTCTGTATGACAGACTCTAGGTCCATCCACCTCACTACAAATAACTCAATTTCGTTTCTTTTTATGGCTGAGTAATATTCCATTGTATATATGTGCCATATCTTCTTTATCCATTCATCCGATGATGGACACTTAGGTTGCTTCCGTGTCCTGGCTACTGTAAATAGTGCTGCAATGAACATTGGGGTACATGACTCTTTTTGAATTATGGTTTTCTCAGGGTATATGCCCAGTAGTGGGATTGCTGGGTCATATGGTAGTTCTATTTGTAGTTTTTTAAGGAACCTCCATACTGTTCTCCATAATGGCTGTATCAATTTACATTCCCACCAACAGTGCAAAAGGGTTCCTTTTCTCCACACTCTCTCCAGCATTTATTGTTTGTAGATTTTTTGATGATGACCCTTCTGACCAGTGTGAGGTGATACCTTATTGTAGTTTTGATTTGCATTTCTCGAATGATTAGTGATGTTGAGCATCCTTTCATGTGTTTGTTGGCAATCTGTGTATCTTCTTGGAGAAATGTCTATTTAGGCCTTCTGCCCATTTTTGGATTGGGTTGTTTGTTTTTTTGATATTGAGAGGCATGAGGTGCTTGTATATTTTGGAGATTAATCCTTTGTCAGTTGCTTCATTTGCAAATATTTTCTCCCATTCTGAGAGTTGTCTTTTCATCTTGTTTATGGTTTCCTTTGCTGTGCAAAAGCTTTTAAGTTTCATTAGGTCCCATTTGGGTTTTGTTTTGTTTTATTTTTGTTTCCATTTCTCTAGGAGGTGGGTCAAAAAAGATCTTGCTGAGATTTATGTCAAAGAGTGTTCTGCCTATGTTTTCCTCTAAGAGTTTTATAGTGTCTGGCCTTACATTTAGATCTCTAATCCATTTTGAGTTTATTTTTGTGTATGGTGTTAGGAAATGTTCTAATTTCATTCTTTTACATGTAGCTGTCCAGTTTTCCAGGCACCACTTATTGAAGAGGCTGTCTTTTCTCCATTGTATATTCTTGCCTCCTTTATCAAAGATAAGGTGACCATATGTGCGTGGGTTTATCTCTGGGCTTTCTATCCTGTTCCATTGATCTATATTTCTGTTTTTGTGCCAGTACCATATTGTCTTGTTTACTGTAGCTTTTTTTTTTCATTTTAATATCTTTATTGGAGTATAATTGCTTTACAATGGTATGTTAGTTTCAGCTTCACAACAAAATGAATCAGTTATATATATACATATATTCCCATATCTCTTCCTGCTTGCGTCTCCCTCCCTCCCACCCTCCCTATCGCACCCCTCCAGGCAGTCACAAAGCACCGAGCTGATCTCCCTGTGCTATACAGCTGCTTCCCACTAGCTATCTACCTTACGTTTGGTAGTGTATATATGTCCATGCCTCTCTCTCGCTTTGTCACAGTTTACACTTCCCCCTCCCCATATCCTCAAGTCCATTCTCTAGTAAGTCTGTGTCTTTATTCCTGTTTCACCCCTAGGTTTTTCATGACATTTTTTTTTCTTAAATTCCATATATATGTGTTAGCATACGGTATTTGTCTCTCTCTTTCTGACTTACTTCACTCTGTATGACAGACTCTAGGTCTATCCACCTCATTACAAATAGCTCAATTTCATTTCTTTTTATGGCTGAGTAATATTCCATTGTATATATGTGCCACATCTTCTTTATCCATTCATCCGATGATGGACACTTAGGTTGTTTCCATCTCTGGGCTTTTGTAAATAGAGCTGCAATGAACATTTTGGTACATGACTCTTTTTGAATTATGGTTTTCTCGGGGTATATGCCCAGTAGTGGGATTGCTGGGTCATATGGTAGTTCTATTTTTAGTTTTTTAAGGAACCTCCATACTGTTCTCCACAGTGGCTGTATCAATTTACATTCCCACCAACAGTGTAAGAGGGTTCCCTTTTCTCCACACCCTCTCCAGCATTTATTGTTTCTAGATTTTTTGATGATGGCCATTCTGATTGGTGTGAGATGATATCTCATTGTAGTTTTGATTTGCATTTCTCTAATGATTAGTGATGTTGAGCATTCTTTCATGTGTTTGTTGGCAGTCTGTATATCTTCTTTGGAGAAATGTCTATTTAGGTCTTCTGCCCATTTTTGGATTGGGTTGTTTGTTTTTTTTGTTATTAAGCTGCATGAGCTGCTTATAAATTTTGGAGATTAATCCTTTGTTAGTTGCTTCATTTGCAAATATTTTCTCCCATTCTGAGGGTTGTCTTTTGGTCTTGTTTATGGTTTCCTTTGCTGCGCAAAAGCTTTTAAGTTTCATTAGGTCCCATTTGTTTATTTTTGTTTTTATTTCCATTTCTCTAGGAGGTGGGTCAAAAAGGACCTTGCTGTGATTTATGTCATAGAGTGTCCTGCCTATGTTTTCCTCTAAGAGTTTGATAGTGTCTGGCCTTACATTTAGGTCTTTAATCCATTTTGAGCTTATTTTTGTGTATGGTGTTAGGGAGTGATCTAATCTCATACTTTTACATGTAGCTGTCCAGTTTTCCCAGCACCACTTACTGAAGAGGCTGTCCTTTCTCCACTGTACATTCCTGCCACCTTTATCATAGATAAGGTGACCATATGTGCGTGGGTTTACCTCTGGGCTTTCTATCCTGTTCCATTGATCTATATTTCTGTTTTTGTGCCAGTACCATACTGTCTTGATTACTGTAGCTTTGTAGTATAGTCTGAAGTCAGGAAGCCTGATTCCTCCAGCTCCGTTTTTCGTTCTCAAGACTGCTTTGGCTGTTCAGGGTCTTTTGTGTTTCCATACAAATTGTGAAATTTTTTGTTCTAGTTCTGTGAAAAATGCCAATGGTAGTTTGATAGGGATTGCATTAAATCTGTAGATTGCTTTGGGTAGTATAGTCATTTTCACATTGTTGATTTTTCCAATCCAAGAACATGGTATATCTCTCCATCTACTTGTATCATCTTTAATTTCTTTCATCAGTGTCTTATAATTTTCTGCATACAGGTCTTTTGTCTTTTATCTCCTTAGGTAGGTTTATTCCTAGATATTTTATTCTTTTTGTTGCAATGGTAAATGGGAGTGTTTTCTTGATTTCACGTTCAGATTTTTCATCCTTAGTGTATAGGAATGCCAGAGGTTTCTGTGCATTAATTTTGTATCCTGCTACTTTACCAAATTCATTGATTAGCTCTAGGAGTTTTCTGGTAGCATCTTTAGGATTCTCTATGTATAGTATCATGTCATCTGCAAATAGTGACGGCTTTACTTCTTCTTTTCCGATTTGCATTCCTTTTATTTCTTTTTCTTCTCTGATTGTTGTGGCTAGAACTTCCAAAACTATGTTGAATAAGAGTGGTGAGAGTGGGCAACCTTGTCTTGTTCCTGATCTTAGTGGAAATGCTTTCAGTTTTTCACCATTGAGGACGATGTTGGCTGTGGGTTTGTCATATATGGCCTTTATTATGTTGAGGAAAGCTCCCTCTATGCCTACTTTCTGCAGGGTTTTTATCATAAATGGGTGTTGAATTTTGTCAAAAGCTTTCTCTGCATCTATTGAGATGATCATATGGTTTTTCTCCTTCAATTTGTTAATATGGTGTATCACGTTGATTGATTTGTGTATATTGAAGAATCCTTGCATTCCTGGAATAAACCCCACTTGATCATGGTGTATGATCCGTTTAATGTGTTGTTGGATTCTGTTTGCTAGTATTTTGTTGAGGATTTTTGCATCTATGTTCATCAGTGATATTGGCCTGTAGTTTTCTTTCTTTGTGTCATCCTTGTCTGGTTTTTGTATCAGGGTGATGGTGGCCTTGTAGAATGAGTTGGGGTGTGTTCCTCCCTCTGCTATATTTTGGAAGAGTTTGAGAAGGATAGGTGATGGCTCCTCTCTAAATGTTTGATAGAATTTGCCTGTGAAGCCATCTGGTCCTGGGCTTTTGCTTGTTGGAAGATTTTTAATCACATTTTCAATTTCAGTGCTTGTGATTGGTCTGTTCATATTTTCTATTTCTTCCTGATTCAGTCTTGGTAGGTTGTGCCTTTCTAAGAATTTGTCCATTTCTTCCAGGTTGTCCATTTTATTGGCATAGATTTGCTTGTAGTAATCTCTCATGATCTTTTGTATTTCTGCAGTGTCAGTTGTTACTGCTCCTTTTTCATTTCTAATTCTATTGATTTCAGTCTTCTCCCTTTTTTTCTTGATGAGTCTGGCTAATGGTTTATCAATTTTGTTTGTCCTTTCAAAGAACCAGCTTTTAGTTTTATTGATCTTTGCTATCGTTTCCTTCATTTCTTTTTCATTTATTTCTGATCTGATTTTTATGATTTCTTTCCTTCTGCTAACTTTGAGGTTTTTTTGTTCTTCTTTCTCTAATTGCTTGAGGTGCAAGGTTAGGTTGTTTATTCGAGATGTTTCCTGTTTCTTAAGGTAGGATTGTATTGCTATAAACTTCCCTCTTGGAACTGCTTTTGCTGCATCCCATAGATTTTTGAGTCGTCATGTCTCCATTGTCATTTGTTTCTAGGCATTTTTTGATTTCCCCTTTGATTTCTTCAGTGATCACTTAATTATTAAGTAGTGTATTGTTTAGCCTCCATGTGTTTGTACTTTTTACAGATCTTTTCCTGTAATTGATATCTAGTCTCATAGCGTTGTGGTTGGAAAAGATACTTGATACAATTTCAATTTTCTTAAATTTACCAAGACTTGATTTGTGACCCAAGATATGATCTATCCTGGAGAATGTTCCATGAGCACTTGAGAAAAATGTGTATTCTGTTGTTTTTGGATGGAATGTCCTATAAATATCAATTAAGTCCATCTTGTTTAATGTATCATTTAAAGCTTGTGTTTCCTTATTTATTTTCATTTTGGATGATCAGTCCATTGGTGAAAGTGGGGTGTTAAAGTCCCCTACTATGAATGTGTTACTGTCGATTTCCCCTTTTATGGCTGTTAGTATTTGCCTTACGTATTGAGGTGCTCCTATGTTGGGTGCATAAATATTTACAATTGTTATATCTTCTTCTTGGATCGATCCTTGATCATTATGTAGTGTCCTTCTTTGTCTCTTCTAATAGTCTTTATTTTAAAGTCTATTTTGTCTGATATGAGAATTGCTACTCCAGCTTTCTTTTTGTTTCCATTTGCATGAAATACCTTTTTCCATCCCCTTACTTTCAGTCTGTATGTGTCTCTAGGTCTGAAGTGGGTCTCTTGTAGACAGCAAATATATGCGTCTTGTTTTTGTATCCATTCAGCCAATCTGTGTCTTTTGGTGGGAGCATTTAGTCCATTTACATTTAAGGTAATTATCGATATGTATGTTCCCATTCCCATTTTCTTAATTGTTTTGGGTTCGTTATTGTAGGTCTTTTCCTTCTCTTGTGTTTCTTGCCTAGAGAAGTTCCTTTAGCTGTTGTTGTAGAGCTGGTTTGGTGGTGCTGAACTCTCTCAGCTTTTGCTTGTCTATAAAGGTTTTAATTTCTCCATCAAATCTGAATGAGATCCTTGCTGGGTAGAGTAATCTTGGTTGCAGGTTTTTCTCCTTCATCACTTTAAATATGTCCTGCCACTCCCTTCTGGCTTGCAGAGTTTCTGCTGAAAGATCAGCTGTTAACCTTATGGGGATTCCCTTGTGTGTTATTTGTTGTTTTTCCCTTGCTGCTTTTAATATGCTTTCTTTGTATTTAATTTTTGACAGTTTGATTAATATGTGTCTTGGCATATTTCTCCTTGGATTTATCCTGTATGGGACTCTCTGTGCTTCCTGGACTTGATTAACTATTTCCTTTCCCATATTAGGGAAGTTTTCAACTATAATCTCTTCAAATATTTTCTCAGTCCCTTTCTTTTTCTCTTCTTCTTCTGGAACCCCTATAATTCGAATGTTGGTGCGTTTAATGTTGTCCCAGAGGTCTCTGAGACTGTCCTCAGTTCTTTTCATTCTTTTTTCTTTATTCTGCTCTGCATTAGTTATTTCCACTATTTTATCTTCCAGGTCACTTATCCGTTCTTCTGCCTCAGTTATTCTGCTATTGATCCCATCTAGAGTATTTTTCATTTCCTTTATTGTGTTGTTCATCATTGTTTGTTTCATCTTTAGTTCTTCTAGGTCCTTGTTAAATGTTTCTTGCATTTTGTCTATTCTATTTCCAAGATTTTGATCATCTTTACTATCATTATTCTGAATTCTTTTTCAGGTAGACTGCCTATTTCCTCTTCATTTGTTAGGTCTGGTGGGTTTTTATCTTGCTCCTTCATCTGCTGTGTGTTTTTCTGTCTTTTCATTTTGCTTATATTACTGTGTTTGGGGTCTCCTTTTTGCAGGCTGAAGGTTCGTAATTCCTGTTGTTTTTAGTGTCTGCCCCCAGTGGCTAAGGTTGGTTCAGTGGGTTGTGTAGGCTTCCTGGTGGAGGGTACTAGTGCCTGTGTTCTGGTGGATGAGGCTGGATCTTGTCTTTCTGGTGGGCAGGTCCACGTCTGGTGGTGTGTTTTGGGGTGTCTGTAGACTTATTATGATTTTGGGCAGCCTCTCTGCTAATGGGTGGGGTTGTGTTCCTGTCTTGCTAGTTGTTTGGCATAGGATGTCCAGCACTGTAGCTTGCTGGTCGTTGAGTGAAGCTGGGTGCTGGCGTTGAGATGGAGATCTCTGGGAGATTTTCGCCGTTTGCTATTATGTGCAGCTGGGAGGCCTCTTGTGGACCAGTGTCCTGAAGTTGGCTCTCCCACCTCAGAGGCACAACACTAACTCCTGGCTGCAGCACCAAGAGCCTTTCATCCACACGGCTCCTTAATTTGGGATGATTCGTTGTCTATTCATGTATTCCACAGATGCAGGGTACATCAAGTTGATTGTGGAGCTTTAATCCGCTGCTTCTGAGGCTGCTGGGAGAGATTTCCCTCTCTCTTCTTTGTTCCCACAGCTCCCAGGGGCTCAGCTTTGGATTTGGCCCCTCCTGTGCGTGTAGGTCGCCAGAGGGCGTCTGTTCTTTGCTCAGACAGGACGGGGTTAAAAGAGCCGCTGATTCGGAGGCTCTGGCTCACTCAGGCCGGGGGTAGGGAGGGTCACGGAGTGCAGGGCGAGCCTGCGGCGGCAGAGGCCAGAGTGACGTTGCGCCAGCCTGAGGCGCGCCATGCGTTCTCCCGGGGGAGTTGTCCCTGGATCCCGGGACCCTGGCAGGGGCAGGCTGCACAGGCTCCCCGGAAGGGCGGTGTGGTTAGTGACCTGTGTTCGCACACAGGCTTCTTGGTGGCGGCAGCAGCGGCCTTAGCGTCTCATGTCTGTCTCTGGGGTCCGCACCTTTAGCCGCGGCTCGCGCCCGTCTCTAGAGCTCCTTTAAGCAGCGTTCTTAATCCCCTCTTCTCGAGCACCAGGTAATAAAGAGGGAAGAAAAAGTCTCTTGCCTCTTCGGCAGGTCCAGACTTTTCCCCGGACTCTCTCCCGGCTAGCCGCGGTGCACTAACGCCCTGCAGGCTGTGTCACGCCGCCAACCCCAGTCCTCTCCCGGCGTTCCGACTGAAGCCCGAGCCTCAGCTCCCAGCCCCGCCGGCCCCGGCGGGTGAGCAGACAAGCCTCTCGGCTGGTGAGTGGCGGTCGGCCCTGATCCTCTGTGCTGGAATCTCTCCGCTTTGCCCTCCGCACCCTTGTTGCTGTGCTCTCCTCCGCGGCTTCGAAGCTCCCCCCCTCCGCCACCAGCAGTCTCCGCCCACGAAGGGGCTTCCTAGTGTGTGGACACTTTTCCTCCTTCACAGCTCCCTCCCGCTGGTGCAGGACCCGTCCCTATCCTTTTGTCTCTGTTTATTTTTTTCTTTTGCCCTACCCAGGTACGTGGGGGGTTTCTTGCCTTTTGGGAGGTCTGAGGTCTTCTGCCAGCGTTCAGTAGGTGTTCTGTAGGAGTTGTTCCACGTGTAGATGTATTTCTGGTGTATCTGTGGGGAGGAAGGTAATCTCCGCGTCTTAGTCTTCTGCCATCTTCCCGGAAGTCCCCATGTGGTTGTTTTTTTTTCTACTGTAGCTTTGTAGTATAGTCTGAAGTCCGGGAGCCTGATTCCTCCAGCTCCGTTTTTCTTTCTCAAGATTGCTTTGGCTATTTGGGGTCTTTTGTGTTTCCAAACAAATTGTGAATTTTTTTGTTCTAGTTCTGTGAAAAATGCCGTTGGTAGTGTGATAGGGATTGCACTGAATCTGTAGATTGCTTTGGGTAGTAGAGTCATTTTCACAATGTTGATTCTTCCAATCCAAGAATGTAGTATATCTCTCCATCTGTTTGTACCATCTTTAATTTTTTTCATCAGTGTCTTATAGGTTTCTTTTTGTTGCAGTGGTAAATGGGAGTGTTTCCTTAATTTCTCTTTCAGATTTTTCATCGTTAGTGTATAGGAATGCAAGAGATTTCTGTGCATTAATTTTGTATCCTGCTACTTTACCAAATTCATTGATTAGCTCTAGTAGTTTTCTGGTAGCATCTTTAGGATTCTCTATGTATAGTATCATGTCATCTGCAAACAGTGACTGTTTTACTTCTTTTCCGATTTGGATTCCTTTTATTTCTTTTAAAGCCAAGAAAAACAAAGTTCAGAAAGGTGAATTGGCTTCCTGGGATCACACATAATGGAGACCACATAAATATCACCTAAGAGATTTCTGGTTTTGATTCCCTGCAAGACTAATCAAAGTACACAGACCTCCTTGTATGGGGTTGATTCTTCAAATCTTGTAGAGTCTCGGCCACACATAACTCAACAGCAACTTTTTAGCATCCTTCCCAAAGCATTAAATTAATTACCATAAAAGCATAACTCCTTTCTCCACTTGTATTTCATTGGCTTGGTTTACACTTGATTCAATTATCTGTTTACAGTGACAAGCGCAACTGACATAAACAGGTTTGGAAACACACACAACACAGGCAAACAAGAAAGGAGTTGTCTGACAGCCAGGCATCCCAAGTGCCACCGGCTGTCGTCGGCAGGTTTTCCAGAGGGAATAGCGGTAGTTCATCTAGACATCAGTTAAGTAGGGTTAGTTAAGGGTCTTCGTGGCAGGATTTGACCCCTGGTCTGTTTAGCTCCAAAGTTCAGTTTCTTTTCACTACATCACACAGACCCACACTGGCGGCTTTATGCTTCTGTTCAGGGCCCGCCCTATGTGGATTGAAATCTTGGGAGTTAGCTTTGTCAGTTATATGTAGGTGGCTTACCCCAGCCCTTGGCTTTCCTTGTACTCAGCCCATAATGCTGTCCAAAGACTTCCCCCAAGAAAAGGGTAGGGCAGGGGGCAACCCTGAATGGGGCGGGTGGAGGCTAGAGAGAGTCTGAGACTGCTGGAAGGGGAGCCTTGCCCTCCAAGCCACACCTCCAAGCAGGATTTTCTCACCTTCCTGCATCCAGCAGGCTGGGAGGAAGCTTCTCCTTCTCCCTGAAATCAGTGCAGGCCTCGCTGCCCTCATCTGCCAGTGCGGGAACTCACACCCACACCATGATGTAGCTGGTGGAGCGGAGGGTGGTCACATGAGATGACACATGGGAAGAGCTTTCAATGTCATTTTCTCTCTCCTCCCCACCCCTCCCACTTTCCTTAGAGAAACAAACAAGACCTTCAGGACTGGAGGGAATTTTGCAGAAGTGCGTTTAGTCCACTGTTTTCCAAACTATGTCACAGGGCTCATGCCTTCCTTGGGATGAAAATGGGCCATTTGAGAAAGCAGGGCCTGTTTGGGAAACGCCCGGTCAAAGTTGAACAGGTTTCTGTGCTTACAGAGCTTTACAGAGTTTATAATGTTTATTGGAGGATGGAAAGCACATTCTTCCAAACTTCTTTTCCCCTCAACATCTTATGGGAATAGACTTCTAAGGAACCCTCTTTGTAAACCCTCAATCTGGTCCATTCCTCTCATCTTACTGAAGAGTTGAATGAGGCTATGAAAATAGAAGGAATTTGCCCAAAGTTCCCCAGTAACAGAATTGGAACCACACTTTCAGGGGCCTCATCCCACCACGGCTCCCCTCCTCCCCCAACAGCTGAGTGGTCCCCAGGAACCTACAGGTTTGGGGCACTGCTGGAGAAGAATTTGCTTCTACTGGTTCAGCATAACCCCATGGAAAACCCACCCGAGTCCCAAGCAGATCCCCTGGAGCCTCTGAGCCTTTGTCAATCTTGCCCAGGGCTGTCCATCCCCAGGGCTCTTCTCTGCCTGGCCAAAGGCTATGGAAAGATAGCTAGAGTCAGCGTGGTGGCTCCTCTCTGTTGCAGGGGAATTTTGCCCTAGCCATCCCTCCTCTTGGCGGTGGCGTGGAAGGGAGCCATCTGTTTCCATTAGTATTCACGGCATTCTGGTGGGGGAGAGGAGGGGAGGATGAGGGTTAAGGTCCTGCTCGTGGAGGCTTCCTGGCATAGTTGGTCCAGCCCTGTCTGTCTGGCTCCCTGACCCGTGGCTCCCCATGGTGGCGGCAACAGGTGACCCTGGGTTAGCGCTGGGCAGGGATGTCAAGTTGGCAAAGCCAGCGTCGCCCACCCCATCACCTATTCATCTCCGCACTCCAGGGCTGCTCCCTCCTCAGCCAGGATCCCTCTGTTTCTGTCTCTGAGCCCGAGCATCTCAGGTGGTGTGTCTGCACCCAGTGGCCTCCCAGCACCCTTGTTCCACTCCCTCCCAGCCCTCTCTCCCTATGATAGAGGGCATCAAGTCCAAATCAGCGCTCACTGATGGGCCGCCCACGCACCCCCATGCCCACCCTCCAGGACTTTATCCCTCAGGCATTATCCACCTGGGTCCCTTTTACCCACTTCCCACTCCTCCATGTCACACCCTCCCCTTCCAGAGGATGTCACCACTGCCAGCGCTGTGCAGGGCCAATAGTTTTTATGGCTCATGTAAAAGGGGTTGTTATCATGGTGACATTCCAGCCACGGCTGACCCGTGAGGGAAGGAACTCAGTGGTCTGCCCTCCAAGTACCCTTCAGAAGTCCCTCCCACTCTGCCTCTTCCAGGAAGCTGCCCCCACCCCTCCACCTCTCTCTACCCTCACCTTGTCTCAGAGGCCCCTCCTCTGTGCTCCCAGGGCCCCCTCCCCACTCCACCCCACTGGAGTTGTCGACTCTCCTCTGCCTCCCCACGCAGCTTGCATCTCAAAGGAGAGGGGCTAAGCCTTCTTTCCCCTCTCATCCTGGCACTTTGCGTGGAGAGCCGATGCCCTGTGTGCCATTGCTCTTGGAACATCTTGATCAAACGAGAGAGTGTATCTTTTTTCAAATAACAGCTGGGGAAGGTAAAAATAAGTCTCCTGAAAGGGCACAGAGGATGAGACATGTGCAAAGGAAGGGCCTGGAAGGCCTGGGAGGAGACGACACTGGCTGGACAGGCTGGTCGGAGAAACTCAATGTTCCAATTCATTCTGGCAAACAAGCGCTGCTTGTCGTGCCAGGGAAGTTATTGACATTGAAATTGAAATTGAAATTGAGTCAGAAAAGGGGAGGGAGGCCTGCAGGAGCCATGCAGATCAGGGTGAGGGAGATGGAGACATTTCTATTCTGGGAAGTCCTTTATTATCCCAAGTTCACAGCTCCTGTATATTCATAACCTGTTGCCACTAATTGGCCTTTCATCTTTCTCCATCTCAAAGGCTGTGGGATTGGGCCTTGAGGTCACCTCGTCCAACCTTCCTCCAAATAACAGTTCTGGTTTTGAGCACCTACTATCTGCCAGGCGCTATGTAACGTGCTTGACTTGGATTAGTGATGGAAGTTGTTATCTTAAAGGTTGGTCCATCTCGACCACCCCAGCCTGACTCACCCCACTTCTTACTCAAGAATACCCACCATAGCAGTCCTGACAGGTGAGTGGCCAGCCTGTAATTGAACAACTCCAGTGACAGGGAGGTCACTACCTTACTAACAGCCCATTTTCTTTACCGACTGCTCCATTGTTACAAAGGTTCTTCTCAAGCTGAAAAGCGCCTCCCCGTCGGTTGCCATGGGGACTGTCCCTCCTCCTCCGTCTGCAGTCAGGAAGGCAGACAGACGGTGCTTGGAGGTGAGATGGATGGTGCTCCAGACGCCCCTCTGGGGTTGGGGAGACCTGGAGTGACCCTGTCTCAAAGAGGACCACCAACCGTGAATCTGTGTACGCATGTGTTCCATCCCCCCTATGTGCGCCCCCGTCTGTCACTCTCTCTCACTCTCATTTATCACCTCTCTGTCACTCAGACATCATAAAATGGAGCCCAGGTGCAAGAGAGTCAGCTGCAATCAGAGTGATGGGAAGGCGGATCGCAAGCGGACTGACAGATGGACAGGAAGTCAGGCGGGCTTCTGCAGAAATGCGTGCCACAGGCAGGGACTAGTCTAACAGTCTGTCTCCAGAGCCCGATGGACAGAAAGACGGAGAGCCAGGCATAGAGCAGACATGGGGACAGGTAACAGAAGGGCAAGTACGTCTGCTTGGGAAACAGGCATTGCACCACTGAGGTCCCAGGCTGCTCTCCCTGCCTCTGGGCCCTGCCTGGCCCAAAGTTCCTAAGGAGAAGTCTGAGCTCTGTGGGGAGAGAGCTTGTTTCCCTCACGCCCAGATCCCCAAGCCCGGGAGAACAAATTCAGCCCCCGCTGCTCCACCTTCTCTACCCTCCCAGAGGCAGCCCTCCACCTCCGCCCTGTGAACCACGCACCGCACAGCCCAGGAAGGGGCTAGAAAGGGAGGCTACATCTCCTTCTGGAAGCTTCCACCAATTGATCACTGGAAACGTATTCTCTAAGAGAGGAAAACCAAAAAACAAACAAAAAGGGAGTGAGCGAGATTTGGTGTTGCAACGAGCAGGTCCTGTGCCAGCGCCTCACAAGTCCCGTCTCACTTAATCACGCTTCTAGTGCTCCCAGATATTATTAGCCCATTCGAGGGAATGGAGTGTCAGAGAAGAGAAATGACTCACCCAAAGCCCGTCAGCCAACAAGGGGCAGAGGCGAAATTTGAACCCGTGTCTGCACGACTTCAGGATCACACTCTTCTCTCCACACCCAGCGCCCTCTCCAGAGGATGCCCACGTGCGTGGGTTCCCTCTGTTTTCTCGGGAAAATGAGGTGGTCATGAGAAGACCAGGGTGATTTACGTGCTGAAGGAAGTTCTCACTGGAGGAAGCTGTGAATTGGTCCAGAAATAGCGGATGATGTCAGCCGGGCATCCCTCCTCCACGGGCTCTTGGCATCACCCTTCTGGGACCGTCACCAGAATTGATGCGCCAACAATTACAGAATTGGATTTGCCCTTTCCCAGCTCAGCCTGCTCAGACGTCATCCCTGGAGCTCAGGAAATACCTGCCTATTTTCTCAGCTCCCGCATCATCACGTGCACCCTCCTCGCTCTCCCAGGCTTGAGAACGGCAGAAGGCAATGTTCTATTCTGGCCGCTTTGGGCTGGCCATGCATCCCTTAGCACAATGCCGTTTCCATCTCGAACCACTTGCCCTGGCACCTCCTTGCCCATCACGCTTTCCAGCCTGTTTCTCATCCTCCTGGTGCCTAACTTCCTGACTCCTTTTTTTTTTTCACTTTACGACCTCACCTGTTACTCAAACCCAGTGCTCGGCAATCTAGCTGGACATTTTTTTTTTTTTTTTTTTTTGCGGTACGTGGGCCTCTCACTGTTGTGGCCTCTCCCGTTGCAGAGCACCGGCTCCGGACACGCAGGCTCAGCGGCCACGGCTCACGGGCCCAGCTGCTCCGCGGCACGTGGGATCTTCCTGGACCAGGGCATGAACCCGTGTCCCCTGCATCGGCAGGCAGTAGCTGGACATTTTGCCAAACTTGATTAACCTGCCTGAACTTGATTTCGATTCTCCCTCTGACTGGCCTGTCATTGGTTGTTTAGGGTAAAGGCAGGGGTGTGTTGGAGCCAATTCCTACCAGCTCACAAGAGCCGATTGTGCACATCGCTTCTTGTCTCCATGTCCAGTGGCTCCATATTAGTGGATTGAAATCAGTCATGGTGGCAGTATTTACACCAGAGAAATTGGCCCACACTGCAAAGCAGAGTTTTTTTTCCTTGCGGGGAACCAGTAGCGAAATTTAGCATCACGCATCTGGATAAAGGGTTTGCCACAGGCCTCTGCATGTCAGCACCATGGATAACAATCCCAACACCACGACTGGAATTCAGGCAAGACAGCCTGGCCCCATTCTACACAGGCAAACACCGAGGCTAAAAGAGATTCCAGCCCCAGGTCACCTAGTGGGTCAAGAGCTGGGCCAGGATTGGGGCCTTGCAGCCCGGGTGAGGCCTCTTACCCCCTTTAAAGGCTGTCTGCAGAGTAAGTGCCTCTTGGCTCAGGTCCCAGGAATGGCAGGATCAATGTGGCTTTGACTCAGGTGAGAACATTCAGGAAATCCTGGGTGCAATGTAGGGTGAGCCTTGTGGGGTGGGGAGGGGACCGCGTCTGTCCTTCAACCAGGAACTTCACCCGTAGTACCCCCTACCCCTCTGCCAAAGAAACAGGAAGGATTGGCATCACCCATCCAGGTCAAGGCAGCTACTAAGTCATCTAAGGGCCCACGGGCAGGAGGGGGAGGTGGTAACCGGCCGAGTGCTGGCGGGGAGGCCCTCATGAGATGGATGCAGCCCATCCCATGGTGTCTTCTGTGGAGTGTCCATGTAGTTATAAGGGATAGTGGCAGGAGTTCCAGAGAGGGAATTCAGATGGACGGAGCCTGGTCTCAGGGCCATGGCAATATTTGTCTGCTTGACTTGTTCCCAAAGCCTGAAAGCAGGATTTACTGGTGCCGCCTCTCTTCCTGGGCATGATGTGCGCATGAGCAAATACACACACACACACACACACACACACACACACACACACACACGTGCGTGCAGAATCAAAGCCTCAGGATTCCTGGGGCAGGCATGCATACCCCTCCACAGCAAGACAAATACACACCCTGAGGCACACTGGCAAACAGACACACATAAACATGTTCCCACCCAAATGTGTGCAAAGAAATATACATTCACTTGGAGGTGTGCTCACACATGCACAGAACTTTTTGCACTTAACCAGCTCTTCTTAGCAACACACCTGGGCTGCCGATATCCCTGGATTCTGGAATGACCCCCTCCTTGGCCTCCGGGCCTCCAGTCTCATTCCCTCCATCCAGCCTCCACATGGCAGCCACACAATCCTCGTCTTGATCCTCTCCCATGTGGAAAGTTTCAACAGTACCTCGCTGCCTCCAGCATCAAGAACTCAGACTGGGGCTTCCCTGGTGGCACAGCGGTTAAGAATCCACCTGCTAGTGCAGGGAACCTGGGTTCGAGCCCTGGTCTGGGAAGATCCCACATGCCGGGGAGCAACTAAGCCCATGCGTTACAACTACTGAGCCTGCGCTCTAGAGCCGGCGAGCTACAACACTGAAGCCTGCAAGCCTGGAGCCCGTGCTCCACAACAAGAGAAGCCACTGCAATGAGAAGCCCGCGCACCGCAACGAAGAGTAGCCCCCGCTCGCCGCAACTAGAGAAAGCCCGTGTGCAGCAGCGAGGACCCAACGCAGCCAAAAATTAATTAAATTTTTTAAAAAAGAACTCAGACTGGCATTCAAAACCCTACAAAATCTGGCCACTTCTGGCTTCCTGGCTTTTCCCCCATCTCCCCATCCCCCATCTCTCCCCGTTCTTGCACCATTTTTCCTCTATCTCCCTCCAGCCAAATCCTTTCCAGAGTTACAAAGACCACTGATTCATAACCAGAGATGCCCCAGATAGATGTGGTCTCTTGTGGTTCTGAGCAAACCCACCTCCTTGCCTGGTCCCCTTTTCCCCTGGCTCCACCCAACTTTTATGAGAGAGGTTGGTGCACTCCGGCTTCCCACGGCTCATTTCTGTCTGTCTGGGACTCTGGCACACACTAGGACTTTAGGGAAGGTTTGTAAGCAGGTGGCTTGGGCCATCGTCCCTGCTCAGTCACCTCCTCCCTTGCCTTGGCGCTTCTCTCTTATTTTTGATGGGTTGGTTCTCACTGCTAGAAAAGGTTCTCTGCAAGTGAAGGCCCGCCCCCCGTGCTGGGAGGATTTGGAAAGGCCTGTCAGTCACCCTGCTGCCTAGAAGCAATCCTCAGACTAGAGGGTGTCTCCAGAGGTCACTAAGTGCCTCTCCTCTGTCTTCACGCCCACAGTGAGTCACTAGCAGATCTCAGAAACAAATACAGATCTCCCTCTCCACTGTCAGATTTCTGCAGGAATCTCTGGAGAGCTTTGCTGTTGGGATATTCTTCCTCGACCTTGAGTTTGAAGATAGAGAATTGTCGTGCTGGGAGGGGCTTTAGCCAATCTTTTGTCTTACCCAGAGTCAGACTCTCCTCCCAAGTTATGTCGGCTCCTGGAATGTCTCCAGTGATGGGAAGCTCACTCCCTACAGGGCTGGACACCTCCATCCTTAGAAAGCTCTCCTTGCCTTTGGGTGGGATACCACTGACCCAACCAACCCGCTGAGACCACAGGCGTCACCCGCATCCTCCAGGACAGGACTGTGAATATTTTGAGCAAGCGACAGAGACCTGGTTGTTGACTTAACTATTCCCCACATGGCCCGGATTCTATGCTCTTTCGTTTCTCTGAACACATGTCCATTCATCACATCTTCCTAAAAGCAGCGGTTAGAATCAGCCCTGCTGCTGGAAGCCGGCTTCCCCTGGCTTGCCCTCCTATCCCGGACTCAGCCCTCCCTGCCTGACTCCAGCTCTTGTCTCTTACCCGACTGGTTTTTCATGTCCCTTTGCTCCATTTCAAAGTCACACCCGAGAGCTCCTGACAGGGAGATTTTCCTTACCCCTGGGGCAAGGGCACTGGGTTTGGACTCAGGCAGACGGAGATTCAGCCATGAGCTCTGCCACTGACTCTGTGAGCTGAGGCGAGGCACTTCACCCCTCTGAGCCCATCTTCCCTTCTGAAATGACAACAGTCACCTTTCCTCGATTGTCGTGGAGATTGAATGGGTTTGTGGACTTAAAGCCCCCAAGACAGCACCCGGCCCAGATGTTCATTACACATCACCCCCACCCGGCCCTCCCAGTGGGGATCCAAGGGACGCCAGCTTCCCCCTAACCCCGGATGGAAGGAGTGTAGCAAGCATCTGCACAACCCTCTATTGAGGGCTCCGCTAAGAGCAAGATCCATAGTGTCTTATGTGTTTCCTTCATCTGCTAATTTAATAATTCTGCCAAAAAATGAGCTCGTTTGGCCCACAATTTACTTCGCAGAGGCCTAACGCTTCCTATTGCTCAGGACTTCATTAGGTGCCAGACACACTCATTTCCCATTCCCCCACCTCACCCGCCCTTTATTTTTAAGAAAGCAAGGTTGGTAGATTTGATGGATTGTAATGGTCCTGACTCCTCTTCTAGGTCCCCCTTCCCTCGCCCTTCCCTCACTGTGCCTCTCCTTCGGAAGATCAGAATGGGCAGCCTCTCCCCGACCTTCTCGTTTCTCCTTGTCTCTCCTCATCAGTTGAGGAAATGAGCTTATGCACCCTGGACCACGGCCTCCACATCCCAGAGGACCAGGGGGCTCCCATTCCAAGAGCCCAGTTGAGTGTAAAGATGGGCTTCCTTACAAACCGTACCTTTCTGCAATAGCATCATATGCTGCCCGGTAGTAAGTTTCCTGGGGCTGAAGATACAGTACGCAAGATGGCCAACTATATGTCTGAGATGTTTCAGGGCAATGCAGTCTCTCTTTTTTTTTAAGTTTTGATTTCTAAGACCACATTCCCCATCACTTTTTCAGTTGCAGTCTCACTAGACTTTGGCAACTGAATTTTTAATCTGGTGTTGCTGGATCTCTAGGAGATTGATGAATGGGATTCAAGGGGTCATTGATTCTCACGAAATTGAATGCAAAATGTCCTGTGTATAAGCATGTTTTCAAGCTCAAAGCTTTTTATCAAATTCTCAAACATGTCTCTAGTCCAAAAATGATTAACAGTCAATGCTAAAGAATAGAGGTGGGCAAACTTTTCTGTAAAGAGTCTGACAGGAAATGCTGCAGGCTTTGAGAACCATATGGTCCCAACTGCTCAACTCTGTTGCTGTGTTGCAAAAGTAACCATGAGCAATAAGTAAACAAATGGACATGGCTGTGTTCCATTAGAACCTTATTCACACAAACAGGCATCTGGCCAGATTCAGTCCACGGGCTGTAGTGTGTTGATTCCTGCTATAGAAGGAATTCTGGTTTTGAGTGGGAGCTTACATCAAATGCCCCTTCAGATGCTCTCCAATTCGTTCATCCATTTACTCATTCATTCATTCAATGTATTGTATAGATGTCTACCAAGCCCCCGCTACGTGCTAAGTCTTATGCTTGATACAACGGATAGAAAAAGGAATGAGACAATATCATTCCCTCAAGGATTCTACAGCCTGGTTGGAGAGACATGCCTGGAAACTACTGTCAGTCGGTGTGATAAAGACTGTAATGGAAATTTGCACAAGAGACAGCACTGCCATAAATGAAACCACACAGGGAATAGGTGGTGAAGGGACCTAGGGAGATGCTGACAGAGTAGGGTCACTTGAGCCAGGGTTGCGAGGAGGAGGAGCGATTTTCCAGTAGGTGATGGAAGGGTGTCCCAGGCCAAGGGAACAGCAGAAGCAAAGGCACTGAGACATAAGCCATGTTGGGGTAAGTGTAAGAAATGCAGCCTAGAACTAGAGTTTGGGGTGCAAGGGTGTCAAAGGGAAGGGGAAGCTAGAGGGAAAGACAGGGTGAAAACATACCATGAGGTGTCTTTTGATCCAAGCTAAGGACTTCGGACTTGATTCTGAAGGCAACAAGGGGGCATAAAAGGATTCGACTGCTGGCAGCTATGATCCTTTAGTGAAGTTGCTGCTCACAAGTGAACATATGTCTGTGAGTTCTCCCCTTCTCTTCCTTCCTGACACTCACTTACCTTTGATACTCACTCAAGTTTTACTCTAAGCCCTCTGATTTTCCTAATTCAAGCCAAATTGTACAAAGCCAAAATTTGTTGAGAGAGAGATTTTCCTCCAGATAATTGAAAAGTAAACCCATCTTGACAAAAATGAAGGTATCCAATCTTCCCAGCCTTTCTCTCTCTCTCTCCCTCTCTCTCTCTCTCATTTTAGTCTCTTTATTGATTGGATTGGGGAGCTCAGAACAAGGATAGCACAATGTCCCCAGGAAAATGTCTGTAAAAATGTAATCAAAATGAAACATTTCCATTAACAAGCGCACATAACCTACTGAGGGAACATTAATGCACTTTTAAGACTTTAGGGTGAGTCTTTGGTTCTCTCCCAGGAATGGCTCCAATTAAAAAGGCTCCTAATCTTGGAGGGCATGGGTGAAGTTAGAGGCAGGAACCAGACACCACGTAACTGCACAGGACTATGACTTTATATGGGCAGCCCCAACCTTGAAGCAACAGGAGAAAATGAAGCAACCACTAAGTGCAGCTCTAGACCATACTGCTGCCTCTTTCCTGCTCTGGTCAGTTTCCACCTTGGATCTAGGATATCAAATCCTCATGCTATTTCATGCTTCACTGTTTCTTATATAATTGTTGGCTCCATCAGGGCAGGAGCTGTGTTCATCTTACATTCCCAGAGTTCAGCGCAGCCTGGCACAGAGCTGGTACACAATTCAATTTACATGCAAACTGCCTTCTCCCTTTCTCTTCTGGGGCCAGTTTATGACTTTATGATCTCAAAGGAGCACTATCCACAGGCTTGGAGCTCTGGGATGTGGGTCAGTAAAGATCTGGAATGTCAGCTGCACCCCTCCCCTTCTGGCTCTCCATAGCCATTTCTTTAATGGCTCTCATTAGGACTATCCACCAAGTATTTCCATCTCTCTGTCTTCCAGGCACATGGTAGGATTGTACTTCCTGGTCCTCTGCTATTGGAAGTATCATGTGACCAGTTCTGGCCAATGGGGTATGAGCAAAAGTAACCATGTGACTAGTTCAGGCCAATGAGGTATGAGTGAAAGTGTCACTTTCAGGCTATTTAATTGCTGGTGTGAGACCTCCACCGTTCTCTTCTTTCTAAGTGACTGGTGATATCCAAGACAGTGGCTGCTCCATCATCCTAGGTGCTTGAGTGACTATAATAAGAAAAGTCTATATGAGAGCTGCCAGTCCATATAGACATGTGATGTGAATAAGAAATAAACCTTAGATTTTCAAGCCACTGAGATCTGGGGCTTGTTTGTGATCATAGCATAACTTAGTCTTATCCTAACTTATCATTTTCCCCTAATTCCTCTCCTTCCTTTCACTTGGCCCAGCAACCCAAGATCTCCTCTTCCCTTGGTTGGCTAACCAACTTTTCCTTCTCTTCTTTGTGCAGTTATTCATTTGTTTAACAAACATTCACCAAGCATCCGCTCTGAGGAGACAGAAATGGACGGACAAAGATGAACCAGACATGCCCTCAGGGGCTCACAGTCTGGTTGGCCCTGCCCTGGCCTGGGCAGTCTCTCCACTCCCTAGAAGTTCTGTCTCAGTCACTCCAATGTTCTCACCAGTGCCATCTGGTTTGTCGTTGGAGATGGAGGTCAAGTTCGAGAAGCTGTCTCCTCCTCCCACCATGGCCCCTGTCAACACCAAGGCCTCTGATTACCCCTGAGCCTCCCTTGGAACCTTCCTTCACTGTGTGGTTGGATAGTCTGGGGGGCCTGAGTCCCTGCACAGGAAAACCCCAGAACCCCATTGTCATGCATGATGATAGAGCATGGAGTGCCTACGAAGTATTGGATTCTTTTATTGGTAAAGAAACCAAAACTCAGAGAAGAGCAACTATGTGCCCAGGGTCACACAGCATCATGGTCTCAGGGTCAGCACGAACGTTAAGACCCTGTGCCCTTGAAAGAAATAATTCTGGCCTTGGGCCTCATTTCACACCCCGGCACAATAAGAGAATGGCCAAGGATGCTGGAAAAAGCCCTTTTTATCCTTGGATAAAAGGCCTGAAGATACAAGGGTGGGGGAGAGTGAGTGGGTAGGGGAGAGTTTGAGGAAAGAGGATCCTCTCATTCGAGGGAGGTGATGGACAGCTTTGACATCATTATTGAGAGGCAATGCGAGGAAGATCTTGGCCCACCAAAGCCATTGCCCTGCCTCCAGGCAGGTGAGTCTACACCCCTCTGGGCCATCATGCTCCACTGCGTGCTGTCTTCTGGAAAAGACTTCTCCCCTGATCTGAAACAGCCTTGGCACATTCCCTGCAGGTCTTGGACAAACTGGGAGTCATCTCTTTTCAAGGACCTTCAACCCCTGAGATGAGTCCTCTGTGCATTTATACAGGAAAGGAAGAAGGAAGGGGGCGGTGAGGGCCAGATTTGGGTATTTAACCCTTCATACCTAGAAATTCCATTCCTGGCCTGGGCCCCCCGCAGCCTCTGCTCCCTGCTCCTGGCTGCTCCTCTCCACTCCTACTGGACAGGGGGAAATTATGTGGCAAGGTGACCCTGTCCCCCGTTCTGAGGTGGATGGGGGCGCTGGAGACTAAGCAATTAACACGCAGTCGGGAGTAAGGGTGCCCAGGGAAATTTCCTGCCGAAGCTGAGCCCTGGCAGAAGGGAAGGCTCAGCGGGCACAGGGCAGGGAAGGGGAGAGGGGGGCTGGGCCAGGACAGCTACAGGCAGCCTCGTCTGCACATGGATGCTTTTCTGGAAAGATGCCACTAGTGAGGAGTTGGGGAGAGTGGGGCCAGGGAGCAGGAAGTTTCCAGTGCTGGACAGAGAAGAATCACCACGTGGGCACTGGAGCCCAGGACACCAGCCCTCCCCAGGGAAAAGACATTCCCCTCTGTGCCCTTTCCTGGGAAGGGGCAGTCACTTGAGTCCCTGAACTTTGCGGGGCGGTAGGTCTCTCGATGGCTGGGGGAGCAGGCTTCGGGGATTTCGAGAGGCCTCTGATGTCACAGCACACACGGTGCAGTGCACACAGCAGACACACAGGGGGCAGGAAGCACACAGCACAGTCACACATATAGTGGCATACAATGGTACACACACGCGCCCAAATTCCACCACTGCTGATGTTTCCCTATGGCCCCTCCCACAAGTCCCCAAGAGGACTGGGGCCCACTTCTCAGGGAGGTCCCCACTTGTCTACCTGCTCCCTCCCACCGACACGACTCACTCCCAGAAGCCAGTGCTGGTGCCTCAGAGCCTCACTCCAAAAACCCTGACCATGCATAGGACCAGGTGTCAGGAGACAGAGGACCATGTCCTGGCTCTGCAGCTCTCTGACTGGGAGACCCTGGGTAAGTCATGCCATCTCTGGGCCACAGTTTCCTCATCTGTCCAATGGGATCACGAGGAAAAGGAAGAGGAAGAAAGCGCCTATTCATGGGATAAGCAACGAGGTCTAAAGAAAGCACTTTGTGAGTCATAGACCACCCTAAATGTGAGCCCGGACCTGGGTGCAGAGCCACACCCTCAGGCACACACAAGCTTCCAGAGCCCTCGGCTGGGCCCCCTTCAGCCAACCAGGTCTGATCCCGATTAACCTCAGTGCAAGATCCATGTCCACAAAGACCCTCTCATTCCAACTTTGACTTTGCTTCTTACACTCTATCATTCATCCATCCAGCTATGGAATCCTGGATGCAAGGTGCCGTATATGATGTCATGATTCTGCATCCAATGCCAAGCAACTCTCCCACACCAGCTGGTGAGGCCTACAGTCCAGCTCACTTCTAACACTATCTACCTGGAGATAGAATCAGATCCTTCACGTTAAGGGCTCAGTTCTACAAGACCCTCTCCCCACCCCAGCTCCCTGCTAGTTGTCACCTGTGCCTCTGACGGACCAGCTATAGATTAGAGCTTCCAAAGACCCCCCTCCTGGGGTTCGATTAATTTGCTAGAGTGACTCACAGAACTCAGAGAAACATTTTACTTACTAGATTACTGGTTTATTACAAATGGATATATAACTCAGGAATAGCCAGATGGAAGAGATGCATAGGGCAGGGTATGGGGAAAGGGCGAAGAGTTTCCATGCTCCCTGAGCAAGCCATTCTTCATGAATCTCCAAGTTCTCACAACCCAGAAGTCTCTGAACCCCATCCTTTTCAGCTGAAGCTTCACTACATAAGCACGATTGATTAAATCATCGACCACTGGCGACTGAACTCAATCTCCAGCCCCTCTTCCCTCCCCGGAGGTCTGGGATGGGACTGAAAGTTGCAACCCTCTAATCAAGTGATTGGCTCCTCCAGTGACCAGTTCCCATCCGCAGGTGACCTAGGAGCTTTCCAAAAGTCACCTCACTAGCATAACAAAAGACGACTTTGTGCCCTCAACACCTAGGAAATTCCAAGGGTTTTAGGAGCTCTGTGCCAGAAACGGGACAAACACCAAATATACATTGATATATTTCTTATTATAAATCACAATATCACAGATAAAAAAAGTGGGCAGTACTCGGTCTTTGCTCTCAGGCAGCTCATGGCCAACTCAGTATTCTCAACAGTGGTTACCTGATAGAATCCATGGCCTGCGAGGCTTTTAAACTACTGCCTTCTGGGCCTCATCCCTAAAGATTCATAGTCAATTGATCTGAAATGGGGCCCAGGCAACCGTGTTTTTTTGTGTTTTGTTTTTTTGGGTTTTTTTGCGGTACGTGGGCTTCTCACCGCTGTGGCCTCTCCCACCGCGGAGCACAGGCTCCGGACGCGCAGGCTCAGCGGCCATGGCTCACGGGCCCAGCCGCTCCGCGGCACGCGGGATCCTCCCGGACCAGGGCACGAACCCACGTCCCCTACATCGGCAGGTGGACTCCCAACCACTGAGCCACCAGGGAAGCCCAGGAACCCTGTTTTTAAAAAGTCCCCCAGCTGATTCTAATGTGCCTTTGGAGCAGAGACCCACCCATCTAGTGGAGAAATTAGACATATGCCAAAAGACAGAATGGGACATTTTTACAACAGATGCACACACAATAATTGCTAACATTTACTGAGCCACATCTTTTGTGTGAGGCCAGCATTATGCCAAGTCTCATGTCTGCATATTTAATCTTCCCCAAAACCCAGGAAGGCAGGCTCCATGCCACCCATTCTACAGCTGAGTAAATGAAGCTCAAGAGATGAAGTAAGTTACTCAAAGCAAGACTTCTCTGAAAAGGTGGCATTTGTGCCAAACCTTGAAAGAAAATAGAATTTTGCCCTGGAGAGATGGAAATGGAAGGCTGCCAGTGTTCTCCACCCTGGCTGGTTGTTAGAATTCTTGACCTGAGCGGCTTGTTAAAATGTAGGGGGGTGCAGGTGAGGGGAGCAGAGCCTCTGCTGACTGGGACAGGGGCTTCTGAAAAGGATGAGTGGGAATGCAGATCACAGAGGCTGGTGGGGGCCAAATTATGGGAAGAGGATATTTTAGGACACATCCAAGGTAGAGCTACTTTCCCCAACATGTAGAAATTATGTGCCCCTTGTCATTATCCCCAGAGGTGGCAGGGATGAAAATAGAATGTCAAGACAGAGTCAGAGAAGCTAGACCCAGAAGAGTCTGGGTGGAGGAAGTTGAGACTTTATCCTTAAGTTTTTAAAAAGAGTGACATGCGACTTCTCTGGTGGAGCAGTGGTTAAGAATCCGCCTGCAAATGCAGGGGACACAGGTTTGAGCCCTGGTTCAGGAAGATCCCACATGCAGCGGAGTAACTAAGCCCGTGCACCACAACTACTGAGCCTGCTCTCTAAAGCCCACAACTACTGGAGCTCGTGCACCTAGAGTCCATGCTCTGCAACAAAAGAAGCCACCACAATGAGAAGCCTTGCACCGCAACGAAGAGTAGCCCCGGCTCACCGCAACTAGAGAAAGCCCACGCGCACAGCAACGAAGACCCAACGCAGCCAATAAGTAAATAAATAAACTTTTTTATTTAAAAAAAGAGTGAAATGGATGTCAACCACTATGCCTTCTATTCAGAAGCAAGAAAGTATGGAAGGGAGAGGGTTGAACCGGGGATCAGAGGCCAAGTTCCAGACACTTTCCTCTCTTAGCCTGGGCTTGGTCATCTGTGAAATGATGGCAGGGGTGGTTGCATCTCAAGGTTCTCGAACTGAGTGCTGGAGAGCCAGCACCTCAGAGGGAAGCTGGTGTGGGAAGTGGGGGACTCTAGGTTCCACCCCGCTCCAACCAGGGCAGTTCTGCTTTCCTCCGCTTTACACATTGGCTGCCATGGAAAGTTTCATTTGAACGAGAGATTTTATAGCTCAAGCAACTTGCGGGTGCAGCTTTGACTACTAGTGAAAGATGGCATTATCACCTTTCTCTCCTAGAACCCCTTAACATGATAGCAACCCACAAGGAGCTCAGGCACCAGCCACATGGAGGTGAGTGATGTCTGGGCTGGGCTTCCACTCAGGGAGGAAGTGGAAGTCTAAACAGAAATCACTGGGAGGCTCCTTGTCCCACAAAGTCATAAAACTTGTCCCACAAAGTCATAAAACTCCTCCCTGCCACCTTTATTGGGGGGAAAATGTGCAGAGTAGGGAAAAAAAAAAAACAGCCTACAATGCCAGTATGCTCTCCAACTGTACGATCAGACTCCCCACTCCACACTCTATGAAGAAGTCCACAGTCCACAGCTTCCTCACTAAACACAAAGCTTTTACTCAGCTCTTCTGTGCCACAAATTTAGTTGAGAAGAGATGTCAATGTGAGAAACTGATAACTAAGGCTTCGCGACTGTGCTAGGGTTGCTACCAGGTGTTTTGTCCCTGATGACTTTTTTAGAACTCCCAGCAATTCTGTGTGGTAGGTAACTAGCTCTGTTCCCATTTTACAGAGCAAGACTCCAAAGAAGAAAGAGGCCAAGCCCAAGTGCAGTCATCTGATTAGTAAACCATAGAACTGAGCTGTGGCCCTAGGCAGTCTGCCTCCAAGTCTACACCCAGACCCATGCTATGTGCTAGACCACCAAGATGGTGGAGACCAAGCACAGCAAAGGTGGATGGACAACCCTGGGGGAAAAGAAATAATGTAAAGAATTTTTTTAAAAACCTTACAGAAAAACTCTAATAAATATTCTAATAGAGATAGAAAATATATTGCATTCATAAAGTAGGAACTGGATATTACTAAAAGAAACAATTAGAGAACAAGAAAGAGATCTAGAAGATTTTAAATGTGAAAGAAAATCCACAACACATATTGTAAAACAGCGTTAACAAAACCTTCTAAGATATAGACTGATATAGCAAATGTGGAAAAATAAGAAAAAAAAACATTTAAAGTAGATTGCATTGGTTGCCCTAATTCTTTACCCATTTCAATATCAAACCTTCTGCCATGTGATTTTGCACCTCTCCCCCTAAAGAGGTCTCTTGAGTTTGGGTTCTGCCATGTGTTTGCTTTGGGCCCCTGGATGTTAGTTGGGAGAATGTGACCAAAGGTTTAAAACCTCTTATGTGATTGGGCTCTTGCTTCTCTGCCATCTGCATGAGAAGAACACACTTGTGCTAGCCCACTGATCCCACAATGAGGGTGAGAGATATCTGGAGCCAAACTAAACTCCTCCACCCAATTCTGTCCCAGATCAACCACCCCTTAGCCTACTCCCAGCTCTATGGGTAAGTCCAGTCAACATAAGCCACTCCACCTAGTTCAGCCTACATCAGTGACTCTCAGGCACAGATCCATGAGAATAATTATGTTTTAAGGCACCAAGTTTTGGTTTGTTACATAGCATTATTGTAGCCATGGTTGATGCAAGTATCAACCCAGTAGCTGGTACTCAATTAAAAGAGAAAATAGATGGAAGAGAATTATCAAAGCAATAGTCCATGTAAATTTCCCAGCACTAAAAGACATGAACCTCCAGATCAAAGGGCCTACCAAGTGCCCAGAAAAATAGATAGATTCACTGCCAAGATATATTATTGTAAAATTTCAGAACACATGAAGGGATAAACGTAAAAGCTGCCAGCAAGAAAAAACTGGTTTCCTACAAAGGAACAGGAATAAGGATGGCTATAAGACTTCTCAGGAGCAGCACTGGATACCAGGTAACTAGTGAAGCGGTGCCTTTTACATTCCCGGGAGAAATTGTTTTCAAAATAGAATTCTATCCCTGGATACCCAATTAAGATATAAGCTGGGACTATACATTTTTTTACGTGTAAGGATTCATATTCAAATTCCCTTTCACTTAGTAAGCTATCAGAGGATATGCTCCAGCAAAAGCAGGAAGTAAACCAAGAAAATAGAATCTAGGAAATAGGAGTTTCAACACAGGAGACTGGTTTATTCCCAGAATAAACCTTTGCAGCAGCCCTAGAGAGTAAGAATCCAGGGAAACACGAGGGATTGCTAGATGAGCTGATGTAAGATAACACTTGTGAGCAAAATACTAATAATAATGTTACAGCAGATGTGACACACCGTTTGGAAAAGTTTAAGAAAACGATGCAATTCCCCAGTGTTCATAGCAGCACTAGTTACAATAGCCAAGACATGGAAACCACCCAAGTGCTAATCAACAGATGAATGGATAAAGAAGATGTGCTGTGTATATATATATATATATATATATATATATATATATATATACAATGGAATATTACTCAGCCATAAAAAGGAATGAAATAATGCCATTTGCAGCAACATGGATGGACCTAGAGATTATCATACTAAGTGAAGTAATTCACAAAGAGAAAAACAAATGCCATATGATATCACTTACATGTGGAATCTAAAAAATGATACAAATGAATGTATTTACAAAACAGAAACAGGCACACAGACATAGAAAATGAACTTATGGTGACCAAAGGGGAAAAGGGGGTGGGAGGGATAAATTAGGAGTTTGGGATTAGCAGATACAAACTACTGTATATAAAATAGGTAAGCAACAAGATCCTACTGTATAGGACAGGGAACTATATTCAATATCTTGTAATAAACTATTAATATAATGGAAAAGAATCTGGGGTATTCCCTGGCAGTCCAGTGGTTAGGACTCAGATCTTTCACTGCTGTGGGCCCGGTTTCAATCCCTGGTTGGGGACCTAAGATCCCGCAACTAAGACCCATGTGGCACAGCCGAAAAAAAAAAAAGAGAGAGAGAGAGAGAGAATCACTTTGCTGTTACCCCAGAAACTAATACAACATTGTAAATCAACTATACTTCAATTTAAAAAAAAGAACAGAAAATGATGCAATTTAAAATGTTAGGTGATTTTTATTACCTCTGAATATATTTTTCCATATAGATGGCATGATAGACAATAAGAATTTATTTCTCAGTCACATCATATTCCCTCACTGGCCAGGCAGTCCTTCCCTTTGTATTTGCGGACATGGAACACATGACCTGCAGTTTCCTCACTAGGGAAGAGAGAGATGGAAGAGGCACACAAGCTCTTAACTGCCTTAGCCCAAAGGGATAACACCAATCACATGACTCCTCCCTAACTGGAAGGGACATTGAGAAATACAGAGGAACAGATGGGTAGCTGAAGAGCACTTACTGTCTTGATCACACCAGGAAAAAAAAAATGTATGAGAAAGAAAATAAAATCATTATCCATATCTTGACTCTGAAATAAGCCACATTTCTATCGCCATAATAATGTTCTAGATTTGACTAAAAAGTACAATATAACTATATAAGGTGGAGGACACAGAACTAAGGTAAATAGCAGCGCAAAACCCTTGTCTATCATAACAGGAAATCAATAGACGATGTCTAAAACTGGACATAAAGCAAGAAATGGCATCATACACGTATTATTTAGAAATACGAAGCCAAACAGCAAACACAGCAGCTGAAAGAGTTAAAAATGTGCTGTCCCCAATTCTTAGAAAGGTATAACCTTCCAAGACTGAACCAGGAAGAAATAGAAAATATGAACAGACCAATCACAAGTAATGAAATTGAAACTGTGATTAAAAATCTTCCAACAAACACAAGTCCAGGACCAGATGGCTTCACAGGTGAATTCCATCAAACATTTAGAGAAGAGCTAACACCCATCCTTCTCAAACTCTTCCAAAAAATTGCAGAGGAAGGAACACTCCCAAACTCATTCTACAAGGCCACCATCACCCTGATACCAAAACCAGACAAAGATACTACAAAAAAAGAAAATTACAGACCAATATCACTGATGAATATAGATGTAAAAATCCTCAACAAAATACTAGCAAACAGAATCCAACAACACATTAAAAGGATCATACACCATGATCAAGTGGGATTTATCCCAGGGATGCAAGGATTCTTCAATATATGCAAATCAATCAATGTGATACACCATATTAACAAATTGAAGAATAAAAACCACATGATCATTTCAATAGATGCAGAAAAAGCTTTTGACAAAATTCAACACCCATTTATGATAAACTCTCCAGAAAGTGGGCATAGAGGGAACCTACCTCAACATAATAAAGGCCATATACAACAAACCCACAGCAAACATCATTCTCAATGGTGAAAAACTGAAAGCATTTCCTCTAAGATCAGAAACAAGACAAGGATGTCCACTCTCACCACTATTATTCAACATAGTTTTGGAAGTTCTAGCCACAACAATCAGAGAAGAAAAAGAAATAAAAGGAATCCAAATTGGAAAAGAAGAAGTAAAACTGTCACTGTTTGCAGATGACATGATACTATACATAGAGAATCCTAAAGATGCTACCAGAAAACTCCTAGAGCTAATCAATGAATTTGGTAAAGTTGCAGGATACAAAATTAATGCACAGAAATCTCTTGTATTCCTATACACTAGTGATGAAATATCTGAAAGAGAAATTAAGGAAACACTTCCATTTACCATTGCAACAAAAAGCATAAAATAAATAAATAAAATAAATAGGTAGGAATAAACCTACCTAGGGAAACAAAAGACCTGTATGCAGAAAACTATAAGACGCTGATGAAAGAAATTAAAGATGATACCAACAGGTGGAGAGATATACCATGTTCTTGGATTGGAAGAATCAATATTGTGAAAATGACTATACTACCCAAAGCAATCTACAGATTCAATGCAATCCCTATCAAATTACCAATGGCATTTTTTTTACATCTTTATTGGAGTATAATTGCTTTACAATGGTGTGTTAGTTTCTGCTTTACAACAAAATGAATCAGTTATATATATACATATGTTCCCATATCTCTTCCTTCTTGCGTCTCCCTCCCTCCCACCCTCCCTATCCCACTCCTCCAGGCGGTCACAAAGCACCGAGCTGATCTCCCTGTGCTATGCGGCTGCTTCCCACTAGCTATCTACCTTACATTTGGTAGTGTATATATGTCCATGCCTCTCTCTCGCTTTGTCACAGCTTACCCTTCCCCCTCCCCATATCCTCAAGTCCATTCTGTAGTAGGTCTGTGACCAATGGCATTTTTAACAGAACTAGAACAAAAAATCTTAAAATTTGTATGGAGACACAAAAGACCCCAAATAGCCAAAGCAGTCTTGAGGGAAAAAAAAAGGAGCTGGAGGAATCAGGCTCCCTGACTTCAGACTATACTACAAAGCTACAGTAATCAAAACAATATGGTACTCTCACAAAAACAGAAACATAGATCAATGGAACAAGATAGAAAGCCCAGAGGTAAACCCACGTACCTATGGTCAACTAATCTATGACAAAGGAGGAAAGGAAATACAATGGAGAAAAGACAGCCTCTTCAATAAGTGGTGCTGGGAAAACTGGACAGCTACATGTAAAAGAATGAAATTAGAGCACTCCCTAACACCATACACAAAAATAAACTCAAAATGGATTAGAGATCTAAATGTAAGACCGGACACTATAAAAGTCTTAGAGGAAAACATAGGCAGAACACTCTTTGACATAAATCACAGCAAGATATTTTTTGATCCACCACCTAGAGTAATGGAAATAAAAACAAAAATAAACAAACGGGACCTAATGAAACTTCAAAGCTTTTGCACAGCAAAGGAAACCATAAACAAGATGAAAAGACAACCCTCAGAATGGGAGAAAATAATTGCCAACGAATCAACCAACAAAGGATTAATCTCCAAAATATATAAACAGCTCATGCAGCTCAATATTAAAAAAACAAACAACCCAATCCAAAAACAAGCAGAAGACCTAAATAGACATTTCTCCAGAGAAGACATACAGATGGCGAAGAAGCACATGAAAAGCTGCTCAACATCACTAGTTATTAGAGAAATGCAAATCAAAACTACAATGAGGTATCACCTCACACCAGTTAGAACGGGCTTCATCAGAAAATCTACAAACAGCAAATGCTGGAGAGGGTGTGGAGAAAAGGGAACCCTCTTGCACTGTTGGTGGGAATGTAAACTGATACAGCCACTATGGAGAACAGTACGGAGGTTCCTTAAAAAACTAAAAATAGAATTACCATGTGATCCAGCAATCCCACTACTGGGATTACCATATGATCCAGCAATCCCACTACCCAGAGAAAACCACAATTGAAAAAGACACATGCACCCCAATGTCCATTGCAGCACTATTTACAATAGCCAGGTCATGGAAGCAATCTAAATGCCTATCGACAGATGAATGGATAAAGAAGAAGTGGTACATATATACAATGGAATATTACTCAGCCATAAAAAGGAACGAAACTGGGTCATTTGTTGAGACGTGGATGGATCTAGAGACTGTCATACAGAGTGAAGTAAGTCAGAAAGAGAAAAATAAATATCATATATTAACGCATATATGTGGAACCTAGAAAAATGGTACAGATGAACCGGTTTGTAGGGCAGAAATTGAGACACAGGTGTAGAGAACAAACGTATGGACACCAAGGGGGGAAAACGGATGGGGTGGGGGGAATGGGATGAACTGGGAGATTGGGATTGACTGTATAAAATGGATGACTAATAAGAACGTGCTGTGTAAAAAAATAAATTAAATAAAATTTTAAAATTAAAAAAAAAAAAAGTGTTGTCCCCAAAGAGCAAGAGTGGAGGTAGGAAGGGTGGGGAAAGAGTATGCTTCTGTATCATAAGCCTTTTGGTATTTTTATTTTTTTCAATTTGCATATATCTTATTTGGACAATTTTTAAGGCAAATCAAAAACTAATGTTAAAAAAGATAAACAAACCCTGCATTTGCTGTTCAGTTCTGACCTTCTAAGTTTCTTAAATTCTAAGCATCCAAGGGAGAGAGTTTATGTCACAGTTGAGATTTGTCTGAACACAAAATGTTGGAGGCCCTGGACGGGGAAGTCAAAACAAAGAAAGGTCACCACATCATTCTCAGTGTGAGGAGTCCTTATGAGATCTTCCACTCCAGCTGTAGCCACGGGGATCCGGAATGGACAGGACCTGATCCTGGCACCACCGAAGCCTCCGGAGTCCCCAGGGACCCCTCCAGACCTGGCAGCAGCCTCCCAGGGGGCTCTGGGAGGGAACATGGCCAGTTACGCCCCACGGCACCCTGGCAGGTACAATGGGCGTCAGCTGTAATGAGAAGTGACAGGTACAATTGCTGGGAGAACATCCTGGCTTAGAGCTCGAGCTGCCCAGAGTGGCTGGGGGGCTTCTCGAGCTGTCAGGAGGGTCCCTAAACACTTTGATGCCACAGCCAATCTGGTCTTCAGTATTAGCATCTCATTAGTATGGACTGAGACCAAACTGGGGCCTGGCCACCAGCCCAGCTTTGGGTGGAGACCCACCTGAGAACCCTGATGGACAGAGAGGGGAGGCCAGCAACCCCACCCTGACCCATAGCCTTGTCTCACAGTCAGAGGAGACCCAGTGGAGCCCCATCTCAGCTGGACACAGACACACAGATGATGCCTCTAAGATCCTCCCTGAGTGCTTTTCCTAGTATGGCAGGAAAATTAGCTGAAGCCCCAGAGGCAAAAGGTCTCACCTAAGCAGTTAAATCACTCCTGGCTTCGACTGAAGATGATGTCAGTAGTGGTCTTCCAGAGCCTGGCCCCTGCCTCCTGCCCCAGCCTCATGGCTCCCTCTCCAGTGTCCCAGAGTTTTAAGTCCAGAACATTCCTAGCCCACTGTCCTAGCTCTGCTCTCTCTTCCAGGTCAGTTGAATCTAAGTCACAACCACTTCTGGACAACAGGATACCAGTATCACCTGCCAGACATGGACAACATGACGCCAAGAGAGGGTTTTGCATTAATTCAGGAGGGATTCCCAGCCACACCTGCCAATCCTCTTTCTTTTTTAGCTTTTTCCCAACTCTCCCCCACCAGCAGGAAATGCGGTTAGGGTGCTCTGGTCCCCAACCCTCATGGGAATAGGGGGCCTGAGTGTTCATCCTTCATCTCCATTTAAAATGCACCTGGACCACTCCCCACCAAGTGCCAGGGGATGGGGCATGACAGACAGCTGGGTCAGCTGGCCCAGAGGATGGATATATCGGAGGTCTTAGCCAGGGACGGGAAGGCCCAAGGTTCTAGAATGAGCTCTGTGGCTGATACATAATACGAAGCTAGTCCCTCCCTGTCTCTAGCCTCAGTTTCCCTGAGGGGGAAGTTCTGATATTTTCTCAGGACCCTTCCTGGCGTGACAGGCTGAGGCTGGGCCTCCTCTGATACCCATTTCCACGGAAACCAAAATGAAGGTCCACGGGCTCCATCCTCTATTCCAAGGCAAAACACTCCTTGAGAGATTCCAGAAAGCCACTGCACCCCACAGACTACAGTGTCTTAGCCCCGGAAACGGGTTTGGGAGACCTTCCACTTAAGTGCCTCTCCCGGGCCCCTCTCTCCTTGGGGAAATTCTCCCAGCAGCACATTCCCATAGACAGCAGGAGAGATGCTCTGTGCTGAGCACCAGACACCGGATGGATGAGATAATCATAAATCCACAAACTGCAACAAGATAAAATTATCATTATATGAAGTTAAATTATTAATTAGCACTTCCAAAAAAAGACCTGCACCACCTGGCCTTGAATCTTGGAAGCTGTCTTTCTGAAAGCAACAGAAATATCAAAATAGTTTATTAGTGCTTCACGGTGTGCATGTGGTCCCTCCTTCATGTCTGTGGTTGCCAGAACCCTGACGGCAGGAGTCCAGCCTGGCAGGTCTAGTGCAGCCAGGACTAGCCGGTTTGGATGAGGTTACCAGGAGGAAGGGAAGTGAGTCACGTGACCCATTTTTATGGCTGGGGAAACTGAGGCAAGGGCCAAGGTAGAAGGGCCACAGGAGCTGGATCAGGGCAGATTGAGGAGTTGGTACCCTGGATTGAGAAGGGGTGATTCCTGAGTCCGCCTGATTGATTGTCTATGAACTAAGGACGCTCATTCATTCAGTGAACTTCTATTGTATGCTTACTGAATGGCAGGTACCAGGAATACAGAGAAGTCATAATTCCTTGCCTATTTGGAGCACATAGGGTGATAGGCTAGACCAGTGGATCTGCTGTTTCTTCTGTCTACCTCACCTCACCTCTCATCAGAGGATTTATCCCCTTCATCACCATCATAATCATCATCATCCACTACCACCACCAAATCCTACAGCCCATATGTATTCATTGAATCCTGGAAACACAGACACTTAATGAGAGGGGAGGAACTTTAAAGAGCATCTTTCTAGCCAGAGCATCAATCCTCGCCATGGAATGCCTGGTGAATTGTGATCCAGTGAGACACTCCCAGCAATAAGGAGCTTACTCACTGCTTCATAAATCAGCCCATTGCATCTCTGGAGAGCAATTTCTCACTCATTCATTTATTCATTCATTCAACAAGCATTTACCACGCATCTACGAGGAGCCACCTCAGGACTAGTTCTTGGAGAAAAGGACTATTTTCTCTTGCTGAGAAAAGCACAACCCAGTACCTTCTTACAAAAGGCTCTCAGGATGATAGGCAAACAAATAACCAAGCAGTGACAATACAGACTGGTGTGTAGGTAGAACACAGAATACATTCCGGTGTGTTAGGGGTATGACCTCTTTCACTCTGCACAGCAATCCTGTGAGGTTGGAACCATTGATATCCCCATTTTACAGATAAAAGAAACTGAGCTCAGAGAGGTGAAGTAACTTGCCCAAGGTTACTCAGCTGCAGAGAAGAAGGGCTGGGATTTACACCCAGGCCTGTCTGATTCCCAAGCCACATTCTTGGCCCCTCTCATAGGATGTGTCATCCCCTTGCTGATTCCCGTAGTCTGGTGATCAACCTGCAGCCCCAAGCACTGATGGTGAGCTGGGTACGGGTCTCTGAGCTTCAAGCTTGGGGAGCTCTCACTGTGACCCCCGGGACCCACAACTGGCAGATGACTCTGGATCCAACAGGATTTGGGTTTCTGCTCAAATGGAGGTAGGGATGGAGACATCTCTGTCCCATCCATTCTCCATCCATGTGCCCCTAAATGGGACAGAACCTCATGGCCCAGAGTCTCCTCCAGCCCCAATATCAGCCCTGGCTCCAGTCAAACGAGGCCTGAATAATTCATGGCCAATGCACACAGCCCTGCCCTGGCCAAGGCAGCTGGACCTGGGAGCGGGCTGTGGTGAGGGTTTTGAGAGCCACTAACAGCCAGGAAGAGTAAACAGGTTCTGCTGAATTATTCAGCCAGGCAGCTGCTGATGCAGCCTTGGGGGTGGCGATAGCGTGACAGTGGACTCGATCTGACGTCAGCACTCACCAGGGGCAGCCTGAGTGTGACCAGACCTGGCCAGAGCCGTGAGGTCAAGGGGCACCTGGGATGGGGCACAGCACAGCCTCCACCCAGGAGACTGCAGGGGCCAGAGCGAGCCAGAACCCGCATTCTGGGCCGGCCTGAACTTGCATATGGAAAGTAACAAGGTCCATGGAGAAGGGTGTGGATTCTGAAGGCTGGGAGCACTGGGCCCAAAGCAGAATCAAAGCAGTGCGGCCAGGGAAAACCATTTAACAGCACCAAGCCTCAGTTTTTTCATCCGGAAAGTGGAAACCATGCCCCGCAATCTGAATACCACCCCCCGCGTCATGGCCTGGCCCTGAGCCCAATCCTGGGCACCTGATCGAATGGCAGGGCCTCTTCCGTCCCTGGGGGCAGCAAGGCCAGCTCTCTGGGCCTGCAGAAGCCTCTTCCACCCCTCCCTGTCTTCCCACACCATTTCACGGGGTATCCTGGGAGAGGAAACTCTGCCTGTGACCCCTGATGCAAGTGTTCGCTCAGGGAGAAGTTGAGGTGTCTGCAGGTCCCCCACTGAGCCAGGCCCCACACCCCGACTGCCAGCAGCACGGGGCCAGGGGCATGGAACTGGACAGCAGAGACCACACTCCTCCACTGACTGCTGTGTGACCGTGGGCCAGCGCCTTTCCTTCTCTGAACCTCAGGGGCTAAACAAGAAGGTCCCTCCAGCTCCTCTGGCTCTGACCTCAATGATAATGAGACAGAGTAGAAGAGAGGGGCTGGCTGGCTGTCCTCTCTGGTTGGGCTTCCTGGGGATGGAGGTGTTAGGGGCTGAGGTTTTCTAGAATCTGTAAAGTGGGAGGCAGATCTTCCTTCAGAAAGTTCCAGCTCTCGAGTTTCTCTCTTCCCCAGAGAGTTCCATGCTCTAACTAACCATCAGGGTAAAACAGTAGCCACTGGCTAAAGGGCTCCCCAGACCCACGCCAGCATGACACAAGGCTCACAGCCTTGCAAGGCAGGATGGCCCCCTGTGTGAGGATTCTCAGTTACGATTCCCAGGGTGAGGATGGGGCAGCTCCGAGAAGTGGGTGCTTGGTCCGAGGCCATAGAGCCGTCATCTGCATCTGGAATCCCAGAGCGGCCTTGCATCCTCCATCATCCATGAGCGAGGCTGGCTTCTAAAGCCTGCTTAGTCACTGACCTTGGCAGAACCAGATTCCTCCCGCTCGCTCCCAGGGCAGCTCCAAGCCGGCTGGGAGGCTGCATAAGAACTCAGCAGGTCATCCGATGAACCTGACTGGGGTCCAGTCCTGGCTTTGCCACTTACCAACTGTCTGCCGTTAAGTGAGTCTCTTACACTCTCTAAGAGGCCGTTTCCTTACCTGGGATGTTGGGGTAATAATGGCAATCCCAGCCCCACGTGGCGCTCTGTGGCTGTGATGGACCCGCCTTCTGTGTTTGACCCCCAGGCAGCCTGGGCCGTTCAGGACAGAACAGAAGCAGAGAGGAGGTGGCCTGAGTACGGAGACAGGACTGGTAGACGGGAAGAGGGAGGAGGGTGCTCTGGGCAGAAACCCAGAATAGCTGCCTAAGTGCTCAGTAATAAATAAGTGATATTGGCCACCACCTAATGTTTCCATGGTGCTGGCCAGCCGGGGCAGGAGGGAACCTTTATTGCAGACCCAGCCGCCTCTTGGTCTCACTCAGAGATTAAACATCATGCATCCTCAATGAGCTAAGGGCACAGGGCTTCCCCAGAGCTGGCGGATGAAGCCCGTTGGGGTGGCTGTTCCCTTTGGTCCCCAGCAATGTTGACTCTGGGGGAGGCTGCTGGAAGCAAATAGCACAGGATCAGCAGGGGTTGGGCCCCCTATCCCTTTGCAGTCATGGTGAGGAAGGAGCCTGGATGCCTAGGTTCTCATCCACCCTCCCTGCAGTGCGCCTGTTCCTAAGGGCCCTCCTTTTCCCACCTTTAAAACAAAGAGAATCGTGGCACTTGGGGAGCCATAGTACAAACGAAGGAATGCTGGTTGTCTGCACCAGGGAGCACTTGTCAGCATGCCGCAGAGCCAGGCTTCCTTGGATGGGGGAGAGCAAAGCTGCCAGGACCCGAGAAACCATCTATCTGCCCCCTTCCCAACTGTACAGGAGGGTAAACTGAGGCCCTCAAGGAGAGAATGACTCGTGGGCCCACACAGCTAGGTCTGGGGTCTCCGTGTTGTGCTCTTTCCTCAGCATCCAACAGCATCCTTGTCAGGCTGCGTGGGCTCTGGAGACCAAAAGGGGAGGCTCTGCCTTCTGAACTAAAGCTCAGAATGGGAAGAGCCCCCAGAGCCCTGTAGATTGGAAGGCACTCGGTAGGGAGGCTATCTGCCCGTCTGCCCAGCCGGCAGTGTGACTGCAGGGGCCCCTGCCTCTCTGGGCTCTGGTGTCCCCACCTACAGATCGGCATGCCTCAGCAGGGTGTTCCCACAGCCATCTTTAAAGGTACAAGAGGCACACACTGAGAACCCCGAACCCCGGGTTCTAGTCTTGACTGGGTCACCAACTCACGAGATGCAGAAGGAAGGGTCCATGGCTGGGCCCCCATTTCCCCTGTCCATAAGCAGGTCTGTGTGGTTTCTGAAGTTCCTCCCATGACCAGAAATAGTATGGAAGTTCCTTAAAAACTTAAATATGGAATTACCATCTGATCCAGACACTTCCAGGTATATATCTGAAAGACTGGCAAAGCAGAAACTCAAACAGGTATTTGTACACCCATGTTCGTAGCAGCATTATTCACAAGAGTCAAGAGAGAAGGAATCCAAGTACCCGTCGATGGATGAATGGACAAACAAAATGTGGTATAATCACATAATTCTGACAAATGCTACAACATGTACAAACCTTGAAAACGTTTTGCTAAGTGAAATAAGCCAGTCACAAAAAGACAAACATTGCATAATTCCACTTATGTGAGGACCCGGAGGAGTCAAACTCATGGAGACAGAAAGTCGCATGCTGGCTGCCAGGGGCTGGGAGGAGGAGGGAATGGAGAGTTATTTTTTAATGGATGCAGAGTTTCAGTTTTACAAGATGAAAAAGTCCTGGCGATTAATTGCACAACAATGTGAATGTACTTAACACTAAATATACACTTAAAAATGGCAAAGACAGTAAATTTTATGTTATGTGTATTTGACCACAATTTTTAAAAAGTATTTTTTAAAGAAAGAAGGAAACTATGGCCGTAGCTCAATGCAGAGGTCTGCCACATCTCACATACCAAGTATATTTCCTTTACAAGAAGAAAGAAAGATGAAAGAATGAAAGGAAGAAAGAAAGAAAGAAAGAAGGAAGGAAGGAAGGAAGGGATAAAAGAAAGGAAGGAAGGGAGAAAGAAAGAAGAAAGAAAGAAAGAAAGAAAAAGAAAGAAAGAAAGAAAGAAAGAGAAAGAAAGAAAGAAAGAAAGAGAGAGAGAGAAAGAAAGAAAGAAAGAAAGGAAGAAGAGAAAAAGACACCAAGGAGACTTGTTATTTAAAGGAAATTGTAGCACAGTCTTTTGTGGCAGGGAGAATCCTGTCTGAGTAAGAGAAAGCCACCTCTTCCATCAGGTCTGTGTCAGCTCTAGGCTATCAAGTTTTGCAAAACCAGGCATATTTTCTCCTCCTAATGCACTAGGCATTGAGCCAGCATCTAACTACCGTGAGGCTGGCGCATCAGATGCCCTTTACCTGCTGCTGGGGGAATAACAGCCTGGGTCCTAGGTTTGGCAGTCAAGGCCCTCCATGATCTGGTACCAGGAAAACTGCAGACTTCACACCCTCTAAACTCCAGTATCACTCCCCACCGGCTTTGGGTGTCTCCTCACCCCATCCCGTGACTGCACATCACCCCTCAGAAACTGCCCTGGGCCATCGGAGCCAGACTCTTCCCTTTGCCCGTCCATGCCCCACTCCCTTGGCTTCTTGGTTAATCCTCATGGTTCCACACCGCCCACCAACCGGACGTGGCGGATGAGCTCCTTGAGGGAGGGGCTGTGTGCTGTTCACGTTGTCTCAACCCGGTTACAGCACCACAGTAGGTGCTCAAAAACATTTATGAAAACAAAGTGAGAATAATCCTGTATTGCATCTCTGTATTATCCACCCAGATGGAAAAATTAAGTCCCACAGAATCCGAAACACCCAAGCTGGACAACTTTGGGCAGGGGAAATCTCATCTATGAAAAAATTAAAACTAAATAAACTCTTAATCATAATTATAAGCATGGGGAGTACTCTCTGTGACCCTCACACTTTCCAGGCTGATCTTTTAAAATCCTTCCAAGAGTCTTGTAAAGCAGGCACTCTTACTGTGCCTGTGATACCGACAAAGAAGTTGAGGCTCAGAGAGGTTAAGGAACTTGCCCAGGGTCTCCCAGCTAGCAAATGGCAGCTGGGATTTGAAGCCAGGTGAGCCGGTGTCCCCAGCAGCACCAGATGCTGTGCGAGCAAGATGGCCTCCTGCGCTGCTCCCTGGAGTGCCCCATAGGCTGGGCCACAGCCGCTACCGCCTCCGGGAGCTGGCAGCTGAGCCAGGCACAGGGCGAGGGCAGTGGTGGCAGCTTCACTCAGCGGTGCCACCCTCTGCTTTGCCTGGTGATGAGTGGATGGCGCTGCCAGTCCTGGTTAGCGCCCTCATGGCTGACTGATCGGCTGTGCCCAGGGCACAGCTGCTGCTGCCACCTCGGCGATTCTCTGAATTAACTCTGCAGCTCACTGACCTGTTGGAAAGGTAAATTCAAACTGCAGAAGAGGGGAAAACCCTCTGTCCCTCACCTGCCACTCCTCTCACTACTTCAGCAAAGGACCTGTGCCCCACCCCCAGGTGTCCCCAGCAGAGCCCCCAGGCTGAACGGGGAGGGACACAGGGTATCTCTGGGACCCCCAAGGGCTGGATTCCTGGAAAGTCAGAGCAGCAAGGGTCTTGGGAGGCCTTCCTCCTGCCTCCCTCCAGGCAGGCATCCCCCCTGCTGTGGACCCTGGGTGAGGATGGCGCACTGCGGGCATCCTCAGAGATGCCGACTGGGCCTCTGTGGGAAGTGCTGACCAGGAGCCCTGAGCCGCAGGCTGGGGCCAGACCAAGAGGCCAGCTGATCGCCTCAGCTCCCAGTGTGGCTGCAGTTGGGGTCCTTGGGGAAACTGAGGCAAGGCTGCCTGCCCAAGCAGGTCACCTGAATCTTGTGTATGGAGCTCAGGGCTTAATGCAGAGCCTCTGGAGGGACTTGATCCCTTCCCTAGAGGGGGATGAGGCCAGGCACAAATGGCCCAGGTCCAAGACAGAAGGAGAACAATCAATACCTCGTGTTGATCCAGAACTTGGAAATTTACTAAAATACTTGCACAGTCTCCATTAATCCCCAAGCAATCCTCAGATATTGTAGCAACCAATGCTTACTGTGCTCTTACTAAGTGCCAGGTACTAAGTGTCCCCTGTGTATTATCTCATTTAATCCCCACAACAGCACTGTGGGGTTGGTATCATTACAGCCTCTCCATGTCACAGATGGAAAAACTGAGGCACCGAAAAGTTAACTAACTTTGCCAAATTCACATGGATACTGAGTGGCTGAGCTGGGATTTGAGCCCAAGCACTTTGGCTCCGGAATCCGGGTGCTGTTTGTCATGGTGCTGAGCACATGGTATTTCCATGCATAATAACAGAGAGAAACAGAGACTCACTTAAACCACCCAAGGCCACACAGCCAAGTCAAAGGTGAGGGCAGGATTTGGACCAGGTGACTTACCTATGGTCACTCCCTGCAGTTAAGTAGCAGAACTAGGATTTGAGTCCAAATCCTTGCATTTAAAATCCAAGAAAGTCACAAGGTCAGAGCAGGGAGAGAAATTCCGTTCTGTCAGCAAATCAGGAAAGGCTTTCTGAAGGGAGCAGCAGTAGAAACAGACCTGAAAGTGTGGAGACAGGGGCAGGGGACCGCATGAGCAAAGGCAGAGTTGCTGGGAAATAACAGCAGCAAGCAATGTCGTTTGGATGAAGCACAGGTTGTGCGTGGAAGGATGGCCCAGGTAGAAGGAGAGACTGGTGCATGTGAAGCCTTGGCTGCTTGACCTTTGCTACCTGTCCTTAGACAAGTAACTTCACCACTCCATGCCTCAGGTTCCTCTTCTGGAAAATGGGAATAATAATAGTACACACCTTACAGGGGCTTGGGGAGGATGATATAAAACACGGAGAAAGTACTTAAGCACCTACTGTGTGCCACCCCCAGGTTAGAGGCTTAGGGAATATTATTTATATCACATTAATTCTCAAAGGTGGGTATCATTAACCACATTTTACAGATGAGGAAACTGAGGCTCTATAAAGTTAAGCATCTTAGCCAAGGTCTCAGAACTACTAAATAGTGGAGGTGGCCGAAATCAAGGAGAGGCTTGATTGACACATTGGGAAATGTGGACCTTCTTGGCTGGTGCAGGTAGGTAGTGGGGCGTCCTTGAAGGTTTCAGGGCTGTGGGGTGTACCTGTCAGTAGCCAAGGCTCTCCCTGGCTCAAATAGCAAGACTTTGCAAGCACGGGCCCCACCTCTTCACCTGCCACCCGTCATTTGTGCACTGGAGATACTTCGTGCACTGGTGCTAAGTAAATAAAAACAACGATGCGGCTTAATTAAGACCGTGGAAAGCAGGTGCTATTTCCTGCCAGCAGGGAGAAGATGGGAGTTATCAGAAAAAAATGGAGGCAGATGTTCAGAACTGAGCACAGATGCTCCCCGAACCCAGGCTCCTGGCTGCCATCCCTCACCTATCTGCGTGAGAGGGTAGGTGAGGGGTGATGGGTGGTCCAGCCAGGGAGGAGGCCCAGCCTCGTGAGGAAAACCTCGGGCCCGGGGCAGCCAGCACCGTTTGGGGGCTGTATTTCACGCCCCCTTGGTGCCTCGGAGGACAGGCTGTGAAGCTCAACTAACTGGATTTGAATCCTTGTCACTTTCGGCTGTGGAACCTCAGGCAAGTAACTTCTCCATGCCTCAGTTTTCTCATCTGGAAAATGGGGACGCTGATAGTATATATGTCATAGGGATTGAGGGAGGATAAAACAGAACAAGTACTGAATGCTTAGAACAGCCTCTGAGTTAGAATGAATGCTGTGTGTTAGCTATTATTATCATCTTTTTTAATAGATACATGGTTTATAAAAAATGGATACAGTCCAAAGTCCTCCCTAATCTGGCCCAGATCCTTCTTTCTGGCTCATTGATTGCTCAGCTTTCCACGCTCCCCCCTGCTGGACACAACCTACCCTCCCACCACCTAGAACTTCCTTCTCTAAACATGCCTCCCATCCTTAAGCCTCCCTGCTTTGCTGATGCTAATCATCGTGCCCAGGAGGCCCTTATGCTCCCCTGTCAGTAGGGAGTTTTCTTGTGCAATCCTTCAAGATCCGGTTATGTTGCTCCTTCCGTGAAGATTCCCAGTGGCCTCCCCAGGCCTCCCTCAAGACCTCTCACTTTCTCCGTGGCCTCCCATCTGCAGTTTACCTCCCACCTCCCACGTATGCTGTGTCTGCGTGCACACAAAGCCTTTTCCAGAATAAGTGCCTCTGCAGAGAGAACTGTGTCCATCTCCACACTCCCAGGGCCTAACTCAGTGCATTCCACAGCAGGTGCTCACAGACACCAGAGGATGGGAAGGGAGGAAGCAGGGAGGGAGGGCAAAGGGTAAAGCTTCGACTCTGCAGAGAAGGGTCTTGGGGTCCAGGAGGAGGAAGGGGTCCGCGGGCAGTGGGGAACCCTGGCAACCCTACCATGGCCATAGCCTAGGCCCCTGAGAAGCTCAGAGGCAGATGAATAGAGCTGAGAGTCCATCAGGAGTCATCAAGCCCTACTCACCCATTTCTTAGATGAGGAAACTGAGGCCCAGAGAGTGACGCCTCCTGAGTCATCCAGGTAATTCATGTCAGAGCTGGGACCAGAACCTAGTCTCTGTTGGGAGCTTTTTCCACCATGCAGTATGGCTACTCGTGATCTCCAGGCCCTGTGCCCTACTGTCCCCACCCAAACATTTGACCACTTTTTTGGGCTATGCTTGATGAATGTCAGTCAGTAACAGAGTTTGCAGGAAATATTGAATTACAAGGCTTGGGGACCTTGGGGGTGGTAAGGTCTGGGGTGAAATAGGAAGAAATGACATTGAAGGAGTCAGGACACAGGTCATCGAGCTGTAGGACCAAAGAGTGCTACTGCTGGGACCTTAGAGGTCTTCCGGTCCTGCCTGTCCATCTCTCAGAACAGGGAACCAGAGGCAATCCTCCCAGCCGCCCAGGTCCTGGGCCTCAGAGGTGCAGCAAGGCCCACTGCCTCTTCTCCTTTAGCAATCCCTGCCCCAGGACCTTTTCCCAGTCTGGACTTGACTGGTATTCTAGGCTCATCTATACTGGTTTCTCCTTGGCCATCCTCCTTCCTCTTCCTAGGGACTCAGAGACAGACAGTCCTTCTGCCCCTGCCCCAGGAGATGGGGTTGGCAGAGATCAAACCAAATGACGGTGGAATTTAAAGTGGTTGAAATACACTGATGGTTGGAAAGACAGTGAGACAGAGCAGAACCAGAGTCCTGACTGCTTCTTCCAGGAGAACAGAACAGGGACTGGTGACTGATGCGTCCACCCTCTGCCAGGGCTGGCTCCATCCTGCTCCCCCATGAAGACGAGGGTGAGAAGGAAGGAGAGGAAGAGGGGAGGAGGATGAAGAAACATCAGCTGAGCCCCAGGCCCTGGATCGGGCACTTTCCGTGATTATATGCATTTAATCCTCGCGACAACCCATAAAGAGGGTATTATTCTACGGATGAGGAAATTGAGGCTTAAAGAGGTTAGTAACTTGCCTGATGTCAAAGAGCCAGAAAGTGGTGGAGCCAGGACTCACAAATCCCACGTGATTAACTATGCCTGGCAGTGAAGAGAGGGAAAAAAACACAGAACAGGACCAAGATGCAAGGAAAGACCTAAGAAGGCACTGAGTCCTTCCCCAAATCCCCATCACATTCCAGAATCTGAAACCAGCTGGGGGGTGGTGGGTGGGGAGTGGGGCGTGGCTTGCCTAAGATCACACAGCAAGTCAGCAGGACAAGACCACAGCCAGGACTTGAGGTGGGTGGACCCAGAGCCCTGGAATCCTCACCACGCTGCGCCTCCAAGTTCCCCTCCTGCTTCTCAATGCCAGTCACTCTAAGCCCTCAGGGGATGGATGTGACATCAAAAGCAACACCGCAGCACAAGCACAGAAGTGGAAGATTGGAACGAGGGGTGCTAAAGATGGAGATAGAGAATGGACCCCAGAGGGCTCCCCCGCAGAACTGGGAAAATGACGGGACTCGTGCTTCTGCAGGCAGAGGGGGTTTTTCTGGGGGCATCGTGTGTTGCTTCCCCCATGTGGAAGCTTAAATGTCCTGCTTTGACAAAAACCCAGACTACCTGAGATAACATACGTGAGAATGGTTAGCAGTGTGCCTGACATATAGTAGATGGTCAATAAACGTTCATTCCTTTTATGCAAGGGGAATGATAAATCCTCTGGATGGAGCCCATTTATTCTTGATCCAAGTATGTATTGAGCACCTATTATATGCAAAGAGCTTTCAAGCAGCCCCTCTGGCCCACGCCAAGCGCCCAGCTGCACTGAGCTGGTCTCCAGCTTCCCACAGGACTGCACTGCCCCATTCCTCTCAAGAGCTCCAGCTGGCTTCGGAACTTCCATTGGCCACCTCCAAGGCCATGTCCAGCCTCATCTCACCTCACCTATTCAACAAGGGGCTTATCACTTGGTCTTCCCAGAGTTGGATTTCCTGAGCCCAACACAGGTGGTCAACCCATCCAAGGTTAGATACAGTCACACAGTTTGTATAGTGTGACCATAGGAAAAGGAAAAAGTGACTTTGAAAGTTCGAAAGGTATGACACACACTCCTGATTTCCTGGGTATGGCTCAGGTAGCCCCTCAACCTGGATTCCAATGGTCTCTCAGGCTCTGTAGTTTCAGGCTCCCTTGGGAAACCCCTCTCTAGGTGGGAAGGCTTCCTGCCTGTTTGCCTTACCCATCCAAGGTGGAATCAGGCATGCAGCACCATGTTACAGGGGTTACAGCACGTCGGTACCCTCTGGGAACCCTCCCACAGCACCAGGAAAGAACTTCAGAGTCAGGCAGTCCTCGTTCAGATCCCAGCTCTGCCACTCTCTAGCTGTGTGACTATAAGCAAGTTACTTCACCTCTCTGAGCCTCAGTCGCTGCTGCAGAAGAAGAGCATAACAATCCCTACCCTATCTCCTGGGGTCGAGGATTAAATGAGACAATGCAACTAGAACAACTTGCATTTTGCCTGACTCACAGGAGGCACTCAGTAAATGGAAGCTGTGACTATTATGCTCAAGTCTCCGCCTCCAAATCAATTGCTCTGTTTCTCTGCTCTGCCTGCATGATGTCAGCTCTGTGCCCCGTGGGAAACATAACCAAGCAAAAAGTCCTTTCCCCTGGCTGGTCTCCACCCTCAGTCTCAGAGGGTCAGGGCAGCCACACATGGCTGGGGACAACTGCCAGTTCCATTAGCAGCCAGGGAAAGGAGCAGAGACACACACTCCCCTAAGAGCCGGGTTATTTTCCACTTCACCCACCAGCAGAGTGAGCAAGGGGCAGATGGGGAGGGAGGCAGGGAAGAGGTGATGCTAATAGGACGAGGAATGCTGGCTACCCTCCCCCGCCAAACACCTTTGCCCGTGGCCCCAAAACAAGCAGCTCAGAGACTCTAGCCCGACTCCAGACCCTGAGACACTCTGCCAGTTTCCCCCTCCGGCTCCCAGGGAGGAATCAAGCTATCAGCCAGCATGTGACCACTCACCAGGGTGAACACCCACTCGGCGTCAGCACATAGGAAGGAAAGGATTTCTTGAGCTCCTAAGCATCAGTCCACTTCTTGCTGCCGGCTCACCCTGGGACTTGGAAGTGCAGACGTGCATGAAGAGTCCTGGAGATTTGGCTTTGCCCCCCTGGCTCTGGGTCAGAGACTTGCTGGCCAGCCCATAGACGGCTGCAATCAGAGAGCAAGCAGCATCACAGCCTCAATGCGAGGAGGCCCAAGCAGACCAGCGGGCGCAGGCCAGACGAGGAGTTCTGCGCCGGTGAGAACAGGGCAATATGGCAGCAAGAAGTAGGGAGACAGCTATGGGAACAGGACTCCCTTCCTAGAGGGACCTTTATCCCAGAGGAAGTGGCTTCTCAAATGGAGATATCAGGCAGGCCCTTGATCACAAAGTCGGCAAGAACCAGGGTCAAAGTTCAAAGCCTGACCAGCAGCTCAGCTGAGTTCCCTCCCATTCCCTCCTCCCTGGAGACAGGGTTCATCCTGCTTTGGATACGGCTGAGGCCACAGAAAGTACAGCAACTCCAGACAATCGGGGGACAGCCAGGCCACCCAGCCGGGGGCACACTCCTGGCAGCACTGGGTGGTGAGGATGGGTCGTGCACACACTTTCTTTGCAGCTGGGGAAAGGGCCTGGGCTCTGTCTATGAGGCAGGGACAGGACAGAGAATAAGTACTGCCCACAGGGGCTCAGGAAGTGGGTCTCCCTGCTGCTGGGAAAGGAAGCAACATTATCCAGAGGGCTAATGGGATCCTCATAGGGCAAGGCAGAGCCAAGGTGGGGAACCAGGAGTGGCCAACCTGGAATAGAGCTAGACTATAAGCTCCTTTCCTCCAAGGACTGAGTCTAGTCAACTTCCTGTGCTCGGCATAGAGAAGGTGCTCATTAAATATTCATCGAATGAATGAATGAACAAAGGAACAAATGAAAGAACAGACAAACCATGAAAGACTGAAGACTACCAATGCTGGGAGTGTGCCTTCTTTATCTGAATCCTTAGAGTACTTCCTGTTGGATTCAAGTACCAGTCTATGCCTGGCCCACCTTTGTCCCACGTGCACTTTTCTTGGGTCCAGGTCTCAACTCTCTGGCAACCTGCTATTCTGGAGAGAGTGCCATGCTGGGAGTCATCCACGCTGAGTTTGCCTCCTAACTGTTTCAGATGGATGTGAGGCCCTGGGCAAGTCACCCCTGGGGCCTCGGGGACTTAATTGGTAGACAGTGGAATCAGGCAAGATGATTCTCCAAGGGGCCTTAGAGGGTAAGCATCCTCGGCGTCGGGAAGACACAGGGAAGGTGGTGATGCATACAGTAAGGCCCCTGGTACTCGCGCTTGTGATTTCACTTCCTTCGCATGGCAGCCCTGTGAGGTAAGCTCCCGAGACAGCACCGGTGCCTGAGACACACACTGTAGGTACGTGGCAGCATTTATCAGACCCATAGACCTTAGGGCTGGAAAGGACCTCAAGTGATCTGGTCCAGCCCAGTGCCATCAGTAGATAATTCAGTTCAGAACCACAAACACTTATTAAGTGCTTGCTGTGTGCCAAGCGACATGCCCAGTAGAGCGGGACAAAGACAAATGGGGCACATGAAAGGCTCTGCAGAGAGAGTGCTGGATGCCCTTCTCTCCCCTTCCTCCTGCTGTGCTGAGCTAACCTCCCGCCCTAGTGGGCAAGGCCCCCTCAGGCCAGAGAAGAATGCCCAGTAACAGGATGGGTGCTGAGCCCGCCAACGCAGAAGGGAGCTGTGTGTTCTCTCTGCAGGAGGAGGCGGCTGACACCAGCCAGGTCACGCTTCACTGGGCAGACAGGCTCGGAGGGGAAGACAACAGCTTCCTAACAACAAGTATTAGGAGATAAGCTATTAGAGGCGCCCTATTGGGCTCTTTTTCCCTGGGCATCACCAAGGCGCCCGCCAGCCATCGGCTTTCCTCCTCATCCAATTATGCAACTTCATACACTCTGTTCCCCCAGCCTGAGCTGGCTCGTGACTGCCAGCAGCACTGGGCTCGGGCAGTTATGTGGGGACCCAATGACAACAGAGCAGGGGATGGCAAAAACACCCTTGCAGGAGGAGCAAATGGGCAGGGGAGAGATGTCCCTCTCCCTCCTCCAAGAAAGCACTTTGCCAAATCTGCTCTCAGAATAACAGGGAAAGGGACGATGGACAGGGGAGAGGCGTGAGGGCTTGGAGATGAAATCGGCCTTCGTCTCATCTCCAGACTCCACTAAGCATTCTGGAAGAGATGGGAAGTGATTATGGAGAGAGTGAGCGCTTGTGGGAGGGAGAGAGGAAGGGAAAAAGAAAGGAGGAGAGCGGAGTGAGCCCAGGCACGCGTGCACATGTGCACATACACATACACACACACACACACACACGCACACATACACAGACGCACTCAAACACATACACAGATCTCCTTATCTGATTAAGGATCCAAGGGAAGTCGAAAAGCTTCTGGAAAATTAAAATGACCCGCGGGGTTAACCAGGCAAGATCTGCAGGCAGGTAACAAAAACCAAGTCTCATGGGGATTTCCTTTGCTCTGGGTGAGTTCTCCAGGCTCTGTTCCTTAGACCAGAAGGACAGCAAGTCAGCCAGAGAGGGGGAGCTTAGGGCAGTATCTGCCTCTACCAGGCCTCCAATTCTTATCCCCCGGCGGGCCCTGTGGCTGGCGGCTGGGACCTAAACCCTTTGCTCTGGAAGGCAGGGTACAAGGAGGAGAATGGGAACAAGGACAGGGCATTTAATTCTGCCCAGAGGCATGAGAGATGGATGCTGTCTCCTCCTTCATTCCCTGATTGCTGCTCTGGCCTCTGCCAAAAAAATGCAATGGTTCTGGAGACAGATGCAGCCTCTTCCCTAAACTCTAACCAGCAAGCAAAATGGCCAGGAATGCTGCTGGTGGCCTGGATCTAGTCCTACTTCTGCTGTCACCTTGCACCAGTGACTTCAGGCAAGGACCTTTCCTATCTGGGCCTCCATTTTCCCTGCTGTAAAATGGGCACTGGGACTCAAAGCTCTAGAAAGGCCCCTTTAGCCCTGGCACTCCAGGGTTTTAGGACAGCCGGAGGGTGGGGCTGCAACCCTCTATAGGAAGCTGAGCTGAGTTGGTAGATCCACTGACCTTTTTCTGTCCCAAAGGGATGGAAAAGATTATGGTGAGGTGAGTTGCTCTGGGGGCCACCAACCCAGGTCTGGGTTAACTGGGGCAGGAGAGAGTTTAAAAGCCACAGATGACATCGGCTTGAAATAAGAGCAGACTCTCCACCGCGCCTGTGGAGCTGTTTGCCAAGCTCTGTAACATATTTGCAAACATCGCAGAATACACATATTAGGAAGCTAACAAGTTGCCTGGCATTGAAAATATATCATACACAGTCAGATATACTTAATATGCATTTACAACGATCCTTTTTTTCTCCCCCTACTTGCAACAGCATATTTTGCTTCCGTTTTTGAAGGGTTTATTTCCCACGGTGTTACAATCAGCCAGTGGTATTAACTCGGCAACTTGGCCAGGCCTAGAGCAGTGCCGTGCACACCATCAGCACTCAGTGGATGTTTCTGGGGGCAAATTACACCCTCAGCAGGGCTGACCTTGGGCTCTCTGGTCACCAGGAGCCGCTGAGGACTATAGCTGCACTCTTAATTTCTCTCCCTTGGAGAAGGCGGTAAGAACCTTGGCTTTATTAGCTCTGGAAACATTACTTCATCCACTCAGAGAACTTCTTGCTTCTTGGCAAGTCACTCAGGGAACTGTCCTAGCCCAGCCTGAAGCCCTAAGTGTTGGATTTCTCAAATCCAGAGAAACAGGAAAGCTGCAGCTCTGGCTTTTCCCCTTATTAGCTGCAGGACTTTCTTCCATGCTTCTAAGCCTCAGATTCCTGAGCTGTGAAAGGAAAGTGTTGACCATTTTTGGAGTTGCTGTGAGGACTCCATGAGCTTGTAGACAGGGAAGGCATTTGCATTCTCTTATTTAGATGTGCACACATTCCCACAGCACACACTAAGTGGAAGCCCCTTACATGCCAAGCCCCGTGCTTGAGTGTAGACGGCGGAGACTACAGATAAGGTGGCTGTGGGGATCCACGTAAGTGGCATCGGGGTGGGGGTGGGGGCAGGGTGGTGTGGGAGGAACTAGCCCAGGAGATGATAGGTCTCAGGAAGAGGGGAAGTAGGGGGATACAAAAGATAAAGACCAGGAGTGCAGCATGCATGCCTGGGAATACCCAGGACCACACAGAGCCTGGGAATACAGGGAAAGGAGCAGACTGGGGGTGGAGGAAGAGAGTATTCGGTTAAGGATAAGTTGTGATCAAAAGGGGCTTGAGGTAAGGCGTTCATGTGGAAGAGTCAAGAAGGCAGCTGGATAAACACATCTGCAGCACAAAAGCAGTGCTTGGACTGGGAATAGGGATTCAGGAATCCTGTGAGTTCAGGCAGTTGAGCCAGGGAGTAGATGAGTTCTTTCTGGAGTGGGTGAAGGACATCAGGGCCAAGGACAGAACTGATGGGCTGATCAGTTTCCGCAAGTGAGAAAGAGAGGGGAGGGAATGCTGTCACGTAAGACCAAGAAGACTTGGTCAGGGAGACACACAATTGAGACAGAGAGAGAGAGAGAGAGAGAGAGAGAGAGTGAGAGAGAAAGAGAGAGAGAGAGAGAGAGAGAGAGAGAGAGAGAGACGGAGGGAGAGAGAGAGAGAGAAATGGAAGAGCTGCTGCACTTTTTAAAATCATCTGTCACCCCAAACCACTGGAATGTAAGCTCCATGATGGCAGGGTTTTATTTTTTTTCTGCTTTGTTCATTGCTTTATCTCCAGTACCTAGAATCATGCCTGACACATAGCATAGTAGGGACTCAACAATATTTATTGAATGAATGAATGAATGAAGCTGAGGATGAAACTAGACAGTTCCTATTGAAATTGGCAACCAGGAGGTCATTGGTGGTCTTCACTGGACAGGGCTTGATGGGGATGGAAGGCTGGTGGTGGTAGATGAGGAGGTGAAGTAGGGCAAGAAAGAGTGGTGATGGGTAGAGGAAGCCCACGTGCAGCAATGAAGACCCAACACAGCCAAAAATAAAAATAAATAAATTTATAGAAAAAAAAGAAAAGAAAGGATGCAGGAGACTTACACACATTCTTATGTACAGGAGAAGGAGCCAAGGAAGAGAGTAAGGCTGAAGATGCAGGAGCGAGGGCAAGGATGATTGATGGACCAAAGTCCCAGAAGATGCAGGGAGAAATATAAATTGCTGAGCAAATAAAACAGATTATTGTCTCCCTCTGTTGGTCCTCGTATTATAGGAAGAGGGAAGGCTGACAGGCAGACTGATTGGGTTTGAGCTGTCCCTCACTTACCCCACCCCTTACTGGCTGGATGCTGTGTGAGCTGTTTAACCTTTCTATGCCTCAGTTTCCTTACCTGGAATATAGCGATAAGAATTCTCACCTCATATATTTCTGGGAGATTAGATGAAAGACTTCATTTAAGTGCGTGGCACATGGAGATCTCTTGACAAATACCAGCTCCCCTTCCCTTAATACTATCTGTTCAGTCAAGAAGGAAATTTGACAGTACTTTTTTTTTTATCTCATCAGCCAACACCAGGGTATCTTTTTTTTTTTTTGAATGCTGCTCTTGAATGGAATTGATGGTTTAGCCTCTCTGAGACTTTCCCTGCAGCGGCTGGAAGAAGGATGCTAACTGCTTCCCTTCTGCAGGATCTCAAGCCAGCACCTGAGCAATGAATGCAAGGTACCAATGCCAGACTGGCCAGTAGGGTCCTGTGAGGCTGGAGAGGGGCATCGAGTCCATTAACGTGAGCCTCCATTGTCACTTATCCCAAAATGCTCACAGCCACCACCCTAGGGCCCCAGATCCTAGGAGGTTGGGGTTTGGATTAAATATTTCTGGTTTCACCTCCCACCTCCGCCCCTTAACCAGCTGTGCAAACTTGGGTAAGTCCCTTATCCTCTCTGAGCCTCACAACAACCCTGCAGAGCAGAATTTATACTCTCATTTTACCCAGGGAGGAATTGAGACTCAAAGAGGTAAAGTAACTTACTCAGGATCACACAGTATATTTAGTCCGGGTCTCAGCAGGAACCTGATGGCAAACTGAAACTGAAATAACTTGAGGAAAGTTTAATGAAAGGGTTATTTGAAAAGACATGGGCAGGGCATAGGGAAACCATAAGGGATATAGAAGTACCTTGGGGCAGGTAACTACTAGTGCCTTTACCTGAAAGGGAGATTCCCACAACCCAAGGATGGAAAGGGTTGTGTGGAGAGGGCCACCTAGCAAGACCCATGACCTTTAGTTAAGGGACCACATAGGGAGGAAAATGGAAAGTTAAATACTCCAACCTTGCTCTCCTCCCTCCCTCTCTTCTCCTGCTGGAGCTCTCCATGAGATGAGCACACACAGAAGCCAGGAGGCAAGGGAGCTCCTGAAGCAGTCCATGTAGGTCTATGCAGTGAATCTGGAGGGCAAATGGAAGATATCCAGCACACACAGCTAACTCTGAAATGGCAGAACAAGAATTTGAATCAGGGCTATCAGACCCTTTCCACTACAATGCCATTTCCTGTAGATCCTCAGTAAATGGTCATTAAATGATTGAAAAGGGATGAATACATGGATGAATACATGGATGGATGGATGGATGGATGGACGAACAGACTGATGGGTGGTTGAGTGGGTAGGTGGGTGAGTGGGTGAGTGGATGGATGGATGGATGGATGACTGGATTGGGTGGATGGATGGGTGAACGGATAGATGACTCCTACAGCTTCATTCATATGGCTTTGACTAATCTTGTCATCTGATTAGAAATAAAAGGCTTGCCAGAAGTTTTATTTCTCAGCCATAAATGGGTTCTAAGAACAAAGCCCTCTTACCAGGTTCTAAGTCTCTGTAGGAGTTGCTCTCTTGCTTCTGGCTCATTTTTCCTGCTGCTGCTGCCATTGCTGAAGCGGCTGCTTTTGCTGGAGCTGCTCCTCTCTCTGAGATCTAAGCCTCGAGTCAGGCCAAGCCGCCTGCAAACAAAGTGAAAAGAAGGCAGAGGGCAGAGGGGCTACTGCCCTTGCTCCCCTGGGGCTGGAGCACAAAGCTGAGTGATCCAGCCCCTCTGTTAGTCCAAGGGAGCTGCGGGGATGGAAGAAGGAGGGAAGTGGGAAGGCAGGATGTTTGCTATAATTATTTTCATTGATCTGTCTACTTAGATCCCAAGTGCTGCAAAGCCATTGTGGCATTTAAGAAAAATAATTCAAGGTAAAAACACCTCTTCCTTCCTGGTCCCTCCTCCTTCATCAATACCACCTCAGCTTCCATCTTCCCTTTCACTCAGGCCACTGCCTCCCACCTCTTAGGTGGCCTGGGTCGCCTACAAGAGGCAGGTGAAGGCAGGAACCTAGCAATGGCAAAAAGCCTGGGCCCTGGAGTCTGCAGCCCTGGATTTGAGACTCCACTGCTCCCAGCTGGCTGGCTGGTGACCCCAGGCAGGTTGCCATCCCTCTCTGAGTTTTGGTTGCCCTATCTGGAAAATTAGGAGATAAACTGAATATGTAATGTCCTAATTTGGAACCGGTAGTCCAAGACTGGACCCCTTCTGAGGCAAAGGGACATGCCTACCATACCGTTTCCTGAAATTCTGGTTCTTGAGTGAATTTCTGACCTCCAGCGTTTGACCACAGAAGGACCCCCATACTACCATTTCTTGTTGTTTTCCAAGCCATGGTAGATTCATCCTTCCTCTTCTCTGTCCTTGACTCATTGTGGGGCACCATTCAACCCATTATACAGAGAGGAAAAACTGAGGTGCTAAAGTGGTAATTATTGCTTCCTTGCCTTGCCCACTAACTACCTGCCTGACACTTGAAATCCATAGATTTGTATCCTGACAATGATTCTTCCCTAGAGGATTCTTGAGGAAATTGTAGCTCACAGAGGTTAAAGCTGCCGCCTAAAGACACACAAGTAGAAAGTGGCAAAGCTGGACGCTGACTCGGGTCACTGTTGCTCTGGAGCCCACGGCTCCAGAGTGGGCTCCACTGACTCTCCCTGCCTCTCCACACCATGTCTAAGGCTGAGCCTAAACCCAGGCCTCCTGCCTTCCAGGGAGAAAAGCTCTAAGACACACCCTGACCCAGCAGAGCAAAAGGAGCAGGGAGGGAACTTGGTTGGGAAAACCCCCTCATTCAGGAAGTCTTCTGAGTGCTGCCAAGCCATCCCAGGCCATCAGGGGAAGATGTAATCAGGGTGACCGCACATGTTTCACGGACTCATTAAAGACCATGTTCTGGGGTAAATGATTGCTTTCCCCCAATCCTGCTGAAAAGAAAATCAATCGCCTCTTTGTAGATTTAGGACGGGATAGCTGGCAATTAGAAAACACTTCCCCAGGCAGGCTCTGGGGAAAGGGGTCTCTTTCCATCTCCCATTCATTCTATCAGTGACACCCCGGCTGAGTCTCCAGGCTTGCAGGAGGCTGGGGATGTCCTGGGCCGTGTCCAGGGATGTGGCTGAGGTCTCATTGGGTGCCCCGGGCTCCTGGTCCCATCTCTGCTGCTGAGACTTCATCTGGGGGCCTCCACCCTCTCTCCCCATACCTCCACCCCCCATCCGTGCCCCATCAGCTAATGGATTTTTCTCTGTACAGAGAGATTTACTAAACAACGGAACTAGGACGCATTAAGTCTGCGGGTTTGGAGGTTTGTTTTAGAGCAATTCTTGCCCGGAGAACTGGCCGCTGAAATTGAGATGCATTCTTCTCAGAAAATATTGATTTCAACTAGAAGCAAATCCAAGAACTCACTGCTCATTGGATTTAACTGCTGGCAGCTGGAGTTTGGACTGTGGGAGAGGTCACGAAGGGCTCCGCACCTGAGGCCTTGGACATGAGGGTGATGAAGAATATTCAGTTAAGCAAGACCTGAAAACTCACCCCCAAATATACCAAACAGATGCTCACTTTGAGCTTGACAGTTACTCGTGTATATGACCAAAAGAGGAAAATGGACATCGTCCCACATATACTGTGAGCACACCCAGTACACACAATCCCACACGAGTCTGAACTCATACACACAGGCACAGTGACAGACACATGGGCTTTATGCTTTCACCCCAAACTGGACCCCAGAGTTTTTTTCCTCCAGGAAGCTTTGCTCAACTACATCTATCTTTCCTCTCCTTTTCCATCAGAATTTTCAGCAACTCAGAAATGCATGTCCATATATGTCTTCTCTTCCTAGCATTGTTCTGCATTGCTTCTGTTTCTCCCAAAAAGTTCCCAGGGACTGGAACCACATCTATATCTTCAGCATCTCGCACAGCACCTAAGGTCCACAGTGGAAAGAGCTTGGGACCTTTAGAAATGAAATTAGTCAAGCTAAGATCTTGATCCAGTTCAGGAACCTTCTAGTTGTGGGGTCTGGGCAAAAGCTTTTCCTCTCTCGGCCTTGGTTTTCTTATTTCTAAAAAGTAGAGAAATAGGATTAGACTAGATAGATTTGGAGAATTTTCTCAGCTACTTAAAAAAGAACAGAGCCATTGTGGTTCTTAGTTCTAGAAAATGACCCCCCGCCACCAAGCTTCTCAATACTTGGCAGAGGTTCTTGGATGGAGTAACCTGAAAGCAACCCTCTCCTCTCAGTCCCTGAGACGAGGGAGCAAAGTTCTGGGGATGCATGGCAATTTAATACAAAGAAGAGAGGCAACAATTTTGATAAGAGATTTGAGCTCTTCAGTAAAGAAAATATAGAGATGGCAATGTCCAGGAGGAAAAAAAAATTCCCCTCCACCCTTCCTGGTTCTTCTGGTTGGTCTAAGAATTAAAATGCCATAAGACGGATTAATAGGAGAAAGTCAAATTTAATTATGTACATACAGGGAATCCACACATGAGAGATTCCAAAGACAGTCAGGTCAGATGAGGTATATATGTCACCCTAGACTAAGGAAAAGGGTGTAGGGGTCTGGGACTTCAAAGGGAAGGAAGGCAATTCATAGGAAGATGAAAAAGAGTAAACGTTGGTAAACAAATGTTTGCTGCACTATAGAGACCATGGGACACGGAGAGGACTTTGATCAAACATGCCTTGCTAAGTTTCCCCCAGGCTACCACACCTATAGCTCATATTCTTTGTAGGTATCTCTGGCGGTAGCTCACTTCCTAGACCAGGCCATTTAGGCAATTAAGGGGGAGGTAAAAGGAAAGACTTCCTGAGTTTTCTGTTTCTTAAAAACAATCAGCCTGAAATAATCCCCGTGCCAAAGAGACACATTTGGGTCCTACACCACAATATACCTGCTAGCGTGGCTACACAATCTTTTTAAACGGACGGTATGAAATGCTGGCGAGCATTGGAACTTTCATACACTGCTGATAGGAAAACAAAACGTACAGCCACTGTGGAAAGCAATTCGGCAGTTGCTTATAAAGTTAAACAGGCTTACCACATGACCCGGTAATCCTAGTCCTAGGTATTTACCCAAGAAAAAATGAAAACTTACGTTCACACAAAAACCTGCGCTTAATGTTTTAGAGCAGCTTTCTTAGTAATTGCCCAAACTGGGAACAATTTGAATATCCTTCAGTGGGTGAATGGATAAACAAAATGTGGTATATCCATATAATGGAACTCAACAATAAAAAAGAATAAACAATTGACACGTGACAATATCATAGATGCACTTGCATTTTGCTAAGTGAAAGAAACCTGACTCAAAAGGCTATATACTGTATGCTTCCATTTATATGAATTTCTAGAAAAGGGAAACTACAAGGATGGATAACACACCAATGATTGCCAAGGGTGGTGGGGAGGAGAGGAGAGCAAACAAGAGAATTTGGGCTGTGACAGAATTATTCTGTGTCAAGATCGTGGTGATGAATACATGACACTCTGAACTTGTCAAAACCCATAGAACTGTATGCTACAAAGAGAAAACTCTTCTGTGTGTAAACTTAAAAATAACTTTTTAAAATGAAAACAAAAAGCTAAAGGAAATTGCTAACATGACCGCTTTGACATAGCTCTGTTAAAATGGTGACATCAAATTGGCCCCATCAGACAGATGAATAGATAAAGATGTGGTACATATATACAATGGAATACTACTCAGCCATAAAAAAGAACAAAATAATGCCTTTTGCAGCAACATGGATGCAACTAGAGGTTATCATAGTAAGTGAAGTTAGTCAGAAAGAGAAAGACAAATACCATATGATATCATTTATATGCGGAATCTAAAATATGACACAAATGAACCTATCTGTGAAACAGAAACAGAATCACGACACAGAGAACAGACTGGTGGTTGCCAAGGGGTAGGGAAGTGGGAGAGGGATGGAGTGGGAGGTGGGGATTAGCAGATGTAAGCTTTTATATATAAAATGGATAAACGACAAGATCCTACTCTAAAGCCCAGAGAACTATATTCAATATCCTTTGATAAACCATAATGGAAAAGAATATTTTTAAAAAAGAATGTGTATTTATGTATGACTGAATCACTTTGCTGTACAGCAGAAATTAACACAACATGGTAAATCAACTATACTTCAATTAAAAAAAATTGTTTTTAATTGGCCCCGTCAAACCATTAAGCTTCAGCCCCCCTCTTCCCTCCATCCCTGTGCATCTGGGATAGAGATGGGAAATTTTTCAGGGGAGCAAGAAATGATCAAAGTTTCCTACTCTCCCCTTCAACTTCTTTCATGTCCCCTGTAAGCAGTCCTTGGCAGTCAGGCAGAAGCAGGTGCATCTTTGGGGATGGAGAATCCTTCTGCTGTGGCAGCCCAAGCTTGCTTGGGGCGGCCACAGAGGCAGCAGAAGTGGAGCTGGCTGAGCAGGCCTGGAGGGCAAGGGGACCTCTGGGTTTCCTTCTACTTTTCCCAGCCTGAAATCCAGGGCAGACAGGCAGACAATGGGCCACGGCAGAAGCCCAGGTGGAAGGAGAGGAAAAAGGAATCCCCTATAAGCTCCTGTGGTGGAGGAGAAAGAGGAAAAGAAAGAGGTGAGGGAGATGCACGGTGTTGGTGTCCATGCACCAACCTGATCAGCCAGTTCCATCTTTCCACTCACTTGTAGGACCTTAAGCAAATAGCTGGTTGCCAGTTAACGTGGGTTATGTTTTCCCTTAGCTTCTTCATCTGTAAAGATGGAAAAATAATCGTACCTACCCTAGAAGCTTATTGAGATTATTGAGTTAATATTCACTCATTCACTCAACGGATATTTATTCCTCATCTATTATGTACCTGTCACTGTCTTATGTGCTTAAGATAGAGATTAAAAATTCGTATTTTCATGGGCTTGGCATTGTAGGGAGCAGAGACAGATAGTCACAAAGGGTGACTATGTAATATGGTAGGTGGTGGAAATGCTATGAAGAAAAGAGGCTAGAAATTGACAGGAAGAGCGGTCTCTCCTATGCAGAATGATCAGGGAAGGGAAGACCTGCTGAGGAGGTGGCATTTGAGCAGAGACCTGGAGGAAGTGAGAGAGTGGCGTAGGGAGGGGAACATCCCATGCAGAGGGAAGAGCATGGGCAGAGGCTCTGAGGCAGCAGTGTGCTTGTCAAAAGCCAGGGTGGCTAGAGCGAAGGGAAAAGGGTAATGAGATCTGAGAAGCAGTGAGGGACCAGGTGATGAGGGGCTTGATGACCACTGTGCGTGCTTTATCTTTTATTCAGAGTGAGATGAAAAGACATTGACAGCCTTTGAGGAGTGACATGATCTGACTCGTGTTTTAAAAGGATCTCTCTGGACAGCTTGTAAAAAAAAATAGACGGTAGAGCAGCAGGCATGAAGGTCAGTTGGGAAGTTATTGAGTAACGTAGAGGAGAGATGATGGTAGTTTGAACAAATAGAAACACATATATGATACTCGAGCTAAGCCCGGCACAAGGAAAGTGCTCAGTCAGTGTTACCTATAATTATTATTGCTAGTATCATCAAGTTCATCATCACTGTCAAGAGTAGGGAGTCAGGGAGACCCCAACACAGCCCTTGTCCCTGGAGAGAACGAACAGAAGACCCTGCTGGACCCCATGTGGAGCTGTGTGAACCTGCGGGACCCAGAGCCTCCAGGCAAAGGTTCCCCATTGTCCCTGTGTCTCTCTCTCAATCTGTCCCCTGAGAGAAGTGACAGGGCTTTTTGACACTACATTTGTTTGGGGAAAGAACTAAATGGAGAAAGGCTGGAGGCATAGAGCTCTTGAGGATGGGAAAGCAAATGAGAAGAGCTCAGGCCTAGCAGCACAGGTTGGTCCTGTCACTATCTGATGATCTCATTTCGTCCTCAAAATGTGTCCAGAAGTAGATAGTTTATCTCCAGTCCTCAGATGAGAAAAGCGAGCCCTAGAAAAGCCAATTATCCAGGATTAGTGATAGAAGTGGTGTCTGACGGCAGGGTGGGGTTGTTGGTCTCTCAGACACCCCTGCTCCCCGGGGCGCAGCTCAGCCTCCCCAGGTTGGCTGTGTACATTCTTTGATGTAGGTCCAAGAGCCCCCTTCAGGACTCAAACCGCAGGTCATGCTGAGAGCTTCTCCATCTTTGGATCTCCAATCCATGGAATCAACCAGCTCTGAAATCACTCTTTCTTCTGCTCCATTGTTTACAAAGGTAAGATTTTTTTCTTTGTCATAGAAAACCGTAGATCACCAAGAAATTTCATCTGTCTTGACTGTTGCTTTTTGCAAACGTAAGACTGATTTGTTCTTACCTGGTAGAATTTTCCAAATTTATCTCAGGGAAAGCCATCTATCTGTGCCAAGCAATTTGACTTCCTAGAACATTGCTGGACTTTCTGTTCTCGCCAAAAAAAAAGAAAGAAAGAAAGAAAGAAAAGAAAACTCATCAAAGCCTTTGTCTCTGTGAAACATCATGTATAACTATGTCAAAAGAAATCCAGTATCCTTGGAGGAAAGGCTAATTCTCAGAGCAGGACAGGAAAAAGTACAAGATAAGCCAGAACATCTTTATACCAGAAACAAGGAAGCTATCAAACATTATCAAAGATTATGGGATTTGTGTCAAAATGACTCAGGAGCCAACTTGAATAGGCTCCCACTGGTCAAAGCTGGTGCAATTTAAGCATCAATAAGGACAGTTCACTATATTAAAACACATAAAAATGTTTAAATTCGTGAGTTTATAATGATACTCAAGAAATAAAATAAACTGTCAGCTCCGGAGGATGCTAAGGAACAAACTCATTCTTTTGAAAACTGGCAAATAAAGGGAAAGAAGCAAACATTTATCCTGCCTTTTCTATACAAATGGTGCCACTTGTAACAAAATACTTAATGAGGAGAAATGTATCTTAATAGAATTGTTCTGGCTGACGAAGAGTGAATAACTGCAGTATCATTTGTAAAAACTGATGGATTAGTCGATGTAGGCAAGGGTCATGGGAAGCCACGTGACCAAAAGGCAACTAGATATTGACACCTCTTGTTGGAAGAACACAAACACCAAAATAAATCAAGCCTTAACCTGATCAAGGCTCCAGACCTACCTAACTGTCAGTTGACAGGTAATTTAAAGACAGAGGAACACACCAAATGGCACCATAGTATTCAGCAAAATCAGATTGTGGAAAAATCTACAGGACAAAGGACACAGTTTCTTTGAAACATAAATTTCAGGAGGGGGAAAAAAAAGATTGGATGCAGAAACTATAGATTAAAGGATACTTAAGAGACTTATCCATTGACCAAAATACACAGACTTTACTGGAACCTGACAAAAATAAGCAAAGTGCAAAAAAAAAAAAAAGTTTATGAGAAATCAAGGAAATTTCAATACTGATTAGGTTTTTAATGAAATTAAGGAATTAACATTTGCTTTGGGGGTATGCACCAATTAGCTATTGCTGAGTAACAAACCACCCTGAAATTTAGTGGCTTAAGTCAACAACTGTTTTGTGTGTTCATGATTTTGTGAGTCACCAGTTTGGGCAGGTATCAGCTGGGACGGCTCAGATCTGTCCCACCCAATGTGGTCGGATCACTCCTATGTATGGACTCAACGGAACAAGCTCTGCCTCTCTCTTTCTCTCACTCCAGGTGGCCTCTCATTTTCAGGGGGCTGGGCTGTGGGCCTTTTCATGTGGTGGCAGAAGCACTGGCAGCAACAGCAAGAAAGGGAAGGCCCCCATGGGCAAGTGCTTTCTGGGCTTCTGCCTTGCACCATGTTTGTCATTGTCCCATTGGCCAAAGAAAGTCCCATTTTCAAGCCCAGAGTCAGTGTAGGGGGAGAATTCACAAAGGCATAAACACTGAGAGCTGTGGTTCATTGGCGCTCATGCTGTAACCAGTGTGAGAGTGGTCGTATAGGTATGGTTTTAAAAGAGCATTTATCATCTAGAAATAAATATTAAATATATTTATATGTGTATAAATATATCTTTAATATGGCATATTACAATATCTCCATATAAAATGATATGCTTCAGGACTTCCCTGGTGGCAAAGTGGTTAAGAATCCGCCTGCCAATGCAGGGGACACGGGTTCGAGCCCTGGTCCGGGAAGATCCCACATGCCGCGGAGCAACTAAGCCCATGCGCCACAACTACTGAAACTGTGCTGGAGCCTGTGAGCCACAACTACTGAGCCCACGCACCACAACTACTGAAGCCTGCATGCCTAGAGCCCATGCTCCGCAACAAGAGAAGCCACCATAACGAGAAGCCCACACACTGCAACAAAGAGTAGCCCCCGCTCACCGCAACTAGAGAAAGCCCGCACACAGCAATGAAGACTCAACGCAGGCAAAAATAAAATATAAATAAATAAATAAATTTATTAAGCAAATGATACACTTCAAAGTAATCGGGGATGGGGCAGAGGGAGTGGGTCAGTGTAGAGATGAAATAAGCTTGGCCATGAGTTTATTGGTTTATTGAAGCTGATTGATGAGTATATGATGGGCTATTGTATTATTATTGTCTCTTGTATATGGCTGAAATTTTTGATGATATCAAATTCTCTTTTAAATGACTGTTCAACTCCCAATGCTAGGAGGACCCAAGGGAGACAAAGGCACCCTCATTTTTGTAGCTTCTTCCAAATATCGTGTCTTGCTTCCCAAGGTAATGAGGAGTGAGGCAGCACCAGGGGAGCTTTTCTACACCCTCTGCTTCCTTCCCCTCTCTGGAGAGTCACGTGAGACTGCACAGCTTGCAAAAGCAACATGGTGAGTGAACAACTCGGTCAGCCCAGGCGTACACTATACCTATGATTTTAGTTATTAGCATTCACTTTTTTTCCCAGGTTATTTTGGTACTTAGGACATGGACCTATTGTGGATGACAAATTGCAAACCACTGCAATTATTAACCAAAAGAAGAATGAGAGAATGAGGACTCAGGAGCCATAAGGAGAGTGGGGGTTAGAGGCAGGGGTCTCTACTAACAGGAAGTTAATAGGGGAGGGGAAGAGGAAAGGAGATGAGCCCCATCCAACTGGGATCAACCAACATTCACCGCATACGTAATGGATACTCAACATTTGTCTGGATGGAAAAAGGAAAAAATGTTCAATTGGATGCTATTCAGCCCTTAAAGTGTTCACCACCATTTATTCACTCCAAACACGTATTGAGTGCCTACTGCATGCCAGCCTCTATTTGATGCTAGATGAGAATAAAAAGATGATTTAAGATACTTTTCCAATCGGTATTAATGAGGACGATTCCAGTTGTAATAATACTTTACAATTCAAGTCAGCTTCAGCAGAAAAGAGAACTTATTGGCTCATGTAACTAGAAAGTCTAGGGGTGGCTTCAGGCACATCCAAGTGCTCCAACGATGTTGCCAGGAACCTGTCTCTCTCCATCTTTTGGATCCGCTTCCTTCTGCATGGACATCATTCCCAGACAGACTTTCCCACCAGCAGCAACAAGTTTACATCCTACCACGTTGGCAGCAAAAGTCCTGGGATTGGGTCTCCCTGGAACAGATTGGCCCAGTGCCCATTCCTGGTCAGGGAGAAGGAATGTTCAGATGGGCCAGGCCTAGACTGTGGGTCTCGCTCTGTGACTGGGGAAGAGGCCGGACCTACTTAGCAACACAGACAGAGAGAGGAGAAAGTTCCCCAAAGGATATTCACAGTGTGGCCAACTGGAGGAAGAAGAGAGGGTGGAGGTTGGCCTAGCAAAGCAATCGATATTCTCCAGGGCCTTAGAGTCATTCATCCACTCACTCCTTCACTCGATAAATCTTCACTGAGTGCATGTTGTGTTCCAGACTCTATTCTAGGTGCTGGAGATACAACTTTGACCAAGACAAAGTCACTGCGATTGTGTTCTAGAAGTGAAGACAGAAAACAAAGATGTCAACAATACATTTTTATTTCAATTCAGATCCTGATTTCCCACGAAGCGAATAACAATGGAGACGCTTCATGAGGGACCAGCGGGGAAGGCTCACTGCGAAGGTTTGTTAAAGCTGAGGCGTGGAGGCTGAAAGGAGCCTTGAGCATCCCATGTGCATATCGGGCGAGTAGACAGACTCCCTACCCTGCAGTACAGCAAGTGCTCTGTAAAATACAGACACAATCCCTCCCTTGGGACATCAGGAAGGAAGCTACTAAGTCCTCTGGAGGGGCTTGGGGGAGGGCAAGCACAGGGAGGGGTTAGAGCGCTTTGCACAGAATTTAAACCAAGTCTTGTATGAGTAGATACAAGGTAGGACACGAAAGAGAGAAAGAGAATTAGAGGCAAGGGGATCAGGGACGTTTGAGGAAGAGTGAAGCTCCGTCTAGTGGACACCCTGGAGTGACAAGAGGGGAGAGGCTGGGCTCACCTGTTGCGATGGTTAACAAGGCTTTGATTGCCCCATCCACAGGTAATGAGTCTGAGGGATACAGAGGTCAGATCCAAGCTTGAGTTCCTTGTGTAGCCAAACAAGACTCTGCACCTCGAGAGAAATCTGAAGGGCTTCATAGAGGAGGGGACTTTTCAGCTGTGTTTTGAATGAATGAATCTCCCTCCTCTTTATCCCCCAACAACTACCACATCTTTATGAAGCAAGATAGAGGGCGAGCGGAAGCACCAAGCAGAATAAGGCATGACCTCTGACCTCAGCTTGCTGGCTGTGGAGTTGGCCAACGGACCACAGGTGAGACTCACCTTGACTCTGCACTGGAAGGAGGCTTGAATATGATCTAGCGCACCCCATAATTTTCTAACTGGGGCACTGAAGTTCTGAGACAACAGGTGCCTTGAACAAGGTCACACCGAACTGAGACCAGACTCACAGCCTCTCCCCCTGCTTCTGCGCGAATGAGGGTTTTACTCCTGGGACCCTCCACCTTGAGGTCCTGTTTCTACCCCAGGACCCCCTTTGCAAGTCCAGGTTGTTTCTAACATGTGAAGAAGGTGTGGAAACTCCCCAGCCTTTCTTTTCCCAAGTCCAGTTCCTCCAACTTGACCCTGATGTCTCAGGGTCAGACTCTTCCCTTCCACTTCCAGTGTGTCAGTCAGCCTCACAGTGCGGTGCCACGGTTGGGACTCCAGGTGCCCACAGAGAGGACAGGATCATCACCGCCTTTACCCTGAGCAGCGCAGCATCTCAACCGAGGGCCCCGTTCGGAGAAGCAGCGGTTGACCACAGCTCTCCCAGAGTCATTTGTGGCAGCCAGAGATTCCTCCAGGAAGCCCTCTAGGGAGGATACTGGTGGACTGCATGGGGCTGGCAGTGGGCAGGGGACTTAGGAGTGGGCTGGGGGAGGGAAGCTGCGATGGCCAGAGACGTGAACCTGGGCCCTTCCCTCCCTCAGCCCTGACCCCCGTGCCTACCTCTGCCCTTTCTCAAGTGGTTGCTTCGAGAAATGCATGGAATCAGCGGAGCACTCTGCAAGGAGCCAGGAGGCCGCAGCCCAGGCTGCTCTGATGCAACTCACCACAGAACCTTGGGCCACTTGGTCTGCTTCTCTGGGCCTCCCTTCCCTCATCTTGAAACGGGATGCCTACATGTTTACACATGTGCATTTCTCTTAGGCAGTGCTGACAACGATGCTGGTTGCTGAAGGCCACCCCGAAACTTCCCAAAGGCTGTCAGTTATCATGGTCTGTCCATTATCGGGAGATGGAACCTCTGTCCTTAATTTAAAATGGTTGGAACTAGGATTTGGGACTGTGACCTCCCAGCCGGAGAGATGCTCCAGGGCCCTCCCAGAGGCAGTAGGAAGGAGGAGGGCCAGATCAAGTACAGACCCCCAGTTAATCTGAATTTCAGGTAAACAATAAATACATTGTTTAGAATAAGTATATCTCAAATCCTACATGGGACATACTTATGCCAAAAACATTTATTTGTTATTGATCTGAAATTTAAATTAACTGGCCATCCTGTATTTTTATCTGCTTAATCAGAGCCAGGTCCAGGTGATGGAGGAGGGGTTGCAAGACACCAGTGTTGGGGGACTTCCCTGGTGGTCCAGTGGTTAAGACTGCATTTCCACTGCAGGGGGTGTGGGTTCGATCCCTGGTCGGGGAACTAAGATCCCACATGCCACAGGCATGCCAAAAAATTTTAAAAATTTAAAAAAAAAAGGGCTTCCTTGGTGGCGCAGTGGTTGAGAGTCTGCCTGCCGATGCAGGGGACGCGGGTTCGTGCCCCGGTCCAGGAAGATCCCACGTGCCGCGGAGTGGCTGAGTCCGTGAGCCATAGCCGCTGAGCCTGCGCGTCCGGAGCCTGTGCTCCACAATGGGAGAGGCCACAACAGTGAGAGGCCCGCGTACTGCAAAAAATAAATAAATAAATAAATAAATAAAATAAAATAAGACACCAGTCTTGAGCACCTGACTGCACACCCCCATCTTCCCACCCCTCCCCCCTCAGTCCTCTTCTTGCCTCCACGTGGTCCTCACTGCCATGGGGCTGGGAGCAGGGAAGGAGAAGTGGGGAACCCCCAGAGCAATGGCAGGGGTGGGAAAGTGTGGGGAAATAAGGCAGAGAGGCAGACAGAAAGACAGGAACTTTCAGGAGGCCACCTGCCCCTGCAGAAGTGGGCAGGTGGAGGTGGACGGAGGGGGCCACAGAGCACCAAGTTAAGGCAGCGGGCCCTGTGTGCCGGCGTCTGAGATGGCAAAGCTTCTTAGAGGTAAATTATCCCCCCTTCAAAGCAGCCCGAACCCCAGCAGAGAGAGAGAGAGAACAAAAGCCGATTACTGCTGACAAGCTGGGGGTTTTTTTAAGCCCTTCTAGTTCTCACTCTCTTAATGATCCAGCCCTGCCATCAGTCGGTGTGGCCTCGGAGGGGTGCGCAGGATGCACAAACACCCACGATAATCGCCTTGTTTTATTCCGTCTGAGGATGAGTGCCGTGGCTGAGAGGGCAGCAGACTCCAAACTGAGCCCTGGATCCCGAGAGATGTTGCCGGGCAAATGTGTCTCCCCATCTCTGCCCCCGGACCTGCAGATCTCATTCTGTCTCCTTTCAGGATCCCCGCACCCCCATCCACACACCCACCCTGGCCCCTGGGCTTCCCTCCCATGCCCCACATGGGCCCAGTTCTCAGTGACCTCGGCATCTTCAGCAACCAGCTCCCCAGGCCTGGTGTTTAATCCTGCCCCACCCAGGGACTGTCTTCCAAAACAAGCCCTGTCAGGTTTCTCAGGGGCCTTCCCCACACAGAGACTTTCATGACTTCTGTTCAGGGCTGGGAGGGACCTCAACTGTGAGCCTGCACCCCAGGCAAGGATCCCCGTGCCCTGCCCAGCCCTCAGGACGCTCTCATCTGGAGGGAAGAGTGACAAGGGCACGGCCCATCCCACTCCTGCAACCTGGAAAGGGCTTCATGGAGGCCGAGGGGAGAGCCAGGAAAGAGGGGAACCAAGGGGACTTAAGCTTCAGTGTGTAGGTGGTATGGGGGGACGCTGGGGGTCAGAGATTAGTTCGCAGCAGAGATTAGCCTGTTCTTTCCCTGTTGCAATTAAACGTTCCCCTGGTACCTTGACCCATCAATCCTGTTTCTGTGCCCCTGGGGCCTCCCAGAGCAACTCCAGGGTCTTTTTAATAGGTGAAGACACTGCTGAAACTTCCCAGTCTTTTCTTCCTCAAGTCTGTTTCCTCCAACTTCGCCCCAGATGGCTCAAGGTTCAGACTTTTCACCACCCACCTCCAGTTTGTCAAAGTCCATCTCAAAGGGCCGTGCTTAGGACTAGACACGAGGTTCCAGCACAAAATAGATTTTCACCTCCCTTACTCTGAGCATCATACCTCTGTTAATGCTGCCCAAGATTTTACTAATTTCTAGCCAAGGCGTAGATTGAGCCCCAGACACTACCCAGTCACAGTGAGGGAAGAAAACTCCCCAGAAGTCAGATACTTGAGGAACACTCAAGCAGGAGGAGAAACTCCAAAGCTCTGAGTTTGACTTTGACAAATACTCCATTTTTAAAATTTCTGTTTCATTTTTGCTTCTACTCTCTGACACCCAGAGCCCCCCACACTCATCCTCTCCCAGCTTTCTTTTTTTTTTTTTCCAGCCTCTCTTTTCCACCTCTTCTCATCCCAGCCTCAAACAACCACATGACCTTGGGCAGGTCACTTTGCCTCTCCGAAGCTTTCATTCCCCATCTGAAAATGGCAGTAATAATCACTGGGTGGCTTACATTCCAGAGCCGGCGTGATGACTCCACTGACATCATTAATGGATGAGAGAGTACTTTGCAAAGTACTCAACACTCTGCAAACGAAAGGCATTATTTATTTATTTATCCATTTATTTATTAATCTTGCACATGATCCTGGGCTGATTCCACAAAGGGAGAGAAATAAGCAGAGCTCAGAGCCCAGAGCTTGAACCCTGCAATGTCAGAGCCAGAGGGGCCTTAGGGAACAGAGAGCACAACCCCTTTTACAGATGGAGAAGCTGAGGCTTCTCTAAGACAAATAGCTGATGTGTGTTGTTTCTAAGCATTGGGGGGCATTCACTTATTCAATCCTCCAAAATCCTCTGAAGCAGGTACTATCATGACCCCCTTTAAAAGATGAGTAAACTGAGGCACAGAGAAGTAGCATAATTTGTTCCAGGTTGTGCAGCTATCGGGAGCAAAATCAGAATTCCAGTCTGGACGGGCTTGCTCCAGAATGCGTGTCCTTCATCACCGTGCAAGGTCACCCAGTGTGTTGGGAGCAGAGGCTGCAGGGCAGGCTGCTTCCATTCCAGGCTGTCCCCGCACTGACTGGTGGACTGGCCACCGCACATTGATGGGGCCCGGAGAGCAGCTCGGAGTGACCTCATCCCGTGATACCCACCATCACCTTGGATTCCCAGGGATTTAGGATTTATGGCTCTGGGTCAGAAAGGGGAGGCTTGGGGGAAAGGGAAGATTTGAGGCAAGGGTATAAGGCACAGCAAGAGAATAAGGGGCTTCTAGAAACAGATAAGCAAGAGAGTAGAAAACAGGCTCCCCAGAAGACAGGGGCAGAGGAGGGGCACCCAAGAGGATGGTGGCAGGTGGGTGACAAGGACAGAGGTGGAGCTGCACTATGTCAGCCCTCGGGTGTTCATGCGATACCTGCTCGTCTTGCTGCCTGTCTCAGGCAGGAGAGGAATGGTGGGAGGAGGGATTAAAAGTCATCCTTTCCCTCGGAAACTCCACGCTACTCCCAGATACCTGAGAGGTGACAGCCCCAGTGCTCAGACATACATGGGTCCCCAGGCACATATCCTGGGCCCAGCATCTCGTGTTCTAGAAAGTGCCCCAAAGCAGACTAGAAATAGTGCTCAAGGTTTTAAAGTAGAAGGAACTGTGGACTCAAAGTCAAGAGCCCTGGGTTACGGCCTTGGCTCTGAACCTATGACACTGGGCAAATCGTTTGAACTTTATTGGCCACCATCTTCCCATCTGTAAAATGGAGATGATAAATCCTACCTCTCTCATCAGGTTGTCCTAGGAGGACATGAGCTTCTGGCTCTGAAGGAGCTTGGTGATGTAGGAAGTGCTGTCAGGATGCTGCCTAGGGGAGCGAGAGGACACTGATGAGGCTCTAGGAAAGGGGAGGCAAGGGGCAGCGGTCGTGTGTTTGAGCTGACCCTTGGGACAAGCACCTCAGACTTTGGAGCCCACTGCTCCCTCCACTGCATCGATGGCCCTGCTCCCTACATGAGCTCGCTACTGAAAATGTTATGACTGGGCTGCCTTACTAGACGGAGAGCACCCAGACCCAGCGAGACACAATCCCTGGTCATGGTCCATCCTGAGCCCGGGCCTTGGGCAGAGCACTGACACGCAGGAGCACAGAGATGGCTCAAGGTGGCACAGGAACAGAAGCCCTCAAGACCCAGATGAAGAAAGCGTAGGTGTTTCTGCTGAAGAAGAGATGACGCGGGGCACACGAATCCTCTTCCCCATCCAGGGCTCCTCCCACCGCCCCCACTCCCCACTCTCTGCGGTCCAAGCCCCCAGCGGCCTGCCCATCTGTCCCTCATCAGCTCCACACTGGGCTGGGCAATTCAGACCAGCAGCAAGCTATGAGGCCAGATGTGTAACCAGGGCCCTTAAGGAAAGGTCAAGGACACATCTCAGCCCCAAGGCCCCCCCAATGCCTTTAAACTGATCTGGGGGCTTCTCTTGCAATGCAGGTCATTTTGGGGTGATGGATAGATCCAGTGACCTCTCTGCTCCCGGGTCTTTAATAGTTCTCCATCGCCTGCTGAAAAGAGCCAAAGCCTCTCTCCAAACAACCCTACTCTTCTTCCCAAGCTCACCCTCACCGTCTTATATCTCCCCGTTCATTTCTTCTTCTCAAAGTCCCTTCTCTCCATCTTGTCTTATTGAAATCATACCCATCTTCCAACACCCTTTGGCATTAGAAAGATCAGAGTCTGAATCCCAGCCCTGTGACTTAATAACAGCATCACCCGGACTAGCGGTGTACCCTCCACAGGCTTCAGTGTCTGCATGTGTGAAATGGGGATGAGTGAAGGTTAAAAGTGTGGTTTAAAATAGGCCTTCTCAGACTCGGATGTGCAAGCCCACCAGGGGATCATGTTACCCAGCAGACTCTGATTCAGCAGTTCCGGGGTGGGGCCTGAGTGTCTGCATTTCTAGCAAGCTCCCTGTGATGCTGGCACCACTGGCATACTTGGAGTGACTTGGGTTTGAACGCCTCACCTAAAGCCTAGCAAATAGCATTGGCTTCCTGGCAATGGGGGATAGAGGAGTGCAGCTAGATGGATGTGGGACCCAGGATACCCATGGGGTCTTCAAGGTGTCACCTCTGTTCCACGCCTCCTGACACTTTTTAAATGTACATGAATAGCAGTGGAGAGCAGTTCCACAACCCCAGGCTTTTTATACAAATCAAGTTACCAAGAACCTCAGCGATGGCCTCAAAGGGACCTCCTCCCCAACAAATATTAGCTCTGGGGATAAAAGAGACAAGATGATGGATCCTGAAAGGGCAGCCTGAGAAAGCAGAGGGGAGGGGGGCACTCCCACTTTGCCTTGGCATTAGAGAAGAGGAGCTGGGGGCAGCTCTGAGAACGGTGCCCCCAAGCTTGCCCATCTGTATCACGCAAGCTGCCCTGTGGCCCGCGTGAAGAGGGATCCTGGTATCTAGCCCTGCCTCGTGTGCCAGCCGCCAGCCCCCGTGGGACCTGGGCTCAGGCACCTCCCATCTCAGGGCCCCAGTTTCCTCACAGTGACACTGGAGGGGGATTCAATGGTTTCCGCTTCCTTCTCTGGGGCTGTAATCAAGTCGTGAGGGTGGAGGCAGGAAAGGGGGAGGGCGCGGGGGAGGAGGAACTAAAACCCAGGGAGAACAATTCCCACTGTAAACTAAATGGAGTTACTCTGTCAGGAAACAGCGTACTCAGTACCATAAAAATTAGAGTAATTTACTATGAAGTGCCATCCTGTTTTACTTTGTGTTATTCCCCCATCAGACCACAGAGGAGCCAGGCTCACTCAAGAACATCGACAGCGCGGGCCGGAGCCGAGCAACAAAGGAGATGGTGTCCCTCCCTCAGCACCAGCTTGGGGCAAATCAACCCCACCTGCCTCCAGGGAAACAAGGCAGGACCCAGTGGGCCACGTGGCAGCCACTGGCTCCCTCCGTCGGGGGAAGCTGGACTCGGCTTAGCCCAGGAAGGATGAACCTTAGTGTTCTCATTTCATCTGTAAAATGGGGATAATTCCCCTCCGCTCATAGGGTAGTGGGGGGATTAAATGAGATCATCTCTGTCAAGTGTTGGATCCTCTTAGGAGCTCAGCATCACCTAATTCAGGGCCAGTTCCTCTGCGAGGAAGCTGCATTCCCTTCCCACACTCCGCCTCTACGCCCCGCCCTCCACCCACCACTGTCTGCGCTGCTTCAGCGCGAAGCCCAACAACGACAGCAGTGATAACAGTGAGCACTGCTGGGCTCTCCGTAGGCATGCGTCTCACTTAAGCCTCACAGCGGTCCTCACCGGTGTGTATCCTATGAAGAAGCAGAGACGTTGAGACACCTGCCCCAGATCACACAGCAGCAAGGCTGGGGTTCGGCCCGCCTATGGACCGAGGCCTGCCTGGCTCCAAAGCTTGTGCTCTTAACTGCTTCCTTAAACTTCCTCTGCTGTCATGGAGATAACACTGCCCAGAGCTCCAGATCCTAGCTTCAGCTCTGCTTCTGGTAGACCTATGACTTGTGCAAATTACTCTCCTCCCAAGCCACAGTTTTCCCATCTGTAACGAGGGGGAGATCTCTCAGGGCCCTCTGACTCTGATGTTCTCTGATTCTAACGAGTTGGAGTAAAGGGGAGGTTTGGTTCTCTACCCAAAAGGTGATGACTATGTCGGGGGACACCCACCCAGTGGCCTCATTACCTCTCCTGATGACAGGCTGGCACATCGCCGCTCCCGTCCTTAGCTGCTTGACCACGGCCCCATGACAGCAACAAGTCCCCACATAACAGCAGCAGGACGGGAATCTCTGATCTAGCTCTGGATGTAAATCTCTCCACACATGCTTGCTCTCTCTCTCTCTCTTTCCCACTTGCTTCTGCTCCCCAGGGCTTCCGTGATCAAAGTGCCTTTACCGCAAGTCTCCCAGGGCTCGCACTGCCTGGGAGGAGGGGAGGAGACGGTCTGACAGCCTCCAGCTGTCTGGAGAGAGAGATCCCAGGGAGGCCTCCCAGATGCTGCCTGCCAGCTCGGGCCCTGACCGGAGAAGGCTGGGCAGACCGGGTATCAGCAAAAGGAGGTGCCAGTAGGAGGGAACAACAGCAGGTGGGGACAGGGGGTGCTGGGGCCCTTTAAAATGAAGACCATCACCCCCGCCCCTCCCAGCTGACCTCTGATGTTAAACCAGAAAATGACTCCAGTGTTGTCCCAAAGAAGCATCTCAGTCTGGCTGTGAGATGCAGAAAGGGGAGGGCTCCATCCTGCCCGCACTGTTACCAACCTTGCTGACCCCACTTTTTCATTAATCCAACTGGGTCAGTAGAACCTAGCTACCTCCTTGACTGGCTGTGACGATGACAAGGCACATGAAAAGAACTTAACGTCTGTGAAGAGCAGGGATGCAACCGGTAGCCATCCCCATCCTTTCCTTTCCTTACTGTCCCGTCGTTGAGGCTCAAAGCTCCTAATCTCTAAAAGGGGGTAACAAGGTCCACCCCCATGCCCCTCCCTCCTGGACCTCTACGTTTGGTCCATCTCAGGATTTACTGTTGGTGGTGTCCATCCTCTCAGGGCCACCACTGAGAGCAGCCAGAGAGAGAGAACTGGCTAACGTCATCCTTCTCAGACACCAAGCCTTATGACTGCACAGGGATCAAGCCGGTCAGGGCCTTTTTCTCCTGGCTAAGTGGTTGTTGGCCCATTGGCCAGAGAATAGAGGAATTCCAGCCAGGAGAAAGAGCCATAGATCTCCTGCCATCTCCCTCACGGTGGCTACAGCAGTAGCTGCTCAGATCCGTGGGGAGGGCCCACTCCCGGCAGAGAAGCAGGCCCATATATCTCCATCAGAGACTCCCATTCAAAGGCAGCACCGTAAATCCCAGGGCGGGAGCGAGCAAACAAGCGAGCCTACTCCTCCTTGGCAAGCATCTTCCCTCCCGGGGCCCAGCTGCTCTGCATGCTGCGGGCACCAGAGCCTGCACGGAGCGTAATCTGCGGTTCTGCATCTGATCCATCGGCAACCCCAGGAGAGGAGCCTCCCTCCCTCTCCTTGCTGGCTCAAACAACCGCCTCTTTCTCACCTCCCACTGAAGCTGGGAGTTTAATTCTCCCCCTGGACCAGGATGTCTCTCACTTCTTGGAATGGTTCTGTGGCTGCCTGCCTGCATTCTCCAGCTCAACAACCCTTCCCAGCCCAGGAGAGGAAGGAGGGAAGAGTGGCGCGGGGCTGGGGGGGACGCGGGAGGGAAGAAGGGAAGCCCCAACAGGGAGAGGCGAGCAGGACTGGAAGCCCAGAGTCAGATTCCTCGGCCGGCAGGCTGCTTGCGCCTAGATTTTCCCATCTGTACAATGGGTTTCCATTCATTTTTTTCAACAAATATTTACATGCCAGACCTTGTTCTGAATGCTCTACCTAGCCATCATGAAGACAAGACCCTGCCCTGAGCAAGCTTGCCTTCTGGTGAAGGAGACCAGGAATGCCAAGGTAAACACATGGAGAAACTAGACTGTTTCAGATAATAATGGCTCTGAAGAAAATTGAAAGGGTGCTAAAAGAGAGAGCGACTGGGGTGAGGACACAACTGAAGCAAAGGGTTTGGGGGAAGTCTGAGGAAGTGGCCTTGGAGCCGAGGTCTCAGTGATAAGGAGGAGAAGTCAAGTAAAGACATGAAGGAAAAGCATGCCAGGCAGGGGGAACAGCAGTGCAAGGTCCTGAGGTGTGAAGCAGCTTAGCATGTCAGGCAGAAAGCAAGCCAGTCTGGTGTCACTGGGATGTGGGGTTGGGGCAGTAGGAAATGCAGTTAGAGAAGGTGGCAGAAGACCACACAGGGCTTTGCAGGCTGTAGACTGTGGGGTAAAGCGTGTGGATCTTACCATGGGGAGGTTCTGAGCTGGGGAGGGCCGTGATCTAATTACATCTGGTACAGATCCATCGAGCTGCTTTGCAGAGAATAAGTTGAGGGGGATGGGAGTGGAAGCACTTGGTGTGGAAGGAGGCTCCATAATAGGTATGAATATTTGATCCAAATGAGCTTAGAAAGGAGATGGGTAGAATGTAGCTTTGAAAAGGCAGATTCAGCAAAGATAAGCCAATAGCCACCGCCACTCCAACCCTGCCAGGAAGGAGCTAGACAACCTTCTCATGGTTCGTTTACAATTCAACAAACATTTGTCAAGCACCTTCTGTATACCACGCAGTGGGGAATCAGACCTAAGATGGTATCCCTGTCCTCAAGGAGGGCCCAAGCTAGTGGGGGAGACAGGCGATGAGACAAATGACTCCAGGCACAGACAGCCTATGGGCAGCCCTACCCAGATAAATCAGGGAGGGCTTCCCAGGGGAGGTGACTCAGCCAGGATTTATAGGAGGAGGAGGGTAGGACAGGCAACAGCACATATAGGGGAACCCCAGACACAGTTAGACCCAAGGCCTGGCCTCGAGTCCATTCTGCCAGGCACTTTCAATCACCAGCCAACATGGAGAGGCCCACGTGAAGAGGAACTGAGGGCCCCAGGTGACCACCAGCATCACCTGCCAGACAGATTCTAGCCTCCGGCCTTCAAGCTTTCCAGCTGAGGCCCTAGACGTCATGGAGCAGAGAAAAGCCATCCCCGCTGTGCCCTGACCCAACTACTGATCCCCAGAATCTATGACATAATAAATGGGTGTTCTACACCACTACACTTTGGCATAATTTGTTACACAGGCAAGAGTAACTAGAACAGCTCCCCATTGTCTGCCGTTATTCTGAAGTCCAAGTTCTTTACAATGACTTGCCAGGACCTCCAAGACCGGCCCTGCCTACTTCCGGGCTCAGGTCTTTCCCCTTCTCCTCCCACGGCGTCTGCATCTGAAACACCTTGAGCTCTGGAACATGGCATGCCCCCATGTCTCACATGTGCTCTCCCGTTGGCCCAGTGCCCTGGTTCCTCCTCAACAACCCTAACTCCACCTCCAAGTCTTACCTGGAGCCCACTTCCTGCGGGAGCCCTTTCCCGACACCCGCAACATGCTCTCAGGGTACCATCCACCCCCAGCACCCTCGTTATCACTCACTCCTTGGTGGGTACCTATCCTCATGCTGTTTCCCTCCCCCAACTAGGAGCTCTGGAAGGGTGACAGCTTTGTACCTTTCACTGTTTTGTCCCCAGCATAACACCTAGTATACACTTGTTGAAGAAATGCACCACTGAGTGTGAGAATAAGTTCTTCCTCACTGGGTGTGACCAAGCACACACCAGGCATTTCCTGAGCTCCTCCTATGTGCCCAGCACTGCTGGGCACAGAGAACACCCATCGGCTTCTAACACACGGTAAGTCTGGAGAGGACTGTCAACAAAGGAAGAAGCCAGTAGTAGGAAAAGTCAGAAGGACAGCTCCCACCCAGGGAGACTTCCTGGAGGAAGTGGCATTGCAGCTGGGCCCTGAAGGATGGACAGGATTCCAACAGGTGGACACAGAGGGAAAAGGGGCAGTTGGAGAGACAAAAGGAACTGCCTAGATAAAGTCTAAGGCAGTCCTGCCTAACAGACTGGTCCAGAGACCACACACTGAGTAGCACCAGTTTCAGAGGCGAGACCAGGACCCGGAAATGGCTCAGCGCCAGGGCGTCTAGATGAGGAAAAGTTGACTTCACAGGGGAGAAGCCAACCTGTGTGCCAGCATCTAGTCCCTGAGAGAAGCAGATCACAGCTGTTTGGAGCAGGGTATAAGGAGCAGCATGGGGGCTGGAGCTGGAGTCTAAGAGACAGAATAGCCAGACAGAGCTCCCTTCCCAGAGGCCAAAGAGCCCCAGACAAGACAGTGCTACCCTCCGTGTGCCTTTGCAGGTAACCAGGTCTCTAGTGGCCCAGGTGACCCCCATCACTCCCAGGCTGGTGCAGTGGCTCCCACCCCTTTGAGATTCTGTTAGAGCTGTGGATCCTCCCTCTGAAACAACCGTGTGCACACACACTGACACACTGATCTGTAATTTCCAAAGCTCCCAGAATCATACCCCAGTTAAGTACTAAAGCACTAAGCAGCCCCTTGGGCAATGTGTGGGATCCCCCTAATCCAGGGTCACTAAATCAGGTGGGGCAGGTGGCGAGGTACCAAAAGAAAGGTCTGCAAGCTCGTGGGGCAGCAGAGGAAGGGGAGATTTTTCAGGGTTTGCCTGAAGGCAGAGCGGAAGCCCAGTGGGAGGAGTTAAGGCTCCCTGGAGATTCAAGCTGCCGGGAGGAGCAGAGGGACCAGTAAGGCTGAGGCAGGCCTGAGGAGGGCAGGCACGGGGTCCCCAAGAGAGCTCTGGGTGCCTGGCAGAGGAGGAGAGCCCAGGTGCCTCTTGCCTCAGTTTCCCCATTTGTGAAATGGGAAGATGCTCCTCCCGCCCTTGCCTTCCCCCCTGTGGAGCCTGGAGAGGAGGGCTGAGATGAAGCCCAACAGGCACCTTGGACCCCAGGAAGGGGAGCACTGGCTTAATGCAACGATCATGTTCATGTAACGAGTTGACTGTACTGCACAGGCAGCGGGGCTCAGCGAAGCATCCAGCCTTCCAGGGAGAGAGAGAGCTGGCGAGAGCGATAGGGCTGGCAAAGGAGGCGAGGGAGCGTCGGGAGGGTTTTACCGAGATAGGAGGGGAGAAAGCGGCGGCTAATATGGGTGGGGGGCGGGGGGTGAGCAGAGCTGCTCCTGATGCCTCGATAGGGCCTTTGAGCTTGAAATCGGGCCTTCCTCGGGGAGAGACCTATAGGACTGTGGAAAGCAGAGGGAGTAAGCTAAGACAAGGAGATAACTGACGAATTGGGCATCTCTAACTGGTCCCCGCCCCTCTGAGGACCTCGGGAGTGGGGATTTGGGGGAGGTGAGAGACCGCAGCTGGAAATCAGACAGACCCAGCCCACCTCCCTCTTGCTTACCCCATGACGTCACTCAGCCCCTTAGCCCCTCTGAATCCCAGAGAAACGAGGGCACCCAAGGGGGTGCTTGGGACATGCTGGCACCCACCTATTCCCGGCCACGTGGCTCTCTGCCCTCCTACAGATGAGCGCACAGGTCAGAGGCCGTATGCAACCCTACCAGGGTATAGAGGAGGAAACCGAGGCACTGAGAGGACAAAAAGACCAGCTGATTCCAGAGCTCGTGTTCCCAGCTGCTAGTTACTCTCGGGTCCAGTGTGGATCATTGGGGCCAGAAGAGCAAAACTGGATTGTTGAGCCGTGAGGAGGGGTTCCTCCTCACAGGCAGAGGCAGATCCAGGCTCCTGGAGTAAGCAGTCATTGTAGGGGTGCAGAGGGCATCACAGACAGCAAATGGGGCCGGGGCTAAGCTAGGCTAAGAGTACACGCAGGCTATTACCCATTTAAAACAGTTGTAACTTATTGGGAACCTACTGCGTGCCAGGCGTTTGACGGATGAGAGGTAGCCCACTGAATCCGCACATCTCTATGAAAAAGACTCATTATCCCTTTGTGGCAGAAACTCAGAGAGGTTAAGTGACTTGCCTCTGGTCACAAAGCTAGGAACTAGCAAGCCAGAATTTGAACAAGGGTGTGTCTACCTCCCAACACCTGCTTTCCCCATGGTCTACACTGCCTCTACAGCACCTACTTAGGATCCTGCCCAGATCTAGAGTGGATGGGATTTAGATTCAGGGCAAGAGGAGACCATAGAAGGAGCATCGCCCTGAGGATCTGATCTCCAGAGTGAGGGGAAGAGAGCAGGTGTCAGCACCTCTTTGACCTCAAGGAACAAACCTGTATTGTGCCTTGGGAAGGTTTCTCCAAGCAGGGCCTGGAGAGCAAGGGAGCCCTTGCCTCTGGCCCTGGAGGACTGGCCTTACCTGCCAGTCAACCATCAAGCATCACTGGCTCTCTGGCCTTTCTATGCCTGGGAGCACCTGGCAGCATTGGCTTTGCTTCACATATTAATTTTTCAATCTGGTAAAAGCTGTTTGTCTCCCAGCCCCTTCTCTGCCCTGCTGGAGACAGGCACATCCTGAATCCTGACCCTCGGGGGAACAAATGCTGTTAAAAACTCATCGGCCTTCAAATGAGGCTCAGGGCCCCACGCAGGAGCTTGTTACCTGGCTCCGAGCCCCGGGCTGTGTGTCGGGTTCGTGAGCAGAGCCCCCAACTCCATACCGGGTGGCTGACATCACTCAGTTTCCTCTCAACTCTCTCCACCACCCCACAGCCCAGCGGTCCCCTCAGTCTGCCCATTCTCACCCTGGTCCACTACCCCTTCTGGGGATGTTAACATCTCTCAGCTGCAAACCAGCCACCTGCCTCCATCAGCATCCCTGCTGCAGAAGCTTCACTCATTCACACATTTGTTACTCGGTTCACTCAGCACCTACTATGTGCTGGGACCTATTTTGCGCCAGCACCCATGCTATACCCTACATATGAGAGTGAAAGACGTAGTTCCTGTTTTTGAGGAGCTCACAGTGTAGTGGAGGCACCATGAGAGTCGACAGATATGAATGAACCGTTTCAGAAAGGTGTGGTAAAAGTTAGAATACAGTAAGCTCAGTGCTATAGGAGGTGTCGAAACTCATCCCCAAGATGAGTTCAGTCTCAAAGATGAATAAAAATAAGCCACCTGGATTTCCGCCCCACCCCCACCCCCCGCCATTTTCCACTTGTTGAAATTCTACTCAACAAGCAAGGCCCAGTTTAAAAATCCCTCCCTGATCCCTTTAACCCAACCAGTCCCAATGTGCCCCGTATTTTCTCCACTTTCCCACAACACATGCTTCTACTCTTTTGAGAGCTCAGTAAAGGATTCTTGCAAGGCCCTTGCCTATGGCCATACTCACTGTGCATCACACTGCTCAGGGCTGCCATTCCCAGAAGGGTGGTTGAAAGTAGCACCCCCAGGAGTATTGCAGTGCGCAGCCTGCACAACTGTACATGGGAGCCCTGGGGACATAAGTGATTTTTCTTCTCAGCATCAGCCCCACCAGCATTCCCACAGCAGAATATCAGATTAGTCCTCACTTTCGCCACTCTGCTGCTCACCCACCTCTCTGTTCATTCCACGCTACTTAATAAGCTCCTCTACTTCCTTCCTTTTCACCTTACCTCAGCTTCTAATGGTTTGTGCTGGTATGGCTAACCATGTTTAAACTGATGACTGCAATAGTCCTGCCCAATCCATGTTTTCAGGATTCTCCTCCAAGCATGATTTCAAGAAATATATTGATTCGTGAAATCAGGGAGTGTCAGCATGTGTGTGTGGACTCTAAGTGGAAAAGAGAAGCAACACCATTGATTATCCACTGCATGCCAGCCACCATGCTAGCTGCTTCACATAATCGGATACAGACAATTTTAAGGGAAAAAAGAACACTATTTCTGCTTCATTGCTGAGAACTGAATGAGAGGGAGTGAGGCTGGAGGCATTTATGTTGAATATATATATGTATCTATGCATATAAAATGTTTCACGCCCCATCTTCTCCCTCTATCAAACTCCCTCTTTGAGTGTCCTTTGGTCTATCATAGTGTTGGATACAAGTGTGGACTGAACGAGACAAATGTGGGTTTGAGCCAGTGAATTAACCTCTCTAGACCTCAATGTCCTCGTCGATGCTATAAGGTTAACACTAGAAGCCCCTCGAAGGCAAAGATTTACTGGGCTACCTATGCCACGTGTTTTACAGGGTGCCTGTCACACCTTAAGCAACACATCTTAGCAACTCGTATCATTACCATCATTATTTAGATGCCAGCTTCCCTCCTTGTTGGAGTTTCCACATCAACTCGATGTATACTTGAGTGGGGAGTGTGTGTGATGGCAGGGGCTGCAGCAGCCCCGATCGTACACCCATCCTCTTGGATCCCAGCAACCTGGCCGGCGAGAGTCACCCTGTGCCAGCTATCCTGGAAGGTGCTAGCTGGGACTCTGGTTCTGCCAAGTCCACTTTTCACAGAGCCACTCCAGCACCAAGGGAGTAGAAATAAGCCAGATGTGTTGATATGACTCCCACTAGGGTGCCAAGAGGGTGAACGGACTAATGTTTTCTAAGCAATTTGAGATGATCAGGCGAAATTCCTTATATAAATACAATTCCCTAATGGATTCACAGCAGCAAGGGAGATATCATTCAACTGAGTATTTAACAAAGCTGTTTAAAGAGGAAGACTGCGAGGACCATGCTTTATGTATTAGCTGTGAAAAATTATCTTTAAAATTTGTCTCAGTCATCTGAACGCTGGAGTTCCTATGAAGGGCCAAGTTTTGTGATATATGTTTTACAAGCATTGGCCCACACTCACATCCTTCTCTGCTTTTACCCTCCCTCACCCCCATCCCTGGCCAAATCTTCCAGAGATACATTTAATCCTCCCCCATCCCCCAAATGTTCTAAAGCAAATATGCAGTATCATTTTTCATGCATGTGTTAATAATTCAAGCTTCACACCAAGTTTTCAAAACTGAATTGGCTTCCTAGGCCGATGTGGAAATGTCTGGGTCAAATAAACTTTAAAGAAAAATTCCTTTAATTAGTTTCTTTTGAACACAACACAAAGGCCTAACTTGATAGCAAGGCAATTTACTGCCATCTTGACACGGCTCCCATGTTTATCAGTTAAATGATTCTGTTGCGTTGGAAATAGGACATCTCAGCTCCAAAGGACATTGCAGTCTTGTGTATTTTCTATTCTTCTCTTGCCTGCTTCCTAGAAGGCTCTGGGCTTTGTTCTCTCTGGTTTGAAGGCAGGGAGCAGCCTAGCCTGGAGACCAAAGTAGTTTGGCCAAGGTCGGAGTAGAGGCAGAACTCAGATCTCCCTCTGTCACCTTGGCCAGTTGCATTGTCACCACAACCTGAATTTTCTCATCTCTGAAATAGGAATCATGATGACAGATCCTTGATAGGGTCGATGTGGGGATAAAATGAGATCATGAATGTCAAGTGTTCTGCATGTAGTCAAGGCTCAATAAAATGGCGATGGTGGTGATGGTGATAATCACCACTATTAGTCTCCTCCCCAGATGTCTTCTCTCTCCATTCCAGAATTTAGTGCATTAAAACCCCTCCCAGTCCTTTCCCATGATGTGGAAGGCATCTGACTACCCTCTTAAAGGAATAGACAAGCTTCCTACAGCCTTGTCCTCTAGCCCAGTGCTTCTCAACAGTTAATGTGCACACAAGTCTCCTGAAGATCTTGCTAAATGTAAACTCTGATTTTCAGTAGGAGTGGGGTGGGGCCTGAGATTCTGCATTTCCAACAGGCTCCCAGGTAATGCTGATGCTGCTGGCCCATGGACCACACTTGAAGTAGCAAAGAGTAGCCCACAGGGTAAACGTTTATTTCTAGAAAATATACATGGAGAAGAGGGCAGAAGAATTAGGGAGAGCTGGTCTTTTCCCCTTGTCTTTCTTCCTTCCTGCCTACTCTCTTTCTTTCTTTCTCTGTTTCTTTTGGGCCTTTAGGGTCGCTTTGAGATCAGGCCGTCACAGGCTGGGCTTCTGCTCTCCAAAGAAAGGAGAGGTGAGAAAACACCTGAGCCAGGACAATTCAGTCATTCAATCCAGGCCTCCTTCCTTCATCTTTCAACAAATAAGAACTGAGGACACACCATGTGCCAGGTGCTGTACACAGAGAGAAGTTCAAAGAAACAAAACCCCTTCCTATAACCCCAAACATTTTTCCACTGAAAGAGGCCTTGATGGTTGAAAGGCTCTGGGTCAGATCTTTACATTGCCATCTTTCAGAAACTTGGGACCAATAAAGAGATAAAAGCCACTGCCGAGGTCATAACAACTGTTGTTTCCATAGCCGCTGTTTTCACCTGATCAGCAGGTCAGGGGGTTGCAGCCTGTTTCCAGGAACTGTGAGGGACCAGGGAAGAGAGGAGTCATGACAACACTGATTCAGTGCTGTCTGGGAGGAAAAGCATGCACTGGGGACAGGCAGGCTGTGGGCACCAACCCAGCTCTGCACTAGGTGAGCCTGGACCTCCCTGAGCCCGTTTCCTCATCTGTGACAAGATAGTAAGAGCACTTCCCTCCCAGGGATGCGGGGAGGGATGAGGGAGACCAGGTGTGCCCAGCGCAGTGCCTGGCACATCCTTCTTTCTGCCTGTCTGTGTGTCCCCTTCACCATCCATCTGAGGGAGCTGGGGATTTACTCTGCAAGTGACAGGTTGAACAGCACTGAATCATAGGGGGTTGGTTCTTTTGTTTGTTTGTTTCCCATCACAAGCTTGTCTACTCAATAATTCAATTCAGCAAGGCCTGGTTAAGCCTTCCTTCATTCCAAGGGCTGTACTGGGCACCAGAGGGATTAGAAAAATAAATATAAATAAGACTCTGTTCCTGCTCTCAAGGAACTTCCTGTCTTGGCAGTGACGAAGCCAGACACCCATACAGAGCCCTGTTCCCAGGGGGACAGCTGTAGCCGTCAGAAACACACACACACACACAAAAACTGTCACAAGTGCAAGAAATCAGCTGTGGGTCTTGTGAAGACTGAAACTCAATTCTATTTGCTTTAAAAAAGGGTTAAGTTTCCCCCCATTCTTATTATGGAAGAAAGCAAAGGAAAGATTCTGAGTGTTGTCTGGTTAAAAGGCAGAGGCTTTAAAGATACCTGGGTATATATATATTCACCACATACTTAACTTTGATGTCAGGTAAATTGAGATTGATATTATGGTTAAAACACCCAAATCACCCAGATTTTTGGTGACCATCATAATTTCAAATATTCCATATTCTGTTGTCTCTTTAGGTACGTGAGTTCTTGCCGGGTGTCCTGATTTGGGGCTGGAAAAACGTGGTTTGCGTAACGATAATGCACAGGCAAACTCCCCAGCTGCCTTGGTTTGGAGCAACAAGCCCAGAATCATATAACCAACTGCTTTCCAAGTCTCTCCCTGGGTCTTGGCTCCTGGAAGGCTGAGTCTGGGTCTTTCATCAGTGGAAGCTCCACGCTTTAGGGGCCTGGATACAGTGGCTCCTTTTTAAATCAAGAAACAACTAAATCACCAAAGGCCCATTGCATCTTGCATTGTGAATGGCTGACTAAAGGGGAGACAGGTAAGAAGGCAGGCAGGCCAGGAGGAAGGGGTTAAAGAGAATGGAAGAGGAATAGACCCCTTCAGCCTGGGAAGAACTGCTCCTTGGAAGAGGTGGGAGTCGTGTCAGTTTAGTATGATGATAATAAAGCCTGACTTATTCTGGCAAGTTCCCAAACCTCTGCCTTTCTCCTTCACCCCAGTGCTTCCCCCGGTTAATGATTAACACGACCATGATAGCAAAGCTGTTCTCTGAAGAGTCCAGGGCAGTCAGCACTGCTGCAAAGAAAAAGGCATTTAGAAACACCTGCAGCTCTCAAACTGCACTCAAAGTTTGGGGTGCTGGGCTTCCCTGGTGGCACAGTGGTTGGGAGTCCGCCTGCCAATGTAGGGGATGTGGGTTCGTGCCCCGGTCCGGGAAGATCCCACATGCCGCAGAGCGGCTGGGCCCGTGAGCCATGGCCGCTGAGCCTGCGCGTCCGGAGCCTGTGCTCCGCAACGGGAGAGGCCACAACAGTGAAAGGCCCGCGTACCGCAAAAAAAACAAACAAACAAACGTTGGGATGCTGGGAGATTTGTATAGCAAGGGAGACAGCCCAGGAGCTAGAAGCCCAGTTGCAAACCCAGCACTGCACCCTCCGTGACTCTGAGCAAGTCACAATCCACTCCTCCTTTCTGAGCTTTAGTTTTAGTTTTAGCTTTAGTTTTCCCATCACAGCTGAGATGTGATCAGTGAGTTTCAAACTCCACTCCCTGCAGTTGTAAGGGTTCCACAGAGATGGCTGGAAAGGAAAGACCGAACAAGGGATAGGCCTGGCTCTACCCCCACTGTGGTCAGAACAGCTCAGCTTTCATCTATAGATAGACCGGACCTCTGCATAAACCTTCCCTTTGAAGAAAGGGTTTTGAGGTTAAAAATAAACTGAGAATTACTGGATTGGACGTCCTCTGAGGTTTCTTTCAGCTTTGACGTTTTCCTTCCCGTCCTTGATCTATTTCTTAAAGTTCTACTGCAAGGTAGGCACAATGTTGGCCAGTAAGGAAGGACCAGTGAGCAAGCCTGCATTGTACCTGTGGACCCCAGTCTCAGGGTGGGGAAGATGCAGCCATGCATGGCAGCCCCCTGAAGAGCCACAGCTGGGAAGTACTTAGGGGCTGGAGCCAGCTCCTGAGGGCCTTCACTTGACCCAGGCGAGATGGTACCCAAACCATTTCTGGGAAATGGTACACAGGAACTACTCCTGCAAAAGTAAGGTTAGACATGTGACGAGGATGAGCTTAGGGGCCAAAATATGGAGATGTCTTGACCTCCATCTCTTATTCCCCAGGATCCAGCCCTGCAGGCAAAAGGACATAAGGACATCAGGGGCCCACAATCACACTTTGCCTGTGTTCTTTATTAAGTCTTCATGATCCTGCAATCTGAGCCTTCTTAACGCCTTGTACAGATGAGAAAACTGAGGCTCAGAACAGTGAAGTGACTTGCTCAAGTTCAAGCAGCTGAGTCCATCTCCTCTTCACCCCTGCTTTCCACAGCCTTTATGAAAGATCATCTGCTCTCTCCTTGGCTCTGTTACGGGTATAAAGGGAAGGGCCATTTGTCCAGGGTGGGGCTAGAGTGTTATTGAAGTCTCAGCATCCCCCCGAAGCCAGCAAGGGGTCAATGGCAGAAATCAGAAAGGAAACCTTTGAAACAAGGTGAAATGGAGGTCTCTGCAGGTCTTCTTCCTTGTTGGCCCCTCTTTCCTACACCAAACTTGGAAGTGAAGCATGGAGCCTTTCATCCAGACAGGTGCCATTTCTTACATCACATGGGTTGGCGAGATGGGACGAGGTCAACCTCATCCATCCATGGCCCATGCAGAATCCCCCAAAGAGGATGGTTTTCAAGAGCAGCGAGCTGTTGTGACCACCTAGAGGGGTGGGATAGGGAGGGTGGGAGGGAGGGAGATGCAAGAGGGAAGAGATATGGGAACATATGTATATGTATAACTGATTCACTTTGTTACAAAGCAGAAACTAACACACCATTGTAAAGCAATTATACTCCAATAAAGATGTTAAAAAAAAAAAAGAGCAGCGAGCTAATCTTCTTTACTCTGGCCCCTAGTGATGATTAAACAGTAAGAATCAAACTGACATGAGTTGCAGTCCTGCCTCTCCACTCATTAGCAATTGGATCATGAGTAAAAAATCCATCCCTCTCTGAATCTAAGCTTATCCCTCTGTAAAACAGAATCAGCAATACACTACAGGGTTGTTCCTTTTTTTAAGATTAGTGCGTGATTTTTAGTTTAATTTTTCTTTTATTCCACGTAACATAGGTTAAGGATCAAATCATTATACAAGACTTTCACAAAAAACAGCAACCCCTGCCTCATTTCTACTTCTCGTTGCTTACTTCTCTAAGAAAAACACTTTGAATTTTTTAACAGTTCTATTGAGAGGTAATCCACATACCATACAATTTACCCATTTAAAGGGTACAATTCAATAGCTTTTAGCACATTCACAGACTTGCTCTGCCATCCCCACCATTGATTTTAGAACGTTCTCATTAACCTCCCCCGAGAAAACTCCCCACCCCTTAGCCATCAACTCTGTCTCCCCTCCCCCAGCCTTAGGCAACCACTAATCTACTTTCTGTCTCTATATAGATTTGCCTATTCTAGACAGTCCATATAAATGGAATCATACAATATATGGTCTTTTGTGACCAGCTTCTTTCATGTAGCATGACGTTTTCAAGGTTCACCAATTCTGTAGCGTGTATCAGTACTTCGTTTCTTTTTTTGCCTAATAAGATTCCGTTGTGTGCTTATATACTACCTTCTCTTTATCCCTTCATCAGCTGGTGAACCTTTGGGTTGTTTCCACTTCTGGGCTATCATGAATAATGCAGTATAAATATTGATACACGAGTCTTCACTTGGACGTATGTTTTCATTTCCCTTGGGTGTATACTTAGGAGTGGGATCCCTGGGTCATACAGGAATTCTCTGTTTAACCATTGGAGGCATCAGAGACTGTTCTCCAAAGCGCGGCACTGCTTTACAATTCCACTGGCAGTGTATGAGGCCCAGAGCTGTCCTTACCAGTTGAACTAAGATGATGTTTATAATGTATCTAGTATGGTGTCTGGCGAGTAGTGGAAAAAAGAGTAGTTCCCTTTTCCCTTTATTAATATGTCAGGGTCCTGAACAACTCCAACTTTTCCTAACACTTTGCCTAAATTCACCCTATGGATCTCGACCTGAATCTAAGGCCAAGTTCTTCACTCCAGTTTATACCTCATTTGCATAGTGATGATTTCTCCCACCGAATTCACCCCAGGCACCGAGGGGGCTTGCTAGGAGCCCCACATAGCACTTCACTTGCTCGTCCTCGGGACATGACCAGGGGCAGATCTTGGCTTAGCTGCACTTCACAACTACTTTTTGTTTACACTCCTAGCATCTCGTGCAGCTGCACTGCCCAGGAGTGCTTGGAAACCCACATCCAAATCACGAATCCGCTGATTTCTTGGCACCAGGGTTAGAGCTCAGACCACATGTGTCCTGCTGGATGTCCAGTATCTGTAGTTAAGGCCACTGAACAAGGCCCATCTAGGTATAGCATTCCAGCCTTGACTACCTAAGGCTCCCTCAAACATGATAGAAGGCTCTAAAAGGCTGTAAGATAAAAAGACATGCAAGATGTAAGAAATCGATAAAAGCGAAGGAACCACAGAATGGGAAATTTATCCCCAAACAGCCTCTTCTGACTTTGGACCCACACAGCTTTAGCTGGATGCCACTCCAGGTCACCCCAAGTCTCTGAGAGTACCTCTTTGTAGTAGCCAGGCTTCTTATGGTTGAAAGTTATAAAGACCAACTCATGATAGCTGAACCTAAAAGGACACTTTATTGGCTCATTGAAAGGAGAAGTCTGGATCAGGGGATGGGAAGCATTGAAAATGAGATCACCAGGTCAGCATTTCTCTCTCACATAAATCTGTGTGCCTCTGTGTGGTCTTTTCCTTGTGGAGACTGGCTTCTCTGTGGGGCTGGGTAGGTGGGACAGGGAAGTAGTTGCCATGTCTCAAATATTTCTAGGCTTCAGTAAATCCAGTTTAATAATCTCAGAGGACAGGGAAAGAGTCTTCTCCCTCTGTATGTAAAATCTGTATGTAAAAATCTGTATGTAAAATCCCGGGGTGGACTCTGATAGGCCTGGCTTGGGCCTATGCCCACTTCTTGGCCATTCTCTGTAGCCAGGCAGGTGCTGGGTTTGACAGTCCCACCAACACTACATGGGATGGGAGAAGGGAAATTCCCCAAAGGAAAGATGGAGAGCTCTTTCCCCAAGAAGGGGATCTCAAATAGACAAACCCAGCAGGGCTCCCTGACATGACTTTTCAACCTTCTCAAGAAGACCACAAACCTCCGAGTGCCCAGCTTATGGGACTTCTATAGCCTCCATCTCCTTATGATAACAGCTTCCTGTTATTCAATGCCCGGGACCTGCCCAGCACCTCCCATGGGTTTTCTCATCTTAACAACAGCGTTTCAGTTGGGTGTTAGCACCCCCATTTTACAGACAAAGAAACTGACGCTCAGAGAGGTCACATCAGCTGCCCAAAGTCACACAGCTGGACAGTGGCTGAGCTGGGATTCAAGCTCTAAATGAAAATCAAGTGCTCTCTTGCCTGTTCGCTCTCCTTAGCAGAAGCCCCGCAGCCAGCTGGCACCTGCGGTCTCTCTGCCAGCACAGGTGTGCTCTCTTCGCTTTCTGACAACGACTCTACAGGCTTTCGAAGGAGGCTCCCCTGACTCTCTCAGTTCCCCATCATCCTTGGGTGGGCTGGCTCCCACCAGAGGAAGCTGGAACATTCATTACAAGGCTAAAAATCTTGTGAATCTGTGTAAGCCTTGAAGACTGGCATAGAGGAGCTGTCTCCCGCCAGGCTGGAGCGGCAGGAGATGTGCCAGTGGGGTTACACCTTGTCTGGGGGCAGCTGCAGCCACCCTGGGCAGAGGGCCTTCATCACGGGTGTCTCTGGCAACCGATGATGATCTCCTCAGACTCCATGCTGACAAATACAGCCTGGGAGGCAGGGACCTCAGGTTCTATATCCAGGTCACAACAGGCGATACAGCACATAGCTTCTGGAGCCAGCCTGCCTGGTTTGAACACTTACTCTCCCATTTATGAGCTCCATGACCTTGGGGATGCTATTTAACTCTCTCTGTGCCTCAGTTTCCCCATCTATATTATCATCAAGGTGTTGTCAAGAGGGAATAGTAGATTAATATTTGTAAAATGCTTTCAATGGTACTCTGTCAATGCCAGCCACTACTATTCCAGTGACCCCTGACCCAGTGAATAGGAGGAAAGGGGAGGGATGGCAACCTCTCCCCCTCTAGGGGAGAATGACTGGGTCTATCCCCTCCCAGGGGCAGCTGTGACATCTCAGCTAGCACCCCAGCTCTGGGTCCAAGATATCCTGTGACACAGGACGGTTCATTTCGCCTCGAAGAGCTTCCGTTTTCTTAACTGCAGAGCAAAGCTAATAACGCCTGCCCTTCTATGTGGGTTACAGCAGTGACAGCATCATGTGTACTCTAAGTGATGGTTAGTCTTCACAAAGGTGCCCTGGTAGGAATATCAGGAGAATGGAAGCATGATGAAGGTAAGCAGGAGCTTTGGAGCCCTAAGAAGGTGGCAAAGCTAACCCCAGGCTCTGGGCATAGGGATCTGTGGGAGCTATCATCATCATCATCATCATCATCATCGTCATCATCATCATCATCATAATCATCATAATCATCGTCATCATTATCATCATCATCATCATCATCATAATCATCATAATCATCGTCATCATCACCACCATCATCATCATTGTCATCATCATCACAACATTGATACTAGATGTCAGAACATTAACACTAGATGCCTGATTGCATATGGCAATTGATGGAACTATTTATAGATAGTTATGTGAACCCTGCACTTGCCTGTGGATCAATTATTCTCTACCTCAACGGTTCTCAACTGGAGGTGGACCATTTGGCAATGTCTAGAGACACTTTTGGTTGTCACAACCTAAGGGCTTGTCACAGGTGAGTAAAAGGCCAGGGATGCTGTTAAACATCCTACAATGCACAGGACAGGCCATAACAAAGAGGGAGCTGGCTCAAAATGTCAGTAGTGTTGAGACTCTGCTCAATATTTTTTACACCCTTGATGTTAAAAGTGTGACAAAGATCCCCTGGCAGCTTCTTCCTCAGGCCTACTGAATAAGAATCTGTCTACATATTAAAGTTTGAAGAACACGGTCTAAAAACAAAAACAAAAAAAACTTGCTGAGAGAATATACAGCCAGCAAACCAAACTACTAACCATATAGACCAAATGTAGGGCATTTGGGCTTGGGGAAAACAGAAGACAGACTAACAGTGGATGATGGAAGGATGGATGGATTGGTGGAATTAAGATTTGTTGAACACCTAACATTCACTCAGCGTTCTCATTTTACCCGGCTGCCCTAATTCCATCCCTGAGATCTGTTTGCCCGGGTCTCTTGTTCCCCACCCCATCAGCAGGCTCACTTTCCCTCCAACCCCAAGTTAGCCTTGGGCTTGGAAAATGCATTACGAGGGCCTCAGTACTAAAGATGGATGGCTGTTGACCTGGATCGGTGGTCAACAGACTTCTTCCATAAAAGGAAAAGATAGTCAATATCTTAGACTCTTTGGGATATACAGTTTCAATCGCATTTCCTCAACTCTGCTATCACAGCACCAGCACGGTCACAGACAATATGAAAACAAGTGGACGTGGCTGTGTTCCAATAAAACTTTATTGACAAAAAAACCCGGGTGGCAAGCCAGATTTGGCCCCCAGGATGTAGTTTGCCAACTCCAGACCTATGCAATCTCTAGGGTTTCTTCACCCCCTAGTATTCTGTGGCTTATGTATAAGAGAAAGTCCTAGATGAGAGGTTTAAAATGGGGGGTCTAAGCCATATCCAGCCCACCGACAGATTGTGTTCAGCCCAAACAGAGTGTTTCTATTTCAAGGACATTTAAAACAAACCCTGAAGCAGAGACTAGTACAATGAACCCACATGAACCCATCACCCAGTTTCAGCAACTATCACCGCTTTACCAGTCCCATGTCATCTATTCCCCCCACACACCTTTTTTTGGAGGTATTTTAAAGCAAATCTAGACATCATATTATTTCATCCATAAATACTTCAGTACATCTCTCTAGCAGATAAGACCTTTTTGAAAACACAACCATTATCACCTTAAAAAAATGAAGAATAATTCCTTATTAGCATCCAGTACCTCTTATATATTTAAATTTCCCTTATTATCTCAAAAATGTCTTTTTTACAGGTGTTTTGTTTGAATCCAAATAAAATCTATATGTTGTAGTCACACAGAGCTTTTAAATTTTGGAATTGGTTGTCAACATATGAAAAATCTGGATTTCACACAAACATCAGGTTTTCAAATTTTCTTGAGAAAAAATTGAAATATTTGCAACTTGGCTCCTCATCCCCCTACAGCAGCAGCACCGAGCAGCCAGCACACACTCAGGATGAGGACCCAAGTTCCCTGCCCACTCCCACCCCGCAGCCCCCAGCATCCCTGCAAGCGTTAGAGTTTGCCATGCTTATTCTACATTTTCTAGTCTCTTTCTCCCACCTCACCTCTTTCTCCCAGGAAGTCACTGGGGCCGTTCTCTGACCCACTTTTCCCTCCACCCAATCCCAAACTTCCCCTTTACCATTATTTTTCCTCCATCAGAGAAAACCTTTGGAGTCTACACAATTCCTCCTGGAACTGGGGGTGGGGCAGAGAGGAGGGATTTACCCAGAATGATTGGCCAGCTTCTTGGGTGGCTGCCTCCAGGGAACTCGGATAGCTCCTCTGCCCCCTGAAATGCTCCCAACCAGCTCAGCTTCCGCCTGATGGTCACAAAGAACAGAGCTCACTGCCCCCTCCTCCAAGTAGAGAACAGATCTGCCTGGAATTCACTGTGTGACCTTGAAGAAATCACTCTCCCTTTCTGGGCTTCAGTTGCTCCTTCTACACAATGGAATTATGTAGAATGGAGGAAAGTTGGGTAAGAGAACGGCCCAAGTTGAGTTTCTGGGTGAGACATGGGTAATTTTGAGCCAACAACCTGTGATCCTGTGATTCTATTGGTCATACATGGCCTCGCCAACCCATCTCCAGGATGGTTGTGGGGAATGGAGAGGTGCCACCCCAGAGCAGAGGAGGAGGAGGAAGAGAAAACAGCCTGCACCCCTAATTTCCTTTGCATCTTCTCAGGCCACACCGTCTTCTGACTGTGAGTGCATGCTGGTATGACTTCCGCTCCGGATACTGACAAGCTGTGTCTGCCCACCCCTAACAGTGGTGCATACAGGATATCCACCAGGGCAGGACAGACTCCAAGAAATTCTAAGGCCGCTTCTGAGCATGTGCAGGGGTGGGGATGCCCATGTAGGGCAGGGGTGGGATGGCAGTGGTAGGCTCAGAGTCTGAAAAAAGGGATTCAGGCAACAGCCCATCCTGGGGTGCTCCGTCATGCACAGGACTCCAGCTGCAGGGAAGCCAGGTGGCAGTCACAGCCCACTGGGGGTGTCAAACACATAAACAAGCTATTATAATAAAACGTGACAAATGTGGAATAGAAGCCTGCATCAGGCACTTTGGGAACACAGAGGAAATGGTCTGTTTATCCAGTTATATATGCCTCCACCTTATTCCAAAAATGATTTGAAGAGGCCAACAAAGCTCAATACAGACAAACGAAGTGAAAATGAAGCAAACAAGGCAAGAAAAATCATGTAGGAGGAAGAAGGTGAAAGCAAGGGTGAAGTTAATACCCAAAATGTCTACCAAAAGGTCCATACTCTTGCTAGAATCGAGCCACAAATTTGCCTGTGGGCTTCCTAGTAGTCAACGCAAAAGGAGAAATCCTCAGAGTTGTACAATCACAGTGCTCCTTAAAATAAAGCATGGGAATAACTCTGGACATGCATAAGTAATCCTGATGCTGGGATCTGAGAGAAATTCCTCTCTGAGTGGTTCTCAAGAGGAGACCCTAAAACTAGGTGAGGAATATATGGGAACTCTCTGTGCTGTATTTGCAACTTTCCTATGAATCTAAAAGTATTCCAAAATCAAAGGTTTATAATCAAACGTTTATTTACAAAAGAAATAAGAGAAGAGGAAGAGGAAGAAGGAGGGAGAGAGAGAGGGAGAAGGAGAAGAGGAAGAAGAAGAAGTCGTCCACAGATAAAGCCCAACTCTCCCTCCACATTGCCCGCTAGACTCAAGTTTGTGCTATTCCTACTTGTAACTCCCGGGGGCGCCACTCACATCTACACACTACCTGACACATAATAGGTTTTTTATAAATATCTGCTGAAATAATTCTTGAGTGGTCAAAATTGACATTCAGGGGACATTTAGAAGTGATTGTATATAATATAGAAAGGATATGGACTCTGAATTGAGGGAGTACCCAACAGATAATCCCAGGTGCTTTAGGGACATTTTGGCGGGGGGGGTGGGGGGGTTAATTTATTTTATTGAAGTATAGTTGATTTACTGTGTTATGTTAATTTCTGCGGTACAGCAAAGTGATTCAGTTATACATATATATACATTTTTTTTCATATTCTCTTCCATTATGGTTTATCACAGGGTATTGAATATAGTTCCATGTGCTATACAGTAGGACCTTGTTGTGTATCCATTCTATATACAACAGTTTGCATCTGCTAATCCCAAACTCCCAGTCTATCCCTCCCTCCCCTCCCCTCCCCCTTGGCAACCACAAGTCTGTTCTCTATGTCTGTGAGTTTGTTTCTTTTTCATAGATAAGTTCATTTGTGTCACATTTTAGATTCTACGTATAAGTGATATGGTATTTGTCTTTCTCTTTCCACATTACTTCCACATTACTTAGTATGACAATCTCTAGGTTCATCATGTTGCAGCAAAATGGCATTATTTCATTCTTTTTTATGGCTGAGTAATATTCCATTATATATATATTACCACATCTTCTTTATCCACTCATCTGTCGATGGACATTTAGGTTGCTTACATGTCTTGGCTATTGTGAATAGTGCTGCTATGAACATATGGTTGCATGTATCTTTTTGAATTATTGTTTTGTCTGGATGTATGCCCAGGAGTGGGATTGCTGGATGATATGGCAACTCTATTTCTAGTTTTTTGAGGAACCTCCATACTGTTTTCCTTAGTGGCTGCAGCAATTTACATTCTTTAGAGCAAGGGTCCCCAACCCCTGGGCCGCGGACTGGTACCCGCCTGTTAGGAACCGGGCCACACAGCAGGAGGTGAGCAGCGAGCCAGGGAAGCTTCATCTGCCGCTCCCCATTGCTCGCATCACCACCTGAACCATTCCTACCCCCGTGCCCCACCACTGGTCCATAGAAAAATTGTCTTCCACCAAACCGGTCCCTGGTGCCAAAAAGGTTGGAGACTGCTGCTTTAGGGGCATTTTAAGCTACATCAACAGGCATCAATCTTTTGACCTTTTTTGGCTCCATTTACTAGTTTCTGCCAATGTTATGTCCCTTGGCAGTGAAAAAGTCACAGAATAGAATTTAGAGTGAGATTTACAGAACATGACAAGATTTGGGAGAATCATCATTTTGAATAAACAAGTGGACTTTAGCTCCCCTTTTATCTTTTTCACAACTATTAACTTTAAAGTGACACAATAATTTTTTTTCATAAGAATATAGCTGCTCATGGCCAGAATATTATCCAGGACATCTGACCTTAAGGCTACAAGGAAAACAAGACAGTGGGAAGGAAATTATGGAAGGCATTACGCTGAATTCTGAATTTTGTGACATCTGCCTTATTTTAGTCACTCAAAATCTTATTCCATTTGAAATGTCTGGGTGATCCCTAGACCATTTCAACAAACTACAGCCTAAATCTGGGATGTGCCTCACAATAAATAACAGGATTCTTAATCAGAACATGATTTCTAGACTGAAAATGCAATCATTTTATAAAAATGCTGTGGTGTACTATTTAGCTATATCTTTATAATATGAATAAATCTACCTGAAGTTTCCAGCCTCCTCCCTGCTGCAAAAAAGACCCTGGGTGATGGGATGAATGAGCAAAGGTCTCAATCACAATCATGCAATTGATACAATGATAAAACAGTAAGCTTCCTAGGCAGGAGTATCCAGCTCTGCCTGCAGAGATCAGGGAAGCCTTCCCAGAGCAGGTGACTTTGGACTGAGTCCTCAAGGATCAGTAGGATGGTGTCAGCCCAGAAAGAGAGAGTGAGTGGAAGGAATTCCAGGCAGATGGAAAGGCAGAACCCAGTGCACCAGAGGCCTTCCATTTGCCCCTTAAAATCTCTCTCTCTCTGCTCTGCTGTGGGTCCCCTGGCTGTACTGAGTTTGACCAAAGGGATACCGAAGATGCCAATGCATTCCCTGTGTCAGCCAGGATTGATTTCCTGCCTTAATTTCGTATGGTATCCTTACATGGCCAAGAGAGACAAAGACAGAGAAAGAGAGAGAGAGAGAGAGAGAGAGAGAGAGAGAGAGAGAGCGAAAGAAGGAGATCATTTGCCTTCCGTCCCTCTTTTAAGGGCACTAACTCCATCATAAGGGCTCCACCCTCATGACCTGATTACCTCTCAAAGGCCCCACCTCCTAATACCAACAAACTGGGGATTAGGGCTTCTATGTGTGAATCTGGGGGTCTGGGGGACACAAACATTCAGTCTATAGCAGCAGCTTATAAACAAAGAGCCCCTGCTCACCAAAGCTCTTAATTATTCCAGGCTTGAGCCAAAAATTCCATCCTGACCCACCAGGAAGGCAGAGGTGAGAAGGACACAGTTGTCTGCCTGAGTTCCAAATGCAGGTCTGAATAGGTCATTTCAGGCATTTTCCCAGAAAGGGCTGGAAAGCTTGTCCAACACAAGAAAGTCAGCACATGGTCAGTCACAAAGCCAGAGCATGTGGTCTCAGAGAAGCTTCTCAGAAACACCAGTGCTTCCGCTCCTCTGCCCTCACATCCTACTGACCTTGGTTTTGTGGCATCTTTCCAGATACCGCCAGTGAAAGATTCAGAGACCAGGATAGTAGTGCTCAGGATTTAGTGCATACCAGAACTCGGGGAGCTTACTAAGAATATAGACACTGAGATAGTTACCAAGCTGCCCTTGTGGCGCTGAGGCACACCAGAGTTTGAGCTCACTGGACCAGGGAAATCCTGAGATGGGGTAAAAGAATGGACTTCTCTATTTGGTGGATGTTTCTTACTGTCATTACTATTACTAAGTCATTGAAGAATTGAATTTTATAGCAAATGTTTATAACAGTCAAGTAGAATAAGTACCAACAGTGACAATATCACAGAACTGGTACCTAGCATGTACCAGGTTCCTTACATGCATTAAAAATGCATCCTTATATAAACAAAACATAGTATATACATATAGTGGAATAGAATTCAGCCTTAATATTGGATACAACATGGATGAACCTTGAGGACATTATACTAAGTGAAATAAGCCAGTCCCAAAAGGATAAATACTGTATGTTTCCATTTACTCAAGATTCCGAGAGTAGTCAAATTCACAGAGACAGAAAATAGAATAGTGGTTGCGGGGGGCTGGAGGGAGATGGGAGTAGAGAGTTATTGTTTAATAGGTACGGAGTTTCGGTTTGGGAGGATGGAAAAGTTGTGGAGATAGATGGTGGTGATGGTTGCACAGCAATGTGAGTGCACTTGACGCCACTGAACTGTACATTTAAAATAGTTAAAGTGGTAAATTTTGTTACGTATATTTTAGCACACACACAAAAAGAAAACATGCTGACAACAAAGCTGGGCTAGGAGATGAACTCTGAACTTCAGAGTCGGGGAAGTGTGGGTGTGAATCCCAGCTGTCTCAGTGATCTTTGGCAAATACAACTTGACCTCTCTGAGCTTCTACTTTCTCTTCTGTGATATGGGCAGGGAGGGGGACCAGGACAAGAATTAACGTCTCAGGGTATTGACAGCGGCTGTCATTCCATAAACATCAAGTCACTGTCCCACAGCCCTGTGAGCTGGCTGGGTATTATTAGCCTCATTTTGCTGTAAAGGAAGTTGAGACCCTGAGAGGTTGTGGGACATGTCCAAGGTCACACAGCTAGGGTGGAAGTGGTAGGGTTCCAAATATAAATATGAGTATAAAACTGGGCTCTGGGGCTTCCCTGGTGGCGCAGTCATTGAGAGTCCGCCTGCCGATGCAGGGGACGCGGGTTTGTGCCCCGGTCCGGGAAGATCCCACATGCCGCGGAGCGGCTGGGCCTGTGAGCCATGGCCGCTGAGCCTGCGCGTCTGGAACCTGTGCTCCGCAACGGGAGAGGCCACAACAGTGAGAGGCCTGCCTACCACAAAAAAAAAAAAAAAAAAAAAAAAAAAAAAAAACTGGTCTCTGTGTTCCGTACTCTGTGATTCCCCCAGATACCCCTTGAAGCACATGCAGAATCTCACTTTGGATTTGAGGACCTGGAGGGTGCAAACCCAGGTGCTTGATTTAGGGCTTATTCTTCAGGTTCTGATATAAAATGTATTGTTTCTGAGGCCAATACGCAGCATCTCTCAGTTTACGGGCGTCCTTTATATTTACAAGTCCTATGAATGCGCAATTGAAATAGACCCAAAACGTGTGTCTCTAGACTCTTACGTGCTTGGAAATCAAAGCAGGACACATCGGTGAAGGGAGAAGTTGTTCCAAAAGCTGAAGTCTAAATTATGGGAATCAAGTTGAAATCTCAGTTCTGGGAGTAAAGTTCAAAATACACAGCGAGCCAGACAAGATAACAGGTATCGCTGCCAAGAGAAGGGAATGGAACTTCAGCAGAAGCAAAACAAACTCAGTAGAGTTCTCCATCTGAGAACTCAAGGATGCAGGTTTTTCCATCCCTGCCTCCCTGCCAAGGGCAACACTACACAGAACCACAGAGATTGCGCTCACCTCCAGGGGTTGCCATTTGCATGTTCAATAATACAAATGGCGCCCCCAAAGCTATGCAGTGTGGCAGCCCTCTCTGCCTTCAGGTTAAGGAGATTTCTAAGGATATCAAACACGGTGGGCATCCAAGGAGGATGGTGAAGAAAGACGTGGGAAATGCCCTGGCTTTCTTAGAACTTGGAGATCAGATTTTAGAAGGTGAAAGAAATACCATCAATCTGTATGGAACCCACCGTGTGCCTCCACCATGCTAGGCTTTCAGCCATTTTGTCTCATTTAATCCTCAGGAAAAGCGCTCAGAGAGGTTCAGTAACTTGTCTACAGTCACACAGCTAGGGAGTGGTAGGGCCAGAATTGGAACCAGGACAGTGACTCCATGTCAGCTCCTCTCTATCCAGCTGCCAGCTGGGAAGACTCTGAACCAGTCTGGACATGGATTCATCTAGGCAAGGCTGGGCTACTGAGCCACTCGGGGGAGATGCAAAGAGGAAATTAAACCACAGAAAGGCAACCTGAAGGGTTCAGGGAGAAACAGAGCAGGGGAAAGAGACCCAGTTCCTCTAAGCCTTGAGGATTGGGGGGCACAAGAGTAGAGGTTGACCGGTTATCAGCAGCAGGAGTAGAGCTGTCCTAGTCTGTTCCCTCTTCCCTGAGTCTCTGCCCTTCCAGTTCTCACTGATGAATGACCAAGCTGTCCCCTGGATCCTGCACATCCTGAAGATGGCTCTGTGGAAGGACTGAAATGCAAAGCTCTGAATGGGGGTCAGGAAGCCTGTCTCAGGCACTTGGGTCCAGAGGTAACCTGTGGGCTCAGCACTGTACCAGGAGACAGGGGTCTGAGTTCCAGGCCTGCCTTGACCACTTTGGGCCTGACTTGGGCATGTATCTCTCCTCTCTGAGACTCCATTTCCTACCTCCATTCCGTGCAGCCATGTTGACTTAGACGGTTATTTCTAAGCTTTTTCCATCTCTAATATCCTTCAGTTCTAGAATTTACCTCTGCTTCAATTAGAAAGGCTAACAAGCCTTCTCCAGGGTGCTGGCCTTGTTTTGCAGGTTCTCTTGGTCTGGGTGGCTCGGCTGTGTCCTGCCGTGTCCCTAGCCCCACACTCCAGGGCTCAGGCTTCGTTAGCCGACCGACAAGGGGAGAAGGATGGGAGGGGAGCAGAATCATCTCACCTTCCTGCATCCCAACACCTCCCTACCTTTCTGAATTTTTAAAAATGCCTTTACTCAGAATTCATCAAAGATTCATCAGGCTTGGGACTGGCCCAAGCATTTGCCTAAGGAGCCAAGTGGAGGTGAAATGAGAGAGGAGGCCAGGGGGCCGGCAGGCTGGGCAGGAATGTGGGTCTCCAGAGCTGCACTGGGGGCTCTGCTGGCCCTGGCTCTCTGGCTCAGTGGAGTGGGGCTGAGGAAAAGGAGGCTCCCTGGGCACCCAAGGATGCTTGACCCAGGCTCTGGGCACCCTCCCTTCAGCAGTGTGGGCTGCACCTTCCCCAGAGTGGGAGTACCCCTGTCTACCCTCCAGTTTTACAGGAGGTGGTGAGGATCCATGGGGCAATGGTGGGACCCCACTCTCCATGGGAAGACAAGTGGGTAGCATCCCAGCTGACTGTCAAGGAAGGCATTTGAGAACTGCTGGCATAATGTCCCAGACGGGGCAGGTGCTGGGGCAAGGGAGAGGCCATAGGTTAGGCTCTCTGCTCCTGGCTTCCAAGCTCCCTCCCTCATCTGCCTTCAATCTTTAGTTTCTACAGGAGATGCTCTTTTGGAAAAAAAAAAAAAGTGCACCATTAATGTTTTAAAGCTTGCAAATCATTGAACAATCTACCCCTTCATTTTACAGACAAGGAAACTGAGGCCCTGAGTGAACAAATGACTTGCCCAAGGCCATTGGCCAGTCAATGGCAGAGCTGTGACTAGAGCCCAGGGCCCTGGCTCCCAGGCCAGGAGCCTCCCCCTTCTCCACTGGCCTCACCTTGCCGATGCCTTTGTGTGGCTATGTCCCTCCCAAATCAGAGGTGACCTTGCAGCGGGTAGGCAGCCTGCCTGACGCAGGAGAATATTCCCCAGGTCAGGATAACTAGGTTGGGCAGATCTTCAGCCAATGCCTATGATGGAATATTCTGAATTATGTGTGCCTTGTCAGCGGCCTGGCTTGGGTCTTTCTGCAGAACAAAGTGAAGTTCCTCCAACCCCAACGGAGACTTGGATTTCAGCTCTCAGAGCATTGGGTCATCTGGTTCAATTCTCAAGTATTCACAAGAAGACACTGAAGCCCAAAGAAGCCATGGGTCAAACTGGCACAAGGTTTCCCGGGTCCCAGGTTAGTGCTCTTTCTGCCACATCACCGCCGCTCCCCAGGGTTTCTGTCCTCCTTCGGAAGTATCCCTCTGCCCCCACTGCCACCTCCTCCCCTAAGAGGTGTGACAAGGCCAGAAATCAGAGCGGACCCTCTCTGGGGGTCTTCACTCCTCTGTATCTGAGAGGCTTGGCTGGCTCTCAGCACCAGAACACCCACTGCAGACCTAGCAATACAATAAACCGTGATAATCATGTTTTTAATAATTGCCTGGAGTTTGTTTAACATACAGTCATGGCCGGCAATAAATCCAAATTAAAAGCCCCACCGGGAGGCCTAAGTTAAGCTTCCCGGTGGGAAACGGAACAGCTGAGGGAGAAGAGGGGGTGGGAGAGGAAGGGTGTGGCCAGAAGGGGAGCAATCTCCCTTCAGGGCTAGGATGCCCTCCGGAGGGACAGAAAGGCGACTGCAGGGAAATGGGCAGGTCCAGGTCTGGCCCCAGCATCAACCTCAACCCTAGCGCGTGTGTTGGTTTCTTAACCCGAAAGGATTTCTTCAATGGTCCAGACAGAGAAAATATCTAAGTTCCCAAACCTCAGAGCTGTAAAAGAGACAATATTCATCCCCCTGCCTGGAGGTACCTCGGCTCCATACGGCAGGACCTTGCTTGTCATACTCAGTTCTGCTTCCCCAGTCAGCAAATATTTGCAGAATAAACAAATGGACGGATGAATGCGACTGAATGCTTCCCCTTCCATTTATTAATTGCCTCGGGTTTTTTTCCCTCTTCAAATATCTACCGTACCTACAGCACCTGGGGATGCAGATGAGCGAGATCTCTGCTGTCTAGGGGCTCCCTGCCAAGGGGACAGGAAACTGATGGATGATTCTGGTCTGTTTGATGCACGCTGAGAGAGAGCACACCCAAAGGGATGGAGGGAGGGATTCACAAGGGCTTCCAGGAGGAGGTTTCTTGAAGCCAAGTCCTGAGAGTAATTAAGTGTTAAGCTTAGTGGAGAGAGGGCAGGGTTGGGAGGTGACACTGACCTGAGAATAGTGTTCCAGACAAAAGAAACAGCATGTGCAAAGGCAGGGACGCAAGTGAGGATGTGGCAAGTTTAGAGAACTGAGGAAAGTTCCGTGAAACTGGAGAACAGAATTAGAGCTGGAAGATGAGGAGGGAGGGAGGGAGGAAGGGAGGGGGTCGGGAACGGAGGGAGGGAGGGGGAGGGAAGGGTGGGGGAGGGAGGGAGGGGTGGGGGAGGGGAGGGGGGAGAGAGGGGGGGATGAGAGCAGACGGTTGGCAGGGCCCAGATTGTGAGGCCTATGTGAGCATGCTAAAGAGTTTGGACTTTATCCTGAGGGCAAAGGGAAGTTACTGAAGGGTTTTAAGCTCAGCAAGGACATGACCGGAATTGCAGTTTGGAAAGCTCACTCTGGCCACAATGTGAGGTGAGGGAGCCTGGGGCCAGGCAGAGTGGTTAGGAGGCCGCTGCAGCGATCCTGGCGAGAGAGTGATGGCCTGGACCAGGCAACTGCAGGGAGACGGAGGGACCGGGACTCATCCACGGGGAAGGGTCAAGGATGGTGGGCAAAGGGTCATGCCAACTAAATGTGCGAGGGAAGAGGGGGGACCCCCAGGTATCGTGGGTGGTTGAGCAGACAACACTGCTGCTGAGGGCGGGAGCAGCGACACGCCTGTCAGAGGTAACTTGATCTGCTGGAAACATCTCTTGGGGAGAAAATAGCCACTTGTCCCAGTGCCTGCAAACTCTACAGGGAAGATGGGCGGAACACGTCTGAGTCAGCCAGACCGAGCGAGCCCACAACACAAGGCCACCACCCTGGGGAAGATGTGACTGAAGCAGAGACAAAATCCAGAACCTTAGGGGCTACTTGCTGCAGAGCCTGCAATTTCTACAGATGTTCTTCCAAACATCTGCCTTCAGTCTGGCCTGCTGCTGTGACTTGCCCAGTGTCCCCTCTGGAAGGCAAAGTTTTGACTCCTACAGCATCGAAGCTGGAGTAAGTCTTCAAGAAACATCTCAGTCAACCTCTTCATTTGACAGTCTTGGAAACTGAGGCCTGTTGACTTGCCCAAGGTCACCCAGCAAGTTGGTGGCTGAGCTGGGAACAGAGTCCAGGCGTCCTGACTCCAGGCAGAGATGGTTTACAGTGATTGTTCCAGTTGCATGCAACTTCCCAGCCCTCTCTGTGCCTCAGTTTCCTCAGCTGTAAAAAGAGAACCAGCTGGGTTGGAGGTATGGGTTGAATAAGAAGACACATATGAGAGGCCTTTTGAGCTGGAAAGCATCGCAAATCGATAACAGCTTTATGCTTCCATTACTACTTTTTTAACAGATACTTGGCCTGTACCTGGTCTGTACCAGCTGTGCCTCTATACACCATGGGGGGTGCAGAAGTGACTGGGACAGGGGTCACCAGTGGAACTGCCCACCCCTGCACTGGCTCTGCACGCTGGAGCCTGGCGCATTTCAGCAGGTGGGTCCTTCCTGCTGCCTCTGGCCTCACCCACACTCCCTCCAGGACACTGAGATCCCACCCAGACCCATCAGCCCAGGGAGGCGACTGCTTGCAGGCCCTCCAATACTCATTCAACAGTCCTTTATTGTATGCTGGTTCTCTCTGCCCTCAGAGAGCTGACAATTTCATTGTCCTGAGGTGCACAGCAGTCCCATCTGCAAACATGTCGCATTTCCCATCACACTTAGGATAAAAAGCCCAAACCTTCCCTTGTCTCAGGGCGTGGTCGACCACACTGACCTCAGGTGCCAGCACTGCCTCTCCCTCATGTCACGCCAGCCACATGTAACCCCCATCTTTCTTCAAACATGCCAAGAATGGTCCCACCACAAGACCGTAGCACTCACTGTACCCTCTGCCCAGAATGCTCCTCCCCAAATACCCACACAGTTCACTCCCTCCCTCCATTCAAGTCTCTACACAAATGCCCCCTCCTCAGAGAGGGCTTCCCTGATCACCCTAGCTAAAAGAGCCACCCCTGATCCCTCTCCATCCTTCATCCTGCCTCACATTTCTTCAAAGCTCTTACTGTGACCTTCCTCTTAAATGATTTAGATTAGATTTTTATTTGGTTATTTATTTACTATTTGTTTCTCCCAATGGAATATAAGCCACATGAGGTTAGAGACTTGGTTTTATTCACTGCTTCATCTCAGTGCCTAGAACGGATCTCCATAAATATTGGTTGATTGATTGATTGATTGAGTAAATGAATGAAGTCAATCCTTGTGGCCCTCAGGCCATGAGAGAAGCAGCTACTGCATGTCCAGGTTTCTAAAAGGCATTTCTCGAAAACATCTGCACAATTCTGAAATGTAGATAGTACGTACACTTACAGCAGGGTTTCTTTTCCCCCCAAAGCTATTATGAAATCGGTGCATCTCACAGTCAATGGCATCTTCCAGTTGAGGAAGAACCCAGAGAGGCAGGGACTCGTCCTCCCCAAGGAGACTTGGTGGAAACTTCCCCAGGCAGAGCACATTTAGCAGAGCTTTGAGGGATGAGTGAGCGTTTTCTGTAATGAGATTGTACAATAGAAAGGACAGTCCAGACCAGAGAAACAGCACGTGCAAAAGCACATCTGTTATCTTCTCTCCTTGAGAGGTAACATTATTATTCCCATTTCACAGATGAGGTAACTGAGACTACCATTTTAGCACCTGCAAAATGCCTGGTCCATAATGGACACTTAATAATCACTTCATTTTCCCATAAATATTAATTGAGCATCTATTGTGTTCAAGGCCCTCAGCCAGGTCCTACTTCTAAATAAGGTCTACGCATGTCATGCTCGTTCTTGTCCCCCGGCATAGAGGTCTTCACTACCTGAAAAAGTCCCCTGATGCTTCAAGATGCTGCTCAGATGCCACTTCTTCTGTGGCCTCCCAGAGCAGGACGTATCACTCCCTCCTCTGCTTCCCTCCTACTCTGTAGGGCCCTCTGCAGAGCATGGCAGGGTTCACCTCTGCTTCCCCTTCTTCTAGGGCAGAGACTGGGCCCAGCATGCCATCTGGCACACAGTAGGTCTTCAAAACACGTTGGTAAATTGTGTGAATGAACGGATGGACAACCAAGTGATCCACAAAAAGGTGCTGCCCTAACAGAGACCGGAATGAAAAAGGAAAACTAGGCAGAGTTGAAATATGTGTCAGGGAAGGCCAGTCTCGGCCTCCACCTCCGTTCAGCCAAGCCCTGGGGTGCTCAGAGCACAGCGGGAGGGGCTCTGGGCTTCCTCCAGCCAGGCGCAGAGGATGAGGGAGGCATTCATTGAGATAGCTACGCATGGTGCTTTGAACGGGGACAGGAAGCACTTTCCTAGGAGGAGAATGGGGGTGAGGGAGTTAAGGACAGCCAGGCTGGCTTGTCCTGACAGCAGCCACGCCTGGGGAAACCAGGGGCTGGAGTGCTCATTTAACAAATGGAGCTGGCATTCCACAGCCCTTCACCAGCAGAACAAAAGTAATCTTTGGATTTTCAGTTAATTTGTTCTTTTAATGGATCCATCTTTTTATCAGCTGTTAAAATGGGCTTTCCCCATTAGCTGCTGGAGTCCAGCAAGGCAGCTGGTTTCCTAGCTCCTCTGCCTTAACAAGAAGCAAATGGGCTGTGGCACCTATGTGTCCAGAGACTATGGGGGGGGGGCTGTTAACTTGACAACACACACTAGCTCAAGGGCATTTGAAACCTATGGACATGCACAGTGAAATTTACACAGGATATGTTGAACACAGAGAGTTGTGAATCCCACCAGTGGCCACACTATTCCTACGTGTATAAAAAGGCAGCGCTGTGGGCTTCTCTGGTGGCGCAGTGGTTGAGAGTCCACCTGCCGATGCAGGGGACACGGGTTCGTGCCCCGGTCCGGGAAGATCCCACATGCCGTGGAGCGGCTGGGTCCGTGAGCCATGGCCACTGAGCCTGCGCGTCCGGAGCCTCTGCTGCGCAGCGGGAGAGGCCACAGCGGTGAGAGGCCTGCGTACCGCAAAAAAAAAAAAAAAAAAAAAGGCAGAGCTGAAAGGGGCCTTGCCTTAGAGACGACTGAGCTTAAAGCCCCGCTTTTGACAAAGGTAAAAGCCCAGAGAAGGAAAGCAACTTTCCTGAGGCTGCACAGCACCTTGATGCCAGGGCCGAATCTGGAACCCAGGTCTTCTGGTGCCCAATTGCTGTGGTCTCCTAAAATATCAGCTGCAAAGGCTGGTCCAGCTTCCTCAGAACTGGGGTTCCCAGCAGTCCCCTAGGGTTCCCCTTCTTGTTCATTTTCCACTCCACCAACCTGTCTCCCACACATAAACCTGATTATGCATCACAGCTCAGCTCCCAAGAGTTATAACAGTTACACCCTCAGGCATGTGTGCAGCACTTTACAGTTTACAAACTGCTGTATCTCATCAACTCTCCGTCTCAAAGGTAGGCAGAGCTGGTATTATTTTAATCTCCATTTTCCAGATAAGGAAGCCCAAGCTCAGAGCTATTGGAAAGATAAGGCCAGGATTCAAAGTCAGGCCTCCCAAATCCAAATCCCAGTACCCCCAGGGCAGCGCTGTGATTGCTAGGTGCAGAAACCAAGGTTCCCTCTCCTAAAACCAAACTCAGAAACACGCGCCTGCAGGCACACGCACATGCGCCCATCACCCCAACACATGTGTCTGCACAAATGAGCAGGGCTGGACTGTGTGTACAGGCAAACAGCCTCCCCTCCACTCACATATTCCTCCCCCCAGCCAAGGCTGGCCCAAATCTGCCTACACTCCGGGCACTTAATAAGCAAAAACATCAAGTCACTCAATCAATAAGCTCAGCTGTTGACAACAGCGAGGGCTGAGAGCTCCTAAAAGCTAATAATGCTTTGAGCTATAAACATGGTCATTAGCCAGGTTCCCGCCCTGCCAAGCTGGCTCTGCTGCTGTGGACGGGGGCACCCGCGCCTGCAGCCAGAGGCCATGGCATTTCGAGGTTGGCTGAACCCACTCGGCCTGCCCAGACTGGGCTGCTGCTGCCATCCCCCTCTCCTGACTTGAGTACCCCTGGGGACCCTTTCCCAGGGCCCAAGAAGGGGCAGCCAGGCTGAGGAGGCCCCAGCTGGATCCCGCCAGAAGAACATGTGGGAACCCTGAGGGCCACCTCCAGGACTGTTAACTTTGAAACTCGTGCTGTCTCACAACCACCAATGCCACTCTCGGGAAGCTGCCAGGGAAAGATGTTACACACCCAGGCTTCAAGGAGATGTGATTCAAAGAGGAGGCCTGACTCCTAGCTGAGCCATTTATGAGCTGCAGGACCTTGGGCAAGTTACTTAACTTCTCTGTGCCTCTGCTGCCTCTTGTGTAAAATGGGAATAACCACCACCTCCCAAGGTGATTGTGAGGCTTGAGTGTGATCCCTGCACCTAGCAGAGTGACCAGAACAAGAAAGGTGCCTGATAATCGAGGAAGGAGGAAAGTGACCCTGGAAGCCACCTGCAAGTGTGGGAGAAGCCAGCACTGTTGGAAGGTGGGAGGGACGTGAGCCAAGTGACATATCTTGTTGTCAAACATGGTCAGGTAGCCGGCAGAGGGTCTGCCTGTTTCCAGCTGTTTCCTCCAGATGATGTCTGACCTTAAAAACCGTCTTCAGCCAGGGCAGGTAGGGTATTAGCAGATCTGGACAGCACAGGAAGACAGTGACCTGCCAGGACACCAGTCCTGGATTAAGGAGGGCTCTGGGGTCCCATCACAGATCTTAAATCTGGGCACAAGATTCCACCAGCCTCTCCTTTTAAATGAATCAGCCCCGGCAGGGAGTTGCAACATCTGAGGGTTGCTCTTAATTAGTTGTTGTTTCAGCAGATAGAATCAGGGAGCATGTACCCCCCAGCTTCCCAGAGGAAAATAATATGCCTTCTTAGTAAGTAAGATTATTTGAAAGTGATGTCAAAACAGAAGCCATTTTTTTTTCCTCTCTGGAAATCTCTCAGCATTTCTGACTTTCCAGTGGCTTCTCCTATCTGCTGGCGCTCTCTCTCTCTCTCTCTCTCTCTGTGTGTGTGTGTGTGTGTGTGTGTGTGTGTGTCTTCTCTGTCTCTTAATGTCCTTTTCTGTCTCTCTCTGTTCCTCTTTGTCTCTATTTTGTCTCTCTTTTATCTCTGAGATTGTCTGTGTGCACGCATGAATGTATATGCAATCTTATTTCTCCTACTATTGACTCTTTTCACCCAGTTCAGAATTTCTGAAAATTTTTGGATAAGAGTTCCCACCTATGACCCAATATTGAAGGGGGGATTACCTTCGTGGGGTGACGGTTCAGAACCATGGGCAGAGTTTCGCGTTGGCCACGCAAGGACATCCAGGCCCTGAGGAAGGCGTCCTGGGTCGGGGTGAGTGGGGTGGGAGGAGGCTGGGCAGGATGGGAAGAAGCTTCTGGAACTGGTGAGGGAAGGAGAGGAGGAGCCTGAATTGATAGGAATGGGCTGGGTTGAGGAAAAGAGTGAGGATAAAATCATAGTGAGGGTGGAGGGCTGGATGTACCAGAGTGAGTATAAAGGGGTGAGGCTGTGAGTTCAGGGCTCCTGAGCATGAGTGAGGTGAGCAGAATGGTGAACAGCCGTGCGTGTGTAAAAGAGCATGTCTGTTCATTTGAGTGGATGTGAAGGCAGATACGAGGGATGTGCCGATGGGTTAGAGTCAGCCCAGGGTCAGAACTGGGCTGCTTTCAGCCTTTCTATTCCCTCCTCCTTGCCTTGTGGGAGGCAGCAGGGGCCACTTGTAGGGCTCAGCCCCAGGGAGGGGCTGAGTGTCGGGGAGCTGAGCTCACACTCGGGACTCCGCTTGTGGAGGGAAGGCAGGGAAGGGAAGCAGGCCATTCCACCAGGCTGGCAGGTAAATATTTAGAGGGCTGTTTTCATGAGTATAAAAACTCAGCCCGTCTGCTAGGCTGTGCTTGCAGAGGCTGGGAGGGGAGAGCTGGATCTAGGCCAGCCAGGAAGCCTGTTTAAACCCTCAGACACACAGCTCCCCCAGCCCACGCTGCACCAGCCTTCTGGCTCTCAGAGACACACACAGGGCACTCAGCCCACTGGCACACACGCCTGCACTCACCAGCACCCTGTGCACGGGTACACGATTACACACACGCACACAAACACACGCCAGCCACACTGTATCACATACACAACCAGCCCACACAGCTCACGTATCATTACAAATGCATCCACAGTGGCCCATACAACTCACACAATAACACATGCACACACTCAGTTCACGAGGCTTCACACCCACAAATGTACCTACGACTTAAACACACAGAGACCAGTCACCATAGATGAAACAATATCACAGGTGGACCAGCCACACACACAAAACGTATACATGAGCCCTCCCAGGGACCAAAGTAGACTTTAAAGAGCACACAAGTACAGGCGCACACACACAGACACTGAACACTTACAGACTCACATACTTTTGACAACATCACAAACGCAGTTTATTTATCAAAGGCCCTAGATACGTCCTGCAAAGTCACATGCTGTCTTACCCAGGCAACTCACCATCCTCTGGGAGGCTTTATATGGTAAGAGTAATGTTTATAAGGTAGTGGTTAAAAGACTTACTCTGGAATCAGACGGTGTGGGTTAGAATCCCACTTCTGCCATTTATGAGCTGCTCTTGGAGGGGGGCATGTAATAATTCAATGAATTCATGACCTTAGAATGGTACGAAACACATGGCGAACACTCAGCAAACTCCATCTATAATTATCACAGAGTTTACATATATAATTACTGTCCCTATTTCATAAGGAAGATGAGGCCCAGAGAGTGGAAATGACTTGTCCAAAGTCATAAGACTGATGACAAATATGGCGGTGGGGATGACGGTGATGATGACGACATAACAGCAGATACTTATTTTGCACTTATGAGAGCCAGGTACTGTTCTAAGTACTTTCAACCTATATTATCCCAGTCAGTGCTCACAACAAGCATAGGAGAGAGGCCCTGTTATTATCTCCACTTTGCAGTTGCAGAAACTGAGGCACAAAATTGTTGAGTAACTTGCCCCAAGTTGCACAGTAAGGGTAAAGCAGGAGGTCGTTGCAGAGTTAAGTAAGCCCTGCCCTGCCATCTTGCCCACTTACTTCCCAGCCACCCTCCCATGAACTGCAGCGCCTTTGAGTGGTACTGCGGTTTCTCTCTGTGACTCCTACTCTCTCCATCTGCAAGGGCCTTTCTTACCGACTGGCAAGACCTCTTCTCCGGTTTGCATTCTTTCCTAAGAATCTCAGCCTTACCCTTGGTCCAAGGTGTGGGAAACCCAAGGGGACTGGAGCCAAGGGCCTTGATTCCACTCCCTGGTCTGGGACTCAAATAACCCATGGCCTGGCCAAGTTCCTTAACCTCTCTGGCACCCAGTTTGCCATCTGTGAGATGGGAATGCTGTATCTCCCTCGGAGAGATTGATCACATTCGTGAGCATGAATAGTCTTTGCAAACTGTAGAACCATCTATAGACATTGATGGCAGCGGCAGGGAGCTAGGAAGCTCCCAGAAATCTTGGCTCTCAGATTCAGACTCTCAATTTAACTTTGGTGGGAATGTCCACATATCCTGAGGTCTTTCTAAGAAGTGCTTAGGGAGCGACATCCCAGGACCAACAGGTGCCTTGGAAGCAAATTGGCCTACATGCCTTTTTACAGCAACGAGGAAAAGGTATGTCTCAGGCAGGATGGGTCACGTTACACCATAGTAACAAATAGCCTTCAAACCTCACTGGTTGAAACCACATTATTTCTTGCTCACATTAATATCCATCACCAGTCAGCAGGGGGCTCTGCTCTTGGTCATCACTGGACAAGACTGATAGAGCAGCTACCATCTCTCCTGTTGCCAGTCACTCTACTTGAAGGAATAGAGAGCTCTAGGTCTCACTCTGGCAATTAAGTGCTTGGCCTGGAAGTGACAGGTGTCAATTCTGCTCACAAGTCAGGAGTCAGAACAAACACAGAGCCCCATGCAAGGGGACCAGGCAGTGCAATCCTACCATGTAGATGGGGACGCTGGAAATAACTGGATAGCAGTTCTGATGGTGATGACAGGAGGAAGGAGGCAGCAGCTGTGACAACGACAGGGTGGGCTGCGCCCTGCACCCACTGCTCCTGGGGGAGATCCAGCCTCTGTGGTAAGCAGGCCCAGTCCTGTGACTCATTCCCTCCCAGTGACTTTCCAGAAGGCCATGGACTATGGAGTCCCAGAGGCCTGGATTTGAATGCTGGCTCTGTGTGACTGCAGGACTGTTATATCAGTGATGCTCTGTGAGTGTCAGTTTCCTCATCTGAAAAGCAGGGTAAACTCCCTGCCAGAAAGAATGGCATGAAGATAGCACCTATATCGTGCCTGCCACCCTGCCTGGAACATAGAGGGCACTTGACAAATGGTGGCTGATTCTCGCAAGGACTAAGGTTCTGGAAAGACCCATCCTCCACCCTGGCTCCAGCCTCTGAGCCTGGCTTTGTACCATCCCCCCACCCACGTATTCCTCCTGCTGTCATGGGTTTCCACAGCCCCATCATGCTTTGCAGTGAGGCTGACCCATTCCCCGCCAGTGGTACCAGACCCCATGCAAGGAGAAAGGGCGATGCCAGCTACCCGGCAGAGGGTGATCCAAAGGAAACCTCAGTGACTGGTCTGCTTGCTCATTAATGAGGAACAGTCATCACTGAAACCTGGGGACTGGAGAGGGAGAAAGACGTTCCAAGCAGCACAGATATCCGATCTTGAGCATTTTGACCTCCACAGAAGGACCTCCACAGAAGCTGGGAAACCCCCAGCTCAGGTAGCCAGAGAAGGAGGGAGTCTGTCCTCTGAAAGACCATCCCTGCTTAGCTTCCTTATCTTCTCTCTCTATGCTTTCTCCTGAGCTCCAGGCTCATATGCCCTTTTTGTCCTGGGCACCCCCATGTCTGAGTCCCCAGACAGCCCCAGTGAAACCTGCCAACCTCACTCACTGTCTGTCCCCAGCCCACCCCAACCTGGTCTTCCTCCCACATTCCCGCTGTCCATGCAGGAACTTTTGAAGCTATTCATTCGGTCAACACGGCTCTAATGCTGCCTGCATGCCAGGCCCCGTGCCAGGAGCTGGGGATGCTGAGATGAAAGACATGGTCTCCGCCCCTGGCAAGTTCTCAGTCTAAAGGGGAAGACAGACGGGGACCAAGCACCACAGGGCAATTGTAGGGGCACGCTGGGCAGGCAAAGGCGTGACCGACTTTGCGGGCAAGGCAGGGGATGGCCAGTAAAACTTCCCAGCAGAGACAGGCTGAGGGATGAGTGTCCTGGGAATATCTGGGAGGGGGTGCTCCAGGCAAAGGGGATAGCGCAGCGTTAAACAGCATGATGCATTCAAAGAACACAGTCGTCTGTGGCTAAAGCATTAGGTGCAAAACTGGAGGCAAGGAGTGAGTGGGGGAAACGGGGGTGCAGACAAGCAGGGTCACTCACGTGTTGCCATGCTGGGTCCCTCCCTCCACCAACGGGGGCGTTGTTAGTAGGAAACACGTGAGACAGGTGGTCTCGCCTGGTAGCTGGAGTTCTCTGGGGATCCCCTAGCAGAGCCCAGGGCCACCCAAGCCTCCCACCTGCACTGCTGCTTCCTCCTAGCCTGTGCTTGCCGTGACCCCTTCACGCTCTGCTTCTGCCTCATGTTTCTGGCCCCTTTCACGCTCTCCAGTCCCCTGCAGCCTTGGGTGGCCTGCCCTTGAGTTAGGTCCACCCCAGGTACAGCTAGCTGAAACCTAGGGGGTCCTGTGGCTGCTCCTTCAGTGGGGCTTTGCAGAGACGAGACTGACGTGTGCGGAGGCAGGAATGAGCAGCCCAGACACCTCCAAGTCTACTGCTGCAGCAAGTCCAAGCACTTGGACTCTGCGGGCCATGGGAAGCCGTAGAGAGATTCCGAAGAGGGAAGTGACAATGCTGGATTTGTGAATGAAACAGATGATGGGAAGATGTGAGTCATGGCCCCAGTGAGTACTTGGCTGTGTAGAGGCTGGGGGACCCTCAGCAGCATGTACACAAGCTGAGCTTGAGCCCAGCCTCCAGTCTAGGGTAGCAGAACCTCTGTGGCCGAGAACTGACATGGGAGCCTTACGGGAAGGAAGAAGCCATCCCCAACCCTCTGAGAGGACATGGGGAGCCCCTACAAGTCCCACCCCAGCTCCCTTATGAACGCAGCCTGAACCTGCCACCCCACTTCCGCTGCATCCCATTTTTCCGGACTTAATGTGACAAGGGCAGTGGTAGCCAAGTCAGCATCCTTGGTGCTGCAAGGGCCGGGCTATAAAGAGGTACAAAGCCATGGTGGGAGTTCCGGCATCCTTCCTGGTAACCAAACAGAAGAATTCCACGACCTGAAACTCCACACGCAGGGACGTGCACACAGACACAGAAACACCCAGGAGCTGCCCTCACAGCCACAGCCTTTCAGAAGCACCTCGAGGTGGCACTGGCTGTCCCTTCTTTAGGCAGTTCTCACGCTGAAACAGGGCAGGGGCAGGCGGAGAGACCACCAGGCAGAGAAGTAGCCGTTCCATCCCGCTTTTCCTCCTGAGCTGTGGCCTCTTACATCTCCTCTGACATGTTCTTGGTTGCTTTCCTGCTTTCTGTCTCTGTCTCTATTTCCGTATATCCCTGGATCTTAATGAGTCTTTCAGCTAGGTCTTCCTTGGCCTCTCTGGGTCTCTGTCTTGGTCTATATGTGTCTATGTCTCCATTTCACTGTCTTTTTCTGTCTCTTCCTCTGTTTTGATGACTTTTTTCTGCAGCACCATCACAGACTAGCAGGGTAGAAAGAGCCCATAGATTTCATCAGGCCCAAAAAGTACTTATGGAAATGAGGAAACTGGAGCCTGACAAGGGGAAGGGAGGTGCCCCTGGGCAGACACCTGGGCTTGTACTATTATGGCCAAAGCCTCTCTTGTTGTAACAAAGCTAGAGTCTTCCTCCCCAGTTCACGTGGATGGCAAGCAGCAAGAGGAAGCACAGGAGAGAGAGGACCACAATGATTCTACAGCAGCAAGGTGGGGGCAGGGAGACCCTGGGGCCAGTGGACAGAACCCAGTTCTAGGAATAGTCTGTCCATGAGCATGCTGTCACTTACCATCACTGAGCCTCAGTTTCCTCTGCTGTGAAATGGAGATAATCAGAGCAACCCTGTCTGCTTCACCAGCCTCTGATTAGTTTTTTATTAGAGGAAGGATATGGAAGTGCTTTGAAATAAACTGTAAAGCATCAGGCAGGAATGGAGGGCAGGACGAGGATAATGACTGATGATAATGATGGCCCTTGATGTGGATGGTGACAGTGGCGATGATGGTGATGGTGGTGGTGACAGTAATGCTGGTGAGAGTGGTGTTGGTGATGGTGCTGATTATATTGTGATGACGGTGACCGTAGTGATGGTGTTGATAATGGTGATGGTGAGAGTGGTGATGATAACGGTCATGAAAGTGGTGATGGTGGTAATGATGGTGACAATGGCGACGGTGGTGATGAGAGTGACTCTGGTGATCATGTTGACAGCAACCAAACGTAATGTCTTGGATTCAGCCTTCTGAGGCTGAGATGAAAAACAGCAGGTATTCTTTGGAGAGAGCAACCCCCTCCAATCCCACCTTCTCCTTTAAGTCACCCCAAACTGTAGATCCAGGCTCCTGCCTTCCCATCTCCTCCAGTCCCTCCCCGGCTGTTGCCACTCTAGCCCAAGCCTGTGTGTCACCTCTCTCTGCAGCGTTGGCTTCCCTTCCCCAGCCACCTCCCCAGACTGTTCTTTCCCTCGACTCACTCCTACGCACAGGCAAGGAGAGGGAGCACACTCACCGTAGCTCTTTATACCCGGGAACACCTCCCATTTCTCCTGCCTTGGCCTCCTTCCATTCCCCACCGGCCTGCAGTCAGCTTTCTAAGACGGGAGGTGAGATGGACAGGGCCCAGCCTGCTGCCCACCCCCAGCTCTCCCTCAACCCCTGGGACAGGACCATGTGGGGTAGAAAGGGATGTTCATGATTTGGCACCAAACCCAGCTCCCTGCCTCAGTTTCCCCACAAGGAAGTGACCTCAGTCTCTGGAAGCGATGAGATGAGTTCCCTGCCCAGCACAGGTGAGGGTCAATGGCTTCTAAACTCAGTCGCCACCCTGCCAGTCCTCAGCAGGCTGGAGCCAGTGGGGTGATGGGAGGCTGTAGGATGGACTGTGTCCTGTGTCCTGGGACAGCCATGCCCTCTCCCACGGCCCTCCTCTCAGCACAGGGAAGGGACCAGAAGGGATGGAGAGCAGGACGGAAACAGAGCTGTCAGCCAGAAATGAAGGCTGAGGTTTGAAGCTCCGGCATCTTCATCCCCATAATGCCTCCCACCATGTCACCCTCTCTCCTTGTGCCTCAGTTTCCCCTTTGCAGTAGGCAGAAGCCCATTGGGTGTCCTCCCTGAAGATATAGACAGGGGCTGGCAGCCTCCCACCACCCTGGCCTCCCCAGGGTCACTGGCAGACTCCCCCGCACCTCCTTCCCCGCCGTGGCTGCTCCTTTGACAAGCACCACCGGGAAATCAATCATCCCAGCAGAGCCAGGCCACGGCCCCTGACGTTCCAATTAAACACTTCACTCTGACCCTGGTTGCATCATCTCGGCTTGGAATAACGTCATCTATCTTCCCTAGATGGACAGAGCCTACAGGCCAGGCAGGGGGGGACCAGAAGTGCCCCACCCCCTGGAGACAGCCTCATCACGACAGGGACACATTTCAATCAAGAGGAACTGCGGCCCTTTCAGGAAGAAAAGGTGTCAGCCTTCCCAGGGACAAGCATTCATCTCCCCAGGAGGAGAAAAACAGCTTGGCCCCTGCCAAGGGGAGCCCCATGTTTATGCCTCTGCCCTTCCCATTTGTTGGGCTGTCACCAGCCAGCCGGCCAGCCGGGAACTCTGGAATCTCAGGGAAGTGGCAAGTGGGGGGATGGGAGACCAAGGACAGAGTCTGATGGGATTTAATTTGAGGAGGGTGGGGTCCCTGGGTGGGGTGCTCTTGCCTCATGGGGCAGCTTCAGCCCTTCTATAAAGCAGCCCCCAATTCGAGAGGGGAAAGAGGGGTCCTGCCCCAGGGCCTCCTCCGGACTGATGACAGTCTTGTTGGGGCAAGTCCCAGACTAAGCAAGAGGCCTGCCCTTGGGAACCTCCTTTCTGATGGGGGCGGGGGGACATACCCCTGCCTCGTGGAAAGCCCAGTCTGAGAGATACAGTCCCTGCCCAGGGGACCTGCCCTCCACCCCCCGACCCCTGCTCCCAGACTTAAAGGGCAGACACAGCACCTGCCTTGGGAAACTCATTCTAAAGGGCAAATGCAGTTTCTGTCACATGAACATCCCCCCGAGACCTCCACCTTGTGGGCCCTGGGGATGGAGAGCCCTCAATTCAGGGCTGCCCAAAGGATCTTTGGCATCAGGCAGACTTGATCTGAGTTCAAATTCTAACTCTATGCTTTCCTTCCTGTGCGTCCTTGAACCAGTGACTCAGCCTCTCTGAGCCTCCTTTCTTTACCTGGAAAACAGGACCTGCCTTGAGGAGGTGGGGAGGCTGTGTATGTAGAGCACCTAGCAGAGTGTCTGGCACACGGGGACCCACAGCGGAGGGCAGCGGCCTCCAGGGCAGGATAACTCACAGGACCAGGCAGAGAAGCAGCCCAGCGAGCTCAGGAAGCCTGGCCCTTGAGAGGGGAAAGGAGCCCAGGTCCCACAAGGTAGTAACCGAGCCAGCGGTGGGACCAGGACGGGGGCCCCAACCTACCGCAGCCCTCCTTAGGCACCAGCAGATGGCGCAAGGCCGGATGCCCAGGAAGTTTACTGAATATGACCTAGAGGCTTAGACTGCAGGGTCGGGGGCCAGGACCCACCACCCAAAGCAACTCCAGATTTAAAATTAGAATCTATTACCCCAGAAGCAACGGAAGAGTTTCCTTGGACGCCCCCATCTCCAAGGAACTGCTTCTGTGCTGGCACTGCTTCCTTTGGGGTTATTTTTAGCTTGTTTTCTCAGTAATGATTCTTTTGGGTGGATTTCAGGGTTGTAGCTGTGTGCTCTCTGGGAGACGGGGAGCGGTATTCGTACAAAAAAAAAAAAAGAGGGTTTTTATTCATAGTAATTCAACTGGATTTGTAAAGTTATTATTAAGCATTTGTCACCACAAAAGTCACTTTGATTTGGCTTTCCTTGGAGGTGTTCTCCCTGCCCAGTTTTGCTTGCTTATCTTACATAGGACCCCTAGGAAGTTTAGGGGGCCCATCAAGGACACACAGAAAAAACCAGAGACCACTCGTCACAGAAGGAGAAAGGAGAAGGCAAACCCTTTGGGGTTTGCCTCCCAGGGAGGAATATGATACTGATAATAATGATACAAAACACGCACAGAGAACTCGCCAGTTACTGCTCCCAGGTACTTTGCAACACTGCCAGGTAGGTACTATCACTATCCTCATTTTAGAGCTGAGGAAGCGGACAGGAGACGTTAAGTAAGTTGCCCAAGTTCACATAGATAGTAGACAGCAGAGCTGGGATTTGAACTCAGGAAGTTTGGCTCCAGGAATTAGACTCCGAACCACCTATAGACAGCCCGTGGTACCTGTCCGTGAGATTCTGAGAGACAGACGGGGAGGTGGAAACAAAAATGCTTTCACTTAGCCTGAGGATGGGGTGGGGGGTGGAATCTCCAAGTGAGGAAAACACTGCGGTGGGCCCAGACTCTCTTTGAGTGTCCCCTGCTGTTGGATTCCAAGGTGGACTTAAGGAGTCCTCGGGATATCATCTTGAGAGGGCATTTTTAATCCTACGTGCTCTGAGCAGGTGAAACGAACACAGGCTTTACAGGCAGACAGAATCAAATCCCAGCTGTCTCACTTTCAAGCTGTGTGACTTTGAGCAAGTTGCTTTGCCTCTCTGAGCCTCAGCTTCCTCATCACTAAATGGAGATAATATTTACATACTGCTCAGGATTATAGTGAAGATTCAAAAAGGTAATGGATAGGGAGACACTGCAGGACACTGATGTCCAAACTATTGCCTTTTCTGCCCTTCATTCATTCATTCGTTCGTTCGTTTGTTCATTTGTTCGTTCATTCAGTAAACATTTATTAAACACTTAAGGTATGTATGGGACTGTGTTCAGTGTTGTGGGAGACTGAAAGATGAATAAGACATAATCTTTGTCCTTAAGGATTTTATAAGGAGAAGCTAAGAGAGCGGGTGAATTCCAACTACAAGGCAGACAGTGATTAATTCCCTCTGGAGGGATGAATAAGGCTTTGCAGAAAAGGCTCCATAAGGAAGTGAGGAAGGAGGAACAGGTATTCCAAGTAGAGACAACCACAGGCAAAAGGCACCAAGGTAGAAAAATGTACAGCCTGTTTGGGGGAGAGTGGCCAAGGGGGGAAAAGGTATGCATCAAGCAATACATGCAAATCTGAAGAATTGGGGATTAATCCTATAGGCAGTGGGTAGCCATGGATGGTTTTATAGCAAGAGTGAGACAGGAGGAAACTGAGAATCAGATTTGGGAGGTGGGGTGGGAAATTAAAGCAAGGATTCCCATGTTAAGGGAGCAGGAAGGAGAACCTGGGTTTTGATCCCAGCTCTGAAATGAGTTCCCTCTGTGAAGTCAAGCAAATCACCCACTGCTCTGGTCTCGTTACCCCTGTAACGCTCATGGATTTCCTGGATGGCCTCTGAAGATCATACAAATCTGTGGTGTAAGGGCTTCCTCCCCCTTCGTGGCTCCCCTCTCATCTTCCCCAGCAGCTTTGGGCAGTCTCTACCCAAAGCAAGAATCCTGGGCACTGCCAACCCCAGGAGCCAGGCGGAGCTGGCTCGAAGGCTCTGTGGCCTTGCAGGCGACAGCTGGGGAGGCTCTGGGGAGAAGTTGGGCCCCTGCTTCTTCCTCTTCCACCTGCACCTGGCAGCCAAGTTGGCTAATGAGAGAGGAGTTGAGTAAGTTGTAGGAACGTCATGAGTTGACTGCCATTTAGCTGCTGGGCTGTGGCAAAAAGCGCACGCTTGTTCACTTTGTATTTTTCTCTCTCTCTGGCTCTGGCTCTCTACTTCTCTGCTTCACATTTGATCAAAGCTCTGCCCTGGAATTAAGTGAAGCTCTGTTGGGGGTGGGGAGGAAAGGATGGGAGAGCACAGCACAGCCAGCATGGCCTGAGTCCAAATCCTCCCTTGGCTGCGTGCCCGGGGGTGGTCCTAGCTTACTGTCCCTGTGTGCCAGAGGGAGGAGGGATGGGGGACGCCTAGATCAGGGTTTGGCAGAGGGTGAGGGTTGGAGAGAACGTGCTGCCTGCCGAGGAACTCAAGGTGGAGTGCTCTAGGGAAATGAGAGTAGAAACCCTAAACAGTTCAGGGGCCAACTCATCTTGCAAAGAGTTTGTGTGCGTGTGTCTGTGCGCACGCATAAGCTGATAAGATGCTTTACAAGCATCTCCGAGTCTGCGACCATGTACTTGTGAAGTTGTGTGTAACTGAACATAATAGCCCTGGGAGTGCATGTCATCACAGGCATATACCTTTGTGGGCAGAGGCCATGTGCCCGCTTGCCTCTCCAGCATCCCTCCCCAGTGCCCCCCCTTCCCAGCTCTCCATGCTCCAGCCTTCCGTTTCCTGATCACACTGTATCCCCCCTGATGCCGCGCCCTTATAAAAGCTGCTCCCTCTTTCTGTAACAGCCTCCTCTCCTCTCTCTTCTCCCCTGGCCCACACCAACTGGTCTTCCCTTCAGCGCAGCTCAAAGCTCACCTCCTCCAGGAAGGCCTCCCTTTTCCTCTGCCAGGAACCTTAAGAATCTCTGAACCCCTCCCCAGCTGAGCCAGACTAGGATTCCAGGGGGATCCCAGGAGCACCCCACACACACACAAACAGTGAGCTCCCCTTAGTGAAGGCCCACATTGACCTGTCCTATCTTCTTCTGTGGGCAGGGGTCCTGAAAAACAGGGGCAGATGTCACCAGGTCCACCGTCGTGGCAGGTCAGGCAGTTTCTGTGTGGGTCCCTGATGGACATCCATGCAGGGAACAGGGCCCAACTTCTGCCCGGCTGCCTGGCAGAAGGCTGGGGTTGTTCTAGGGTCCATGAAGGTGGGTCCACATAGAAGGTACCGGAAGAATCTGAGGCTGAAATTACATATTCCCTAATGATAGCAGGCTGACCCCACCCCCCAACGCTTCCTGACTCTGGGTCTCAGTCTTCTCCATAAGATGAGCAAAAATGCTTGCATTTTTATGCCACATACTTATCACAGCTTGTAATCAATCACAAGCTTAGTGTCTGTCTTCCCCTCTAGAATGGAAGTTCCACGAGGACAGGCTACGTCGGTCTTGTTCACGGTTGTGAGCAGTGGCTGTGATATCAGAAATATTCACCATATTGTGAAAGGGAGGGAGGGGGAAGAGAGGGAAGGAGGGAGGAGGGGAAACTGAGTGGGCAGAGGGAGATTGGATTCCTATTATCTAAGGGCTCTGGGTTACGGGGTAGGGCTAGAGAGAAGAACGGGAACACTGTGCCCAGTCTGCGGAGGAAGTTGGGAGAGTGGACTGAAATCTCTGACCCACATCACCGGAGCAGTGGGTCCTCAGCTCAGAAAAGCAAACTTGTGTCTGTCCTCTGGACTTACTCTTTACAAGCCCCGTGCCCCTTCCTTGTGGGGAGGTGGGCAGAGGTAGGAGACCTCCCTGCTTCCGTCCTCCTCCTCCTGGACCCCCACCCCCACCCCAGGCCAGTCTCAGGAGGTGGTTTCTTTCCCCCTTTCTCCCACACAGAGGCTGGCTCGCCTCTCAGTGGGATGGTGAATAAGCCCTTGGGTGACGCTAGTTGCCATCAGGCATTAGAGGCCTAATGAGAATCATCTTCCTTGACGACTCCAGCACCTTCCATCCCCAGGGCCGCCAACAGCCCGGCCAGCCCTCCCCACACTGCACCTCCGAGCTCCAGACAGACGTGGGATATGGGGAGGGACGAGAGCCGCTCTCCGCAGGCCCCTGTGCCAAGCTGAGGCGGCAACAGCCAGCAGCCCGGGAGGAGGGAGGCTTCCGGGAAGGCTCCAAGCCCATTTTCCAAAAAGAAAATGTCACTTTTCTAGATGAAAAGGAAACTCACAGTGTCGAGAGTTCTAGGACTGAGACAGGCAGATGAGGGACAGAGACGAAGCGCCCCAGCTGGCCTTGCTCTGACCTACCTCTTCCCACACTCTGTCTGGCTGAGTGAAGAGATATGGGGGGCGGGGGGGGTGACCCTGAAGATACACACACACCCCCGGCATACGAGCTATGTCCATAGGATTGAAGACCCTCTTCCTCCAGAGTAGAGTGGGATTGAGAGCCGGTCCTTGGGGGTTGGGGCATGATACCCAACGATGCTATAAAATCATTTCTATTGATCCAATGCCTGGCTGACAGTGGACGGTTGACTCGTCTGGTCTGATCTGGGTTGCGCTCGAATGGAACGGGCCTGACGGTGGGAAAGAACGCCACCCCCCCACCCTTGCCCCTCGGCAGGTGCCTGGGTGAGTGTGCAAGAGGACAGTTCCCCACCCCCATCCCCATGTCCCTTTAAAGGCTGGCAAAACAACTTGTAGGAAGGCATGTCCCCTCCTCTTCGTGTCCCTCCACCCCCAGCAGCGGACAGGTTTTGCAGGAGCTGCGTCCCGGACCCATCCCCAAACGGAGCTGAGCCGGCGAGCTCCGGCGCGGCCCGAGAGGGGCTGGGCGCGACAGCGCGGCTGATTCCCACCCAGGGCTCCGAATAGCCACACGCAGACTCTGGGGGTGGGGATAGGGTACCCTCTATGCGCGCCTCTGTCCGAGAGGCCGTAAAACACCTCTGGCCACCAGCGAGGAGAGAGCATCCTTTGAAAAGGGACAACAGTGGCTGCGGTGGCGTCTTCCCCGGGGGAAATGTGGCCGCCGCAGCCGGCCGGCCCCACTGGGGCCCCAGCGCTAGTCTGCTCTGGGGAGGAAAAATAAAACATGAAACAGGGGTTAGCGGAATCGTGAGGTCGGCCCTTGCCCAAGTCTCATTAAGGAGACGCGCGCGCTCCCAGGCTGGGAATGCGGAATGGACACGTGGACAGGGGAGGGGAAGCTGGGGCGCGAGGCAGAGGTGGGGGGGCGTCTCCGTGGTGCGCGAGTCGTGGGCCGCGCGCTCCGGGGCCACGTGACCACGGGGAATCGGGGAGGGGAGGGGAAGGGAGCGAGCGCGCCAGGCTCCGCACCCGCTACTGCCGGGGTGGGCGCTGAATCCCGGACGAGGGAGGAGGGAGGGCGAGCGCGAGTGTGTGTGTTTCTCTCGAGTCATTTACGGCGGAGCAGCCGGCGCGATCGCCGAGGAGGCGGCGGCAGCGGCGGCGGCGGCGGCGGCGGCTTCGTGCAACTGTGGCTCCCCCCACCTCCTCTTCCTTTTTGCTCCTTGATTCTTCTTCTCCCCTCACACTCGTCCATGGGGAGCCGGCCCCCCTGCTGGCACCTCCTCTCCACTCGGCCCCGTAGGCACCAGCTGCCGCCTCCCTGGCCACGGGCTGCGCGGGCGCCCGGTGCCCCGGCCCCTGGCGTGGCGCCGGGGTCTCGCCGCCCGCAGCACAGGCAGGCGCGGCGCTCCGCTCACCCAAAGTGACTCCGATAGAGAGAGAGAGAGAGAGAGAGAGAGAGAGAGAGAGAGAGAGAGAGAGCAGATGCCCGGCTGCACCGAGACATCGGGCATCCGGGGGCAGGGCGGGGGCGGCGGGGAGGAGGAGACATCGGAGACTCTGAACCCCGGAAAAGTTCAAGGTTTGTGCAGGTTCCCCCGGGGAAGGCGGAGCAGCGTGGCCCTCTCCTGAGACAGCGAGACCAGGGAGGAGAGGGGGGCGACCCGGGGCTGCCGCGGGCTGGCCGAGCCCCTCTCCATCCTACGACGCTCACGGCCAGGAGGCTGGAGTCGGCGCACGGGGCAGGAAGGTCTGGGGTCAGGCGCAATAGCCGGGTTTCCCGCTCACTCGCTTCTCCAAACCCCATCTCCATGGGGCAGCCCGTTCCAGCCGCGCCACCCTCGCGCCAGCCGCGGTGCCGCTGCCCAGGCAGGCGGCGCTGAGCCTGCCTGTGTGGAGCCCGGGCCCTGATCGAGACTGGAGATAGCGCGCTGGAGCCAAGCAGGGAGCTCGGCGAGGGGACAAGCCGCGGGCTGCCCATCTCGGGCATTCGGTCCGGGCGTTGCCTCGGGTCGTGGCAACCCGCGTCGCCGGTCTCATCACTGCACGGAAACTTTTCCTTCTCCAGATGGATTAAAGTTGCCTGGATTTTCTCTTTCTCTGCGAAAGAAATCATTCATTTGCACCTAACCTGGGATTTTTATGCTGGAGGTGCTGCTGCAGGGCGTTCAGAGGAAGGAAGCCGCGATATCCATGTGGGGTTACTACCGAAACCGAAGAAACTGAGGTTTGCATTGGAAATCTGCACCCTCGAACGAGTTCGGATTCGAGCGGGACCGCGGGGCTGTGGAAACCGACACTTGGCCCTAGGCAACCCGCGAGACGCCAGTGGCCACCCGGCCCCAGGAGCGCAAGTGCGGCTCCCCCCTAGCCGCACAGATCCTGCAGGGGGCACCAGCCGGGAGGTGGAGGCTCCTCCCGCCTGGTGCTGCGACCCCACCAGTTCCGAGGGTGTAGCCGGCGGCGCCCGGGACGCCCCCTCCCCTCAAAGTGTCCCCGAATTTCACTCCCTGGCCCCCAGAGCCTCAGCAGAGACAGCCGGGCGCCACGGCCACCAGAAGTTGGATGTGACCAAGCCCAGCCTGGGGCCAAGTCGTCGTCGACCGTTGCCCCCTCGGCCTCTTCCCGCTCCTTCCTCGGCCATGGCCCCAGGGATGCCGGGCCGCGGCGGCGCCGCCCTGCTCTGCCTCTCGGCGCTGCTCGCCCACGGTGAGTATCGCGGCGCGGACTCGGGAGTGAAGATGCGGCGGGAGCCGCTGGAGGGGGCAGAGAGGAGCCTGGAGAAGGAGAACCTCCACCCCCGGGCTCGCAGCCGCCGTTGCCAGCTTAGCATCTCGGGCGGCAGCTCGAGTTACCTCCAGCCCCCAAACCCTTTGGCGGGAGCGGAGGCTGCGAGGCCCGCCCTGTGGACCGAATCCGGCCCCGGAAAAGGACGAGAGGGGGTATCACTGCAACCTCCTCCTGGTTAGAGAGCAGAGTCCAAACCCGGGAGTCTGGGGGCGTGTCCGCCCACGGAAATCTAAAGGGACCCGAGGGATCCGCTGGATCGCGTCCGGGCCGCCCCTCCTGCCACTCCCAGCCCGGCAGCCGGCGGGGCTGAGGGCTGCTGGGACCGCGGTGATCGTGTCTACCCCCGCCCCTGGCGCTCAGGCCGGTGCGGGGTCGCGCCGCCCGCTGCCTCGCTTCCTGCGGCGGTCCTGGAGAAGGGAAGTGGACAGGGGCCCGGGGATCGCCTGCCCGACGTCCTGTGAGCTGCATCTAAATGGCCGGCTTAGCCGAGCCAGAGGGCGGGGGTCTGGGCGGCGGGCGGAGGGAACGGGCTCTACGCTCTTGCGTTCTGCAATCTGTTGCGTCTGCTCCCCAGGCTCGCCCCGGGCTCCGCGGTAAAGGGGGTGGGAGCCGGGGTTGGCGCTCTTTGGCAGTGGGACAGCAGAGGTATGGGTGGGGGACCTAGGGTCGCGGAACAGCCCCCCAGAGTGGGAACTCCGATCCGACGGGAGGAGGCTGCAGCGGGCCTTCCGCAAGCTGGAGGCTTTCCAGGAGGCGAGGGGCGCTGACCGACTGGGGAGAGAGAGAGCTGGGGGGGGGGGGGGAGGGGAGAATGGAGAAAGAGAGGCTCTCTGCCCCCTCCCAACAGGAAACGAGCGGAGCGGGCACATAGTTCCCCAGCCAGCAAGGGATGGGGGACTTGGCTGCCCCACGCCGAGGGGTGAGCCTGGACAGCCTGGAGAGGGGCTAGGATGGAGGGGGCAGTGGGCTCTCCGCGTTGGCGGAGGACCTTCCATTACCCTGCTCAGCTTTTGCCCACGTCTGCCTGGTCCCTAGGAGCCTGCCCAGGCGGGCCGTGAGCGCGCCCAAGGTCTCTAACCAGCGGCTTCTCTCACCCAGACCAAGGCTCCTTCTCAAGGTTGAAAGAATAAGGAGAAGAATGGGCTCTGGGAAGCTAGGGTCCTGAGGCTAGGATGGGGTGGGGAACAGGCTGACCTCCCTCTACGAGTAGATTGGTTCTCCCCGGCTTCAGCGAGGGGGTGGCTCGGGGTTGGGGGGCTGTTTTGCGTTCATTTCACCAGGCACAGCCAACCTCAGTTCTTTATCAGAAGAATGGGCAGGGGGAATGCTGCTGGGACCCAGAAATCTCGGGCTCCGTGTGCAAGACTGAGGGTGGGGAGGAGGTGGGGAGAGGGGACTCTGGATGTCTGCACGCTGGAACTGCAGGGGCTAGGCTTGTGACCTGGACCCAGTGAGCAGGGAGTTTGGGGGCGCAGCAGGAGGAAACCCAGGTCAGGCCTGGGTCTAGGCGTGGTTCTGCCCCCATCCCCTGCGTCTTGCTCCCAGAGTTCCCTTCCAAAAGCCCAGCCATGGCCTCACCTCCAGGCAGCTCAGACACTCTTATTGGATTCCGACGGCCCACCTTTCTGACCCCTCAGCCTCCGATTAAGGATCCTTTCCCCTCCCTCACCTCCCAGAATCTTGTCGACGTCCTAAAACCCAGCCCCAGTAGGGCCTTGCTGTCCTTGCATTGCTTCTCTTGGAATAAATCTGCCTCCTCTTCTCCTTAGATATCGGTGTCTTCTCTGTACCCATTTAGTCCTGGAGTGGTGGAGGCAGGTGGTGGGCTTATTCTGCTCTGTCCCCCACACAGCCAGTGCTTAGCACAGTGCGCGGGACACCCAGGGCCCAGGATTGGCTGGCGATTAGAAGGAAGCTATTTGAGGAGGTGGAGCCTGGGTCCCCCACTGGGCAGGCATTTCCCCCCGCTGATTATCTGTCTCCCTTTCCAAGTTTCTTCCCTGAATCCCCAGCCCATGCCTCAGACTCCCCTTCCTTAGGGAAGGGTACCAGCAGATGCTCAAAGCTTGGGGACCACCCCCCAGATGGATAAGGCCAAAGAAGTTCCTCCCACAAAAATACATCTCGCCTGGGTTTCCCCTTCAGGAATACCAACACCCACCCACCCAAACGATGCCTTTATCAGGAAAAGGGTACATGGATTTAGTCTCATTTCAAGCTAACTCTTGGTAGGGTTTTCTGGGCTCTTCAGAGATGCTGGAGCGGGGGTACAGTTGCACTTTTTCATGCCTGGCAGGCTACCGAGGCCACAGGGCTCTGACCACACAGCCAGACGGGGAGCCAAATAGCCTGGGTTTCTGACTCTGGTGCCATCGGGCAGGGTGACCTCGGGCTGCCTCCCTCATGTTCCCCATCTTCCCCAACAGTGTGGCCCCTGGCCCATCCCTCCCCTTCTCACTCTCTGCCAGGACAACTGGGCAGATACCATGTGTGAACGGAGCCCCACTACCTTTCAGGGCCCAGCTCAGCCTCTGGGGTGGCAGCCCCTACACTGCTGTCAGTCTCAAGGCTTCTGTCAGAAACCATCTGAGAAGGCTACTTTCCTGCATCTGGTCTCTGGGGAGGTGTTCTGCTCCATTTTTAGTTTGGATAGGAGTTTAGCAAGGCATGGTGGTTGTTTAACCTGTTAGAGGACTGATTGTGTCAGCTTCCTACTCAGTATCCTTCACTGGCTCCCCACTGCCTGTAGGATCAAGGATATACTCTTTGCCCCCTCAACATACAAGGCCCTCTGTGATCTTGTCTCAATCTACATCTTCACTTCTGCGGTACTGCCCCCTCTCTATCCTCCGTGCATCTTATGAGATATCACTCTTTTCAACTTCCTGCCTTTCTGCTTTTGCACCCACCAACCCCTTCATCTGGATTACCTTGCCTCCGGAAATCCTTACCTTGCCTTCAAAGCCCAACTGAAACATCACCTCCTCCAGGGAGTCTGCCTAGATTACCCTTTGGCTGCTCATCAGCAGCTCCTAACCCCCAACAGAAGTAATTGGTCTTTTTCCTGTGCTGCCTTGGCCCTTCATGCTGCCTTCCCAGCACTCCTCAGGGACGGCAGTGTGTGTGTGAAGGGTATGTGTGGGCATATTTATGGGCATAACTATACATGTACCCCTCCTGATCCCCACACACTTGCATTTAGGGCAAGAGCCATGTCTTCTTCGGTTTTGCCCCACTCTCCAGTGCTTGGCACATAGTAGGCACTCAAAAGCAATGAATGGGGTGTGAAGATAACTCTGTTGGGGGCCCTCGCAGTGTCAGTTGAAAAGGGAGCTCTGGGGTGTGAGGCAGAAGAGGGGAGTGGGAGGAGACAGACAGAGACACCAGGAAGAGAGCATGGGGATGGGGCAGAGTTGTGCCATACCCCTTGAGTGGCCCGTATAGGATATACGTGTCTAGGGTGACGTGTTGTAACACGGATGTGAATGTAGTGTCCCATGATGCTCTGAATACGTGATCTCAAATGCACGTGTCCTCACCGTTGTGGTCACCAGCCTGACTTCTCTTCCGGGTTGTGTCCATGCTGTCCCCACCCCACCAATTACCCAAGTTCTGGGCTCCTTTGGAGATGGAGGGAGGACACAGCAGGAGGACAGGGTGAGTGCTGGCCTTGGGAGGCTCCCTCACTACTGGGAGTGAGGAATGCTGCTTCCCGCTCCCCCCTCTACACACACCCATTTTCCTGGCCACATGGAGCCTTATGCCACAACACAGCCTTGTTAATGTTTAAGACCAGTAGGTGGGGATGTGTTATAAACTTGGTGGCAGAAAATGAGCTGTATTGGAATCCATTCTGAGGATAGTGCTTGGCTGAAGGAGGGAAGGCCACTTTGCAACACCAGGACGGGACCCGGGCATCTCCTGGCCCTCCCTCGGGGCTTGTCTGAAAGTGATAGACCCCAGGCCTGAGATCGGTAGCGAGTGCTTGTGATGCTGCAGAATCTGAGAACCAGAGAGGCACCAACTCCAACCTGGGGCAGAGGGGATAGGGGGCGGGGTGGTCTCTCTTTGTTGCCCTACCCACAGTGATGGCCATTCACAACACCGAAACTAAAAGAGATCACAGAACCTCCAAATCCAACCTTTGTGCGGATGTGGAAATGGACACTCGGAGAAGGAAAGGGACAGGCCAAGGTCATCCTGCTAGTTCATTCTGGAACCAGGACCAGCACCAGAGCCCAAAGGGGTTTGCTAGATTGGCAGTCTGCCCCAGGCCCCTCAGCAGAGATTCCACCACCTCTGTCATCCCCTCTGTCTGAGGCTTCGGCTTCATACAAAGATCTCTGGCCTCAAACTAGCCTCGGGTCCCAAGCAGTCAAGGTAATCAATCACCAGTAGTGTTAATAAACCTTGCCAAGCACTACAGAGGGCACATGGAGGGGCTCAAGACCTGATCTTCGACTCCTTTTCATGAGCTTGAAGTCCAGTTGGGGAGATGAGAAAAAGGCCCGCATTCTGAAATTCCAGGCGGTCTGGATCCCTGGGATCCATCATTTAGAGGTTCAAATCCTGACTTTGTCATCAGCTTGCTGCGTAGCCACAGGACGGTCGCCTCCCTTTCCAAGTCTTGTTTTCCTCCTCTGCAGAGTGAGAGGAGGCGATGCCCGCCGAGCCCCCTTCCAGCTCACTTGTTCTGCCACAGAGAAGCCTCTTGTCGCCTCCCTTGTCTCTCCGCCCCACACCCATGCTCCTTCCACAGAGGCCAGCCACAGACGCTAGCAAATGGATATGATTCTTCCTCCCCGTTCCCTCCCCGGGGTCTTCCTTACTTCTTCCTTGACAGTGCTCAGCGCAGAATTTTAATAAGAGATTAATGAACCAGTTGTGGGGTGGCTTTTTTGTTTTTTTGAAAATAAATTAATTTTTCTATTTTCCTGCTCTGTCTTTTTAAATGAAAAGTGGACCTCCTTATCATCAATTCAGCTGGCGGTGCCATAATCCAGCAGTCCCCAAGGATGGGGCAGTGTATCCGGGAGCACCGACTCTCTGCCAACTACGGCATCAGTCTCTGGAGGACCAATGGGCTGCCGGGGAGGGGGCGGGGCACGCACTAAGACAGGTGAGGCCGGTGTGGTAACAGAGGGGACAAGCCACTCTTGGGAGATAGGCTGAGCGTCCAGAAGTCATTATCTCCTTTCCTCTGCCAAGTTTGCCCCTCTCTGCTCCTCCCCCACCGCCTCCCCCCCAGGTCCCCCCCTCCACTCCACTGCCCCAGGCCCTGCTGACTGCCAGACAACCCAGCAGGATGAAGTGGAAAATGGAAGCAATTACCTGGATTATTCAATGCTTGTTGCACAAATGAATGAACGCAAGAATGAATAATTCAGTGCAGAAGAAAAAAAGGGTAGAAAAGGTAATTGAATAAAACCCTTTTTGGTCCAAATTATCTAGATAATTATCTGCCTTTGGAAAGTTCTGCTTTTTATCAGACTTGAATCCTTCCTGCTGCATTCTCACCCACACCTTTTTTGGCCTATGAGAATGGGCAACTGGTTACTCTCTTCTCTTGTGTGACTTCCTGTTCAACTCAAACTGAAGGGCAGTGGGCAGGTCGTGTGCTAGAGGAATTTCTCAGCTTCTGTTTCCTGAGCCCATCTCTCAGGATCCTTAGAGCTGGGAGAGTGATGTGCCCAGGATCACCTGGATAAATGGATGACACTCAAACTGGTCCGGGTTCTCAGAGGCATCCCCATCCAAGGATCCAGGTCTGGACAGCATCAGACCTTACAGGGCTAGCCCTTAACCCTGGGAGAGAACAGGCAACCAGGACACCCTCAAGCCCAAACCCCTCCCCAGGAACACAGCCCCAGAGGTGGTCAGCCCTTAAACAGAATCAGCCAGAGTCACGTTGAGTGATAATCTCTCTGCTTTTCTGTGGGACAGAAAGGGTGGAGGGGAAATGGTTCCTGCCCTTGGGGATCATTATGACAAGGGAGACATTCCCATCTTCAGAGAGGCCCTAATCTGATGAGGGAGGCGCAGCCCCAGCCCTCCGAGGTGGCCTTTGTCCTCTTGCACATTGAGGGTCCGATGGTGAGAGACAAGATGACTGCCTTTGCCCAGAGGTTGTAGGACCCCACCTTGCAGGCCTCACCCACCCTCCCCCAGCCCCCAAGACTGACGGGGAGCCTGGCTCAGGGCCAGGAGCAAGTCTATTTTTGGTGGCTTAGTACAGATGATGCAGCAGACTTGTCACAGCAGGAGAAAGGTGTCGGTGGGAGCTGGTAGTGCAGCGCACTCAAATGCACACCCACACGGCCATGTGTACTCACCCGTACACTTGAGGGTCCCAGCAGTTCTTTGGAGTTTAGATCCATGATCTCATGTGGTCACTGGGAGACCAGTGACCGCCAGGTAAAGGCAGCAACTAGGATCCCATTTTACAGAGGGTAAAGCTGAGGCTCAGTGGAGACCTGGCCACACCAGCTCTTGAGGTCAGGTTTTCTGACCACAAATACAGAGGTCTTCTTGCCGTACCCCTCTGTCTCATGCACACAGGGAATAAGCACAGATGGGGACTGACAGCCACACGCCCACATACCTAAGCAAGGCCCACCCATCTGGCCGCACTCACCTCTCCAGTCCTTTACATGGGTCACGTGCTTTTCCATGTCAGAGCCTCTGTACATACTGTTCCCTCTGACCAGAACACTCTTCTGCCCCATCTCCTACTCAGCCTTTAGGCCCAAGTGGATCCACACTTCCTCCTGGAAGCCTGCCTTGATTCTGAGTTAAACAAAGACCCACCAACCCCTGCCACTCATTTCCAATTTGCCCTTTGTAAACTGCACTGCCTGGCCCCTTCACTGGCATTAAACTTGAATGGACCTGGAAGTTTTGTGCCCTCTTCCCGGTGCTGTATCCCCCGGTGTCTATTGGGATCTCTGGAATAAAGTAGGCATTTGACAATTTGTCAGACGAGTCGCTGAATGTACACTTGTGCACATACATGTACACATAGACTGCTTCCCGGTCTCTCAGTAAGTATTCAGTTGTTGCCTACTGTGGGCCAGGCACTGTTCCAGGCACTTGGTCTTAATCCATGAATACAGCAAAAAGCCCTGCACTCATGGAGCCTTTATTCTTGCGGGGGTGCAGAGAGGAGGCCACAGTAAATAATAAATACATACAATAAGTAAATTATATGTCAGAAGGCAACAAGAGCTGAGGAAAATAAAAGAAAGGTAGGGTATGGGAATTGGGAATTCCAGCGTGTGTGTGTGTGTGTGTGTGTATGTGTTGGGAGGGGTTGTGCAGTATTAAAATGAATGTTCACTTGATTAAATGTCATTAAGCAGACTTGAAGGAGGCAAGGGAGCATACTAAGCGAATATCTGAATATCACATTGGGACCAGTCCTAGGGCAGGGGTGAGCTTGACCATTCAAGACAGCAAGGAGGCCAGAGGGGCTGGAGCACAGTGCAGGCTGGGAAGGGTGCAGAGAGATTAAGTAGGGAAGGGAGGCCCTAGAAGATTACCTGGTAAACTGAGTGAAATGGGCAGACATAGCAGGGTTTAGAGTGAGAGTGACCTGAGCTGCTGGCAGCTGCAGGCTTGCAGAGCTCCAGACCTGTGGGGATAGGGACCCCAGCCCCCGTGCCACAGAGGGGATCTCTGTCTGCTCTCTAGCTCCTTGCCCCGCACAATCTTGCCTGTGGCTGTCTTTCCTGCCACCGCGCGGCCACCCCATCGGAGGCAGGACCAGGGTGTGCAGGGGACAGATTGCTGCAGAGACCACCCAAGGATTTGCAAGCCTGGCTTCCAGACCCGACCAGCCAAATTAGCTATGTGGCCACCCAGGCCTCTTCCAGGGACTCGAGCTTCCTGTACGTAAAATGGGGCTGCAGCAAAAACCAAGTCTGCCTGGATCTCTGAGAAGTCCCACAGCGACTCCAGATTACCTGTTGCTTTGACCTCTCTGCCTGTCCCTGTTTTATGTCTGCAAGTGCTCAGCCGGTGGCCCCTTCCTCCCACGATTGGCCCCCTGCCACCGCAAGACCACTGCAGCCCATGCCTCTTAGCCAACGAGATGACCTGCCCCGAGCTGACCCACTGCCCTGTCCTGAGTCTCCCCGGGTCACCCTAGTCTCCCCTGCCCTGTCCCTTCTGGGGAGAGACAGGCATGTGGGGCCTTTGTCCAATAGGAAGGATCTCTTGGATTGGAAATACGAAAAATTGCCATTTTCTCAGCTGCCAACACAGCAGAGAAATGATCTCAGTTTTCTGTGGCTGCTCCCGACAGGAGAAAAACTGCCAACCGCCAGCCCCCGTGCATGAGAGGTCTGAGATGCTGAGGAAAGGGGGCTGCAGCTGGGGGAGGTGGCAGGGTGAGAAGCCGGGGTGGGAGTGGGGCTGGCTTGGTGCAGAGGGCTGAGCTCCCCACTTGGCTGCAGCGCTCCTGCCTGGGAAGCCCTTCCCCACCCAGCACCCGCCGACCACCCACTTGGGTCTGAGCGGCTGTTGAACTATCTAGTTATCTTTTTTTTTTTTTAATTTATTTATTTTATTTATTTTTGGCTGTGTTGGGTCTTCATTGCTGTGAGCGGGCTTTCTCCAGTTGTGGCGAGCAGGGGCTACTCCTTGCTGCTGTGCATGGGCTTCTCACTGCTGTGGCCTCTCCTGCTGCGGAGCACGGACTCCAGGCACGTGGGCTTCAGTAGTTGCGGCACGCGGGCTCAGTAGTTGTGGCACACGGGCTTAGTTGCTCCGCGGCACGTGGGATTCCCCTGGACCAGCGCTCGAACCCATGTCCCCTGCATTGGCAGGCGGATTCTTAACCACTCTGCCACCAGGGAAGCCCTCTAGTTATCTTAATAGTCACTTCTACTAACTGAGCACCTAATATGCCCTGTGCTGGGCACCTTTGGAGCCAGCAGACTGTTCGGTCTCTCCTGACGTTCATAGTTCTCCTCCACCCTCACCTTTTCCCTGCACTCGGCTCTAACACCAACCTGCCTGGCTTTGTCCATCCCCTTGTGATTTCTGGGCAAGTTACTTAACCACTGTGCATGTTTCCTCATCTGCAAATGATTATAAAAATACTCAACTTAGAGGGCTGTTGTGATGAGTTGAGTCGTTATTCCAAGTCAGATATTGAGAATAGTGCCTGGCACAGAGTGTCTGAAAATGATAGTTCTCAGTATTACTGTTATTAATATTATCAGCACATGCCAGGCACTGTGTTAAGTGTGAAAATGAAGAAGATACAGGGCCTGTCCCACGAGGAGCTTCTAAGGCATTGTCCTGGGGAGATGAGCTGTTTCTCCACAGATTGTGATAAAATTATGCCACAGACATGTTGGAAGGGATACAGAGTTGTGAAGGGAGAAATCTCGTATCTGCTAGAGAAATCAGGGGAGACTTCATGGAAGAAGTACCACTGCAGAAGGCCTTAACCCAGGTTCAAGAATTCTGCCTCTTAAGGCTAATCAGTCAGCATCCACTCTGTGTCCAAGACCCTGAGGAAGACAGAAACATAGGGCAAAAATTGTCCCTGGCCTACCAGCTCTGAGTCCAGCATGGGAAGAGCCACAGCTGCCTGTGAGGGAATAGCAGGCAAGGGGGCTAAATGCAGGGTTACCTGGATGATCTCTTAAGACCTCTCAGAACTTTGACCCTGTGCTCCCTGGAGCACTGGGGAGCTGTGGCGTATTGTGGAGCGAGGGAGTGGCTTGATCAAAGCAGGGATCTAGCAACAATGACTTGGCTGGGGGCAATTTGCAGATTGGAGCAATATTGAAGGAAGCTGTTCCAGCAGCTGATCTGGGAGTGAGGGCTCTTGGGATGGGGAATGACCATTAGAAATCGTCAGAGGTACCACCACATGGCAGACAACCAGGAAGACGAATCTGAACGCCAGCTCTGCCACTTAGCAGCAGCCTGACCTCTCATTTCTACTCCTTGGTTTATGCCTCTGTAAGATAGGATGGCAACTGGGGAGCCTGTAGCATATGGCTCAGTATTTGGAGCTTTTTTATTAATTTAGCAGCTAAAGCCCAGAGAGCAGAGGGACTTGCCTGTAGCTCACAGCCAGTTCTGGCCCCCTTGGGTGGGGACAGGAATGTCTTTATTGTCTGGTCAGGAGTACTGGGGAAGGTGGCCCAGTGAGAACACTGAGACAGACAGGATCTCTCTCGCAATTTTTGATAGAGGTCCAAGGCCCAGCCTCCCTCCTCTTCCCTCACCCTGGCAGCCAGAAGCTCAGGGGTCCGATCCATCCAGGGTCACTGTCAGTGGCTGAGGCTCCAGGAAAGCCTCAGAAGAAGCCAGTCACGTCAGACTGTGGTTTTCGAGTCGCCCAAAACCAAACATAGGTTGGCATCGTAGCCCTGCTGCTGTGTCTCTAGGTTACCCGGGAGCACTCGCCTGCCTCGTCTCCCTGAGCCTCAGCTTCCCCATCTGCAGAATGGGCATAATAGCATCACCTATCTCTGCTATGCTGCCACAAGGATAATAAACCAGTGTACATGGACGTGCCCAGAACAGAAGCTGTGTGCCTGCCCGAGGGGCTCAGGAAACAATCAGCAGGTTTGTTTCCTTCCTTTCTTGCCCGGTGCCAGGCCTCACTGCCAGGAAGCATGTTTAAGACAGTGCCAAAGAGTTCCCGGAGAGCTGTTTTCTGGTGGTTGGGTTTTTTGGTTTTGTTTTCTTTGGGGTCTTATTTTTTTTTTACCCTTGATGCCTCCTAGCAACATGCTGCTTGTTTTAAAAGCAGCAGTGGCCAGCTGCTGGCCCCTCTCCCTCCCTCCCTGCCTCCCTCCTTCCCTTCCCAGGAAAACAGCTTCAAGCATCTCCCCCACTTTCCAGGGTCTCTCCACCCCAAGGTGGAGGAGGCCTTCCTGTGAATGCAGCTGGACCCAGAGCACACAATGCCAGGGTGGGTACCTGGCCCTTGAGTCCACGGCTTCCCAATATTTGCATCTCCTCTGTGGCAGCCCCCAAGGTGGGCATAAAGGCTACCTGTACACCATCAGGGCAGGCAGCCTGTGCCATTGCCAGAAATCAGGTCTAAGGATACAGGGAGATTCTGACGGAGCCCAGGCATCTCTGAAGCACTTCTGCTGCTGCAACCTGCAACCTGAAAGCTCGTGGACACCCTGGTCCCAGAGCTGATCCCTCCAGCTGCCCACCCTGTAGGGTTGTGGGGGCTGGGTAAGGAGAACAGGCAGAACTCAGTGTGTGGTCTCTGTAACCATTTATAATTCATCATGAGCCCTTAGGAGTCGCTCAGGTGTCCCATTCCACCCAGAGGGCCCTCATCTCCCCAGCCTCCCACCGGGTTCCTCTGTCCCGGGTGTTCTTTCAGCCAACTGCTTGCCTTCAGACAAATCTTTTCCTCCTGCTGCAGTTTAGTTTCCCTGCCCGTGAGAGCAGGGTTGCCGTGCTGGATCAGTGCTGTCCAACAGAAACGTACCACGAGCCACATGTGTAATTCCAATTTTTCTAGTTACCACGTGAGGAAAGTAAAAAGAAACAGGTGAAATGAATTTTACTACTATATTTCAACCAATATATTCAAAAGATGAACATTTCAACATGTAATCAGTGTAAAAACAGTTAATGAGATTTTTACATTCTTTTTTTTCCCTTTTGTGTTACATCTTCGAAATACCCCATGCAATTTACACTGTCAGCAGCACATCACAACTCTGTCACAACTCCATCACAAATGGCCCCATTTCAACGGCTCAATAGCCACAGGTGGCAAATGGCTGCCATCCTGGAAGGTGCAGGGCTAGGAGCTCCCCAAGGGCCCTACCACATTCTCCCCTTGGACGTATTTTCGGGGCCCTGGAGTTAGTGCTCTGGGGACCGGTGAGCCTTGGGGACTCTCTGGGGTCCTTCTCGGAGATTCCCTGCCCAGCCTAGAGCCGGCTCAGCTCCTCCCCAGCCCTGGCATGGTTCATGCTGGCCTTGGGGACTCCCATTCATGCAGGCAGCAGCTCCCAGATGCCTCCCAGAGGCCACGCTCCTTCCCCTTCTTCCAGGAGATGCTACAGACCATAGGCCTGATCAAGTCACCTTGAACTCACTGAGAGTGAAAGCCAGAGTCCTTCAGGGGCTGACAGGCCACACGAGTGTCCTTTTTCCTGACAATACCTCTCTGACCATATCTTTCCTGTCACCCACTCAGCTCCGACCACACCGTCCCTTTTGCTGTCCTCACCCATGCCAGGTGCCGAGCCTCAGGTCCTTCCTACCCCTCTGCCTGGTCTTTTCCTCCAAATAAGCATGACTCATCGCCCCCCTGCCTCCTTCAGGTCCGCGCTCAAATGCATCTTACCCGGGTGGCCCTCCCAGCCACGCCCTACTTAAAACAGCCCTGCCTGCCCCTCACTCTGCCCCGACCCTGCTCCATTTTTCTCCCCCTGACATACTGTATAGTTATGTTTCTTCTTGTTCATAGACTGACACCTCCCCCCCCCCTTGGAATGGAAGCCCCACGAGCAGGGCCACATCTCTTCTGTTCACAGCTGTATTCCCAACACCTGAACCGGTGCCTCGCCAGAGAAGATGCTCAGTACCTATTGTGTGAAATGAATGAATAGAAACGTTGCTCCTTCCCCTCCCCTCACCCTTTCCACCTGGGGCACCACCCAGAAGAAACATCTGGGCACTCAATGAGTGACAGAGACCAGAGAGGGGGATGTTTATTCCTTCCCACCTGCCTGCCTTCAGTCACAATCAGCTGCCATAACCTTGCTTTGCAGTCTTGGAAAAATTACATCACTGCCCTGTGGCTCAGTTTCCACATCTATAAAATGGGATAATAAGAGTACCCTCCTCACAGGATTGTGGTAGTGAATAAATAATAAAGGCATGGAGTGTGCTTGGAGCAGAGCCTGGCTTGTAGTAAGTGCTCAGTAAAGAGTAGCTACAGGTTGATTCGGCTCGTGTTTTTGAACCCCTGCTCCACACCAAGCACTGTGGCAAACACTGATCATGCGGCAGGAAGACACGGTTGCCAGCCAGTGTGGGTCAAGGATGCAAACGATTTCAGTGCAGGGGGCAGAGGGGAAGGCAAACAGAGGCTGGCTCACCTGGATTTCGGAAAGCGGCAACCACTGCCAAAATCTCTGTGACCTGGTGTGTTGAGCTCCACATGGGGTGACCTTTGTCCATCCGCTACAGCAGTGGAAAGACTACAGCACTGCAGCCAGGGAACCTCTACTCTGTCACCGACCTGGAGGGAGTCACTTCTGTTCCCTAAGCCTCAGGCTTCTTATCTGTAAAGTGGGATAATAACAAACAGCACCTGCATCTCAGATCATGGGGATTCAATGAGCTGATGTGTAAAGTACTCAGCACTGCCCAGAGGCTGGATGGACAGGAGATGCTATCAGTACCCTCCCTGCTAAAGAACTGGCCAAAGGGAAGAGAGAAAGTGTGAACCTCCTTGAGTGGTGCCCTGTGTGCAGCTAGCCCTCCATCAGCGCCTGTTGGTTTGCACTCTGAAATTCTCCCTGGACTGTGGTGCAGAGGGGCCGCTCAGTGGGGGGAGATACTTAAAGTTAGGGGAGGTAGATGGGAACTTCAGGCCCCTCTCATCCTGGAACCATCCTTATCTGAAAGATGGGGAGATTAAAGTCCAGACAGGGGAACAATCTTAGCCCAGCACACAGCAGTCAGGTGTGGCAGAGCCGGACCTGAGACTCAGGTCCCTGCTCCCAGGCCAGTGGGCTTGCTGTTGTGTCTGCAGAGGTTTCTCGTGAGGGTGTTGGAGGTTGGGGGAAGCGTGGCCAACTATTGCTGGAGGAAGCTGGTTGGTCACAGATTGGGGCTCCCCCCAACACCTAGTTAGCTTCCCCAGGGGCGTATCCAGGGGAAGAGCCCAGCAGGCATGATCTTTACATGGAGTAACCAGATTCCATCTCCAATAATCACATCACAAACAGCATGAAATGTGACATGTGGGGAAGACTTTGCTAAATGTATGACTGTTTTTCTCATTTTCTCTCCGTTCCCCTCCCTAGGACCCCCTCTCCTCTTCCACATCATGCACACATGTACACATACACCCCTGCATTCCCCATGCATCCCATTCGGGCCTCTGATACCAGCCCAATGAAGGCCACTTTTGTCCTTGTCCAGCCCTACAAGTGTGACTTCTCTGTCTGGGTGGTAGGCAGGAGATGTGAGTATTTGAAGGTCAGGTTCTCAACCTTGAAGTGTCCTACTGTTCCCCACCATGACCGAGGCAACTGGAGCCATTGGCAGTTGAAAAATGGCTACACTTTATGACTTTATTACAGGTAATCCTCACTGCGAAGTTGATAATCATGATGCCCATCATGTGGATGAGGAAACTGAGGCTTAGAGAGAAGTGATTGGCTCAGGTAACAGGAGAAGAAGAGGCAGAGAGACTATGTCCTCCACTCCTCCGGGGCCCTAATCTCCTGACTCTGGAGCTCTGGGTCCCAAAGCCCCTCCTCCAGGCCCCAATATCATAGAAGAAGTGACACACTCAATCAGCTTGGTCCCGGTATGGTCAACTCACCCATGCAGGTGCCCTGATCACAGAAGGGGAAACCAAGGCAGGGCGGCTGGCTCACCCCCCCGTGCCCCTTCCCTCTTCCTCATGTGTCTCAGCCGTCTCTGCCCAAGATACACCGCCCCCCCACTCCAGCCATCCCTTTTCCTCGGTCCCTGGCTGCTGCCTGGGGGGCTCCCAGGCAGATATGTCAGACCAGAACCCTCCCCCAACCCACAACCTTCAGAATCCAGAACCTCCTTCTTTCTCCGTAGCCCTGCAAAGCCGATCTGCATAAAACCATCCCTGGGCCCTGCCTTTAAAACTCTTCATCTTTTCTCTTCCCTAAACGGCCCCTAAATGATTTCTGTAAATTGCTCTAAGTAGCTCAAAAAAAAAAAGAAATAATAATAACTCAGCGACTGGCTGCCTGACCGGAATGTTGATGGCTCTCCTCCTGCCTGGCCGCAGCTCCCAGGTCCTTGCTGCTGGGCACCCAGACGCGTGCCCCTCTGCTCCACACCCAGGAAGGGGTGCATTGTCTCTGAGACCCAGCCTTGCCTCCTCCCTCAAGCAAGAGGCTGCCCAAGTCAAGTGCATCCCCCATGAGACAGGGAGCTCCCCCGGGTAGCAACATCCTTCCCTTCCTTTCCCTAGCCCCAAGACTGCAGACTCTCCCAGGAGAAGCTGGGCCTCCCTCATCGCTCTGGGGCTCCTCCAGAGAAGACTGTGCCTCTCTCATCAGACTATGGGCTTCCCCAGGAGAGACTGTGCCTGCCCCATCAGTCAGGGGATTCTCTCTGGGCAGGGCTGCGGGGCACACTCAGCAGCCCCCTCTGATTCTAACTTTCCTTGTTCTGCAACCAGTTCCCTTACAGGCCTCATCTCATTCACCCCGGATTAGAAATCTTGGTCCTGATTCCTAAACTGAGATCTGTTTTATTGATTGATTGATTCATTCATTCATTCTACACAGCTTTCCTCAATACCTACTGTGTTCCAGATGCTGACCAGACATGTGTGTCCTTCTATAGATTTGGCCCCTTTGAGGCACTCACCCCGTGACCAGAGCCCCAGACATGGCCTGGTTCTCCATGGGATAGGGCATCCAACCAAAGGGCCCTGTGGACATGAACCCAGCCTCAGCCCCTGGTCACCACCATGACCTCCTGGCCTCTTTTCAGTGTGGACCAGAGAGGGGTCCCTCTTGGGGAGCAGAGGCCAGAGGTGGGAGGGAGGTGCTTCCTACGAGACCCCAGCCTGGCTCACCCTTCCATCCAGCCCCCTCCTCACTTCCTGCCCATGGAGCTCCACCATCTCCTGGCCACTGGGGGCTGAGATCAGGGCCAGGAGACCTTGATCCAAGCAACTTAGTCCCCAAAATGGTGGTGTGGCCTTGAGCAAGTCCCTTACCCCTTCTGGGTCTCAGTTTCCCTTTCTGAGATGTGATAAGATTGGACTCAATCACTGATTTTCTGGGTTTTTTCTTTTTTGGCCAGAGAAATACATAATATATATGTAATATATAATATATTACAGCATACAAAATGTTATATAGAATCCAGATGATATATAATGCAGATCAAAGCAGAGCTGCTGCTGATTGAATGGAGAGCAGCGGTGTCTCACTGAGTTATCTGTCCCACCCTCTCACCCCATGGCAGCCCTGGAGACCCCCAGTGAGCCTAGCTGGCAAGCTCTGGGTTCACTTAGCCCATCCCTGAGGCCCTGCCACTCTGCCATTGGGGGAATCTGGGTGGTGCTGTTGATGGGGGGTGGTCCCTTCACTTCTGCCACCGATTCCCTGGGATCCCACTCTGTTTCCCAGTTGCGGGGGAATACCGTGAAAAGAACTGGCTCTTGCCAGCACCCCCTAGGACCTTTGAATGAGTCCAGCCCCCAAGTAGAAAGGCAGGCATGGGAGCTGCTGGCAGCAGGTGAGGCCCAGCCCAGTACAGGAGGCGGGATTGTTGCAGATCCACAAAGCCCTTTGTCATCCTCCCTGCACTCTCTTTGATGTGCAGAAGAAGGAAGGAGGGGAACAAACACAGACACCGCCCTCCACTTCATCCCGATTTAATTGGAACCCAGTTAAGTGAATAATTGTTACAAATGTGAAATCACCTTCCACCAACTTGGGGATGGGAGCCTGCACTCAGCGGTGAGCCTATGAGACCCAGGGTGAGACCTGGCCCTGGCCCAGCAGTTTAGGGTTTCCTTGGGGTGGGGAAGTGGTGACCTGCAGAGCTCCTAACCCCACAGTGGGAAGAGCTGCAGGGCGGTCCAGTCCAGCCCCTTTTGCAGGAGCACAGCTTCGGGCCCCCAGCCTCCGATATTCATGTTCAGCCAAACTGTATTGACCCAAGATGTGGACTCGCCATCCCAGGTCCCACAGACCCTTGCAGATGGAAATGAGTGTCACCGTGGAGGCATGAGCGTGGGTCCCAAGGAGAAACAGAGACGGGGAGGGGAGTGGGGAGAGAGGGCAGGTATGAGTTTGGTCATCTGTGGGTGCAGGGGCAGGGAAGGAAAAACTTTGTGAGAAATAGAACAACCCAGGCAGTGGTTCTCAATCTTGGCTACACATTCAGGATCTTTTCTTGAATAAATGCTGATGCCTTGGGTCCCAGCCTCAGAGATTCTGGATTCACTAGCCTGGGGTGTGGTCTGGGCTCCCAGGTGATTCTAAAGGGAAACCATGATTGAGGCTCACTGCTAGAGCAAGACTCCCTAAAAATGGTAGAGGGTATGGGAATAGAGTAAGATTCACCTCTCAGGACACATCCAGAACTTCTGGATTAGTTTGGCTGGGGAAGGGCCTGGGAACCTGCATTCTATAAAGCTTCCTGGAATTAGGATGATCCTAGAGGGGTCGCCCCAATGCTGGGAGTCCCGGTGGGGAGGGGAGACTTGGAAGCCCTCGAGGAGAGGGGCCCTGGGAAGGAGGAGGAGTGTGGAAAAGGTTTTGATGATTGGACTTAGCCTATTTTTAAATGATTTGCACAGAGACGTCTTTTCCCTTTCTCTCTCATTCCCTTGCTCACCCTCACTTAGTCCTCTGTCCCAGGACCCAGAATTCAAGGTAACACACTTAGAACCACTATTCAGTCTCATTATACACATAGTAGGTGCTCCATAAATATTTATGGAATTAATTATGGGTAACGTCTCTTTGGTGGGCTGGGCTGAAATGTAACTGCTATTGATATTATTGTCACTATAGAGAAAGGTGTGGAAATGTGTTTCCCAGTTCTAACAGCCAATTTTCAATGAACTTTTGATAAGTGGCCCATTTATAAGTTGGAGCGAGAGAGAGAATGTTCTGCTCTCAATGAACCTAGCATGGACTCCACCCTTGGGGGTCTGTACTGTGTAATATCAGCACCCAGATCGAAGCCAGTGGAGCATTTATGGAGACAAAGAGAGGAACGTGGTCAGAGGGAGGGGGACCTGAGTGGTGGATGAGGAGAGAAGCAGGAGGGAAGAGCCCAGAGAAGGGCTGATGCATAAGGGCAGGCAGAGCCATGGGTGGGAGGGGCAGGGGCTAGAGTGTGGCCAGGGCCAGGACGGATCAGTGAAGTACACAGAGCGCGAGGGTACTTTTCGAATGGCCTCAGGTCTTGGTCAGGGATGCAAAGAGAGGTCTGGCAGATCAAAGATTCCAAGCAGGAAAAATAGAGATGCAACTGGAGAGGGGGTGAGGTCACAGGAGGCCCTGAGGTCACAGAACCGCTGACCTGGAGCTCCTGGGCCCAGGCCCCGCTGCCAGTGGGTATTGTGGGATGGTCCCCACCAAGGAGCAGGCAGACACCAGGAGGGGATTCGTGGCAGGGGAAAGAGTGTCCTTCCTGCCTTCTCACGGCACAGGATTTTTTGGCTGTAACAGCCAACAGTAATCTTGGTTAACGGTGTCACCAGAGACCAAGGAGGGCTCTGGCTCTAAACCTTCTAAGGGTTTGTAGGAGACCCCGATTTGATCACCACCCTAGCATCATCCCAGTCATCAGGGTGGAAAGCAGAAAGAGAGGAGAGAAGCCGGTCCAGAGCCTGGGGGCACCTTCCCTTCCGTGGGCCTCTGTAAAGTGCAGGAATTGGGCAGCATTTCCGAGAAGCCTTGCTGGTCATTTGGCCCCAGTGGATCCCTCCCTCTCCAAGGGGTGGCCATTGAGCTCAGAATGAGGGGCTTGGGAAGAACCCCCAGCTCCCAGGGCTGCCCCCCTCCCAGATCAGGCTGTCTCTCCTGAAGCCAGGCTCAGCTCTGCAGGGTGCTCTGACCTCTGGCCTAAGGCTGTCTTTGTCCCCAAAGTCCCAGCCTTACTTCCTGCTGATGGAGGACTCCAGAGAGGCGGCATTCACAGGGGAGATGACCCTAACGGCCTTGGGGGAGGGGGGCTGTCCCTGATCACACAGGGGTGACAGTGATTAAATGTACCAGCAGCTGGGCCATTGGGGCCCTCCCTGCTGCTAATTTGGGTCAATTAAGCCAATTTGTCTTTGTTGACTTGAAGTCCCTTCTCTGTAATGGCTCTGGCCCCTCTGGGGCCTCGGAGGAAGGAAGGAAGGAAGGAAGGAAGGAGGGGGCAGTGCCCTGGCTACACGGCTGCCTCTCTCCCACCCTGTCCCAAAGCCCTGGGTTCAGGGACATTCCTGAACCTGTGGCACCTGCCGTGGCACTGCCCGAGGGCCTCCACAGCTGTCCTCCCTGCAGCTGCCCCATAAGGCAGATCTGGCAGGGTTAAACCTCCTTCCACAGATGAGCAATTGAGGGTCCTCCAGAGAGGAGGAAGCACCAGGTTAGCAGAAGGGAAGTGATCTGAGCCCAGCACTGGGTGCCTTGGGCCAGTGCCCCTCTTGCTGCATCCTTTGGACTCTACAATCTCCTCCAGGCGCTCAGTCTGTGCTCTGGCCCCGGGGGAACCCTGCTGCCACGGCCCCCAAGGGGTTCCAAGGAACACAGTTTGGAAAGCACTCCCTTACCCCATCAGGCTCCACTTTCCACAAGAAAAGGGAGACAGGACCAAATTGGTGTCTCCGGAAAAAAGCCAGCTGCCTCTGCTGGGCCTCCCAGCCAAGGAGAGGTCAGTCTTCTAGCAGGGGTAGGAGTGCTGCCTGGAAGCTGGGCCCTGTGAGTCAAGGGCCTGTCTGTCTCTGGAGCAGAGGTAGTGAGGCTATGCCCCGGCCTGGCCTCACCCATAAAAGGGGCGGCAGCAGCAGCGTTTTAGGTGAGAACTGAATCAGAAGCCCCATCCCCAGACTGACACGCAGCTCTGTTCACCCTGAGTTGTGTGAGCTGGGACAGGCCCCTTCACTCCTGTGGGCCTCAATTTCCCATCTCTAGTATTGCAGGGCCTGAAGAAGTTAGGCTAGGACCCTACACCTCGCCTCTGACAGCCCTCCTGGAGGCGATGGGGGAGGAGGGGGAAGGGGCTGGGAAACGGAGTACTCCCTCTCTATCTCCGTTCCCAACGGGTGACACTTGTCACATTGGGAGACTGGCAGGGAAGAGGAAGATCCAGAGCTCCCTAGTGTCCCCTGAAGCTCAGGTTTCATCCCCATGGAGCCAATCTGGGCCTAACACTCAGGGCAGAGGGAGGGCACGGCCCGGGCAGTGGTTTCTGGAGAGGTCCGTGGGGGAAGAGAGTCTGGGAGCCGTGCACGAGCAGGGCCAGCACCCACCATGCAATTAGCTGAGCTTCCCTTTCAGACCCTACCAGTTGGCTGCCTTATCCTGTCTTGTGACTGGAATCATGTACGCCAAGGGCAGAAGATGGGGAAGCAGGTCCAAGTGGGAGGGAATAAGTGAACTATCTGCAGAGAAATGAGAGCCAGCTCTCAGGAGATCTTTCCGGATGTGCTGGTGCAAAACAGCGAAGCAGCTGCAGGGGGCTGGATGGTGGTGCTGTCTCTGCACACCCTCAGCATCTGAGTCAGCTGCCTGTGGATCCGTACCCCTCAGAGACTACCTGTGACCTCTCTGTGCCCCGCCTGGCACATGCAAAGCCTTTGAAGGATCGAGTAAAGGAATGAATGCATCTCGAGGAAGATAAAGTCCTGAGTCTAATGAGAATGAGTTATTATTAATAGCCCTGCTCACTTGTATCACCAAGCACTTCTGTGCCAGGCACCACGCATAGGACTTGCATTCATCCTCATGGCAACCCCGTGGAATGTCTACTACTGTTGTGGGCCCTTTAGAGGAGAGGTGGCAGAGGTTCAGTGAGGGTGAGCAACTTGCTCAAGGTCACACAGCTGGAAAGAAGCAGGCCTGGGATTCAAAGCCAGGTTTATGTGAGTCTGGAAGCTAAGCCGCAGACTTCTAATGCCCACAGCCCAGCTACCCAGAATCCCAGGGCAAGCCTGGAGGGCCAGCAGATGCCGAGGCAGCACTGAGAGGGACGTGCTTATCCCCCGCTGCCTAAAGAGCTGCTTGTATTTCCTTATGTAATCAGCCATGAAGTCTTAAGTGAGCCGACTCTGGTCCCTCATCCCTGACTCTCACATGGGCAATTGCGGCCCTCAGAACGTGAACCGTATGATGAGTGAGGCTCAGCAGAGCTCCAGAATCACGTGGCTCTTCAAAGCTCAGCCCAGCAAAGGTGTCTCCTTTTGGAATAAGGCCAGGTGTACTCAGCACCCTGACCTTGGTGGTGGGGTCAGCAGCGCCGATGGAAGCCCTTCCCTCGTTTTCCAGAGCAGGCCCCATTGAGCCAGCCTCCCCGAAAGACACTCCCAACCTCAAAGCAGCCAGACTCCATCCTGCTGTCCCCCTTGGGCTGCAGGGAACTGCCCTGTCCCTCCAATAAGCTATGGCCTTATCTCCAAGCAGAAGAGGGCTGAGACAACCCCTCAAAGCACAGGATTCCATGCATCCAGGAAAGATTTATTAGTCAGCTACTACCATGATAATGCCGCATAACATACTGCCGCAAAATTCAGTGGTGTAAAACACGGCACATTTATTTCTTGTAAGTCTGCAGGTGTCTGAGGTTTGGCTGTTCAGGACTGGGCTTGGCTGGCAAGACTCCAAGCTGCTGGTTGATTCCTTCTGTCCATGTTTCTTGCATCTTCTTTGGACCGGGCACTACTTGAGGCTTATTCTTCTCCTGGCGAAAAGACCCAATTCTGCAAGTACATTTCAAGCATCTATGTGTGTTTCATTTGCTAAAATTTCATTGGCTCAAGAAAGTCCCCATGACCAAGCCCCGAATCAGGAAGTAGGGAAGTAGACCTCACCTACCACAGGCCAGGGCAGGGGTGTGGCTGCATCTTACTACTGCAGGGCCCAGAAGAATGGAGATGCTAATTCTGTCTACCACGCAGGAAGAGAGTGGTCCACAGTAAGAAGTGGAAAGGGCCAGAGCGGTCACAGGCATAGAAGCTGAGGCCCAGGGAAGAGACAGGACATGCCCAAGTCACACAGCAGAGGCCGGGCAGAGCTGGATACTCAGGGCTCTAGATTGGTTCTGCCTCTCGGCCCTGCTTCCCCATCCTCAGGAACTTCTATGAGGCCCGGTCCCTGGGAGGGGGTGCCCGGGGAGCCATGGGACCCTGCCTCATACCCTTAGTTTGTGCTTGTGTCCCCTGGCAAGAGGGGGGGACTGGGCCACCCCAAACCCAAGACCTCTCCAAATAAGCAGAGATGTGGCTATTTTTCTCTAGCTGTAGTCCCATCTGCCATCCCTGGCTTCACCTGCCCTGCCCAAAGGACAGCACAGGGGCCCTCTTCTCCCCAGCTCAGCATCTCCCACTCACCCCTCCCTCTCTCCTCCTTTTCTTGCCTCCTTCTTTCTTCCCATGCCTTCCACACAGCAGACGGCAATTCCTAAGGACGGCAGCCTCACAGAATCTCACAGTTGAAAGGTCATCCAGGCCAACCCTCTGCTTGTACAGAAGCCCCTGCGCAGCATCCTCGATGGAGATCATCAGTCTCAGGTGGCTGGGATCCTCTCAGGGATGGGGATACCTCACAAGGCAGCCCCTTCTATTGCTGGGCAGCTCTGATCCCAAGAAATTACCAACTCATTCTTAGTTCCAAGTCTATCTCCACCATAATTCTGTTCACTGATCTTAATTCAATCAATATTTAGGGAAACCTTACTGTGTGGCAGCTGGGGACTAGAGATACAGAGATGAGAGTCACTGACCACATGCTTAAGGGGCCGCAGACCACAAGGGGAGGCAGACAAGGGTGCAAGGTGACAGGTAGGGGATCCATGGTTGTCCTGGGAAGAACACCTAACCTTTCAGAGGCAATAGACAGCTCTTCCCCAGGATGCCTTGGTGCTAGTCAGACGTGGGTTTGAATTCTAGATTTGTCATCTGTTATCTGTGACCTTGGACATGGCTAGGCTGTAGCATCCTTCTGCATAAAATTGGGATAATGGATACATGCTCTCATGGAAGAATGGAAAGTAGAGGACAGAAAGCACTTGGCACATGGAAGAGCTCCATGAATGGTATTGTCACTGTTATTGTTGTTAATTGCACACCCCAAGATGGAATGAGCATTTGGCATGTCTGCACTCGTGAAGTTAAAACTTTGACCTTCAAAGTGGAACTTTACACTGCCCCCAAGTTGGAGTGAGCAAAGAACTGTTGGGAAGGCGACTCTTGTTTTCTGTCTTCTCGTTGCTTCCTCCCAGAAATGAGGACCAGCAGCGAGACCCCTGCTATGGGTGATCAGACCACAGAAGAGTTAATGCAGATCTTTTTAGCAGAGATGGGGGAGGAGGTGGCCTCAGCATTGAAGAGGATATCCTCTGTTTTTGTGCAGCCTCTTCCAGAATCTGAGGGCGGTAGCGACCTCAAAAATGTCTCGTTGTATACCCTCCCATCTGATGCTGGGAATCAAGAGGGTAAAGACGATAAAGATGTGACACAGAAGCCACAGTTCCTATCTGGCACTCACAGCAGACATCATTCATCGATTATGGATCTCTTCTTCCCCTGAGTGAGGATTCAGAATCATTCTCAGCTCAGATTTTTTTATAACAGCCCAGATAGACTTCCTGGAAGAGGTGGGATTTCAGGACCTTTTTAAATGGTGTGTGAATCACAGTGAGAAGTGGGGAAAGCGTGATCTAGGTGTGGAGTTTGGGGGATGTCTGGGGAGAATCCTGTGTTCAGTTTTGCACATGGGCTGGAGGAGAAGCCTTACGGCTGCTCTGCTGTCTCAGCACCCTCACAACAGGTGCTGGGCAAGGCCAGAGGAAGGGGTGGATTAAAGCGGAGTGGGATGGGGATGGGAGAAGGAGGAAGAGGAAGGCGACTGGGAGCAGAAAGCGCTGTCAGGTGGGGAGCGGGACTTAGCTGGGGGAGGTGCCTGACAGGGGTTTCTGCCCCTTCACCGTAGGATGCCAGGAGCTGAGCCCGGGGCAGAGAGCCCAGGCCGACCTGCCAGGTTGTTGAGGTAACTTAAGCTCAGGGAAATTAATTACAGCACTTGCTTCTCACGCTATGTATCAGCCCCTCAGAGCGGCAGCTTCATCCATCTCCCCTGCTTTTGCCCCACTGTCTTGAGTGTATGTAGTGTGTGTGTATGGGTGGGAGCGGGCAGGGAGACAAGGCCAGGTACCACCTCCTGGCATCACTCCCCTGCTCAAGAACCCTAGTGGCTCCCCATCGCCCATGGCATGATGGGCAGGCTTTTAAAGGCATAGGAGCTATTATTCGTGTAAAAGCCTAGGTGACTACAAAAGCTGATCAGAATGGCTGTGAACCCTCCTCCTGTTGGGCCTGAGACACTTCCATGGAGCCCCAGGGCTCCACAGAAAACAGTTTGAAAACCCCTGGGACAAAATCCACAGATGCCTTCGCCTGGCATTCTAAGCCCTTTGCCCCCTGATGCCCATCCAGTCTCAGCTCTCCCTGTGACATGCCACTCAGTCCAAAGCTGCCTTTAACCCCTGGCCCCTTTGCCACCCTGTTCTCTCTACCTGAAAGGTCCCCGACCCCCACCTAGGCCCCATCACACCCAGGCAGCCGTTGAATTTCTACCCATTCTTCAACACCCTATACTCAAATCACTCCACCTTCTTCAAGCATTTCTTGTGTAGGTATCTGGCTTTTCTTCAAACACCCAGGGAGCTCTGCTCTTCTCCAAAGCCTTACAGCACTTCCTACCTTTTATTTATGTGGTTATTTATGTACTTGTCTGGTTTCCCTGTTAGCCAGCAAATTCCTTAAGGGCAGAAACCATCTTCTCTATCTCTGTCTCCCTGGAAGTTCCCAGCAGGGTCTTGAGCAGAGAAAGGGCTGAATAAATATTTATTTGTTGAATATCTTTATTGAGTATTAGTTACAAGCCCTACTATTGTACTAGGCAGTCAGGTTGCATAGTGAAAGGCCCGCTCCCTGCCCTCAGCCAAGGCTTCTGTCTAAGAGAAAGCAAACTCTGTAAACCAATGGTGGCAGCACAGAGAAAAAAAGTACAGAATGATGCATGTGAGCAGCTCAGAAGTCAGGTCCTAACCCAGCATTGGGGGAGGGTCAAGGAAGTCTTCATGGAGGAGGTGACACCTGGGAGAAGTCAAAGGACAAGTGACACCTACCAGGTGGAGTGTGAGGGGAACAGCACAGCAGGCAGAGGGAACAGCATGTGTGAAGGCACGGAAGGCAGGGAGAGCGTGGCTGGAGTTGCCCAGACCCAGGTGTGTGGTCTGGGGAGTGGGAAGAGGTAGAACAGGTAACACAGAGTACTGTGGGAAGAAGGAAACATTCATGGGAATGCTGGACTGGGAAGCAGGAAGGGAAGCATCCCACAGGCAAGAGGAATGGGCTGCAATGGGGCAGTAGGGAGATGTGAGACCTGGGCAGGGCTTTTCTCCTCTCTGAATCTCAGTCTTCTCATCTGTAAAGTGGGTGGTTTGAACCAGAGTCTCGAAGACCTCTGTCCAGCAGTGAGTTAGAAATACCAACGGAGCAGCAGCTAGACAATCAATGTGATGCCAAGAGAAACCAGGTACAACAGGGCCTAGGCTTTGAGAGGTGGGCAGGGCAGGACAGGGCTGATCAAGGAGGGCTCCATGGGGGACATGGGGGCACCTGTGAGCCAGGGTCTGTGTGAAGCACTCTGCATGGATCCCCACGTTTACTCTTCACGACACCTGTGTTCATTAGCCCCATTTTGTGGATGAGGAAGTCAAGGCTCAAAGATTAAGCAACTTGAATCCAGGGCTGTGATTTTGATCCTCTGAGTCTCTCCCCAATGGGCAGGCAGAGCTCATCTTCCAGCGGCTCCCATCCTGCCTGGGAAACTGGCCCAGGCCTCAGAGTTACCCCTGCACACACTCAGTTCTTCCTTTCAGGGCCCGTCAGTACCCTGTGGGCAGAGAGAGGGATGGTTGGCCTCCTTCTTAGGGTGAACAACTGTGCCAGTTTGCCCAGGACTGAGGGACCCCCCCACACCCCACCCCAAGGATCAGGAGTCACTTCCAAACCTCAAACTGCCACTACACCTCCAAGACCTCGAACAAATATCTGCCTGTCTCTAAGCCTCAGTTAAAATGGGCATCGGAAGAAGGCTCCTGTCTCTGGACTGTTGTCAAAACATCAGAGATGGCTCACATAAAACTCACTGTGGACCAGCAAGAAAATCTTACCTTCATGCCCACCTCCAGTGCTGATCTTGGAGCATAGTTTAGTTGATTGCCTAGTCAGTCCCCAGCTTCCAGGCTCCTTATAGATGAGCTCAGGGAACTCAGGAGGGCTGACACAGAGCTGTGTGTCCTTGGGCAAGCCCCTTAGCCTCTCTGAGCTTTGGTTCCTTCATTGGCAAAAACAGGGATGCTAGGGCTTCCCTGGTGGCACAGTGGTTGAGAGTCTGCCTGCCAATGCAGGGGACATGGGTTCGTGCCCCGGTCCGGCAAGATCCCACATGCCACGGAGCGGCAGGGCCCGTGAGCCATGGCCGCTGAGCCTGCGCATGCGGAGCCTGTGCTCCGCAATGGGAGAGGCCACAACAGTGAGAGGCCCGCGTACCGCAAAAAAAAAAAAAAAAACCACAGGGATGCTAGTTCCGGGGGTTATTGTGAGGAAGGTGGGAAGGTGGGATCCAGCCCAGTGCCTGCGCTCCATAAGCAGCCTCTGAATATGAGCTGGCCCACCCTGTACCTCTGGGGCCCTGCTGTTTGCTGCAACCCTGACCCCTGACCTGGTGGAATGAGCTGAAAGAGTGATGTGGTTCCCCAGCTCCCCCCCACTCAAGGCCCAGCTCCAAACCCACCCCCACCCGTCGTTCTGTCTCTCTCACACACACACTTTCTTTTCCTGTTGTTTGCAGCTAATTGTTTATTAGGAGATGCAGGCGGCTGTGCCAGTGGGAAGGCTCAGCTTGCTCCGCTATAATTAGGATAATGCACATTAGTCATTTAGTGTAACTCAGAGAGCAGCCCCCTCCCCCGCGCTCCCCTCCCCCGCTGCTCCCGCTGTAGCTCGCTCAGCTCCCAGGCTGGGCTGTACAGGTTTACAGGGGTTCCTGGGGGGCCTGGCCCCCAGCAGCCTCCCACTGGCCACCCACCAGGCTGGGGTTACCTCCTCTCTCTCTCTCCCCACCCCGACTCTTCCCTCCTGTTGCCTTTCCCTCTGTACCTCTCAGTTCCCACCCCCATCCTTGCCTATTTCTGCTCTTTCTCTCTCCCTCCCCAAGGCCTCCCTGGCAGCCTGACCAGCGGTCTGGTTAGGTAGGTCAGCCGAGTAGGTCAAGCCCGGTTTCCAGGTCCTTGGGGGAGGGGCCCGTTCTCCTATACAGGGTGACCTCCCTCAGACCCGCTCCCTTGGAGGGTGCCCGCCCCCTGCTGCTGTCCACCCCTCTTTCCTGCCCGAGGTCCCTGGCCCTTGTTTGCCTGAGGACTGGACTGGCAGAGGCAGGCCTTTGTCCCAAAAAGGCCTTTCTCCAAAAGACCACATCAGGTGGCTTCGCACCAGGCCCCATGAGAGGCGAGTGTGGGGGGTGAAGGTGGGGTTCAAGAGGGCTGTGGGAGCAGAGGGCCATCTGTCCACCAGGGACAAGGAGCTGTTCCCACAGCTGCCTTCTGTCCCTGGTCCCATAGCCACCGGCACACCTGGCAGCAGATGAATCAGACCCTCTCCCTCCCCCGCTGAGCCCCACCGAGCCTTCTGCATAACAGAAGGGACCTCACATCTGGCCCATTAGGCTGGGGGACTGAGGTCTGGGGCCAAGGGTGTGCCCTGGCCTTGCCAGTTGTTGCTGCGGGCAGGGGTGAGGATGGGTTCCCCTCCAGATTTTCAGAAATAAATTATAAAAGAGATGTTCCCGGGGTGAGGGATGCTTGCCTGGAAATACAAGGCCTCCTTGTCTTCAGGAGCCTGTTTGAGCCTCTGGTCCTGATCCTGAGATCACAAATGTAGAAGGACTAACAGACAGACACATGTTCACAACTTACAAGGGCAGGGTTGCTGTGCACTTGGAAGGGGTAGAGCTTCTGTCCCCGGAGCTGATGCCCCTCCTTCCTGCCCCCCTACCATTCCCGCCCCCTCCAGGAGCCCTACCTCTGAGCTCAGGCTCCTCCAGCCCAGGGACACCATCTGAGTTGTCCATCTCAAGGTCCTCGTCCCCAAGAGGTCCATATCACCGCCTCCCAGGTTACCCTTATCTCACCCTCTCTCTGTCACGGGCCCCGAGGCTCTGCACCCCAGTGTCACATGTAGCTTACAGGATCCCATGAGAGCAGAAGCTGGAGGAGGAGGGAGTGATCCCCGGCCCAAACAGTCTCTCGGGACCAGGAGACCTTTCTTCGGGCTCCCCTTGGGATTGCTTTTGTCTGGCAGCAAGGCTCCGGAACGGTAAGAAGGTGCCCCTGGGATGACCAGGGAAATGAGAGCCCTGTTCCCGTGGCTGTGATCTACCTTGCTGGGTACCCAGCAGGCCTTCCCCCAACCCGCGCCCCCCCCGGGGGCCTCAGGTGCCCTCCAGGTGCTCTGGAGCAAGACTAGATGGTCATTTCCAGCACATAGGGGCTGTCCCAGCAGTAACTTCTCGGGGACCTGTGGCTGCCTGATCTTCCAGTGCCCTGGTCCTCCTTTGAACCCCGGGAAGCATCCCTAGCTCCCAAGTCAGCTGAGCTCGGTTCCTTCCTGCATCCGCCAGTATCTGCTCCTTCCCTCCTCTCTTCCTCCACCTACATCTCTCTGATTTCCTCCTTTGTTCTCCAAGACAAGAAGAGACAAGGGGGCATAGCTGAGCGGTAGCATCCGGTCCGGTGGAGGGAAGGATTTTAGGCTGAGGAAGCAAAAGAAACGGCCAGGAGAGCCCTGACTCAGGAGGTTGTGTGGGGATCTGTTTCATGATGGTGGTAATCACACCCAAACAACAGCTGACCTTTAAAGAGGGCTAACTGGGTGTCAGGCATGGTTGAAGTGCCCGCAGGTAATCTTATAACATGAGCATTTCATTCTTAAAGCAACCTGCTCAAAGAGGGGCCACTATCACCTCATTTTACAGTTTAGGAAACCCAGTAGAAAGATGCTAAGTCACTTGCCTAAGGTCACACAGCTAATAACTGGCAGAGCCAGTCTGACGGGAGCCTTCCAGACCCTCAGTTTCTTTATCGGTAAAATGTGGGAGTAGGGACCCTGCCATCCCTTTAGCTAAGACATGGGGAGTTCCGAGGTAGATAGGAGGAAATGACCTGGCCAATCACCAGTGCTGCTGGCAGTGAGCAGGCAGGAGGGAATTTAGGGCCAAGTGGGGGAAGGGGACCCCTCCGCTGGCCCCTCCCCCAGCTTACTTATTCCAATGTTGTGCTCCAGCCGGGTGGGGCATGGGGACAGTATGGGGAAGCTGGCTCCCCAGGATTTACAGCCCACTAGGAGACAGCAGGAGCCACTGGGGGCTGTGGATGGCTGAAGCCTTCAGTGGCCAGCCCTGACCCCGCCCCCACGCTGCAGGGAGTTCTCACGTATTCACTGGCTGGATGTCCTGCCCTCTGCAGTTCCTGCTGCCCGCAGCCCAGCCCAGGCTTCAGGCACACCGTGGCCCTCAGTGTTGGGGACACAGGGGCCAGAGGACTGGGTTGATGGGTGACATGCAGCCCTGCCCGGAGCTGCTTTGGGAAGGGGCAGAGCCAGGTGGAGGAGGGAGATGCAGTGGCGCTCAGGAAGGGGGTGGATGTCAGGGAGTCACCCACTCCTCGGCTGGACTCCTCCTCCAAGGGGTGGATTACCGCAGTCCCGCCTTGCGTGGGAACACGCCGGTATGGACCAGCCTATACGGCATCTCTGTCAGCTTGGAAAAAGACAGAAGCAGCCCCACACTAGGTGCCGGGCTTGGTGAGCAGATCTGGGGCTGGGTTTTAGCATTTTTGTGCAAGATCCAAACTGCTCAACAGTACGTAGAGGCCCTGTCCTAGTGGGGCAAGGGGAGGGCCATGTTTGGGACCACTTGGCCCAGCTGTCACCTCCCCTTTATCCAGCCGCCCCTGCCTGCTTCAGAACCCACCAGGCTTCCCTGCACACATGGCCCCTGCCCAGCCCTAAGTCATATATGGCAGGCTGAGCAGGGACCAGCCTCTTCTCCTAGATGAGGAAACCGAGGCCCAGAGAGAGGAGGAAACTGCTCAAGGTCACACAGAGTTTCCTGGTCTGGGTTCTTCACAGCCCCCAACAACTAGCCCTCCTTCCAGCCTCAGCGCTGCTTTCGAGGTCCCTGGGACATTCTGCTTCATGTGCCTGTCACCTCTGTACTTGTCCTATTTAACTTAACAGACTTTGACAGGGGACCTACCATGAGTTAAGCAATGCACCAAGTGCTGGAGAAAAGCAGGTCAGCGCTTCCCTCCTCTCAGAACTAAATAACCAATAAGTGATGAATGAATGAATGAATGAATGAACCCTCATCACTGACTCTGTTCCAGGAACTACACCAAGCAGTTTGCTCATTTAGTCATGACAACTCTATGAAATAGAGTCTATTATTCTCATTTTACAAGTGTGGAAGTAGAGGCTCAGATGGGGTTACGTAACTGGCCCAAGGTCACACAGCTAAGAAGTGTCAGATCCGAGATTTCTATATGAATTTGTGTGGCTCCCAAACCACACAGGTTCTTTCTTCCTTTCTTTCTTTTTTTTTAATTTCCTTTTTTAAAAAAAATTCTTGCAATAGCTTCAAACACTTTCCTTCATTTTTAATGACATTTATTGTTTTCTTTCTAATTTTACAAGCAACACATGTTCTTTCCAGACAACTAGAAATACATAAAAGCATAAAGTAAACAATAGCAAATCATGCATAAGCCTCAGCCCCCCAGAGATGACCACCAATAGCATTTTGATGTATTTCCTCCCAGTGTCTACATAAAAACTGATATCATGCCATATAGCCAGTTGCTCACCATCCTTTGTTTAGTTCAAACTATTTTGGGAGCATTTTCCAACCTGAGTAAAAAAATTTTGGAAACCTGCATGCTTAGCCATTTGCTTTTATTTAACCATACCCTGCCTTTGGACATTTAGGTTGTTTCTAATTTTTTACTAATAAACAGAACATTGTGGTGAATATCTTTCCACATAAATTTTTGAGCCGATTTCTGCTTAGTAGATTCCCAAAGGCAGAGTTACTGGGGCAAGGAGCATGAACGGTTTCAAGGCCTTCAAAACATATTTTGAAATTGCTTTCTAGAAAGCTTGCCCAGTTTACCCTCCGACAGCAGGTCATGTGATCGCCCCATATCTTAAAGCCCTTACTCACACCGGGTATCACTAATTGTAAAAATAAAACCTTTCTCAAGACATAGTGTTTTTCTACTTCAGCACCCCACTCTGGAGTAACTGGTATATCGGTTGCTAATTCCCCATTTTGCTGATGGAGAAATAGGGCCTTGGGCTGCAGAAATGACATGCTTGCCCTGGGTCAGATCCACCCAGCAGCCAAGGAAGAGCAGTGCTGGAACGCAAGCATCCCTCCTACCGGTGAGAGCCCTATTCTAGCTCTTCAGGGTCCTCAGTGGAGAGTTTCCTCCACTGCCACTGTCCTGGGCCAGGGGAGTGTACCCCCTAGGTCACACCCCTCCTGTGGGCCTGGAGGTCTGGGTTGGGAGGGGTCACTGTGCATAGCCCATCCTTGGTTTCTTGATCCTGGACCGCATGGCCCCTAGTGCTGTCAAACCCAAGTCCATGTGCCCGATGCCAAGTGAGGCCAAACAAATTGAAACGTTGGAGTTTGGAGCAGAAAAGGTTTACTGCAAGGTCCAAGCAAAGAGAACGGGCGGCTTGTACTCAAAAGACCTGAACTCCCCGGTGGCTTTCAGGCGAGCGTTTTTTAAGATGGTGCTAGGGGAGAGGGTCAGAGGATGCCTGATCAGCTTGTGCACCTTCTTCTGATTGGTTGGTGGTGAGGTAACGGGGTGATGTTTCCAGAATCTCAACCTTCTGGTTCCAGCCATTCTGAGGTCTACACGCTTGTGGTCAGCATGTAGTCACCATCCTCCACCTGGGTGGGGGTCTTAGTTTCAGTAGAACAACTCAAAGGTAGGCATCAGATTGTTGTTTACATCCCTGCAGGAGGAGTTAGGAGCGCTGTGACTCTATTGTCCAAATCACTAACTGCTTGTGCCTGCTCTTGTGGAACTCTGGGAAGGCCTAGGAGACCGAAGCCTTTTTCCTACAGACAAGAAATGGGGGACAGGGAAAGGCTTTTGTACCCCGGAGGGCCCTCCAGGGTCCTGCTCGATTTCACTAGGATTCTCACCACCTGCATCCACCCTGGCTCTCACCTCCTCTCACCCGTTCATTCATCCCTTTGTAGAATTGGCACCAGTGCGTGCCCAGCACTGTTCTGGGCTCTGGGTGCTTCATCTTGCACCATCAGCATCACCACGTTATGCCATGCAGGTCATGACCGCTTCAGCATCTCCCAGCCCTTCCTGCTTAGCGCTGTGTGGTCCAAACTCCTATGATAATATCAACGCCTGGCATCCTTAATAAACACAGATTACCAGGTCTCTCCCCTGGACATTGTGACTGTGTCTGCCTGGATCCAGCCCGAGAATCTGTTTGCTATTGCTGTTTTGTTTTCTCTGGCTGATTCTTAGAGTCAGGCAAGTTCAGGAGTAAGAGTAGAAGGATCCCCAAGCACCAGACCTGAGGTGTGGCTCTTACACACACACACACACACACACACACACACGTAAGCAGGCCAATCCCTCTCCCAGCACAGCCTCGTGTCCTCTGGCCCTGCTGTGCCCCTCAGCCTCAAACTCACCAAAGCTGATGACAATCTTTTTTTTTTTCCGATTTACAAGCGATTAGTTTTAATTTGGGGACAATTAGAGATAGAAGCAGGAGGCATCTGATCTTGATTAGAAGCAGGGAGATGGCCAGAGGTGCCCCCTCCCCCAGACTGCCTGGCCCTAGCCTCCACGCAGATTCATTTATCTATTCTATAGGTTGGGGAGAGGGACTGGCCTCTGTGCCTGGGGAGAAGGTGTGAAGCTTATCTGGGGCTGGGCAAAGGCCCCTGCTGCATTCCCAGACACCTAGGGCCAGCCTGAGATGAAAAGGGAGGGCCTCTATCCAGCCAATGGCCCTGAGCAGGTGCCCCCAGCCTTATAAGAGGGTAGAACTGACATCTGTTAAGCACCGACCGTGTGCCACGCCAGGCACTATGCAAAGCTGGTCTAGACCCAGTGTCTGCCCAGATCCCAATCCAGCTGGAAAAACAAAAGCATAAACAAGTACCTGCCTTCTGGTGTTGGACCGGAGATGGCTTGAGAGACGAAGGGGTCCATGGACCAGCATCCTGCCCCCCAGGAAAAATTCACAGAAGTGGCTGAGACAGATCATTGATTACTTGCATCTCACACTTATACCAGGGCCAAGCTCCTGATCAGCCAGAGCCAGAGCTGGACAGAACAAAGCAGTGGTGGCAGTGGAGGTATCTGGGAAGGCTTCAGGGAGGAGGTGATGCCTAAGCTGGGCATGGAAGGATGAGGGGACACCCACACCCCACCTCCTGGGCAAATGTTCTCTTGGGTGCTGGTGGATCCAGTGCCTTTCTTTAGCTCCAGTGAAGCCTCTCTTCATGCCTTAGTCTCGTTCTGGATCAAGAAGGGAAGGATGGCTTCTGGCTCTCAGCTGAGCATAGTCTTGAGCACCAGGATGGTGCTCCCAAGGGTCCCTGAGGTGGGCAGGTTCAGGGCCCAGGGGAGCTGGTGGGAGAGGGGATGGTTGGAGGTGGGGGGAGATGGGAGTTCAGACCTCTTACATCCACAGACACCTCATCCTTAGTTACCAAGCTGTTAAGAGCTGGATGTGCCCTCCAGGGCTGAGGGAGGAAGGAGCTGGCTCAGCTCAGCTAGGAAGGGTCACATGCCAGGCACAGTCAGGGGAGGCGCTGGGAACGCCTCAGCCTCCATCATTATCCCTGTCTGCAAAAGCTGCCTGATCCCAGCCTGTCTTCCTCCTCCACCCCTATACGGTATCTCCACATCTTACTGGGGAAACTGAGGCCGTGAGGGACAGAAATAGCTCATCCCCATCTATTATTAACCTGCTCGGGCTGCCATAACAAAGTCCCAGAGACTTTTACAAAAACAACAGAAATGTCTTTTCTCACAGTTCTGGAGGCTGGGAGTCTGAGATCAAGGTGACAGCAGGGTGGGTTCCTTCTGAGGCTTCTCTCCTTGGCTTGTAGACGGCCGCCTTCTCCCTGTGTCTTCACATGGTCTTCCCTCTTGTGTGTGTCTGTGTCCCAATCTCCTCATTTAAGGACACCAGTCATATTGGATTAGGACCCACCCGTATGACCTCATTTTAACTTAATTACCTCTTTAAAGACCCCCATCTCGAAACACAGTCACATTAGGAGGTGCTGGGGGTTAGGACTTTGACGTATGAATTTGGAAGGGGGGCATGTAATGCTAACCATGAGACATGATGAGACAGGGAGAGCCCCTTCCCTAGGGAGACAGAAGCAGGGAAGCCAGACCCATATGATTCCTTAGGCCCAAGGCCACCTAGACGGAGGGAGAATCCGACTGCTGCTCCCAGGAGAGGGGAGGCTGCTGACAGGAAGGCAGTACTAAGTCTGGTCCACAGGGCGAGCTGGGCTGAAACAGAAGTCAGCAGGTGGAGCCTGGGGTCCGGGGAGCCAAGTGGGGCAGGTGAGAGGCCCGGGGGCGGCCGGGGTTCAGAACTACCTGTCACGGGCTTCCTGGTGGGGGGCCTGACGAGCAGGTGTGTGCCAGGCTGTGTATGAGCATGGGTGTGTGAGTGTGTGTGCGTGCGTGCTCCCCTCTCAGACTGGAGGGAGTTGTGTTGGGTGTTTCCAAGGCGGGGCAGGTCCAGGCCAGCAAGTCCACCCAAGCGGCACCCCTGGAGCACTCCTCCTTCACCTCTGGAACTGGCTGAGCTCGGCTCCGGGTTGACCCTCCCTTACCCCATCCGTCTTCCTTCAGGGAAACTTCTAGAAGCTTTTCTTTCCCAAGCCCATTCCACGCTCCGTGATGCCCGGAGCTTAGAGCTCCTTGTGAGATGCCGGCCAGCGTGCAGCTCAGCACACGCATGTGTGCACACACATTCACACATCGTGTCTCCAAAAACTTGATCTGCTGGCAACTCCCCCAGTCTCCCCTTCCTCCTGGCAGCCCCACCACACCAGACAGCTTCCAGGGCCTCCCCTACCTCCCTGGGAAAACTGGGGCCCAGAGACATCAAGCAACTTCCTTTAGGCTCCAGAGTAATTGAGCCATAGAGCTGAGATTAGTGCTGGGGTCTCAGGAACACCCCCGCCCCTACTCAGCCCACAGAGGGGTCTCAGGGCCCCAGAGGATAGAATGATTCATGGGTGGTGATGGGGGGCGGTGCTGTGTGTCATGATGACATCAGTACAAAATGGTAGTACCCTAATACCATCTTTTCTGGATCCCTTTTCTAAATGCTAGTTGCCTTCTTAATATAAGTTGCTCCCTGTTTCAGAAACTCAGTCTCCTTATCTGCAAGGTTGCTGAGAGAGATCAAGAACCCCCAGCCCAGCAACTCTGCCCTGACTGGCCATCCAGTCTCCTCTGGGATGCCCCATGGAGGGCGCTTTCATTAGCCCATGGCATCCCAGTCAGTGCTGGGCAGCTCATTCAGAGAATTGCATTCATTCAACAAAAATCTGAGGGCGGAGGGGTGCACGCAAGCACATTTCTCCAATCCCTTTCTCCACGCCCCTCTGAGTCTGCTGCCTATCTGGTGGCCCCGCCCCACTGTGCCTCCAAGGGGTCCAGGTGGCTGGCCCTGCCTGAGGTTGGGACGGTGAGAGGGCCAAAGGGGACTAAGTGCCTTAGTCTTAGTAGCCTCTGGGGTCTCCTGGGGATGGTAAACAAGACAGGGCCAGTGGTTCTGACATCCACATCCCTACCCTGTCCACCCGGCCTGAGCACTTACAGCTCAGGGACAACCGGTGCCCTTCTCCAACCCCAGCAGGACAAGCACGGTGGCCTCTCCCCATCTCAGCTCAGTACCTGCAGGTCCTGGACATCCCACCACCTGTAGCAGTGCCCCCTCCTCCCCTTGGTCTTTCAGCTACTCTCAACATCCCTGTGAGGGGGCTGATGTCACCTCCTCAATTTTAGAGATGGAAACCGAGGCTCAAAATGGGAAGCAAGTTGCCTCGTGAGCGTGGCAGGGAGAAGCCTTAAACTTGAGTCCTGAAGCCTCCGTTTGCCTACTTCCTGCTGCTTAGAAAGCAGTTGGTTGGCTGCTGTGCCTGGCCCAGGTCATTACCCCAGATCCCACATGTGTGCCTGGGCCAGCTTCGCCCCAGGCATCAGGGACACCTTCTCAGAAACTCCAGTGGTAACCGTGGGGCAGGAATTCTATGCAGCAGCAGGGAAGGCTCCCGTCTCTCCAAACGCCTTCCTATTCTCATCTGGGACCAGGCTGCGCATCTCTACCCCATCATCGGCAGCTGGCTTACCTTGCAGGGCTGCAGGACGTCTAGTGGAGAAGGGTGGCCTGAGAACAGAGTTCTCCTGGGAACAGAGGGAGCAGTCTGATGGTTAAAGCATGGGCTGCCTAGAGGACCAGGGACCAGCTGGTCCTAAGGACTGCTCAAGCAGGGCCCTAAGGAGTCACACAGACTAGGTGCCACTCCTCTTAGGACACTTGACCCAGGGCCTTTGTTGTGACCCAAGCCAATTGCCTCATTTGTTAAATGAGAAAATTAAACCACAAATTAAAAAACATCAGACATAGACACCAGAGCCTCAAGGGCAGGGAATTTTTAGTTCATCGCATTTATGAGGAATTGGGTGTGAACATTTGTGGAATCATCAAGGTTTCATTGATGGTGGTAACATGATAATATGCATAAGTGGCAAGTAACCACCATAGCACTGATTAGGAGTCTCCTTGGGACGGAGTCTCTGCGAATCACTCAGTGTAGATCAACAGTGATTTGTTAAAGACTTGTTCAGTGCGAGGCCTCGTAGATAACTCTCACGCAAGGCAGGATGAGAGGTTCCCTCAGAGAAGGGCAAAGCTCTGAGGAAATTCCCAGGAGTAGAGGTCATATCTTGAAGGGCTTCGTGGAGGAGGTGGCATTTGAGCAGGGCCTTAGAGGAAGATTCGGATTTGGATGTGTGCAGATAGGATAGGAGAGAATCCAATGCAGAGGGCACAGCATGAGCATAGGAGGGACGGTAAGGCAGCATCGGCCAGCGCTAAAGTCAGAAGTTGTCCAGTTATGCTGGCAGCAGGAGCCTGGGAAGAGGAATACTGGGGAAAGGGGAGCCTGGAGCTCATTGTAGAGGGCCCTGAATGCCACACTCAGGCGCAAGGTGAGTTCTGTAAGCAGAAGGGACAGTCTTTAATAATACACTTTTGCATTGTGTTACATAAATTATAGAGCAATTTCTTGATTCTCGAAAACAAATGACAACACAACATCAAAGGTGAGAAACATGGCTCAGGGGTCCACTGGAGTCTCTGAGAGCATGTCCCTGCCCCCTAAAGGGAGGCTGGCTGCAGGCACACATGTGGGATCAGGGGTAATGACCTGGGCCAGGGCACAGCAGCCAACCCAACTGCTTTCTAAGCAGCAGATCCAGAACTGGTTCTCAAACCTCAGACCTCCCCATCTTGGTCCTTCCTGTTCCTTAACAGTGTCCAACAGGTGTTGAGCTGGGAGTAAGGAGCCAACAAGGTCCCATCTGTGTCTGGGAGAAACAAATCCCTCTGGCTGCTATAGGGGGGAAGGGTATGCCAGGGAAGGGAAGAGCTGGGGAGAGGTGAGACCCACTTAGACAACGTTATGTTGTCATAGCAACAGGAATGAAGCCAAAGCTGGAGCAGGGGCCTGGGGATGGAGGTCAGGGGCAGCCGGGGACAGACCAGAGAGCCAAGAGGTAGAATTGCTACAGCTTGGCGGGATCCTGCGAGGATGGGGTGAGTGGCCGAGAGAAGGGAGAAGTCAAGCCCGAGATCCCAAGGCCCACGTTTGGGTTTGGTGGACGAGGATCAACTTCCCAGTGTGTATTTGTGGGGTGGTACATATAGGGGGTAGGGGGTGATGTGGGATCCCTGGGAACCCTGCACCATCTGAGGCAGCTGGAGCAGTAAAGGAGTAGAGGCTTGGGTTTGAAAGCCAGGTGGCCCCAGGTTCAACTCCAGCTGCTGGCCCCTTTCACTCATGTGACTTGGGTAAGTTATTTAAGCATCCGGCACCTTCATTGTAAGAGGTAAGAATAGGCTCTCCAAAAAGAGAAGTTACTGATAGAAAACTGGGTGAATCAATGGAGATCATAATAATACCTGGTTCAAAGACTTGATGAGGATCAAATAAGCCACTGCCTGTCATAATAATGCATGAATAATAGTTTAATCTTAATAAACAATGTTAAATCGTTAAATACGTACTGTACTGTACCATTAATAATGGTAAGAGTGAAAACTTACCACCTCGGCATCACACTTGCTCTTAGCCCTCTACGCACATGACTTCGCTAAGTCCCTACAATAGCTCTTTGAGGCAGAAACAATTTTTATACTCATTTTACAAACGAAGATGCCAGAGGATAAAACCTCTTTAAACCTTCACAATGCTTTGTACCGGCATTAGCTTTACCCCTGCATCGCAGATAAAGAAATGAATCATCAACAAGAGGGCAATTAACACACCAGCAAAGGTGGAGCCCGGCTTGGAGCCTTGAGGATGGAGAGCTGGGCTGAGCTCGGCTTGGCTGGGAGTGGATGGCCCTCTGTAAGGGTGGGAGGCTGGGGTGCCCTGGAGTCCCAGCACAGCCTCTCCTGACCACTGTGGGGTCTTTCTTCTGTCTGTCCCCAGCCTCTGGCCGCTCCCACCCAGCCAGCCCCAGTCCTCCGGGGCCGCAGGCCAGCCCGGTGCTGCCGGTCAGCTACCGCCTGTCACACACGCGGCTGGCCTTCTTCCTGCGGGAGGTGCGGCGCACGCCTCCCACGGTCACCAACGGCTCCCTGCAGCGCTCCGAGCCCTTCGTGGTGTTCCAGACCAAGGAGCTGCCCGTCCTCAATGTCTCCCTGGGACCGTTCAGCACCAGCCAGGTGGTGGCCCGGGAGCTCCTGCAGCCGTCCAGCACCCTGGACATCCCCGAGCGCCTGACGGTCAGCTGGAAGGTGCGAGCCTTCATCGTCCACCCCCGCGTGCCTGCCTCGCAGCCCGTGGCCCAGGTGCTGTTCTACGTGGCCGGCCGGGACTGGGATGACTTCGGCGTCACCGAGCGGCTGCCCTGCGTACGCCTGCACGCCTTCCGGGATGCCCGGGAGGTCAAGAGCTCCTGCCGCCTCAGCGGGGGTCTGGCCACCTGTCTCGTGCGCGCCGAGCTGCCCCTGGCTTGGTTCGGGCCGCCGGCCCCGGCTGCACCACCCACTGCCCGCCGCAAGTCTCCAGATGGGCTGGAGCCCGAGGCGACAGGGGAGAGTCAGCAAGCCGAGCTCTACTACACTCTCCACGCCCCGGATGCGTCGGGAGGCTGTGGAGGAACACGGCGGGGTGCCGGGCCCGGGGGCGGGGCCCGGGCCGAGAGCCCGACCCAGCACCCCCTGCTGCGCATCGGGAGCATCAGCCTGTTCCGCCCGCCCCCGAGAAGGACCCTGCAGGAGCACAGGCTGGACAGCAACCTGATGATCCGCCTGCCTGACCGGCCCCTCAAGCCCGGGGAACTGCTCAGCATCCTCCTCTACCTGGCCCCCAACTCCTCCTCTCCCTCCAGCCCCAGCCTGGAGCACTTCACTCTCAGGTACGGGGGTACGGGCGGGGGTCTGGCTTCCCTTCCAAGGTCAGATGCACACCTGACCCCTTGTAGAGGGCTCGCCCAGACCTGCCCATCCAGCATCCTAATCCCAGTTCTTCCAGTTATCACCTGAGCAGCTTCAGGAAGACAGCTCACTTATCTGAGCCTCGGTGTTCTCATCCGCTTGATGGCCACAAAAATGTCTGCCCTGTCCTCCCTACCTCACAGAAGTGGTGTCATGGTGAAGAGGAAACATCCATTTCCACAAGCATGATATCCAGAATGATAGAATCGGGGCTGGAAGGGCCCTTAGACATTAGCGGGTGCAACTCTTCTATTTTACAGATGAGTAGGCTGAGGCCTAAGAGGAGAAATTGAGATCAGAGAGCAGCCCCTTGCCTGGGAGCCAAAAGATGAACAGGAGAGTGTCCGTGTGTCAGGACATTTGTCTAATCCTGGAGTGGGGAGAAATATTTTCAGGAGTCCTAGCTCTTTCTTTGTGAAGGATACAGTTCAGAAATTCAGAAATGCCTTCAGTCATAGCACATCCTCACAAAATATAATCATGTCTCACAGTAGGAATCCATGGTTTGAGCCATGTTGGGTGATTCTGAGGATATAAGAAAGGCCCCACCAAAATGCTCCCCACAAACCCAAGCACTATACATGGGACCTGAAACAGCACCATTAACCTCCGGCTTCTTTAAGTATTGCCTTCTGTCCTGAATGTACTACCTTAAAGTTCAAGTATTCCTGGAGAGAGTCATACCGAATTCACTGATTAATACCTGAATGTGAATATGAGTTAAATCAGTCATCAGAGATCCTGGGCTGCATTAATAGGAGTAAAGTATGTAGAATTAGGGAGGTGATAATCATTCTGCTTTAGGTAGTGTTAATTAGAGCTGAAATGTTGTATTTAGTATAAGACACTACACCTTATGTATTCAGAATGTCCAGAGGAAGGTGACTAGGATATGGGCAACTTGAAGCTATGGCAAAAGAGCAACAATCGGAGGAACTGAAGAATTTAGGCCTGGAGAAAAGAAGACTCAGAGGACCCCTGCTCACCTCCCCAGATGTCTGTTCAGGTGGAAGAGAGCTGTCCTCCCTTCCCCCAACAGAACCCACGGCTGTTCTATTTCAGCTACATCCAGGGAAGAAGTTTCTCCTTTTAGGGACTTTCTAAAGATGTAATGGGATGTGTGCAGAAGTAGTGAGTCCCCTGTCACTAAGATATGCAAGTAGAGGTTAGGTAAAGACCTGGCAGAGATATAATAGAAGGGACTACAGCTTCCACTAGGGCCAGAGGTTGAAGCTACATGATACCAGATCCCCCAAATTAGTTTCAGGCTTTGAGTCTAGAACTCAGGGTAACTTACTCACCTGCTCGCCCTTCTCCCAGCCCCAGCCTAAGGATGGTAGGCAGGTGGGCAGCCCTTGGACCCCCAAGCTGACCCTCTCCCTCTTCTTCTTCTTGCCTTGTCCCAGGGTGAAGGCCAAGAAGGGCGTGACCCTTCTAGGAACCAAGTCACGGAGTGGCCAGTGGCACGTGACCTCAGAGCTGCTGACTGGGGCAAAGCATTCAACAGCCACCGTGGATGTGTCCTGGGCCCAGGGCACACCGCTGCCCCTCTGGTGAGCCAAGGTGGCTCCTCTGCCCACCTCTTTGCAGGACAGCACCGGGGAGGGGTGGGGGAATTCTTGACGGAGGAGGCCAGGCTGGCGCAAGGGCTGGGGCATACTTTCTGGGGACCTTGGAGGCCAGGCTGGGGAAGGTTCAGAGGACCCCGGGGAAAGGCCACTGAGGAGGGCTAGGGTCCTTAGCGAAGGTTTCAGAGCTCCTGAGCTTCTCCCAGCCCTTCCTCCTGGGCTCTCCTTCCTTCCCCCACCGCGCAGGGAGGACCAGGGGCCCCTGGAGATCCTGCAGCTGGACTTTGAGATGGAGAACTTCACCAGCCAGTCAGTCAAGCGGAGGATAATGTGGCATATCGACTACCGTGGCCACGGTGCCCTGCCTGACCTGGAGCGGGCTGTCACCGAGCTGACGGGCATCCAGCGGGACGTGCAGGCCATCCTACCCCTGGCCATGGTGAGTGCACTCACGGGAGGCAGGCGAGCTCTGCGCCTGGCACTGGAGTGGGCCAGCGGCTGCTGAGGGGCACGGAGGTGGGAGAAGTCCCCGTGGAGGGGGCACTTGGTGGGGGGGCTTCCTGGATGAGGTGACCATGCAGTGGAGCCTTGAAGGTCCCGTGGAGGAGGGGATCATACAGTAGTCAGAGAAGATGAGGAAGGTGCTTTAGGCAGGGGATCTCCTGGGCAAAGGTGTGGTGATGGGAATGGGGAATAGTTTGTTCAAAGGAGCTATGGGTTTAGGAAGAGTGCCGTGGAACGATTGTCTGGTGCCCAGGGGCACGTGGAATAGCCAGGCAAATGTGCTGGACGTTACTCTGAGTCCGGAGAAAGATGGAAGATGTTGAGAGGAGATGGTGGAGGATTGGGGAAGCATCGTTTTCTGGCAGCAGAGTGAGGTAGACCCTGAAGGCTACCACGGGAGTCCAAGTGAGCAGAGCGTCTGAGAAGGCACATGAGACCAGGTAGATGCATCTGTCTGCCCACGTCCCCAAGGGAAGGATACGCATCTGAGGAGTGGGGACAGCTGGGAGCTGCCGGGGCTTGGCTGGTGGTCCTGGGAGAGCAGGGGACCTCAAGCAGCTCAGCAGAGCCCCGCCCTCCTCTCTTCCCTGCAGGACACAGAGATCATCAACACAGCCATCCTGACTGGCCGGACGGTGGCCATCCCTGTCAAGGTCATTGCCATCGAGGTGACCGGCCTTGTCCTAGATGTCTCTGCCCTGGTGGAATGCGAATCTGACAATGAGGACATCATCAAGGTGAGCTTCCTGGAGGTGGGGGAGCCTGGGAAGAAGGCCTCGGGCCTTCCGGGGGAGTGGAACCCCAAACCAGAGGGGAATTCACATCCCAGGCAGGTCCCCTTGGTAGGCAAGAGGAGGGGAAGTGGCAGGGGGTGAGGGGAAGAGCATCCCATGTCCAGCCTGAGCAAGGGGAGGTCCTGGAGGGCTTCCTACAGGAATGTGGAAGAGACCTTTTGGCAGGCTGAAGGGAGAAAGCAGCACTGACAACTTGAATTCAATCCCCAAGTCATTATTGAGCCCTTGTTGTGTGGCAGACACCAGGTAAAGCAATAGGGGAGGGGGTCCTGGGGGGGATCTCAGAGACATGCCCTGAACCTGGGTGCTGGTGACCAGGTGGAGGAGATCCAGCCCAAGGAGGAAGCCTCCAGAAGCTCATGAGTTAGGCCAGGAGTGAAGGTTGTGTAAAAGGACCCACTCCAGGAACACCCACCCCAGCCCTCCACCTCCCAAAGGCCTTGCCCTGAGCTCCTCCCCAGATGCCCCCTCTGGGCAGTGGGTCCTCCACAGCCCAGCAAACAGGACATTGATCTGACTTGACTGGCCCAGTTTGCTACCTCCCCAGGAGGGCCTCCAGATTTCCTCTGGCTTTGGACAGTGGTCAGAGGTGAGATGTGGGGAGGAGGCAGTGGGGCAGGCAGTGATGCAGGAGGGCATCCAGCCCTGGTCCCTGTGGGATTGGTGAGCTGTTTGCCGTGCCAGCCTCCAGCTGGTGCCAAAATCAAATGATTGGGCAACAGAATCTGTTTTCTGTTCCCGTAAATCCTTCAGCAGGGGGAGTGGGGATGTGGGTGTCCTCCCTCCCTGGGAGTGTGTGCTTTCTCTCTCTCTCTCTCTCTCTTTCTCTTTGCTCTGCTCTGCTCTGCCCTGGATCCCTCCTGGTCTCTGGAGCCCCAAGGCTCACCTCGTCCATCCCCCCCCATCCAGGAAGAATGTCCCCCGAGTGAGCCAGAGCAGACGGCTTGGTACCACACACCCACGGCCTCCTGAGGGCTGGAAGCCTTGTCAGGCCCATGGGGCTTGTCACTGCTGGCAGGCTGGGACGGGGAGAAATGGGCCTGCTCCCAAGAGCCCTCACGCAGCACCTTCCTCTACCACCCAGACTCCCACACCTCCGCCCCAGAGCAGACCAGAACAGTCACCGTGGCATAGATACCAAAGGGAATTAGCAAAGATTCGAAATGGAATTTGTTTCTGTTCTCACTGAAATACACTCAGGTTCTTTCGGGAGTTTGCCAACATTCTAAATGGGATTTGCCAGCCTTCAGCTGGAATTCCCTGCCTTCCGAAGTGGGAAATGAGCATTTCTAGCAGAACCACTGTCCCACTCCTCTCCACCCACCCCCTGAGATGATTAAGAGAGCTCGAAGGAGTTTGGGACCGTCAGGGGCTCATCTGCACGGATGAACCACAGTCCCAGCCCCTCCCCACCCCCACGAGAGCATTCAGGTTGTCATCAGCCCATAGGCTGCCTGATAGACCCTCCTCCAAACTCAAGGATGTGCACCCTGGGGCGTGTCCCAGTAGGAGCACCTAAATGCATTGCACACAGGATTCACTCCAGGTGTGCCAGGTGTGTGCGTGGGCACTTACACAGACACCCGTTGCATCTGCCCTGAAGTACTAGCAGGGACACCTCTGTGAGTGGGCACAGCTACCCACCAAGATGTGTTCAGTGAGCATATGCTCATCTGGGGAACCGTGAAGAATGCAAGGTGGTGTCCAGGTGGGCATGCATTTGCAAAAGCTGCACCTGTGGGTGACAGTTGTCCACCTGTCTGTGCTTGGGGTTCTCTGGTCCTGAAATTTCCTCTCCCTTTCCCTCAGTTCCACCCCTGGCTGGAGCAGCCCCCTCCTGGAAATTAACCAGCTGCCCAGCTGCCTGGGACCACTGGGCCAGAGTCACCTTGGAGGAGCTGTGGGCCTGCCCCTTCTCCCCACCCCCTCCACCTCAACCTCCTCCCCGCCCAGTCGCACCCCAGTGTCCTGCTCAGGACAGGCTACTCCTGTGTACCGTGGAGGACTCTACCCATCAGACACCTGCTCCAGAGCCCAGGCGGTCATGCTGGGGAGGGGAGCCAGCGCTGGGGACCCTCAGCCTGAAGACTCCCCCAAGGTGTGGCCTGCCACATCAAAAACAGCCCCTTACAAAAATATTGGCACACTGGCTTCTTGCCAGGGAGCAAAATCCTCCCAAGGTAGCCACTAAGAGGTGATCTCTGGAGCAATGGAGTGGAAGCTGACACCTCCCAGAGGAATTAAATTAGGGGCCTTCTCCCACCCAGCCTCTCCCCTTCAGCCTCCTGTGACTGGCACTTTCTCTGTCCAATGGCCTTCTGGCCTTCCTTGTCAGAATGAAGTCCTCTGCACTGCCCCACAGGATGACCTGTAGGGCAAGACAGGCCAACCAACCTCTCTCCCCCTCCCCAGGTATCCAGCAGCTGTGACTACGTGTTTGTTAGCGGAAAGGAGTCTCGCGGTTCCATGAACGCCAGGGTCACCTTCCGCTACGACGTCCTCAATGCCCCCCTGGAAATGACAGTCTGGGTGCCCAAGCTGCCCCTGCACATTGAGCTCTCGGATGCCCGCCTCAGCCAAGTGAAGGGCTGGAGGGTACCTATCCTTCCTGACCGGAGGTATGGCCCTTCCAAACACAGCAGATGCTGGGGATACTCACGGGTGACACAACCCTGGCACAACGTCTGATCTGCATGTGTGTGTAAGGCCCTAGGTGTACACAGTCTGCAGGTCGGTTTTGCAATCAACAAACTTATTGAGCAGCTACTGTGTGCCAGGCACGGATGGGGGCAGGGAGGGGAGCAGGTAAGTGTGGCCAGAGCCTGACCCAGTTGACCTCTGGGTCCATCAGGAAGCGGTCTTATATATAGCATGGAGCGTGGTGGATGAAGGAAGCCCTGAGTACAGGGAAGCAAGTGGCACAAAGGAAAGAACCACCTCTTCCTCCAGAAGAAGTCAAAGCAGGCTTCCTGGAAGAGGTGACTTGGGAGCTAAGTCTTAAAGGATGAGTGGAAAGGAATTGGCTAGGGAGACAGGGTAAGAGCAGTCAAGCAGCAGACAAAATGGAGCAGAAACACCAACACAGGTGCTCACACACCTGTACACGAGTGCCCCAGCCTGGGCACACCAGGGGCACACTTGTGAGTACATCAGCCAGGCACACGGTGACCCCCACTGGGCTCCCTCACTGGGATACAGGCTCACACACCTGGGTGCCCATCTGTGGGGCAGGTCCAGGTGTACTCAGCACACTCCACTCACCCACTCATCGCTGCTGGAGAGAGAATCCAGCAGGGAAGAGAAGAAAGGCAGAGTGACAGGCAGTTAAGAGCGGGAAGGGTGGAGCTGGAGAGAGAAGCAGGCGGCCTAGTGAGATTTGGGATCAGTTCAGTTCTGCGGAGATTTGGAAAAGCAAGGCAGCATAGACCAGGGCCTCTTGAACTTGCACGCGACTTGCCCAAGGATGCTGTTGAAATGCAGATTCTGATTCCGTGAAACTGGGATGGGGCCTGTGAGTCTGCATTTCAGGCCAGCTCCCAGTGAGGTTGATGCTCCTTTGAGTAGTGAAGGACATAGTGAACTCTGAAGCTAGATGGCTTGGGGTGAAATCCTGACTGCTATTTGCTAGCTGGGTAACCTTAGGCTACTGTGCCTCAGTTTCCTCATCTCTAAAATGGGCACGTTTACACTTAGCGGATTGCTGTGAGGATTAAATTAGTTAACACAGGTAAAAGAGCCCTCTATGTGAATGAATATTCTGGTGGTTTAATCCTTCTGAAGCACTAGTCAAGCACTGGCCACACCCTTCTCTCTCTCCACAGCCTGCTTTCCTGGGTGAATCTCCTGATTTTCGTATTTTTGGCAATCTGGACAGGCTGAGAATTCCCCAAATTGTCAAGTCCTGGTTCCATTCTGCCTGCCAGTTCCTCCCTCCATTTATCTGTCTCCTCTTGCATTTTACTCTGAGCAGCCAGAGGAAGCCAGGACACACCTCCCACACTCTGCTTGGCAATCTCATCAGCTGAATATCCAAGTTCTGTCTGCCACACAGCTGTAGGACACGACGACGCAGCTAAGCCTCCTGGCACTTGAGGAGGGATCACCTTTGATCCAAGTTAGAGCTGAGCCCAGGGCCCAGCAAGTGCTTAGTGCTGAGAAAGAGCCAGTATTTGCTAAGATTTGATGCCAGCTATTCACAGGTGTAGGCGCAGCCAGGCAGGGGACACGGGGTGGGGTGGGGAGTCAAGAAGGTACCTTTCTAGGAGAGGAAAGCCTGGGACTTCGGGCTCCAAGCTTGTCAGAGACAGAAGGGGTGGACCAGGGAAAGCCTTCCACCCACGGGAGCCAGGGAGGGGCTGGTGGGGCAAGAGGGAGGGAGGGACTCATGCAGGTCAGAGCCGGGGTGGGGAGCCCTGACTCCAGGCCTCCCCCACCCAGATCAGCCCGGGAGAGCGAGGACGAGGACGAGGACGAGGGACGACGGCAGAGCGCGAGCCGTGGCTGCACTCTGCAGTACCAGCACGCCACCCTGCAGGTTTTCACCCAGTTCCACACGACGTCGGCGGAGGGCACCGACCAGGTGGTCACCATGCTGGGCCCAGACTGGCTGGTGGAGGTCACCGACCTGGTCAGCGACTTCATGCGGGTGGGTGACCCCCGAGTGGCACGCATGGTAGACAGCAGCACGCTGGCCGGGCTGGAGCCAGGCACCACCCCCTTCAAGGTAAGCACAGTGGGGCGTGCCGGGTGCCGGGAGCCTTCACACAGACGTTCCTAAGACAGGATTTCCAGCGCCTCGGCCTTGGGGAGCAACCCCAGACGGGCCCTGCAAACACACTTCCCCACCTGCCCTTCTGCTTGAAATTCTACCATCGAAGGTCAAGAACCTTGGAGAAGCTTCTCTCTCTGAGCCTCATCAGCCTCTGTGAACCTTTCATGGCTCAGTGTGGTCGCTGAGAGATGTGGCTGCGGAGCGGAGGAGGTGGGAGGGCCCAGCCAGCGTAGAGGCCAGAAGAGGGAATTTTGGAGATCTAGGGACTCAACTTTGAACTTCCTCCTTGATAACTGGGTGCCTGGGTAGATATCATCCATCTCAGAGACTATACATAGTGACCCATGGGCTGAAATCTGCCTGCAGACATATTTTGTTTGTAAAACGATTGACCCAACCGTTTAAAAATTGGGAGTTTCTCATTTTTTAAAAAATGTAAATTTCTGGTTTTAGAAAATATGAATCTGGCAGCACAGGGTCTGCATTCCCGCCTGGCAATCATCAGCTGGAGTCAGTACTGCTGCCTTTTTTACATGAGCATGAGTTCTCCCATTTGCCCCAGTGCCCACCACTCCCTTTTGTCTCCCTGACACTGAGGCTGACCATCAACTGTGACTTATCACTCTACGGGAGGGCTGTTGTTTTCTTTAAAATCAACTCACCTCACTCATCTGTGTTCCTGCCTGGCTCCTGTGAGCCCTTGACCCTTGCTTGGCCTCTGGACCCTGGTTCCCGGTTGCAGACCTAAGGCAGAGCCCAGGAGTCCTGCCTCCCAATCTGCCCCACCCCCTGGGCTTCTCTTCCAGCAGCACTCAGATTCCTCCCTGGTTGGGAATTTGGAGAGGGGTGGGGTGTCCTTCTCTCCTGGCTCTCACCCATCCCCGCCCCACCCTGCCTCAGGTGGTTTCCCCCCTGACGGAGTCCGTGCTTGGGGAGACACTGCTGACAGTGACAGAGGACAAGGTCAGCATCACACAGCTGCAGGCCCAGGTGGTGGCCAGCCTCGCCCTCTCCCTGCGGCCCAGCCCCGGTAGCAGCCACACCATCCTGGCCACCACAGCCGCCCAGCAGACCCTCAGCTTCCTCAAGCAGGTAACTGGATGCCCAGCTGGCCAGCCTGGGGGCTTGGGGTGTGGAAGGAGGACTTGCAGTTTCTGGCCACGAGCCCCCCAGATAAGGGATTTGATAATGGAAGATCTATCTACCCTTTGTGCCCTGTGCACCTGCCCTACTGGGCCCGTGCCCCACCATCTGCCTGGGAGTCTGGCCAAGGTCTCACTTCCTGCACCTGCCATGGTGAGATGCTCCTGTTGAAGGTTCCCACTCCTGCATTTCTCAGAGGGCCCGTCACCTCTGCCTCTACCCCCCAGAATTACCCTCACCCATCTCTGGACCCCCAGCTATAGCCCCCCACTGATACGCCAGGGCACTGGCTATGGGACAAAGGTGGAAAAGTTACAGGTGGGGGTCACAGGGGGGGAGAAGGTGGGCACTGAACACCGAGCCAGAGGTCAGGACACAGGAGTCCTCTGCCCCAACTTGCTTCGTGACCTCAGGCCAGTTGCTTGTCTCTGAGCCCTGCTTCTTCATCTGCAAGGAGGTCAACTCTCAGAAGGTTTAACAAACAGAGGACAAGGCTGGGGTTGAGTATATGTGCGTTCTCAGTCTCCACGTGTCTGCTGGGGGTGATCAGGCATGGAGATACGGTGTGACTCCTGCAGCAGAAGGGATCTGAGTTAGACCCAAGGCAGAATTTACCATCAACTCACCCAGGGGAGAAGGGCGAAGTGGGCAAGGACGTTCTCGGGGCAGTATGGAGCCATAACTCCCTATACAGAGTTGAGTGGGAGAATTCCCCCTCAAATAACCATTCCTGAGCACCCACCACCTGCCAGGCACTGTTCCAGCACTGGGAAGTCAGCAGGAGTAGACCTCTGATTCCTGTCCTCTCCTCTTCCTCCTCCAGGAAGCCCTCCTGAGCCTCTGGCTCTCCTACAGCGACGGTACCACGGCCCCACTCTCCCTCTACAGCCCCCAGGACTATGGGCTGCTGGTGAGCAGTCTGGACAAGCGCGTGGCCACAGTGACCCAGGACCGGGCCTTCCCACTGGTGGTGGCTGAGGCCGAGGGGGCCGGGGAGCTGCTCCGCGTGGAGCTCACCATCGCCGAGAGCTGCCAGAAAACCAAGCGCAAGAGTGTGCTGGCCACGACCCCTGTAGGCCTGCGGGTGCACTTTGGGCGGGAAGAGGGGGACCCCACCTACGACTACCCCGGCCCCAGCCAGCCAGGGCCCGGCGGGGGCGAGGACGAGGCCCAGGGAGCTGGCCCACCGGGCACTGCCGGATCCCCACCCGAGGCCGTGGGCCCGGGCACGGCCAGCCCGGTGGTGCCACCCACAGAGGATTTCCTGCCACTGCCCACCGGCTTCCTGCAGATGCCGAGGGGGCTGACGGACCTGGAGATCGGCATGTACGCGCTGCTGGGCGTCTTCTGCCTCGCCATCCTGGTCTTCCTCATCAACTGCATCGTCTTCGTGCTGCGCTACCGGCACAAGCGCATCCCGCCCGAGGGCCAGACCAGCATGGACCACTCTCACCACTGGGTGTTCCTGGGCAACGGGCAGCCGCTGCGGGGGCAGGGGGAGCTGTCGCCACCCGCCAGCAACCCGCTAGAGGCCGTGCCCGCCTGCTGCCACGGCGACCACCACAGCAGCGGCAGCTCACAGAGCAGCGTCCAGAGCCAGGTGCACGGGCGGGGCGACGGCTCCTCGGGCGGCTCGGCCCGGGACCAGGCCGAAGACCCCGCCAGCTCTCCCACCTCCAAGCGCAAGCGGGTCAAGTTCACCACCTTCACGGCGCTGCCCTCGGAGGGGCTGGCCTACGACTCAGTGCCCGCCGGCGAGGAGGACGAGGAGGACGAAGAGGCCCTGGGATGGGGCTGCCCAGAGGCGGCGGGCACCGCGCGGCCCACTCCGCCCCCTGACCTGCACAATTACAGGCGCAGAGTCAAAGAGATGGCATAGAGGTGCGTCCCCTGCCCACCATGGCCTGGGCTCCGTGTGGGACAGAGCCGGGACCCAGCTCACAATTGACACGGGCCGGCTGAAGTGGATCTTATGCTCTGGCCCCTGCAGCTTTGCTCCTCCCGGACGGCCACCTCCTTGCCTCGCACCCTACCATCCTCCGCCCCCAGAGGTGGAGGGGCCTTCCCCCTGGAGCTTGCTAAGAGGAGAGCAATCCCAGCCTTCGTTCTACCCTTTCCAACCCTCCTCCTGTCTTAGACCCCTGCCCCAAGACAGGGGCAAGGAGGCCGAGCTTGCGCCAAGGGTCCACACAATGCCCCGCCCCATCCCCCCACGTCCCCTGCTTCCCCCTGTGTGGGGGGCTCTGGGGGGGTCTTGTGTCACAAGCTGCACAAAGACTTTTCTCAAACCGCTATTCAGGGATTTCTGGCCTGCAGGGTGGGGAGGCGGCGGCTGTCTGCCCTGCCAAGGATCTTGCTGTGGACAGAACATTTGGGGGGCAGGGGATATTTGTAGCATCTGCTGGCTTCTGGGTGCCCCCCACTCCCTTCCCAGGACCTGGGAGCTGACTCTCCAGAGGGGTCTGGGGCCAAGCCAGGCGCCTCTCTGAGATCTCAGGACTCCATCCTGTGCCCCCAAGGGCTGTGGGCAGGCCCTCAAGGGGGAGGAGTCCTCGGTCCACCCCAGAGCACTGTGGTCCAGGTGCCCGGGAGCCCTGGGTGCCCCGCGCCCACCCCTCAGCAAGGTCAGCACTACGCCTTAGCCATCCCTCCTGCTCTGCTGAGCACTCCTTCCTCTCTGCAGGGGCAGCCACCCGCCCCGCTGCTAGGCGGAATCCGGTGGGAAGGGGAGAGGGCGCCAGGCAGTGCTGGGAAGGACCCTGGGACAAGCAAGGCAAAAGGGAGTGCACGGCTCCCCTACCCCATCCCACAGCCACCCCTCTCTCGGGTTCTACCCACCACTGTGTCAGATTTTTCTTAAGTAAATGGAGGCAACCAGACTGGGAATGGGGGCAGCAGCAGCTCCCGGAGAACAGGCAGTACATGGTGGCTGGCTCTGTGTCTCTTCCTTGCGTGCAGGCGCGTGCATGCACACACACACACACACACACACACACACACACACACACACATATGGAGGTCACGCTAAATGACATGAGACGGAAACACGGCTGAGCCACCTGCGGTCCTGCTCCTCCTCCAACATCCAGGTCCCTTTAAACCCTGTGGTGCTGGGGGGATGCTCACCTCTGGGGATAGAGGACTTGCTGACCCAGAAATGTGCCCTTCTAAAGAGATGTCTCCTCTAGGAGAAGGGTAGGAGGGTACAGAAAAAGAAGGAGAGAGGCGAGAGGGTTGTATGCACACCTGAGCTCACTCCAGTTTCCTCCTCTGCCTCAGTGCACCTCTCAGAGGGCATCCCTCCTCGTCACCATCACCACCTCCCAGGGAGGCTTCTCTTCTCCAGGGATTGACGGAGACAGTCTGGGGGTCTCCAAGTCAGAAAGCCAGGCAGGAAAGAGCAATGGCTGTTGGGGGGCTCCTCCCTGCTCGGTGGGCCATGGGCTGGCCCCTCGCTCCTCATGGCCTCCCATGGCCCTGGGAGACCTCTCCCCAGCACAGGTAGCAGCCCCAGGGACCACAGGAGACCTGGGGTGGGGGAGGAAGAGCTCGGCCAAGGCTGCCTGGCCAGCCTCCAGTGCCCTGGACAGGTGGCTACAGCAACCAGCATCTGCCCCAGAAGGGACCAGGGGCAGGACTAGTGCTGTGTTGGCACCTGCCCCAAATAGCTGTTGCCCCCACACACAGAAGGAAGCCTGCCTGTCACGATCCTCTGCTCAACCAATCAGGGCAGCCCCGGGGCTGTCGTGAGAATTAGATGAGATCGTGTCTGTAAAGTGCTGTGTGCGGTGCCCAGAAGCAGACAAAGTTCCCGGCACAGACCCTGGCACACAGAGATGCTTAATAAATGGAGTTTGTTGCATCCAGGTCTTAATGTTCAGGTAAGATGTGGGCCTGAAAGAAAGACTTGAGATTGGCCAGCTCTGCCCAAGATGTGTTGGCAACAGAGAATAAGTGTAGCTCAGCGGCAAGGAAGCCGGGAGCTGCTGGAAAGCCATGCAGAGCAGAGCGTGAGGCCTCTCCTGGAGTGTCCAGGACATCAGGTACCTGTTGTTCAAATGTGCCCTGACGGTGCCCTCCTAGAGGGTCCTAGGGGGTGGGCAGGGGGGCCCTCAGTCACTTTTCATCACCTGTGGTGCCCAGAATTGGCAAATGCTCAACAAATATTTGCTAACTCAAGTTCAGACGCAAACTATCAATGGCTTCCCTGTTATCCCTCATTTGGGGATTTTCCATACTCTGCCACCTCACCACTTACCTGCACAGTGTTCCAGAGAGAGATGAGGAGGACATAGGTGTGTGTCAAGGAAGGATGAACATCCCAGCTTGGGTGTGTGTGCACAGGAGGGGTGCTGGTATGAAAGCTGGAAAATGGATGCAATTCATTTATTCAGTGCATTAAGCTCCTACCATGTGCCAGCTCCTGCCAGGAAAAGAGGAGGCAAAACCGTGGGCTTGTCGCCAAGGAGCCCCAACCCCGAGGGGGAAGATGGACATAGCGGCTGGCCATGGTCGCCTGGGATGACTGATGATAGAGCTTTGCCCTGGGTTGGTGGGGCACAAAGAAGGGAGGGGGAGGCATACTCAAACTGAGTTTGCTGAGGACAAGGCCAAGGACATTCCAGGAAGGGAGAATAGTGGGTGAGGAGGCCCAGAAGCTGCATACTTGACACCATGGGGCTTGCTTTTGCTGCCTTGTCTCTGCACACGCTTTCCCCGTGCCTGGGCTTTGGGTCCCTGATGATAGAGAAACACATAAAATGTATACGCCGAAGAGTGGAGGCCGGAGGGAATATGGTGGGTTCAAAATGGATGGGGAATCAGGATTGACTTGAGGTTCAGATCATTTCCCTCTTGCTGGGTGAAGGAAAGAAGGGTGCGAGGGGCAAGGGGACCAGTTAGGAGGATGCTGCAGCAGAAGGACAGTGGCAACAGAGAGCTGGTGGACACAGTAGCATTCACTGCAGGATTTGCCAAGTGCATTATCCCACATGGGAATGAGGGGAGGACATCAGATGCTGCTGACACCGAGATCTCCTTCCCAAATGAACCTCAGAGAACACGCTGCTCCAGGGGAGACCACAGAAGCCGGCCTCATGGTGGTTGTCAGCATCCATGCTTTCACAAATGGGGAAACGAGGACCCCGAGAAGGGGAGCGGTTCGTTGATAGTCACACAGCAAACCTAGCAGCAGGGCCAGAGCTCTGCCTGCCACCCTGGCTTGTAATTTGTGTCCCTTTCTCTTCATTCCTCACCCCCTGTCCAAAGGCAAGAACTCAGAAGCAATTGCTAGAAATGGCGAGACCTGACCCTCACGCGGTTCAAGAGGCAGGAAGCTTGGAGGCAATGAGGCGGGACATTAAGTTAACAGCCCCTGGAATGGCCCTGGTGCTGAACTCCTCTTTAAAAATTTGTATTCAACCCCAAAACCGAATCAAGGGACCTTGTAAAGAATAGTTACTGACAGAGAGCTGTGCAGGGAGTGCCAGGGAACCAGGCCCATGAATCAGCTTGCTGGCAAAATGAGATTTCTCCGACAGCTGGGGGGTGTGGAGAAGCCACCCTGAGCCTGTCCCCTGCCCGAGGTCAGTGCTCGGCTCGGCTCCCCGCTTCACCCCCACGCCACCCAGGACATGCCTACAAACCTGTCTTCAACAAATATTGACAAGCACCTACTATGTGCCAGGCACTGTGCCCCCCCTTAAGAGAAGGCTTCAGGGAGAAAGGGAGAGACTTGGAGCCAAGCTGAGAACCTGGGAAATACAGTATATGGGCCAGGAAAGGAAATTCTCATTTAAAGGGATAAAACTTCTTAAGACAGGTTGGCAGGGACCCCTGGGGTCTGATGGTGCATTTGCTGTGTGACCTTCAGCCAACACAAAACCAGCTCTGGGCTCTCATTTCTTCAATTGTATAAACATGGAAGTCACCGCTACTAGACAGTATTCACTGACCTCTCTGAAGGGGCTGTGCTGTTTTAGCACCTGTACTGCACAAAAGTCCAGGGATATAGGAACTACTAACTCCTATTTTATAGACGAGGAGACAGGCACACAGAGAGTGATGGTAATCTGCCCAGGGTCTCCAGCTTAGAAGTAACCTCCGGGCAGCTACAAACCTACCCTCTTTCTGCTACATCCTGAAGCAACTGATGATATTGGCAACTGAAGGGAAATGATGTTGGAGAGATCAGAAGGTGCGAGGGGCATACAGAGGGGCCTCTAAGGATTTGATATGCTCAAGTGATGGGGGCAAGGCTGTGGGACCCCCATTTAAGGTATAGACCATGGATAGTGTTGGGGGGCAGATGGAACACAGTAAGCGCTACGGCCTCTCTCCCATTTTTAGAGGGAACACTCTCCCTCCCCTACTAGAAGCTCCACCCCCAGCTGACTGTCACAACAGACAACCATCCAACCCTCTCTTGGTCACCTTTGGAGCAGAGAACCAGCAGGGCTTTCCTGAGCAAGGTGTTGAGCTGGGCTTGTTAGGAGAGCGGGCAGCACACACAGGGAAGTGGGTGTGAGTTGCACCTGCTGTTTCCCTTGGGATACTGGCTGTCCCTTCAGCCTCTGGAGTATAAGCAAGAGAAACTGGGAAGCTGAGGCCATCCCTTAGGCCCCCACCCCGGCTACGGTAGCACAGTGAGTGTTTATTAAATCCTTATCATAGATCCGTCAGAGTGCCAAGCACAGGGGAATCAGGAGGATTAAATAGCCATCACTAACATTTCCTGAGAGCTCACTCCATGCTAACAATTTTATATCCATCATTCCGTTGAGTCTTCACAATAACCAAATAAGGTAGGTGCTATCATTATATCCATTTTACAGATGACAAAACTGAGGCTCAGAAGTTATGTAACTTGTCTCATGTCACACAGCAAACAAATAGCAGCGCCAGGATTCATACCCAGGTTACATTGGCTCAAGTCTCCTGTCTTCCCTCTGCCCCACACTGCCCTCCTCCGTGGGGACCGGGAGTTCAGAGAATGATTCTGACAGTGTCAAGCGCACTGGGCTGGGACTCCAGGGCCTTGGTGGGGGTTCTCTCTCTGCCATTGACTAGTTGTGTGGCCATGAGCCTGGCACTGCCCATGTCTAGAACAAGCCAGGACCCTCAACTAGAATCCAGGGCCTGATGGCCCCCTCAGTGCCTTCAGTCTTGATGGTTTTCAGGTCTGCAGGTGTGAAGCCCAGGGCACTGCCCAGCCCTGCTAGTTTATACCTTCCACTCTCCACACTCCACCCTCTTAGAGATGCTGTGGGCAGGAGGCGGGTAACAGTTTCAACGTCCTCAGCGGTTCTCCAAGCTTTGCCAGCTCTGCCGTCCTCTGCTTGATGCTGCCACAGGTAGCTGCTCCTGTGAGTTTGGACTTTGCCAGATTGCCGGGGGGGGGCGGGGTGTCCATAGGGAAGGAGCATGGGGGGATGGGAACGGTAACCATCCCTGTGTCTGCCAGAGAAGCAGCGGCTAAGACAGAGCTTGAAAGTTCAGCTTGTGGATCCTCTGCCCACAGGGAGCTCCCAGTCTGATGGAAGAGGACTGGGCCCTGTCCCATAGCAGCTTCCAGTCTGAGGGGGGGAGAATGACACACCCAAAGAAATGCCACCATGCATTCAGTGAAACATACGAACAGGTGCTAATAAGTGCAAAGTAACCTAGGTATGCACTTAGCCCACAGAGCAGAAGAAGTAAAATAAATGTGGAACCTGGGAAGTTAATCCAGAAAGGCAGCCTGGACCAGGGCTGTAGGTGGGTTGAGGGGAGGCATTCAGAAGGGTCCATCAGATGGCCAGGAATTCAGACACAAACAGTTAAGGGTAAGGAGGTGGGGTGGATTTACCCCGGTGGCTGGGGGATGGAGCCCCACAGGGGCCTGGCTAAGAGGAGTGGGCGTGGGAAGCGGGGGAAGGGACCCTCCCTCAGGTGACCCTGGAGAAGCCCTGGGCTGCTTAGAAGAGAGCTGCTTGGCTTCCAGTCCCCTGGCTCCCCCGCAGCAGCAGTGTGACCTTGCACAAGTCTCTGGCCCTCCTCTGTGAGAAGAGGGGTCTGGACTGGATGCTATCTGAGGACCCTCCCCGGACTGACCCTCTGTGCCCCCATCCAGAGGCCAACTGTGAGCCCACCTATCAAGTGGATTCAAACACAGAACTCAAAGTGCCTGCCAGGACTTTCCTGGGGCACAGATGGGGCTGGCGGAGTTCCCAGCCCCATGGGGCAGGCCACTATGGGGCTCCCAAGAAAAACAAGGTCAGAAGGGCTTGAGCCCCAGTTCTGCTGCCATCTTCCTGTGTGACCTCAGGCAGCCCCCCAGCCCTCTGGGCTTCACAGAAGGGCTAGGGGTGCCCTTTCCCTCCCGACCTTCTGCAGTTCTCAAATGACTTTCTTCCTCCTCCATTGCAAAAGCTCCCAACAGGCCTCCTATGACTTGTACTGGGGCAGGGGCTCTGGGGCTGCTTCCTGTAGATTCTCCCATCAGGAGGGGTCCTGCCAGTTAGGACAGCTGATTGGGAGCAAAGGAAAAATGAGCAGTGTTCTGGGAGTGGACCCCTGTGCTCCTACTCTATACCGAAGCCAGCAGCCCAGCCCTGGCCCTGAAATGGACTCCACCTGCAGACCCCCACCCCAGGCATGTCAGGGAGGAGGGAGGGTGGAGGGATGCCGTTGGTGGGAGGTAGCAGGTGAAGGGTCCTTCATGCCTCCCCTTTCTCTGCCCCTTCTTATCATGTACACCCTACAGCCACCTCGATGCACACAGTCCGCCCCTCCAAGGGGCACAGAGAGTGAAGCCCACCCCTCCCCTGATGGGATGCAATTCATCAGCATTGACAGAAGCTGGGATGCTGTTCCAGGGCCTCCTCCCTCACACACACTTGCCCACGGGGTCCTTCTTCCACAATCTGTTCCCTGCCCCCTCCGGGCTCCGTTCCAGATTCCAGATCCCCTGTGAGATGGCTCTCTATCAAGGGAAGGGGCAGGCCCAGGGGAGGGGAGCTGGACTGTGGCTAGCCCACCGGGCAAGGACCACATCCCTCAGGGAGGGAAGAGAGGAAAAGAAGGCAAGGAAAGAACACTCCAGCAGCTGCAACATCTTGAGGAAATCTCCAGTGACGCCAGAGCCACGGGGTGACCCTCCGCCCCAGCAAACCTTGCTTCAGGAACAACAAAGCACCAGATGCATCCAGCAATTAAGGCGCTGCCTTTGTTAGAAGATGAGGAACTGGGCTCTTGTGGGCGGGGCACGTAGAGCACGTGTGCACACACTCCGTACGCACACAGAGCACGCATCACAAATGCACTCTCTCCGAGCATCCCTACTCATTCACACGCCTGCCAACCTCACAGATGTGCACAAGCAAGGGCATGCCCCTCACAAACACACACACACACACACACTCCCAGGGGTGGTGGTTTGTATAGAAGCTTGTTGGAAGGAGGGAGGGGTCAGGAGCACATTTATCCCATACCTAAAACAATAACCAAATAGCCTCACAGCACTCTGAAGAATACCCATTCACATGCAAGCCATCGCTGAGTTAATTACAAAGATTCTTATCTGTTCATTAAAGCAGACTGGAGGGCCTTCTATTTGGAAACACTTTGCAGTTAAAGGGACTATGTTATTAACTCTAATGAAATGATTTATTCTGGGCCCGTGCCTGGTGAGGTAGAACCAGAAGCCCTCATTCAGAGGGTGTGCCCTGGTTCCTGGGCTGACATTCTCTGCGTGGAAGCCAAGAAGATTTCTGGGAGGAAAGGGACAGAGATCCTGGAGAGATTATTAAAACACCTGTGGATGGAGAGAGCCCTGCTGAGGCTGGCTGGGAGGAAAGGGCACCCCGGGTGACTTGGGGGTCACCCTAGCCAAGCTGGCCTAGCATGGAAGGCACTGGAACTGACTCCACCCTGATTCAGTTCCCTGCCTATGAAATGGGGATTCAACAGCTCGTACTTCAGAGGGTTCTCGTGAGGATTAAATAAATTATTGCACGTGACACCCAGATAGAGGGAGCAAGGTGGTCTAATGAGGCTCTGTCTCAGACCAGGGTCCGCCACCAGGAGAGTCTCCTTCCCAGTGTGGAAATGTAACCCAATGTAACAAGCTCTGGGCGTCCTCCCAGCCTCCAATCCAGCATCCCAGCTTCATCCAGGGGCAGCTTGACCCTGGGGTGGCCCTGGGTGTAGGAGGCAGCTGAGGGTACTCCCAGGTACGGAGGGCCCACCAGCAACAACAAGGAGCAAGGATCCCAGCAAGGGTGGGGCGAGCAGGGTGGGGAACTCACAGGGGAGAAGGGGCGCTGAGAAGGGAGGGCCCGGCTCAGGGGAGGTGGACCAGGTCTGGGGTCTGAATTCAAGCCTGAGAGCAGGCTTGTTAGCTGGGGGTTTGTGGATGGGCTCAGGGAGTCCACGACCTGTTGAAATGGTACATGAACTTGAGGTAGGTATGGGGAAGAGTGTAAGTCATCACTCCAGGCCCTACGCAACCCCTCCTTCTCCCTGTAGGGTCCCAGCAGAAAACGCTCCCCAGGTCACACCTAAAGGGGGCATTTCTACAGTCAATGAAGCCACTCATCTCAACAGGGAGTAGAGGTCACAACCAAAATAAAATGGGACCAAATCTCCAGCCCCAACTGGCCCACAAAGGATTCCCAGATTAAATGGAAACGAATTGGCACGTGATTCTCTTTGGGATGCTCTATACTCTGGGGCCGTCTGCTAGACGGGGAGGAAAGGGCAACAACTTTGATTCTTCTCCACTGGGGACCCACGGAGGCTGGAAGGCAGCCCCAGCTGGTCCCCAACCTACACAGTGGGCAACTCCCACATTTCCTGGCCCACCCAAACCCACAGCCACTAGGCAGGCATGACAGGAGCAATCTTCAAAGACCAGATTGGAAGAACCCTACCTTCGACTGTTCAGGCTCACCCCTACCTGTGACTCAGTCTCCTGTGAAAAGAGGTTCTACTGTCTCACCTGGATTGTTTCCCCGGGGGGTAGGATGGAAGAATAGAAAGGAACAAAGTCCAACTGGCCAAATAGATAGAAAAGGTATTAGGAAGGTCAAAACTTTCTTCTGGAAACAACAGAAGGAGAACTTGTGCTGGTAAAGGGAGAAAACTCAGAATCTAGCAAAGACTCAGAAGCAAGAGAAGGGCCTGGGGATTTTGGAAATACACCAGTGTTCTCCCCCTGAGCTCGTGAGCAGACTGGGAAGGCAGACATGGCCCAATAAGACTTTGGACTGTATCCCAAGGTCAACGTGCATCACTGGAGACTTCTACAGAGTGGTCCAGGGAGACTGGGTTTTGGAAAGACGGCTATGATGCAGAGGGATGAGGAAGGACTGGGGCCCGATGAGCGATGGAGCTACGCTAGGTGTCAACTGAGGCCAGGAATGGAAATGCTTTCCCAAACAGCTCTCTTGAGGTTCTCAAATCCCTCCTTTCAATTATTTATTCCGCTAGATTCCCTAAGGTCCGGACCCCCAAGTCTCTTTGCCCTGGGATAGTCATATCATTTAGTAAGAAGAAAGGACTTTGGAATTGACAGGGTGGGTTTGAATCTTGGTTCGGCCATTTACTTCTTGCAAGTCATTTCAAATCAGTATCTCAGTTACTCAATCTGTAAAATGGGGCTGAAGTGGGCCTCTTCCCAAGGTTCATGTGAAGATCGATGATCTTTTCCACACAGTCTTAAGGCAATAGTAAGTGCTCAACAGATGTTGGAATATTACCAGCATGTCTTTAAATTCCCAGCACATGACCCATTACCAGCACTGGAAGGAATCCATTCCAATTTTGGAAGAAAACAAGACCCAGAGCAATGGAATGATTTGCCCAGATTCCTAGAGTACATTGATAAAGGAGCTGGGATTCGAATCTAATTCTCCCGACCACCGTCCCATCTTCCCAGCTGCCTCACTCCCAGGCAGACTTGACCTTCAGGTATTTTGGTGAAATGACTGCCCCTCATCATGCTTTCAGACTGTGTCGGTTGTCAGGTCTAAATCCAATGCCTTCTCGCCACCTCTCCCCTGATCACAACCCCATCATCTCTCTGTCAGGGACCATCTGCTTCCAAGTGCCATTAAGACCTAGGCCAGGGGTGTTGCAGGGGCCGCTCGGCGGAGTGGTTGGATCTGGGGGAGAGGAGGTGAGGCACCGAGGAAAGAAGGATGTGAAATGTTCATCTCGTCTCCACGCTCTCTCCTGGGCTTGGAGCCGGGCTGAGGGATGGGCCTGTGCTCTGTCAGCAGCCCCGATCCACGATGGATGCGGAACCTGGTAGGATGGTGTCGGCAACACTTGGTGAGATTCATTTTCCTGCAGCGAGGGGAGAAAAATGCAGCCTCTGTGTCATCCATCTGCTCTGCAGCAAAGTAGTAAACAGGCGAGCCTCACGGAGAGCTGCCTGGAGCCGAGCCTAGCTCAGCAGGCCTCCCGCGGGGGCTCAAGGCCGGGAGGAAGTGCCGGGATTCATTTCCTTGGGTGCCCAAGGCTGGGAGGACTCCTGAGCGTGGCCCTACGGGGCGGGACCCTTGGTGGAGTCACACACACCTTCAAGAACCAAAAGTTAGATGGACCATGATTCCATTTCATAACCCAAGGGGAAATGGCTGGGGTCCCCCACGTTCCTGAAGCCCTGCCTTCCGGTGTTGGGCTGCTCCTTTCCCCGTGTTACTCTCGGGATCCTACCCATGACCAGCTCACAAGTCACCCACTCCAGGGAGGCTTCCCAGATCCTCCCAGCTTTATCTCTCAGTGCTCAGTAGTTATCTTAGGTAGGCTTTAGGTCTCCAAATAACTTGTATCTACCTCTGCCACACACAGCCATATCATTTCTGAGCCTTAATCCTCCCAGCTTTCCCTGTAGTGAGTTACCTGCATTCCAGGGTAATCAAGGACTCAGCTAGAACACTCGTAAAACCAAAGTTCACCATTTCCCTCCCAGGTCAGAGGCCACCCCTTGGCAGGTTCTATCAAATGCTCTTGTCAAGTATATTGTGCTTCCAGGAAAACACCTAGACACTTCGAGTGGGGTTGACCCTTCCTTCTCCTGGCCTGCCCCACCCCTTCTTCCTCTCCCCAGACCCCATCATTTCTTCCTGTACCACCTTTTCTCAAGTCCTCGTCAACGATCCCTACATCTGTTCTCGGCACCAAAGTGCTTTCATGCCCACTCTCCTGTCTCTAGGCCTCACTTGCTAAGACGGGCTGCAACTATAATTATTTCATTTAACAGATGGGTTCCAAATGTTCTATTCCATTTAATAGATGGGAAAACTGAGACCAACACAAACACAAGTCTTGCCCACGGTGACACGAAGTCAAAGCAGGGACTGGGGCTAGATTGATTCTGAACCTTCAGAAGCAATCCCTTTCTACATTTTTAAAGTTCTCAGCCCCATCGGGAGGCCCTGCTGGCTCCTTTGTCACCAGCAGGGACAGGGCCAACTCCAGTGCTCTTTCTATTTTCCCACTCCCTTGTTTCTACCAGGACCACTACGACACCCTCCTACCCAGCCTCTCTGCCCAGCTCTCCCCACTGCAGCCTTTGGCTTCAGAATCACCTCTAATCTGTATCTGATCATCGTGCTGCCCCTCAGGGATGCTGCCCTCCTCCCCTCTCCCTGCCCTATGTAGGTGTCCTTTGCTGCAGGTGGAGGGGGTGTTGCAGAGTTAAGGCTTAGGCTGCCCCAGGTGAGAGGTCCTTGCAGATGCTTCTGACCTGCCTCCTTGTATGTGCACGCCCCCTCCCCACCGCGAGGATCCCCTGGGGAATCGGGGAGGGCAGCTCATCCACGCAGCTACATACACCAGACTTTGCTTAAACCTCCTGGTCTTGCCCCCATCTCTTATCTCCCAGACTTTCACCAGGAGAAAAAGCATGCAAGGGAGGGCCGGGAGACCTGGGTTCTCTCATTCAGTGCCCCTCTTAGCCGGGCCTTGGACCATAGAGACAGTAGGGAGGTGACAGCCCAACCGAGCCCCCAGGATCCACAGACCTGCCATGTGGCATTGGATGAGTCCCTCCCCTCCCCATCTGTTAAGCAAGAGGGAAGAATCCAGGAGATCTTAGCTCCAGGTAGGGGGTGCGGACAATTTAGAGAAGCTGATGAAAACCACGCACCCTCCCCCCACTACTTTTCTACTTATACAAAATTTCACACACTACTCAGTGGGGGTGGTGAACCCCTAAGGACCCTCCCATGGACTCCCCCTTAAAACTCCAAGGAGACTACTTCAGAAGCCCTTGTAAGATGGTTCCTAAGGACCCCAGCTTCAGCCCTTTGAGGTGCACCGCTTCCGTGCGCCCAGGCAGAGCAGTCCCTGTCCCCTGGCTGCAAGCCCCAGGAAAGGTTAGGGGAGGGAGCGTTTCTCGCTCATCCCTCACCTGGGGTGTTAGTGGAGCTGGCAGGACCATTACTCACGGAGCCAGTCCCTCGCTCCAACGCTGGCCCTCCCCTCCTCCGAAGAACAAAATTAAAAGAGATTTGTCCTCGAGCTGCGACAGCTCATCAGCAGCAAGGAGTTCCTGGGCCAGCAGTTGAGGGCAGGGATGCTGGGTGAGAGCCTGGACAGGAGGCTCCATCTCCTTGGCCTTGGTCCTCCTGTTCTCAGCAGCCATCTCCCTCCAGCCCTCTCCTCCTGTCCCCCTTTCAGCCAAGGGACATTTTAAATGAATTCCATTTAAAACTTCAGAAGCAATCCCTTCTCACATTTTTAAAGTTCACAGCCCCAGCATTAGGCTCTCGTTCTCATCTGTTCACGCTTTTGTTCAACAAGTAGCTCAATTTGTCACCTCTTTGCTGAAGCGTCCGGATCCCTCCAAGCTGAATTATGGTGCCCTGCTTGGAACCATCAGAGCGAGCGCTTGCTCGAGGCATCATACACTTGTTCCTCAGAGTGAGGGCTCCAGCTGCCAGCCTCTCTGCCTCTCCTGGGCGTGGGGGTGAGCTACTTGAGGGCATGGACCATTTGCATTCATGTGTGCAACTCCGACCTGTGCCTGGCAAAGAGCACATGCCAACCTGGCAGACCGCATCTCCTGATGGTGGGTCCCCCAAGTGCCCAGCACTGTGTAGCCACAAAGGGGCTGACCAAGAATGATGCACCTAGTAGAAGTGACAGGTGCAGAATCCAACAAAATGCCACTGTGACCAGTGAGGCAATAAGGGTGGGCACCGCCATGCCCACACTCTGCCCTCTATCTAGTTACCCTCCATCTCCGGCCACACTGGCATACACTCAGGCTCGCCCAGGCAGACAAGGTCCCCAGCTCACCAAGATCTCTTGGCAGTTACCACCTCTGTCCAGGACACTGGGGCCAGAAAAGAGAGCTTAGTGCCAGCTCTGCTCCTTGAGAGGATTGTGGGAAATTCCCTCATGGCTATTCTTACAAAGGATGAGGAGGGGCTGGCAGAAGGGAGGAAGGGAAGAGGACCATTCTCTCAGTCTGCTCCAACCACTTGCTTACTCTGGACTCACTGTTGAGAGAATATTATCCCAAATTATCTCAAACACTATGGGAACAGCAAACTCACTACAAGAAACAACTGAAGCCCTCAGAATTTAACTTAGAGGACCTGCTTTGGGGGACCTTCCTACGTCCCTAGATCTCCTCCTTTGAGGAGCTTGCAACTGCAGCAGAAGTCTAGATGGAATCCCCATGGCACCCAAGGTCTCAGTTCAACAGGCCCCAAGGAGGGACACCACTCAGACCCAGGCAAGATCCTGCCCTCAGTTGGCAAATGTCTTAAAGCAGCAGGTAGCAAATATTTCAGGCTTTCAGGCTGTATGATCTGATCTCTGTTAAAACAACTCTGATCTTTTAGCCCAAGAGCAGCCATAGACAATACCTGAACAAGTGGGCACAGCTGTGCAGCAATACAACTTTATTTACAAAACCAGGCAGCTGTCTGCTGGAACTCAAGTATCACACACACACACACACACACACACACACACACACACACACACACACACACACACACCTTAAAGAACACGTGGGCACCTCTTGTCACTCAGGATTGTTATGTTCAGCGCTGGCACGTATAGCCCCTAATCCTAAACCCCTGCTCTCACGATTAACACTGTTCAGGCTCCAGGGAAATGGGTCTCCACATCTTTTGCTCTGGGTTTGCTGAATAAAAAGACAACAGAGTCAGAATGCTGAGAATGTTTCTGGGACCTGCTGCTGCTGACAAATGGCTCCACTGGATGGAATGGAGAACACGGGGCACATAAGAGCCGCAGAAGCACTTGGGTAAGATGAGTTAATTAGCTTTTCAAATCCTTGCTCTCAGATAGCATGAATGCAAAAGATTCTTAAAAAACAAAGTATCATTTCCAAGCAATGCCAAGTGTCCTTTTCTAGCTGTCTGACTGTTCCAATTAACAGTTCTGGAAGTACTCACAATTCTCAAGTTATTATTTGTAGTGTTGGCTCTAGTTGACAGAGCAGCTAAGGAACATTTTGCTACATTCAACAATTCATATTAATCATATGGTATAAATGTAGGTCTAGATGTAAAATGCATGACACTGATTCATTACATTAACAAAAACTTGTACTTTTAACACTAGAGTTGTGAACATTTTTTTTAATAAAAATATTTAATAATACTTAAATAACTTTTCAAAATATTTTAAACATTTCAGGTTAGTTAAATAATTTTTATTAATTTTTCTATTCATTAATTACAATAGGAATTGCACCTTTTAATTTTAATAGATCATTTTTAATACTTTGATGAAAGATATATGAAAAAGGGTTAGTTTTTAAATATTTTACTATCATTTGAACTTAAATGCTTAATGAAAATATTTTCGAATTTTGTACACTTTGAATAAAATTGCATTTTATTTTTTAATTCTTTAGCTGAGCTGTCCAATAGAGTATCCATTCTCTACATATGACAACTGAGCCCTTGAAATGTGGCCAGTTTGAATAGAAATGTGCTGTAAGTGTAAAATGCACACAAAATTCTGGAGACTTTATATGAAAAAAAGGAACATAAAGTAGGTCATTAATAACACTTTATATTGTTTACCTGTTTAAATAACAGTTTGGACATCTTGGATTGAATAAATATATTATTTAAATGAATTTCACCTGCTTATTTTTGCATTTTAAAACGTGGACTAGATTCTATATGTGACTCATGTATTTCTATCAGATAGGGCTGCTTGAGATCATTACTGTCAAGAGAACGCAAATTATATGAAAATCCTGATTATAACAACAAAACTGGTGATTTTGCTGACGTAATGGCAAAAAAGATAAATTTTAGGGAGTAAATATGTGATAATTTAAGCATGATGCACAACTTTTTTTATGTGATTTTAACACTGATTTGTTGTAATTTTCTCATGGTTCTGATGTTATCAAGTCTTTTATGGCTGTATTTGAGGTATAATTTACATACAGTGAAATGCCCTCATTTTAAGAATACAGTTGGATGAGTTTGGATCAGTGTAAACACCTGTACTACCAGCCCCCTAATCTAGACATAAAACAACTTCATCAGCCCACTCAGGTCCTTCACAATCCTTTCAATCCCAGGGGCAACTGATTTTCTGATTTCTATCATCATAGGTTCATTTTGCCTGTTCTTGAACTTCACATCATCAGAATCACACATTATCGCTTTTGCTTCTGTTATGTGTCTTTATTTTATTTCTCATCCAGACATCGGCCGCCACCAATGGGACACCAGGACATACATGCACAGTAATAAATAAACATTCTGGGATTTCCCACCATAGCTCTATATATTCTTTTCAGTTTTGTCATTATGAAGGTGTATTTGCCTGGGGAGGGGGCTAAAACATATTTTATTTGCCAGTCTAATAGCTGAATCAATGATGTTTTGGTATTTAAACATGTGGTATGTGGGCCTCCTTTGCACTCTTGCCCTGGGCCTTGCAGCTGGTAGGCATGGGTTGGCCGAGGAGGGAGTGAGAACGGAGGTCAGGACTGCAGGGGAGCCTCCACCTCCTATAGTTCAGGAGCCTGGCCTGGCAGGTGAGACTCAGCCTCAGGGCTTCCTCGGAAAGGATGCTCCAGCTGTCTGAGGGCCAGCGGAGAAATCCCTTACAGAGGAGGCAAGTTCAAAGGTGGCAAGTTCAGGGTGTGCTGGAGACCCATGAAGGGAGGGGCAAAGCAAGGGGTCCTGAGGTGCCAAGCTAAAACAGGCACTGCTCATTCGACCGACAAATACTTCTTGAACATCTGTTGTATGCCCTCAGTGTGCTAAGATTTAGGGTGATAATGGAGAAAATGTAAATAACAGATGTCCCCTCTGCCCTCATGGAGCTTACAAATTGGTAGGAGATAATCAAATAGTCACATCCACGAGGGATAAAACCTACAGAATCTAGCCCAAACTTTCTAGACAGACACTCAAGCCTTTGTTCCGGCTGCCCCCTCTGCCAGAGAAGCCCTTCTGGCTCTTTCTTCCACCTACAGAAGGCCCTGCTCATTCACCGAAGCCCGGCTCCAAATGCTTCCCCTCTGCAAAAACTTCCCTGGTGTCTCCTATGTGAATTTTCAACCCCTTCCCCTGAGTTCCCAGGGCACCTTCCTCACACTTCTCTAATTGCACGTGTCATGTTTTGGGGGTCATTTGTCTCTACCTCTGCACCTCCCACCACTGAGGGGTGGGCGAGTGGAGAGAGTGATGTGCTTCATGGCTGCATTGGAGACCTGGTTCCACCACCCAGAAGCTCTATAATGTTGCCCAGGTGAATTATTGTCTCTGAGCCTCAGTTTCCTGGTCTGTACAATGGGAATAATGATAATTACTTTGCAGAGTTTTTCTGAGGATTAATTAAGTCTATGGCACAGATAGACGCTGAGTAAATATTAGTCCCTGCACACCCCCCATGCCTCCCCCCTTTGCTAAGAGGTCCAGGACCCTCTTAAAATTGGAGTTGACCACCCTCACCTGGCCTTACAGCCTCTGCATCCAGGCCAGACAGATCAGATAGGCAGCTAGAACGGGGAGTGAGGGGCACACTGGCCCCTCACTGTGATGAGGCCCACAGAGTGATTCGTTGGATTGGTTCCGATCTGCATGTGGCTAAGGGTAGCGAAGAGGCGGCTTCTCTTGGCAGCATCCGGGCTTGGAGTCAGCCGCCAGGGTGGACCCTGTGTAGTGGTAGGACAGGCCCAGAGCAGCTGGCATCAAGGAGGGCACTGCCAGGGGCAGGTCCGGGCTGCTGGAGCACCAACCAACGCCGCTTCCCAAATCCCACCTTCTCTCTATTCCCGGAGTGGCCGCCATGCTGCCAACTAGCCTGGCAGCCCCTGGTCCCTCCGTTTCCAGAGCAGGCTGGGGGTCCAGGACCTTGCCAAGCCAGCCGCCGCAAGCTGACGTGCCCCTTCCTGAGCCCAGAGGGTAAGGTCCCTGTCCATCCCATCACCAGGCTCCAGGCTCCCAAACTTGACTACAAGCTATCCTGGAACAAAGCCCCTGCCGGGGCTCCTCACCCCACTGTGGGTGTGAGAGGGCAGCCCCCAGCCCAGACAGAGAAGGCAGGGCGAGGGTCTTGATCTTGAGTTCACTGCTCCAACGCTGATTCATTCTTTAACCTGGGCTTGTGTATCCCTTCTCCAGGTCCAGTTTCTCATCTATAACATGGAAAGAATAAGCTCTGGCCTCCCTACCTGCCACGACTCTGTGATTGTGAAATGAGACCACGCAAGAGGATGCATTTTACCTGTGGGTCCACTTGCTGTGTGACCTTAACCAAGTTGCTGCCCTTCTCTGTGCCTCAGTTCTCTGAGGCAGCACTAGGACAGGACGAATATAGTGCTCCTTCCCCTCCTGGCCCACATCCCCATCTCCAGGAGAAGGGAGAGAGCATCTCCTAGCAGCAGCAGCCTGAGATAACCGGTAAGTATCTTTTCTTGGCCCTTAGAGAAAGCCGAGGCTTGAATCTCACATAACTCCAATCTCCAGCCATCCTCGGAGACATCCCGGGAGAGTTCCTGTGTCCTGGAGGAAGTCCGGAGGGTTCTTGTCCTGAGAGATAGGCTCCAACCAGATGCCAGCTCTCCTACCAGCAGCCAGCCTTAGCTGGGCCCTTCCCCTCCCTCCTAAGCTAATTATCGCCATCCCTGGCAGCTCAGACCTCCACACCTGGCCCGGTTAAGTCTCTCTCCTTCTATCAGTCCTTCCCTGCCCCTCCACTTATGTCATCCAAAGTCATTACATCCAGTGGGGATTCACTGCCAGCCTGCTAATGTCCAGGTGCTGCGCTAGGCAGGGGTGACACACAGGGAAGTAAGACACAGCCCTGCTCAATGGGGCATCTGGACAGAACTGACCCCAGTGATCCGAGAACGATGTGCTATCTCACAGGTGTATAGTAACAGCCAACATTTTTTGAGCACGTCCCAGGTTCCAGGGACAGGGCTGAGAGATTTACAAGTATGTCCCCTGGGAACATCACAGCACTGTGAAGGTGGGTGCCATTACTTGAGTGAAATGGTCCCAACGTCATTTTAGAGATTTGAACACTTAGAGGCTATCTAAGAGGTGGCAGAGCCAGAGTTTAGACCCAGTCTGTCTGACTTTAAGTCCCTTGCTTGTGAAGATAAGCTACTTATAACACCGCAGCTGAGGGATAAGGAGCATGCCATAGCGCCTGGGACAGTCTTGAATGCTAAAGGGAGGTGATGTTCCAACAGCAAGGGGCCTTGGTGGATGGATAGGACTTCGCCAGGCAGGCAAGGAAGGAAAGGCTTTCCAAGCAAAGGGAACAACATGTTCAAAGGCACAGAGGCCCAGAGGTGCATGACAGGTCTGGGGAGCACCAAGCTCTTGAGTGTGGCCAGACCCAAGAGAAGTCAGAATTAATGGTGCCATGCAGGTCCTCTTGTGTCATCCTCCCCCCTTAACCAGAAAGAAGCTGAGGCCCGGAAGGGCTCCACCCCCAAGGCCAGGCGGCCAGAGCCGAGGGTGGGACCCCAGCCCCGGGTTTCCAGGCTGGGACTTTGCTCCCATGTCAAGCTACCTCTCTGATTCTCCCCTCTTCTCTCCCTTTCCCTCCTCTTCTCCCTCAGCCCCTGAAAGCCTTCCCTTCCTTCCTTCCTTCCCCACCCCCACCTGCCTGATGAGGAGGCTCCCAACCTCCTGTCACCCAGGGCTCCTCCTCTCTCCATCTTCTCCTACATTCAGCCTTCCATTCGCTGCCTGCATCACCCTAGTGTGCTTTGTCTGTGATGCAGAGGGCACCTTCCTCAGCCAGGGGTGCCGTTGCACAGATCATTTTACTATTCCACGTAGAGTGCTCAGGTCACGAACTGCTCACCAACAGGTAAACACATATATATGGAATCTAAGAAAAAAAAAAAAAAGGTCATGAAGAACCTAGGGGTAAAATGGGAATAAAGACACAGACCTACTAGAGCATGGACTTGAGGATATGTGGAGGGGGAAGGGTAAGCTGGGACGAAGTGAGAGAGTGGCATGGACATATATACACTTCCATACGTAAAATAGATAGCTAGTGGGAAGCAGCCGCATAGCACAGGGAGATCAGCTCGGTGCTATGTGACCACCTAGAGGGGTGGGATAGGGAGGGTGGGAGGGAGAGAGACGCAAGAGGGAAGAGATATGGGGACATATGTATATGTATAACTGATTCACTTTGTTATAAAGCAGAAACTAACACACCATTGTAGAGCAATTATACTCCAATAAAGATATAAAAAAAAAAGAAATTAGAAAATAAAAAGTAAAAAAAAAAAAAAAAAAAGGCAGGTGTCAGATTGCCCGCTCGATTCAGCCCGCTTCTGGGTTGGGCACAGGTGTGCAGTTCACAGTCCCTGCAGGTGATACCCTGGACCAGCCGAGCCGGAGCCCGGAGGCTGCCCATGCAGACATGCAAATGCTGGGCCCCTTTTCTCAGCTCTTTCCCTAAACCCTTGCCTTGCTGCCATTCACATCCCAACTGATAATAATGCAAATAATTCTTGCCCATAGAAATGCAAATTGTGTTCAGAGGAATGCCGTTGATTGTTGTTCTGTGGATACAGACTAGATTTGCCAGTTTTCACAACTATGTGTGAATTCATTTCAGGACGCCTTCTTTGACTCTATACATGAGATAATTTGAATTCTCCTTTGAACAGGTTGTAACATCTCATGGGGTCCCTAGCTAATTAATGAGTTAAATACAATCTTTGACACATGTTCATTTTGTTTCGGTATGAGAGTCATGTTGGTACTTTTTCAAAATAAATTATCCTTTAATACTCCTGCGGCCAGCTTGGCATCTGGAAACTAGGATGGTGGGGGTTTAGGGACAGTGTGCCCCTGGTGGCGAGAGTGTGACCCCAAATGTCTGACTGGCCCCAGTACTGCTGCTCCCAGCTACTTGTTCCCTTGTCGTCGGGCATGGGGGGGAGGGGGGAGGAGGGAGGGGTCCTAGTGATTCTTTTCACTAACTAACTTTTTGCTAACAGAAGCCTGGAAAGGCTTCAGTGCTCCCACCCGAGCAGAAAGGGGCCTTCTTCCCAGTCATGCCCAGACCATGGGGCTCACAGAGGAGGGCTCTGGAAAGAGGGGGTGCAAGATCTTTTGCTGGGCTCCTCGGTCAGACCTTCATTCAAGCAGCATTAAATGAGCACCTACTATGTGCCAGGTGCTCTGAGAATAGAGTCAACCAGGAGGGTTCCCCCTTCTGGTCTCTCTCACCTTCCCTAGGCCTCAGCCCTGCTGTCACTCATCTCCCAACTGACCCTGCCTTCAGATGGGGCCTTAAGGAACCAGAGAAGCCCTATGTTTCCACCCCCAGCCGCCCAGCAAGCCTGGCCCAAAAATCCTCCCATGGGGTGCAAGGCTCCCAGACTCCTGGGCAGCTATCTGCCTCAACGGCCACTCCCTCCCCCAAGGGAGACTTCCTTACACTGGGGCCTCCTTCCCCAGGGAGGAAATGGGCACCTTTTCCTCACCAAAACCTCTGGGTCTTTAAAGCCCCAGTGTGGGTCAGTGAAAAGAGCAGCGGGCAGCGCATCATACACCTGTTACTCTCTGAGTGGCCTTATGCTGAGGTGTCCCCTGTCAGTTTTCCCACACCAAGGATACGACCATAAGAGCCCCTACTTCATGAGGCTGTGAACGTGAACTAGGACCACGCTGAGAAGTCTCAGCACAGGGCCGAGTGCACAGTAAGTTCTGAATAAATGCCGGCTGCGATCATTGTCTTTATTAATTATTAATACCCCCTTGAAAGGCTAAGTGGGGTCAGCATTGTTAATTCTATCCTATAAACTGGCAAATTGAAATCCAGATGTTAAGGAGATTCAAAATGTCTCTAAATCTAAGTTCAAGTACGAAGCCAGAAAGCAAGGACTGGGGATCCCACACACCGCAATTTGGATTCACCTCTTCAATTCCCCAGAAGGAAAAAGGACAGGGCCATTTAATGAGTCAATGGGGCCGAAGGATCATACTGGTCGCAAAGGCCCAGCCACCAAAATCCCAGGAGTCCTGCGCCCAGTTTGCTGTGCCTACCTTGGTGTAGTTAACGGGGCCATGTAGGCAGCAGGCTGCTCCTGGCACCGAGGCTGAGAGCTCCAGGCAACCCCGCCAGGGAGTGTGGAGGCGGAGACCCCTCCACCTGCCACTCTGCTCAGGATGCTTTCCCACACGGCCTCCACCTCCTGCTATGGGCACCACCCCGCTGCGAGATGCAAGCGGGTCTCCCGGGAAGCAGATGATCTGAAAGTCCCCTTGGAGGCTCGTTAAAGAGCTTTTGGAGGCTCGACTGCAAGATGGTTGGATGGATGAACAGGAGAGTGGAGCCAGATCTTCCCAGGAGAGGACAGTCCCACTTCCCCGCCCCACTCTCTCCCCGCCACCCGTGGTGGACATGTTGGGGCTCAAGGAGGGGAGTAGGAGGAGGTTGTCGGAGTCCATAGGGATGAGATCATACCCTGTTATGGGCTAAGCACTGTGCTAATTACAATAGGTGACTCTCATGTGGTGCTTGCTCTGTACCAGACACTGGTCCGAATGCTTAACATGTGCTATTTCATTTAGTCCTCACAACCACCATTGGAGGTGAGTAGTATTATCATCCCCATTTTACAGATGAGAAAACTGAGGCACAGAGAGGTTCAGTCACTTGTGCAAGCAAAGCATTAGTCATGCAGCACCTCATTGAATTGTTATCACAACAAATCAGTGGTATAAGGGACTGTTTTTTATCACCATTTTATAGAGAAAGAAACTGGCTCAGAGAGGTCAAGTAACTTGCACAAGACCACACAGCTAAGAAGTAGGGAGAATGTGAATTAGGACACAGGGCTAATTCATATTAGCCACCCGTACCCTAAGCTTGGGCTCTCCATCACCATGTCATATTGCTGTCAACCCTGAGATGTAGGTGTGTTATCGCCAATCCCATTTTCCAGAAGAAGAAACCAGGGCCCTCAGGGCAAAGTGACTAGCCCAGGGCACACAGTAGTACATTAATCAGGACCAGTGCCAGCATGTCTGTCTCCACGCTCCAAAGACAGCTTTCCAGGACGCCACACACACTGCACAGGTGGAGTCCACATTTTCCCCATCAGACTAGGTGCTGCCAGAGTTAGGGGCCTGGCACCTCTCCACTTCCAGACCTTCCTCACACAGACGCAGCCGGGAGGGACTCCCCGTAGAGAAGATGCTTCCTTGGGCACAACTGTCTAACAGGTAGGGAGTTTCCTATCCCCGAAGGTCTGTACCAGAGGCTGGAGGGAATGTCGCTAGAGACCTGCTTGGGGTGGGCCTCAGTGGACCTGATCTCAGAGGAACTTCAAAGTTCTACCCAGTTCCCAAGGCCTTCCTCTGGAATCCTTGACCCTTGGGAGTCCCTTTTACCCCCCTTATGACCTACCCTCTGTCCCATGGTCTCAGCCTGAAGGGTGCACTGGCTCCCAGTCTCACCTCTCTCTGCTCTCCTCCACCCCTGCGTGACCTTGGGCGGCAGGCACTTTCACTCTGGGCCTTGTCCTTGTGGGAGAAGAAGAGGGTCCCACCCTCAGGACCCCACACAAATTGACCCATGAGAGGACCCGCCCCAGCGGAGGCAGTGGGCCCAGGACACTCAGGAACCCAACCCACCAGCCACTCGGAGACACGTGTGAAAGGCTCTTATGGAAAGGAACTGCCCACCAATGCCTGGGGCCCATGCGGTTGTCTGGACAAAGTACACAGGATGTAGGTGGAGAGATGAAGAGAGAGGGAAAAAGCCAGGGACAGAGACCAAGAGATGGGGGAGATAAATGACAGAAAGAGAGAGATGGAGAAGAGACAGTGAGAGACAGAGATAGAGACTTACACAGACAGAAACGGAGAAAAAGACAGAGAGCCAGAGAGATTCACCAAGACAGAGAACACACAGAGAGAAAGACAGAGATACACCTACAAATCCAAATATAGACCTTGAGGAAGACAGGCAGTGAGAAAACAGGGAATCTAACAGCTAGAGAGAGAGAGAGGAAGAAGGGAAGGGAGGAGGGGAGACACAGAGTGAGCTAAAGGGTAATTTCAAAAGGAAAACAGAAAAGGTGCAGAAGAGACAGAAGCAGAGAAAGGACAGAAGCAAGAGGACTGTCCGGAAGAGAGGTAGAGGAGGAGGGAGGGCAGCAGGAGGAGGTGCAGCCGGCAGAGACATCCTGGCCCCCCCAGACCCACCACCCACATGGCTCCTGATTTCCTAAAGGCATGAGAACGATAACCATTAAACTCTATAAATAATTTTATCCATCCAGCCTCCTAAATGGGTTCTCTGTGTCTATGAAAACTTTTAAAAGCCATTTGCTTGGTAAACATGCAGACAGCAAACAAAGGCCTTTTCCTAGCAGTGGGAGGGGAGGCTGGAAGACTAATTAGGCTGAGGGGTAATTAATAGGGAGTGTGTGCCTGCTAGTCCCCTGCCCGCCTCCTCCCCTCCGGGCCTGGGAGCCAGCTGAGGCTGCCGGTCTGGAGCAGGTCCCTGGCTCTTCACCCCCTTCCCCACTATGTTCCTCTCTTCCTGGCTTAGTGCCAGCTCATAGCCACACCCTGGGCACGGGAGAGCCACATCTCGGCCAATGACCCACGCTGAGTCAGCCCACCTACACATGGAAAGCATCTTATTCTTTTTTTTTTTTTTTAGCAGTACGCGGGCCTCTCACTGTTGTGGCCTCTCCCGTTGCAGAGCACAGGCTCCGGACACACAGGCTCAGCACCCATGGCTCACAGGCCTAGGCGCTCCGTGGCATGTGGGATCTTCCCAGACCGGGGCACGAACCCGTGTCCCCTGCATCGGCAGACGGACTCTCAACCACTGAGCCACCAGGGAAGCCCAAGAGGGAGGTGAAACCTTAGCACTGGTATTCCTATGGATTTAGAAAGTTCTTCTTTGTTTCTAGCCTGAGTCCCTCATGGTTTTCCATGCCCTCCAGCCTTTAGACCTGAGGTTTCCCCCCTGCCTAAAAACAGACTGGGTGACGTCTCAGAGAGGGAGTTCCTATCCCTGACTCTAAATCTCAATGTCTAGTGTCAGTCCCAGGCCCCCCTTTCAAATGGGTTCCAAGGCCCCACCTGTGCCTACCTCTGGACTGGCCCACCTTGTCAATATCCTTCCTAAATCTTCACTCGGAACTGGACTTGCCCAGAGAAAAACAAGCTTTTGCCCCTTATTTTGGCTGCTGTTGTGTATGAACAGAGCCCAGGAGAAGTTAGCTGCTTGGGTATATGTACCTCTCCCTGCCAGCCCCTAAAAAAGGATTACTGCTGCCTGAGCCACTATGGAGAACAGTATGGAGGTTCCTCATAAAACTAAAAATAGAACTGCCATATGATCCAGCAATCCCAATCCTGGGCATATACCTGGCCAAATTATAATTCAAAAAGATAACATGCACCCCTATGAATAGTAACGCTATTCACAATAGCCAAGACATGGAAACAATCTAATGTCATTGACAGGTGAATGGATAAAGAAGATGTGATACAGACACACACACACACACACACACACACACACACACACACAATGGAATACTACTTGCCATCAAAAAGAACAAAATAGGGCTTCCCTGGTGGCGCAGTGGTTGAGAGTCCGCCTGCCGATGCAGAGGATACGGGTTCATGCCCCGGTCCGGGAGGATCCCATATGCCGCGGAGCGGCTGGGCCTGTGAGCCATGGTCACTGAGACTGCGCGTCCGGAGCCTGTGCTTTGCAAAAGGAGAGGCCACAACAGTGAGAGGCCCGCAAACCGCAAAAAAAAAAAAAAAAAGAAAGAACAAAATAATGTCATTTGCAGCAACATGGATGCAACTAGAGATTATCATACTAAGTGAAGTAAGTCAGAAAGAGAAAGACAAGTGCCGTATGATATCACTTACATGTGGAATCTAAAATATGGCACAAATGAACCTATCTACAAAACAGAAACAGACTCACAGACGTAGAGAACAGACTTGTGGTTGCCAAGGGGGAGGTGGAGAGGGAGAAGGACGGACTGGGAGTTTGGGATGAGCAGATGCAAACTATTACATATAGAATGGATAAACAACAAGGTTCTACTGTATAGCATAGGGAACTATATCCAATCTCCTAAGACAAACCATGATGGAAAAGAATATTAAAAAAGAATGTGTATATGTGTATAACTGAGTCACTTTGCTGTACAGCAGAAATTAGCACAACAGTGTAAATCAACTATACGTCAATTAAAAAAAAAAGAATCACTGCTGCCTGGCATCAGCTGACTACTTGCTAAACCCCCAGGTCTTTGTCACTCCCGCTGGCCCAGCCTCGGCTCTTGGGACCCCACAACATGATGTCCTCTTTGTCCCTGTTAAGCTTCATCTTGTCAGATGAAGCTCCAATCAACAGAGATGCTCCTAGATCCTGATTGCATCACCCAGCTTATTTGCAATCCCTTCTGGTCCCAATTCAGTCTCCGGGGCTGGACCCAGGGGCACTCTGGGGGCACTCTGGGTGTTGCTGGGTACAAGACACCCTTCTCTCCCCTTGCTCCTCAGTGGTGATCCATGTGTGGGCTGCTCTGGCTCTTTGAACTGCCCACTGCCATCAAGCTCCCCATTCATGCTACACATAGTGGCCTAGCTGTGCCGGAGAGCCGGGACCCTGGCGTCACGGGATGGGGCTCACATGGCCCAAGGTGGTCTGTTGGTGCTGAGGCACCTCCATTCAGCCCTCTCTGACCCCACAGTTCCCTGACTCCATAAACGTAGAGCCCACACAAGTTCCAGATAACAAAGAGGGAGGCTGCACCCTCCCACTAGCTGTGACGAAGCAGGAGCCTGCCCTTCTGATGTCTGGAGGCCTTGGTAAGCATGGCCACAGGAGGAGAAGCTACTGGATGGCAGCTCCTTTCCCAGTGCTGGTACTTAACAGCTCTCGGCACAAGGCCACAGTCACCCAGGGATGCGGTAGCTGTGGTTTCCCAAACTCCACCTGCGTCAAATTGACAAGGAAGAGGAGCCCAGGACCCCATCCAGACTTTCCCTGAGTCCTGTGTCCAGCAGAGGCAAGGGACAATGGGGGTGGGCAGTGCACAAGTCACTGGCTAGAACTCATTCTGGGTTGGCTCTGGGAAAAACAAGTCACCTGACAATAGGCAACATAATTGAGTGTCTTACATAGTGTCTAAGATCGTAAATTTTGTAGGACTGCAGCTCTGCCATTTAGCTGCTGGGTGACCCTGAGAAAGTTACTTAACCTTTCTGAGCCTCTATTTTCTGATGTGTAAAATGAGAATACTACCGCCTCCTTACAGGGGTCATCTGGGCATTTATTGAGGGCCCACTGAGTCCCAGGAGCCACGAAAGGACTGCTTCATTTCTGCCCCACAGAGTAGTTGCTGCAGGTTCAAATCCGTGGAACCAGATTTTTGAAAAGTACTTCAGTGCATGTTCTGTTTATTTCATGATGCCTCCAGGCATGCACCCCATAATCAGAGACATGCATCTGCGGCTAATCGCGTGATAACTCTCTGGTTACAGCCTCACATCAGGTCAAATTTTTCACCAAATGAGTTTTGAAACAAAACTCAGTTTTCCGACACTGTTGGCTTCCTGAATTGCAGGTGGACCTGAATTACCATCCCCATTTCTTAGGTGAGGCAAAGGAAGCTGGGCTCAGGCTGCATTGCCCCAGGATGCCCAGCCAGTGGGAGCAGGGCTGAGGTCTGTCTGCTGCGTCCAGGACCTGAGTCCTTGTGTGGTCACCTCACCTTTTGGAGGGATCAGTACGTGATTTTGCCTCTTGCTTCCTACCCAGTGCCTTCTTGTCAGGTCCCCCCTTCCAGCCCGGTAATCTCCGAGGGGCAAACTGGGGAGGTTTAATGTCTGTGAACAAGGCATTGAGTCCCAGACTGGGGAGTGACTTTCGCAGTGATCCAAGGGTTTGTCCTTGCTGCCCTCACCTGCCTTCCTTGCTGGCCTCTCTCTGCAGCCCAGGCCCTTTCCTTACACAGTGCCCATCCCCCAGGCCTCACTCAGGCCAGAGTCAAAGGTCCATTACAGCTTGGTACCCCTGGGGGCATGTGTGTGCTTACTTGTGAGCCAAAGGCAGGCATGGAGGGGATGGGACGAGGACAAAGTGCCCTGCCCTAACACAGGGACTGTGGGTCAGTGGCGTGTCTTCATGGTGCTCTGGAAAAAACCTGTCCATCCAGCCAGGTCCTACCCCACCCAAGTCCTGGCAGGGGGAACATCGTCAAGAATGTAGGCTTGAGATGTCCTCCTGCTGGGCCTCCCCTCTACCCCAGTCCACAGGCAGCCCCTTCTCCCAGCTGCCTTCCCCAAACCCAAAGGGTGTCAGGTTTACTGAAGGTCTGTGTACTGTGCTGTCCCAGGTTCAACCAACATTTCTGTCTCTGTCCTATGGCTGGGCTCCCACCCTGAGATCATTGTATGTTTTTTTTTCCTACTGCTGCAATAACACAGCACCACAAGCTTGGTGGCTTAAACATATTTATTACTCTACAGTTCTGGAGGCCAGAAGTGTGAATTGAGTCTTGCTGGGCTAAGATCAAGGTGTCAGCAGGGCTGTGTTCCTTCTGAAGGCTCTAGAGGAGAATCTGTTCCCTCGCCTTTTCCAGCTTCTAGAGGTGGCCCACTATTCCTTGGCTAGTGGCCCCTCACACTGCATTGTTCCAACCTTGCTTTTGCCATCACATCCTCTCTGCCTCTTCTGCCTTCTTTCATATTTAAGGACCCTTGTGATTATTTTGGGCCCGCCTGGATAATGTTGGGTTGGCCAAAAAGTTGATTTGGGTTTTCTGTAACATCTTACGGGAAAACCCAAATGATCTTTTTGGCCAACCCAATACAACACTCTGCTTACCTTAAGGTCAGCTGATTAACAATCTTAATTCCACCTGCAACCTTAATTCTCCTTTGCCATGTAACCTAACATATTCACAGGTTCCAGGGATTAGGACGTCTCTGAGAGGCCATTGTCTGCCTACCACATTATGCCAACAGCCATGGAAGCCAGGGAAGCAGCGTACTGAGGGCGAAAGGGCATGGGCTGGAGAGTAAGGAGGTCTCAGCTCACAAATTGTTCTGCCCCTCAATGCTGGGATGACCCTAAGTAAGTGACTTAACCTCTCTGTGATTCAGCTATCTCATTCATTCAACAACTATGCATGGACCACCTACTATACAATGAGTCTAAGTTCAGGGGATAAAGCAAGGACTTCCTCTCATGGAACTTACTTCCTAGTGGGAGAGAGATAGAAAAGAACCAAATCAATATATTAAATGTCAGGTGGCGGGAATAATTGTTATGGAGGAAAATAAGCAGGGGAAGGGTAAAAGGACTGAAGGGTGGGGTGAGAGGTTATTTTAGGAAAAATGGTCAAGAAAAGCCTCTCTGAAGAGGTGACAGTTGATCTGAACGAAGTGAGTGGATGGATCAAGGCCTGTGAATGCATATCAAGAGAAGGACATTCCAGGCAGATGTGAACAGTACATGCAAAGGCCCTGAGGCAGGAGTGTGCCTGGAGAGTGAGGAGTGGCAAGGACACCAGGGTAGTGAAAGGAAGCAAGTTGTGAGGACTTTGGAGAGGCAATGGGGGTCACAGTAACTAGGGCCTGGTGGGCCATAGGGGGCACTTTGGATTTTACATCAAATGAGATGGTCAAGTTGAGAGTAAGAACTTTTCAAGAATTAATATTGTGTAAGAATACATAGCACAAGTGCTGAAATATAACAGCAGCTTAATAAACTGAAATCCCCAACTTCCAGGGCAGAGGCCATGTCTCCTCCATAAGTCCGGGAGCTCCCGCGGGCTAGCCTCTGTCTCCCCCATCAGACTAGGGCATCCTCCCTGTCAGAGCATCTTCAGGGGTCTGCAGGGCTTCCTCTGCATTCAGATGCCACAGCCCAGAGCCCAGCCCTCTCCCAACAGCCTCCAGCATCTGGCCCTGTTTGTGTTTTCTCAGTATTTCCCGCAGCCCCCATGATTCTGTTAGTTTTTGTTGCTCCTTTATTAATTGGCTTTTCTTGGGCTTATTTGATTTCCACTTAATTGCTTAATGACAGCAAGGTTTGTTTTGGGTCTTTTCTTTCCCAGAAGAGGGGCAGGTGCTGGAGAGTGGGCCGGGCAGGCTGCTCAGGGCCATCTGATCTTCTCCGGGGCAGGCTCTTCTCCCACTTGGGCTATCAGGTCCCCCTCCCACCTGTCACCCTACGGAGGACAGAGGAGGGAGGCCAGAGGCTGCTGCAGCTCTAAGCTGCAGACCAGAGCCACCTGGGTGCTTGCAGCCAGGGGCTGCTACTGCGATTCCAGTTAAACCCCTTCTGTAGAGCACAGATCCAAGCCACTGGGCTTGGCCTTGAATACACAGCATCACTCATTCTCAGCAGCTGGAAAGTGGAAGCCTAATATCCGGGCTGAGGCAACAGAGGCTCCCAGTGAACTTGCCTGGGGCCACAGAGCCAGCACTGACCAGGACGAAAGCCAGCTCTGCCAGATGCAAAAGGCAGGCCCTCCTGTTTCCGTGGGATGGGAGAGTGAACGTGATGGACTAGGGTCCTACGCTCTTGGACCTCACAACGCAGCAATGAGAGCTGCGTCCGCCTGACCAGACCTACCCCCTTGGAGGAGGAAGGGGGAGGGAGGGAAGGAAGTTCTCTGAATATGTACAAGGTGCCAGGCGTACACTGACCTCTTACATTCACCATATCGTTTAATCCTCATGGCAACTCTAGGAAGAAGTACATCGAACATGATTTATAGATGAGGGCCCTGGGAGGCTAAGAGAGGTTAAGGGGCTTGCTCAAAGTCACACCACTGTAAGTGTGAGCCGTGATTTGAACTCAGATTTGTCAGAATCCAAATCCTGAGCTCCTTTGAGGCCACCATGCTGGAGACTGGAGAAGGGTCTTATTTTTTGTGGGCTGGGCAGGGATGAACCTGTGGATGGCTGGTGACCACTGGGTGTGTGCTTGGCGGGGGGGGCGGTCAATTACCTGAGACTGACCGTACTGGAAGCAGGTGGTTTGCTAGGGAATCAGACCGAGAGTGCCCCCTTCATGCATGTGATCTGGGCTCGGGCCCTGCAGGGAGCACCCAGCAAGGCTGTCTGAGCTGCCCCCTGGCCCTTGAGGCTCTCTGTCTGGGGACACTCAGGGCCTAAACTTCAGGGACTTCCCTTCCACTACACTGGGGCTGCCAGGGCTGCACAGAAACTTCAGTCTCTCTCTCTCTCTCTCTCTCGCTCTCTCTCTCTTGCTCTCTCTCTCTCTCTCTCTCTCTCTCATACACACACATACACACACACACACACACGTAATCTGTGGTCTCACAGCCCAGCATTCTAAACCCTGCCCAGCCTGGCCCCAAACTCTTCAGGCTCATTTTCTGACACCTGGCACCTCCCAGCATACACACCTCATCCTACAGCAAGCCAGGGGTCTCCATGCAGGGATTGTTGATGGCCATGAACATAAAGCAACTCATACTCACTCAAGGGAGTTTAAGGGAAGCACACAGGACACCTCCTGGGGCCCCAGGCTTCTCTCTGCTCCCTTCTGCTCCTCAAGCACGCCGGCTTTCTCTGCCTACCCATAGCCCCATAATGTGGGCTGGCACAAATTCCCGCTTCTGGGATGAGCTTCCTGTCCACTCACCTGTTCACCACCATCCATCTGACTAGTTCTCAGGGTTCAAATTCCCAGGAGCAGGGCTCTGATTGACTCAGCATAGGTCAGGGCTCTACGTCTGGTCCAATCAGCTGTGCCGACAAGGGATAGAGTTCTTTGGACATAGGACTGTCCTGTCTAAGGGCTCAGGGTCTCTAAGAGCCGGCAGTGAGCTTAGAACAACAGTTGACATTGGGCCACTTCTTGATCCTCAAACAGACCTATACCCGCCAGCCTTTGCTCTTGCTGTCCCTCCTCCTGAACACCCTGCCCACAGATCTCTGTCCTTTGTGGTCCAGAGCAAGTTATTTGATTTCTCCAGTCCTCCAGCTGAGTAAAGCCCCTACCCGCAACATCTTGGGATGGGCCCCTACCCCACCTCTCCCCCTATGGCCTCTTCCAATGATTCATTCCTGGTTTATCTGGGCTCTTCCCCAGCGCACACGGATTTGGTCCTGCCCAGCCACAGTTTGCCCAGGCACAACGTGCTTACCCCTTACCCTGCACTGATGTTCAAACAAACTGAATAGGGGAAAAGCAATTGCATATTCTGGAGACCCAATCAGGACAGTGAGGCTAACTCACTGAAAAAAACCATCTGCCTGGCTTTTCCGCAGCCAAGCTGACTCCCCCTCCAGCCTGAGAAAATGTCTCCTTGCCAGCCCAGCCTCCAAGCTAACCCCACACCTTCAGACCTGACCTATTCGGCCAGACTCCCCCTGAGGCCCCCACCTTCCCAAGTTTCCCATTCTGGGGCCCACGTCCCCCGCCTTCTGAACACCTAATCTGAAACTCTCAGGTGCGGGTTACTCTTCCACCCCCTCCCACACCTGCAAAACCTTTTAAAGTAGAGCTCACAGTCAAAATGCTCAGTTGCTGAAGATAATAATCCCACCCTCCTTCACCCCCTTTGTCTGTAGAGCAGGGTCTGACTTGGACTTTCCATTCTAAGCCCCATTAAATTTTTCCCCTCTCCTTTTTTAAACACAGGGTAATTTAAATCCTCTTTTCACAGATGAGAGGCTTTCAACTTTGACACTAGAACTGGGGTTTGATTTATTTATTTTTTGATCCTCAGAATAGATTTTTTTTTCCCAGCCAGAGGGACCCCCTGATCCTCTGGGCAGAGCTCTTGCTTTTACAGAAATGATTGCTCAGACCCAGGAGGAGAGGCAACCCGCCCAAGGTCACAGGGCACAGGTGGGCTGAGGACCCAGGTCTCCTGATGCCCCTCCTCTGGACTGCTCTATTTTCACTCTGCTGCAGATGGTCATTTTTTCTAACTTGCAGCAACTATGTGCTTAAAGAGAAAAACAGGAGGGAATTAGATCAACGAGCATCACCTGAGAGAAGGCAGAAGCCAAACCAGCTCCAGCACAGCCCAGAACAATTATGAGGACAATCGCTGTGTGACCACAGAGCTGGCGGCTGGGCCTGGTGGGCAGCGCTAGAACACAGCTGCCTCCAGAGGCCCCTGGCCCCCAAGCAGGGCATCGGGCACTAAGGAATAGTGGCCCTGGTGCCTCTGCTTCCCTGACACTCCAGGTGAGGCTGGGATCCCAGTATTGCTTCCCTGACACTCCAGGTGAGGCTGGGATCCTAGGATCTACCCTTTGTTCTGGCTGTTGTCATCATAGAGCTCGAGGTTCACTGCGGGCTTGCTAGGTGCCAGGCCCTTTGCACCCACAAGGTCACATCCAGCCTTCCCAACAATCCCACGAGGCCGCCACCATTCCACTATGCCCACTCTACAGATGAGGAAACTGAGGCTCAGAGGAACCCAGCAACTTGTTCAAGGTCACACAGCAGATAGAAGGTAGATCTGGGATCAGAAGCTGTCTGGCTCCAGAGCCCACACTCTTCCCATTACGCCCCTCAGATTAGATTTTTTGAAGTCCTACAGGCTGGGAAGGAGCCAGGTGCAGAGGATCAGAGTAGTACTGAGGGACCATTCCATCCACTAATTAAAAAAAAAAAAATGCTGTCTGTCATGAGTGCCTGGGGCCATGCAAATCAGCAGACGGCTGACCTTGTTGCCAACCAGGGTGGACCCCAGCCGGCAGCATCAGTGGATCAGACACTCACCTGGGATCAGGCCTTTCTTTTCTTCCCCTGGAGGCTGACCCTGCCTGTGTGGACAGGCCAGCCATTCCAAGGCCATTCCAAGGCTAAGATACCTGTACACCTGTACCTGAACAGGGGTGTGGCCCTGGACCATGGGGGTGGGTGGCATCAAAGTAGACTTAGATGGAAGCGAGTTGTGCCAGGGCCGTGGAAGGACCCGCCCCCATTCCAGAAAGTCCTGCACTGATGGAGGAGGGGGAGAAGGAGAAGGCTCCGGCAGTAGAAAAATGAAGCTGCTCTCTCCTTAGAGCTTGGGTCTTAGGAGGACTCTCCGTGGGATTGGTGCTCACCCAAGTAAAAGCCCACGGTCTTGAGATGACCGTCAGGGCCCTGTATGACCTGTGACCTCAGTGACCTCATGCCCTATTCTGTCCTCGGTCCTTGCCCTTCCCCAGCCACATCTGCCACCTCACTATTCCTGAAATACCCCAGGCACAGTCCTGCCCCGGAGCCTTTGCAATTGCAGGTCCCTCTGCCTGCACCTCCTCCAGACCTCACATGGTTGACTCATCTCTTCCCTAGAATTGCAAGTCAGCTCAGCGTTGCCTAACCCCACGTTCTTACCTTTTCTACTTAATACCTCTGGCTGTCTAGTATAATATATTTTGTCCTGATGGATGCACGTATTTGTCTGTCTGTCCCACATAAGCTTTGTGAGGGCAGGGATTTTGTCTGTTTTGCTCTCTTCCTGGAGTTTCCAACAGCGCCTTGCGCGTACATGCATCATCCTTGAATGAGGTCTTAAACTTTCCAAAGGCAGAAACGGGCATCACCTGGGCCACAGTCTGGGTGGATGTTTGGAATTGGCAAACACCAACCGCTGGTCACATCCAGGCACCTGTAAGACCACCCAACTGTGAATGAGTGTGTGAGTGAGGGCAGTGGGAGGCCAGCCAGGGCAGGGAGGAAATTTCCACCGTGTGGTCCCAATTATCATGTAATTACAGCCTCACGTTTCTCTCCACTGCAGCATCTGCTTCTATTCAACCAGGAGGGTCTAGACCAACACTAAGGGTGTGTGTGTGTGTGTGTGTGTGTGTGTGTGTGTGTGTGAGAGAGAGAGAGAGAGAGAGAGAGAGAGAGAGAGAGAGAGATGAGAGAGAAGTTTTTAGAAAAACATATTCATAGTCAACAGGCAGCCACAGACCAACGGCACCCAAAGGGTATGTGCCAGCAAGAACAACTGCCTTTTCCCTTCTAGTAAATTCCCCACAGGGGCTGTGGTACCTGAGTCAGTAAGGAAGTTCTAGGAAAGAGCAATGAAGAGCCCCCAAGGCTGTATTTACCTGACATCCAACATCTGGATGAAAAGTGAAAAATCCTCATTGTCAGGGTGTTTTTTCTCTGTACAAAGCTCTAGGTATTTAGAAACATCTGGGTGACGGGCTGGCTGATTTTGCTTTTCGTCCAGATGCTCAGCCCGACTGTGGTTTCTGTAGAGACAGGTTCAAGCTGGGGGGGGGGGGGGGTCGTGGAGACGGTCAGGGAGAAGGGGCCACAGTCCTGCCCTGAGGAACCTTCTGACCCTTGGTTCACTCTAGTCTTTGTCACTGCCTTCTCAGCTGGAAGGATCTGTTCTCCCCAACCCCTCACACAGCCCCCAAGTTGCACAGAGCTGAGACACACTGACATTTATGCAACATCTTCCACTGGGAATCAGCCAGCCCAGCACAGAATTAGCTGGCATCTTCCCACTCTTGGATTATACGACAGCGGCTTTGATCGAATCTGGCAACCAGATTTATGAATCAGTCGATATTTATTGCGGGGAACAATCCATCTTCATGTCTGGTCTGTGCACACAGAACCCTGCTCCAGGCATGCCCAGACGCCTTGGTGCTAAATGTTGAAGAGCTCGGGGTGAACACATCTGAGGAGGGGGCAAAGGAAAGGGGTATGACACCATCAAAAATGAGACAAAATATAATGTGAAGTGTAACTGGTAGGGGGAGAGAGGGAAGGAGGTAGCTACCCTAGCCATCCCATGTTCGTCCTGGTCTGCCCTTCTCAACCCTCTCCAAACCCTCACATCCTCCAACTAGCAAAAGTCACTATTTTTTTTTTTTGTTTTTAAATTTATTTATATTATTTATTTATTTTTGGCCGCGTTGGGTCTTCGTTGCTGCGCGCGGGCTTTCTCTCGCTGCGGCGAGCAGGGGTACTCTTCGTTGCGGTGAGCAGGCTTCTCATTGCGGTGGCTTCTCTTGTTGCGGAGCACGGGCTCTAGGCACATGGGCTTCAGGAGTTGTGGCGCCGCGGACTCCATAGTTGTGGCTCGCGGGCTCTAGAGCGCAGGCTCAGTAGTTGTGGCGCACGGGCTTAGTTGCTCCACAGCATGTGGGATCTTCCCGGACCAGGGCTTGAACCCGTGTCCCCTGCATTGGCAGGGGGATTCTTAACCACTGTGCCACCAGGGAAGTCCAGAAGTCACTAATTATTAATATTCTTTGAAGTCAAACATGTTGCAAAATTTTGATGCAATGCATTCCAGTGAACTGAAAGCATGTGTGTGTTCTTCTAATGATTTACGCTTTTGTTCTCTCCCCTGTCCACTGGACCATTAAAGAAATTAACTGAGCTTGACCACCCAAGCCCAGTCTTCTGATGGACCAATCAGAGAGGCAAGGTTGTAGCTCAGCTGATGAATGGCCAGAGAAAAGGCTACTCAGGATTCTCTCATTTGCGTACCCGCACTGATTGGCTAAACCACAGTCCCTGTAGTAGAAAGTAAGCTCCCAGTTAAAGCAGAGGGAATCCAAGTGTCCATCCATCCAATGGCAGTCTGTTTATTTTGAGGCCTAGGAAGGATGGTCTGTTACTGTTCTGGGCTTCTCAGACTAATTGTAAGAAGTGAGGGGTGGAATTTAAGACAGGTGGGAAGAAAGAAGTAAAATGGTCACCATCTAGTGCCTCCTTCCCAGCCCTAATTCTGCATCCTGCCCCAACTACTCCTTATTCTTCTGGCCCTCTGTGCCAAGGCCACCACCCTTTTGACACTGTGCCAAAAGCCCAGCCCACAGACCCTCCCCCATCTGGAGCTTCTTGCAGGAAATACAAGGCACTAAGGGGCACTGAGGAGGGGAAAGAGCAGAGTCTCTACCAGCAGGGAGATGAGAGACACTCTGACCCTTCCTCACTTCTCCAGCCTTCACACCATTTAGGATCATGAGGGCTGTTCTAGGAGTGATGGAGGAGCTGGGGGGCAATGGCTGGGTTGGGGAGACAGGGCCTGGCACCATCTTCACCCACCCACAAAGCTTGGGCCTGAAGTTGAGCAGAGGAACTGCTTTCTTGCCTTACAGAGACAATAGGTCTGGGCGGGGAGGGGCAGGTCAGGCAAAAGAGTCTTCTCAGGAACTAACTCCCCAGATGGTACAGACAAGAAAAGGGCTGGGCCAGCCCCTGTCTCCCAAATGGGAGGAGAATGGAAAGCACCCAGAGGAGATAAGAGACAACTGCCCCCCACCCAACCCAAGGACTGGGACACCCGGGCTCTTAACCTGGCTCTTGTCAATTACTTCACCCCTCCAGACCCCTGTCAGATGGGGAATCATGGTTGCTCAGACCTACCCCAGCGCTAGTCACACAAGACAATACATGTAAAGGACTGGAATCTCTGTGGCTCCAAAGGACGGAACCTGAACCGATGGGTAAATTTGCAGGGGATCAGGCTTACACTCAGTGTATAAAAGAGTTTTCTACATTCAAAGTGCCCAGCAAGGGAAGCAGCTCAGATAGTGATTTAGCACAGTTCAAGCACCCAAGTAGAGTTTGGATGACCATCTCTTGTAGAGTATGATTTCCAGACATTTTCATGCACTAGATGGGAATTTGGGCATAATCTGTTGGCTGCCTCTAACTCTTTAGGATTCTATGATTCATTCATTGAAGAAATGTTTATTGGTTGCCCACTAGACCCATCTCTGTCACTGATATACTGTGGACTACCAATTTTCCTCTCTGAAGCCGGTTTCCCACATATAACATTTGAGTGTTGGGCCGGTGGGCCACTGAGGGCTCGTCCAGCTCTGACAGGCTGCCTTGTTCTAAACGGGATCAGAAGGACTGCACAGGCTCACGCTAGCCACCCCCCCCCCCCGCTTGTCCCCCTCCTTCTCCTGCTTCTTCCCACACTGCCCAGAACTTAGCAGAGTTGGGAGTGAATGAACTTCTTCTGGCCTGGGAAGCCGTGAAAACAGATGGGCCTGTTGCCGTGGAGACCAGGGAGCCACTTGTCTTGGGGGGCTGGGGATTGGGTGGGGGGTGAAGGCAGGCACGGCTGATTTACTCCTGTAACAGCCCAGCCCAGAATCTACATGAATGTTAAACGGGGTGGCTCCAGGCAATCACTCAGCCAGACAGATCAGAAACCACTTAAGATAAAAGACCCAGAGCATTTGTACATCCCAGGGATGCCTGTGACTTCCCCGGCTCCCCACCCCTACTGCACAACCTTGGGCAGGTCAGCCACTCTCTGGCCAGAGGATTTGACTCAATTTTTCCGCAGGCAAAGCTGGAGGAACACAGGATCTGTCCTGAGCGGGATGGGGGGTGGGCAGGGGATATAGGCAATTCTAGAGGGCACTGGCTGGGGGAACTGAGGGAAGCTGACTTCTTGGGCTCCTTAGAAAAACACAGTTCTCTGGCAATCAGCACTGTCCAACCACAGATGGGCTGCCCCAGGAGGGAGTGAGCTCCCCAACCCTGAAAGCATTCAAACTGGGCTGGGAAGATCCTCCATCAGAGACTCTCAGGACGACTTCCCCATCAAGCAGGAGACTGAGCCTGGAAGCTTCTGAGGGCGGCTCTTTCAATTCTGATATCCTGTGATAGCAGAGGCAGAAGAATATTGTGGTCACAAGTGTGTACTTTGGAGTCAGACAGACCTGGGCTCAGGTCCCAGCTCTGCATCTTACTTGCTGTGTGACCTTAAACAAGTTAACTTCCTCTGAACCTCTATTTCCTCACCTGTGAAATGTGAGGCACAATACCAGATTTATAAGATTTTCTGGAAGGGATTAAAGCAAAGCAATGTATCTAAAGTGCTTAGTACAGTACCTAGCCCATAGTGAATACCTGATAAGTGGTTATTATTAGTATTCTGTAATTAGGAAACCTACAAAGGAATGGGAGCTCCCAGCTGTTTGGATTGGACTCAGCCAAGACGACTGGCTCCTGATCTTCCGCTTATTGTGTGATCGTGGGCAAATTTCTTAATCTCTCTGTGTCTTAATTTCCTCATCAGTAAAATGAGGCTAATAATAGTGCTCACCTCATAGGGTTATTGTGAGGACTGAATTCCATGTCGCATCTAAAGTGTTTGGGGGCTTCCCTGGTGGCACAGTGGTTGAGAGTCCGCCTGCCGATGCAGGGGACACGGGTTCGTGCCGCAGTCTGGGAGGATCCCACATGCCGCGGAGCGGCTGGGCCCGTGAGCCATGGCCGCTAAGCCTGCGCGTCCGGAGCCTGTGCTCCGCAACGGGAGAGGCCACAACAGCGAGAGGCCCGCGTACCGCAAATAAATAAATAAATAAATAAAATAGAAATAAAGTGTTTGGGATAGAACCTAGCACAGAGCAAGTACCCAATAGCCGTGTGCTACCATCACCCTCACCATCATCGTCTCTCATCCTCGTCCTCTGCTCTGGTTGTCTCCCCAGTGCTTAGTACTTGTTAAGGCCAAGGGATCGATTTAGAGATAGTGGTTCATGAGTAGGCAATGCTGCTTCAAAATTTAGTGGAGACAAGAGAGACCGAAAGGAAGAAAAAGGAAAGGGGGCAGCCTGAAGGAAGAGGCAGCAGAGCAAAGTTGGTAACTAAAGAAGAGCAAGGACTCACAGTGGCTCCACACTTGTAGGGAAGAGAGGGGGACTGACAGAACAAGAGAAGGGACTGATGGGGAAAAGGGTGAGTGGTTCCACGTGGAAACCCCGATCTTCATACAATGCAAATGTTCCATATTCAGTTGACAGACATATCTTGAGCACCTACAGTGCATTAGGCACTAAGAATATAAATATGAATAGACATGTTCCTGATCTTAGAGGAAGTGTTTTCAGCTTTTCACCATTGTGTGGTTGACAGTAGGTTTGTCGTATACGACCTTTATTATGTTGAGGTATGTTCCCTCTATGCCCACTTTCTGGAGAGTTTTTATCATAAATGGTGCTGAATTTTGTCAAAAGCTTTTCTGCATCTATTGAGATGCTCATATGGTTTGTATTCTTCAATTTGTTGTGTGGAGTATCACACTGATTGATTTGCGGATATTGAAAAATCCTTGCATCCCTGGGATAAATCCCACTTGATCATGGTGTATGATCCTTTTAATGTATTGTTAGATTCGGATTGCTAGTATTTTGTTGAGTATTTTTGCAGATTAAAAAAAAAGAATGTTTATGCCGAAATGAAAAGGAGAAAAATAAATCAAGAAAAAAATAGGAAAAAAATATGAACACATATGGTTCCTGCCCTCCAAGGACCTTGTAGTATCAGTGGGGGAAGTAAAGACATCCCAAATGCATGCAACAAGCATAACAGATGCTTTTATACACAATATCTGTCCAAGTAGCTGCAGAACAAGGAAGTGATTGATTTCACCAGGCTTCAAGGAAGAAGTTACTCACGAACTGAGTAGATGTTCTCCAGGAAGACTGGGGGAAACATACCTGTAGGAAGGGAAAGCATGAGAGAAATACCAGCGAGTGAAAAGCCATGCCATGTTCTACACTAATAAGTCATTCTGATGCTAAGGACTCTCAGATCCAGAGCTGAGACTGGAGATGCCTCAAGGGACCGTGGGCTGGACAGCAGTGTGGGCCATAATACAGAAAGAGGGAAGGATCAAGAAAAGAGTTGTGCTGGGATGTGGGGACCCTGAAAGGGAAGGAGATAGTTTACAACATGGGTTTGGAGTCAGACACATAAGAGGAGAGTTTGGCTGGGAAAAATCAGGGGCAATTCTTCCTTTAAGGTAGGAGGGAAGGAGGAAAGAAAGCACAAGACGTTTTGAAGTAGGGAGTGAGAACTGACAGGCCTAGGAGGTCCACCCCTGAACTTTCCAGAAAAGTCAGAGGCAAGGACTTTAGTTAAAAAAAAAAAAGTTGGGGGCTTCCCTGCTGGCGCAGTGGTTGAGAGTCCGCCTGCCAATGCAGGGGATGCGGGTTTGTGCCCCGGTCCGGGAAGATCCCACATGCCACGGAGTGGCTAGGCCTGTGAGCCATGACCACTGAGCCTGCACGTCCAGAGCCTGTGCTCCGCAACGGGAGAGGCCACAACAGTGAGAGGCCCGCGTACCGCAAAAAAAAAAAAAAAAAAACCCAACAAAAAAAGAGTGCCAAGTCCGTTCAATGGGGAAGGGACACTTTTTTCACCATATGGTTCTAGGACAACTGGGTTTCCACATGCAAAAGAATGAAGTTGGACTCTACCTCACAGCAAATACAAATATTAACTCAAAATGGAATTATGACTTAAATATAAGAACTAAAACCATAAATATCTTAGAAAAACATAGGGGAAAATCTTTATAACGTTGAATTTGGCAATGGATTCATAGATTTGACACCAAAAGCACAAATAACTAAAGAAAAATACAGATAAATTGGACTTCATCAAAATTAAAAATTTTGTGCATCAAAGGCATTATCAAGAAATTGAAAAGACAACCTACAGAATGGCAGAAATTATTTGCAAATCATTTGTTAAGGGCTAAATATCCAGAATATATAAAGAATTCCTACACTCAAAAAAAAGACAAACAACCCAATCTCAAAAATGGAAAAAGGACTTGAATAGACTTTCTCCAAGGAATATATACAAATGGCCAATAAGCACATGAAAAAATGTTCAACATCATTAGCCACTAGGGAAATGTTTATAAGAGCCTCAATGAGGTATCACTTCATATCTACAAAGATGGTATTAATAATAATAAATGGAAATTAACAAGTGAGGATTTGGAGAGATTAGAATTCTCATGCATTTCTGGTAGAAATGTAAAATGGTACAGACTCTGGAAAACAGTTTTATGGTTGAAAAAACAAAATTTAAACATAGATTTCTGTATGACCCAGCAATTCCACTCCTAGGTATATACCCAAAAGAACTGAAAACAAGGATTCGGATACTTGTATGCCAATGTTCATTGCAGTAGCCAAAAGGTGGAAACAACCCAAACAACAGGGTAAATGGATAAGCAAAATGTGGTATACACACACAATGGAATATTGTTCAGCCATAAAAAGGATGAAGTTCTGATACATGCTACAACATGGATGAACTATAATCATAGCCATATTGGGGGAGGGGTGCAGATTGTGTAGGTACTTGGCTTTTACTCTAAGTAAGACAGAAAGCCATTGGAAGGTTTTGAAGGGGCAAGATGTGAACTGACTTATGTTTTTAAAGAACCACTTTGGAGACAATGAGGGAAGTGTGGAAACCAGTTAGGAGGCTATTGAAATTACCAGGTAAGGTACAATGGTGGCTTGACCCAGGATGTAGCAGTGGATGTGGTAAGAAGTAATTTACATTTCTGTAAATAATGTCAATAGGATGTACAGACAGTGTGGAATTAGAGTGTGAGAGAAGGGGCAGAGTCAAGGATGGCACTGAGGACTTAAGCCTGAGCAAAGGATCAATGGAGTTGACATTCACAGAGAGAGGGAGACTGTAGGAGGAGCAGATTTGGAAGGGGGAAGATCAAGAGTTTGTATTGGGTCATGTTAAGGTTGGTTTGCCTGTTAGATGTCTAAGAAGAGTTACTGAGTAGGGAACTGGATGCATAAGTCTGGAGTGAGATATATCAGAGGTAAGGAAACAAATATTCAGGTCTAAGACACTTCCACAAGGTCACACAGCTAAAAAGTGGCAGGACCCAGGACTCACTCCAAAACCTGGGTTCTTAACCTCTGTGTTATACTGCTTCCCTAGTAACCCATGGTGAGCCAAGACTTGGTTTTTGAGGAGGGAGAACAGAGTAGAAGTTTTCAGGCTGTTGACCCTTAGCCTTGATGACTATAATTCTCCCTGTCCCAACCTGAGTTGTTACTAGGATAGGTTTCATCTGCAGTCCCTCCCAGCATGCATTTATTTGCCTTTATAAGAAAGCAGTTCCCAGGAAATGGCCACCCCATGTCTCTCCCTGCATGTGGGTGAATAGAGTGGGAGGAAGCGAGAGTTGTTGAGGGTTTTTTTCTTTCTTTCTTTCTTTTCCCGTTATTATTATTATTATTTTTTTTTTTGGAAACTGTCCGGGGGACGTGGTGTTGCTGCTGGTGGTAGCAGAAACTGCTACAATCAGAGCTATTTCAAAGCAAAGAACTAATTTACTGCATGAATGACTTTAGCTCAAAAGAAGAAATAAGGGTGACCAGGAGTCCTAAGGCAGCAGAATAATAGGGTAATTTACACGGAGAGATGAGGGAGATGGGAGAAATATGCAGGGTAATTCTTTTGCATAATCTTTATTTTATATTTTTGCCCTTTATCCCTTTGCCTCTCTGGGCACAGAGCCTCAGTTCAGACATGCTTCTTGGCCATCCTCAGGTTGATCCCTGAAAAAGAAGAAAGGGCAAGGAAGACAGGGCTGCTCAGGCTGGGGAAGAGACTGTTGGTCAAGAGGTGGTTTCATGGCTGCTTCCTAAAGCCAGCTTCTGTTAGGAGGATGGTCTGTGGGAGGTCCCCTCTGAGCCTTGAGATTGCTGAGAGATTGCAAAGGACAGCTTCATATGCCCAGTTGAGTGCAGTGTACAAATTAGATGCTATCTACCACCAGCCTCAGCTGGCCCCAGACTAAGAGCTCACTATTATCCCTGTTATGGACTGAATATATGTTCCTCCTTCCAAATTCATATGTTGAAATCCTATCCCCCAATGTGATGGTATTAGGATGTGGGACCTTCGGAAGGTAATTGAATCATGAAGGTGGAACCCTCATGAATGGGATTAGTGCCCTTATAAAAGAGACCCCAGAGATCTCTCTCCCCATCTTTCTACCATGTGAGGATACAAGGAGAAGTAGGCAGTGTACAACCTAGAAGAGGGTTCTTGCCAAGATCCAACCATGCTGGCACCCCATCCTAGGAATTCCAGCATCCAGAACTGTAAGAAATAAATTTCTGTTGCTCAAAAAGAATTAAATATCTAGGAATAAACCTACCTAAGGAGACAAAAGACCTGTATGCAGAAAATTATGACACTGATGAAAGAAATTAAAGATGATACAAACAGATGGAGAGATACACTATGTTCTTGGATTGGGAGAATCAACATTGTGAAAATGACTCTACTACCCAAAGCAATCTACAGATTCAATGCAATCCCTATCAAACTACCACTGGCATTTTTCACAGAACTAGAACAAAAAATTTCACAATTTGTATGGAAACACAAAAGACCCTGAACAGCCAAAGCAATCTTGAGAACGAAAAATGGAGCTGGAGGAATCAGGCTCCCTGACTTCAGACTATACTACAAAGCTACAGTAATCAAGACAGTATGGTACTGGCACAAAAACAGAAATATAGATCAATGGAACAGGATAGAAAGCCCAGAGATAAACCCACACACATATGGTCACCTATGCAAGAATATACAGTGGAGAAAAGACAGCCTCTTCAATAAGTGGTGCTGGGAAAACTGGACAGGTACATGTAAAAGTATGAAATTAGAACACTCCCTAACACCATACACAAAAATAAACTCAAAATGGATTAAAGACCTAAATGTAAGGCCAGACACTCTCTAACTCATAGAGGAAAACATAGGCAGAACACTCTATGACATAAATCACAAGCAAGATCCTTTTTGACCCACCTCCTAGAGAAATGGAAATAAAAATAAACAAATGGGATCTAATGAAACTTAAAAGCTTTTGCACAGCAAAGGGAACCATAAACAAGACCAAAAGACAACCCTCAGAATGGGAGAAAATATTTGCAAATGAAGCAACTGACAAAGGATTAATCTCCAAAATTTACAAGTAGCTCATGCAGCTCTATATCAAAAAAACAAACAAGCCAATCCAAAAAGGGGCAGAAGACCTAAACAGACATTTCCAAATAAGATATACAGATTACCAACAAACACATGAAAGAATGCTTGACATCATTAATCATTAGAGAAATGCAAATCAAAACTACAATGAGATATCATCCCACACCGGTCAGAATGGCCATCATCAAAAAGTCTACAAACAATAAATGCTGGAGAGGGTGTGGAGAAAAGGGAACCCTTTTGCACTGTTGGTGGGAACGTAAAATGATACAGCCACTATGGAGAACAGTATGGAGGTTCCTCAATAAACTAAAAATTGAGCTACTATACAACCCAGCAATCCCACTACTGGGCATATACCCTGAGAAAACCATAATTCAAAAAGAGTCATGTACCACAATGTTCATTGCAGCTCTATTTACAATAGCAAGGACATGGAAGCAACCAACCTAAGTGTCCATCAACAGATGAATGGATAAAGAAGATGTGGCACATATATACAATGGAATATTACTCAGCCATAAAAGGAAACGAAATTGAGTTATTTGTAGTGAGGTGGATGGACCTAGAGTCTGTCATACAGAGTGAAGTAAGTCAGAAAGAGCAAAACAAATACCGTATGCTAACACATATATATGGAATCTAAAAAACAAACGAAAAAATTGGTTATGAAGAACTTAGGGGTAGGACAGCAATAAAGACGCAGACCTACTAGAGAATGCACTTGAGGATACGGGGAGGGGGAAGGGTAAGCTGGGACAAAGTGAGAGAGAGGCATGGACATATATACACTACCAAATGTAAAATAGATAGCTAGTGGGAAGCAATCGCATAGCACAGGGAGATCAGCTCGGTGCTTTGTGACCACCTAGAGGGGTGGGATAGGGAGGGTGGGAGGGAGGGAGACGCAAGAGAGAAGAGATGTGGGGATATATGTATATGTATAACTGATTCACTTCGTTATAAAGCAGAAACTAACACACCATTGTAAAATAATTATACTCCAATAAAGATGTTAAAAAAAAAAATTCTGTTGCTCGTAAGCCACCCAGTCTATGGTAATCTGTTGTAGCAGCCCGAACTGACTAAGACAATCCCAGATTCTTAATTTCCCAGCACAGAGAAGATCTGGGCTGGCAGGATGCTTAGAGCACATTTGGTCCAAGACCTACATATTCCAAGTTAAGGAAATCACAAAGGCCTGGGTTCCAAGTCTTACTCCAGTATGTACTAGCTATATGACCTTGGCCAGACCCTGGAGCCCTGAGTTTTCTCATGTATAAAATCAAGATTGTCATCTTCACTGATATTCGTGAGGATCAAGTGAGTCGATGCTTGCCAAAGTGCTTTGTAAACTGCAAAGTACCATGTAAATGTGAGTTACTGTTATTATTTGTCAATGAAGGAAACTGAGTCCCAGGGGGATTAAGTGACCCATCCAAAGTCACACTGTAAGTAAATGTAGATGAGAGCTTGAGCCTAAATCTCCAGTGTTCTTTCCACAGGAGAGACAGTGTGGGGTAGTGGTTAGAGTACAGACTTTGGAGCAGGCTGCCTTGTCTGCCATTTGCCAGCTATGGGACTTAGGGTAAGTCAGTTATCATCCCTGTGCCTCAACTTCTGCAAAGTGAAGATAATAATAGTACCTACCTCAGAGAGCTGTTGTGAGTTAATATATGTGAAGCGTTTAGAACAATGTTTGCAAGTGGTGTTTAATAAATGCCAGCTATTGCTATTACTCAGGAAATATAAGTTAAGCCCTGGTAGCCTCAAAGCATGTGGGGCTCTCCCCTTGTGGATCCTCTCAAATACGAAGAAAGGAGAGTCACGCGCAGCAATAAGAATTCTGGTTAGGTTGAGTTAGAGCTTCAAGTGTGGTAGAGCCAAAGGGCTCTGCCTTGGAGTCAGGAGACCTGAGTTGTGGCCCCAGCTCTACCACCTAAGACAATCTCTCCAAGGTCCAAGTGCCTTCTCTATAAAATGAAGCTGACAATCCTTTCCAACTTGTTCATACTATAGGGCTTTTTTTTTTTTTTTTGCGGTACGAGGGCCTCTCACTGTTGCAGCCTCTCCCATTGTGGAGCACAGGCTCCGGACGCGCAGGCTCAGAGGCCATGTGGGATCTTCCTGAACCGGGGCACGAACCCGTGTCCCCTGCATCGTCAGGTGGACTCTCAACCACTGCACCACCAGGGAAGCCCCATACTATAGGCCTTTGAGTATACCCAAGTGGAACACCTCATAAAGTTTAAAGTTACCTTTACAACTCCAGATTGGGAATTGTTTGAAGGAAGGGATTCACTTTATACCGCTTGTGTTCAGAGCCTAGCATACCATAGTAGCTCAATTTTTGAGTGAATTTTTGTTTAGAGGTTAGAATGTGTCATTAGTTGTTAGAATTATTTCTGGAGAGCTGTCAAGTGCACCTCTTTGCCTTTTTTAGAACTTAGGAAGCAGCAGGAGCCTTACTGCACAAATCCACATCTGCCTTATGACCTGGACAGATCATAGGAGACCTTAAAAGACTAAAGGCTAAAGCAGATGGGAAGAGAGGAGCCTAAGATCAAAGACCAACCCAGAGTTCCTGATGCTGACAGTGACCATGACTCATTGAATCAAGATTTGAGGGGATGGGGAAGGAAACCCCAAGGAATAGTTCAAAATATCCTGCTTCCTCATTGACATATATACACTACCAAATGTGAAATAGACAGCTAGTGGGAAGCAGCCGCATAGCACAGGGAGATCAGCTGGGTGCTTTGTGACCATCTAGAGGGGTGGGATAGGGAGGGTGGGAGGGAGGCTCAAGAGGGAGGGGATATGGGGATATATGTGTACATATAGCTGATTCACGTTGTTATACAGCAGAAACTAACGCACCATTGTAAAGCAATTATACACCAATAAAGATGTTAAAAATGTATATCCTGCTTCCTAAATCCTAAAGTGAGCACCACCAATCTGACCTGGACATTAGGCTCATCCTTCCTGGAGGCAGAAACACGGACAAATTGACTTTGACAACATTTTGCTTCCTTGGTCATGAAATTCAACCTTAGCCACAGTTCTATCTGCCCTGACCTTCCCCATTTCCAACCTCTTTGTCCATTCACCATAATTAAACAACCACAGAAACTCCAGAAAGGTCCAATTATTGCTACAAACAGAAGATCAGGAGTTATTCTCTGTTACCTGTACATAAATGCTCCTACTTAATGTGTAAAAACACCTATTCTATGATTGAATGGGCTCTAGGTTTATGGTTGTAGCTGTTGCATTGCTGTAGCCTGTGCTTTTATGGCCCTAATTCCATACTAAACCTTAGTTTTAATTTTCTCCTCTTACCCTGAAGCCAGAGTTTCCTGAATGTGGGAGAAGGGAGAGGGTTCCTGCCTAATCACTCTAGGCCACCTGTCACATGAAAAATTCTTGCTAGAGCCAAACCAACCCACCTGCTCCTCCATCAAAGAAGAAGGTCACCTACCCTGTAGGGAGGAGGCCTGAGCAGCCCAGATGCCCTCTGTGTTGGAGGTCTGAGCTTTGAAAGTAGCAAGTTCATCCTCTAAGTGTGCGAGGGTAGTGTCAGCTGTTCACGGCCCCAGGAGATGCCCAGGCTAAGGCAAAGGGAGGGCAGGGGTCAGATAAACAGGTCAAGAAAAGAAGGCCTGCCAGTTGGAGGACCTGACCCTAGCCATAGGTACAGCATCATTGAACAAAGAGCAATGGGAGGAGGGCAGGTAACAAGCTCTGTCTCTATCCCTGGTGCTGACTCATGCTTGTAACACTTGGTCCTGATTGTTTCTCCCTAACCCCAGGATTCTGGTGACTCCTGTCCAATCTTCCGTTGCTTTTATTTCCTCTCTTGATGACATTTTAGCAATTTTTACACTGCTGTAGAGTAAACAGAATTGTAACTTGTGTGTCACAATTGACGCAATCTGTTTCAAGTAATGTTGACAATTCTATCACATTTCCAAGAAAGTGTTTTCCCTTGGGCACATTGAGGACTCCTCCCCCTAACACAGCATTGCCTCTCACACAGTCCTTACCCACGATGCAGAGGTGAGAAGTGGAGAGAGAATGGCATCAGCAGGAGCTACTGGGTGAGTAAAGTTGGTCCCAGCAGGACGCCTCTCCACCTGAAGATTTAGTATTCTAAGGAGCCACCAAACAGCCCTTGTAGAGCAGAGTGGGTTGTTTGAACATTTCAAATTTTGCAAAGCCACTTAGTGTGACAAAAAAAACTCTCCCAAGAGGCATATTTGAGATCTGGAGGGCAAGGATAAAGAGGGAGAAGCCCCACCTCAGCTCCACTCTCCAGACAAGGGAGAAGGATGGACTCACTGTATGAGGAAATCTGGTATTTTACCTGCTACAACCTAGACAGGGCTACAATGGGAAAAAATGGGTGATTTGAAAGAACTCCCTAAGGGATTCTTTTAGGTCCCTTCTGCTCTTACCCATGGACTTGTCATTCATTTTGGAGTGGAAGAAGTATGGGTTCTAAACTGGAAACTATAATCTACCACTTGCTAGCTGGTGAGTTTGCGCCAGGTATTTAATCTCTCTCGACTTCTGCTTCCACATCTGTAAAATGCATGATAACAACATCCCTCTTCAGAGGATTCTCATGAGGACTCAATGAAATAATAGAAGTAAAACACCCAAAGCATGATGAAGCCTCAATGAATGGGGAGAGGGGTTCTCTTCTGTCCTCTCTTCTGTGCCTCACTCTTCTCAGATATACAATGAGACTTTGAACACGTCCTCAGAAACCCAAAAAGGCAAAGGCCCTTTGAACTTCAGATTTCTGAAGCTCAAATTCTAACCATGTTCTAAAGCCAGGACTAGAGAGAAAAGTGGGCTTTCTGAGGCCAATTCTCATGTTCTTAAGATTTTGGGGGGAAATTGTAAGGCCATGGATACTAGTCATTGATAAAAGAATCATTGGCACACCATGGAATAGAGCACCCACACTCATCCAATGGGGGGAAGAAAGAGCCATTTAAGTAAATAATCTGTTCCTTTTCTTCTCCATGTCCCCATAGCTCCTCTCCACGACCCCTTCCTCCATACACATGTGAATATTTAGGAAAATGGGCGTGGCGCTTTCAGTCCTTTCAGGAACCAGACACCTTCCGAACCAATGCAACCAGGTGGTGGACATCACTATAAAGTGAGAGGATTGGAGTAAATGTCCTCTAAGCTCCTTCAGCCCTGATCTGGTTGTAAGTATACACTGGCTTACACAAGCTGCTTGTAGGCAAGGTTTGAACCTTGTACTTTGACTATGTCACCCTTAGATCTGATTATTGTGCTTTCCATATGTGTGCACAAAACTCGACGACTGATAAGTGGAAAAAATTACAACTAATTGGGCCAGATAGGCAATTCTCTCTGGCCCCAAGGTCTTCAGAACCATGGACAGATCCTGCCCCCCAAGAGGAAGTTGGTCGAGAAGACTCACAAGGGGGAAAAAACCAAAAACCAAAACAAGAATGTCAGGGGCTAGAAGAGACCAGAGAGATTTTCTAAATTTAATTAATCATTTTAGAGATGGGAAAACTGAGGCCCAGAGAGGAGGAAGGACTCTTCTGAAGTCATACAGTGACCAAGTATGTTCTTATGACTCCCAGACCTTTTTCTCATAACTCAACAAAGAATACAAAGTCCAACAACTTCAACTTGGTAAAGGGAGACGATGTTTCTATGTTTGTTCCCAATTTGAGCTTTTCTGCTCCAAATGACAAGGAAAAGGACAAGAGAATCCTTCTCTCGAGGTTTCTTTGTGATAGTCTCTGTCAAACAAATTTAGAAAGTAAGAGTTTCAGTCCTGATCATGAAATTGTACACACACACACACACACACACACAAATCAATATTATTGGGTTCCCTGAGGGTGACTCATCTCCCTTCAAGAGAAAGGCCACCTGAGGGCAGAGACCTTCCTCTTCCCCCCCCCACCAGCATCAAGTTGAATACTCTTCTTCAGTCATCTTTCTGCATTTGAACTTTATATTTTCCCCTTTCAGCCCCCTTAACATCTTTAGACCAGCCCCTGCTAAGACAAGCATACTATCTTCCTCACCAGCCCAAGAATTCCCTATGGGATGCAGCCACGGTGTCTCTTTGGGGTGAGTACTCCTTCCCATTGGGAGCTATGCCTCCCTCATTGGGCTCATATCCCCACAGGACAGGGACTGGTCTACCCCGGTAGGCAGAGCCTGGTCTTTTCCTCTTAGGCAGAGCCTGGTCTTTTCCTCTTGTTCCTCAATACTTAGGATGATAGTATAAGCCCAGAGGAATGGGGGTAATTATAAGAAAACTATACTCGGGCCAGGAGTCCTTTCAGGAACCAGACACCTTCCTAAAAGTGTGAAGAAAGTGCAACAGCCAGGAGTCTGAAATCTCTCTCACTACATTTTTTACAGGTTCACATCCTACCTCCCATTCTCCTCATCCCAGCCAGAAACATCTTCATTAATCAGTGCATCCAATAACAGGAAAACATCTGGGAACTTTGGTGATAAGCTGCTAATTGGGGTCTGTGGCTTGGAGGGAGGGGTCAAAGAAGGAGGAGTTATTGTGCTACAGAGGAATTGTTCAGGTTTCCTTACACAGTGGAGCCCTGAGACTGGGCTGTCTCTTTGCCCCCTTCCTGGCGTCAGTCACATGTCTGCCAAACTAGAATCAATAGCCAGAGGACTCGGTGTCTGAAGGTGGTAATGATGAGGTCCTGAGAGGCAAGAAGACTCCACTCTACTTCACTAATGACAAAGGTCAACCCAGGTGCCTGGATATCCCTCCAAGCTATTCATTGTTCTCAACTTTGGGTTGGGGAGGGAGCCCCAAAACTCTCACCTCTTCAGTGCAGAAAGACAGCACTAAAAGGGACTTTGGACATCATCTAATCAAATCTTCTCATTTTACAGATGGGTAAATAAAGGCCCAGAGAGATTCAAATGGCAATTTAGCATCAACATTCATCTCCAAAAATCAGAACTTCCAACTCCTGAGCCACAGAGAGGCATCATGGTAAAGGAGAAAAGGCTCTGGATTCAGAGAGGACTGATGTCTAAATCCTGACTCTGCCACCTGACATGCTGTGTTCTTGGGCAAATCACTAAACCTCTCTGAGCTTGTTTCTTGGTGATGATGGGAACTGTGGGGATTTAATGAGATGGCATGTGTGGAAGAGCTTAATATATAACAGACAATCGAAGAAGGGAATTCTCTTTCCCCAGTCTGCATTTCCTGCACAGCTCCTTCTCAACCCCATCAGCAAATCTGTTCTCCCCACCGGCCTATAGGGCCTCTGCCCTCATCTTTCCTGCCACCATCTAAGTGCCCCCAACTCCCTCCCCACAGAGTAAGTTGGGGAAGGAGAGTTCTTGAGTCCCTTCTGAGCTCTCTCCCTCCCTGCTTCACTCTTTTTTGTCTTTCCACCCATCTTTGAGGGGTAGCAGAGGTTCTAATACAACCAAGTGGAGGCAGGGAGCAGAACAAGGTGGGAAGAAACCGGCAAGGTTGGCAAGCTGGCCTCTTTGTTCCTGGAAAATGAGTGCAATTTCCATTCCTTTCCATGGGAAGCTGGGTTCAGTGAGACAGCAGCAGCTAAGGTGTTGCCGTGGTGAGTAATGGCCCCAGCAATGGCTCTGCCCTCCACTTGTACCTCATGTCCCAAAGGTGAACTGGGGGCCAATGACCCAGGGGGAGTGACAGCTTCAACTCAGCCCCAGCACGCACACCAGCCCCTCAACCCTCTGCAGTATTTCTTTCCTCCCGGTAGTCCCCCAAACCTGGTCTCAGGAGAAGCAGCCAGAGCTCATTTGATCCAGTGCACCAGGGGAAGACGGAGGCCCAGAGAGCAGCAGGGTCTCACCTGAAGGCACACAGCTGCTCAGAATGCTTAGGCCTCTGAGCCATAGGCCCTCCCTCCTGCAGAGGCTGTGAGACTTTCTGACATTCCCCGGGGCCCTGCCGCTAGCCTGTGTGCTTATCTACAAAGGAAAGAATGAAAACCCAGACAGACCTAAATTGAATGTTAGCTTACTAGCTATGTGACCTTGGGAAAATTACCTAACCTCAATTGTCCCATCTGTAAAAGGTGACAGTGATGGTATCTCTGCTGCCGTTAAAGGATTGATGGGTCAGCATATTTAAAGTGTTGCCTTCTCAAGCTCTTCCAAAATATAGCAGAGGGAGGAACACTCCCAAATTCATTCTACGAGACCGCCATCACCCTGATACCAAAACAAAAGATGTCACAAAGAAAGAAAACTACAGGCCAATATCACTGATGAACATACATGCAAAACTCCTCAACAAAATACTAGCAAGCAGAATCCAACAGCACATTAAAAGGATCATACACCATGATCAAGTGGGGTTTATTCCAGGAATGCAAGGATTCTTCAATATACACAAATCAATCAACGTGATACACCATATTAACAAATTGAAGGAGAAAAATCATATGATCATCTCAATAGATGCAGAGAAAGCTTTTGACAAAATTCAACACCCATTTATGATAAAAACCCTGCAGAAAGTAGGCATAGAGGGAACTTTCCTCAACATAATAAAGGCCATATATGACAAACCCACAGCCAACATCGCCCTCAATGGTGAAAAACTGAAAGCATTTCCACTAAGATCAGGAACAAGACAAGGTTGCCCACTCTCACCACTCTTATTCAACATAGTTTTGGAAGTTCTAGCCACAGCATTCAGAGAAGAAACAGAAATAAAAGGAATCCAAATCAGAAAAGAAGAAGTAAAGCTGTCACTGTTTGCAGATGACATGATACTATACATAGAGAATCCTAAAGATGCTACCAGAAAACTACTAGAGCTAATCAATGAATTTGATAAAGTAGCAGTATACAAAATTAATGCACAGAAATCTCTGGCATTCTTATACACTAATGATGAAAATCTGAAAGTGAAATTAAGAAAACACTCCCATTTACCATTGCAACAAAAAGAATAAAATATCTAGGAATAAACCTACCTAAGGAGACAAAAGACAAAAGACCTGTATGCAGAAAATTATAAGACACTGATGAAAGAAATTAAAGATGATATCAATAGATGGAGAGATATACCATGTTCTTGGATTGGAAGAATCAACATTGTGAAAATGACTATACTACCCAAAGCAATCTACAGATTCAATGCAATCCCTATCAAACTACCACTGGCATTTTTCACAGAACTAGAACAAAAAATTTCACAATTTGTATGGAAACACAAAAGACCCTGAACAGCCAAAGCAATCTTGAGAACGAAAAATGGAGCTGGAGGAATCAGGCTCCCTGACTTCAGACTATACTACAAAGCTACAGTAATCAAGACAGTATGGTACTGGCACAAAAACAGAAATATAGATCAATGGAACAGGATAGAAAGCCCAAAGATAAACCCACACACATATGGTCACCTTATCTTTGATAAAGGAGGCAAGAATATATAGTGGAGAAATACAGCCTCTTCGATAAGTGGTGCTGGGAAAACTGGACAGGTACATGTAAAAGTATGAAATTAGAACACTCCCTAACACCATACACAAAAATAAACTCAAAATGGATTAAAGACCTAAATGTAAGGCCAGACACTCTCTAACTCATAGAGGAAAACATAGGCAGAACACTCTATGACATAAATCACAGCAAGATCCTTTTTGACCCACCTCCTAGAGAAATGGAAATAAAAACAAAAATAAACAAATGGGACCTAATGAAACTTAAAAGCTTTTGCACAGCAAAGGGAACCATAAACAAGACCAAAAGACAACCCTCAGAATGGGAGAAAATATTTGCAAATGAAGCAACTGACAAAGGATTAATCTCCAAAATTTAGAAGCAGCTCAATAACAAAAAAACAAACAAGCCAATCCAAAAAGGGGCAGAAGATCTAAACAGACATTTCTCCAAAGAAGATATACAGATTGGCAACAAACACATGAAAGAATGCTTGACATCATTAATCATTAGAGAAATGCAAATCAAAACTACAATGAGATATCATCTCACACCGATCAGAATGGCCATCATCAAAAAATCTAGAAACAATAAATGCTGGAGAGGGTGTGGAGAAAAGGGAACCCTCTTGCACTGTTGGTGGGAATGTAAATTGATACAGCCACTATGGAGAACAGTATGGAGGTTCCTTAAAAAACTAAAAATAGAACTACCATATGACCCAGCAATCCCACTACTGGGCATATACCCTGAGAAAACCATAATTCAAAAAGACACATGCACCCCAGTGTTCATTGCAGCTCTATTTACAATAGCCAGGACACGGAAGCAACCTAAGTGTCCATCAACAGATGAATGGATAAAGAAGATGTGGCACATATATACAATGGAATATTACTCAGCCGTAAAAAAAAACCAAAATTGAGTTATTTGTAGTGAGGTGGATGGACCTAGAGTCTGTCATAAAGAGTGAAGTAAGTCAGAAAGAGAAAAACAAATACCGTATGCTAACACATATATACGGAATCTAAGAAAAAAAAAAAGGTCACGAAGAACGTAGGGGTGGACTTCCCAGGTGGCGCAGTGGTTGAGTGCCAATGCAGCGGACACGGGTTCGTGCCCCGGTCTGGGAAGATCCCACATGCCACGGAGCGGCTAGGCCCGTGAGCCATGGCCGCTGAGCCTGTGCGTCCGGAGCCTGTGCTCCGCAACGGGAGAGGCCACAACAGTGAAAGGCCCGCGTACCGCCAAAAAAAAAAAAAAAGAACCTAGCGGTAAGACGGGAATAAAGACACAGACCTACTAGAGAATGGACTTGAGGATATGGGGAGGGGGAAGGGTAAGCTGTGACAAGGTGAGAGAGTGGCATGGACATATATACACTACCAAACGTAAAATAGATAGCTAGTGGGAAGCAGCCGCATAGCACAGGGAGATCAGCTAGGTGGTTTGTGACCACCTAAAGGGGTGGGATAGGGAGGGTGGGAGGGAGGGAGACACAAGAGGGAAGAGATATGGGACCATATGTATATGTGTAACTGATTCACTCTGTTATAAAGCAGAAACTAACACACCATTGTAGAGCAATTATACTCCAATAAAGATGTTAAAAATAAATAAATAAATAAAGTGTTGCACACAGTGCCTGGCACACGGCAGGCACTTAATAATGCATGAGTTCCCTCTCAGCCCCATTCTCAGACCCTGTGCGGGTTTCCACTCTCCATTTCTTCCCCGGACATTGCCAGGGAGCAAGAATACCCAGGTGAGGCTCAAAGCCAGTGTGTCCTCCTCCCCATGTTGAATGGCCTCTAGAGGGAATTAAAGTCCAGAAGTGGGAAATCGTGTTTCCAGAGGGGCCCAGGAGTCCCTCAGGCCTGGGTTCCTACGCAAGGTAAGAGAAGCTTGTTCTGGGTCATGTCCCAGCCTTGAGTCTGAGCACATTTGATCTGGGTGGAATAAGCTAACTTTCTGCATCTGCCCTGCTCCCAACCACCTCCAGGCTCTCGGAAGGGCCCCCGAGCTCTGGGTCTGCACATGTGATCTGCATGGGCATGGCTGAAATGATGCCCATTTGCAGAACCAGAGGAGGACTTGATTGGGAAGAGCACAGAGGAGCCCCTGAGGGGCACAGGGGGAGATTTCTGAAGATCCTCCCCACTCTACATTCCCCCATCACATTCACAGGCAGGTGTACACACCTGCTTGGAGACATGCTACAAGCTGCATCCTGCTGAGTGTGTTGATGGGGGCTGCCTGCAGGGGAGTAGGTGAGTGGGAGAAGACCCCCCTCCTGACTCATGGCCAGTGCTTCCCATCACTCTGTGTGTCCCCTCTGGGACTCGTCCCACCCAGGGAGGGACATCCAGAGTCCCGGTTCTCATCTCCGAGTCTCTTGGCAGATGGCAAACCCAAAAAGGGTCAACCAACATCACCCAGGCTGGAAGTGGCAGATGTACGGCTCGCAGCCATGACTTCTGAGTCCAAATCCAGTGCCGTTCCCAATGAAGTACAGCACGCACACAAGAACACACATGCGTGCCAGGCCCACACACGCCCTCACCAGCACGTGGGAGCGTGTGGCCAACATTAAGGGCTTACTCTTGCCAGGCCCCATTCTAAAGGGTTATTAAGTCAAGTTGAACCCTTTCAACACCTGTAGGAGGTAGGTACCCATTGTCCCTATTTTTCAGGTAAGGAAACTGAGGCACAGAGACCTTAAGTAACTATTCAAGGACAGAGTTAGAGCCTAAAGATGGATCTTGAGAAGGCTGGCTTCAGAACCAACCTCTTAATTGCTCTGTTATGTCTGCCGTACTGGCTGGCCCTTTGCACAAAAGGACACACTCTCTCTCTCTCTCTCTCTCTCTCTCTCTCTCACACACACACACACACACACACACACACTGGGAGCCACTGGAGAGAGGCTGGTTTGGGTCCTAGAGCTGACCCCCTTCCTGGGAAATATGCAGAAATAACTCTCCCCATGATCCCTCTCCTCTGCCCAGCCCACTCAATGAGAAAAAAGCCACCCACCATTCCCCTCCCTTGCCCCACCGCCATCTCCCTAAGGCCCCATCTCCTTGGTCCCCCAGGGACCTCGATTACATTGCAAAGATGTCCTGGCAGTCAGGAGGCAAGAACAGAATGAAATATAAGTAACATCTTATTAGTAAAGGACATCTGAGCCTCTAATTAAAATTTGCCTAATGACCCAACTTCTCCATCATTTTCGCTCTCAGAGACATTAATTTAAGGTGACAGGTACTTAGGCAAAGGGAAAATTAATTTTTCCTTTAAAAAATTAAAGGGAAAAAGTGTGGCCTGCTCCCTTATTTATTGATTTCTCATTAAAATGTTTATTTTTCAAACTTCCTCCCACTCTTTCCCAATAAAACCTGACGTGGAGAATAACTCAGTGAAGGGAAGAGGGGTGGAAGGAAAATGTCATGGAGGTGGGCAACCGGGGGCACCCACATGCCCTGGGGGGAGCGGGCAAGCTGCAGCGCTGGGCAGGGCTGGGTGGTCCCTCTGCCTAGGACCCTGGATGGTCACTGAGAAGCTGGCTATTGGTGCTGGGATTCAGGGGAAACCTGTTTTTATCCAAGCTGTTTGACTTGGCTGAGCCAATGGTGCCTGTTTCTTCACAGAACGTATGGTGGGCACCTCTCCCTCAACTCCAGGCTGCAGTCTTGCTTTCTGCCTGGGCATAATTCCCTGGGCAACAGGCTGCAGCCTAGAATACGCTCTGCGGGTGCAGGGACCCAGTGTGAGATGCCCAGGGAGGCAACCGTGGTCTGTCTACAGGACCCCTGTCCCTGTTCTCGGCCTCCTGACTCCCCAGGTCTCTAAGGACCGAGGAGGGCTATGAGCCAGGAGTGGGGTCGTCCAGGCAGGGAAACAGGGCACATCCTGGATGATATTCCAACCTCAGAATATACAGTCTGCACAAACCCATTGGGGATTGGTCTAAAGAACATAGAAACATTTCCCTCCCCTTATGTATTAGTTTGTGTCCAATAATCTCCTCTTCAGGCTCCCTGGTGCTTTCTGCCTCTGCCCCGGGGGGCTTATCCCATCTTCCTCTGCATTTCCACATCCTCCCCAGGAGCTTTCTGCCCCACCCCAGTCCCCAAATCCTTCTGCTGCTCTGTCCTCATTCTTCAGGATGTTAGCTTTCAACCAGGGGTTCCTGGTAGACTAAGGAAGAGAGGGGCAGGAAGAGGAGAGGCGAGGAGGAAAGAGGGTCCTCCTTTCTAGAGACCAGAAGTCTTGTTTCTACGTTACTAACTTCTGTCTCTGTCTCTGTCTCTGTCTCTCTCTCTGCCTCTCTTCTCTTTGTCATCCTCTCTCTCTTTATTTCCCCCTCTAGCGACATGACTGCTGCTGGGAAATCTGTCAGGTTTTGCTTCCTGGGGAGCTGAGGAAGGCTTTTCTAGCAATTAGGCCAAGGCCTCTGATCCGAGAGATCGCTGAACACCTGGCCAGCAATAACTCGGTCCACTGAGCTCCGCAGGGAGGCAGGGGGAGGGAGAGGGCCGTAATGGGGGCCTCCCTCCATCTCCTGGTCAAGGGAAGGCCAACCACAGGAAGGGCTGGGGAGGGTGGTGGATGCTACTGTGGGCATATGGGCCTCAAAAGTCCTTCCCCACAGGCCACCTTTCCAAGGGCCACTGGCCCCGCTCGGCCCCCACCAGCCCCCCTGAGCGGCAGTTCCCATCACACAAGGGCCAGGAAAGAAGTCAGTGGTGAGGCCATGGGCAGGAGGAGGCATGTGTGCAGGGCAGAGTAAAGAAAATGGGATTTGGAAGCAAAAGACCCAAGGCCCAACTTCACCCTTTCCTTCCTATGTGATCTTGAGTACATCACTTCATGCCTTTGGGCCTCACTGGCCTCGGAAGTAAAATGGGAATGTTAATAACACCCACCGCCGAGGGCCCCTGGGAGGGGCAGAGGAGCAAGTGGACAAAAACTTGCTTTGGAAAGTGACACAGGACCCCCTCCGCCGCATCTGCCATCGCTGCCACCTTTCCACCCACAGACTGGGGAGAGCTGCAATTCCACTAATGCAAGGAAGAAAAAAATGTGTCAGGGTTTTAAAGATGCCTGTTCATCTTGCTTTGCATACATTTGCATATTGAGTTCAAGAGGCTCGTCCTAATTCTGAGGATGGAAAATAAAATAAATTAACGAACGCAAGATTAACAAATGTGACTCGCAGATATTGTCTCCCAGGCTGTTCCGGGCTTGACACCTGGCAGACAATGTTCTCAAGGCAGTCAACCTTTGATCCTCTCTGGACCCTGCCTCTCTGACCCGCACCCAGAGGTCAGTGCTGGGGGAGCTGGAGGTGGGGAGCTCGGAAAGTAGGGGGCCAGACCCAGACCCCAGGGCAAGGAGTGCCCCTCAGTTTGCTCCACTGTGAACTTGCAGTGCAGGATGTAGTGGACAAGAGCATGCGCTCTGGACTACACTGCCCAGGTCTGGATGCCGCTCTGCCACATGCAGCTCTGTGGCCTTGGGAAAGTCACGGAACCTCTCTGTTCTTCGGTGCCCTCGAGAGTCAAACGGGAAAAATTGTGACACCAACCCTATAGGGTTAGTGTGAGGACAGAATGAGTTAATGTATATAAAGTACTTAGAGCTGAGCCCTGAATAGGCAACTGCTTGGTAAGTGTTCATTGGTGTTACTATTTTTATCATCACCCTCACCCCCATCATCATCATGTGGTAGAGGCCTTCATCCACTGTGTGGCTGGGAAAATCCCCTAACCCTTTTGGCCTTTGTTCCCCGAAGGGACTGGCCCAGGCCCCCTTCAAACTGTGACACAGCAGATAGGACTGAGTAGCTCCCAGCTTGCTCCAAGGCTGCCTGAGAACAGACTCCAAGGCATCTTGTCATATGCAAAGCACATGTAAAACACATGCAAATTACCACCTCCCTTGTACTCCTCAGCTCTTACAAATAGGAAGGGACCTAGGGGCCATCCCTGTGCAGGCCAGGGAGCTGGGACACTGCCCAGCCACCTGGGAAGAGTTTGGTCTTCCTGCTTCCACCCCTGCCCACACTGCCCCCACCCTGCCACCCTGGCCACCTCACCCTCTGCCTGGACTGGCCTGGGAATCCCTCACCATCTGGGAGAAGGCACTGAGCAGCAGATCGCATATCACCAAGGTGTACATTTGCCTTGCGCTGGGCCCTTCACCCACTTTTTCACATTTCTCCCTCACTGCTGGGAGGGTGGTATCAGGACGTCCACTTTACAGATGGGAAGACTGCGGCTCAGAATGAAGCAACCTGTAAGAAGTCGCCCTGCTGGAAAGGTGAGCCGGAGTCCGGAGACTCACTATGCTGGGATTCCTTCCCTTGGGCTATAGCTCCAGGGTGGAGAAAGGAGAAGAGGTGGAGAGAACCATGTCAGCCCATTTCCCTCCCCACCCCACCCCCCCACCCCCCCACGCCCCACCCCGGCCTTAGTGCCCCTAAGGCAGCGAGGCTTCCCTGCTCTGGACGCTGGCACCGGTAATCGAAGAGGATCGATGTGGCTGTCTGCCAGGAGATTTCTGGAGCCCCAATGATTGATGGTGTCTGAGAGTTACCACTGAGGGCCACCCCCATGACCATGATCCCTGACCCACTTAGAGTGGGCTTCTCCACCTTCTCTGGATCCAGCCCAGCACCTGGATTGCAGAGGTTGCTAAACTGGGTCAGGGGTTGGAAATCAGATACCTATGGTCAGGTGCTTCCAATTCCCAGGAAGAATTCTCTCCCTTCCCAAATCCCAGAGGGGCCAGGCCATGGGCTGGGGAGAAGGTTAGGAGGGAAATGATGACGCTCTCGACCACCAGTCCAGTGTCCAGGCTTCCCCCGGGCCCCTCCTCAGGCTCCCCTTGGTCAGCAGCAGCCCCGCTCTGCTGGCCCCCTGCCCACACGCCACAGTCACAGCCTCAGCCGCCATCTCCATCTTCTCCTACCCTCTATGGCCCCTGCTCAGCCAGAGGCCCATTAAGTTGATTAAGAGGCACATTCCAGAATGAAGGAATGCATTTCAGTCCCTAGAGGACCCTCCTCCTTCCCTCTCCCTCCTGTTCCCCTCCTCCTCCTCATCCTCTGTCAAGCCCCTACCCTGCCCACCCTGGCCCTGTCACTCACTCTCTAGAGATTCTAGGGACAGAGACGTTGGTCACAGGGTAAGCCAAGACTGGACCAGGCTGACATTTGAGATGCGTGACTGGAGAGGGAAATAGGAATCTTTCTGCACTGATCATGTAATTTAATCCTCTCAATGGCCCTTCCAGGGAATAAGTACCCCCATTTTTTATAGATGAGGAAACTAAAACTCAGAGAGGTTAAGTGCCTTGCCCAAGGTCACCTAGCTAAGAGACAAAACCTCAGTTGTTCTGAAGCCAAGCCCTGCCCTTCTGGGAAGCTGGTTCAACACAGAGATTCCTGAGCCCTCTCCCAGAGATGCTAGGCCTGGCTGGGGTGAGGCCCAGGGATCTGTATTTAACAACCACCTTTAGTAGTTCAGATTTGTATATAGGTTTAGAAATGACTTTATTAACCCAAATTCTTCATTTTACAATGTGAAAACTGAGACCCAGAGAGGGTATGTGATTGATCCCAGGTCACACAGCAAAAGACCAAAGTAGATAAGACCTAAGTCCCAGCTCACTTTCCACTTGGAGAACCATTAGCAGCCCCAGGCCTCCTCTGGCACCACCCGACCCTCATCTCTACCTCCGCTTCCCATGGAGTAACCAAATGTGGAAAGTCAGGGCAGGGTCTTCCACAAGAAAGGGGTAGCTGATGACTCCACACCCCTTCCTTCTGGGCCTGGCATGGATGTGATGTGTGGAAGTTCTTTGCCCTCTCTGGGCCTCATTTCTTCCATCTGCAACTTGAGATGTGCCCTTTCTGCCTCCTGGAGAGGAGAAGGAAACCCCCTGGATGGCAAGGAAGCTGCTTGACTTTGACAAATCATCACACCTTCCTTGTGGCTATTATCCCCTGTGGATGGAGGCAACAGGTCAGGGCCTAGCGATGACAGCAGGGTGACCAACCACCCCGGGGTTTGCCAGGACTTTCCCCACTTTAGCATTGAAGGTCCCACATCCTCGGTTCTGGGAAAAAAACAGACTGTTGGCCACTCTAGACAATAAGCCACACATTCTGGGTCACACAGCATGAGTCCCCACAGCCTCCTTCTCCTCCCTCTTCCAGGAGTTCTTTTACTTTTTAAGGTGAGGAATAGGTAGTGGCAGCCAGGTCTTCAAACTACTAATGACAATAAATAACAACAATAATAAGGTAATGTTTCTTCAATTCTAAGATGCCATTGATTTTAAGTTAAAGTCAAGTTAACAGCTTTTCAGGGGCAGAAGGAGACCTACATTATAATACCTTATATTACATTACATTATGTGCAGAATGCCTCCTGATGGCAAAACTAAAATGTTGGAAAGATAACGGGGAGCCTTTCAATTAAGGAAATACGGTCATGGTAATAACCCTAATATATGCACAGCCCAACACACGTAGCCCTTGTCCATTGACAGAGCACCACGAGGTATGGCAGATGTTACCGTTCTCTCCACTGCAGTGATGAGGAAACTGAGGCTTAGGGAGGGCATACGCCCTCCCAGGGATCCCCCAGCTAAACACAGGCAAAGGTCTGTCTGTCTTGTGGAAGCACAGACCACTCACTCCTTGAGGCTCCCAGGAGCAGACACTCAGCCAAGGAGGGTGGAGTCGGGGGAGGCTTCCTGTATCCTTCTGGGGATTAACAGCATTAGCTCCAGCCCCATATAACACCCATGGCCTCATAATTTATATTGTGGTTTTCATTACTTCCCTCCTCCAAAGGCTTGTTCAGTAAATTACCATTTTTATGAATTCCAAAGTGCTCTGTGGAGGGCAGAGCTCCACCTGGCTCTGACTGTCGTGGAGAGGACAGAGGGGCTGGAGAAAGGGTTGGGGAGTGGGGGGTCTCCCAGGTCCTGCATGCCAGGGGCTGGACAGCTTGCTTACCGTGAGGTGGAGGAAACACAGCAGGCTTGGCAGATACCAGCCTGGGATCAAGTCACAGTTTCTCCCCACATCCTGGCATTGGGAGCTTGGGCCTCACTTCTGCATCTGTAAACGTGGGAGGGATCAGATGTCTTTTGTGGATGGTGTGAGAAGTAAACGAGGTGATGGGAGTAACATACCTGGCACCTCGTAGTTATAACAAATGCTGTTTTCCTGCCTTGCTTATAACCACCTCCCTGCTCCTCTCAGGTAAGTCAGTGAGTCGCCCCCTCCTCTAGGGAGCCTCTCAGGATTGCCCCACTTCAGGCCTCCTTCTCTTCTGCTCTTAATCCTTCTCAGCAATATAAGATAGATCAATACTTGCCAATATGGAAGATCTCCAGCGTATATCCTGAAGTTAAAAAAGCAAGATGTAAACCAATTTGTAGAGTATGATTCCAATTTAATACAATATATTGTTATATGTATGAGTATATAGAGATATATCTGTATACGCACAGAAAAATCAGTAAGTAGATTTCACAAATGGTTCACAGCTTGTGAAACCTCTGAGTGATAAGACAATGTTGGGGCAGTAATTTTATTTTTGTGCAATTTTATGTAGTGGGACAGAGGTAATTTTTACCTTGCAGTAGGTATTTTTAATATATTTTTCAAGTTAAAAACGAAAAGAAAAGATGCAGAATACATCCTCCCCTGAAGAATACAAAATCCCCATCTCCTCTTTGCTCTAGGAAGATGCAGCCAGAAGTTAGATGTTGATGGTCCGGTGCCATGGATTCTGAAGCCAGAAATTTCAAGGGGAATGCTTTGCTCTCAAGTGAACGAGACTCTGGGCCCTGTTCCCCCCCTCCTACCCTTCTTCTGTCTCTGCCCCTCAGCCCCACCCCCACTAGACGCCTAACCCTGTCCTCCCCGGAGACATGCCTAGTGAGCGCTGCATGTCAGAGGACCTGTCTGCACACCCTTGGGTCTCTCTTGGAGGGGGACTGAAAGCCAGTTAGGAACTAGAGCTGTTTCCTTCACCATTTTGATGATGCACCTGTACCCACTGCAGTCACCATGGCAACACAACTGCACCAGGGGGCACTGCCCAGGAAACAGGCTGCCTGGAAACAGTGCTGAGGATGGGCAGGGTCCGATCAGAAACAGCCCCTTCCCCTCTTTCTGAGGGGGAAGCGAAGACAGGAGAAGCCAGGCAAGAGAGATGGCCCTCCAGCAGGAGTGGGGAAGCCCAGCAAGCATCTCCTCGCCCACTATGTAAAGAGACAACAGCAGAGGGTCGTCAGGACCACTTTGGGTCTTGCAGTCACTGCTCTGTCTGGAGAAGGGTAGCCCAGAGACAGGTTAAGAGCTTTGGCTCTGGAGCAGACAACCTCAGCTGGTCAATAAGCTCTATCACAAATGTTGGCATCTCCCTGTGCCTCAGTTTCCTCATCTGCGTAAAAGAGGGATAATAGAAGTACCTGCCTCTCCTGGTTCTTGTGAGGAATAAATACAAGTCTGCTTAGAGAGTATAAACACAATACACGTCAGCTCTTGTTATTAAAGTGCCTGGCACATAGTAAACACTCAATAAGCATGCTAATTATTAATTCCTCCTCATCCTGGTAGATTCCAGACAGCCTGCATCCTCAATTGACCCTCAACAATTATTTGTTGACACACACTCTGCCAAGCTTTGTTCTTGGCCCGGGGGATACAAGATTTAATAAAAATAATAATTCTTCTTTGTGGACCTCACAGACTAGGGGGTTGTGGAAACCCATAGAGAGACGATGTGACTCTGTGACCTGTGCTAGACGGAAGCAAGAGCAGACTTGGGGGAAGCTTGTCCTGAGGCAGTAACACCTGAGCTCAAGTTTGATTAAGACACTGGCCAGGGAGAGAAAGGCATTCCAGGCAGGGAACAGCATATGCAAAGGCACAGAGGTAAGCAGGAAACAGCAAGTTGCACTTGCAGAATGGCAAGGAGGGTGGTGCAGTTGGAGTGGGAACTGGGTATGGTGGAGTCGAGAGCCCAAGGCTGGAAAAGTGGGCACGGAGCAGGTGGTAAATGGCCTTGAGTACCAAGTGAGAGTTTGGATGTCCCCCTGAGGATGGGGAAGAGCCCTGGAGAGTCTCTAGCAGGGGAGGACAGAAGGATACCTGGAGAGGGAGTGGGTGGAGGTAAGGGGGTTATCAGGAGGGTCACCGGATCAGGGCAGAAGCCATGGAAAGAGTGGGAGGGGCGGGAAGGCCTCCTGCCCTCTTCCCACGACACCATGTGGGGCTCATAGCCCCACTGGCTCCTCTCTGCAGCCTCATCCCAAGGGGATGCAAGATGTGATCTGAAGAACTGGCCAAGTCTTAGTGCCTGGAGCACTTTGTCAGTTCCTCCTAGGTCTCCTGGTAACTCTAATGGCCTGGCCCAAAGGGGACCTCCCAGACAGTCCGAGCAAGCACAGTGTCACCAGAACAAGTGCTGTGCCTCCCGAGAGAATGCCAGCACGGTAGACAGAGCTCAGGTCACACATGCCGTCTCATCTTTCTGTTCCAAGAAAATCCAGGCACTCAGCGGCATAGTCACACCTTGGATTTGGGGTCAGAGTTCAGATGTGCAGGAGCCTTGGAGACCCTGCTCTCTGGTTCTTGGACACCCAACAACCCCTCCATGAGGGAGTCACCCCAGTTTCCCCAGCCCATTTCTTGGGAGCCAGAAGGACCCTGAGTTCCTTGGCGGAGCTGGAGCTGCTGTGAACAGGAAATGGGGGTGGCGAAGGTTTTAGCCGGTGGGAGCCCAGTACATTCTCCCCTGAGTTTTACAGGTGAGGAAACAGAAGGCCAGTGAGGACTGACTTGCTCAAGGCTGCGAGAGGCGCTGGGTCATTTTGTCTGCCAAGCCCCTCCCCCAGCTTTCCAAAGGACCAGACGGGCAGTGCCTGCCACACCTGCCAGCGTGGAATCTCAGCTCCAACCTGACTCAGAGGCTGCCTGGACAGCCTGATCTGCTCCTGCTCTTTTGTAAAACCTTTTTTCTTTTAACCTGACCTTGAGCTCTGCTCAGCTGAGGAAATAAAGTGAGCTTTCCGAATGGCAAAAGAGAAGGGGATGAAACTCAGTGCGAGGAGCGAGGTTCAGCCGTTTCAGGTTCCTCATAAGCCCAGGATTTTACCCATTTCCAGCGGGGCTCAAAACAGAAGGGGTTTGGAACACAGCCCTAGAAAGAGACATCACTCAACTGAGAAATTAAGAGAAGACAAGGACAGGGGATTAGGGACACAGGGACCACCAGCTTATAAAGCCTGGACCTGGGAACATCCTCTTTTAAGCAGCAGCCTGTTTTAACTTGAGCCCTCCTGAGTTTCCACAGGTCTTCCCCAGCCCCACTGGAAGTGAATTAATGAAGCAAGAAGGGAGGGAGGAAGGAAGGAGGAAGGGGAGGGAGGAGAGGCCCCTCGCACTAGACTGTGAGGTCCTGAAGAGGAGAATCTTATTCCTTGTCGAGTCCTCAGTATCAAACACAATAAATTGCCTTTAATTGAAGTTCAATAAATATGTGTCACAATAGAAGAAAGAAGCAAGTATTTATTAAGCACTCACTGTGAATGAGGCTCTCTGCTAGGAGAATTCACGTATCTTGCCTCATGTTAGCAACACTTCAATATGCTCAGAGAGCTGTGGCTGTCCCCACCTTGCAGCTGAGGACACTGAGGTTCAGAAAGGTTAACTTCATCTCCTAAGGCCACACAGCTTGTGAGGGGCAGAGCTGGGATTCACACCGGGGCAGCCTGGCTCTGAAGCCTGGGTTTGCTCCTCCTCACCTGTTACCCACAGAGTGGAGGAGCTGTGGGGTGCGGAGAGGACACGCAGCTCTGGCAGGCAGACCTCCCGGAGCAGCCCCCGGGTCTGGAATCCATGTCCTCGCACAGTTCAGCATCTACAGAGCCAGCTTCCACCTCAGCCTGGTTCCTGGAACCCGGCTCCCTGTCAATGCCTCGGTTCAGTGTTCCTGAATAAATGTTTACCGGGAAATGGAAATTTCCCAAAATGACTTTTTTCACCAAATCTGACCTTTGGGGCTTGCTTCGAAAGGGCACTGTGACTGCGGTGTGTACTGGTGGCTGGAGCACCGCACTGGAGAGACAGGGCGGGAAGGTACGGGGCCTGGGAGCATGTGCAGTGTGAGTCCCAAGCAGCCACCTCATACCCCTGTCCCAACCCTCCCTGCATTTGGCAGGTGGAGAAGCCGGGGTACAGAGGAGTGCAGGGACTTAGCCAAGCCCACCACCAGTCTGTGGGGGGCTGAGACAAAAGCACTCACCCCCTGCCACCCTCCCCTTGTGGGAGCTCCTCCTCCCACAGGCTCGGGGGCCGTTTGAGAAGCCTGGACCCTGAGCCAGTACCAACTGGTGGGTGCTGGGGAGGCCGGAATGACTGGATTAATGTCGCCTTGGTCCAGTGGATAATTATTTCTTATGGTTTGGGTCGGGGTGAGATGGCACGGCAGATGGAGAGGATGGAGCTCCAGGGACATAGTAGGTTCACCATCGTGATAAAGGGCTTAGCTTGTGCCAGGCTTTCCACATGCCATCTCACACAACCCTCTGTTAAATGAGAGCATCACTGTCATGTTCGCAATGAAGGCCCTGAGGCCCAGGTCACACGGCCAGTGAGTGGCTCGGCCAGGATCCGAGGTTCCCATGTCGGTGACCCCAACACCCCCCCCCCATCTCTTGGAGCTCCCTCCTCCTCCCCCGTCTAGGTCACAGTTGGTAAGGATGAAGCACAGCCCCTTCACCACACCAGGTGCCTCCAAGCACCTGGAAACGGGCTGCGCTGGGAGCGGCAGCGGGAGCAGGCTGGGAGACGTGCTGTCAGCTCCCATCTGCGTGGGTTTGATGCCTGCTTCAAGCTTCCCATTCAGGGGTGGTGATTGAAGGCACCGGAGGGGAACCGAACGTCTTCCAGGATGATGATGATTATTTGCTGGATAATGACTCTATGTCTATTCTTAAGCAGGGGGCTGGTGTCATGTGCCCCCTCCTACGGCGACCTCAGCTCTTGACTAAGGCCTGCTGTCCATGGGCCGCCCTTCCAAGTCACAGGAAACCTCCGCTGAAACCCACTGGGAACATGTAGCTGGAGATCTAGGCTCGGCCTCCCTGATGGTCAGCTGGAACTCTCAGGCTGCCCTTGGTGGGTGAGCCACCAGAGAGCTCTCTCTCAGCCAACTCTGAGATCCCTCTGCGTTTGTGTCAACTGTCAGAGGCAGGGAGTTTTTTCTCAAGTTCAACCTGTGATGGGAAGGGCTAAGACACTAGCCTAAAAGGAACCCAAGTTCCAATCCTGAATCTGCCACTAACATGCTGGATGCCCACCCCTGCGTCAAAGGTGCTTGACTGGGGATTCTTTTTTTTTTTTCATTTTTATTGGAGTATAGTTGATTTTAAATGTTGTGTTAGTTTCAGGTGTACAGTAGAGTGAATCAGTTATACATATACATCTATCTACTCTTTTTTAGATTCTTTTCCCACATAGGCCATTACAGAGTATTGAGTAGGGTTCTCTGTGCAATACAGTAGGTCCTTATTAATTATCTATTTTATATGTAGTAGTGTGTATATGTCAATGCCAGTCTCCCAACTTATCCCTCCCCCCACCCTTGACTGGAGACTCTTGAAGCTCTGCCAGCTTATGGTTCAAACCCGAGACATCCTGCAGGTCATTCTCATCTGTTGCTCAGGCCCCAGAAGAGCCACATAGCCCCTTCATTGGCTTGCCCTTCCCATCTCAGTCACCATAAGACAATGAAGAGGGGGAACAATTTCTCCTCCACAGCTCTTGGGGCCAAGGTCCAGCTGTTCCTGTTTATGACACTATGGTGTAGTCGAGGATGCCCCCTCCTCCCCCATAAAGAGCTGTGCCTTCCCTATTGGAATAGGGCCTCCTCCAGGCCCACAGTGGGTCTCCCCACCACCCACAAGGGACCCGTTTCCATGGAAATGCTGCTTCCCTCCATCCTCAGATCCCTCAGGACCCCTTTCACTAGGCTTAGACTCCACCTCCCCCCCAGACCCTGAAGCACCAAGCTGGGTTGGAGCCTCTTAGAGCTGTACCCCCACTGGTCATGGAGATGTCTGATCAGGGGAGCAGTGCAGAGAGACGCCCCAGACCCCACTGAAGCTCTGAAAGCCATCCAGCCCTCAGAAGAGCCCCCCTGAATCTCAGTGTCCATAGGCCAGGCTGGTAAGCAGGGCAAGAGGTCTGCACCACCCCCTCCCATCAAGACACCAATGCTCCAATTAGAGCAATGGCAGCAGCTAATGCCCACCTCCCCCCAGCCCACCTCCCCGCAGGTCAGGGCCAAAAGTGGGACATCTCCCTCCAGAGGCTCAAGAGGAGCAGGGAAAGGGATGGGGTGAGATTGGGGGCTGTCAGCAGAGGCAGCGGGCCTGGAAAGAAGGGGTCAAGGTGTTTTCCTGTGTCTCTAGCAAATTTTCTATACAGAGGGCTCCAGGGCACAAATCTCTTCCAAAGGAGCTTCCAAAACTCCTCAACATGGGCTGCCTTTGCACAGTGAGCCTGCTATTACTCTGTAGATTCTTTCAGATCAATGAAAACAGCCAAGCTTCTAAAGGTGCCTTATTTATACTTCCCATGAGATTGAGAAATCATCAATTGCCGATATTGCGAATAATCCCACCACTTTAAAGGGTGACTTTAGAGGTAGGTGGGGAGATAGGGAGGCTGATGAAATCCTGGGGAAGCAAAAGCCATTCCAGAAGCCTTGGCATGAGGCAACCCCCCTTGGCTGGCTTCTTAGAAGGATGAGGCTGGTGAGTCCCATTCTGAAATCTACCAGGTTTCTCCCCATCCCCTTCTATCGAAGACAGTTTTCCAGAAGTTTTCACATAGTAAGTCCTGAATGAAAAAGTGGGGACCCCAGTCCACAGGGCCCTTAGGAGCCAGGTCTCCAAAGACTGAGGCACCAGAGGGTACGCAAGTCTGTTTACTCCTTGGCAGAAACACAAGTTTCCCTGGCTTCAAAGAAAAGAGGCTTAAAAAGGTTTGGGCACCAAGATGCAGACATCAAAAGCCTCCTGCCCACGGCCAACCAGATGTGTTAACTGCAAATGCAGCTGAAATGTGCAGATTCAATTTCCCTTGAAATGTACCTGTCAGCCCAGAAGGGAAAGATTAGAGAAACAAGGGCTCTTTGTGGCCTACCGCATCTGCCCTCCTCCCTGGCCCCCAATCCCCCAGCCGCCCCTCCACACAGCTACTGAAATCTCTTCTTCGTTTGGTTCACTGCTCATTCTCAGGGTGTTTCGGGAAGGGAGGAGAAAGCTCCTCTGGAGACATGTCGGGGTTGAAGGCAGAGGGATCCTTATAAGGCTCTCAGATATAGAAAGTGAATTGAGGATGCTTTGCCTCTTTCATTGGAGCAAAGGGACATCTATCTAAGGATTGAAAATGACACAACCCCTACCCCATCCCAGGGATGCCCAAGTCTGGTAGGAAAGACCCAGTCCTTGCACCAGAGCCTTCAGTTTGATGGGAAAGACATGGCCCAACTGGAGAAGCAGGGTTCCCCTAGTCTGATGGGGCACAGACAATAGACAACTCATGCTTCCCAGGAGCCCCAGCCTGATAGAGGAAACATAGCCTTACCTCAGATGTGCTCCTACACTGATGGAGGGACAGCTCTGCCCAAGATCCCCCAGTCTGATGGTCGGTCAGCTTTTCCAATATCTAATAAACAATCAAACAGCCAGAGATTCCCTAGCCCTGAAAATTCCCTGGATGAGCCTCTACCAGCTTTGCCATAAGCACAGACAGCTGCTGGGTGTCTGAGCACCAGATGCTCTCCTCATCTGCTTCCTGCCCAACACTGGGATCCAGGACCTCTCCCCTACTCACACTTAGAGCCTGAGCAGGGCCCAGCCTGGGTTGCCCTGCCCACTCTCACCCATTAGCCCTCCATCCACATTCCCCACCTAACATTCTGGAAAGCCTGGATTCCTAAGGCAGAAATAGTAGTGTCCACTCAGCCTGGCAACAGTCCCTGAAAGTCAGCAACAAAAGCAGTGAACATTATCGAGTGCTTATCACGTGCCAAGCACGTGCAATGTGCTGGGGAGGAAACAGCCAATAAGACACGGTCCTGCCCCTGGGGGATCCCCTGTCCCAAACACAGAGTTGTCACACAATCTGGTGCCTGCATATTGAGTGTGCCTGTATGAATCCTGAAGAAATGCAGAGGAGGGACTGATTAATTCTGTCTGGGGTCGGGGTGGGGTGGAGAGGCTTCCGGGAGGAGGGGACATGTGGCTCAAGCCTTGAAAAATAAACAGGAAGTTGCCAAGTGAGGGAGGAAGGAGAGAGAAGCATTCCGGCAGGGAGAGAAGATAAAGGCTCCAGGAAGGGACGTAGCTTGTGGCACTCAGGGATAAAGAAAGGGGCAGCCTGGTTGTACACCTGTGGCTCTCAAACTAGAGCCTGCATCACCCCCCGAGTTTCTGCTTCAGTAGGTCTGGGGTGGGGTTCAGGTGAGGCTGATGATACTTACTAGTCCAGGGACTGACTATACCTTCATGAACCACAGTTGTAAAGGACTGTGGCAAACTGTATTATTATTCCCAGTTCTTCAGTTCCTCCTTGTAATAGAATCACATATCTGCTCCTTTGGCCATGGAGCTTGCCCTCTCCTATTAGAGGAACTGGAGTATATTTCTCTGCCCCACTGGGCTTGGCCACGTGACTTGCTTTGGCCAATGAAGCGTTAGTAGACTTGCCGTGAGCAGAGACTTTAATCTCACTTATGTGGGTCAGCTTGGCGCCTTGTGCTTGTGCCATCTGGCATGGGAAGAGCATGCTTTGCGTAGTTGCTGGTCCCAGAACAAGAGCCATGTGTCACGTTCCTGAACCCAGCCTGCAGCTTGAAACAGAGCTGCCCTAGCCGACCTGAAGACTCAGGAGTGAGAAAAATAAGTGCTTGGGTTTGCGAGCCATTGAAGTCTGGGGGACTGTTCATTATACAGCATCATCACAGCAGAAGCCTGATGAATACAAAGGCTTTGAATGACACACCAAGTAATTTGGGATCAGTACAGGGAGGAGAATAAAAGCTGAGTGTGGAGTAGGTCTGACTGGGCAAAATTGGAGGCAGGGAGGCCAGGTAGGAGGCTGTTGCCATGTTTCAGATGAGATACAGGATGAATGTCCCAATGAGCAGAGGGGAGAGGGTAGGGTATGGACTGGAGAGGCACAGAGATGCTAGAACCAAACCCACAGGACCTGATGAGTAACTGGCTAAAGAGAGGAGGAAGGCAGGAGAAGCCCACAATAACAGCCACCCTCCTGGCAGCAGGGAGGAGATGGAGCAGTTCACCAAGAACACAGACACCTTCTGTTCCACGACGCCCCAGGGAGGCCCGTCACACCTTGAAAGCCAGTACACACAGAGCTTCCCCCAGGAACCTCACCACCCACCTAAGCAGTGCCCTAGCCAGGGTGCTCACCTGGGTGAGCTGCAAATCCCCCAACCCCACCAGAGCAGCGTCTAAGAGCTGCGGGGGGACTTGCCTGGCTGAGGAACTGGAGCCTCTGCAAATTATATTGTTTTTCTTCGATCCATTTGGTTCTAAGTCAGCTGTAGAAGAGCTTCGCCCACAAGCGCTGGGCTTTTAATTTAATTGTGTGGTGCTGGGGTGTTTTTCCCACTGGCAAATACATCAAAATTGTCACATTGTAAATAAACAGCCTTCTTCCCCTACTCAGCACCCACCATCCACCATCATGCCCCCTCACCATGCACAGCTGCAACAATGGGAAGGGAAGGAGGCCCGCTAGGGGCGTGGATCCCCGAGGAAAGCAGGGATGCTCCCCTAGAAGGAAGTGAGACCTGCCTTCTGAGCTGAAGGACCTCAGGGATAGATTCTCCTAAAACCCTCAGCCAACTATAGACCACATGGAGCCCTGGAGAGGCTCGGACGCAAGCTGAGCCATTGGGGAGCATACCCGCTTGTCTGAGCCTCGGTCTTCTTATCTGGAAAAGGGTTTCATTGCAAATCAAAGTACATCATAGCTACAACCAGAACTTGTCAACTGTACACAGTTATAGTGTCGCAGTCACTGGTGTGTGCTTGGTGTTTATCCCAGCTCCACCACTTGCTGTGTGATCTTTGGCAGGTTATTTAACCTCTCTGTGCCTCAGTTTCCTTGTCTGCAAAATAGAACTAATAAAGGTGCCCGAATCAAATGACTGGGTGAGAAGTAAATATGGTACATTTAAAGCATCTAGAACAGAGCCAGTACACAATAAGGGACTGATGAATGCTAGCTATTAATGTTATATCCAGGAAGAAACTGATTCAAGAGGCACAGCCTCCCTCCGATTACTCAGCCTCTAACTCCCAAGCTGTGTTCCACGAAGAGTGAGACGCAGATACGGTTTGAGGGCCAGGAAACCACACAGCAAGAATTATTTTTGGCTGAGTTCTCGCTCTTGAAAATCAGACTCACTGTGCAATGCCACCACACACACACACACACACACACACACAGAGCAAGGAAAGCAAAGTTGCAGTGGTGGGTACCCCCAATGGGAGGGAATAAGTAAAGAAATGGAGACCCCACCAGCACATTCCCACAGGGCAAGAAAAAATGGAAGTCCCTCCTCTTGGGTTGAGGTGCCAACATAAAGAAAAGAACAGAAATTCACTCATTCCAGAAATATTAGTAATTCGCCCCCTACTGTTATAAGTGCTGGGAATAAAGTCGTGAGGAAAACTGACAATGCCTTTCCTTTCTTGGAATATCCCTTCTGTGGGATGTGATGGGAAAGTCCTGGGCTCTGACCTCAGGGGCCATCACTGTGGACCCCATCTTTTAAGCTTTGTCACTTTTAAGCTTTGCGATCTTGAGTGAGTCATTCAATGACCCCTCCTCACCCCAGTTTCCTCCTCAGTGAAGAGGAGATGATCGCAGCTGCTGGCAGTGTTGCCAAAAGGTACAAATGAGAGCACGTGCCTACTCAATAAATGCCTGGTTTTGGCGTCTGTTATTTTAGTCCCTTAAATCTGTGCAGTGGAGATGGCTGGTTGTCTCTCCCTCTTCCCTAAGTGATGGATGACGCTCCAGGTTTTAGCTGGGTGCACAGCCCTGCAGAATGAACTACATTTCCCAGCCCTCCCTTGCAGCTCAATCCAAGCTGCTTGTGAGAAGGGGCTTGTGCACCTCGGGCTGTGCTCTTAGTAAAGGTGGCTGGAGGCCTCTAGTTCCCCTCCTCCTTTCTAACTGGCTGGAAGGCAGACCCAGTGGACATGTTGGTAAGTCATCTTGCCCGTGTCAAGTAGGGCAGCACCCTGAGGAAGGTGGAGCAGTCAGATAGAAGGGATCCCCAACACCAAGAGACCAGCCTATAAACATGAGGAAGGAAAGAAAGAAGGAAAGAAAGGGGGGGGGGGAGAAGGGGGAGGGAGGGAGGGAGGGAGGGAGGGAGAGAGAGAGGGAGGGAGGGAGGGAGGGAGGGAGAGAGAGAGAGAGAGAGAGAGAGAGAAAGAAAGAAAGAAAGAAAGAAAGAAAGAAAGAAAGAAAGAAAGAAAGAAAGAAAGAAAGAAAGAAAGAAAGAAAGAAAGAAAAAGAAAATTTGATCTTGTTCAAGCCACTGTTGTCTTAGACTTGTGGTACAGCAACTGAAGATGTATCTCAGTTGAAATAAGACTATTTTTCCTGAGTCTTCACAGCTACCACTGCAGCTTGATTGTGAGGAGTGAAAAAAACACGAGGAGAAAGGTTTTTGCATAGAGTAAAGTGATGTGCACATGCAAGCTGCTCCAGTAAAACCTGAGGGTGGAGGTAAGAATGGACCAATGGGACATTAAGTATGAAGAGACTGCGTTAGTGAGGAGGGTGATGAAGATGGAGAAGTGTGTGATGACTCCAAGAAGTCTTGTTTGGAAGATGAGAAGAATGATGACAGAGCTGGTTACAGGGCGTGATGGGGAGATGAGGCCACCTGGGAGGGGAGGGGAGGTGATGAGCCCAGTCTGGGACCCATGGAGTTGAGGGGTGTGCACGACCTCCAGGATGCAGGGGAGTTTTGGGGGCTGGAGGTGGAGACTTAGGGGCCATCTCTCTAAGGAACTGAAGCCCAGGTCTAGGCACAGGGGTGACCAAAACCTTTGGAGAGGAGACGGACAAACACTGAAACACAATGTGATAAAGTACAAAGAAGGAAAAGAGTCAGGTGCTGTCTGAGCCTATAGAGAGGCTGTGTGAGGAGGGGCAGGGCAAACCTCCAGGAGATGATGGTGTTTAAATGGAGACCTGGACTCTGTGGAGGGCTTACTGGTCAATGGTAGGTGGGGAATGGGGTAGAAAAACAGCATAAGCAAAGGCCCTGTGTTAGGGAGACTTTGGTGTGATTGAAGGCAGGAGCAATGGAAATATGTCATTCCTTTTGGCTGTCCAACATTAGAACCCCCTTCCTATGTTTGAGGAGTCCTCTACTTTTCTGGCAAGAGCAGCTTCCCACCCTGGACACTAAAAATGTCAAATAATCACATTGCCAGTCTTCCTTGCAGCTAGGCTGCAGGCGCGTGACCTGGGCTGGGTCACCCAAGGCATGCCGTGCCTCACTCTGTCACCCAGGACCCTGCTGCTGCACAGAGATCACAGGAAGGGCTGCTTTGTCATTTAGGATTGCAATCTGTTAGAAGAACCCTATTCAGCCTTTACACAGAGCCCCTCTTTGCCAAATGGAAATCTGCTTTCTGACCCCCAAACACATAACCGCACACTTGCCACAGAGACCTCTTCGTGGACCCAGACGCCTGCCCTCACACACAGAATTCCACTTGATGCTACAGAACTCCACGCAGCTTCACAGAACTCGGCTCTCAGCTTTTTAAAAAACAGGTTCCTTAAAAAACTAAAAATAGGGCTTCCCTGGTGGCGCAGTGGTTGAGAGTCCGCCTGCCGATGCAGGGGACACGGGTTCGTGCCCCGGTCTGGGAAGATCTCACATGCCGCAGAGCGGCTGGGCCCGTGAGCCATGGCTGCTGAGCCTGTGTGTCCGGAGCCTGTGCTCCGCAACAGGAGAGGCCACAATGGTGAGAGGCCCGCGTACCGCCAAAAAAAAAAAAAACAAAAAAAAAAACTAAAACTAGAACTACTATACAACCCAGCAATCCCACTGCTGGGCATATACCCTGAGAAAACCATAATTCAAAAAGAGTCATGTACCACAATGTTCATTGCAGCACTATTTACAATAGCCAGGACATGGAAGCAACCTAAGTGTCCATTGACAGATAAATGGATAAAGAAGATGTGGCACATATATACAATGGAATATTACTCAGCCATAAAAAGGAATGAAATTGAGTTATCTGTAGTAAGGTGGATGGACCTAGAATGTGTCATACAGAGTGAAGTAAGTCAGAAAGAGAAAAATACCGTATGCTAACACATATATATGGAATCCCAAAAAAAAATTGGTTAGGAAGAACTTAGGGGTAGGACAGGAATAAAGATGCAGACATTGAGAATGGACTTGAGGACACGGGGAGGGGAAAGGGTAAGCTGGGACGAAGTGAGAGAGTGGCATGGACATATATACACTACCAAATGTAAAATAGATAGCTAGTGGGAAGCAGCCACATAGCACAGGGAGATCAGCTCAGTGCTTTGTGACCACCTAGAGGGGTGGGATAGGGAGGGTGGGAGGGAGATGCAAGAGGGAGGAGATATGGGGATATATGTATACATATAGCTGATTCAATTTGTTATAAAGCAGAAACTAACACACCATTGTAAAGCAATTATACTCCAATAAAGATGTTTAAAAAAAATAGATTTCAATATTGATATACAGGGACCACCTTTATTCTAAATCACCGTGGTTGGTTATACAGAAACTCACCCGGCTACACAGAATCCTGCCTTTTTCTTCAGAACCATTCTTGGTTGTGCTACACCCTTGGCGATTTTGCAGAAATCTGAATTCACAGAATCCTGCTTTGTTACAGAGAAACCTGCTGTGCTCTGCACAGCCCTGCCCCATTAGAGAGAACTCAGCATCATTACACCAGCATAGTTGACTCAGACACCTGCTCTGGGGCTCAGGACCCTGCTGTCGGCCTGACCCCTGCTTACCAACCTCATTGTGCCATAGAACCCACTTTGGCTGCACAAAGCCCTCCTGGGAGGTTCAAAATTCTGATTTTTAAAATAGATCCCAGAATTGGTACATAGAAACCTAGTGGGTTACACTGAATTCATCTGTTTCGTAGGACCCCGGCCTGGTACATGTTCCCCCACAAAGCCCAGCATCACCCCTGTGGCTTCCCTAAGGATGCTGCACTGTACCTGCCTTTGTGAGGGCAGTGGGGGGAAGAACAGCGGAAGGGTCCTCCCAATATCACCCTTGCTTTAGGGGAGGCTGGGAGGACTCACACCCCCTCCCCCAATTCAGGGTCCAGGCCCCCTTCACTCCTTCCACCCCTGCCAGGGAGGACTTAAGCTTGAGCTCTACAGAGCAAGGGGCCAGCAGGGACTCTGGTCAAGGCCTCAGGGGAGGGGCCCAAGAACCAACCTAGCTTCCCCTCAGTGCTGGCCCCAGCCACCTGGGCACAAATGTACCTGGACAGAAATAATCAGCCGAAGTAATTTAGCTTTAAATAGCAACACTGAGAATGTTTCCACAAAATTTTCTCCAAGGAGACCTAAGCAGAATTAATGATGGCACAATTTCAGAGAGAAATGTTATTTATTAAGGCCTAATCATTCTGAGGAGGGGGGAGTCATTAAAACATAATAAAGTAGAAATCAGCCTGCCCGGCCCAGCCTGGCCCTGCTCAGCCCAGGAGCCAAGGAGGAGCCCCGGGAGGCCGGCCGGGATTAGGAAAGCCTCGAAAAGAAGCTTCCTGCAAAATGAACAGCTTCTGCAGGGGTCTCCCTGGTATGGGAGGACTAGGCGAGGCTCCCCGGTCCCAGCCACGTTTCCTATGGGCTGTGTCCACTCCAGTTCATTTGCTTCTTTGCTGAGTGCCCCAAAGGGGAACAGCCTTGACAATCAATCGCCAAGACGCCGTTAAGGAATGGAGCTCCCCAAAAGAAGACCTTGTCCTGCCCCATCCCACTTCCTGCTGCCCTCACCTTAAAGCAGCCTTCATCCACTTCTTCTTTCAACTGTTATGTATTGAGCACCTAAAACTGAGAGCCCAGCGCTGTCCTAGATGCTGGGGAATAGAACAGTGGGAAGATGGGTAAACAAGTATTGATAAATAAACAAGATGACATCTGGCAGTAATCGTGTTATGGAGGCAATAAAGTGATGGGGGTGATGGGAGAGGGTGAGTGATTTGGGCATCATGATCAGGAAGGGGCGCTAAGAGAAGGCAGCATTGGAGCTGAGACGCTAAAAACAAGGAGGAGTTGGTCCTGTGAAGATCTGGGGGGCGGGAAGGACTCCCAGGCAGAGGGCACAGCACGGGCAAAAGGCCTGGAAGAGAAGAGAAGCTTGGCTTCCTGAAGGAAGCGTGAGATGGCCAGAGTGCCTGGGGCCTGGAGGGTGGAGGGGAGAGTGACAGGGCCTATATTTGTCATTGCGTTACCAACAGTGCAGGGATGGGTCAAAGTCACCAAGGGAAAGATGAGATTCAGAGGAGAAAGAGTAAGGGACCACTGATTCTACAGCCACTGCCCACCCTGAGATCTTCCTCCCATTATACCGTGACCTCCGATGTGCCTGACACTGATGTGAAGCTTGGTCGTTCCCCACCTACATGGGTTACAGGCTACCGGACAAGATATCTGTCCACTCAGGAGACATTTATCAAGCAGCTGCTGTGTGCCGGCTGCCACTTTCCGTAAGGACAGTCAACAGAGTAAGAAAGGTCTGGAGGAGGCTGTCTCGCATCTGTTGAGGACATGATCTCCGGGTAGTTTTCTGGGTCTGTGGTCCAAAATGCAGGTCCTAGGGTTGGCAAGACATTTCATCTCTAAACTTCAGCTCTTCAATTACAAAATGGGATGATTGTACCTACCCTGTGGAATTCTTTAGGCAATTAAGTGGGTGCAAGTAGGCTGCTGTTTGGCTGATCTGGGGCGGGCTCAGCAGGGCCAGTCCGTTGCAGGCAGTGGTGGCTGGGTGGCTCAGCTTTACGTGGCTCTCATCCTCCTTGGGCCAGCAGTCTAGCTCGTTCTTCTCATAAGAATGGCAAAGGGGCAAGAGAGTAAGGAGAAATATTCAATCTCTTCAAGACTAGACTCAGAACTGTCACTTCTGCCCCATTCCATTGGCCAAAGTAAGTCACACAGCCCAGCCCAGAGTCCAAAGCAACTGAAATCCCCTCTGTCCCTTAAGTGGAAGGAACTGTAGAGTCCCATTACCAAGGGAGTGGACACAAAGAGGGGTTAAGATTTGGGGCCAGGAATGCAATCTACTATGGGTGGTATCATTTGGGCCCCTAGATCCAGCTGAACCTGAGCCACATTCACCACTTGAGTCCAACTGATCTTTCTGCCCTGTTCATACCTTGACAGAGTCCATGTTTTACTTAACATCGGAGGCAATTTTCTTCTAAGGGAGACAGGAGGAGCCTTATTACATATTGAGTCCCACCATGTGACAAGCACTGTGCTAGAAGCTATACACCCGTTCTCACACTTGACCCTTAAATAGTAGCTCTGTGAAGCAGCTGGGGACATGCCCATCTTGCAAGTAGGAAATAGGGTCAGCTGGGTTGTGTGACCTGTCCACGGTCTCATGGTGAGGAAGTAGCTGAGTGGTGAGGATTGAAAGTGCCCAGTGGTCGGCTTGAGAATGAAACGCGTGCTTTCCCCACTTTGTAATTGTGACCCTTCACCCTGGAAGTGGGTGGCACAGATCTTATGCCCCACGCTCCCCTCAGCCAGCAAAACTAACAAAGATAACAACTAATTCTCCTGAGCCCTTCCTGTGTGCCAAGTAACTGCTAAGCACTTCAAATGCGTTAGCTCAGGTAATCTTTGCAAGGCCCTGGATGGATGTAAGTGTTAGCATTATCTCTGTTTTACCGATGAGGAAACTGAGCCTCAGAAAGGTTAGAGAACCTACCCAAGGTACTAAGTGGTGGGGCCAGTATTCCAACCTCTCCTGTCTGGCAGCAGAGCCTGGCCTCAGAGACTCCGTTTAGGCCAAAGGGAGGGTCCTTAAAACCCAGGGAGGGACAGAGGCTTCAAACCTAGATCACCCGGCCTCTTCCCAGGGGACCATCACCCCAGGCTCCCCCAGTCTCACAAATTCTCAACTCACCCCTCATGAACCAACCCTTTCTCTAGCTGCAGACATGATAAATGGCTCCAATTATCCCCTCCGAACTCCGATTTAATGCAATGTTTTATTAATGGCAACTATCAGAGGACAGCATTAGCCCACTGCGCGGGCTGCCTGCCTTCATTCTGAAGCCTGAGCTCCATGCAGAAATGAAAGGGTGAGAAGGGAAAGGCACTGCCCTCCTCTCCAGGTCCACAGGCAGGGGAATTACTCCACGCCCCTTCCCACCAAGGCCCCAGGCTGAAGGAAAGCCACGTTTTAGCCTGGCACATTCCACACATTGCTAATGCTTTGTTGCTTCCTTGACTGACAAATTAGGGGTTTGAACAAAACGGTGGTGAGGGAGGAGGGAAGATGGCAGCGGCCCACCCTGCAATTAAGAGGGTGTGACAGAAAATGAGGGCCAGGAGAGTTTGCCATCCCGCAAACATTCCTTCGTCTTGTCCAGCTTTGGCTGAGAATTTTGAGAGTGACTATGGGCAACCCTCTGTTAACCACTGATGAATTTTCCACGCAGAGCCTGCCCTCTGGGTCATCCCACTGATCCAGGCTGAAAGTTCCCACCCAGCTTTCAGACCTGCCGTCCCAGGCCATCTGAGACTCAGGCTGGGCAGGTTTCACTGGCCCCACTGGACAGATGGAAAACTGAGTCCTGGAGAGAGGCAGTGCTTTATTCCAGGTCACAGTGGGAGCTGGTGGGAGAGCCAGCTCTCGCACCCCAGGCTTCTGACCCAGCCCAGAATCCTCCTACATGGCCACAGATGGTTTGCAGTGAGGAAGGGGCGTGGGTATCTTCTCCCCACTTCCCTGGTAGACTCTTGAGTCATCAGTCACCAGCAAATTCTAGACGGCGTGTGTATGTATGTGCATGTATGCAATGGATGCTCACCTGAGACTCACCTGATGCCGTGAAATCCCCCTCTTCCCAGGATTAACATAGAAAGAGGCCTGATGTTACTCGTTCAGTCAACAAACGGGTACTGAGTGCCCGCAACAGGCATGTGCTGTGGAAAGAATGGGAGACCAGACCAGACTGTGCTCCCAAAGCACCTTCAAACGTTAACAGACTACTTCAATACCCTCTAAAAATGAGGTAAAGGAGGCAGGTATAGAGGGCCCAGGGGCCCCAGATAGAGGTACTGTTTTGTCCATTCCAGCCTATAGATGGGGATGCTCTCAGCTAGGAATGCCTGAGGCCTTCACCTGGCCCATATTATTCCTAATGAGCCCCATAGACACTTCCCCCACCAGGGCTAGTGTTGTGGCTGGACCCGCCCTTGTGGTTCTAATTGTCATCCCAGGACACTCACTTCAGTAAAAACCACCAGGGAACTTTGAAGATGTATCACTCACAGGTCTTGGAAGGTACACAGCACGCTGGAGGGCCATACAGTGATGTCGTGGGGAGAGAGAGAGTACAGACTTGGGGCTCTGTTTATTAGGGTCCAAATGTGGAGTATCTAGGGTTTTCTGGGTTGGCTCCTTATGGGTAATTTAAAGCATAAGAGCAGGCATTAGTATGTGGGAAGGGATAAGCAGGGCCTTTCAAGCAGTGTATTATCTACGTTACCCAGGGCTTTCTGAAAAAGAGCCCTTCCTGGGTGGGGCAACTTAATTCCTTATATTCCTTATCTGGTTGTTGTGGTAGTAGCTGTGTCATAAGCTGGCACTATTTTAATTCAAGATGGACGTCTTGTGAAATGGATACCTTGGCCATCATAAGCTTAATATCAGGCACGTACTGAGCTATAGGATGAAGTCAAGGAAAACTTCTGGGAGGAAAAAGTATCCAAGATGGGACTGAAAAAAGAGTGGGAACTAACCAAGTAAAGGGGGTGGGAGGTAATTCCAAGCAAAGGGAACAGTGCAAGAGGAGAATGGGTGGGGCTCAAACTCCCAGGAGAAGGCATTGGCTAGAGAGCCTGAAATGAAACTGAGGTTGGAAGGGGACAGACCCCCCAGGGCCAGGCTAGAGAAGTCGTCCTTCCCCACCCAGGACCTGTGTGGCTCTAAGCAGGGAGATGAGGAAGTTGTGGGACTCGAGGGACATTGTTCCAGCTAATGATTAAGAACTCTCCAGACAATAGGGGCTTCTTAGACAATGGGTGAATTTCCAGGATGTCCGGCCCCCTTCCGAGAAGGAGGGAGATAACAAAATGTAAAAAAGGTGTCTGTCAAAGACCAATCAGGCAGCTGGGGAGAAGGAGGGAGATAACAAAATGTAAAAAAGGTGTCTGTCAAAGACCAATCAGGCAGCTGGGGACAAGTTCCCTCTCTGGTCCGAGCCTAAGCCGGGACCAATCAGCAGGAGAACACAACCAAATCTATAATTTACATACGGGGAAGTGGGAACCTATAAAACTGACATATTCGCGCCCAAAAGGGTTCCTTCTTCGACCTCCTGCGTGAGGACCAAGGAACCCCGGTGCACCGGCCTTCAATAAACCTCTTGCGTTTTGCATCGACTTCCGACCCTTGTTGTTTCCTGGGCGAGTCGAAACTCCTAGGAGACCGCGCAGGTCTAACAAAGTGATGCTTCAGAAAGAGCATTCTCGCTACAGTGTGGAGAAGGGATGGAAGCCGCAGGACCGTGGTGGGAAGGGCAGTGAGAGGCTGTTACCATGGTCCAGAGCAGGGAAGGCAGGGACTGTGGCCTGAATTGGGGAAGATGGCAATGTAGATTCAAAACAGATTAAGGGACTTCTAATTGACTTACAGAGGTCGGGTGAGGAAGGAAGCATCAAAATATCACCCTGTTTTCTTTTTTTTTTTTTGGCTGTGTTGGGTCTTCGTTGCTGTGTCTGGGCTTTCTCTAGTTGCAGCGAGCAGGGGCTACTCTTTGTTGCGGTACACAGTCTTCTCACTGCAGTGGCTTCTTTTGTTGTGGAGCATGGGCTCTAGGCCAACGGGCTTCAGTAGTTGTGGTACGTGGGCTCAGTAGTTGAGGCTCACGGGCTTAGTTGCTCCACGGCATGTGGGACCTTCCCAGACCAGGGCTTGAAACTGTGTCCCCTGCATTGGCAGGCAGATTCTTAACCACTGCGCCACCAGGGAAGCCCCACTCTGTTTTCTAACATGGGAAATTGTGGCTGTAACAGCAGGAGAAGATTCCCTGAGAGGAAGTTGAGATAGAGGAGACAAATATCCATGATTTTTTTAATGGATATTTTTAATGTGTGAAATCAGATAATGTTGGGTTTCCCAGGGCCCCCAAGCTAGACCAGATGGATGGTGATAATGGGAAGTGGCAATTAGAAAGGAAATTGTTTTCCTTATGACAATAAAACCTAGTACCTCCAAGGCTTGGCTCTGGAATGGGACCTCCTGATGGGGAGGTGGCTGGACCTGTGATTTCACATCCCTCTGCAACTCTGTTCTCCCATCCCTAGAGACTCCAGCATGCTGGCCTGCCAGGGTACTGCTACCCTTTTAACTTCTTTTCTCTTTCCTTTTTTAAAAAAATTGTTAACATAGAATAAAATTAGCTTTTGGGGGCTTCCCTGGTGGCGCAGTGGTTGAGAGTCGCCTGCCGATGCAGGGGACACGGGTTCGTGCCCCGGTCCGGGAGGATCCCACATGCCGCGGAGCGGCTGGGACCGTGAGCCATGGCGGCTGAGCCTAACGGGAGAGGCCACAGCAGAGAGAGGTCCGCGTACCGGAAAAAAAAAAAAAAAAAAAAAAAATTAGCTTTTGTTTGATTACAGTTCTTTGAATTTTAACTCATGTATAGATTCATGTTCCCACGGCTACAGAGCAATTCCATCACCCCAGAAAATCCTCATGCTGCCCCTTTGTATTTAAGTATTTTTCCCACTCCTATCCCTTGGCAACCACTAATCTGTTCTCTTTCAGTATAATTTTGCCCTTTCCAGAATGTCATATAAATAGAATCACATAATATGTGACCTTGTAAGACTGTTTTTTTCACTCAGCATAATGCCTTCAAGACTCATGTAAAGTGTTTTATGTATCAATAGTTCTTACTGCTGAGGAGTATCTCATTCTATGGATGTACTACATTCATTCACCCATCAAAGGACAATTGGACTGTTTCCAGTTTTGGGTGATTATGAGTACAGCGGCTATAAACTCTCAAATACAGGTTTTTGTGTGAACGTAAGTTTCCATTTCTCTAGGGTAAATACCTAGGAGTGGGAGTGCTGGGTTGTATGATGTGTATGTTTTATAACAAACTGCCAAACTGTTTTCTAGAGTGACTGTACCATTTGTGTACACCAGCAATGTATGAGAGTTTCAGTTTCTCCCTATCTTCACCAGTGCTTATTTTTTGTCAGTATTTTTTATTTTAGCCATTCTAATAGGTAGGTAATAGTATCTCAATGTGGTTTTAGTTTGCAGTTCCATAGTGGCTAGGATGTCAAACATCTTTTCATGTGCTTGCTTGCCATCTATATATTCTCTTTGATGAGATGTCTTTTGCCCATTTTTTAATCAAGTTGTTTGTTTATTATTGAGTTTTGAGACATATATATATACATATATTACAAATCCTTCACCAGATATGTGATTTGCAAATATTTTCTCCCAGTCTAGTATCTTGTCTTAGTAGTGTCTTTCACTTAGCAAGAATTTTTCATTTTGATGAAGTCTGATTTATCAAATTTTTATTTTCTAGATAATGCTTTTGGTGTCATATCAAAGAATTCTTTGCCTAGCCCCAAATCACTAAAGTTTCCTCCTTTGAGTTCTTCTAGAGGTTTTTTTTTTTTTTTTAACATCTTTATTGGGATATAATTGCTTTACAATGGTGTGTTAGTTTCTGCTTTATAACAAAGTGAATCAGTCATACATAAACATATGTTCCCATATGTCTTCCCTCTTGCGTCTCCCTCGTTCTAGAGGTTTTATAGTTTTATGTTTTACATTTAGATCTATGCTCCATTTTTATTGAATTTTTGTGTAAGGTATGAAGCTTAGGGTAAGGATCACTTTTGTACATATGGATGCCCAACTATTACAATACCATTTATGGAGGAAATAAAAAAACAACTATCCTTTCTCCATTGAATTGCCTTTGCATTTTTGTCAAAAATCAAATGATCTTATTTGTATAGGTCTCTTTCTGGACTTTCTATGCTGCTCCATTAATCTATGTTTTTTTTCTTGCATATGTATCTTTATTTTTACCATTGCCACACTGCCTTGATTACTGTATAAGCTTTATATTGTCTTAAAATTGGGTACTGTGAGTCCTCCAACTTTATTCTTCTTTTTCTAAATTCTTTTGGCTCTTCTACTTCCTATGCGTTTCCATAAGAATGGTAGAGTCAGCTCATCTGTATCCACTGTTGACTTAAAAAAATGCACAACGTGAGCATTGTGAGTTAAGTTTTATTGGGGGCAAAATAAGGACTGCAGCCCAGGAGACAGTGTTTCAGATAACTCTGAGAGGAGGCGGGGGAGGAGCCAGCACATATAGGAGTTTTGCAACAAAAGGGTAGGTAGTCAGAATGTCAAAAGATTATTGTTAATGAAAGAAAACCAGATATCTCAAGTTAAGGAATTTAGCGCTTCTCAATGTATGGGAAGATTCAAGAGTCTGGGCTCACAGAAATCATTCCTTTGACATGCACCTCAGCTATCTGGGGCCAGTATCCTGTATTTTCACATCCTGAGTTTCCTCAGGGTTCACCGCAGGGAGTGGATGCAGTCTGATGGCTGCTAGATGGCAGGTATTCTATTCAGCCCTGATTTTCTGGGGCTCACCGGCTCACATTAGAGGGTTGCAATCATTGATGACTGTAACATCCTTTGTTTATTGATATGGCAGGAAATATTCCATTTATAAATATTCCGTTCCATTTATAAATATTCCATTTATCGCCACAAGAAAAATTCTGCTCGATTTTTATTGGAATTGCCTTAAATCAATATAGACGGATATATTTGGAGAAAATTGACTTCTTTATTATTTTGAATCTTCCAATACATCCACATTATATGTCTCTCCATTTATTTAGGTCTTCTTTGATTTCTTTCATCAGCATTTCATAATTTTCAGCATGCTAAACCTCTGCACATTTTGTTAAATTTATACGTAAGTATTTCATATTTTTTAAGCTATTATTATAAATGACACTGTTTTTAAATTTTGGTGTCCAATTATTTGTTTCTCGTTTTTAGAAATATGTTTGATTTTCTGTGTTGATTTTGTATCCTGCAACCTTGCTAAACTGCCACTTAGTTGTAGGAGTCTTTGTTTTTGTAGATTCCTTAGAATTTTCTACATAGACATACATTTGGTCCTTCAGTAGGGACAGTTATCTTTATTACTTTTCAATCTGCATGCCTTTATTTCTTTTTCTTTCCTGATTTCATTGGCTAGAACTTCCAGTGGTGAGTGAACATCCTTGACTTGTTGCTGATCTTAGGGGGAAAACATTCTATTTTCACCATCAAGTATGATGTTAGTTGTAGGGTTTTTTTTATAGAGATCCTTTATCAGGTTAAGGAAGTTCCCTTATATTCCTAGTTTCCTGAAAGTTTGTATCATAAATCAATATTCTATTTTGTTAAATGTGTTTTTGTATTGGTTTATATGATCATGTGATTTTTCTTCTTTAGACTGTTAATATGGTGGCTGACATTTATTAATTTTCAAATATCTAACCAGCTTGACATTCTTGTAATTAACTGCACTTAGTCACAGTGTATTACCCTTTTCATGTATTGTTAGAATCAATGTGCTAATATTTTGTTAGGAAATTTTGTATCTGTATTCATGAAGAAAATCAATCTATAGTTTTCTTTTTTTATGCTTTGTATGTCTGGTTTTAGTATCAGGATAATCCTGGCCTCACAAAATGAGTTGGGTAGTATTTTCCAGAAGAGATTGGGTAGAATTTGTTATTTCTTCTTTAAATGTTTGGAAGAATTTGACAGAGAAATCATCTTGACTGGGAGATATATTTTTTGAAAGATTTTCTGTGTAAAAATTCAAATTCTTTAATAACTATAGGACTGCTTAGGTTATCTATTTTGTCATGGGTGCGTTTTGATAGCTTGTGATTTTTGAAGAATTGATCCATTTCATCTAAGTTGTCAAATTTATGTGACTGGAGTTGTTCATATTATTCCCTTAATATCCTTTTAATGTCTGTGGTGATATCCCTTCTCTTATTCCTGATAGTAGTAATTTTGTCTTCTCTTTCCCTCCCTCTCTCTCTCTTTTTTCCTTTATCAGTCTTGCTAGAGGTTTATCAATTTTATTGATATTTTTAAGAACCAGCTTCTGATTTCATTGATTTTTCTCTATTGTCTTTCTGTTTTCAATATCATTGAGTGGGGTTCAGATTGATTGATTTGTGCTTTATCTTCCTTCTTCAGCTTGCTTTCAATTTATTTGCTCTTCCCTTTCTAGTTTCTTAAGATAGAACCTAACATTATAGATTTAAAACCTTTCTTCTTTCCCAATATGTGTTGAATGCTATAAATATTCCTCTTACTATTGCTTTAACTGCATGCCACAAATTTTGATATGTTGTGTTTTCATTTTCATTCCGTTCAAAATATTTTCTAATTTCCCTTGAGGATTCTGATTTGACTCATGGATTATTTAAATGTATGTTGTTTAATTCAAAGTATCTGGAGATTTTCCTGTTATCTTTTCATTATTGATATCTAGTTTAATTCCATTATGGTCAGAGAACATATTTTGTATAATTTCTACTTAATGTTGATAAGATTTGTTTTACGACCCAGTATTTCCCCTATCTTGGTGAATGTTCCATGTGCTCTTGAAAAGAATGTACATTCTACTTTAGTTAGGTTGAATGTTATGCAAATAACTATTAGATCCAGTTGATTGATTGTGTTGTTCATTTCTACTGATTTTTTTGTCTGTTAGTTCTTTCAATAACTGAGAAAGGAGTTTTAATGTTTCCAGTTATAATTATGGGTTTGTCTATTTCTCCTTCCGGTTCTGTCAGTTTTTGCTCTGATGTTAAATGAATCCACATTTAGACTTTTTTTTTGTCTTCTTTGTGAATTAATGCTTTTATCATTATGTAAAAACCCATTTTATCCCTGTTAATTTCCTTTGCTCTGAAGTCTACTTCATCTGATATTAACAAAGCAACCCAGCTTTCTTTTGATTAGTATTTGCATGGTATATATTTTTCCCTCCTTTTACTTTTAACCCGTTTACATCAATATATTTGATGTGAGTGTCTTGAAGATAGGATATACTTGGGCCAGGGTTTTTTCTTAATCCATTCTGATGATCTCTACATTTAAATGGATGTGTTCAGATCATTTACATTTAATATAATTATTGATATGTTTGGCTTTAGACCTACCATTTTATCAGTTTCCTGTTTAATCCCTCTATTCTTTTGGTATTTGTTTCTCTATTTCCTCCTTTTCTGACATATTTTGGGTTAGGTAAACATTTTTTGTATTTAACTTAAATTTATCTATTGTACATTTTACAATATCTCTTTTTATAGCTTTTTTTAGTGTTGCTCTAGGAATTAAAGTATATATATTATAGCTAACTTCTACAAGGTCACTCAGTAAGTAAGTGGCAGAGCCAGAATCCACACCCACCCCCGCAACCCAGGGAGCCTGAGACCAAAAGCAGGAACATAATTACACCCCCTGGTTCCAATCTGGCCCAGTAGAAAGCCCCGTGAGCTGGAATCAGCAAAGATCCCAGCGCCGGTTATAAAATGCCTTGACTCCAAGAGATGAAAAGGGTATCCCAAGTCACCCCATCAGACCAGGACCCTGCAGGGCTTCAGCTACCAAGTTTTTAGCTGCTTTAAAAGAAGAAACAGCAAAGGTGGAGTTCTAAGAATGATGCTCCAGGATATAGGGCACCTTCTGTCACTTGCTCCCTCATCAATAACCCATGGAGCAGGAGTCACTAAGAGCTCATGGCCTTGACCTCCAGGTCAGGATTGTGAACAACATCCTAGGCTTGCTGATGAGCGTGGCTCACCAGGAGCTCAGGCAGTGACCTCAGGATCAGAGGCAGGGATCCCAAACTTCCCACCACCTCAGGCCGGTCAGGCCTCCAAGCTCCTCAGCCTCCAGCCCTGCCCTGCTCCCTGCCTCTGAACCTTCTCAGCCTCACTCTCCATCTCTCCAGCCCTGCCCCTGCCCTTCAGTTGGATCTCCTTTTTGTTCATCTTTTGCATGTTCTCCCTAGTTCCTCATTACGCTTTCCCCTTCTTCCCTCCTTCTCAACGCTTATTCCTCCTTCACTCTCCCTCATCTCTCCCTATTCCTCCCCTCTTGTCCATCCCAGATTCATTCATTCATTCATTCAACAATCATCAAGTGCCCAGTACTGGGATAAACATGGACAATTCCAAAAAAAAAAAATGAGGATACTGCTTTGCCCTGGAGGAGCTCATAGTTCTAGTAAGAGAGACAGATGAGAATGCAATATGACAAGTTCTTAAAACACCTAGGCTCCTGGGTTGATTTGAAGAAGTTTTCCCTCCCTCCCCATACCCTGAGTCCAAGCAGACTTACTCCCAATGTAAGAAGCTTCTCAGCCTCATCCAAGGGTAAGATACCTCTTCCTCTGGGAAAACATGTTAGAAAACAACTCTCACTTGCCCTCTTGGCTAGGAGTCTTTGTGCTGTGTACAACCTGCCCAACAGTTCATGGAAGCCCTGCCCTGGGGTTCACACCTCAGCCAGTGAATAGCTCTGCTTCCCTGGACCTTCCTGGACCTTTTGGCAGAACCAGAAAGGTCTTTTCAAATTGAGCATGGCTCCCCAGACAGATGAGGGAAAACCACAGTGTCTACCAGGTGCTGCCACCCACAGAGATGCTGACAACCTCCGTGGTCCCCTGGGAGACCTCCTTGCCCTGGCCTTGCCCTGACCACAGTCCATCACTCAATCCACAAATATTTGAGGGTGGGTCATAGGCCAGGTATGTTCTAGGTGCTGGGACCAGAGACACAGAGAGAGCATTCCTGCCTGTTTAACATATGCATCATCCATAATAAAATCTCATGTGGAGGAGATAAGTGTTTTGGAGAAAAAGAAAGCAGAGTGAGAGATTCTGAAAGGATGGTTGGGGAGGCCCACTTGAAAAGATGACCTCTGAGCAGATTCCTGAATGAAGGGAAGCAGAGGACCTGCAAGGTCCTGTGGTGGGGACAGGCTCGGCGGATCCAAGCAGCCACAGCCCAGCCTGATGGAGAAGAGCAAGCGAGCAGGGCCAGGTCTCCCTCAGCGCTGCGGCCCACATGAGGACACAGGGTTTGTTGTAAGCATGGTGGTGCGCCTTGGAAGATTCTGAGCAAAAGGGGGCGACCTCATCTGACAGGGAACAGGAGGTGGCTATGCACCTGGCAGAGTGATCTTTCAAAACCTCTCACAATCCCTATCCTCTTCTACAGCTCTTCAGGGGACTCCACGGTCCTCAGGATACAGGCCAGGCTCCAAGGTGTGGCCCCACTCCTGTGGCCTCCCAGTCAAGCACCTCCCTTCCCAAGTACCAACCAACCTCCAGGCTCGCTGACCCCCACTCTTCTCCTACTGTCCCTAAACCTTTATCCTCTAAATGTGCAGACTCTGCCTGGAGTACCTGTCTCTCCACCAGAACTGGACACCCTGACCCTCACCTCCATCTTGGCCCGTCATCTCCCGCAGGAAATCTCTCCCGGCTGCCATGTCCCACAGCAGGTGAGGGCACTACATTCGGCTCTCAGGGCCCGTGCTGACGGCTGTTTCTCGCAGAGATCGTCACTGCCTGCCCTCTCGTGAGTCTCTGCCAGACGCAGCAAGCTCCTTCAGGCTGACACCGGAAATTACCCAGCCCCTAGTGCCAGCCCCTGGTGCCGTGCCTGACAGATGTTCGGTAGATGTTTAGCAAACACTGAATGAATTAATAATAATAATTGAGTTAATAATATCCGAGTAAGACTGCCCCCTCTCCCCACCCTTACTGCACAAGGCTTCCAGGTTCCCAGGGTCGGGGGCCTGAGGGGAGAACCCCCTTTTGCTTCTCCAGGGAGAGGCAGCAGAGGCTGGGCCAGGCTGGCTCTGAGGGGGCCGGGAGCCAACTGCAAGGCTGACTTAGCACTCATAAACAGCCCAGTTACATTTATAGCCATGTTCTTATTAAGCACCAGGAGAGAAGAGATGAATCATACCCCCTCCTCCTGCCCACAGCCTGGGGAGGTGGAGCCCACCAGACAGCCTGGCCTTAAATCTCAGGAAACGTAAAAGTCACAAGTGCTCAGGGCCAGCCCTGCATCACCAGGGACAACTGAGAGTAATGCAGCTTCTCAGGCAGAGCCCTGACCTATGCCCTACAAGGGTTCAGGCTGAAGGCAAAAGAGGGAAGGGGTAGGAAGGAGGAGGTGCTCCTCCCCAAGAAGTCTAGGAACAGGATCCTCAATTCAGAGCTGTACTAAATGCTGTGTGACCTTGGGAAGGTCAGATGACCTCTCTGAGCCTTTGGGTGACACGCTTCCCCTTGGTGAACAGAATCTAGGTGTTTTAGGAAACACTCCCAAAAGATACATTTTGCTTCCCCTCAATCCTCCCATTTTACACAACGGGAAAGTAGAACCCAGAGGGTACCCTGGCTACCTGACTCCCACTGCCCTGAAGTTTAGAACTACAGTGAGTTCATAGACTGGACATGGCCTTGAAGGTGAGGCCAGAGACAGCATTTACAACCTCGCCCTCATGGCATCCTCACCCCGACCCTAACCTAGAAGCCACAAAATCCATTATCCTCCTAGAACAGGATAGGGGCCCTTAGCAAATGTTCTGCTCCTGCTGCCCCAGGCTCACTTCCCTGGATGGGTGAGGGGTGAGGATGGTTGTACCCATTTCCCAGGGGGGAGTAGCTGGGGCACAGACCACCTGCCAGGACCAGTAACTTGGGTGGGGGTTTCCTCAGACCTGAGGCCTCTTTATCTTTCTTTTGCATGTGTAATTGATTTCAGCAAGATTTATTAGGGTTTTTAAACCCTTTTTCATTGTGAAACATAACACAAATACCAAAAAGTGAATAATCCATAGCTGTAGAGCTTAATGAGTTATATAAAGTGAACACCCAGGAAACCACCTCCCAGGGCCCAGGAACTAGGACAGTGCCAGAAGTCACCCATCCCCATGCCAGCTCCTCCCTCCCCACTCAGGGAAATCACAACCTGACCTTTATGGGAGTTCTTTTTTCTGCCCTGTACTGAGCCCACTCACCTGGGAATTCAAGAGAATGAAGACACTGAACGGGAAGGCAAGAGGCATGGTTCCAGATCCCCTCCCCTCTGGGGGCCTCAATTTCTTCATGGGAAAGTAGAGGATTGAAGTCACCCAGCCAGAACAATCGAGAATCCTAACCTAGCAGGAACAAGTTCCTCTGGGGAAACGCGTGTGTGCAGGGGTGGGGGGCGGAAGGCACCTGGACACACCCTGGCAGGCTGCAGTTTCCTTCGTCCCCGTTCCAGGTAAGCAGTGGTGCTGGGATGCTGCGACTCAGGGCGGACCTCTTTCTGCCTCCCCTGCAGATGGAGTTTGGGGGTTTCCTGCCTGGAGATCTATGGGGGAACCCTGGGGTTCTCCAGGCTTATGCCTCGCCCCTGCCCTCCTGGTGAGCCTTTTGCTCAGTTCTGAGTTTTTCCTGTTTAAAAAAAAAAAAGTAACAACACAGAAGCCAAGCGGAGTTTCTTCCTTCCTGCTGTCATGAGCTCTGATGTGGCTTCAGGTCCCCTGCCTGCACAGACCTGGTGTCCCAGGGCTCTGCAGCCTGAGGGTCCAGACATGCATGACTATGGAGGAAAGGGAGAAAGAAGGGGGAAGGTGGGAAGGTGGAGCCAGCATCCCCTGAGCCCCTACTGTGTGCCAAGCACTGCACTTAGCATTCACTTTCAGGTTGAACCAGCCTCTCACACATTCAGAAGCAATATTAACACCTCCATTGCCCAAAGGAAGACACTGCGGCGTGCAGTTTCAGCAACTTGCCCAAAGCCACACTGTGAGGAAGCGGCAGAGGCAGGCTCAGAACCAACCTGACTCCACGGTCCTTATTCTCACTCTATGCCCAGTCCTGGCATGGAATCAAGACAAAGTCAATCTCTTCCCAAGGTCTGGCTCCCCTCTGCCCTGGCTGGGAGGGAATGGTGCTGATGAATGAAGGGGTGGATAAGTTATCAAAGAAAGTTAGAGGTGATGGAAGGTGAAATGAATTAAAAGGGAAAATGAGAGTTGGGTGAGGACGTGGAGGCAGGCAAGGTTTCAGAGAACAGGCTGCAGTTTCCAGCTGGAGAAACTCAGTGGATGGTAGAGCCAAAATCCAAGATAGGAAAGAGCAGTTTTGATGGGGGAGGAGCTTAACTTTGAAGACTTTAACATCTTATTTTTTACTTTCTTATTCTTTGCAAAGAGCCAGCTGTGGAGGGTGAACCCTATAAATGGCGGGCTGGCAGATGGATGGATGGATGGATGGATGGTTGGTTGGGAGAAGGGAGGGTTGAGCACATTTATGTCTGATGATCCTCTAGGTCACCACTGCATTTCTGGTGGGGATGGAGAGATGCACACACATTTGGAGTAAATACACTACGAGCAAGTCACATAGCTCATGTGACACAGGCTCGCATCCACAGCATTCCTGGTTCTCCTCCTGCACCCCTACTCCCTCCCCCTCTTCCTGCTCTCCCACCCTTGACCCTCGCTTCCTCCTCTATCTCCCTTCCCCATTGCCCTCCAGACCCCAGAAGGGAAAATGCTTCTCTGAGCCCAGGAACAATGGCTGTGAGCTCCAAACTCCTTTGCGTGTACCAGCAATTCCAGCCGGCAAAGCTGGGGCCCTGCTCAAAGCCACCTACAAGGCCTGGTGCAGACGTGGGACCAGATTGCCTGGTCACTCGACTCCTGGGACTCACTGCTGACCACATGCTGGACGAGAGGTGCCCGGGGGGGGGGGGGGCGCTGCATTCCCTGGCTTGGGAAAACGCTGAAACCAGCCAGCCTTTCAGCCCGGCTGGGCTCCTGCTTCCCAGCCTAGGTTAGGGCCAGGGCTTCTCAGCTGTAAGCCTTGATTACCCAGTTGCCTTTCCTGCTGAATGATTTTAGTTGAATAATTTTGCATGATCTCTGCACAGTGTGAGAGAGCCCCAAGCTGAGGATGAGGAGCTAACACGGTGGGGGGAAGGGTCAAACTGGAATGTAAAAAGCTCCCTACAAACCAGCCTCTGCTGGGGACGAGGGTTTCCTACACTAGTGGCTGCTGGTCACCACTAACTGGTTCCTCATCCCCTTTGTGATGTGGGCTTTTGATGTGAGGTGGTTCCCGCTTGGTTCCTCATCCCCTTTGTGATGTGGGCCCTTTGGTGTGACTAACTACAGCAGCCCCTCCCTCTGTTCTTTGCTCCGAGGAGCCCCCAAAAGGAAAGGGCCCATGGGTGGCTCCCAGACTTGTGTGGTCATGGGTGGGTCCCATGTGAATCAATGTACCAGGCACTGCACTAGTGTTACCTCACTGCATCTCCACCACATCTAGCCACACGCATGCACGCCCTGGAAACAGGCATTGTCATCCCTAACATGCAATGAGGAAACAGGTGCAGACTTGCATGAGACCCCCCGCCCAGTTAAGACTAAGGGAGCCAAGGTCAAGCCCAAGATTGACAGACCTCAAAAGGGGGAGTGCTCAGGACTCCAAGAGAAGGCACTGGATCTGGGTTGGAAGTGGAGACTTCAAACCGGAAGACCTCCCTAGGTGCAGAGCAGAGTCCAGTAGAGGAAACTAAGGAGTTTCCCTGAAGAAGAAGGAGCTGGGAAAGCAGAGCAGTTAGAAGATCTGCAAGAAACTTAGAATCACAGTCTAGAGCTGCCAGGACTCTTAGAGGGCTTCGAATCATCCTCTTCATTTTACAGACGAATTTCACAGTAATCCCAGAGAAGTCAAGTGGCTTAGCCAAGGTCACACGGTAGGGGAGCTGAGATCAGAGCCAAATGCTTCCAATCCCCATAACCCCACACTGGGCTGAACCTCCCCCTTTCCCTAAGGCCAGCCCAGCTTTAGTTCCAGCAAGCCCCGGGTCAAGTCAGAGCAAGAGGAAGAGGGAGTGAGGGAAGGTGGTCCCAGGCCAGGCCCAGGCAGGGAGGGTACCTCTCCTGCTGTCCCACCCCTACTCATTACTATTCCCAGCATCACCCCCTCACTCTCCTTACTGTGGAAATCCAGTGATACTGAGAGCTGGAATTTGGATGTTTTCCCAGCATTGGGGCTGTTAATTAAAACGAATAAATCTGCCACTTGGAGTTGGGTTGAAGAGGAGAAAGGCTGAGGTAGGAGAGGGAGAGGGGGACTCAGGCATAGGCTCCCCACGCACCCCCCTGCAAGGGTCTTTCCCTTTCAGTCCTGCCTCCTGAATTATCTTCTCTATTGGCCACTTACTCATTCCACACTTGAGTCTCTCAGCTGCCAGCTGCAGCCACTTCCTAGTCATGCTCTACTTCGTTCCAAGGAGGGAAGAAAGACTCGTTCCTAAGGCCAGGACTGGCCAGCCCTCCCCTGCCACTCCATGGGATTGAGCAAAAAGCATGCGATCCAGCTGGACAGACCTGGGTTCAAATCCCAGCATTCTAGCCCCATGACCTCTGGGAGTCATTTTTCCTCTCCAAGCTTCCCCTCCCTTACATCTAAAATGCATATTATATTTCCTACTTTGAAAGATTATTGCAAAGATGACATAGGAAAGTATATGGAAAAATAACCTGTCACAAACTAAGTGGTCTCTCTCTTTCTTGGCCTCTGTGATCCCCTATCCTGATCTCCACTTCCTTCTTTCCCATCTCCCCTGACTCTCAGACAGTCTCACCAACATTGTAAGTCATATATTAGTAAGAATAGAAACAGTGCCATCTTGTAACTGTAAAGCAGACTTTACAGAAGTTGCTCAATAGACTAGGGGGTGCTCTGGGCAATGATAGTGTTTTATTCATCTTAATTTTCTCAGTGCCCACCCCAGTGCTAGACACATAGGAAGTGCTCAATTAACATGTCTTGGATGAATGAATGAAGTGCTTTAATGGCTGGAGGGGACATCCATTCCACTTGTCTGCCCAGTACCCTGTCCCCTTCATCTAGTAACGGCTTCTCCTTTACTCAGGGAACTGTGTTCCCCCACTGCAATCACTGAGTGCTCCTTCCCCTTCCTGCTACACAGTTGGTCATGTGACCAGGCTGGTCCAATCAGAGCCTTCCCCAGGATTTTTCTCCCTGGGACTGGGGGAGAACCCTCTTTCCTGTTCACTCTTGAGGCAGAAAGTAGGTAGAACTGCCTACTGGCAGAGCACCAGCCTTTCTCACTGGCAAAGATGAAGTCATGTGCACAAAAAGAGAGATGAGAGATGAAAAGAGGGTGCCCAGATCCACCGGTCCTGGCTTTCCTATGATGGTTATGTGAATAAATGAAATTCCCATTTCTTCATTAAACAGTCAAGCTGGGATTCTGCCATTCACAGACACTGACTCACAAAACATCTGTTATCTAATCTTCTCAATAACATCCCAAGCCAAGCCAGGAGGGATTCGTTATTCCCATTTTATAGATGAGGAAGTCAAGTCTTGAGAAAGTGAATTTATTTCCTGAGACCACACAGCTGGTAATGATGTAACTAGATCTGATAACAAAGAGTGGAATTTTATCCAGAGTGGCAGGCAGTGTGATTAGGGACTCGTGTGTTTAATTCCATACCATCAATAACCCAGTGACATCACAATATCTGCCCTCATATAGATGGGGAAACTGAAGAAGTAAATTACCCAAGGTCACCAAGGTAGTCAGTGGAGTTAGCCTAGGTCTGTCTGCCCAGAGCCGGTACCACTAGCCACGGCGCAGCATCGCCTCCAAGTCCAGGGACCTTTCCAGCCTCTGATGCCGCCTTTCTGGAAGAGGATCACCTCTGGGCAGGGGAAGACTAAGAGCACTGGGAGATAATGAAGGACCTGTCATATGCATAGCTTTGTGTAAGGGCTGTAGGGATGCAGAGATGGCCAAGCCGTGCTGCTTACCTCAAGGAACTTCAAGACGTATCCATAAATTCCATGCTGCAAAGTGTGAGGGTCCTAATGGAAACTCTGGTGAAGTGCTCTGTGGCCCAGAGGAGGGGGAGGTGATTCCAGCTGGGGGAGGCACGGGACTGGGAAAGAGTTATGGGGCAAGCAGGACTTAAACATGTTCTTTAATACAGGTAAGATCTGTACCTGTGGACACGGCGTGGTCATCAAGCAGAGGGAGATGCGTAAGTAAACAAAGCAGAGGGAGATGCATAAGTAAACAAACTTCGCGATGGCAAGTCCAGTAGTGCAGCTGGATAGGAGGAAATGGACTAATTTCCGTAGTATGCGTAAGTGGGAAAAGACAAGAAGTGAGTTAGAGGCAACAAGTCTTCCACGCCAGGATGAAAAGTCTGGGCTTCGTTCAGCCAATAGGGAGCAACTGGGGCCTTTTGAGAAGGACAGTGACACCACTGGACTGGAACATTAATATGGAGGACAGATGAGGAGGGAGAGACCAGTTAGGAGGAGGTCATCTGGAAAGGCAGTGAGGCCTGAAGTAGGCCAGGGGAGGGCAGGGGGAGGGGGACAGCAGATGACCCCAATGACGTTGCGGAGGCAGAACAGTCAGAGAAGAGCAGGTGTGGAAGAAAGAGCTCAGACTTAGGAAGCAGACCCGGCTTGAGCCTGAACTGCCTGCCTCTAAGAGCTGCAATGCAGGTGCGGGTCACCAGGACCTTGAATGGACAGCAAGCGCACTTGATGGATAGATGCTGTCCCAGGAGCCAGATCTCAGCCTGACGTCTAGTAGGTGTTTGACGAATGTGGAAGTGACGATGGGAGGATGGATGGACAAGCGAGTGAATGATCCAGTGAATGAATGAACAAATGAATAAATGAGTAAAGGAAACAGGGGAGGGAGAAAGGGAGGCAAAACAGCTTCCAGTGCTCCCAGAGGAAACTTCCTGACCCTTTTCCCACCTCCATCAGCTCAGTCCCAAGCCTGAACACAGCCCTGGGCTGAGCCAGGGTTTCCACAGCTGCAGAACCTTAGATGGAGGAGGAGGAGGGAAGGGAGGGCGGTGAGGGTTGAAACATGATGAACTGCTTGCCATGTACCACCGGCATCCCTCCTCCTGAAAAAACAGGAGTACTTAGAAGCAAATGTTACTTAAAACCCAGTTAGTGCTGCTGTGATTTAAGGCTCCTCTGTACTTGGTTCCCCACCAGCCCTGCCAGTTTGGGTCAGGGATGACAGCCACTGCTGGGACTGCGACCTCAGCCTAGCCAGGGTCCACGGGGTCCCAGCGCTTCCTCAGTGTGGGCCTGGCCCAGGGGCCAATGGTGTCTGAGCCCGTGTGGAGCCTGGGAGCTAGGAGGCCTCCAGGCAGCCTTCCTGTTGGGACCACTCCTTCCCTTTCAGACCCTTCACTCACCTGCCAGTCAATAATCACGCCGTAAATATTATTAATGGTGACTAATGTTGTATACTCATTCTCATTTGATGTCTACTCTACAGCAGCACTGTGAGGTTTCTCCCCAGATCACAGATGAAGAAATTGAGACTCAGAGAACGTGACTTTCCCCAGTTCACACAGTAAGGCGTAGAAGCTGGTCCAACATGAAGCACAAGAAGGTGCCCGGTCACTTCCCACTGCCCATCTCACATTTGCGCTAAACGGGGCTGAGAGGGGAGAACCGATGCAAATTAATCCCCCTGCCAGGAATAGAAAATGCCACCCAGGCAGGAGGGCAGGCAAAAAAGTCCTCACGATAATCATATTGATGAGTGTTAATATTATTGAGGTTTTCTCTTTGCCAGGTCCTCCTACACACTAGAAATGAATCAACTCATTTAACCCCATGGTAACAATGGTTACTATCTCCCCTGTACAGGTAAGTCTCCAGGGAGGTGAATGACTGGCCCAGGGTCACGCACGGCCAGGACACGGCAGAGCCTGGACTCAAACCCAGGTCGTTCAACTCCAGAGCCAGGGCCCTACACTTCCTCTAGTTCCAAAACTGCTCTGAGGGTTACTGCTGCCCCTAGGTTCTCCGGTTTGTTAAATGGAGACAATGACAGTACTTGCCATACACCATGGTTATAAAAAGCTAGTTGAGAATATGGCTACAGGGTCACCCCCAAACTGTCAGATGTCATGTAGTGGATCTTATCATTGTCCCTGGGGCTTGCATGGCCTTGAGCGCCACTTTTTGTTCAAAAGACAGGAGAGGAGTTGGTGTAGGTGGATGGTAGGCCAAGCAGGTGTGTGGACAGGGAGGCAGAGACGGGGTGGGGGCAGCTGGGCAGAAGAGCCTGGGACAGTGCTGATGGAGACAGACAGAAGTCACATTGAGTGCAGACTAGGGTTCCTGGGGCCTGCTGTGTGATCTTGGGCAAGTCACTGCCCCTCTCTGGTCCCAGCTTCCTCCTCTGAAAATAAAGGTAGGGGTGGTGATGAGTGGGATGAAGATGCTCCCTGAGGTCACTTCCAGTCTCACTGCACTGATTCAATTTTCCCGAGAGCTGGCCTGCAGCACGGTGGAACACAGGAAACAGATTTTTGGGTGTCGGTACGGTACAAGAGCCAGTTCTCCACAAGCTTTGCTACTGGAGACCCAGAACTCCAAGCAAATGTGAATGCCCCCAGCTTCCTGCCCTCCACCCCACCCATCCTGTACTCACCCTACCAACTCCCCAAAGATACTGAGAAAATGGAGCACTGGGGACATAGCAGAGTCACTGATCTACTCTGAGCTTCAGTTTCCTCATCTATAAAGTGGGGGCGGGGCACTGTGGCAAGGTGGTAGCTTAGGTCCCTTCCAGCTCTGCCAGCCTAGGGTTCTGGCCTTCAAATGAAGCTTATTTTTTCACGAGGTTATGTGTTTCTCGTGGGATAGGAGTTGGGAGAGGGTGAGAGCAGTGCTAACTCAGTTCTTCCTGGAGTAGAACACCCTCCAGAGGGAGATGAGATGGGAGATGGGTGCCCTGCAGCTGAGGAGAGGAGAATAAAGGAGGGGCTTTAACATCTCTGCTAAATTCCGGATCAGCTTGGTGAAAGAATGTCACTTCCTCCGGGAAGCTCCTGGGACTTTTCTGGGTGCTGACTGCCTGAATACATGGTAGTCGTCCCATCTGACCACCTCCTCCCCATCTCCAGCCCGTTCCCATCTGGGTGCCCCCCCCACACACTCTCACACACCGACGCCCCTGCCCTACAAGCGCAGGTGTCCCACTGACTGACCACAAGTCCCCACCACCCTGACCTCTGACCCCTGCCCGAGGCCCACTACAGAAGTCAGGGCTTCTGTCCTATTTTCTAATTTCCTTCTGCTTTGCTTTTGCAGGGTTTTTTTGACAGCCTGTGGACTTCCAGGCTTGGCTGAAGGGCAGCTCTTTACAAGGAAAAAAATAGTTGAAGAGAAAGCTGGGAAATAAATACAGAGCCTGCCTCCTTCTCTGCCCAATGTTCTGACCAGGCTCCAGGAAAGGTCCTGTGACCGTGGGGCCCCTCAGAGGCCACTTCATTGTTTGAGGTTCCCAGTGTGTTCAAACAATGAGACTTTGCTGATTTCGGCTTACAAAAAGTATGGTATATATTACAATTTAACATTTAACAATTTAAAGCTTTAACACAAAAATTACAATGTAATATAATTGCTCTATTAACAAGATAATTACAGGTTTATTTTTAATTAATTCATAATATGCTGCAGATGGTGTGGTCTGGTAATAGGACCAAGTTTAAAGTTACGGGATGAACAGTTTCTTTTGAACCTGTCAGGGTAGCTCTGAGACAGGAGAAATAAACTCATTTGAAAAAAAATGTCAAGAGTTGAATGTGAGAATGGGGGACCCAGCTGGAAAGTTTCTCCTGCCCCTTTCATGCCCTCCACTCCCTTCCCCCATAACAAGCTCTGCTCCCGAACATGTCACTCCCCTGAGATACCCTAAAACCTAGACCAGGGAGGACATTTCTAGATTAACAGTCCAGACTCCTCCATTGACCAGATGGGAGGACCAAGGCCCCAGGCAGCAGAAAGAACACTGGATTTGGAGCCAGGAGAGTCTGTTTTCAAACACACCTCTTTCACTTATATGGCCTCGGAAAAGTCAGTTCACCTGTCTGAGCCTCAGTCTCCTCATTTGTGAAATGGGCACAAATAAAGGACGCCTTCTGGTGCTGCAGTGAGGTACCCAGGAATGGACACTGGTGACATGATTCCTGCCCGGGGGAGATGAGGGCGATGTCGACAGGGGTAGCAGCAGAACTGAGATTAAAACCCAGGCCAGGGAACCGTGCATCCCCTACGCTCACCTGGCCCTCCGAAGCTGAGCAGAAAGTGGGTTGGAGGATAGAGCCTTCCCTAATTCCGGGGTCAGCAGGGAGAAACTGTGTCACCTGGCACAAGTCATGCCCCACTATGAGTCAGGCTTTCACCCTCCAGCCATGAAAGTGGGGAGAGCTTGAGGTCAGGGAGGAACTGACCATCTGAGAGGTGTAACCCTGGGGGGCAATCACCCCATGCCTGTCAGATCCAAGCAAAGCCGTCTGCACCCAGAGGCCTCTGGCTATGCCGGAGAGAAATAGTCAGTCAAATTGGCTCCAGCCCTGGGGATTAAGGGACATTGGGAGGGGTTGAATCCTAGACAGAAGGTCCCCCTGGCAAGACTGACTCTGGATTCCAGGGCCCCAGAGACCTGTTCCCAAGCAATCCCCCCACTTCTTTTCCACCTCAAAACCAGAGATGGAGCCCCAGGATTCCAAGAGTGTTGAGGAGGACAGCAACAGCCAACCCCGGCTCCCAAACCCTTCCTGGGTAGCAGGGGCAGCTGGGAGTGAGACTCCAGGCTGGGAAGGAACCCTAGGAGAAGGCAGGTAGGGAGCCAAGAGGCATGTGGAAGCCGCTCAGCAAGGAAAAGGGCTCCTTCCCCGGCCCCCACCTGCATGGAGCATGGAAGCCCACTGGGCAGGAGCCAAAAGCTTCACTCGCAGCTCTGGATTCAGTCTTTGAACTGGTGCCCTCTCTCCAGGTGGGTGCCGCTCCCCTTCCCTCACCCACCCATGCTGCTGAGGTGAACTTTCTAGAACACAGTCTGACCAGGTGCTGCTCATTTCAGCTCTCGTGACTCTCGCCACCTGCAGATCAATGAGTGAACCATGTGGCCAATATGGGGTCAGAGTTTCTGGCCCTTCCTCCTACCCATCCTGACCCCTGAGAGCCCAATGCTCTGCCAGCCGTTGCCCTCTCCTCGCTAGACTCCAGGCCCTCAGCTCTCCAACGAGCCTCCTCTGCTCGCTCAGGTCACTTGCGGCCCTGCACCTGAACAACCTCCCTTCCAAGCCCTGGAGCCCTTCCTCGCGGGCAGGGATCTGCTTCCTCTCCCATGACTCAGCGCTGGACACGCCGGCCACTACCTGGGAAGACCAGCTTTCACTGCTGAGCGCTTTGGAGGTCAGCCCTTTCTGGTGGGGAACCTGAAGCCCTCAAGCAAGGAGGAGACAGACCCCACCCCAGGATCCCATCCCAGGTCCATAGGTAACCTGTGAGAGAAAGAAAAGGTCACCTCCCCTCCAAAGGGCTGCAGGGTTATCAGTATTCTTGAAGAAAACCCAGTTTCAGGTAGAGGGAGAAGAGAAAAAGAAATGTGGCTTCTAGCTGCCACTGCTCTCCAAGGACCCCTCCTGCAAGCTGCCCTAAATCGGCCTAACAGGCTGCCCCCAGGGAGGCCTCTGCCCATCCCCCAGAAGCCCAAATCCCCTATTACAGGACAGAAGAGCTACCTGGGCCTCCAGGACCAATGCCATGATGGGTTTCATCCCCCTCCCTTCCCCACCCCACACATCATCCCCCTGCTGAGGCAGTCTGTCCCCAGTTGGATCCAGGTCGCTGGCATCCCCCACCTTGGTCCTAGGGCTTATCCCAACATTGTCCTGCACACCCCCTAGTCGGACCCTATCTCCCACCCCTTCCCAGACTCCCAGCCCTCTGGATCCACTGGTCATTAGCAAATACACCCAATCCCCGGCTTTCTCTGAAGTTTCCCTTCTTCTTGCTCGAGGACTGGCTCCCCTCTGAGAACACAGGTTCTCCTACAGTCCTTTCAAGTGGCATCTATTTTCTTTCACACTCATTGCTCCTAAGTTTCACTTCCCAGAAACTTCCCTGGCTTCTTGCTTTACCATCTTTGAAGGGCACGGCATCAGATACCTACCGCCTGCCTCCCCGCTAGCTGCAATCATTCACAGCCCTCACTCACTGAGGAGCTGAGCACTCGCCTCACCACCTTCTCCATCAAACACCTGTCATTAGCCAGCATCCATGAAGAGGGTCGAGGCAATGCACTGGCCTCTCAGTTCTTTTGATCTCCTTCCACCTTCCCATCATATGCTCATTCTCTAAACCTTATATTATCATATCTGCACCTCCCTTGAAATCTTGATTATAAACATCTCTGAAAATACTCTGCCCGTCACCCCTCTCCTTCCATCTCACCCACTCTGATGCCCCCATCCTAGAGACCGCTTCCATTTTCTCAAATCCATCACCCTGGAGACCGCTCATAGAGACCGCTTCCATTTTCTCAAATCCATCACCCTGGCTGAAGCCTCCCTTAACCAGCCTGGATGCCACGGGTCAGCACTCCAGCCATCCCGCCACAAGTGCCCCCAACACCCTCGTCCTTCTTTGCTTTTGTCACATTACCTGGCAAGACCCTGACTCTGGTTAAACCCAGCGATCCATCCACTTTGTGCTAGCACCGAACAGCTGACAGCCACCGCGGACAATCAGGCACTCATCATGACTGGACCTCCTTCATACTGATGGGCTCTCAAAACTGCCCGGGAATCCTACTATAGTTCCCTGGAAAATTCACTTCCCTAATCTCTGAGAACACCATTTCCCACCTTCTCTCCTTGAATCTCTAATGCGTCTCTCATTCTTTTACTCTCGCCTGATGATCTTGTTTCATATTTCATAGGAAAAAAATAGAATCAGGAATAAAGATCTGCCTTGAATTCCTCCTACCAATTCCTCCTTTCTTACCTGCATCTCAACCCACGTAGTCTGTCCTCCCTCCCATAATTACACAAGGAGAGTCTCCATCTACCTCCAACCTCCCGCTGTGAGTTATCTTTACCCACTCTTGCCAACTCTAGGACTTTGCCCTTATTGTGGTCCCCTTTCTCTCCTGCACCATCGTCATTTCTCGCTCTGTTGGAACATTCCATCACCACACAAACATGCCTTAATACAGTGCATCTTAAAAATGCCTCCATGGTCCCCGCATCCCCTCCTGCTGTTGCCCTGTTTCCCTCACTTGTCTTCATAGAAAAACTCCTCCAAAGAGTTGTACATGTCCACTCTCCACCTCCTCGTCCCCGTTCCTTCATTACTGCCAAGCAGATTTCGTCACCACTTGTCCACTGACCCAGCTACAGTTAAGGTCACCAATCACCTACACCTAAAAGAAATCGATGGTCACGTCTCTGTCCTCGCCTTGTTTCATCTCTCAGAAGTCTTCATCGAGGTGACCACTCCCTCCTTTTGAAATGATTGCTCCTCTTGCTTCCTTGACAACACCTCACTTACCTTTCTTCCTCCTTCAGGGCCACTTCTCCTGAATCACCTTTCCAGGTTTCTCCTCTGCCTGGACCCTAAATCGTGGGGTGCCCCAGCCCCCTTATGCTGTGTATGAACCTTCTCTCTTCAGGGGGTCTGGTCTCCTCACACTGCACACGCCATCTATGTGCTGACGGCCTTCCCCTTGTATCTCCAGCTGTGACCCTTCCTTTGATCTGCAGACTCACTTCCCCAACTGCCTATTCAACATCTCCCCTTGAATATCTGAGGCATCTCAAACTCAGCCGGTCCAAGAAGCACCTTTGATCCCCCCACAAATCCACTCCTTTTCCCTATAAAGGCTTCCATATCTCAGCAAGTAGCACCACCATCCACCAGGCTCAGATACCCAGAGTTATCCCTGATTCTTCTTTCCATCACACCCGACAGAGAGTCCTATTGGCTCCGCCTCCTAAATAAACATATCCAGGAACTGACCATTTATCACCATCTCCACTGCTCCAGCCCCACACTCACCTCTCACCTGCACTATTACATCTGTCCCCCGCTGGCCTTCTCACTGCCACCCCTGTTCTTTCACACAGCGGCCAGAGCAAACTTTCTAGAGTGTAATTCAGGTCACACTCTGCCCACATTTAAATGCCCCAATGGCTTTCTGTTGCAACTAGAATAAATAAACCAGTACCTGACCATGATGTTGCAGATCAGGTTCCCTGGACAGCCTCTGAGGTGGAGAGCAGCGTGCAGGAAGTTGGTTGGGGTGTGCTCTCAGGATCGGGACCTGTTGGGGAAGGAAGGGAAAAGGTGAGCTGCCATACAGTTGTAACAGAGGCCTCAGCCGATCCCATGGGAGCGCTGGGGTAGGATAGTCCTTCCGAGGCGTCCCAGGAAGGGAGGTCAAGCCTTACACCCAGCATTGACCTGTCATGGCTATGGGCTGTCTTCCCCCGGGCACAGGGCATTACCCTGAGGGGACCAGACAGCTCTCTTCAGCTGACCACAATTCCTAGCAAAGGACTCAGCTGAGAGAGCTCAGCTGCCCACCCTCCCAGCCACAGAGGAGAAGGGGTGCAGTCTCCAGGGCACCCACGGCCTCCGAGACCCTGCATGCTCTGCCCCCTGGCCCCCAACGCATTCCCCACCACACTCCCCCGTGTTAACTCTGCTCCAGTCACGCTGACCATCATTTGGCCCCTAAAACATGACGAGCTCGAGAACTTTGCTCGTGCGGCTTCCTCTGTGTCTCAGTTTCCCCATCTGTTAAATGGAGGAAATAATCACACCTACCTTATAGGTTGAGAGGAGTAAATGTGTCAATACGTGTAAAGAGCAGTGCTTGGCATGTGGAAGTGCCATGTAATCAGAAGTGATGCTGATGATGATGACAATGGCAATGACAATGACAATGATGATAACAGAGGAGACTCTCTTCCCCATTCCCTGCTAAACATCCTAAAATGCACAGGGCAGCTTCCCCTCAACAAAGAATTATCTAGCCCACAATGTCAGTAGAGCCGAGGCTGAGAAATCCCGGTTTCCATGCTGATTTTCTGCACAGTGAGAAGGTTTGTCTTATTCTCTCTTATAGCCCCCATATTGACACCCTGTAGATGTTCAGTAAATAGATGTCAACTGGCAGGGCTTATATGCCCTCGATATGTAGTAGGTGGTCCAAAATGTTTGCTAGGTGAATATGTGATAAGCTCAGTTGACTTCAGAGCTTAGGATCCTGGGGAGTCATTTAACCTCTCCAAGCTTCAATTTGCAATTTGTTCATTTGTGAAACAACTTAAATATTCATCCATGCAACCGACATGTACTGAGAGCTCACTGAGGTTCTGCCCGTCCACCCTTCAGAACTGTTTAGGGGAGCTCTGTGAATTCATCCTTTGAGACCTGCTGACGTGTCACCTCCCCTGTGAAGTCTTCCCTGATCCTTGACCTCCCCAGGGGCCCACTCCCCATTGAAAGACTCTCCTCCTTCTGTTTCCCAAATCCCCATATTTGCAGTGCTATCGGCTTGAAATGCTCCTTTAGTTCTAGGCCCTATATCCCCTGCTTTTAAAACAAATAGCTTGCAATGGCTTCTTTACAATCCTGAAATGAAATTCATAGACCGTGTAACCTTCTTAGACACATCGTTTGAAAATAAATCAACATAATGTCTTAACTATAATACAAAAGTAAAGTAAAGATCATTTCTAATAAAAAATGTATTTCAATATGTAAATGCTCAGGTTCAAGTACACGAGAAGACATAACGAAAAAGTCAGAACCTTGCACCCACATGCTGGATCAACGCGAGGGCCGCAGCCTCAAATGCAGCCTGACATTCAGGGGTTATGGGTGGGACTCAAATACCACAAAGAGCATTGTCATCGGAAATGTGATTTTCCAAAAATGATGAATAACTCTGGGTAATGTTTCCAACAGAACAAAATACAGCTTCCTTCAATTTACGCGGTAGTTGTATTCCTGGAAATTCAGGACACGAATGCTTTATGTTCATATACAAAACAGAGTTAGGTTCCAGGCTCAAATAATTATAAACAGGTTTTCACCTATTTAAATGTCAACCAGGATATTTGAAAGTCAGGCAGGATGCGGGGTAATTCTTTGTTATGCAAGACTCTCCCATGTGGTTTGTAAGACTTTAGGAATCACCGGCACTTCCCACTCAATGCCAGCAGCATCCTCTATAGTAATTGTGACCATCAAAACACCTTCACTTATTCCCAAAGCTCTCCCTAAGGGACAGCACTGTCCCCATGGAGAATTTGTTCTCATTTGTTTGTCTCTTTCTCCAGACTATGAGCCACCAGAGGGCAGATGAACTTGTCCTGTCCGTCAGTGTGTTCCCAGAGCCTAGAAGGAGCTGGGTACATGATGGGTGCTCAGTAAATACTGATTGCTCAAGTAGCTGGGGTCATGCCCACATCCCCTCAGCCAACCCCAGAGGTCACCTCCAGATGGACATGCCAGCTGCTTCCTAAGCCACAGCCTGTGGGAGGTCTCTGACCCCAGGGGGTGCCAGCCCTTGTGCAGGGCAGGCTCAAAATGCCAGGGAGTTAATAGCCTGGAGGCCACCCACCACAGATGGGGATAAACCCCCCACCTTCCTCCCTGCTCTGTGGGACCGATCTGAGGGACACTGGGCACAGTGTCTCAGAGGGTCCCTTTGTGAGGCTGAGCCCCAGCCACGCTGCATGAACACACCTGCCTGGCTTCCCCTCCCCCGTCTCACCTCCCCACTCCTCAGAGCTTCCTGCGATCGCCTCCCAAATAGAGCACTTGCGCCAGACTCTGTTTCAGGTACTATTGCTACATTACAAACTACCCCAAAATGGCTGGAAACAGCAACGATTTCTCATTTCTCCCGATTCTGTGGGTGGCTGAGTGGATCCTCTGCGGTATGGCCAAGTCTCTCAGCTACATCCAGCTGGAAGGTCAAAGCTGGCCTCACCCACGTATCAGACAGGCTGGTGGTGCTGGCCCGTGGCCAGGAGACTCTGTTCTCCCACTCAGGGCTTCCCATCCTGCAGTAGCTAGACTGGCTTCCATGCATGACACCTCAGGACAATACCCCATGATGGCAAAGGAGAAAGCTGCTCCTCTTAAGGCCTAGGCCTCAGATCACAAACACCCTTTGCACTGCATCCTGTAGGTCAAGGCAATCACAGGCCACCCAGGTTTGGAGAAACAGACTCCTCTATGAATGGGAGTTGCAGTGAACAGTGTGCGTGCAAGGACGGCAGGGGTTTGTGACCATTAAGCAATCTTCCACTTGGGGTCTGCTTTTGTGGGGGGGGGGGTCCCACATTGACAGTGGAAGATGGAAGCCACGTGAGAAGCACCTTGGAAACCAAGCCAAAGCACTCCGCAGGCCTCTGGTGAGGACTTGGGCGTGTAGCTCGTGGACACAGGCTGGGAGGCAGCCGAGACCTTCTCAGCATCTCTCGTTCCACTGCCAGACTTGTATTTTTCCACAAGACTGCATAGTTCACCAAAGATACAATTACTGAAGGCAGAACATAAATAGTGTGTGTCATGCACCCGTGGGGGTCTGTAATTCAGACATGTCTCCAGAGGTAATTAGAACCTCCCCCGGAAACACAAAGTCTTGAAATAGTGCCCCAGCCGTGTGCCCTGTGCCTGCTGAGCCAGGGGGGTGGCCGGGGACTCCTTAGGGGGAAAAGGAGCTGAAGGTGGGGAGGTGGAGGCAGCCAGAAATCCTCGGAGAACTCTCTCCAGGAGGCCTCGGCCAGAGGAAACGACACCCTGCTGCAGTGGCAGGAGGGAGTTCAATGTCAGGGAAAACTCTTACCACCAGGGCCATTTTTCGACCGCAGCACAGGGTTGCCTCCTTTGCCTGTAGATGGGAGAGGAGAGATGGGGGAAGCCTGGCTGGACAGAGGCAGGATAGGGGTACGATGGGCCTTCCAAGGGAGGCTGGGGATGGGGAGAAGGAGACTTCCTGGATAAGGGAGAGGACGGGACCATGGAGCCTTGCAGACCTGCTCTGTGGCAGGCACTGTGCTAGACACTTCACACCCGTTCTCACTCAATTTGTCCCCATTTTATAGATCCGAAAGCTGAGTCTCAGAGACATGAAATGCTATGCCCAAGAGCACCACGTTGCTACGTGGCAGAGCAGGGACCAAGGGCTTTTGACTCCAAAGCCAACAGGAGCATCTAGAGGAGAGCAACAGGCAAGGTGAGGTGTCTAGACAGCAAAGAGAGGATGCTGTCCAGAAGGAAGGAAACACTTCTGCCTTAAAATTCTTGAAGGCCACTCACAGAAAAGAGATTGCCTTAGTCTGCATGTCTCCAAAGGCCAGAAACAGGCCAGGGAGGAGATGTTATCGAAAGATAGATTCCAGTTTGATACAAGAAAGAACTTTTTTTTGTGTGTGTGTGGTACGCGGGCCTCTCACTGCCGCAGCCTCTCCCGTCGCAGAGCACAGGCTCCGGACACGCAGGCCCAGCGGCCACGGCCCACGGGCCCAGCCGCTCTGTGGCACGCGGGATCCTCCTGGACCGGGGCACGAACCCATGTCCCCTGCATCGGCAGGCGGACCCCCAACCACTGCGCCACCAGGGAAGCCTGAAAGAACTTTTAATAGACAGAAATGTCCCACTCTGGAACGAATGGGCTGTGTGGATAGGAAGTGAGCTCCCCATCCCTGGAAGCATGTAAGCACAGCCTGGATGCTCACCATCAGAACTTCTGCAGAAAGGTCAGAGCTGGTTCCTGTGAGTCTCCTGAAGCTTGAGGATCTCTGGGAGTGGCTGGGGTGCACTAGCTGGGGTGCCCCTGGTGTACAGGAACAGAGTCAGGGCAGGGGAGACTTGGTATCTAATGGACAGGCTCTGGGCCCCACTTTCTCTCTTCCCTGAGCCTCCAGACACCCTCATTTCATTGCTGTTCTCCCAGCAGAGCCACTGCCTAGGGGAGGAGAGGGATCAGGTGATGCCCAGCCTCGCCTGCATGCTGAATGGCAACCAGCTAACCCGCTGACCCTTAATCAAAGTCTTGGAGCACAGCGGCAGCTGGATGGATGCAGGCGTTTCTCCAGCTCCAGTTACTCTACACGAGGCTCATGTGGTAGCAAGAGGCAGAAGGAGCGGAAGGCAGAGACAGCAGAGATGGAACGGTCCTAGGGGAGCCCACAGCCATGGCCTCAGCCCGGGGCTGGGGGCAGAGAGGAGGAGGGTCTCCTTCTCCATCCCCGACCACTGGCGCCTTCCACTCCAGCCTGAGCTCACAGAGCTCAGCTACCAGGGAGGTCCCCCAGCCGGGTTGGGAGAGGCCTGGTGCTGGGCAAGGGAGAGGGGAGACTGAGGACCATGAGGCAGCCCAGGCCCTGGTGGTACCAGGGAGATGAGCCATCGAGACCATGAAAGCCTCTACCCCTGAAGCACACCCCCCCATACTGGGGGCTGGAGGTGGTACACAGGGGCCAGCTTGAGGTTGTGGGAGGCATCTGTCCATCCTGGGGAGCCCTCCTCCACCCCATTCCACCCAGCAAAGTCACCCTATGTTCCACCTGGGAGCGGTCAGCCCTAAAAGTGGAGAAAGGGTGGCGTGGATAGAACACACTCACATCCAACCACCAAGATCCTTCCCATCTAGAATTTCTAGAACAAGGTGGTTTAGGAGCCCTGCCAGCCCTCCTTCCTCTGCCCCCTCATCTTCCTCCCGATTCAGAAGAACTTGACAGGTGGGCAGGGGTTCTGGGCCCCAAAGCTACCTGTTGGGGGGCGTGGGAGGCTCCCATCCAAGAAGTGCCATCTGATGGAGGAGACAAAGACCCTACCCTGGAGGATCTCCCAGGCTGATGGGAGAGGCAGAGTTCTGAGGTCAAGAACCCAGTCTGAGGGAGGAAGACAAACACGCAGATATGGACTCACAAAGGCTCACACAATGTATTGATAGAAAACAAACTTAAGGTTACCAGGGGATAAGCGGGGGAGGGAGGGATAAATTGGAAGATAGGGATTGACATATGCACACTACTATATATAAATAGATAACTAATAAGGACCTACTGTATAGCACAGGGAACTCTACTCAATACTCTGTAATGGCCTATATGGGAAAAGAATCTAAAAAAGAGTGGACAGATGTATATCTGACTCACTTTGCTGTAAACCTGAAACTAACACAACATTGTAAATCAACTATACTCCAATAAAATTTTTTTTAAAAGGCTCACACGGTGAGAGGGTCCCCTGCCCTCTGTCACAATTGCACACGTCAGTGCTGGGAGAGCAGTGTATATGCAGAAGGAGGGACAGAGGTCAATCCTGGGGGTGCCCCTGAGGAGGAGGTAAGCTCGGAAGTGGCTTTACTTCCTCCAGACGCTGCCTCAGAAGGCGTTTCCCAGGGCACAGGAGCCCCAGTCTGTACAGCTGTGGAAGCCAAGAAAGAGCAGCCTATTAATTTAATCCTTAAGCAAATTTACAAAATTGCCAGTGGATTTGCAGGAAGCCGAAGGAAGTGGCTTCCGGGGGAGCGGGCAGGGAGGGAGGAGCCTTGCAGCACCTCCAGGCAGGGCCCCTGCTTCTCTGCATCCCTGGTCTCAATCTCTTCTCTAGAAGCAGAACCTGAAAATGGGTCAGGGAGGACTTCAGCCATGTTGGCTGCTAAGAGGAATAATTCTAAGATACTGAGTAAGTGCTTTCAGCACTCTGGACACTGAACATACATTAACTCATTTCACCCTTTCTTTCTTACACTTTCTTCTGCTTTAGTGAGGTATAAGTGACAAATAAAACTGAAATAAAGCAGGTGTTATTACTAGCCACATTTTACAAATGGGAAAACTGAGGCACAGAGTCCTTCAGTCACTTATGGCCCGAGGTCACACAGCTCGTGAGTGGTAGAGACAGGCTGGGATCCGAGACAGGCTGTCTGGCACCAAAAGTCGGCATCCTTAACCTCGCTGCAAGTCTAAGTCCTCCTGGGTCTTTTGCCTCTCTCTTTCTTTCCCTTTTGGCTTCTGTGAAATGGGGGAGAGACCATCCCCAAGGGCAGCGCCAAGGGTCAGCCTGGCCATCCCCCAGCCTCGAAGCACCTCTGCCACTCAGTGCCAGGGTAAACATCTCTCTCACCCCTCCTCTGTCTCCCTCCACCCACTCCTTCCATCTTCCATCTCCCCCCTCCATCCTCCATCCCAAGTGATGGAACAGATGACAATCAATGCTTCCATTCAACTTGTGTTCTGAGCATTCCCCTCAGTCCCTGAGGAAGGCACAGCCTCTCTGTGGGGCCTCAGGCCTTCAAGCCCTACAGAGACTTCCCTGTTTGCATAATAAGACCTGCGCCCATTAGCCTTCTTGTTTGAAGAGGCCTCTGTGAGCCAGCTGACCCAGCGCCGGCTGAGTCTCAGTCCCCACGGCTGAGTCTCAGTCCCCACGGAAGCCAAGGCCAGTTAACCTGTTTGGAGAGTTCACTGATTAAGCACTAATAAGAAATGACCAGCCTGCAACCCCACCCAGGCCACTGGGCCTGGTCCCTGGTCCAGCTCTAGCACCTCTGTCCAACAGATCCCTTATTAGCATCTTAATGTAACAAGCATATGCAATGAGGCATCAGAGAAAATCCCCAGCATTTAAATTCATTAACAGTCTCTGGAAGTCTTCAGTGTGGAGATGGAATTATCGCTAAACTGCTTTTAACTTACCAGCTGTGCACTAAACGGCAGAGGAGTCTGGCTCTAGTGTTTAGGGGGGCTGGATGGGTGTTGCCATCTGGGGGCCCAAACTCAAACCCAGGGGTGCCGAGGCTTCTGGCTGGAGAGCTGTGTTTTCTAGATTCTGTTCCGCATCCTAATGATGAGTGAAAAATTCAATCAACCAGCTGGCTTGTCCACTTAGGAACAAACAGTCGCCTCAACTGATACTGATGTGGCTGCACGTCTCAGGCTAAGTTTTGTGACCCTGCTTCTCTCTGCTCAGCATCTGATGGATGATGGAGGAAATGTCTCTCCTCTCCCAGGCATGGCCTCCCTCTGCCTGGACGGACGCCGCCCAGGCATCAGTCATCCCCTCCAGGAAGCATTTCCTGATGCTCATCCCCGTCATCTCCATCACCCTGTGCATCCACTGTCCCAGCACACAGCCCACAGTGCAGCCATGACCTTGCTAAGATCATGTGCCCAAGAGCCCTGGAGGGCAGCATTTAGCCTCTGTGTATCCCAGAGCCCAGCCAGCAGCTGACACAAAAGATATGCTTCACAAAGATTCACTGAATCAATTAATTGATCGATTAAATGTTCCTCCTTGCCTGCAGTGTCGATCACAGTGCCTGACTCATTGCAGTTTCTCAATAAATATTTGCTGAATAAATGTTGAATGACAGATAAGCCGGAGCTGCAGGGATAGGGTGGAGGTAAGGAGGTTAGGATTCAGAAATTCAATGCTTTATTCAACAAATATTAATTGAGTAATTAATTGAGTAATCAGAACGATGGTTAATATTTATATTGGACTTCCTATCTGCAAAGCACCAGTTAACTCATTTAATATTTATAACAACCCTATGCAGAGGATTCTAATACTATCCTCATTTTACAGCTGTGAAAACTGAGGCACAGAACATCTAAACTTCTTGCCCAAGGCTATATATGGCTAGTGAGTAATGGAGCCTGGATTTGAACCTAGGGGTCTAGCTCAGGGCAGTGCTGTCCAGAGGAAGTATAACGTGAGCCGTGTGTGTAGTTTTACATTTTCTAAGAACCCCATTCTAAAGAGTAAAAATAAATAGGTGAAATTAATTTTAATAAGATATTTTACTCAACCCAATATATCCAAAATACTATTATTTCAACATATAATCAATATAAAAAAGTATTAATGAGATACTTAACACTCTTGTTTTCATGCGAAGCTTTTGAAATCCAGTGTGAATTTTATGTGGGTTTTTTTGGTTTTGTTTTGTTTTGTTTTTGTTTGTTTTTTTGGCCGAGCAGCAGGTGGGATCTTAGTTCCCCAACTAGGGCATTAGAAGTGCAGAGTCGTAACCACTGGAGTGCCAGGGAAGCCCCCAGTGTGAATTTTAGACTCACAGCACTTCTCAGTGTAGACGCTCAACATTGTAAGCATTCAGTGGCCACGTGCAGACGTGTATTGGATGGGGCTCAGCCAAAGTCTGGATTCTTAAATCCCCTGTGCTCTACTGCCTCTGCCTATCCTGTGTCTGGCACAGATACTGAGGGCACGTAGATGAATCAGGCACAGTCTCTTCAAGGAACCCACAATTTGCTGGGAAAGACACACAGGATGTGACAACACACTGTGGTGAGTGTCAGTAACAGGAGACATGATAAGATCATGGTACGAGTATGGTGTTGTAGACTCGTACAGAAGGAGCACCTATTCAAGTCTTGAGGGTGGGAGCTTCAGGAAGTCAGGGAAATCTTCCAGAAATCAGAGACCTGAAGTTTGAATTGAGGTTAGCCAAGTAAAGAGGCAGGGAGCAGCACGTGCAAAGGTCCAGAGGTGGGAAAGTGGACTGCAAATTCCTGAGACTGTAGGCAGTTCATTCAGAACAGTGGAGTCAGGAGTCTGAAGTGGGTGAAGACGTTGAAAGCTGAGGCTGGAGAGGTAGGCAGGGGGCAGAACACACCGGGCTGTACATAAGCCACAGTGCGAGGGTTTGGACTTGACCCTGAGAAACATAGGGAGACACTGAAGGATTCTAAATGAGGAAGGGATGGAATCAGATGTACCTTTCAGAATGAGGCTGAAGGAGTTAATACTACAGACAGGAGGCTGTGGCCAAGGTCTGGGTGATGGAGCAGAGGCCACGGCACAGGTGGAAAAAAGATGAGGAAGTGAAGTCAACAGGACTTGGTAACTGTGGGTGGTGGAAACTGAGTGGACAATTTGACCCCTGGGTTTCTGACGGGGCAACTGGGTGGATGATGGGGTCATTCATTGAGAAGAAGGAACACAGAGTGGGTTTGGAGAAGAGGATGCAGAGTTTGGATTCTGTCATATTGAATTTCTGGTAATGGATGGACAGGCCTTAGAATAGCTTAGGAGAGAAGGCAGGTCTGGAGGTACAGATTGGGAACTTCAGTGGACAGGTGGTCATTGTGGATGGGTGGCAGAATCTCTGGACCCTGCCCTTTGTGGAAGACAAGGCACACACAAGATGTGGCCACAAGTTCTCCTGTGGTTACATGCAGTTAGGTGAAAGGAAGAAAACATCCTGAGGATTTAGGGCCAAAGAGACCACATTAATAAGGGAATAAATCATCTTCGTTATCTCTTTTCATCTGTGTGAATAGCTTTAGGGAGTAGAAAACGGAGGCCCAGAGAGGTTAAGTGATTTGTCCTAAGCCACACAACCAGTTAGTGGTCAAGCTGAAGCCAGAATCCAGGTCTCCTGACTCTAACTCCAGTGTCCTTTCATCCATCCAGCCATCCATTCAGCAGCTGCTTATTGAGCACCTACTGCATGCAATGCACTGGGCACTGGGATGCACGGTTGAGCTCTGACATGCTATGTCCAGGATTTAAAAATGAAAAAGGGCCTGGCAGAACAAAGGGGGGCAATGGTATAGACAAGACCTGTGGTGGGAACTAGTCATGCAAGGTGGTGAGGAAGGGGCTCGCAAGAGCAGCGAATCCAGTCTGGGGAGAGGTGAGGCATGGTGAGATGAAGGGCTTGAGCTTTTGCACAGCCCTGGCCTCACAGACACAGACACCTCATCTTTGCACACCACGAATGACTCCATCTGGCCCTAATGCCAGCAGTAGGACCTAGGATGGCATAAAGAAGTCCTGTTAAAACAACCAGGCCCTCTCGTATTCAGTTCCTCACAGCACCTCTCCCCGTGGCTCACCCTGGGGGTGAGGCAGCAGGACCAAGGTCCTGTAGGTCCAGCTTGGAAGTCATAGTTCACAGTGTGGCCTTGCCTCCCTGCCCTCCTCGGCTCAATGGAGACAGTGGGCTAGATCTGCCTTTCCCTGTCCCAGCTGAGGCTTGGAGTCACCTCACCACTTGTCAACCACTCAGATGCCTGAGCCCAGCTTGGGGAATCAATCCTTCCAGGAATGGGGATCAGATGGGGCTTGAAAACCTATGTGACCCATAAAGACCTCTTCAGCCCAGACCTTCTCAGAGCTCATGGGATACACAAGGAGCAGAAGAGGAGGCTAGGAGGCTGTCAGACCCAAGCCTTAAAATTCATGGTCTTCCTCACCCTCCCACCTTGTCACCAGGGTACCCAGTTACAGATGAGAGCACTCAGGAGCACACCCTGTCACACCCAAGGGCAAAGCACATCACCCTAGTTTGCCCATTTTCAATGGACCAGGTGGCCTTCCAGGTTTGCCAGGTTTAGGAAATAAAAACACAGGATGCCCAGTTAAATTGAAATTGCAACCACAAATAATTTTTTTTTTTTTTTTTTTTTTGCGGTACGCAGGGCTCTCACTGTTGTGGCCTCTCCCGTTGCGGAGCACAGGCTCCGGCCACACGGGCTCAGCGGCCATGGCTCACGGGCCCAGCCACTCCGCGGCATGTGGGATCTTCCCGGACCGGGGCACAAACCCGTGTCCCCTGCATAGGCAGGCGGACTCTCAACCACTGCACCACCAAGGAAGCCCCACAAATAATTTTTTAGTAGAAGCATGTGCCCTTCAATATGGGCCCAAGAGTTAGATGAATGGATCCCCCAGCCTTTAGGCTTCAGAAAGCATCAAGGGCCTTCCTCTGGAATTCTCTCCTGCTGCCTCTGAGGGGTGAGAGGCTATTTCAGATTGAAATACACGGAGATCATCTGTGAAGAGGATCAGGGCAGCAGCTCCACGCAGCCTATAGCACCTGACTCAGGTGATCCGGCCGTTGTCTCAATCACCTCAAACCACTGCATCACCCCAGACCACCAGCCCCAGGCCCCACAGCCCACAGAAACAGAGCAGGACTCCCCATGCTTTGGAGAGGAAGGGGCTGGGTGGAGAGATCCGCTGATTAGGACAAGGTCTCCAGGTTATAGTCTGGAAGGTCCTGCTTCCAGACAGACCCAGGCCCAGGAGCCCCGGGCATAGGAGAAGGAGTCCCTCAGTGACTCTTGCCTGCACTGGTCCAACCCCAAATGATGGGCCACAAGACAGGGCCCTGACCCGGTCCAGGCCCAGGCCTGAGAAGGAGCTCAAGTTCATCATCCACAAGTAGTTGTGTAAATCCCTCATCCCATAGCCCGTCCCTAAACATACACACATACACCCCCCCACCCCACCCCAACACGTACTAATATTCCCAGCACTTCCCAGCCCCACCCCGGTGCCCTGCTCTCCTAACCCCCAAAACAGACTCCTCACTATTCAGAGATTGAAAACTGATAAGCAGTGAGGCTGCCAGCCCCACCCTCATCCCCCAAAGCCATCACCTGAGAGCCACCAGTTAATAAGCTGTGGGATAACGAGGGCCCTGCACTCCCAGAAGGCGGGCACTGCCATTCTGGGACATTAACTTCCTAAGTTAGGAGGCACCTTCCGCTGCAAACACCAACCCAGCCCTGAAGATGGATTGGCAGGGTAGGAGCCGGCCTGGGGTGGGGGAAGAAGCAATATGCCTCTGGAAGCCCTTTATCAACTCTGTAGCTAATTCACTCCATACACTCCAGGGAGCCCGGCCTGAGAGCCCAAGAGAGGGGAGAAGGACATGGGAGGAAGACTTGAGACTGAACAAAGTACTGTAGCCTAGGAGCACCTGGATTGTGCAGATGGGGAAACGAAGGCCCCTCGAGGGGAAAGGAGGTACCCGAGGGCCCGATGTGGTAGAGGTGGGGTTCCTCCTGGTTACACTCAGCTGAAGCCAGGAGCCCTGATGATCCTTTTTCTGGCTAAAGGGCTGATCCTGAGCGGAGGTGGGGAGTGGAGGGGTGTGACAGGAATGGGGAACTGGGCCAGGTGGCCTGGGGAAGGGCGGCTGGCAGGGGCAGGCGGGGCGGGAGGCCTCCCCTTAGCTGGAACGGCTGTCACTTCTCAGGCCGCGACCAGGAAGGCTGTGAGGCAGGCTCCCCCTGAAGCTGAGCAAATGCTTCCCTCTTGCTTGAAAGATTGCAGCTGTGAGTGGAAGCGGCTGACAACCCTGGAAGCAGGCGTGCCACAGGTGCGGGCGTGTGTCTTCAAGGGGCCAAGCACAGACACGTTCCTGCCATCAGGAGCACAGGCAACCCGGCTCCCCTTGGAGCACACACTCCAGAAGGTCCACATGTGACAGTCAGGTGTACACACACACACACACACACACACACACACACACACGTAGCAGTAGAGGTGCAGGGGTGGGGAGGTGGAGATCTGAAGCAACAACCTGGCCCTCCAGCAGCCCCAGAACTGCCACCTGGCCCCGGCCCTGACCACGCAGGGATGGGCCCAACCAGGAATTCTTCCAGCTGGGCTAGTCTCAGGTTTATCATCATCCCTCTTTGTAACAAACATTTTGGAATGCCCTCTTGAAATGAAATGAAATTCAGAGAATATAACCTACTTCTGTAGGTAACTTTAAATGCCCTAATTGTAATATAAACGGGGGGGGGGGGACGTTACAATGAAATAATATGTATCGCAGTGTGTGAATGCTTGAGCGTGACCACCCATGAAGACACATAAAGGAGTCTAACTCTTGCACCTGAGCACATTCATGATTTTCATACACAAAACCACAAATGCTCGCAGGTCAGTGGGCTCTTTTCAGGACTGTGACACCATGAGCCATGTAGCCGTTCACAGAATGGTTTTCCAACTGGCAAACAGTTCTTAGTAAAATGCTCATCAAAACAAAGTCCAATCTTCCTTCCATTTACTTGGTGGTTACATTCCTAGAAAATGTCTATTTTCACATACACACACACACACATATAACATTTATAAATCTATAAAAACATGATCCCAAATAGTGGAAACATAAGTAACACACAGTTAAGTTCTAGCCTCAGCAAATATACTCGGATGTTTCACCTACATCTGGCAGGACACAAAGCATCTTCAGTCCTGTTCACTAGATGCCAGGGCACCCTCACAGCAGGTCAGTGGGCCAAAATGCCCCCTAGGGGGCAGTACTGCCCTCACAGAGAACCACACATGAACCACCACAACTGCCTCTGAAGTTGTGTCCAGGGTGCATCTGCCCACCTCTGAGGGCTGAGGTGAAGGACACAGGGGACCAAAGATGGAAACTAGTTTGAAAACAGCAGGGCCTATGTGAGGTGCCGTCATTACCCCAGAGGCAAAGGCTGGCTGCTGGCCACGGCTTGAGGGGGTGCCAAGGAGACCCATCCCAGCTGGATGCCTGGCACACATTGTCTGTGAGGCAGGCTTTGGTGTTCTCCTTGCACTGGGGGTGGGGAGCGGAGTGACTGAAGCTCTATGAGGTTAACTGGTTGAGTCCAAGTTTTTCTGAGTCCAAAGCCCTTACTCTTTCTAAGACCCCTCTCGCCCTCAGGAAAGGCTCCAGGGAGGAGCAGGTATTTGCAGTGATGATCATGCCATTCAAGCTAAAAGAAGGAGAGATTTCCAGCAGGCAGAGATGGAAGGAGGAAGCCATCCCAGGTGGGGAAAGAGCGTGAGCAAAGACATGGAAAGTGCGTCCAAGTCACATGAGTCCTGGGTTTGCTCAGAAGATGGACTGTGTGTAGCTGTGATAGAAGATAACTCTGGAAAGATGGGTTAGGCCAGATAATAGATGGCCTTGAATGTTCAAGTAGGTAGTTTAGTCTTGACTTGATAGAGACTAGGGAGCCAGTGAAAGTTCTTGAGCGGAGGCGGGGAGTTGCCCAGATCTGCCTTTCTGCAATACCCTAAACTGGGCTCCACGGCCATTTCTCCAGTCCCCCAGACTAGGCTTAGCTCAGCCCTACTCCTAAACCAGGCATCTTCCTGGGGCTGGTGCTGTCAAGGAATTCCTCCCAGCCTCCTCAAGCAGTTTTCAAGCCATAATTAATTGCACAGTAATGAGGATCTAATTGCCTTCCCCCTGCTAGCACCCCAGAGATGATGGGCTGTACCTGGAAGAAGGTGTGTTCAGAAGAAACGTGTTAACACCCTGAACAAAGAGGCTGCTAATTGCATTGTTTCCATCACTTGGGAAGACACTTTTTAGGAATGGGAGTCTATTGCCTTGGGCTCACTGTTGGAAAAACTCAGGTCTCTAGGCGAAGAGGCCCTAGTCCCTCTCCTCCCCGCAAAAGAACTGCAGTAACAGGCATCCAGATTGCAGGAGCAAGGGCGCATTTTCCCTGGGAGAGCCAAGAACCCAGGTGCCTTCCTGTCCCCGTGTTACAGATGGAAGAAATGAAACCACAAAGGACACAAGGATTTAACAGCTTGGTAGCTTGGGCGCCTTCCACAGTGCTCCTGCCTGCCATAATCTAACAAGGAGGGTGGAAAGGACAGGGCGAGACTGGGGTAAATTTTTCCCCTAAATTCTCTCCGCTCATGAAGGAGGAAGTGTGTGCAAAGAGGCCGGGAAGGCTTAGACTCCAGGGGAAAGTGAGGAAAACCTCTGCTGTTCTCTCCTGGGGCTGCTAACCACCAGGGGGTCGGCCCATCTCACTAGGGAGGCTGGCAGGTGGGGAGTGGGTTCTGCATTGAGCCCTCCTGGGGACGTTAGCCTTAAGACCACGCCTCACAGCCCATCCCTGAAGGAGGGGCAGGTACAATGCCTCTGGTGGCCCCCTTGGTATCCATCCGTGGACTTAGCATAGTTCCTGGTGTGTGGTAGGAAACCTCCTCCTGTCTGGGCAACAGAACAGCATAGGAGGGGACTGCCCATGCTGCTGACAACTCACCAAGAGATGGGTAAAGTCCTCTGCAGGCCCTAGACCCAGAAGTCCCCCTGCTCCCCGCCACTCACCTCCCCCAACTCCTTCCATGGTTTACTGTCCAGAGTGAGGCCACCTCCCTTGTCAAACCTGCTGGCCTGAAAGCTTCTTGGCCTGGGGACCTGGCTTCTTCTCCTAGTGGGTGGGCTACCCCCAGGAGGCTCTTCCATCAGTTTCTCTCCCCAGGCAGACAATCCCATGGCAGGGGCAGAAAGGGAGAGAGGTGCTGGCAGGCAAGCATTCTGGGAAAATCCACAGACCTTGATGAATGGAGGGGAAAGCCCAAGCAGCTAGACCAAGCAGAGCCTGGCTGTGGGCTCGTGGCCAAGGCAGGAGGGAGGGGCAAGTCACAGTGGCAGGGGCTTGGCTCTGAGGCTGGGCTCTGGGCTCTCCGGGAGGCTGGAGAGAGTTCCAGCGGATCCCAATTGTGAAAGCTAGACGTTTCAGGAAAGGCTCTAGGACCTCTGAGGAGGTATGGATGGAACACAGATCAAAGCCTGGAATTGAAGTTGGAGACGGGAGAGAATCCAGCACAGGCTGCCTTCATACTGGCTGCCCTGTCAGTCTCTGGCTCTACCAAGTGCCCCTGGAGCCCAGAGGATCTGCGAGGGGTCAGTGAGTACAGAGAGGAGGGAGGTTGGCAGGAGGGTGAGCATGGTCAGCCCTGCCCGGGGCCCATGGTAAACAGATCCAGAGAAGGCCAGGGCTGGGCTACCCACTGAGGAAGATAAGGCACTTTTTAGGACCCTGCCCAATTTATCCTGACTAGAGAAGAGGAAGCAGCAATAACTTGCCTTGTGGACATCCAGCATGAGAAGCATCACACCAGACTAGGGAGGGCACAGGGTCCTTGGAAAATATTACTCATATTGAGTGCTCCAGCAGGCCAGTCACTGTCATACTATGTTACATGTATCACCTCATTTAACTCTCTGGAACAATGTTATACAGTGGGTATTTTTATTCCCATTTTACAGATGAAGAAACTGAGGTTCCAAGATATCATGTCATCTGCTCAAATTCCACAAAGCCAACAAGTATCAAGTTTGGATGACTCTCAAACATTTCCTCTGTGCCCAGGGATGAAATTCAAAACAGGTAATGAGCAGCATGGCATGGATGTCAACCCTGGATGCCAAGTGTAAACAGCTAGTACAGCTAAACAGCTGGTTGCACCAGGCAACCACTGCATGGAATCCTACCCCCACACATACTCACAACACAATCCATCTAAAATACAAACAGGAAGTCATCCCCTCATTGTCTTCACTGCTGAGGAAAGGATCCCAATCCCAATGAGTCTGAGACCCCGATGTCCGCCAATCAAACCAGCCCACAGTCAAGGGGCCTGGTGTGTCCACCAACACAGATCATCCTGCCCAACTCCTTCATTTTACAGACAAGAACACCTAGGTCCAGAGAGAGGAACTGACTTGCCCAAGGTCACACAGCAAGTTGGGGGCTGACCCTAGTCCCAAGAAACAGAAGTCCTTGTCCCCATTGCATGGTCCCATCCCTGCGCATGCTGGTGGCAGTGCTATAACTCGAGTCTGTTCTTGGGAAAAGCAATCTGCAGTATGTTCGTGTCCTCTGACCTGGTACTTCTCCTTGTGGGAATCAACCTTTGGGAAATAATCTAAAGGGGAAGAAAAACAGGGAGTTTAACAAAGATGTTCATGGCAACGCTGTTCGCAAGATTGGAAATTTGGCCATCACCCAAATGCCCAACAATAGCAGTAAGCAAACAGTGGTCATATTAATGTGCTATGGTTATTAAAAATGACAGCTCTGTAGACTAAGTGTACACAAAAGAAACATTCATATTAAATACCATTAAGTGGAAAAAGCAGAAAACGTCTTCGCATGTTGGTTACAACCAGGCAAAACAAGTGTGTGCATTAACAGAGGCTGGAGGAGATGAGGAGAGATGAAAGTGGCTTATTGTTCAATTGGGGTGGGGTTTTTCCCTGAGTGTTGTTTGGTGTCATAATTTTTTGTAGAGATTTTTAAGTTACCCAACTGCAATGGAGGAGAATTAACTATGGTAGAACAATACTGCATTCAAACCCACCAAGCAGAGTCCTAAATCCCACTTAGCTCTGCTTCCATGCCACACCCAGCAACCCTGGAGACCTGATCAGCACCTGCCTCCCTTTTAGAAGGATGGTTAACAAACTGCTTTGGAGACATGAGATGTCAGAAAGTTCTTCACTGTCTACCCATCTCCTGGAGACTTTAGCAGAAGTGAGAATTGGCTCCATGGAGGCATCTTGGCCATGAGTCCTAATAGAAACAGATCCAAAGCTGAGAGAAGCAGAGAAAAACACCTGAGAAATGAAGACAGTGAGACAGAGAAACTGGGTAGGAGACAGTGAATATTAAGCCCCATAGGAGTGCATTTGGGGGAAATAAGAAGTGTAGCTGGTTCCAGGCCCAGGAGGAATTATGAAAATCCTTCCGTATAGAGGGAGCTGGTGTAATCAGAGATATGCAGCCTGCAAAGCCGAGCAGAGGCACCACATTTGCAGCGGAATTGGGGGAGTGGGTGACGGTCACTTGGTTGTGTTGAGTGAGGAACACAAAAGAACAGGAGGAAAATATAAGGAGGGCAGTGAGGGGGAGATAAATGCACACTCTTCCTAGCCCCTCAACTCCTTCTCCCTCCTTAATCATTTCAAAATTCATGGCTATGAGCCTGGGAGGATCCTAGCATCCAAGAGCTTTTGGTTACACTACCACCTGTACCACCATTGCCTCCGTGTCAAACTGATGAGGCCCCTTGGCCTTAAGCAGAGGAGGGAACAGTAGTTAGAGGACAACTCTGTGAGCCAGTCCCTAAGGAGTAACCTATGAGGTCAAAACTCCCTTTTACAGATGGAGAAACTGAGACTTGAGAAGGCTATCTGACTTGCGCAAGGTCACACTGGTAAAGGATGGAGATGCTTCTTGATCCCAAAGGCTGTATTTTCCACCATACCACATTCCAGGGAAGGAAAGAGCCCCACCAGGGATAAGCAGGGTCCTTGGAAAACTAGACATATCCCACTTCTTCAGGCCTTCATCCCAGTTGAATCATAGCTAAATATGGCCAGAAGAACAATCCACAGTTTCAGCATCAGGAACAGCAGGAATTGGACACGTTGTAGGGGAATAAAAGCTTTCGGAGGGGGGCTCTTTACACGGCTGTCTGGACTTGCCTCTTCATGGTCACAACCCAGCTCGGCATCATTCTTGGAAAGTGAGGAAGGCACTTAGCACCAAGTGTGTGGTTGTAGGATCCTGCTAGGCTACTTCGGGGCTGACTGTTTAGGAAGAAGGGTATGGGTCTAAAACAGGCCCCATATCTTGGACAAGGCAATGAAGCCCACCGTGCAAAGTCAGGCATATGCCATGTGACCAGGTCACAGCACATTGGAAAACCAAATGTGGGCTCCTCAGACTGGGAACACCCTCCCCTAAAAGGGCTGAACTGGGCTAGTCAGGTACTCTCTGCAGAATGTGAGTTGGAAAATACACAAAGTTTGTCAGGCCATGAGGCTGCCAGAGAGCAGGGGTAACTTAAAGTTACAAGTAAGTAGAAACTGTGAGGCATTCAGATGTTGAGAAAAGGAGAAGGAAGCTTTTGAGAGCAGAAGCAGACAGACCCAGAGAGAAGCCTCCACATGGGGCACAGCTGAGCCACATTCATATGCTTAGTAGGGGAGCTAAGCAACACTTGATGCTGCTAGGGAAACAAGAAAACCAGATTCTTGGTCCCTGAATTCTTTCCCAGATCCAATTACTGTGATGCCTGAATCCTGTATATCACACAGGATTCCTGTCAATACTGCTATTGTAGCTTTACAATAAGTTCCATTTGTTGAAGAAATTCAAGTGAATGTCTCTGTTCCTTGCAATCCAAATGTCTGAACACAGAGCACAGACCGGGGTTAGATGCCCTTTTTTTAAAATTGGGGTATAGTTGTTTTACACTGTTGTGTTAGTTTCTACTGTACAGCGAAGTGGAGTTCCCTGTGCTATTCAGCAGGTTCTCATTAGTTATCTACTTTATACATATTAGTGTATATATGTTAATCCCAATCTCCCAATTAATCCCACCCCCACTTCCCCCCTTGGTGTCCATACGTTTGTTCTCTACATCTATGTCTCTGCTTCTGCCTTACAAACTGGTTCGTCTGTACCATTTTTCTAGATTCCACAAATACATGTTAATATACAATATCTGTTTTTCTCCTTCTGAGTTACTTCACTCTGTATGACAGTCTCTAGGTCCACCCACGTCTCTACAAATGACCCAATTTTGTTCCTTTTTATGGCTGCGTAATATTCCATTGCATATATGTATCACATCTTCTTTATCCCTTCATCTGTCGATGGGCATTTAGGTTGCTTCCATGACCTGGCTATTGTAAATAGTGCTGCAATGAACATTGGGGTGCATGTGTCTTTTTGAATTATGGTTTTCTCAGGGTATATGCCCAGTAGTGGGATTGCTGGGTCATATGGTAGCTCTATTTTTAGTTTCTTAAGGAACCTCCATACTGTTCTCCATAGTGGCTGTACCAATTTATGTTCCCACCAACAGTTCAGGAGGGTTCCCTTTTCTCCACACCCTCTGCAGCATTTACTGTTTGTAGATTTTCTGATGATGCCCATTCTAACCAGTGTGAGGTGATACCTCATTGTAGTTTTGATTTGCATTTCTCTAATAATTAGTGATGTTGAGCATCTTTTCATGTGCCTCTTGGCCATCTGTATGTCTTCTTTGGAGGAATGTCTATTTAGGTCTTCTGCCCATTTTTTGATTGGGTTGTTTTGATGGTATTAAGCCACATGAGCTGTTTGTAAATTTTAGAGATTAATCCCTTATCGGTCACATCATTTGCAAATATTTTCTCCCATTCTGTGGGTTGTCTTTTCATTTTGTTTATGGTTTCCTTTGCTGTGCAAAAGCTTTTGAGTTTAATTAGGTTCCATTTGTTACAAAATTCAACACCCATTTATGATAAAAACTCTCCAGAAAGTGGGCATAGAGGGAACACACCTCAACATAATAAAGGCCATATACGACAAACCTACAGCTAACATCATACTCAATGCTGAAAAGCTAAAAAGCATTTCCTCTAAGATCAGGATCAAGACAAGGATGTCCACTCTCGCCACTTTTATTCAACATAGTTTTGGAAGTCCTAGCTATGGCAATCAAAGAAGAAAAAGAAATAAAAGGAATCCAAATTGGAAAAGAAGTTAAACTACCACCATTTGCAGATGACATGATACTATACATAGAAAATCCTAAAGATGCTACCAGAAAACTACTAGAGCTCATCAATAGATGCTCTTTTACATTTTCCCACCCAGCACTTCCCCATCACAGCCCTTTTGTCTAGCTCTCCCTCTAGACTCTAAGCTCCATGAGATGGTGACTTGTGCACCATTTTATGCCCAGAATTTGACAGTATTGGGAAAAGAAAAAAAGAAGGGGAGGAAGGGGAGGGGAGGGGAGGTTGGTAGGAAGGAGAAGCGACATGGGCAAGTTTGTGTTGCTAGACAGCCAGCCCAGCATATCGCACATGCACAGAGGGCTGAAGTTGACCTCTATCCTCTCCAAGCCAACTGCACCCAGAGCCAGAGCTAGCCATCCAAGCTGCATTTCCCATAGAGGCACCACTGGCATAGTGGGGGAAAGTGGTTCTTCATGAATTGGGATGTCCTGCATATTAAAAGATGTATATCACCCCAGCCCCTTCCTAGTAAACACCAGGAGTAGCTCCCAATCATTAGGAAAATCCAAAATACCCCATTTCTGGTTGCCCTTCTGGAACTGTCCCCAGTTCCTCTGACCATGTCTTCCCCCCTCAGAAAATCTTTCAATGGTGCCACAGAACACTTGTAATACTAATGGCTAACATCCATAGACTACCTTCTCTATGACAGGCACTATTCTAAGTACTTTTTTTTTTTTAAAGACGTTGGGGGTAGGAGTTTATTTTTGCTGTGTTAGGTCTTCGTTTCTGTGCGAGGGTTTTCTCTAGTTGTGGCTAGCAGGGGCCACTCTTCATCGCGGTGCACGGGTCTCTCACTATCGCGGCCTCTTTTGTTGCGGAGTACAAGCTCCAGACACGCAGGCTCAGTAGTTGTGGCTCACGGGCCTAGTTGCTCCACAGCATGTGGGATCCTCCCAGACCAGGGCTCAAACCCGTGTCCCCTGCATTAGCAGGCAGATTCTCAACCACTGCGCCACCAGGGAAACCCCTATTCTAAGTACTTTATATGTATTAATTCCTTTGCTACTCAGAGCAATTTTTATTGTAAGGTGAGTACTGATTTTACAGATGAGGAAGATGAGGCTCAGAGAAGTTAAGCAATATGACCAGAGCACAGTCCATAAGTGGCAGAGCCAGGACTCAAACCTATATGAGCCTGACATGAGCCTACACTCTTAACCACCACTCCAGGCTCCAAGCTTGCAACAAGCTCATGCTCCTGAGTGCATGCAAACACTTACACCCACCCCAGCTATGGTGGACCACTCACTGCTGTCACAACATGCTCGTGTTTTCTCTGCTGAAGCTCCTCCTGAAATGTGCTTCCCTCACTCACGACCAGTTAGGTCTTTCCCAGCCTCAGAGTTCCTACTCAGATAGTGTTTTCTCCATGAGGCTTGCAAGCTTCTCCCAGGCAGAATAAACTATTCCATTCCCTCATCCTCCAGCGGCCCTAGAGTCATGTTCCGGTTAACGCAGGCTGCCTTGGAGCCCAGCTGCTTCGTGGGTGTTTAGTGGATGGCTGGGCCAGCTCTGAGTACCTGGAGTCTGTTCACAGCATGTGCTGGTGGCCCAGACTTCTTCTCCCAGCCCTCACCAGTTGTCTCGCTGGATCACTCCACCGCTCCAGCTGGCCAGGCCCTATGCAATCTTCCAATATGCCATTTCTAGAGATAGCTTTGACCACAACCTCCCTCAGTCCCCAACCCTGGCACGCAGGATCCCAGGGCCACCACTGGGGGTGTGTCATTTAGCCTCGAGCCTTCCTACTACCCAAGCTGGTGATGGGCAGCTAGAACCCAGGGGTCATCATGCCCTCACTCTGCCCTCCCCATAGGTGGCCGGTCCTGTCCCCAGCATACATTCCCTCAACACAAGGCTAATGCCCCTTCTCCCTCAAACTCCAATCTAGGTCCACTCCCAGCCATTAATAATAGCAGCACCATCAAGCGGTTCGTTACTTAGCAATTTGCAATCATTAATTAGTGGAAATTGAAGATTGGGGCCATGAAGGAGGATAGCATGATTAAGCTCATTTGGAAATCAAGTTAATCGAGTGATAGAGAGGGATGGCTGCCTGGTCCAGAGCAAGAGGCCCTCCTGTACCTGCTGAGCCAGCCTCAGCAGGTGGACCCTGGACCAGGGCGCAGCTTCCCCACGGGCAAAACAGGAAGGAGGTGCCTGGAGGTACCCTGGGCTGTGAAATAGGAGAGTCTAGAAAGTTACTGGGATAGACATGAAAGACTAACATGGACACCATGGTCACTCACTCTCTAAATTGATACTTGTTCCCAAGTTGCCAACTGCCCCCTTGAACCTCTATGTTTCCCCCTCCTGTCCTCTTAGTCCCAACCAACCTCTTTGAAGGATTTCAAATTCCTTAGGCATTATTCACCTCTGGGAATTGATTTTGCAGAAAGCATTTAAGGGAAAAGGGTTAAACACTCTTCTTTACCCCACCCCACTCTGGAGAAGGATGCTGAGTAGACATCTCTTCTCCCAAAGCTGAAAGAAAGATGCTGCTGCCTGTGCCCATATTTCTTCCTGAGGAGACACAATTATCTCCCCCACTTCCTTTTCCAGTGAGCAACAAGACGACACAGCCCCTGATATACGGGCGGCCAGCGAGCGCCCTATGCTGGATAAGGATTCATCTGAGGGCTGCCGCCCCTAAGTCATTCCTCCACCCCCCTTGTCTCTGAGGAGGAATCTCAATGAGGAAGGCAAAATCTGAGCCGGCTGGCAGATGCTGGGCAGACTCCTAGTCTCTCCCACCCCTCCCATTCCAGGACCCAGAGCTTGGAGTTCCCTTCCCAGAATGTAGGATAAGGACCCAGAGGGCTGCAGCCTCCACTGCACCCCAGCTCCTAGGTCACTTCCCATTCCAGCACAGGGATCACTTGTTGTCCCTCCTCCACGCCTATGCCCAGGCTGTGTTCACTGCCTGGAATGCCACTTAGTAACTTCATCATCTGGTCATTCAACATGCACTAAGTGTCTACTGTTGGCACTACTAATAAAACACTGACTAGGATGAGATTAACAAGCCCCTGCCTGGTGTAACAGAGGAAGACTGTCTCACCAAAAAGTAATTAAAATGTAGTGTGGTGGGTGTGATGGTAGAGAGAGACCTACAAAGGGCACCTGCAGCATAGGGTTGGGTCCCGGAAGATAAAGAGAAGTTTAGCAGGTGCATAAGTAGGCTAGGGGAAGGTTGTTTTAAGCAAAGGAAGTAGTCTGTACAGTGGCTCAGCCATAATGAACACGTACATGCGGGGAACTCGGAGCAGTGTGTGATTGCTGGATTGTGAGGGGCGGAGTGGTGGTGAGACACGGAACCTCAGTGTCTCACCATGCCGAGGGGTATGCAGCAGGGCCACTGCTGACTGTGACCAAACACTTGCCCTGGCAGCTGAGCAAAGGATGGCTACTGGGGGTGAGACAAGAGACGGAGTGATGGCAAGTGTTAAGGGGCCACTGGACTAGTCCATGTGAGACGGGCTGAGGCTGGAACCAAGGTGGGGCAGTGAGCATGGTGAGGACTGGCAGACTCAAGAAACATCTTGAGTCAATATAGGACAGTCAGTATATCCACTGAAATCTTACCCAGACTTCAAAGCCCAGTTCAAATACCCCCTTTCCATGCAGCTTCCCTGATTTATTTCACACCCACAATAATGGTCTCCTTGTTGTGTCCCCAGACCATTGAGCTCTCTATCAAATTGGTAATCACATTCTGCCCTGTGTTAGAGGGATCTAACTTGCCCCATCTCCCCCGAATACTGCCTGAAAGTAGGGGCAATATCTTGTCTTCTCAGAGCCTAGCCCTGTGCCCTGATAGTGGCTGCTGAGTCAAATTGAATTGAAATACAGGGAGGCTGTACTTCGGCCTGTGAGGGACAGAACTCAGCACTGACAATGCTCAGGCAGAGACTGGCCTTCCCTCGTTGGTGGCCTGGCAGACGGGGCTCTTAAACGGAGTGTGAGGTTGGAAGGCACACCCTCTGAGCCCACATATTTTAGAGGGGCCAGTCCCCCTTTCCCCAGAGAAGGAGAATCACTTACCCCGGGCTGCCTAGCAATTCCGCACAGGATGGAGATGGGTACATGGCCTAAGAGTCTCCCGAAAGTGGATTGAGGCTGTGTTCAGGGGCTTGGAGTCCCTTTTCTGGAGGAAGCAGGATGCCTGTCCACTACCCTTCCTCTGCCAGATCCCCAAGTGATGTGGCCTGAGCAGGCACCATCCAGTGTGACATGGAAGTTTTGCTGGCTTCTAGATTTTAACCCTTCCTCTCTGTGGCTAGCATGAGGGGAAAAGTCTGGAGAGAAACAGAGACGTGGCAGAGGCCAAAGTCCAGTGAACAGGATGGATGCAAAAGAGCTCAGATGCAATGACCCCTTCTTGGATGCTTGTTGACAAGCATTTATTGAGTGCCTACTGAGTACTAGCCCCTGGGATTTGCCCCCATCTCCACTCCCTCACGCAGGCTACAGCACTTCTACACTGACACTAAAAACCAAAATGAGGGTGCGGAAGAAACAAAATGCATTGAGGCCCTCTGATTATCTTAGGTGCTTTGTAAATCAGCACCTCTCAAACTTTAGTGTGCATAACCAGTCACCTGGGATTTTGTTAAAATCACATCCTGGTTTTTTAGGTCTGAGTTGGGGCCTGAGATTCTGCATTTCTAACAAGCTCCCAGGTGATGCCAATGCTGCTGGTGTGCAGACCATGCTTTGAAGAGCAAGGTTGAATCCCCTCCCCCCCAAAAAAAGACCTACAGAAGAGTGTTGAGAGTCCATTTTATAGATGAGGAAGCTGAGGCTTAAAGAGGTAAAGAACCAAAGAATGGAGTCCTCACGCCCAGGGGCTCTGGTGGGAAGACAGAACATATACGCAGAGAAATCACAGTCTGATGGAGGAGGAGGCCCAAGTCTGATGAGGGAGATAGAGCTTTATCCTGGGGGTGCCCCCCGCTAGAGTGACAGGTATAAAGCCTTACCCAGTGGGAGTCTCCCAGTCTTGTGGGGAGACAAGCCCTTGCCTTGGGAGCCCTAGTCTGTTTGTAAGGGCACAGCCCCTGTCCTTTGGGAGATTCCAGTTGGCTCAGAGACACAGGGAGAGGAGGAAGAAAGGACCAGCTCCTGACCCATGCTTCCAACACAAGGGTCTGCTTCCCAGATTGGAGAGGAGATGCAGGCGAGAGAGGGTTCATGGGGAGTCCCTTCTAAATCCACCCTCAAAACCCAGCCTAGATGCACTGAACTCCTAGCCTGGAGGGTGGCCCCCAAGCCTGGGTGGGGGCCTGGCTATTTAACACTGTAAATACCACACTTTACTGCAGCCATTAGGCCCATAACTGCATCCCATCCATCCCTACCCTAGCCCTGCAAAACCAAACGCTGATGGTGCAATTAGGCAGCAGAGAGTGGGCTGTAAATTGTGGGTGCAGCCATGCCTCTGCCAGGCACAACTGAGAAGCCCCTGCCTGTACTCCTGCATCCCAGGCTCCAGTAATGAGTGGTGGTCATCCTCAGTCTCAGGACCCCCTGCCCGCTCAGAGACTCCCCTCAGAGGCTGGGGCCCTGAACACCAGAAAGCCTTTTGCCTGTTAGGGCCACAGGAAACTGTAAAGCTCTTTGAATAGCTCCACCCCATAGGTATTTTTGTGCCAGAAAGCTCTGGGGTGCCTCTTCTGTGCTTTTTTTCGTGCCAACCACTAACAGCTATCACACTGTGTCCTGGAGGGGATGGGCCTGTTTCTCCTGAGACCATGAGCTTGCCCAGGGCTGGGACCATGCCTCCTGAACACATCTTTGTATCACTGGGCCTAGCACATTGTGGACGCTCCAAGTTAGAGGATGTACATTCTAGTCCCTGGTAATATGCTTCTCCTGACATCTTGGGCAACCTGCATCCTTTCTCTAGACCTAGTTACGCATCTATCAGATGAGGGGAGAGGTTGCAAACTGGAGGCCCACTGACCCCACAGATGTGTTTTTTATGGCTCACAAGACTGGAGGGGGGGTAAATTCAATTATTTGGCAATACTTATACAACAGAGAATTTCATCTAAAAATCTACATTTCCAGTGTCTCTTTAAAAATTAGGAGATGAGACAACACTGGCCCCACTTCCCTCCATGGCAACAACCATGTGGTGCTACATTACCACTGTTCCTTTGGACAGGATGTGCACTCTCCAGTTTGCCCCAGACCTCACCTCTCCCTAGTCTATCCCTCAGTTTTCTTCTACCTGACTCACTTCACTCATTTCTGCTACCTTCCTGTGGGCCTTTAGAGTTCTCTCTCATAATCTAATCAGAGCCCCCCTATGTCCTGTGATCCTGGATTCTGCACATGAATAAATAAATAGATGGAAGGAGATGATTGGTTAATGGGTTCCAAGCCCCTCTCTTTCTGTATGAGAAAAATCACCAAGTTCTTCATTTTTCTGCCTTCATACAGCAGGGAATATCCTTCTTGCCCCTAGTTCCCTCAGATGATGGTGAAGGAGGTTAAGTTTATAAAATCAGAATAATGATGTGTTGGGACACTGAAGGGTCACATTGCAGAAAGGTTAGGGGAAGAGTAATTTTGGAGGTTGTAGGGAGAGAGGCCCACTGCCCACCTACTCTGAAGCCACCACCATCCAAAAGCTTCCCTCTCACCATACCCCAGGTCTCGCTAGTTCCCTTGCACCCTTCCCCAATCAGCACCAAGGACAGTTCCACCCATCGCCCTTGATCCTCACTGCTGCCAACCAGGCCCAGCCATTCCCAGCGCCACCTACCTCCCCAGCCTCCTCCTCCTCAGTAATGATCCCTCATTCCTTGTGTTCCCAGGCACATGGGCCTTGTGTCTATTCCTCAAACTAGACAAGCTTTTTCCCATCTCAGGGTGTTTCTTGTGCCATCCCCTGGAAGTTTTATCCTCATACTTTTTTTTTTTGCGGTACGCAGGCCTCTCTGCTGTGGCCTCTTCCGCTGCAGAGCACAGGCTCCGGACGCGCAGGCTCAGCGGCCATGGCTCACGGGCCCAGCCGCGCCGCGGCATGTGGGATCTTCCCGGACCGGGGTACGAACCCGTGTCCCCTGCATCGGCAGGCGGACTCTCAACCACTGCGCCACCAGGGAAGCCCTATCCTCCTACTTTTTGTAGGGTTAACTCATCCTCACTCTTCAGATCTCAGCTTCAACATCACTTTCTCAGGAAGGACTAACCCGAACTTACAGTGCAAATGAAATCTCCATAGAATGCCATCTCGTAACACCTCACCCCTTTCCTTCATAGCACCAACTGTGGTTGTAATGACTTAGACATTTGTGTGATTACTAACTAATGTCTCCTTCCCCACTAGAATAGGGGCCCTAGGAGACAGGGTTCAGATGAGTTTTGCTCACCGCTGCATATCCACCCCTAGTATAAGGGCTGGTTATGCAGTTGTTGAATGAATAAATCACTGAGCCCCTTTTGTCTGCAGGAACTGCGCTAGAATATAGTCCCTTTCCTACAGTAGCTCATGACTTTGTTGGCTAGTTAAACTCCAGTTTAGCTGGAGTTAAAAGTAATCCAGTCCTCCGCACCCCCAATAAAAAAAAAGTTGAATGAAGATTCTAAGGCGTAAAATCACCCCGTGATTGGGGCAGACCCGGGACTAGAACCCAGCCCCTCTGCTTCCCAGTCCAGCCTTCTCTTCCCTCTGTGGTCTGTCATTTCATCTGCCTGTTAATGGCCATGCCCATACCCACCTCCATTATCTCATCAGCCCTGCTTGGGCATCTCTGTTGCTCCATTTAACCCCCTAGAGTTTCTGTTTGCTCTGACTTTACCCCATTGCTGCTTTCCCAAAGACTGCTGTCTGGGCCTCCTTGCAACTCTGAGTGTGGATGAGCAGGAAGATTTAATGTTGCTGCTTTGGTATTTGTCTCTGCAAAGCAAACCCTTCCCCTGCTGGGAAACTCATCATCACCAAGCATCAAGCTCAAGCTGAGCTCCACTTAGCTGTTTGCAAATGGTGGTGAGTAGGGGCATGTGGGTGTGTGAGTGAGAGGCTTGAAGCCCAGGGAGGGGGCCTAGGGGGCTTGTGAGGAGGCACAAAAGTATGGGGGCTGTGGGGAGGCAGCTGAGGTGTGTATAGGCATGTGAGGAAGATTGGCTGACTGTGAGCAATGCCTGCCCTGCCTGCAATCACATCCCTAAATTTACATCCTCTAATCACAAGCATAGACACTGGTCAGCACAGGCTTTGGCACAATTCCTGTCTTATATCCATTCAGGCAGCCCTCAGTCTTCTGTGAGTAGATTGATTATCCAACCAGCTGTGAGTCCCGGGGAATTCACCTAATCTCTAATCTCTATGGGCCTCGCTTTACTCATCTTGAAAATGGGAACCTTATAAAGTTGCTGTTGGGATGCAACGTGATCACTCATAGACACACCTAGTGAGGGGTTCACACATCATCAGACCCATGACCAGCATGCTCTCCTCCCTGTAACAAGTATCCAGCATTGCTTGCTCCCTACTTTGACTCATGCAACAGTGTGGCTCACCCGTCACAACTGGCCCATGACTACCAGGGAGGCCATCAAGGACGTCAGAATGGGATGAGGTAGGTCGTGGCCATGCTAGCACTTCATGTCCTCATCCACCCCTGTACCTCCTCCAGCCTCACGTCTCCCATCCTTGTTCCTTTCAGATGCCAATATTCTCTGAATCGCAGGCAAAGTAATTTATTCTGTGGTCTGAGTGTCTTCTGCTCACCCCTCTGCTGCTGTCTCTGTCTTAGTCCTCTTCCCCTTCACCCCATAAACATAAAGACAAAACACCCACAGATGAAACGAAAAGGGTGGAGAAAAGAGAAAGAACAGAAAGAAGGGGGACAAAAGAACGCCACCATCTCAGCCTACCTAATTGAATGACTCTCCTACCTGACTCTCCTTGTCAGCTCCCATGTTCCTTCATTGCCCCTGACAGGCCTTAAAATCCCCCCCCATCTCATCAAATCCCTCCCCTTTCCTCCCCGCTTATTCTCTAAGCCGCAGATTACTTTTGCATAAAATTCAATTTCTAGCCCTTCTCATTACTTACTCACTTAATGTGGCTGGCTGTGGGGAGGGGAGCAAAGGAGGAGGATGAGGGGGACGGGGGGACACGGTGTTCTGTGCAGCACTTATCCAGCCTAGTTACTGAGGCCCCTCGCTGAGGTGTATTAGAGTCTAATACGAGCAGATAATGGACTTCTGTCTCACAGAGGGAGACGGCACTGGCATATTTGGAGATTGCAGCATTGCGTCGGAGGGTGGCAAGACTCACGATTGTCTTCTGTGACTCCTCTCCCACTGGGAAGAGTCCACTGGGGGAGCCATTTGTTCAACAAATATTTACTAAGAGCCTTTTTATAGACCAGGCACTCTATTCGGTGTTGGAAGTGTAGCCGTTGTAAGAGGGGTCCCTTACCCAGACCTTGTGGTTGGGGAAGAATTTGGGAGGAAGTGATACAGGTGAAAATCTGAATAAGAATTATACAAGCTCAAAAGAGAAAATCAATGTCTTAATTTGGGTTCCTCTCAAAACAGAGCCTGAAACAAGGTCCTGAGGGCAGGTATTTCACTTGGGAGATAATCTCAGGAAACCAGAGCAAGGAAGTAGGGGGAGTGAGACAGGGAAGGAGAGAAAACCAATAAAGAGCAGATTATTGACCTAGTTACTTCTACAGAAAACTCAGGGCTCTCTGAATAACCATGCAGAATGAACCTCAGAATTATCCTCTTGAAGGAAGGAGGGTGGGGCATTTACCTGACTCCTGTCCCTGTTGTTTGAGGGTGGCCCCCGGAGGTATTCGTTTTCCTGCACTTCCCATGCTGCACGTGTGTGGGCTGAGCAGCCTTCTCTGGATTCAGAGAAAGCCCTGAGTCAGAAAAGCAGAGAGATACTACATTTAATGCTTGAGATAAGATGGTGGCAACAGGATCAGATTTTTCTACCAGAGTTGCACTGAAATCAGGTCACCTGAGGGAATGGGGCATAGGGCACAGAAAGTATCTGTTACAATCCACCCCTTATACTGCTCAGATCTGCTCCTGACCCAAAATATGTGCACTTCGTCACTGAATTTTCAAGATGTAGCTGGCCTTAATCTCTAAAATAAAAAATAAAAATAAATAAAATCCTTCAGGCAAGAAAGTTAGTGGGTCAAGGTACAATACCAGCTGCTACAACAGGACCCAAGGCTACAATTGATAGTCATAAGTTATATCCTTTACCACTTATACTACATTTCCTTCACCTTCAGTCACTACTTCAGCTGACCTGGGTTGCTTTCTGCTTGAGGCGGGTAAGCCCTTGGTCACCTTGCCTTCCTCAGGCTATGGTTGCTGCAATTGCCCACTCACTTATCAGGCATGGAAATATCATGTCTGTCCCAGTGAATCCCTGAGCTCCAGACTGAGTCCTCCTTGCCCTCATTAGAGAGCAGTAACCCCAGCTCCTTATGAAAATCATGGTCAGATACACCCCCACTTTCTTTGCTTGCTATTCCACTGACATGAAGATCCCAGAATGACCAGGCACACTCAGTGTCACTCACGGTGGAACCCTGCAGTGTCTCCTGGTAAGATATGTTCCCCACAGGAACCAGAACTTTTACTGCACCAAAGCCTAGAGTTGTAACAACAGAAAGCACACATTCTCCACGAACACTACTAGAAATGGTGATGAGTGGACCCAATCCTATTTCCACCCCTTGTTTCCCAGAGACGTGTATCCTAGCTTTGGGGAACACAGCACCATACATTAGCCATTGATTCAGTACATATACCATATCCTGGAGGGCACTACCACAACCCCACAAAGTGTCTTTCACAAACTGGCACCTTCCCTAAACCTTCATTAGGCTACTTCAGTATTCAATCAGACTAGCTGCTTCCAGACAGTATGTTACAGAGTAGGCCAGTGAATTTAATTACATGTCTCATGACCATGTTGACCCTTCACCATGAAATGAGTCTCTTGGTCAGAAATGATGTTTTTGTGGGATCCCAAGCTTATAAATCAGGCACACTTTAATCCCGCAAATAGCAATACTAACAGAGGTACTGCAAACAGGAACAACAAATCAAATCCAATGAGGAGGCCAAATGGGTGAACTGAACAGGTATATGACAGAGACCACCATCCTGCATCTTTTAGCTCTTTGAGGGTTGCACTAATCTCTGCAATTCCATCTGGATAGTTTTTGACTTTCTATCTTGGTTACAAAGGGGGAAAGTTAAGGAGGTTCCATCTGGCTCTCTTACCATAAAAACTTTTATCCATAGTGAGGGCACCAATGTGAGTGTTCTGCTAATGTCTAAGTATATCCATCCCAGTAATGCACACAAGGGTTAGAGAAATGACTGCAAGAAGAGTCTATGAACCTATTCGAGATACTGTAAAGTGAACAGAGGCAGGACTCCATTTATCATCTGGCCTTCACATACCCCCAGTCTAACTGGGGAATTGTGAAGGCATCACAGGTCTCCTAGCATCAATGATAGTTCAGACCCTGTATTCAGTAGCCCTCAAAAGGGATCTCTTTCTTTGGTGAATGGTTATGGGTCCCTTTGGGAAAGCATTAAGGAAATACTTACTGTACTGTATGTACTCGGGGTAGCTTTACAGGTTCTTCCTCAAGAGGACCCAGTCTTTCCATCAGTTATGGGCTCTGGGTCTAAGAACTAGCTCAGATCTGGAAGGTGGGTGAGGAATCATGGTTTTCTACTGCAGTGACTGATATCAATCATCAGTATTTTTATTTCTCTTGATCATACAATTCATGGAATCCTCTAGTTGGCCACCCATCTATCTAGTCCCTAGGAACAACGCAGTGTGTTGTCCATCACCACAGTTCCCTGGGTGCCAAGGCACCCTAGTGGCCACTCTGGTCTTGCTTCTCACTATGATAATTATGTCCACCTGCAGACCTCAGCTAGTCCAGAACCTTCTCATCCCCCATCAATGCAAGGGAACTCAGTTCCATGGCTGTACCCCCTACTGTCAGCTCTGGCCTACAGAGGACAGCCACCTGCTCAGTGGTGCTAGAGAGGCCCCCTCACTCGTGCATTCCTGATCGACTTAATGCTGAGTATCCTATTGGCCCTCCCAGGGCACATAGATTTAGGTGGTGGGTTTCCTGGTTTCATGTAGTAAATCCATGGAAATACACCCACTTCTATGAGCCTTCTGACCCCCTCAGTGCTCTGCCGAGGGGGGCCATTCCAGCAGCATATTAGAACTGGCTCCAGAAGTCCCTGCCAGAACATTAAATCCTGAGTCATGGGAGGGCATCCCCGTGTCAATAAATCAGTTTCCAGCCTATATTCCACCCCACACCAAGTCTTAGCCCCCAGATTCCACTTCCATACAGATTTCCTAGTTTCTACTATCATATATCAGCCAGGTCCTCCTGCAACTCTTTCAGTGAGTAAGTATTTCCTCCTGTAACGGGAAATATGTGTCTTCCCTTGAGCTAGGCTAAGATCTGACTCCAGTTAATGATTTGGGTGGAAAGGGAGTAGATCTTGAGGTGGGACAGGCATCATCTTACAAAGCTATCATCTCAGGAGAGGTTTCTGCATCATCTTCAGGCAAGAAGACACTGATCTACTCTAACAAGGGGGAGGGAACTGCTGCTGTCAGCCAAGAGAGTTCAGGGGAAGCTGGGAGTTCACTGTCCTCAGGTGCATCACCGAATAGCCCCATCTCATTCTCAGGCTCCCATTCCTTCTCTATCAGACCTGACTTGAGCCTAGGAGACCTGTGGAGATTGCACATTCAGTCTCCTTTGCACTTCTGCTCCCTTACCATTAACTCCCGGGCTGGGGTTCTGGCATCATCTGCCCTCTAACTGAACCTCACCCAATCCACTGAGTGAGAGTCTCAGTAATTGAGATACTTCAGTATATCAGAGGTTATTACACCCCCCACTAGCCACCTGCAACGGTAAGGGATCTTCCAGAATCCCACGCAAAGGATGTATGCTCTAGGGCCAATTGTATCAACTGTAATGTTTAGGGTTCCCCTAAAGGCAGAACCTGAGACAAGGTCTTATACAGGTAGTTTATTTGAGAGATGATCCCAAGAAACCAGAGTAAGGAGGTAGGGACAATGAGACAAGAAGAAAAGTGAAAAAACAACAAAGGTACTTGGTTGAGCTAGTTTCAATGTAGGCAACTGGAGCTCAGTCCTGCTGGGGCCCCCAAAGAACCATGTGCAATATGCTTTAGAGTTGTTTCTCTAGGCGTGAAGGATGGGGACATCAGTTCACTGACTCCTAGCCCACACTGGTGCCCCCAAGGATAAAAACTACCCTACCCCACCCTTCCAGACTGTGTTTGTGCACAAGCTCAGTGATTTCCATGGCTTTAGAGAGAGGCCAGTGTCAGAAAACAGGAAGGCAATGCAGCCCGTGTTTGAGGTGGGGCAATAAAGGAATGCATGGGGGGCTTCCCTGGTAACGTAGTGGTTAAGAATTCACCTGCCTGGCTTCCCTGGTGGTGCAGTGGTTGAGAGTCCACCTGCCGATGCAGGGGACACGGGTTCGTGCACCGGTCCGGGAAGATCCCACATGCCGCGGAGCGGCTACGCCCGTGAGCCATGGCCGCTGAGCCTGCGCGTCCGGAGCCTGTGATCCGCAATGGGAGAGGCCACTTCAGTGAGAGGCCCGCGTACTGCAAAAAAAAAAAAAAAAAGAATTCACCTGCCAATGCAGGGGACACGGGTTCGATCCCTGGTCCGGGAAAATCTCACATGCGGTGGAGCAACTAAGCCTGTGCACCATTGAGCCTGTGCTCTAGAGCCCGCGTGCCACAACTACTGAGCCCACGCGTCACAACTACTGAAGCCCACACGCCCAGAGCCTGTGCTCCGCAACACGAGAAGCCACTGCAGTGAGAAGCCCGTGCACTGCAACGAAGAGTAGCCCCTGCTCACTGCAACTAGAGAAAGCCCGCGTGCAGCAACAAAGACCCAACGCAGCCAAAAATAAAAAATATAAATAAATAAATACTTTTTTTTTTTTTAAGGAATGCGTGGAAGAGTCCATGACAGCTACACTGAAATCAGCTGGGCTGAAGGGGTATGACATGAGACTAAAAAAAATTTTAAGCATCTGCAACAAAGTGTTTCTGACAGCAGGAATAGCATGTGCAAAAGCCCAAAGGTGAGAGAGAAGGTGGTTAGAGTACCAAGGATTTGAGGGAAAAGGACTTGAGACAAAAGAGGTAATCTCTGGTTCAGGAACTCTCATAGGTTGTGTTAAGATTTTGAATTTTACCCTGAGAGAATCTGAACACCATTGTAGGATTTTAAGCAGGGGAGTGAAATGATGATGAACTTGTTGTAGAGCTTTGTAGTAAAAGCCACAAATTGTTCCCCAATACCACCACTCACCTTCTTCCTCAGTGCCTCTGATTTGTCAACAGGCACATGACTCCAGCCCAAGTCTTTCTTGCATCTAGGTATGGCCATGTGACTCAGTTTTGGCCAATGCGATGTGAGTGGAAATGGTGGGTGCACTGTCTAGGAAGTGTCCGTAAATGGAGTGTCCTCCCCCCTGATGGCTGGACTGCAGATGTAATAGCTGGAGCTGGAGCAGCCATCTTGGTCCACCAGGTGACAAGGTAAAAATGGCAGAGCACTGAAATAAAAAGGAGCTTCAGTGCCTGACAATGCCATGGAGCAGAGCCACCATGCAAACCACCTGAACTGCTCACCTACAGACTTTTCCATGTAATTTTGAGTCTCTGTTACTCACACTCCAACTTAATTCTAACTGATACAAGGCTATGGAGTGAACACAAACACATCAGTTAGAAAGTTATTGCAATAATCCATGCAAAGGGTAATGATAGCTTGGACTGGGGTAGTGGCAGTAGAAATGGAAAGAAGTGGATGAATTGGAGATATTTTGGAGGTTAAATCTATGGCTTGGTGTTTATGGGGGCATATGTGGGGTAAGAGGGAAGGAGCAATCTAGGTGATGCCCAGGTTATAGGCTTGAGCAAAGGGGTGGTGGTGGGACCTAGACTGGGAATGACGACGAGGTGAGCAGATACTCTGTTCCTTTGTTCCTAAGTGGGGACTGAGATACCTGGTACCAGGCCCTCAAGGGCACCTGCTCTCACGAAGGAGACCTTGAATCAGCTTCCAAAACCAGCTCAAGATTCACCCTTTTGGTAAATCTTCTCAGATTATTCCTGCATCCCCACTCGCAACACCATTCAACTTGTTCCTTGTTCTTGACATACCCAACATCCATTCTCAGTATTTCACATGCAGCTCAGAGAATATCATTGAGTCTATGCTCTATGTACGGTGGAGAGATGGCTTGGTTGGAACCAGAGTTAACTCGGGCACTTTGTTAGGCACTGGGGATAGAAATAAAACTGAAGTCTCCATTCTCAAGTGGCTCACAGTAAAGACGGTAGATTAATAAAGCACATGCTCTCAATTCCAGAGAATCCATCCAACCCATGTTCTGGGTGCACGATTTCCCCCAAAGAAAGTGGTTGTCCCTGCGTGAAGGGTTAGAGAAATTGTCACAGATGAGGGGGCATCTGGACCAGACTGTGACAACAAGATGAGGACAGACATTCCTGGCAAAGATATCTGCTATACAAAGACATCTGAGAATGAATCGGTGTCATAATTTCAGAGAATTGTTAGCAGTTGAGTATTCCTGGAGTGTAAAGTTTTCATGGTTTTGGGAAGAAGGAGGGATTGGGAACTCAAAATGCAGTCAGGACCCATGTCAGAGGGAACTCTGTGAGCCATGTTATGTGGTCTGGACTGTAGTTATGGGCAACAGAGGGGGTGGAAATAAAGAAATTTAGGCAGGAGAGCGCTGAGATATACAGCAAAGCAGTCATCATAATTACAAAAATTGCTAACATGTAATGAGTGCCTCCTATGTGTCAAGACTGGCGCTAAGCATCTTACCTAGATAACCTCATGTACTCGCCACCCAGTACAATGAGTATCATTAGCATCCCCATTTATACAGATGAGGAAACTGAGGTCTGCAGATTATGCAACTAACCCAAAGTTACACAGTTAATAAGTGGGAGAGCCAGGATTCCAATCAGAGAGGTCTGCCTCCAGAGCCCATGGCCTTAACCAAGATGCTAATGCTAACATCCCCTCTCACTGCTCATGTAATGAGATGTATAATGAGGTACATTTCATTGCAACTGTGCTTTAAGTCATTCCATGTATAGTGGTGGGGAGGAGGGAGAGGCGGGTGTTTGTACAAAAGGAGTTTTCAATAAATATCTCTGACCAAGGGAGAAATTGAGACATACACATGGAATTCTAGATGGCTAAAACTCAATGCACTTCAGAGAAAATCCAGTCTAATTCTCTCACATTCCCAGAGATGAAACTGAGGCTCAGAGAAGGGGGTCACACAGACAGTTGGTGGCAGGATCTGACGCTGATACTTTTCTTACACTATCGGGAAATTAGCAGTGCCCCCGTAGTCTATTCCTTACCACTCTGCATAACACTATCTTTCTGGAGGTACTAGCAAACTGTACTCACTCCCTGGAAGTAAAAGAACAGCTTTGTTCTTTTTCTTTTTAAACAGCAGAGGTCCCAGAAACAAAGCCAGAATCAGCCCTGAGAAACTCTATGTGCACACTGCAAAGTCTGGGCCAGCAGGGAGTCAGTTGAAGGAAAAGCAAAACTTTCCCCAAAGCCATCATTATAGGGAGGACTTTTACCATGAAAGAAGAAAAGATTAACAGGTCAAATAAAGAGCTCCAAATATACCCAGCAAGCCCACTACTGGGCATATACCCTGAGAAAACAATAATTCAAAAAGACACATGCACCCCAATGTTCACTGCAGCACTATTTACAATAGCCAGGACATGGAAGCAACCTAAGTGTCCATCGACAGATGAATAGATAAAGAAGATGTGGCACATATATACAATGGAATATTACTCAGCCATAAAAAGAAATGAAACTGAGTTATTTGTAGTGAAGTGGATGGACCTAGAGTCTGTCATACAGAGTGAAGTACGTCAGAAAAAGAAAAACAAATACCGTATGCTAACGCATATACATGGAATCTAAAAAAAAAAAAAGGTACTGATGAACCTAGTGGCAGGACAGGAATAAAGACATAGACATAGAGAATGGACTTGAGGACACAGGGGAGGGGGAGGGGGAAGCTGGGGCGAAGTGAGAGTTGCATGGACATATATACACTACCAAATGTAAAATAGCTAGCTAGTGGGAAGCAGCAGCATAGCACAGGGAGATCAGCTCAGTGCTTTGCAACGACCTAGAGGCGGGGATAGGGAGGGTGGGAGGGCTCAAGAGGGAGGGGATATGGGGATATACGTATGCATATGGCTGATTCACTTTGTTGTACAACAGAAACTAACACAGTATTGTGAAGCAATTATACTCCAATAAAGATCTATTAAAAAAGAAAACATGAAATGTAATTAAAAAAAAAAAAGAAAGAAAGCGCTCCAGCCAAGTCCCCAAATCCCAGAGTGGGAGCAAGTGAGCCTGCTCTGGGCTCACTACCTTCCTCCATGGTCAAGGTCAAAGCCAAGCAGACAGGTGCCCAGGGTTATGGCAAACTGAGTCAGAATTCTGATCCCAACCAAGTCATCGGTCCACCACACACACACACACACACGTACACACACACGTACACACACACAAACCCCATCCTCATCATCCCCCAGCATGCCTAGGATCTTTCTAGTGTCTCCAAAAGGAAACTAAAATGCAAGACATTTCGAATGATGCAAATGCCAGAAAGGGCACCAAAGTTTGGGGGATCTTTCTCCTTCCTTGACACACTGTGACTAGGTTCGTTAAATTTGTACTCTATGCTCTGTCCCAAAAGGGGAGCTGGTGGTAGGGTGTAGAGGAAAGAGCACTGGACTGGGAGACAGAAGGTTCTGGTCCTCTTAGCATCTGCTGTGTGAACTTGGGTTTCCTATTTACCCTTTCTGAGCCTCAGTTTGCTGACCTGAAAAAAACTGAAGGCTCTTTCAAGTTCTAGGATCTTATTAAATACAATGGGTCAGTCTCTTTTCTTCCCCCTCCCAACAAACCCCTATTCCCCCTGCCTTTGCTCTGGCTATTCTTCTTACCAAGAATGCCCTCCAAGATCCCCTCCATCAATTCAAATCAGAACCCAACTTTCTCCAAGAATCTTCTTCTAATTAATCCCACAACTCTGTGCTCCTTACTATGGAGCCCCTTAGCAAGTCTGTGCTATTTCTCAAATAAGTTGCCTTACAATCCTTCATGCATGAGTGGATTAGCTCTCCAGCTGGACAGTGAGCTCCTCCAGGGTAAGGACCCCAAACCTCAATTCTTCCCCCAAGGGTACTTGATAAATGTCAGGATCATGCTACTCTCTGCCCCTCAACCACCTTCAGTTGGCTGAAGTTCAGGCTCCACATTGACTGCAGGCCAATGTCATTCATTTACTCAGCATGTATTTATTGAACACCTACTCTGTGCTGGGCACTGTGCTAGGTAGTGGAGATGCAACAGTGGACAAGACACAGCCCCTGACATCCCAGGTCCTTCACAATTGGTCCAGTCTCACCCTCCACCCTCCTCCAGCAAGGATGGTCCATTCCCTTGCTTTCTCCCTCTCTTTGACTTAACTTATGCTAAATCCTTTGCTGGTATTTGCTCCCTCTCCACTCCTCACCATCTTTATAACTCCTAGAGAATGGAGAAGAGAAAAAAAAGGAAGGAAGAGAGAGAAGAGGAAGCATAAGAGGAGAAAGGATTACCAGAAAATATAAATCCAGCCCAACCGTCTAGGGCTTAGAAAAACTCTGCCAAATTCCATCCTGTTGGTTGGGACCTAGAAACCTGCTGCCCAGTGAGCAGGCCAGGGTAGAGTCACCTAGTGAAGGACAAAGTCAGGCCACCTCTCATTCATCCCAGAGATTCCCTTACAGGCACCACTCACCCTCCATCCTGATTCATCCATTAGCCCCACAGGCTCCTGGGTCACCCCCTCGTGCCTATTGCTTCACTCGAGTGATACAGCTGAACCAGAATGCGTAGTTAAATGGCTGGAGGAGCCAGTGAGTACCAGACACACTAACCTGCCATCTCTGGTATTTTCCCTAATTGGATCAAGAACAAAACTCAATTTCCTTGCTTTTCCTCTGAATGCATGTTACAGATCAGTGCTCCTAGCAATTACACTCCAGCACCTGCTATGCAGGAGCACAGGGATGCCAGTGGGCAGCATCTGGAGGCCTAGAACCCCTCTTGCCTGGCATCCCTACCCTCTATGCCCACAACCCTCCCTGGCCCTGCATCCAGGACATGCACTCATGAGCCGGAAGAATGAAGGCTCAGTCTCCAGGGGACAGAGGGAAAACATCGGGCATCTCTTTTGTGGAACATTTACTTCCTCTGACTTGCCCCCAGGTGCTTGGGCTCTTGGAGGAGAAGATATTGTGCTGGGACATACAGACTCAAGTAGCTCTTGGCTGCTGGGGAGGAGCATACCGTCAGCATCCCCTACAAATTAACAACTTTCTCTCCCCAGACTCCCAGCCAAACTTCCCATAGCGCCAGTACACAGTGATGAGGGCATTGGATCTAAGTCCTTCCCCATCAGATTAGGAACTCCATATGGGGAAGAAGTTAACCACATGACCGTGAGCTCCCAAAGGACAGAGGCCAAGACTCCTCTTGTCTTCAGATCGGGGCTTCTGTGAGTGGAGACCTTTCATCCCTTTCCAGATTGGGGCACCTCCCCGAGACAGGGCTTTCCCTCCCCCATCAGACTGGGGACTGTGTCAAGGAAAGGTCTATTCTCTCTCACAGACTGGAGGCTCCCCCAGGACAGGGCTTACTAGATCCAGTTTATGTAACCTCCACTGTGTGCCAGGTGCTTTCCTGAACAAAGACTGAGACCTGGTCCCTGTGTGAGGAGTGGCCAATACAAAGGAGGAGGCATGGCTAAGGCCAGCAGCTAAGATTGGGGCCATCTCTTCTGATCAAAACAACCACCTGAAGAAAGTAGGAAGAAATGGATGTACCCAGAACAGGGTGGTCAGTGTCTGCCCCTCTCTGCATAGGCTTTGAAGCAGAGCTGAGTCAGAATCCCAGCTTTGTTGTGTACGAGCTATGGCACTTGGGGCCAGTCCCATGACCTCAGTTTCGTAAACTGTAAAACAGAAATAACAAAGTCTACCTATAGGGATTTGGCGAGGTTCCTGCAGTATGACAGGTAAAGCCAGAATGTTGGGTGCTGGCTGGGGGAAGGGGGAGCCTTCACTAATAGCTTACAGAAAAACCCAAACGAACTTTTTGGCCAACTGAATAACATGTGCCCATTTCCTTGATTTCAACAATCCCATCATGGACCATTTCCAACTACCAATGTGGCATCACTGAGAACAGAGTTGGGAAGAGATGTGCTGAACTGGCTTTCAGGAGCCAGTTTGAGCTGGTTCTAGCGCATCACCATTTAGAACATACTAGATGCTCATGAAATGGTGACCGCTCATTTGCTACCTGGTCAGGCTACACCTACACCATTTTTTTTTTCTTTCCTTTTCTTTTTTTTTTTTACAGTACGCGGGCCTCTCACTACCGTGGCCTCTCCTGCTCCGGAGCATAGGCTCCAGACAGGCAGGCCCAGAGGCCATGGCTCACGGGCCTAGCCACTCCACGGCATGTGGGATCTTCCTGGACCAGGGCATGAACCCTTGTCCCCTGCATCGGCAGGCAGACTCTCAACCACTGCGCCACCAGGGAAGCCCCCCTTTTCTTTTTTAATGTCTGAGTGTTACACTTAAGAGGGGCATGGGCAAGCTGAAGTATGTTTGTAGAGGGTGAGCTAAGGATGGTATGGTATGGACCAGCTAGTTCACCAAACCATTTCCCATCTCCTCTTGGACGCACAACCAGACTATATTTCCCAGCCTCTCTTGTGGTTAGGGGCAGTCATGTGACTGAGTTCTGGCCAATAGAGTGTGGACAAGAGTGATCTGCATCACCTCCAGACATGACCCACTCACTGGCTAAATGGAGAGAACTTGAAGGTCCTACAGGAGGGCAGAGCCCAAGAAGCCAGGAAACAGGGATGCAGAATTACTGCACTGAAGGCCACCTGCCGAATGCCTGCACTGAACAGTTAGTTACATGAGACAGAAGTCAACTCCTGTCATGTGAGGGAAGCCACTGACATTTGGACATGGTGGATCACAGCAGTTAGCCCATTCTGACTACCACAGGTGGACTCGCAACCCCACCATGGGAGGGACAGCTGAGGAACTGCTGCCCTGGAGAAGAAGAGGTCCAGTGGAGGACATTATACATTATCCTCAAATACTTTATGACTGTCAGAGGGCAGGGTTGTCCTGTATGACCCCAGAGAGCAGCTGTAGGACCAATGGGAGGAAAGTTACAGGGATCCAGATCCTGGCTCAACATGCAGGAAGATGTGGTCAGAGAGAGACCTTAGGAGGTAGTGAGCTCCAATCCCTGGGGGGGTGTGCAAACAGGCAAGAATCCTACGGAAGCTACTTGAACTTCAGCTAGCGGCTTGACATCAGCTTCATACTCTGAAGCAGTCTTAAGACCTTGGAGTCTGTGACTGTTGATCTATCATTCCCCACTAAGATGCTACTTCCTCCATCAGTCCAGGATCTCCCAAAGGCCCAGGCTTGATTCCTGAGCAAGACAGAAAGCCCTCAGGGCAAAAGTTCTAATTCTCCTTCAGACTCCCCCCCTGCTCATCCAAGCCCCAGCAACCAACAAGGGCCCCATGACCAAATGTGGGGACGGGATTCCGTGTTTGGGGGAGATCTGGTTACTAGGGAAAGCTACATTCCTGAGCAGGAGAGGGTGGAGAATGAACAGACAAGACTGAGCGGGGAGTGCAGGCAGAAGCAGGAGACTTATCTGGAAAGCAATTTGCGCTGGAGGAAAGGAGGGTTGGCTGTTCCCAAGCATCCAGCAAAGGCAGTAATCTTCATCTCTGTCTGCTTCGTCCAAGGAGGAAGGCTCAGAGGGAACCTCAGTAGCGTAACCTCGAGACAGAAGCTCTGGCTTGGCCCTCCAAAGGCTTCTTTTTTTTTTTTTTTTTTTAATTTATTTTTGGCTGCGTTGCGTCTTCATTTCTGTGCGAGGGCTTTCTCTAGTTGCGGCAAGCGGGGGCCACTCTTTATCGCGGTGCGCGGGCGTCTCACTATCGCGGCCTCTCTTGTTGCAGAGCACAGGCTTCAGACGCGCAGGCTCAGTAGTTGTGGCTGACGGGCCTAGTTGCTCTGCAGCATGTGGGATCTTCCCAGACCAGGGCTCGACCCCATGTTCCCTGTATTGGCAGGCAGACTCTCAACCACTGCGCCACCAGGGAAGCCCTCCAGAGGCCTCTTGACATGAGAGTCTGGACTGTGTTCTCCTTCAGCATCCACACACACACACTCCTTTCCACCTCTGCTCTGGCCTGCTATCTCCTCAAATATTTCCCAAAACCAAGCTCCCAAAGGCACCCTGAGATTTCTGGGAAATCCGGAGGCTGGGCCCGGAGTGGCCAGGAAACAGGCAGAGAGAAAAGGCTTCGGGGTATTTTCCTGAAAGAGTCATTAAGATGTATTAAAGCCTGAGGTCGCCTCCTCCTGCCCACACCTGGCCCACCTCTGCCAGGGCCTCCCATCACCACGTGCTCCGCATTAGGGCCAAATTGAATTAGAATAATTAACTTTTGGTCACACTTTTAATTTGGTGCCAGAAATAAGAGAGCTAATGGAAATTAAACAAGGCTCTGACTCTGGAGACCAGCGTGGAAGCTGCACAGGGAGGCCCCAGGCTCTGGTGGGGAGGGGAACAAACAGCCAGAGGGAAGAGGCTGAGCCAGACGTATGCAGTGTGTGAACCTCAGCCTGTCCGTAGTGTTTATGCACGTGTTCGTGTTCTGTGCCAGTGTGCACTCACTGCCCATGGGAAGAGGCCTGTGTGTCACACAGGCAAACGTGTACTCATGTGTACGCGTACACAGGTATCTGGGGGTTTGCACACACGAATGGCTCTTTGTATGTGTGTGAATGCACATGTGCACACATTGCTTTAAATCTTAGGCAGGCAAAGCTGCCTGACTTTTATGGAATCCTAGCAGCTCTGACCTGAAAGGGGCCTTCATAAATGTCTTCAAATCCACCAACTGCTTGAGGCTCTTCTAGAACATTTTCCCCAGGAGAGTACACATCATCAGCCCACACTCCCTGACTGATGGGGTGCACACCACCACCGAAGGCGCCTGCAGAGCTCTTCCTGTAGGAAAGTAATTCCTTCCTCCAACACTCACCTGTAGTCCTGGGTCTGCCTCCAGCGTCACACAGAACAAGGCCTATCCCTCTCCCTCAGCATCACCCGAAGGTGTGACTGTTGCCTTCTAAGGAATCTCTAGGTGAGGCATCTGGTTCTCCCCTAAGGTCTCCCTCCCCAAAATGTGGGGCTTATTTTTCTGATTAAAAAAGAGCCGTGCCATTATTTTTTTAAAAAGAGAGAGAGAGGGACTTCCCTGGCAGTCCAGTAGTTAGGACTCCGCACTTCCACTGCAGGGGGCACAGGTTTGTTCCATCCCTGGTCAAGGAACTAAGATCCCGCATGCCTCATGGCGCAGACAAAAAAAAAGAGAGAAAGACAGAGAGAAACCTCCCTAGATCCTCCTACAGGACTTCACACGACATAACGTTTGCACATGGCACCGAACACTCAGTCACATGCCAGGGCATGAGGGAGACGAGCTGGGATACACTCCAGCCAGAGGGCCCTGGGCTCATCTGCTCCAGCCATGGTCAGACTTCACATGCAACAGAATCATCTGGTGGAATTCATTAAAATACCAATTCCCAGGCCCTTACTCAGAAGTTTTGATGCTAAAAGCCTACAGAAAGCACTGGTCCTCCTCACTTTTAACAAGCAGCCGGGTGACTCTGATGCAGCTGCCCATGAACAGTTATTTGAGAATATCGACGTCATCCAACCCCCTCATTTTACAGATAGACTGAGGCCCAGAGAGAGAGAGATGCTCAGAGTGAGGAGGAAACTAAGCCAATACTGGCGCCCTATTTTCCAACCCCTGGTGCTCATTCTTACCACCAGCCCAGGATGAATAAACACAGACTGCATCCCTCTCAGCCTGTTTCCCCCAAGGGAGCCCATCCCCACCACCACCACCCCCACCCCCGCCCACCACCACCACCACTAAGGGATATCCAGGTCTAGGAGAGAAGCATCCTTCTTCAAATCTGACACTTCCATCTGTTCCCACACTTATCCCTGGCCGGGGAGTCAGTAAGACAGAGGCATGTATCAGCAGCCTCATGTCTGCTAAATGAAGTATTTCCCAGCTCTGGAGGAGCTGAGATTCGTGGAGGCCACCGCTGCATTGGAGGGAATTCCCATCAGGGAGTGAGAAACAGATGAGGACCAAGGCCTCACTGAGGATGCCCAGGGGCGGGGGGAGATGAGCCAGGCGAGGGGAGGCCAGCCTGGAATTCACCAGAGTGAGAAGACAGCAGACACACAGGGCCTGGTAGCAGCCAGAGGCCTCACCTCCCACAGAATCCAGAGTTACCTTCCAGAGTCTGGCTACATCCTTCTGCCACACTGACCTGCCACGTCCACCCAGGGGCCTGAGGTCCTCTGGTCAAACCTAGCCCTACAAACATAAGGACCAGAGAGGACAAGTGAGGACATAAGATCACATAGCTTTTCACGGCAAAGTCCAATCTCCCAGCTCCTAGCCTGTGTCCTTTCTGCTGTTCCACTCTCATGCTTGCTGCAAGAAGCCAGCACCGACTGGAACTATCTCAAGTGGCTAGATAATGAAGAAACATAAATAATAAGGAGAACGTTACACCAGATCTTCTCCCAGCAAAGTGAAAGCAAAACCAAAGTGCCTGAGACCAAGCCAGGAAAAATTGTCTTTCACCACCATTGACCTTCCTCATTACCTACAACCATTGGTCTCCCTGCCCTGGTCTCCAAGACACCCTCACTTTCTAGGATTAAGTGAGAGCAAGCAGATGCCTTCAAAACTCAGAGTGCCCTGGACACTTGAAAGCAGGAGACTAAAAAAGAAGAAAAGGGAGTTTGACTTCTTTCAAGCCTGCTCCCTGATTTCATTTGGCCTGAGGTCTTATTTGTCTTAAGCGATGGCACCACGGTCACATTCCATTTCCAAGACGGTTTTGAAGGTGAGATTCCCCAGTTCCCCAGGAGGCGGGGTTCATCCCCGAGTGCTTCGACATCACTCATGGCCACCATCACCTGCTGTCTCCACCAGCGATGGCACCACCAGGCCCCAGCAACACTCAGCCTCATCTCTCTGGATGTGACAGGTCTGCCAGGCCCCCAGGAGAGCTGGGAGCTGTGCGCCCCCGATGGAAGAGTGAGAGCAGAGGGAAACGAGGGAAGGGAACAGCCCAATCCCCTTGCCACGGCAGCGGAGAGGCAACAGGGGACAGACCCCAGGCTGGGCAAGTCCCTCCTTTTCTCCAGCTGCTGGGAAGGGTGTGAGCAAGGAGGGAAAAGAGGGGTCCTTGGTGCCAGGCCCCTGCGTGTGAGAAAGGGCTCGACGGGAGAGGGTCCAGCTGGGAGATGGGTGCTGGTGTTTCTGCCCAAGTCCAGGCCCCACTGTGTGCTTGGGAACATCTCACTTTCTCAGGACCCCATCTCCCTGGCTTTCTCCCCTGTCCTGCTTGTGAATGCAGAGGAGAAAGATAAGAAGGGAACAAAAGGTATCATCAAGGACATCTTACTGTCTCAAGTCAGGAGGACAGAGTCCAGGCCCTGCCCACAGCTCAATGCACACGTGCCCTTGGCAGGTCCATCTGTCCTTGGCCCCAGTCTTCCCCATCCTGCAGAAGCAGCCCATCCCTGACCCTTCCAACACCAGATGCCTCCCATCTCACTTCTCCCTCCGTGGGCATCTCTCCCTCCTTCTCCCTTTCCTGTCTCTGCCCCAGGATGAGCACTGAAGGAAAAATCATGAATGCTATATAAATAAGGCATCAGGGATCAGGGGAGGCCCCCCGAGAAAGTAACTTGGTATCTGAGACCTGAAAGCTGAGTTGGGTTTGCCTACAAAAGAGGATTAGAGAGGAGTGTTCTGGGTGGAGGGACAGCCTGTACAAGGCTCCAAAGTAGAAAAAAGCTCGACTCACTCATTCAGGGACTAAAGAGAGCCTCCTCTAAAGAGAGGAATGAGGGCTTCCCTGGTGGCGCAGTGGTTGTGAGCCCGTCTGCCGATGCAGGGGACGTGGGTTCGTGCCCCGGTCCGGGAAGATCCCACATGCCGCAGAGCGGCTAGGCCCATGAGCCATGGCCACTGAGCCTGCATGTCCGGAGCCTGTGCTCCGCAACGGGAGAGGCCACAGCAGTGAGAGGCCCGCGTACCACAAAAAAAAAAAAGAGAGAGGAATGGAAGGAGCCAAGATACTTCAGAGGAATCAAGGGCCCTGGGGCTCCTCAGATGTGGGGAGGAGGGGGAGGCCCTCACGCAGCGTAGAGGTGGAGGTCACCTGTCCCCGTGACCCCCACACCTTCTGCTAAGTACAACATGCTCTGAGAGCAGGAACTGTGCCTTTTCATCTGGCACCTCGAGAAACCTCACTAATGCCGAAAACTGTCTCCCTGCGTTGGCTCCTGCCCTCTGCATACAAGGCTCGACCCAGCCATCAGAGCATCCTGTGAAAACTGAAGTCAGGTCCGGGCACTGCTCCGCTCTAAACCCTCCAATGGCTCCATCTCACTTGGGACAAAAGCCAAAGTCGCAACAATGGTCTGCAAGGCCCTGCGTGCTCTGCTCCTCCCTGTCTCTCTGCCCTCATCGCCTACCACTCTCCCCTGCATCCTTTCTGCTCCAGCCACACTGGCCTGCTTGCTCTTCCTCACCCCTGCCAGGCCTGCTCCTGCCTCAGGGCCTTTGCACATGCACAGATATTCACACTCCCCCCACTCTTTCAGATCTTTACTCAGATGTCCCCTGCCGGGTAAGGCCCTCCAGCCAACATCCATGAATTATACCACCAGCACCCCCAATCTCCCCTCATGCTTTATGTCTTCCTCCATAGCATGTACCATCATTAATAATGCTATCTTTTAAATTTATTTTGTTTTTGTCAACCCCTCTAAAATATAAATTCCTTGAGGACAGGGGTTGTTTTACTATTATTACTATTATTGGTTTTGTTCATTGCCATATTCCTTAATACCTACAAGAGTTGCCTGGTGCATACTGAATATTTGAAAAATGAATAAGAAAGAGGTGGGGAGGGAGTGGGGGAGGGAAGTTTCCACTCCTCAAAGTCCCTGAGGCACTGGACATCTCATCTCAGACAAAAGCGGGTGTCGAATCGTAGCTGGGATTGTAGGTAGATGTGAAGCACACGGTTCATTCTGAGCACTCCACGCTCAAAACTACCCACAGTGAGAGTTCAGACTCACAAAAGGAAAGAGGCAAGTTTCCAGCCATAGACACCCCTGCTGTGAAGGGCTGGCATGAGCTGTGAATTCACCATGATTCCAGTGCCCTCCACCTCCACCCCGGGCCGGGATCCAGAAGAGCTTCTGAACGCCCTCCTGGCTCCTAGGGTGAGCCTTCCCCAGACACTGCTGAGATCACCAGGGCAGCGAGCAAGCTCTTCAGTGAGGCCCATCTCGGTGACTGGAGGCCTGGGGAATCACTGACCCTCTGCTTTTCTACCTTGAAAATGTGAGTGACAATGGTCCCTGCGTGTCCTGCCTCACAGGGGTTTTGCACAGCTCAAGAGTGTGTGGAAAATGTAAACTTCCACACAATTTTTTCTGGTCCTTAAACTCTCCTCCACCCAAGCCGATTATTTCATGATTCACAGAATAAACACCACATCTTCCCTTTCACTCCCAAACCAGTTTAAAACTCTACATTTTGGGAATTCCCTGGTGGTCCAGTGGTTAGGACTCAGTGCTTTCACTGCTGAGAGCCTGGGTTCAATCCCTGGTTGGGGAACTAAGATCCCACAAGCGGGGCAGTGCGGCCAAAAACAAAACTTCTACATTTTGCAGAAAGAAAACTCATCTGTCTGGCCCCCCTGGTTTGCCTCATGTCTATCTTTGTGTCTCTTTTTCTTTTTTTTAACTCAATTCAATTTCTTTTTCTAACCCAGCCTCCCTGTGCGTGAGTGTATGTGGTGTGTGCGTGCGTGTGTGGTGTGTGTGTCTCTGTCCATCCATGCTCTCCCTCTTCTCCATCTGTCACTTTGAGTATCTCTATTTCCCTCCTTCTCTGCCTCACCCTGTTCATCTCTCCGTGTCCCTCTGTCTCACACTCGCTTTCCATGTTTCCTTCTCTGTCTTCTCTTCAGACTCTGTTGTTTCTCCATCTGTCCTGTTGTCTGTCTCTGTATCTGAATGTGTTTCTCCCTGTATCCTACCATCTCTCCCTCTCTTTCTCTCACTTTCTCTTTCCGTCTCCCTCTGAATCTCTGCTCGTTCCCTCTCTCTCTCTCTCCTCCCTAATTGCTTCTTGTCTCTGTGAGGATTTATGTGACACACGGACAGCAGTGGCAGTGGCCAATCTGAAAGGCTGCTTGCAGGTGTAAGAACTTAATGGGGGCCCAGCCTCAGGAAAATGAGCTGCCATCCTCCTGAGGGCTCCTTTGCTCAGGGAAGCCTGGGCCATCTCCCTTATCCTGAAAAGAGAGAGGCAACTCTTTAGACAGCGCCCCTGTGCCCTCACTGTATTCAGGGACCTTTGCATCTCCTGCCTCCAAAGGAGTAAGTGTCACAATCAGCCTGCACTTTTTTTTTTTTTGCAGTACGCGGGCCTCTCACTGTTGTGGCCTCTCCTGTTGCGGAGCACAGGCTCCGGACGTGCAGGCTCAGCGGCCATGGCTCACGGGCCTAGCCACTCTGCAGCATGTGGGATCTTCCTGGACCGGGGCACGAACCCGTGTCCCCTGCATCAGCAGGCGGACTCTCAACCACTGCGCCACCAGGGAAGCCCCAGCCTCCGCTTTTAAGTAACACAGTGGAGACAGCACTGGACCAGAATCAGGACACCTGGGTCTCACCTGACTTTGGTGGAGGCCTTGGACAGATCATGGCCCCTCTCTGAGTCTGTTTTCCCATCTGGAAAATGGCCACAATAGTCTAAGACTCCTGGAGCATTCTGCTGTAGGGGAATCAAGTGACCCCACACCATACCACATTCTGATGACAGCAGGGCTGTGGTCAGGGCTTTAACAGAGGAGGTGTTGCGACTGACAGAAACCCATAGCAGAGGTGCCAAGAGAGTGACTCAATGACCTGGGGGTGGAGAGTGGGCTCTGGAGCAGAGGCAACAGGGAAAGCCTTCTCCCATGTCCACCTGCCCTGCAGCTGGTGCCTGGCATCCCTCCCCGGGATATAGTTAATCTCCCCCACACTCTTGGCCATTGCCCACCTGGCACCCAGCAGATCAGGTTTGGCTGCAGCAGCCAAGAGCCAGAGAGAAAGTAGGAGAGAGGTGGGTGAGAGCAGGAGCACCTGATTCCCAGAGTTGGTGGGAGAGAAGGAAAGTAAAAAGGCAGGCGGAAGAAATAAACACTTACTGCGCATCTACTCTATAACCTGCTTGGTGCAAAATGCAGGATCTGAGCCTTGCTCAGAGCAGTTAAGTCACCTGGCTGGGGTTGCCCAGCTCATAAATGACCACACATGAGTAGGAAAGCATATCCTAAAGCCTGTGCTTTTCCTATACCAATGAGGACTTTTAGAGGAGGAGAGAAGAAACTCAGATAAGGAGAGGAACCTTGAAGACACGTTTTTTCCTACCGTACATTTCCCCAGCGGTCATCCTTATTGGTGGAAAAAAAGGTTAGGGGAGGTGGGTTTGCTTGGTCTGCAAAAGAGAATCTGGGAAGTATTTTCAGAGAAGCACTCAATTTCTATTTTCAGGTACTTGAAGGGCTTACATCAGGAAGGCAAAAAGATGTGATCTATTTCCACAAAATCGAGACCATGGACCCAACCTGCAACAAGAGAGACGTGGAACGGACTGAAGGAAGGACCTCCTACCCATCAGAGCACTGGTACAGGCTTGAGTTCATTGTTGTAAGTTACATCAATAAAGGAGGGGCTCCCTCCCTGAAATGTGTCGGAAGGATGCTAACGTGCAAGGACACAGAAAAATCCTCTGTGCCAGATAACCTGTTAGCGGCTCCTACAACTCTTGGGGTCAGAGGCATAGGTAAAGACACCACCAGGCACATTCAGACACACACACACAGTTCTTGGAGGCTTGAACACGGGCTTTTCCCAGATGAGGCTCTGCAGCCCACCTGCAGCCCTCACCCTCAACTTCCTCTGCATGGTGGCACCACAAGGACAGGGTTCCTCCAGCGGGCTGATGGGCACTGGTGCCCCTGCAGACAGGCAGGACGCCAGAGCTGACACTGCTATCTCCTCATCGCTCCAGGCAGCCACGTCTGAGCCCTCTCCCTTTCAGGAAGCCAAGCCAGGAAATTAACAGGGAGCCCAGACGCCTCCAGATACCTGCCCGGAAATTCAAACCTGGAGCAGGCGGGGGCTGGCTTAGGAGAGCAGAGTGTAATGGGAGGGGCTCTTTGCAGAGGACAGTGGGTACATGCAGTGGGTGTGCACCAGCCCTTTTTAAAGGGGGGCTGCTGTCACAGATCACCAACATGGGCTCCCTGGGGATGAGACCAGGAGGGACACAGCCAGCTTGTCCTGGGGAGCATGCTTCACCCAACAGCAGGAGGCCTCAGAGCAGGAGAGCCCTGGCAGCAACTTGGTGATTTATTCTGCAGCTGCCTCCACCTAAAATCCCCTAGGGGATGCAGACAGAGGGGACAGAAATGACGACGAGGTTTCTCCTTAGAGTCAGGAGCTGAAAAGAGGCCGCACTGATTCTGAAGCAAACACAGGTATCACAGCCAGGCAAACCTGGGCTCAAACCCACACTTTGTCGCTTACAGGTTCTGTGACCTTGTGTTTCAGTTGCCTCATCAATGAACTGGGCATAACAATAGCAAGGCAAGCCAACTGTTCTAAAAAATAATCCCCCAAATCTCAGGTGGTTTAAAGATATATTTACTTCCAGTCTAATTCCTTGGGGGCAAGGAGAGCTGTGCTCCATACAGCCATTCAGGAACCCAGGCTCTTCTTTTCAGAGTATCCCAGGGCCTCAGGACTCTCGAGACCAGGGTTTCTCAATCTTAGCACCATTGACCTTTGGGATGGCTAATTCTTTGTTGCAGGGGTTGTGACAACCAAAAATGTCTCTGAATATTGCCAAATGTCCCCAGGGAGAGGGGGAACAAAATTACTCCGCCTGAGAGCCACTGCTTTACACGCCGCCCCCACCCCGACACCCTCACACCAGCTAACCAGCAGAAGAGGAAAAAGAGAATACATGGAGCCTCACAAAGGGAGTTTGAGGGGCCAGCCTGGAAGAGGCATCATGCATTACATCGCTCACACTCCACTGGGCAGATTGAGGTTACCTGGCCCCACTGCAGGGCAGGCTGTGTGTCCAGGAGGGAAAGGAAACAGGGTCTTGGGAGCCTGTAGTCTTGCCTCTGACACACCACCTCTTGGGGCTGTTGGGATGATTTGATGAGCTGAGAATTTTATGTAAATAAAATGCATGGCATATGGTAGGCTCTCAACAAATACTAATGACTAATATTCTTGGAGGGTTTGCATGAGCTCCATGCCATGAGAATGCATTAGCTCGTTGGATCCCCATTTGCTGATGAGGAAACAGAGGTGCAGGGAGGGCAAGTAACTCCTGCAAGGTCACAGAGTTGGTGGCTCTGAGATGCTGGCTCCAGCACCCACCTCTTGACCCATATGCTGTACTCTACTAAGTATCAGTCTCCTGCCCCAGGTCCCCTCATCCTGCTGTTACATGCAGTACGGTCACTCAACAAATCACAGATTCACAAAACACTTTCTCTGCACAAGGAAGGAAACAAGGGCTCCAGGAAGTGAATGCCCAGGGTCACTCAGCTAGAAAGTGGCAGAGCCAGAACTAGAACCCAGGGCCACTGGCTGCAGAGGCAGCACCCTCTCTGGGGAGGAGGCCACTTCTATCCTCGTGCCATGGTTTAGAGATACTGGCAGACACCTCTGCCCAGGACAGACCCTGCTCTGGGTCTGCCACTAATTTGCTGGGTGGCCCTTAGCAATCTCTTTTGTGATGGTTAATTTTCTGTGTCAGCTTGACTAAGCCACGTGGTGCCCAGATATTTAGTTAAACATCATTCTGGGTGTGTCTCTGAGGGTGTTTCTGGAAGAGATTAAGAATTAAATTGATAGACTGCCCTCCCCAATGTTGTAGGGCCTCATGCAATCTGTTGGAGGCCTGAATAGAACAAAAAGGTAAGGGAGAATTTGCTCTCGCTCTCTCTCTCTGCCTGACTGTTGAGCTGGAACACTGGTCTGGAACTCACACCGTCAACTCTTCTGGGTCTCCAGTTTGCCACCGGCAGATCTTGGATTTCTCAGCCTCTGTAACTGTGGGAGCCAATTCCTTATAACAGGAGATAGACAGGTAGATAGATAGATAGATAAATAGATAGATAGATAGATAGATAGATTTCTCAGCACTATTCATTCCTCACTTGTTCCCATATGTGGTCCCGGTACTGTGAGGGGTCAGCAATCCTGTGGGAAAGGTGAGGGTATAGCCTCTACCTTGCACAGGGCCTCATCCACACATCCAGGAAGAAGCAGAGCCAGGGCTCAAACCCAGTCATGTCTAGGGCCAGACTTAGGGCTTCTCAGGGCTCTCCCATTGCAGTATTCTAGAATTCTGCCATTCTGTGGCCCTAAGCCACTCCCAGCCAAGATCACCAACACTTGGTCCTCAGCCCAGGGAAAGGCTCTGGGGAGAGAGACAAACTTTGGGCACATGAGGGAAAAGATATGGCCCTTGATCTCAAGTGGGGGTACCCTCAAATCCTCTCTCTCCCTCATCCCCACAGCCAATCAGAGACCAAGCAGTACGGCCCAAGTCAGTTTGGAAGGATTCAGAGGTGAGTTGAAGTCATCCTCCAGTGAGGCAGCAGGACCAGGCCTGGCCCTAGTACTGAGTGCTGGCCATGCATCCCTGGCCATTCTCAGGATCAAGATCGATGTTTACAACTATCGCCCACATTCAGCCTGACATTCCTGCCTCAGGTCTGAGCCTCTCCTGGACCACTCCCTCTCCTTCCACATCTAGTTATCCCTAACTGAGTTGATGTTACAGCTTAAATGGCTCTGCATCCAACTCCCCCACTTCATCCTCACTGAGACACCCCTTAGGTCAGGCCCCCTTCATCTTTTTCTGTAGTGGCCTTCTCATTGGTCCCAGCCTCCACTTTTATCCCTCCAACCCATCCTCCACAATGCTGCCAGGATGATCTTTCTGACAAAACTGGCCATGTCACTCCCCTGCTTGAAACCCTCCATGGCTCCCTGATACCCTCAGGACAAAATCTGGACTTCTCAGTTGGGCCCACAAGATGCTGCTTTGGATCCTGTCACCCTGCCACTCTTCCAACGTAACTTCAGTCATGCTCTTCCTTGCCCTCAATGCTACAAAAGCACCAAATTACGCATGATTCCCCTGAACACGTCATGGTTTCAAGCCTTCTTTGACTTTGCCTAAGCTGTTTCCTCTACCTGAATTGTGTCCCCTAGGTGGTACATAGCAAACCCCTATTCATCCTTCAAAATCCTGCTCAGATATCACCCTTCACCCTGAAGCCTTTCCTTACCACCTCCTCCCCACAGCAGCACTAATTATAATAATACTTAACGTTGATTTGGTGCTTACAGGCATTGTCCTAGACCCACTACATGTCTCATTTAATTTAATTATCCAATGCTATGAGTAGAGTGACAGTTTTAAAACTGTCCCCTCACCTTAAACCTAGGTAGGTTGTGACTGCCTCAACTAATAGAATGCAGCAGCAGTGATGTGATGTGCCTTCCCAGGTAGGTTATAAAAGACCATGCAGCTTCCACCTTGGTCTCTTGCTTTCCAGACATTTCCTCTCTCAAGATGCTCCTTCTCCAAACCCACCAGGCCCTGAGAAGTCCAAGCCTCATGCACAGGCCGCTAGTGGCTCTGCTCGTATTGTCCAAGCTGAGCCTTGGAGTCACATGTGAGTGACAGATGATTCCAGCCCCACCCACTTTCGTCACCCCTAGACATTCAAGTCTTCCAGCCGAGGCACCAGATTGTGGAGCAGAGACAGGCCGTCCCCACTGTGCCCTGTCCAAATTCCTGACCACGGAACCTGTCGACACATAATACGATGGTGGTTGTTTCATGACACTGAGTTTGGGGAGTTTGTTATACAGCAATAATAGTCACAACTCTGTTATGGTCCACCCCATTTTACAGATGGGAAAACTGAGGCAATGAGAGGGTAAGTAAATTACACAAGGTCCTAAAGCTAGGAGGGAGTTGAGTCAAGATGGAAACTCAGGCCATCAAGTTCCACAATTGGAACTTATCTGCTTTTCTCTCAGCCAATTCCACATGATGGTGTAATTGACCACTTATATGTCTGCCTCTACCTTCAGACTGAGCTACTTGAGGGCAGGGAGGCATCTTACTCCTGTCTCTATTCCCAGCACTAGCTCAGTTCCTGGCATAGAGCCGATGCTGAGGACAGTTTGCTGCACTGGCCTGAGTGCCACAGGGAAGCCACTGCAGCGGGGTAGGGTGGGGTTTGGGTCACTGGAGCTGAGCCTGTCTGTGCCGTGGTCTCCCCTCTGGCTTCCTCCAATGCTGCCCTGCTGATCCCCAGGCCTTCACCCCACCCAAGGCTTTGACTCATTATCTATTTAAATTGATGATTTTCTGCCCAGTCTTCTCCCTGTGCCCCCGTGGCCCAGCTGACAGCTTCATTAAAAACGGTTGTGGGGCTTCCCTGGTGGCGCAGTGGTTGAGAGTCCGCCTGCTGTTGCAGGGGACCCAGGTTCATGCCCCGGTCTGGGAAGATCCCACATGCCGCGGAGCGGCTGGGCCCGTGAGCCATGGCCGCTGAGCCTGCGCGCCCGGAGCCTGTGCTCCACAAAAAAAAAACGGTTGTGGTTGGCGCCTCTCAGTCCAGCAGAGCCCACAGGCATGCGTCATCATGGACCTCACAGCCCCGGCCACCTCCCCACTTCTGCCACCAACGACACGTGGGACAGCCCAGCTTAGAGTCAAGGGTTTGAATCTCCACCAGTTACGCCCAGGGACCCCTCCCCTCTGGGTCAGGGGACAAGGGGCAACCTCCTAAGTCTAAGGCCCCCAAAGAGATGGGTCCATGGTCAACAGCTTCCCCACAAAGAAGACGAAGACCGGGACCAGAGTCAGTGGAGATAGCTGAGTGCAGACCCTGGCTCCGTGCTGGGGCAACACTGGCTTTGGGGAAGCCACCCTCCTGACCTGCCTTCCAGCTGCAAGAGGAAAACCTCAGAGTGACTCCTCAGGAGTAGGAGAACTTTCAGGCACTGCACAAGCCTCCTGGGGGCTGCTTTTTATAGAAGGGGTCTTTGCCCTCAGCGCCCCTGACCCCTGCTCTCCCACTGGGTGACCTCAGGCAGGCCACTCAACTTGCCCTTCCTCAAAGGCTCAAACAAGAGGCTGGATACCCTTCATCTGAGTGAGAAAACAGGCACAGGCCAGGGCCAGCTCAGGTGATGAAAAGATGAAATAATAATAATAATAGCTAAATTTTATTAACATTTTTCTATATCTCAGACACTCTTCTATGTGCTTTCCCTGCATGAATTTATTCATTCATCCCAACAACTCTAGTGGGTAGGCACTGTTGTGACCCCATTATGCAAATGAGGAGACTGAGGCACAGAGGGGTCAGGTTACTTGGCCAAGGTCTCACATGCAGCTAGCAGGTAGAGGAGAGAGGAGACACAGTCAAGCAGACCAGATCCAGAGTCCTGACCACTCATCCCTCTCACTGTGCTAAGCCAGTGTGAAGTGCTTAGCACAGCGTGGCACACACAGTAGGTGACGAAGGACGCTTAGGCCAAGGAGAGGGGCACACACGGGCCCCAGAGGCCACAGGGAGGGACTGCCACCCCCATCCAGAGCAGTGGAGACAGACTGTCCCCACCTGCTTGTAGTTTAGCCGTGAAGATGAGGAAGGCGAGGAGGCCAGTCTCCAGCTTGCCTTGTCCTTTTGTCCTTCTGCTGGCATGAGAAAGGGATCCAAGAGTTATTTACTGCAGAGTTTGCATTACGATGTTCTCACCCTTACTGTACATCCTTTAAAGGTGAAATAAAAATATCTAAAGGGGAAAAAAAAGCCTTTTTATTCAGCATCGTAAAAGTCATTGGCAGAGCTTCCTCTGGAAGGGGAAAAAACAGCATAAAATTCTGCAGTGACATTGTTCTGGGAGAACCTTCACAGTCAGCCTGAGTCTGGAGGGTGTGCCTAGGGGTTAGACTGCTAACGGGGACCCTGCACATGGCTTTGGGCTCCACCAGGTGGGCCTGCTGCTGCATCCCCAGAGTCTACAACTAGATTAGCGGAGTGGGAGCTTAACAAATGCTGGTTAAATTCAAGAGTGAATACATGAATGAGTACTGGAGTGAACACTTCCCCAGAGTTTGCCCAACTGTCCCCAGTGGGAGGGCCAGCAGTGGACCGGAGCATCATGGTGCCCAGCACCTTGAGACTGACTTCCCAGCAAATCACCAGATAGGTCACACTTTCTCACATCCACCTCACACTCTGTCCTTCTGCCGTAAGGGGGTTTAACGCAGGCTTCCTGCCTCAATTTGTCTGCTCAACATCAATTGCTCATGCCCTCCACTTCCCGCCTTGAACTCTAAGGGGCCTCCTCCTCCTCTTGCTGGGGACTGTGCCTTGCTCAGTGCCCTTCTAGGCTCTCTGCACAGGGTATCTAGGCGCCTGTGTCTTTGTTTCCCTCAAGAGGAAGTGTATTCCTCAGAACAGTGGACCTGTTAGGAAATGCTCAGTAAGTGTGTCTCAGGTGAATGAGTGAATGAATGAATGAGTGAGTAAATGAATGACTGACATTTGCATGATCCTTGACACTTTACAAAGTATTTCCCCATATAGCGCTCCAAGAACTCTCACCACCCCTTCCTCAAATGTGGTATCCAGCTTTGACATCATGAACTCATTTTACAGATAAGAAAGCAGAGACACAGAGAAAGCAAGAGAGTTGCCTAAGATGCAATGAGTATGGGTGTCCTTGAATCCAGTTCTACATCCTTTGCTTTTCCACTGTACCAAGTTGCAATTCACAAACTGTCACTCTTGTCCAACACACCTACAAATGCATGCACACACACAGACACAGATGGATACAAACTACACATATGCACACAGATGTGTGCTCACACGCCTGGATGCATGCATGCACATACACAGATGCATCCAAATACATACATGTATGCGCATGCACACACACACACAGACATTCATGGCAACGAGCAGAAACGATAGGCCTGAAAAGAAAAACAGGAGTTGAGGAGAGAGGGGAGAAGTCCCAGAGGCCTCCTTCAGTGCCTCCCACCACCATCAGGCTTTGCCTTTGATTTTCAACTTTTAATTTTCACATCATCAGTTACTACATCAAAGCAATTTTACTGCAGGTGCGTTGGACCCAAGCTGTTTCTAGCAGCCCTGATTCCAAATTCCTCTTCCCGCTGGGCCCATGTTGCCAATGGCATTTCACTTCTCATTAAATTCCACGTGGGGAGCATGAGGAAGCAGGGGCGATGGCCGTGAAAGCACCTCTCACCTCTGTTTCCAACACTTGTTCACTTCTGTTTAAACGTTGCTTAAGGAATTATGTTTGGGGTTCTGGTTAAACGTGACGGAAAAAACCTCCTTCGCTGCCTAGTCCACTGGGCTCTTGTGGAGATAAAATGAGAGGATGGATGTGGATGGGCTGTGTAAACTCTGAAATGCTGTGCATACACGATGAAGTCACCCTTCACCTCCCTTCCTCCCAACACAGCTCTGAAATGACTAAGGGCTTTTGTTACGACTTAAACAAGACAAGAGAAAAGGAGAGAAGGCAACAAAATTTGCAATGCTGAGGAGCCGATGGGTGAGTAGCGACTGACTCCCCAGGCCAGAGAAGGCTGAAACCTGAGTGAGCAGGACCTGGCTGCCCCCTAGTGCAGAGGCCCAGAAAGTCTCCAGTACTGGGGATACCAGCTGTTTCTGAAAGTGGGGCTCAAAGTCAGGCTAAAAATGGAAGCATTGACTGAATGCTGCATATGAAATAGTCAGAACCTCCAGATATAACCCTCACTCCCCAGCACAAGAGAGAAGAGCAGTGGATCTGGACAGCTACAAATTCCAGAACACAAGGCCTCACCACGGGCAAGATGCTGATGGAAAACAGAGGTATTAAGTAAAGGTCTACACACCTCCTACTCCCACTCAATTTCCTGAACTTTGGCAGCCCAGCTTCTACCACCCAGACTGGAGCTCAGAGGATTCCTCTCTGATGGAACAGTACAGCCCAAGAACAGACTGAGAGCTAGGTGTCCCCCAGACACCCTCCACGGTTTTGCCACACACCAGGCCCATGCACGTGAAACTTCCAGGCAGCCAGGGCATCCAATAAAAAAGATGAGGACCCCAAAACAACAACAAAAAAATCTGGGGGAAAGGGGCTCAGGTGAAACAGAAGCAATTTAGGAAGGAGCAGGATATCTCAAAACCCTACAATTATCCTTGGAGAAATAAGAGAAAATACTGCATCTGTGAAAAAGAAACAGGCTCCTATTAAATTTTTTTTTAAAAAGAATTCTTTAAAAAATAAAAAGAATTCTTGGAATTAAAAAGAGAAAGAGAAAATTCCACTGGGGGGATGGTGAATAACATTGAGGAAATCTCCTAGAAAGCAGAACAAAAAGAATAAGAATAAAAAACTGGTGAGGAACTTCCCTGGTGGTCCAGCGGTTAAGACTCCGTGCTCCCAATGCACGGGGCCTGGGTTCGATCCCAGGTCAGGGAACTAGATCCCACATGCCGCAGCTAAAGATCCCACACAAGGCAATAAAGATCCCACGTGCCACAACTAAGGCCAGGTGCAGTCAAATAAATAAATAAAATTTTTAAAAAACAGGTGAAAATGATAAAAAATGACAATTAGTCCAGGAAATCCAACATCTAATTAACAGGTGATCCAGAAAGAGAAAGAAATTGGAAGTAAGGCAATTATCACAGAATTAATATAAGCAAATGTTTCAGCACTGAAAGATATAAGTTTCCAGATTAATGGGTCCCCGATACCAAGGTGCTTCATGGGGAAATTTCAGAACACTGAGGATGAAGAAAAGATATTAAAGCCACCAGAGAGGAAAGAAAAAATCTGGTCACATACAAAAAGATCGGGAAGCTGCATGGCATTAAATTTCTCCTAAGCAGTCTCAGAAATTTTATCTCCCATGCACCACCGAAATAAAACCATAAACCAAGAAAAAATGAAGGTGCAGGATCCAGGAAACATGATATGCAGACAGGAGAGAAGCAAAGGAGGTTTTGAAGTGGTGATAAAGAAACCGCAGGATTGCAGCTATGCCAGTGCGTGTGAAAGGAGAAGGATGGAGGGCTCCACAAGGGATGTCTCCAGAGGAAAAGTGAAGCCAAGGGACCACATGATGGATACCCTGAGAGCAGCGTGTGGAAACTCCAGGCTTGGAAGAAGGATGCTGCTTCTAAAGTGCTTTCTTTAGACCCTAAGATGCTAATTTCCTTCACCTACCACCCCTTAACCCAAAGCGGTTTGTGGCTCACCCTAAAGCACAGCTGGTTGCTATGGAGATGGTTGTATGCATAAGCAGAACAAATATTCATTTCTCTCCAAAACTGGGCAGGGGAAGCTATTAAGGCATTGCTTACTTGGATAGATGTGGGAGACATTATATTAGGGTTCAGAGAAGATTTTACTTATTTATTCAGAATCATCAACATCAGTGTGAGGTTACCTGGTGGAGAGGGAGAAGACTGCACAAGAAGCTTAGGTGGGAACTTCACCTCTAGTGAAAAAGGTGGCCCAGAACTGATATTATAATGTTGGCTGCCTTTTATTTATTTATTTATTTATTCATTCATTCATTCATTCATTCATTTTGGAAGGGAGAAAGAATTTCAACCATGAAAATTCAAAAAGTCCTAGACTTTGAAAACAGAAAACAAGAGATTATGGAGTGTGAGCCTCTCACTGTACAGAGAAGTGCCTCAGGTTGTACACAGCAAGTTAACTAGAGACCAGGACCAGAACCTAGGTCCCCTAACACTCCTAGCCACATGCTTCCAGAACCTTCTTCAAGGTCACCTATCTCTCATTTAAGCATTCTACAAAAATAGAATCAAGCATTTTATTCTGGGCCAGGCACTGAGTGTATTTAAACAAAGACACAATCTAGTGACAAAGAAAGCATGTAAACAGTAAACAGGCACAGGTAAAATAATGGGATGTGTGGTATAATGCAGGTTTGTACCAGGTGACATGGAAAAGGAGTGCAAGTCAGCCTCTGGGGGGTCAGGGAAGGTTTCCCTCCCAGGGCCTTAAAGGGGTGGGTTTTCTCCAGAGAGGTGTAGTAGGGTAGGGGTAGCATTCCAAATGGAGGACCAGCCTGTGCAAAGGCAGGACGGCTCTGATTCGCTGGAATATAAGGTCAAGGCTGTGAGTTGAGGATGGAAAGACAGGCTGGACTTCAGACTCACAGAGGTGCTTTTGGAGGATGGACTACTAAGGATCAGCAAGTCAGCCTGTAGAATAGGTCTACCAGGACAGCCCAAAGTGGGAAATGGGAAGTGACGGGGAGGAAGTTCATCTCAGAGGTCTGGGGAGAATCAGGAGTGGGACAGGTAAGTGCTCCTTCACCCCTTCTCCCACCCTCAGGTCTTGGCTCCCTCCCCCTTAATTCCTCAACCTCCCACTCCACCCCCAACCAGCGGGCCCAGCCTGCAAGGTAATTATAAAGAAGTTAAACCAAATTATACACGCAGGGCTTATTTTGTGTTTTTCTGCTGCTGCCGGCTGCCAATTATGGTGCAATTAGACTGCCTTCATTAGCAAATGAGAATAGAATTAACATTGTTAATTACTCATTCTGTTAAATGGAGAAGAGGGTGTGGTGGGATGGGGGTGGGGGAGTGGAGGGAGAGAGAGTGCACGGCAGGGGGGAGGTTTGCAGTCTCCCTGGGGCTCCAGGGCCCATGGGAGGTGAAGGAGGAAACCAAGATCTACCCAATGTCAAGACACAGGTGGGGTGAGACAGGCCAGAGAAAGGAGGCTTTGCTCCTTCATGACACTCACTTCCACTCACTGTGTACTCAGTCTGTACAGCACCTCACATACAGTATCCACTTCATCCTTGCTACCCTGTGTGAAGTAGGTCTTAGCAACCCCACTTTGAGAGGAGAAAAGTGATGCTCAGAGAGGTTAGGTAACTTTCCCTAAGCCACACAACTCTAGTAGGTGGTAGAGTCAAGCACTTCTCCACTGCTGACTGCCAGGACCTTTGGTTCTCCTAGGAAAGGGGACCCACATGTAAATTATACTTTATGTAGTGACAGTTTTGAGTCAACTCATTTGATGCTTAGATTTGCCCCATGTTGAAAGAAGAGTTATTAGCCTCATTTTCTCATGAGGAAGCTGAGACTCTGAGAGTCTAATCCAGGGTTGATTTACTATGGCCTGTGGGCCAAATCCGGCCTGCCACTTGTTTTGGTAAATAAAGTTTTACTGGAACACAGCCATGCTCATTTACTTGTATGTTATCCACGGCTTGCTTTCGAACTAAAACAATAGAGCTGAATAGTTGCGACAGTGACCATGTGGCCCACCAAGCCTGAAATAATTACTCTCTGGCCCTTTGCAAAAAAAGTTTGCCAATCCCTGGTTTAAATAATTAACATAAAGTCATAAAGTGCCTGCATAAAAGTGTGGGATTTGAACCCAGGTCTTCTGGCCTCCAAACCCAGACTCTTCAACAACTTTTATCCAGAGGGAAAAGGGGCAGTTCTAGATAAAATAGGCTTCCAGTGAGTTCAGAGAACCTTTAATTGCCCCCGAGGAGAGACTCAGCAGACAATTAGAATTATTTCATCCTGACTTCCGAAATTTGATAAGGTTGGCTGCTTTCAGCAACAATCAATAGAAAAGTCAATTATGAGTGGTTTTGAAAAAAGAAGATAAGGAATTCATTATTTCTTATAACAGGAAAGCCAGAGGTAAGGCAATTCCAAGTTTGGTTAATTCAGCTGGGTCCTTGGGATACCATCCAGGACCCAGGTTCTTTCTCATTTTCTGTTCTCCTTTCCTCAGCAACTTAACTACTTCCCTTGTGATCTCAATATGGCTGCCAAAGCTCCAGGCATCACATCCTCACCCAACAAAAACCAAAGATGGTGGGTAGCTGCTTCTTCTGGCAAGTCAGTTTTTCAGATCTCAGAAGGCCTTTCCCAGAAGGCACCCCTGCTCCACCAAGAACCTTCCCCTTAGTTGTCACTGTCCAGAATTGCACAACATGCCTGTGCATGAACAATAACCAACAAAGGAAATGGAACTATCATTTGGCTTAGATTAATCGCTTAGGATTCACTCCTAGGGCAGGGAGGGTCCCAGCCTCCCCTGAAAAAACATGGGTGCTAGTATCTTAGGTCTGATACCAAAAAAGAAGTGGGGGAGAGGGGTGGCTGTTGGGAAGGCAATGGACGGAAACTTTAGAATTCTTATTCCGCTGGTCACGTGAAAGTCTTTAACCCCTGAGGTCTGGGCAGTAGACACAGTCCCTCTTCCTCATCTCTCTTTCCAAAGCCCTGTTGCCTCTTCTGGTGCAGGGGGCCAGGAAGAGCCAGGGGAAGGGTTCATCTCCCCAGCTTCCTGGCCTCTAATTAACTCATAGTGTAGGCACAGCCCTCCGGGGACTCTTTGGCCTTTGGTCCTCTCTTCCACATCCCAGCCCAGAAAGGCCAAGGTTTCCTGGCAACCCCCTGCGGTGCTGCCTCCTTCATTCTTATTCTCTAGTCTTCCGATTAGATGACCTCACAAGCCACGAGCTATGCACCAAGGAGTGGAGGCCTGAGTGGTCCCAGGCAGTGGGCTGAACCAACAGGTCACACTTTCTGAGAGGTGCTCAGAACTCTGCCCACCTGGGCTAAATGCCAGCACTGTAGTGCAGTACAGATGGCCAGGGCCAGCCTGGGCAGGGCATGTCCTGCTTCTCCAAGTCTCTCCCTCCCCTCCATCCCTGCCCAGGCTGGCACTTCATTTTCCTGCTTCCAGATTCCCAGCACACATTGTCTGTCTCTCTCTTTGTCTCACTCTCTCTCTCTCTCTCTCTCTCTCTCTCTCTCCCCACCTTCCGCTCCAACCCAGACACAATCTCTTCTTTTAGACTCTGGGCAACTGGGTTCATGCACCTTTGCCAGAACTTCCTTCCTGTCATCTGGGCAGGATTGGTGAGGCAGAGAGGTTACCCAGCCATTTAAAGAAAGTTTGGGGAGAAGGATGTCAGGCAAGGTGGGTCCCATCTGGGTGCCACCTGTCACACACAAAGGCTCAGAGGCAAATTCCACAAGGCCACGTGGCCTTCGTTAAGAAAGAAGAGTTACAGGGAGCAGGGGTGGGGAGACTGTACATGAAGCCAGTGAGGGAAGCCCTGGGTCTATTTCCTCCCATCATTGATGACACTGCACTGGAGCAGGGCCACCTCCTGATGGCCAGTGCAGGTTTGCATTTCAGGCAATGTTGCTGGCAGGCCCAGCCTTGGGTAAATCTTCATTGTGTAAAAGAGGGGAGGCATGTTCCCTCCTGTCTTAGGTCAGTCGGGCAATGTAGATGCCATGGAATTCACCCCAAACCTGGGGGCCTGGCAGGTGGTGACCCCAAAGGGAAAATCTAACTCAGCCCCAAGGGGGAATGGCCAACCCTATGGGTTAGACATATATGTGACAGAGCCCAAAATACAGAAAAAGAAGAGGTTTAAATGACTTCTGTCCTGTCCTAGTCCAGATCTGGAAAGGCCGGTGCCCCTGGAGAAGAAGTGTACATCCTTGCTTGTCTGGAGCAGACATGAACGATGATGCAAGAATAGGACAGTTGGAAAGTGACCCTGTGCCCCTGGGAACATGGATGGTTGCACTCAGGTGAGCTTCCTGCAGGGCTGTGGCTTCCCCCAGCCCACCTCTGACCTGCAACTTTCCACGGGCCCCAAGGCCCCATATGCTAAGCAGCCGTTTCACAGCTAACTCCTTTCAACAGCAGGCACCCATGTCCAGACTGCCTGGAGCCAAGTAGTCTAGGTTTTCTCCCCTGTAAACAGGTAGATGAGCCTGGGGTCAGGAGTCAATGTCTTCCTAAGGCATGCAAAGCCGCTCCAGTGTCCAGCACGTGGCCGGGCCCAGACAGCCTAGGATGATGGAAAAAGCAGGGCACCGGGTCTTCCCTTCTCTTGTTCATCCTGGCTTTGTACATTTCCCCTTTCTCAAACAGAGATGCTTCCCAAATGCCATGTGGCATTTGGAATTCCCAAGTCCCAAGCCCTGGTACAGGACAAGTAGCCACGCTGAAGATGTCCTACCTGGCCTAGGTTGATAAAAAGGGAGAAAAGTGGGAGACAGGAATTTTCTGACGCCCAGAGCATGCCAGGTGTAAGGGCGTCTGAGTGGTCAGGGGTCTGAGAGCCTGAGGATCAGTTTCCTCATCTATAAGATGGAAAGAATAACACAAGTGTTGGAAGGATGAGATGTTGGGGTCTGGGGGTTCCCCAGGTCAAGGGGAATTGGGAAGGCCCAGTTCAGGGAGGCGCCAGCCCTCAGTATACAGAGAGAGGAATGTGGTACCTGGAAAGGTGAATTAGGGACAAATCCCAAAAGGCTTTGAATGCCAAGTCAGGGTTTCTGGACTTATCTGATAGGCCATAGGGAGCTATCAAAAGTTTATGAGCAAGGGAGTGACCTATCAGAGCCATGTTCCCAGCAGAAACATTAGGATAAAAATTTGGAAATGTAAAGAAAATAAAAACCAACAGAAAATGAAGTTTGTTGTTTGTCATCTTGGTGAGGAGAATATTCCAGTCCCAGGCAAAGGAACTTAAATGACTAAAGACATTCCAAGGCGTGAGTGGGAGCTGGGTTGCTAAGGCCAGATGGTGTGATACATCCAGACCACTGAAAAATCCATCTCCCACAGGTGGCCCCAAAACAATGTCAGCTCCAGGCCAGATCCCATCCACCTGCCATTCCTGTTAATAACAAAGCCTAATTAGCATGGCTTTTAAGCATCCATTACCTTAATTTAACCCAAAAATCTAATGGAGTTTTATTGGAATTTTTTTTTTTAATTTATTTATTTTTGCTGTGTTGGGTCTTTGTTTCTGTGCAAGGACTTTCTCTAGTTGTGGCGATCGGGGGCCACTCTTCATCGCGGTGTGTGGGCCTCTCACTGTCGTGGCCTCTCGTTGCGGAGCACAGGCTCCAGACACGCAGGCTCAGTAGTTGTGGCTCACAGGCCTAGTTGCTCCGCGGCACGTGGGATCCTCCCAGACCAGGGCTCGAACCTGTGTCCCCTGCATTAGCAGGCAGATTCTCAACCACTGCGCCACCAGGGAAGCCCTATTGGAATTTTTTTTCAGCAAAATTAACCCTGAGGGTTTCTTACACATGTTTTCATTCGGGGCTGTGAGCAGTGAAGATAGAGAATTAGAATTAGCCCTTGTGGGTTTTGCTGTAATCCAGTTCCTCTGTCCCCAAGCCCCCGGGTATGTAGGTCTTTGTTTAGCAAAGCTCCTGTCCCTACACCAAATGGTCCCCATAAAGACCATTAGGATGGTAGGAGAGTCAAGCTCCAAGGTTTGATCAGGTGCCTCTCTGATTCAAACATATCCCACCCCGCCCCAAAAGCTGCAATTCTGGGACCCTGAAGAATCTCAGGATACCAGGATAGGATTCCTAGATAGGCAGACTTTCACCATTCGATGTTTTAACCCAAACCCATTCCCCACTCCCTTCTCCTGGCTATCTTCCAGCTAGGGGTGGCCATGTAACCTGGTTCTGGCCTAAAACAAATAGACAGAGGCTCAGGGGAGGGCATCTTTCCCTGAATAAAAAGACAAAATTAACTAGAAGAATGCCCTCTGCCCATTCATCCTTCCCTCTTCTCCCCCCTGGGAACATGGATGTAAGATGTGGAGCAGTACAACCATCTTATGCCATGAAAATAAAAGCCCCAGGCTGGGGGCAGTGCTGTAAAGGGCTGTCCGAGGGGGGGAAAGTGGAAAACAGGGAGAGCCTGGGCCATGGTATAGTCCTCAGCAGTCTATGCTTCAGCTCCTTGTTGCAAGAAACAAACTCTTTCCTTGCATAAGCCTCTGTCAGTCAACCTTGCTGCTACTTGCAGCTGAAAACAATTCTAACTGATAGAGCTGGATTCTGGTCCCAGATTCTGTGTGATTTGGGGCAGGTCCCTGTATCTCTCTAAGTATCAGTTTCCTCACTTGAAAAACAAAAGAATGGAATAAAGCATGCTTAAAAAAATTTTTTTTACTCAGTACACCCTAAAAATCCCACCCTACTCCACTGAAATTGTGTTCCATGAAAAGCTTATACACCGAATCCAAGGGGAGGTGTTTAAGCAAGCAAGGAAGCTGGAGTCCTGCCTGCACCAGAGAAGCCACAAAGACACCACTGGGAACCCCAGTGCTCCAAAGTGCATGGTTCACAAAATGCCCAGCCTTAGAGACATCTGAGGGCTCTTCTGGCTCTGGTATCACGTGGTTCCACTTCCAGAAAGCACTCAGTAGCTCTGGAACCTGGAAGCCAACGTGGCAGGCAGAGTTCTAGAGCAGTGCTTCTCTGCCTCTAGTGTGCTCAGTCTCCTGGGGATCCTGATCAAATGCAGATCCTGATTCAGTAGGGCTACAGTGTGGCCTGATTTCTAACAAGCTCCCAGTGATGTTCAAGCTCCTGGTCCGTGGACCACACTTTGAGTAGCAGTCTTAATATCATCTTCATCACCATTATCATCATCGCTAGCCAGGCCATTCCTCTTGCCCTGTCACACATCCCCAGTCAGGCAAACAGCCTAGGGCAGTGAGGAGAGCTCGTCCCAGAGTCAGGTAGATTGGGGTTGAATGCCGACTCTGCCACTTCACTCTGGAATTTGCAGCATCTTGCTCAGCCTCCAAGCTTAACATGGATGCTACCAGGCTGAGTAATACTGAGTAATACTGTAAAGCAGGCAGGGGCTGCAGCTGAGGCCCAGCACAGTGCTCTCAGCCAACTCAGTCATCCTTCTGGAGCAAGGCAACCCGGCAAGACAGGGCCAGGGCTGACATGGGGTGCACGGTGGGGGGATAGAAAGCAGGTGGTGAGAGGAAGTGGGAGAGGGAGGGAGAAGTCAGAGTTGGTATGTCAGAGAATTTTGACATTAAAGGAAAGTGCAAATTATATGCAAATGGCATCTCTGTCTAAGAATACTATGACTGGATAAAGATGCCTCTGCTTGGAGATATCCCCCATCTCTGCAGCCTGAGTCCAGAAGTGACCCTGACCTTAACTTCCCAAATACCAATTTTTAAGATGGAAAGAAGTCATCACAAAAACTTAGCAACCATCTGATCTAACTTTCATCCCCATTTTTCAGGTGGAGAAATTGAGACCCAGAGAGGTTAAGCAACTTGCTCAAGATCATCTAGTTGGTGGCTGGTCTCTTGTCTGTGGCTCTGCATGAAATGGTGACAGGGAATAGGGGGACCCCTATTTCATACAGGCCCTGAAAAGGAGGCAGGCTGAAGGAGGCCGGAAGGGCGTGACAAGATGCTGTCATTGAGCCAACCAAAACAAAGCCCTTTTGTCGGGCCAAGCAGCCAAGACAGGAAATAAAGATGTCAGGGCTCCTGCTCCCCAGTTAGCATCAGTGTTTCTCTTTAACCCAGCCACCTGAAGGTGGCAAATCTGGCTGCCTTGGGGGCCCTACTTCTCACCAGCTCCTTGAGGATCTTGGCAAGACCGACAGTTGCAGAGCTTGGGGGTAGGGAGCAGGACCCCGCCTTCTATGCGGTATAGGAAACGCACCTAGACTCTGGCATCGCCCAAGGCCAGCTTCCAAACCCATCTCTCACACTGGCTGTGTGACCTTAGGCAAGTGCCTCCCCTCTCTGGTCTTCAGGCTCCTTGGCTATGAAATGGAGACAGAAATTCCACCACACCAGGAACATTCAACTACACACAAAGGTGCAATGCCTGGCACAAACAGGCCCTTGACACATGTGACTTCCTGCCCTCATCCTGCCATCTGGTGACACAGACACAGCCCTGCCCTTGGGGAGTTTCTAGTCTGTGGAGAAAGAAATTTAGTCTTTAAATAATTCAGAAGTGATTTACTCTTGGGCACCTGGAATATTTTCCTAGCACTAGCAGATTTTTTTTTTCATTGGGATTAAGGTTTACTCAAGCCAAGATCAAAATGAGTTTGCATTTTTGAGCTCACAGTGGAAGACAAATTTAGGAGAGAACAATGACCAAAAATGAAGACTCAGAAATTACTGAGTCAACTGACCAGAAGTGGATTTGTACTGGCAGTGTGGGAAATAAAAGGACAAGAGGAAGACTCAGTGAGGCCACCCTGCAGGACCTCAGGAAGCATTGGCTGGAGGCCACAGGGCAGGCTGGTGGCCCGGGCCAGGGAGAACTGGGGCCTTCGACTTTGCTGTGAGCACAGGGGACGACAGCAGCAGGGTGGGAGAAGCGGCTAGCGGACCCCTGAGAAGCTCCATGCCTCGTGGTCCCTTGCTGGCTTGGAGCATTTCTGAGTTCTGCAGGGTGGGAGCTCACCTCTCCCCTTCATAGGAAACCCTCAGATTTCAGCCAACCTTTGAGGTCCTCTCAGGCCCTCAGGTACATGGAATCTAGGGTTGTTCTCCACTAGCTTTCTGATCACTTCCTGCTCTGTTCCTCCATGGAGCATGAGTCTTTGAAGGTTTGGTCCACTGCGTATTCTTCTCTTGTAAATACCACCTCCACAGTGCCAATGAAGCATGGGTCCGGCTGGTCCACTCTGATAGCACTCTCACTCCATGCCACCCTGGCACCTGCCCTGCCTCTCCCAGAGATGGGGGTGCCAAAGCCGTAGTGGCCCAGGGCCCACCTGGAATAACCAGTCAGAGTACCTCCTGGGCATGTCCAGCAGTGAGACCAGAAAGAGCCCTGCATGAGAGTTGAGAGACCTGGTTCTTGGCCCAGTGTTGCTGCCTACTTGCTGTGTGATCTTGGGCTCTCATTGGCCCTCTCTGAGTTTTATCTGTAAAATGTCCCCAACGTCCCTTCTGGCTCTGACATCCTCACCTGCTCCCCACCAAGCCCTCACCCATCGCAAAGGGAAGCTGAGAAGGAGAGGAGAGGAGAGCTGGCCTGTCCTGAGCTCTGAGTGTTGGCCACCCAGAGCTCAGGGTAATGTGAGAGAGGTGAGCAGAGCTGACACAGGGCCCTACCTCTGCTCCAAACAATCCAGGGAGCCATGTGGTCGTGTGGGAAGGAAAGGGAAGCCCCACACTGCTTTAACTGCACGGAAGCCCGTCGGAGATTTAGAGCTGAGAGTTAGCTTAAAGAAAAAATGGTGCTTATTTGGGTAGGTATACAAACTGATTGCTGCAAAGACTACTGGGAAAACTGATTATCTGACTGTGTGAAGAAACGGGATTAGGATGAGAAGAGGGAAGACACCACGATCGGCAATTCTCATCTATCCTTCAGAAATTGGATCCTCTGTGCTTTCCCAGCCCTGCAAAGTAGAGCAAGCTCTTCCCACATCACAGAGATGGCAATCAGAGGCCCGGGGAAACTGGGAGACTGCTCAGGGTCACAGAGCAAGTTGGAGGCAGAGCCGGTGGAGACCTGCCCTGTCCTAACAACGTAGGAAGGCCCTCCCCTCCTTCTCTAGGGAAGCCCTGCTTTCTTAGCCCTGCTACAGGACTGCTGCTGGCTCCTCCCTGGAGGATGGTATGGTGTGTGGCCTCCAAGATGGACCCCAGTGATCCTCGCCTCCTGAGATCCTCACCTCATGTAGTCCCCTCCCACGCTGTGTGACGAAGCAGATATGACAAAATGACCTGGTGTGACTTCGAGGATAGGTCACTGAAGACATTGCCACTTCCAGCTAGCCACCACGTTGTGAGGATGCTCAAGCAGCCTGCTTCTCTAAGAAGTCCACGTGGTGAGCAACGGAGGCCTCCCAACCACACCAGCATGAACTGGCCAGGCATGTGAATGAGCCGTCTTGGAATGGGGCATCTGGGGGCAGACTCTCCAGCTCCAGTCAAGCCCTCAGATGGCTGCAGCCCTGGGCCAGCATCTTAACTCTAACAAACTTGGGGCCAGAAGCTCTCAGCTAAGCTGTTCCCAAACACCTAACCCAGAGAAACTGTGAGACATAATAAAAAAAAAATTTTTCTTTTTTTTTTGGCCGCACCTGTACGGGATCTTAGTTCCCCGACCAGGGATCGAACCCATGCCCCTGCAGTGGAAGCATGGAATCTTAACCACTGGACCGCCAGGGAAGTCCCAATGTTTGTTTGCTTTTTAAGCCACTGAGTTTTGGGGTAATTGTTATGCATTGATATGTAACTGATACAATAAGGAACAGGCCAGAACAGCAGGGACCCTTCACCCCACAGCTTGGCTTTCTATTCATGAGGTCCCAGGACTTGAAGGAGCTCAGGGGCCTGGGCTGGGAGGCTGGGTTATTAGGGCTGGTTTCCAGCAAAGAGACAGCAGTAGTTGTGACCATCTGTGTCCTACTAGTACCTCCTCAGCCATGGTCTGAAGGTCCCTAGGGTCCCTGGAGTCCCATGGCCTGAAGATCAAGTCCTCATGTCCTAATGAGGTGTGCAGGCCCTCCACAATCTGGGGCCTGGCCCGTGGTCTCATCCCCCTCCCACCAAGCCCTCCAGCCACAACTCCCACCCCTGCCCCACCCCACGATCCCTACCATCCTCTCACATTGGGCCTCTCTCTATTCCCTGGACAAGAAGAGCCCTCCTGGGACTCCACACCTTTGCATATGCTGTTCCCTCAGGCAGGCATAGGCTCCTCCCTTTAGTCACCTGACAAACTCCTGCCTGAAACCTCACTGTAATGGCTGCCCCTCTGGGAAGCACCCAACTGTCTCAGGCAACTGCCCCTGGTACTCACAGCACCTCGTGATATACAGTTCACCTCTCCATCTCTCTCTCTCTCTCTCTCTCTGAGAGCAAGGCTGTGCCTTCCTTATCCACAGGCCTTTATCACATGGCACTGGGCTTGGCACGTTGTCTTTCTCCAATAAAGTGTTTTGTTGAATTAACGAATGAATAAATAAACAAACGTGTCCTTGAGCACTTCACTCCCACTCTCTGGGGCTCAGTTATTCACCTCTAAAATAGGAATAATCATCATCTTCCCTTCCCTGCTTACTTCACAGCCTGTCGTGGTGATCCAGTGGGACAAAGGATGTAAACTGTGAAGTGCAATGCACCCATAAGGAGGGCTTCCCTTAACTCTGCTAAGACATCACCACCACTCTGCCTGGCTGCCCTCTCCCCTAGCTTCCTAGTTCAAGGAACTTCACAGGACCTTCTGAGAGAAAGGCAGAAAATTGTCCTCCGCTGTTCCCTGCCTCCCTTCCTCTCCCTGGAGCAACTGTGCTCTCCGTGCCACCCCCATCTTCCCCCAGCAGCATGTAGAGGCCCCTCCAGCCAAGATCTTCTCCCCCTCCTTTCTTTTCCCCCCTCTCTCTTTTCAACAAGCAAACTTGAGAAATGGTAACTGTTTTCCCATTATTCAAATGGCATGGAAATTACCTACTTGGCATTCCTCTTTGACATGGAGGCTTTAATTAGCCACTGGCTCCCCAGTCCCCAGTATTTCTCCTGCTCTGCAGCTCCCTCACTTCCTCAGCCCCCTCCTCCGTTAGCATCCTAATCAGAGATGTCCAGGCTTCAAGGGAAGAGAGAGAGAGGAGCCGTCCGGAAAGAGCCCATCCATGGCTGGAGTGAGGAGCCTGGGTTGCAGTCTCTGCTCCTGTCACCAACACTCCAGCGACCTTGGACTTCTGTGAGGTCACACACAAGTTGGGGGCAGAGCTGTACTCTGATCAGTGCTCTAGTCTCAGTGCATATCTCCATCCTCAACTCAACAAAGTATCATCGCCCCTGTTTCACATATGCCTTTCCCAGACTTGCCTGGCCTTGGCTCCTGCCCTATTCAGCCTTCCCTCTTTCAAGAGTTTAGATCTACTGCTCCCTTGCCTATTGTTTTGGGGTGCTCACACCCCGGGGACTCTAGAGATTGGGAGGGCTGATCTGTGAGGTCAGTTCTCGGCATGGTAGGATACAGGCAAGGCGCCCAGTTCAAATCAACGCTCAGTTCAAATCAACACGTCTTTATTAGCAGGTGCCTGGTCCCTGCAGGTCATCCACGTGGAGTGGATGAGAGGCAACTGGTGCTGGGTGTCACAAGCCTGCAGGAGTGTGAGCCATTGTCCTGGCTCTCATGGAATTGGCAAACTAATCGAAAAGACTAGACTGTCACACAGGATGCCACCAAGAATCAAGGAGGAGGCGTAGATGCTGGGCAAGTCACTCTACCTCTTGGGTGTGTTCGTTAAGATAACACTAACTGGAGACTTCCCTGGAGGCCCAGTGGTTAAGGCTCCACGCTTCTACTACAGAGGGCACGGATTCGATCCTTGGTCGGGAAACTAGGATCCCACGTGATGAGTGGCACAGCCAAAATTAAAAAAAGATAACACTAGCTACCACAACAGGTAAAGCCTGAAATCTCAGAGAAGTGTTCCTCTTGCTCATGTAAAGTCCAAAGCAGCACTGGGAGTGGGGAGAGGAGGGTGCACCGACCAAGCCCCCCACCGTCACTGACTGGGCCAGGCTGAGGGAGGCTGTGCCATCCTCAACAGGCAGCTTCCAAGGTCCCCCTGGCCAGGGTGGGTGGCTGGCAGGTGGGAGAGAAAGGATGGATGCCTTAACCGCCTGGGCCCAGAAGTGGCGCACACCCCTTCGGGTCACATTCTATCTGTGAGAAGCATACTGGGAAGTGCTATCCCGTGGGGACAGCTGCTTCCCCACACCGTGGAGGGGGTATACAGCAAGCTGTCTCTGCCACTTAAGCCTTGGTTTTATGATCTGTAAAATGAGGGCAAGGAGGACTGGATTGAATATCAGGACCGGAAAGAACCTCCCCCCATTTTACATCTGAGTCCACTGAAGTCTGGAAAGTTAACAAGACTTGCCCACGATCACAAAGGCACACACAAAAATCTAGGTCCCTGGACCCTCAAGCCAATGATAAAAATTCCAGCTACCGCTCACCTCCTCACACAGGCCCTTTACAAACATTGTCTCTGATCCTTGAACAAGCTGTGAAGGAGGTACCATTGTCCTCATTTTACAGACAAGAACATTGAGGTTCAGAGGAAACAGCTTGCCCAAGGTCACCTGACTGGCAAGTAGCAGAGCCAAGAGTTGACCCTTCCCAAACTGCCTCTCCTATTACTACACCGTCTTCTTCCCAAACAGCTAATGCTGAACTCTCCTTGGTACAAGGACCGAGGCCTCAGGCCTTCCTGCGCTCTGTCTCCTTGGAGCTGAAATCTTTGCCTGCTCACCCTTGACCCCCTGCATGGGCAGCTATCAATATCAACAACCAGCAGAGGCCCAGAGAGGCTGAGCCACTGCCCCAGTCACACAGCAAAGGAGGGCCTACAAAAACAGGATTGGGTTTAGCTAAAACTTTCCAGGTAGGAGTCCAGGGTTGCTGTGGTGCTCTCAGTGTCAGGAACTCAAGTTCCATCTACCTTGTTGCTCCACAGCCTCTCTCCTAAGTCCACCTCAGGGCCTAGCATGGCTGCCCCAGTGCTACATCTGCACTGCGGCCCACAAGAAAGGAAATACAGGGGAAGAGAGGTCCTTAAAGACCCATCCCTTTAAGGACACATCCTGGAAATTGCACATACAATTTCTGCTTCCATTCCCTTGTCCAGAACTTGCTAACATGGCTACACCTCATTACAAGGGAATCTGGGAAATGCAGTCTTTGTTCTGGGTGGCCATGTGTTGGGTTCTTATTGAGAAAGAGGAGAGAATGCCTGTAGGAGGCCTGCAGTCTCTTTCCCAGAAACCAGTCAGGCTCAGCTCCCAGTCCAAGCACTGGGCCTATGACAACACTGCCAGGGTGATGGAGACAAGGGCTGCAGGCTTGGTGCAGTCCCACGGTAAGAAATGATGGGTCCCCAGCTGACTCCTTCCTCTCCAGGAGCCTTGGCTCATATTTCTGACTATAAGGACTCAGCCCCAGGCAGGAGCCTAATGGGAACTAATGTCCATTGGGGTTTATTTGGCTTCCACCTGTGGGGTTGGTCTATCTGTCTTCTGGGAATGGGTAAGTGTCCTCCTCCGAAAGGGCAGAGAGAAGGGTTGAGCCCCCTTCTCTCTCACTGACTCACTCCCCCAAAATAAGTTCTCTGCAGAGAGGGAATGAAATGGGATCCAAGACTTCCTCCTCTAACTTTCCCTGGAGCCACACCGTGATGGTTAATTTTGCGGGTCAACTTGACTGGGCCATGGTGCTCCCAGACCTTTGATCCAACATTACTCTGGGTGTGTCTGTAAGGGTGTTTCTGGATGAGATTAACATTTGAATTGGTAGACTGAGTAAAGCAGATTGCCCTCCCTAATGTGGGTGGGTCTCATCCAATCAGTTGAAGTCTTGAATAGAACAAAAAGACTAAGTAAGAGGGAACTCCTCCTGCCTGACCACTTGAGCTGGGACATTGGTTTTTCCCAGCCTTCAGACTCAAAAACATCAGCTCTTTTTAGGTCTCAAGCCTGGCAGCTCCCAGACTGGAACTTACATCATCAGTTCTCCTGGCTCTCAGGCTTTTGGACTCCGACTTCAGCTGCACCAGTAGCTCTCCTGTCCCCATCTTGCCATCTGCAGACCTCAGCCTCCATAATTATATAAGCCAATTCCTCAAAAAAGATAAACAAACAAACATATTATTTATTTATTCACTTACTATACATAATAAATATATCTCCACCCAACTGGTTCTCTTTCTCTGGAGAACCGTGACTAATACACATACCTGCTTGAGGCCCAGGTAAATTGGGGTCACTGGGCCAGCCCTGAGCCCCACTTTTTCTCAGCTGGGGGCTTGCACAGGTCACCTAACTTGCCCAAGCCTTGGCTTCCTCACCTATAATATGGGGTCATCATAGCTGACTCATAGGATTGGCACAAATACTAGATTAAAGGAGATTACTTAAGTGAGAGGTCTGACACGTGGTAGATGGTTCCCTTCCCTTCCCCCATCCCCACCCAGGATAAAGCCCAATGAACTGGCAACAGCAGGCAGCGGCTGTATCCTTCTGGAGGTAAAAGTTATCTTGGATTCATATATCCACAGCAGGTAGCCCTACAAAGGGACATAAAAATGTCTCCGAAAGCCACTCCCACACCAACGCAGGGTTTATACATTTCTGAGATGCCTCCTCTTCATATATTTTTCCTTCGGGGCTTTCCTCCTATCTTAATTCTTGCTCACTGGGAAACATGGCAGGGGTGGCCTTGGCTAGGGGCCACTGTGGCTGCATCCCCAGTCCCACATCCCAACCCCCAGTCAGGTGTGACAGTGCCATCCATCAGCCCCCAAGTGTTGACCAGGAGTCTGTCCCTGCACTTCCAGAGCTATCCCAGATACTACATTCTCTAGATTAAGAGAGAACTGGGGTGAGACGGAGGGAGGACCCATCAAGGCATATTGGCAGGAGGGCCTTTGACCCATCATGATAAAGACTGATGGTGCTTTGAAGGCCCTTTATAGTGTTAAAACATTTCTGCCCCCTCTCTGGGGAGAGCACCCAGGAGAGGAGGGTCTGGTCCTGATTCTGTCACTACCTGGAAGTGAGGCCAAGACCTCAATTCCCTCATCTATGACACAGGAGAGATCAGATGACCTTCATGGTTCCCTCCAGAATGATTATTTGGTGATGCAAGTGGTGGACACATGTCTCCTTTGTACACCAGCACCCATATCCCCTTCCCTTTAGCCCAACCTCCCTGTTAGGAAGCCCCCAACTGTGTGTATTGGGGGCAAGGGTGGAGGGTCCCCTCTGGTGGAGCATCCTGACCCAGCTGGCCTGCAGTGGGCAACTCTCTGTCCTCTTCCCACTCCATGGGAGCTACTGCGTTCCTGCTGTCCCCAAGATTAGCCTGTCCACCTCCTTAGGATCCAGGGAGGTCCCATGAAACTTAAATAAAATCCCCTTTTTGTTAGCTGCCCGGAATTGGTTTCCATTGCTGCAGATACCCTGGCTGATACATAAGCCACGCCCATGCCCTGAACATATAAGCCCGTTCTTTAGGATGGCGCACCTGCCCTATTGCACATCCTTTAGTTTTTCCCCATCCCTGCCCCTTTTCATTATCAGTTACTGACGTCTCTTCCCCTTATTTATTTATTTATTTATTATTTTTTTAATTTTTGGCCTCACTGCACGGCCTGTGGGATCTTAGTTCCCCAATGAGGGATCGAACACACACCCTCAGCAATGAAAGTGAGGAGTCCTACCCACTGGACCACCAGGGAATTCCCTATTTCCCTTTTTTAAGGGAGAAAAAGAAGAAGGTGGTAAATCCAGGGTGAACGAAACTATTAAGAAGTATAACCTTAAAGGCAGCTCCTCTCCAAAAATAGAAATCATAACAAACAGAACTGCATTGCTTTAACTTAGACTGTGTTCATCCAGCAGCCCTCTGCTGAGTGCCTGCTGGGTGCCAGGCACTGTGCTAGGCATGGGGACATGCACGAATATGGACACGCCTTCCCAGGAGCAGCTCACAGCCCAGCCTCCCTCAACAGATTAGAACCGAAGTCCCTTGGCAGCACGGTGTCCCTGTGTTCGATGAGATTTTGCATTATGTGAATTTGACACTATGATATAAAGAGATTAAGAAAATCTCACTTAATATGCAAAATCTGAAATAATGTGTATCTCAAACATTTTTCTTAAGCATGAAGAATGTTGAAGCTGGCAGTGAACTGTAAACTACGCTTGCATGCTCACCACACAGCAATGCCACTTTAGCGGATAAACAGGAACACCTACCAACCTCTGTCAGGATTTGCCTTAAATTATGCAGCTTTCTGAATTACACAAGGCCTTCTGGACCATGTGTCTCACATATGAGGCGACAGGTCTGGTGTTCAGAGCTCTGGCGGTGGAATCAGAGCGCCAGGATCTTACTCCCGTCTCCACCACTGTGTGATCTTGGATGAGGCACTGAACCTCTCTGTGCCTCAGTTTCCTCATATGCACAATCAAGATAACAGTGCTGCCTCTAGGGGACTTAGGAGGATTAAATGCGTTCTTCCACGCAAGGTGTTCAGGGGAGAGCCTGCAGCCACTGGAGCAGGGGGTGTTTGCAGCGTCTCCCCAGGCTATGGGTTGGCAGGAAGAGGTCAACACCCACATTATGAGGAACATGAACTGCTGCCCAGAGTAGAAGCAGTTGCCTCAGCACTCTGTATGACCTTGGCCCTTGAGGTCCCCAGGGACCTCAAGGTAGGTAGGTAGGGCCCTCGGATTCCAGCAACATCACTGCCCATTCATGCCCAGGGGGCTAGGGCACCATCCAGACCCTTGGCCATGACCATCTTTGGACTCATTTCAGGGCATTCACAAACACTCTATAGATTCTTTTTAAAGCTAACCCAGCACTAATAGAGCCACATCTTCATCCAGAGGAGAAAGCTGTGCAGGTGCCCATAGCTCCCAGAGCCAAGCCTCTAGCCAGCACCCTGTGTGCCAAAAGCCTGCCTCTCCAAAGTGCTCCATCATAGTTAATTTTTTTAAGCCAATCTAATGCGATAAATACTACCCTTACTTACTCTGGGGAAGTAAGGGAGGCCACCTAAGCTGGCCTGGAAGACTAGGGAGGCCTCCCCGGATGGGGGTGGAGGTACTGCTCTCCAGTATCTTGAATAAACCCAAGAAGCCAGGTGATGGGGTGGGGTAGGGTTGTCACAGATCAGGCAGGGGCAACAAAGGTATGGAAGAGAAAGCATTGGCACATTCAAGGAATTGCCAGTAGCTCCATACACAGTGGGAAGAGCGTCCACCAGGGTCTCACTCGCTCACTTCAGAGAAATGGTTTCTGGAGCAAGTGAGTGAGGCTCAGAGAGACCCTCTCAGAGGAGTCCGTGGCCTTCTTTGCACTGTGGTTGCCTGCCTCTGGCAGTCTGGTGAAGCCCATGGGATCCCACCTTTAAAAGCATAAAACAAAGTATATAGAATTGCAAAGGAAATCAATTATAGCAAAATAGTTGTTATTTTCAAAAGATTTTTAAAAATAAATGTGTGCTTCTAATAATATATGAGGCTCTTTATCAATGCATTAAGTGATAAGACCTAGTGGCAGGAAGTAGTGCTGAGCAAAAATTGTTTTTCAAGATATTAGAACAATGGTGATATGATACGAAAATGCCTATGATTTCTATTGATGACAAATCCCCAGTACTGCTAATTCTACTGTGGTTCGTTGCTTACATTCTTAATAAAGGGAAATACTCAATTGCAGTTAAAGATTAGGGAAAATAAAGATGTTACTTTTTCGCATCCAAGTTCACAGAGCCCCAGAATTCTCTCCACATTCCCCTGGGATCTCCAGGATGCCAGGAGCAAAACCCCCGCCTTACAGGAAGACCCAGCTTGGTTCTCAGAACACAGGGGTTAAGAGAATTGACCACTTGTTCCATTACTGCTGCAGGACCTTGGGCAAGAAACCCTGCCATTCGGTGCCTCAGTTTCTTGAGAATCAAATGAGTTGACACACATAAAGCAGTCAGAATCGTGCCTGGCACACAGTCATTGGTCAATAAATGAGGGTTCGCTCTTTTCATTCTTATTCTCAGCCACCAAAGACGATGGGGAGAGAAACTCGCCGAGAGGGGCTCATTATTTACTAACTGAAGTCATGTTAATAAGGACACGAAGCACAATTAGCAGAGTTATTTCAATTCTGAGGTCTGCTTGACTATAAAAGCCTCACATTTGTCCTTCCCCGATTTCTCTGCTAATTACAACTGCTGCTGTCGTCCATCGCAGCTGCCACATGACGCCCGTGTTGGCTGCATCTAAAGTAGTTGTTAAGGCCGCATAATGGCGCACGCTAACTAATTGGCCATCATACTGAGGATGAATGGAGTCAGACAACGGAGGACTGGGCCCTAGAACCCCGAGCTGCACAGCCCCAGTGAGCTCTCAGGCCTCCACCTGCCCTCCCAAGCTGCCCCTTGGGACAAGGCTATGAGAGGGTGTAGGGATAGGAGTGCTGAACGAGGTGGCCCTGGGGACCCTGACTGGGGCCAGCCCTGCTGCTATTGATAACTTGCTGTGCAACCTTGACTCGGGCCCTGAACGTCTCTGGGCTGTACTTTAATCATCTATAAAATGAGGAAGAGGAGCAGGTAGATCTAGATGCTCTCTAGAGCCCACACTACTGTACTTTGATTGTTCCATAGTAGTTTCTCTTTAGAGTGGCTGGCAGTTCTGCCCAGTCCCCTGGGGGCACCACAGGCTGCCTGAGCGTGAGGAAGTATGAAAGGAGATTGGCAGAGACAGTGGTGCTCACGGAACATTCCATCTGGAGCCCCATACTTCCCAACTTTCATGCAGTTACTAGGCCAAGTTCTGGCCAAAGGACCGTGGGCAGAAGTAACAAAGGGGCAAAGCAAAGAAGAGCTGGTACGTGGTTGCCCCACAGTCTCTTCTCACTTGTGGCCAAAAGGCTTTGTGGGGAGATGGAGGAATTGAGCTGAGATGGGAACAGCACAGATTGCCAAACTGGCCCTTGGAGGACACTCCCAGTGGACTTTGCAGAGGTTAGAAGTAAATCTTAGTTGTGTTACGCCATTAAGATTTGCAGGCTAGGGCTTCCCTGGTGGCGCAGTGGTTGAGAGTCCGCCTGCCGATGCAGGGGACACGGGTTCGTGCCCCGGTCCGGGAAGATCCCACATGCCGCGTAGCGGCTGGGCCCGTGAGCCATAGCCGCTGAGCCTGCGCGTCCGCAGCCTGTGCTTCGCAACGGGAGAGGCCACAGCAGTGAGAGGCCCGCGCGCCGGAAAAAAAAAAAAAAAAAAAAGATTTGCAGGCTATTGTTACTATAGCATAACCTGGTCTCTCACCTCATATAGTTACTTTCCAAAAAGTATTCAAATGATGGGCTTTTTAAATAAAGGATTTAGGAGGTAACTGCTTCATAGTACTGTTAAGAATAGAGGTGTACTATAGCAAGAGGGAGTGGACTTTCTAACAATGAGGCTGGCTCAGCGATGAGATGAGTGATCCTCCCTAGGCCCCCTCACCATGCTCCCCATAACTCCTCAAGTGGGGAACTTGAAACCAAGTTTAATGCACCAGAAATCTATCAGCAGTCCCAACCATGGGGACCAGGATCGAGAGTGAGAGACCAGACATTCTCAATTTTCACTTGGTGAGTTACAAAGAAAATAATGGGTTCCTTGATGGAAGAATCATGTGATGAATTTCAAAATTGAGAAGAAAATGTTTGGGTGTGGGTTTTACTCTGGGGTTCCCTCTCTCAAGAGGATATCGAAGAAGAATTAAGTACAATTGGGTTTTCCCCCTTCCCAGCCACAGATTGCACCCCAAGAGGTTTCCCTTTCCCTCCTCCTGGAGGGGACTCCAGAATGTGGGAAAGAAATGGATCCTTTCTCATCTCTACAGGGTGAAGGAATCCTACAGAACTTGTGATTCATTTTTTTTTTAATCTCAAAGTTCTTGAGTTAGGAAATAATTCTGGATTGTCCCAATCCTAAATCAAAGACCCTAGCATTGATCATGATTCCACAGCAGCACAGAATTCCACTGTCAGAAGAATCTTAAAGCAACAGAACAGTCCTGGAAAAAAACAGGACGGCAGGGGTCACCGGCCTGCTCCGCCATCAAGGCCTAACCCAAGAGGCAGGCCATTGGCTTCTTCTTCTTGGGGATGACCAGGTGAGCCAGCCCTCAGCCTCCCTCTCTCCCCGTGCCCATGCTTCATGTCCCCACAGCGGAGCAAGCTGCAAGCAAGCTATCCCCGTGTAGCAAATAAAGATATAAGAAATAAAGAGTGTGACTTTGTGTTTTTAGGACGAATGCCAAGTTTCCTCTCCGAGGCCCTCTCCCAAACCTCTGTATGTCACCTCCACATGACCAAGCTGTCAGGCCTGCCACCCCAAGCTCTGCTTGGCTGTGATAAACACAGAACAACGCATTTTCTACACTCTCAGGCCCTGCAATCAGGAAGAGGGGGGTGGAAAAAATCCACCCAAGCCATTCCAGGATTTATGTTTGAAACTCTTTTCCTTTGTCAGGGGAGAAAACGAGCAGATGTTCCTAAAGGTGAACCCTGTAAATCAGTGCAGATGTGTTGGTGCATCTTGCCCTTTTTGGCAACTCGGCTAGGTTCAGTTTTGCACCAACACCTGGCCATGCACACTGACACACACCCATCCCACCACCTCCCTTTGACTTCCCTACCTCTTATCTCTCTTTGAATCAGCCTCGATCCCTTCTCCAGGAAGTCTGCCCAGATTATGCTCATCTCTTGCCCAGCCCTACAACTTGGGCCCTTTCTCAGCCCCCAATGTGTTTAGGTCATTTCATAATCATTTACTTCTCTTCATCCAATGAACAGCCCAGGAACTCGTAGAGAGTGCTAATTGTCTCCCCCATCAGACAAGGATCTCCCCCAGGACAGGACATGTCTCCCCCATCAATCCAGGCACTCCTAAGGACAGAAAGCATGCTTCCCCAACTCTATCCCTTTGGCAGGTCAATCACCCTGTTTTAGAAAGCAGGGGAAGCAATACCTTCTAACTCAAAGGTTCTAAACAAGGGGACATTGTGAAGTCTGAAAGTACCTGTCAAATGTTTGTACATACTTGTAATTTTCTGGAAAGAGGATCCATAGCTGTCAAGTGATCCTCAAATGGATCTGTTCAGAGTCAGAGTGAGAGCTTTGGAAGCACCAAGCACTGAATGGATTGTGATACCGGTGCCCTACCCTTACCCACCATATGTGATTCAAAATTAAAACAGCACTGAACTCTGAAACACAAAGCTTCCGCAACGCACAAGTTCATCAGAGCTAAACGTTCTATTTCTTGCTAAGTCTCCTTAGAGGGTGATCCCTGCACTAGGGCTGCTACATAGCAAAGGTTAAGGCCAGTGGCTCCCAGGATGGAGGTGGTGAAATAGAACATGCCCCTCCCAGCCCCTGACGCAGTCAGGGAGGTGCCGAATCTGGCTAAGTCTCTCCCCTGGGAACCTCTGCTTCCCCAGCTTGGGCAGGGGCAAAGGAGGTGGGGGCCATCTTCATGTTTTCTGAACTGGAATGAGACACGGAAGATGAAACTCTGCAGTATCAGCCGGGCTTCACAGGACTTAGGAACCACTGAGCACCCTCCTGCCTAAACACCCGCCCCTCCCTACACCCCTGACAGTCTCCAGGAGATGAGGGATTTAAGAACTCCCAAGAAATCCCCCACCACCTTTGAAAAGCCATCAGCCTTGAATCTGGTGGGCCTCATGCAACCCAAGTCCACTTCAGTACACAGCCTCACCAGCCACACCCTAAGCGCAGCCCTGGAAGTCAAGTCCCCCAAAGCAAGGGGTCAAGGTTAAGGCTGAGACCCCACTTCCCAATCCTCCCAGGGTTTTGAGATCAACAGGAGACACACAGAGGATGCTGGATGAAGAAGCAGCAGGGGCTCCAGACTGGGAGTCGGGAAAACTAGTTCCAGGTCACAGCTCAGCCACCACTGTGCTATTCAACCCTGGGCAAGTCACTGCATCCTCCAGCCTCCACTACCTCCACCTATAAAGGGAGGGGTTTGGCCACCTGAGTGCTGACCACATCTGTGTGTCTTGGTTGGGGATCTACACCACAGAGAGGAGCTGGCTAGGAAGACTCATCTCGGAGCCTTTTCTCCACCTCAGCATGCTAGTCTGGTCTTCCCATGGCCCCCCAATGCCAGCCAACACTCCCCAAACTGGGCATTTGCCTTAGGGAGGAATCTTTAATTTCGTGGGAGAATGAACAGGAAGACAGCAGCCCGGCCCCTGGGGGAAGTGCCAGCAGAGAGTAGAAGCAAAGGGGCTTGAACTCTCGGACCATGGTCTGGCTCAGGGGAGAGGGTGGCAAGGCAGGTTGTAGACAGGGCCCTGAGAACTTGGCAGTTATGATTTCCTTTGGGCCCTAAGGGCTCTTACTCTGTTGAGAAGGAAGGGAAGTACCAAAAAGCAAAAAGGATATGAGAGAAAAGCAAGGTTTGCTGAGGTTTTGCTAGGTACACGAATAACTGCATTTAATCCCCACAGACCTATGAAGTCATACTATTGTTACCCCCATTGTACAGATGAGAAAACTGGGGTACAGAGAGGTCAAATAACCTACCCAAGATAACACAGCAAGGAAATGACAGGACCAAGACACAAACTCCAAAGCACACGTTCTTTCCATGGGATTACTCCACTGACAGGGATCTCTGGCATCAGGCTCAGAGACGCAGGATACAGGCTGGCTAGGGCTCTCCTTCAAGGAACTAGATGAGCAGTCACTGCCCAAGGTGCTGTGACAGGTCACTGCCCCTCTCCCACTACACACCACCTGCCCTGCTCCCAGGAGGCTCTCAGAGCCCAGCCACCCCTTGGTCCCCTCAGCTCTGAGCTGGACACCTGGAAGGCCAGCAATGGGACACCTCAAGCCTCCTCCAGGAAGTTCAGTCACCCCTGGGCTAGGCAGCACAGTTTCTCCCTGCCACCCCAGCTCTGCCATGCCATGATGTGCCCACAGCCCGGCTGGGCTCCCGGCCCCCAGCTGCCTGGCTCATGACCACTGTGTGTAGTGAAGTGTGCAGTCTAATTGTGTCCCCTAATGATAGCCCTCAGCCGCCAGGAGACAGGTGCAGAGACGGAGGGGAGGGCCTGGAGCTGGAGCCGGGGTAAGGGGCAAGGGCTCCATCCCATTCCCATACCTGCAGAGGACTCAGGGGAGGGGATCATGGAAATGGGGGGATGCTGGGGTGGGAGGGGTGCCTAGCCTCCTGGGACCACAGAGTCAGGCTCTTAGAAGGAGCTCTCCAGCCACCAGAACCTTCAGAAAGAATATTCTTAAATAGCTCCGTACACAGCTAACCGCTATTAAAAGAAGATAGGATCTGTCAGTGCGGAGGCCAGCCAGGCAGAGAAGATTCAGTGGGAAGGGCAGTGGCCCAAAAGAAAGGACCCCTGGCTTCCCCACCAACTTGCTCTGTGACCCTGGTAAGCCATGGCCCCTCTACGGGCCTCAGTTTCCTTGTCTGAAAATCAGGATTTGGGTTTGAACTCATGTATGCAACAAATGATTCATGCTAAGTAGGTTCCAGGCCCTGAATTAGGTCCTGGGGATGGAAAGAACAGGTGAGACCAAGAGATGACTGAGAAAGACACAGGCTCTGCTCTCAGGGAGACTGCAGTCTAGGAGAGAAGCTAAGATTTATAATAATACTAACAGCTAACAGTGATGGAGCACCTACTGCTTACCAGGCAAAACCCTATGAGATAGATGCTAGTATTAACCCCGTTTCACAGATGAAGAAACTGAGAGACAGAGAGGTTCACTAATTTGCCCAAGGTCACATAGCTAGTAAGTAGCAGAGCCAGGATAAGAGTAAAGACAAAATACTGTGGGTATTCAGGAGAGGGAAGGTTTCCTGGAGGAGGTGGCTTCTGACCTGAGCCTTTGAAAGATGGGGGCAATTTGGACTGGCAAACATTTAGGGAAGGGGGAGTAAGAAATTCTATTAGCTGAAAATTCCAATAGCACTTGGCCCCCAGTCTCTGCCAAAACACCAACCACGGTCCCAGGAGAGCAGCAGAACCCAGGCCAACCTCTGCACAGCAGCACTGATAGAGGATGAATGCAAGGATGAGTGGCAAATGGGGAGGGAGGAGGTGGGGAGAATAAGAACACTTCCCAAACCAAGTCCTGTCTGAGCTCCTAGAAATGGGGCAAGAGGGAAAGCCAGAGGGCAGCAGGGCAGTTTTCAACAGACCAGGGAGGAGGGTGCACTCCACACATGGAGGAGGGGAGGGCAGTCTCCCCAGCACCCTAAGGATTAAAACCCCAGTGGTGAGCCACGCACACTCGGAACACTGTGCAGACATAAACCACAGTGCTGGGGAGGATATTTATTGCCGTGGGAAAATGTTTCAAGTGAAAAGGCAGGTTGCAAAATAACATGTATGGTATGATGCCATTCTTGGAAGGAGAAAAATATCTTTATATAAGTCTGGAAGGATATGCACCCAAAATTTCAACAGTGGTTATCTCTGGGCAGTAGATTGTGGATGACTTTTATCTTCTTTACACTTACCTATATTTTCTAATTCTTCTACAATAACAGGTATTATCTGTGTAATTTTTAAAGTTTCTTTTTTTTTTTTTTTTTAAATGCAGTAAACACATCAAGGATTTTGGCAGGGTGGTGTGGGCAGAAGAAGAGATGGGCCAGCAACCTGGGTGCAGTGGTGGCAGAGGATGGAGGGTGGCAGGGCTCCACCAGGATGGGGGTGGGGTGGGATGGGGAGGAAGACCATGCTTCCTTGACAGGACAAAGGACTTATTAAAAAGATTAGCTCATGGGGCCCAGCCTCCTGCATCTTCTGCCCCCCAGTCTCCTCAGAGCCCAGAGGTCTTTCCAGCCCCCAGAAGTGAAGGGTCTGGTCTGGAAGCCCATGGCTTTCTGATGGAGCACAGAGCAGAGGGGGTGGAGCAGCTGGGGGTCCCAGAAGAGATGCGAATTTGGAGGACTAAGCTAGGGAGGTTTGAGAGGAAGCCAGGCCTCAGAGAGAGAAGTGGGCCTGGCACGGAGCAGGGGCCAGGGTGACGGGAGAAGCAGCCTGGAGGGTTAATCCAGGTCACCACCAAGTGCAGAGCTCTCGGGAGGGGAGCCCCGTGGAGCTCTTGATCTGATGGGAAGCCTGAGCTCCAGGCTGAGGAGGGAGTGGAAGGTGAACTGGCCTTCCTGGCCCTTCTCCGAGAAAAAGATAAGAAAGACTGAGCAGAAGCCACAGTAGTAACCGGCCTGGGTCAAGTGTTTGTTACTCTCTTTGCCCTCTTCTATTTCCCCTGTCATTAGCAGTAAAACCCTAAAAACAGCCAGGACTCTCCTTGATTGCATAATAATCAGAGCTTCTAAAACATCCTTAGGCTAACTTGTAAGATAGTGAGCTTCCTGTGCCTGGAGGTATTCAAATAGAAACTGGGCCACCTTCCTGGCCTGCTCTCAAGGGTTTTGCATCAGAAAAACAGCCAGACCTCTGAGGTCCCTCTCATTCCTGAGATCCTCTGAGTCAGTGAAAGTGGGGTTTTAGGCAGCAGTGGCCCGGAAGAAGGTGCCAGGAAAAAGAAACTGTGAAGGCACACACCCTGCCCCTCCCTTGTCCTCACAAATCTCAAGGACCTCACACGGTCTGAGGGACGATCTGTCTGCATGCATGGTCCCCCTTCCCTGCTTCAGTCGAGATGGATGTCTGGTCTACCTTGTGCAAGTGCTATTCAGGTTCAGGGCCAGAAGGAGAAAACATGCCTGGTATAAAGGGAAGCAGGAGTTCACACAAGGTCACAGGGAACTTTGCAAATTGAAACATCAGCCTCATTCTAATTATTAGTCTTTCAGCCAGTGCACTGAGGTGACAGCACAGACCTCCAAGAGCCTTTGGTAGTGCACAGAATTAGTGGAAGCATCAGCATCATTGTTGGTTATAGATACAGGAGAATCAGCAAAGATAAAATGCTGTAAAAATGTGGTAGGTCATGCAAAGCAAACTGATACTAGTGTAGTCACACTGTTTACCATTTACCTCTCACACAAAGCCAAGTAACTATTGGCATTCATTGTTAAATGGGGAGGACTGATAGGGAGGCCAACTTGAGTTTGCTGGAAGGAAGAACTCCCCAGTAATTAGGGCAGCCCAACAGCCGGACCTCAGGGAGGCCGTGAGCTCCCTGTCCTGAAAGAAATATTCAAGCAGCAGCTGGCTGCGATGGAGGGCTGGCTGGGTCCCTTCCGCTCCCCGCTCAGATCCACTCTCCATCCTCACCCTGCCCTCATCCCAGCATGGACCCCATCACCGCCTGACTCTCTCTGCCTCCTGGTTGGGTCTGGCCAGTGGGAGCCCTGGCAGGACACAGGAGAGGGGACAAGTATTTGTTTCCCACACTGCCTCCCTGCAAGGCCACCTTGGGCCTGAGGACCTCCAGACAGAAGGTCACAGCTCCCCCTGGAGCAACCTGCACCACACATCCGGCTACCTCTCGCTTCTGATTTCTGCTCCGTTCTCCCCGTTCTCGCAGCCCAAGGGAGGGGTATAGCCAGGGAATAGCTGTTCCTAGCCCTGAGGCACTGCTCTATCCCTTGTGGCTTCCCTACACCCTGCCCACACCTTTGTAAATTGTGCCTTTATTAATACCTTCCTGGAATTATCCTAATGAGAGGGTGCCATCTGTTTCCTGCTGCAATCCTGGTTGATAATGGGGGCTCCCAATCAGAGAAAAAACTAAACTGTATGGGCTCTCGACACCGTACAATTAATTCAGCAGCTCCGTGAAATGTGAGTCAGATTCACTTTGTCGTAGGCTTTATTTCATTACAGTACTAAACTTTATGTTATCAGCCATTATCAGATATAGCTTGTGGCTTACAGCTTCCAAAACCATTGCTGCCCATGGCTGCTGTCTATAGATAGAGAAACTGAGGCCTCCCAGAACCTTACCCAAGGTCACAGCCAAACACAGGAAGCCAGGAACCCCAGGATCCCACCCCAGGGTGGCTTCTCTGAGCAGAGCAATCCAACTGGTCCGCCCAGGCATGCTTCCCTATCCCCCTCCCCACCACTGAAGCAGCTGCCCCTTCTCTCCTCAGTCCCCTTTTCTCCCCATTCCCTCGTGGGGGAGGCTGGTGGGGAAAATGATGAGGATTTTATAGCATTCCTGTAGTAAGCACTTAATAATTCTCCAGGCTATAGATCTGTGCTTCGCATGGGCTGGGGATAATTCACAGTAAAATATGACTTTTCATTTATCACACTGATATGTAATAAATACTTCCCAGTGAAGGTTGGGCACAAAAGCGGGTGGGTTGAAAGACAATCAGATGAGGCTCCATGACTGGGTGTTGGGGTTCAGGTCCGTGGCAGGTGGACTCAGGGAACCAGAACTCTGAAACTAGGGATGCTCACGACGTAAAGGGAAATTCCTCAGGGACTATCAGCCAGTGCGGCACCACAGGTCCCCCACCAGCCTCATCACCACTTCTGAAAAATCAGGAACATCCCTCCTGGAGCCAAACTCCCCCCAGAGACCTGTGGGGCCTGAAACCAATGTGAAACCAACAGCCCAGGCAGCTCTCCTCCTCCTCCACTCTCACATCTGGACCTGACTTGTCTCAAGAGCTTCCCACCCACCTCCCCTTCCACCACCCCCTTTCCAGCCCAACTGACACTGTGCTAATAACTGGACATCTAGATTGTTTTCCAATTTTTCACAATTAGATAACAATCATAATAGCTCCCATTTATTCTGCATCTTCCGTGGGTCAGGAGCACTCGATCATTGAATTCTCAAAACCCCTCATGGCATTATCACCACCCCCAGCTCTCGGGGGGGGCACTGATGCTCAGAGGGCTGAGCATCTTGCCCAAGGTCACATTGTGATCTGTCTGACTACAAGTCCCACTGTCTCCATGGCCATGTGTCTTAGGTCAGGCTCCGCTGAAGCAGATCTTGGGACAAGGATTTGAGGGCAAGATGTTTATTTAGGAGCATCAGTAGGAGTGTGGGGCTGGGAAACAGGGGAGGAAGGAAGCCAATACAGAATGTGTTATGAGCAGGTTACCACAGAGGACAACTAGGGGTGGGGACGGGTGTCTGGAGACAATGTAGAGCACACCTCAGGGTAATCCCGCCCAGTGAGTGAGTTCACTCTGAGTGATTAGTAGAGAGTGTTCTCTGGCCCTGCTGAGATGGCTGAGCAGTTCCAGGAGCCAGAGAAAGCCCTGGGGCAGAGTCCCAGGTTGCAAGCTGGAGTTGACAGCCATTGGATCCCCGCACATTGAAATGCTGAGTGCCAGGGGCACGGGCAGAGCACCGGCAGCACCTGCCTCTCTGGACCCCTGTCACTGCTTGCCTGGACAAACACAGTAGTCACCTAACTGCTCTCCCTGTCTTGGTCTTGCCCCATCTGAAATATCCCCCAGCCCCAGACAGTAAGCACATTCCACCTTAGTCCACATAGCAAAGGATGGGTTGGAAAGTATCTCCTCCAACAGGAAGGATACCTTGCTGATGTCTCAGCGGGAGGGGGCCTGACCACCCAAATGTAGAGACCACAGGGTCTGAATTATCTTTGAATCCTCACTCAGTGCCTAAGGCAGGGCGTGGTCTACAGTAGGTAGACCTACTGCATTTTAAATAAATCCCCCCCAGGCAGGCTTTGCAGTGAGGGGAGGGCTGGCTTCTCTGATAACCCCTCTGCACCACTCCTACTGAAGAACTAATCATGCCTTCCTTGCTCTGTCCAGTTCAGGCTGCTACCCCAGCCCCTAGAGCAAGGCTGCCTCCCTGGGAGACTGAGTCTCTGGCACATCTTAGTGTATGCATGTACAAACACACACACACAGCCCAGAGCTGAGCCTAGAGCCTGACTTAGGCTTACTACCTGCTGGTCAAACGTATGCCTAAGTGACTGAATTAATAATTGGTTAGTGAGTGGTGCCATGACCCCAGCTTGAGAAATTCTTTGGACCAGCAGCCTCATGTGGCCAGGAGTCCACTGACCTGGTGAAAGGAGAGGCAGGGGTATAGTAGAGGTATCCATGATGGTGAGAGGCTGCATGGTGCCCACACACTACCACCACCAGGGGCGCTCTTCCCTCCTCTTAGAGTTCCGACTCCAAGACCAATGACCTGGCCCATGTCCAACCATAGAGACAAGGAACCAAGACAAGGATGACTGACCAAGGACCAACAGCTGACTCTGACTGAGCTGCATCAGTGCAGAGAGCCAGGGCTCTGGGATGCCATTCAAGTTATTTTCCACCTGGAAAGCCGACTTTCCTGACAATGCTCCACAATTTGACAGGAAAGGGAGCTAGGGGACACATGTACCTCAGATCAAATCCTTGCTCTGCTATTTGCCACTATGTGACCTAATGCAAGTGACAATTTTGCTAAGCCTCAGTCTTTTCATCTGTAAAATGGGCAAAATAATCCGTGCCACACAAAGTGGCTGAAAGAGAATAAAGAACTCAGGAAAGTCCACAGCCCAGTGACCAACACATAGTAAGCACTTGGTTTTCTCCTCACTTTCTGTCTGGCCTGGTGAGTCAAAAGCAACTGCCTACCATCTTGACCCAAAGACCCCATGCTAAGATGATGTAGAATCTCCCCAAGAGCCCATGCAAGAAGAAATCTCAGGAATGATAGGAGGGGTGGCTGAGCATCCTGCTTCTCTGAAAACTTCTGAAACAAGAGCATCTCTGTCCATTCTCCTGCAGCTTTCCTCCCTCCCACCCTGCCAAGCCCCAGGTCAGAAGAGGGACCAGATGAATCCCATCACTAACATTCTTTAACTCCTCGAATTCAGGAATTCTCTCAGGTCCTGTGTGATCTTCACAACCTCACTGTCCTTACAGGGCAGAGTGTATGTGAACCCATTTTTCAGATGAGAAAGCTGAAGTTCGAAGAGGATAACTGATCTCCAAAAGCTCCTCAGCAGATCTATGGGGAGAATGGGGACCTGGGTCATGGGACTGCCTCCCCTGCCCCTGACCCATAGGCCACCCTGGCCCTAACACAGCTGGATAAGATAGGAGTGTTCATACCCAAAAGTGAACATGAACTTACCTCGGGCAGCCAGAGACGACTCCCAACCCCTGCTTCCCACTCCAGAATTGAAGCAAAGAGCAAGAAACAATTTGTGGCATTTCTTGCCTGTCGAAGTAGATTTCTTGCTTACAGAGGATATACGGGTTTCTGAATAATTAAGTACGACACTCAGCTTCCAGGGCCCAAGACTCCAAAGGCACAGTGAAGCTGAGGCAGAAGTCTTCCATCAACAACTGAGCCAGAGACTTTGATAAGTTTCCTCCTCCCATCTGAGGACCAGAAAGACCTGGGCTCCACCTGGGGACAAGAAACCCAGGCTTGAAGGGGCTTCAGGGATGGTCTAGGGTCAGCACCTCATTTCCAGGCAAGAGAACTGAGGGCCAGAGAGGAGAACTCACCCAGGGTCACCAGCAGCCCTGGGAAAATGGTAAAGGCCCTAAATAGGGGCCTACACATCAGGATTAGAATTCAGCTCTACTTCTTTCTAGCTGTGTCACTCTGAGCAACCAACTTTACCTCTCTAAGTCATACTTTTTCTCTTCTGTAAAGTGAAAATAAAACTTCACACATGTTGATAACCTCCATTCTATAGATGGGGGAAAAAAGGAGGTGAAGAAAGTGAAAACTATTGGTGAATTATAAAGAGATATGCAAAGATGGGCTTCAGAAGCCAGGTCTCCTGCCTCTGGGTTCCAGCATCATACTCTCTTCTCTCTCCCCCTCCTCCTCAGCCTCCCACCTCTGCTGCCTCCAAGACAAGACTGAAGGACCCATTCAAGAAGCAGAAGGAAAACAAGGTAAAATTAGAACCAAAGTGCCACCTTCAAAAGAGTAACAGAACTTGACAGACAGGCAACTGACAGCTCCTTGAAGAATCAGAGTTCAAGGTCAGCAGACTTAAGGCTAGTGACATCTCAGGACTGTGAATAGACATCATCACTAGCATTTACTGCCTGCCTACTATGTGCCAGCACTATGCTGAGCCCTTTACATACTCTGTCACATTCAGTACTAACAACGACTCTGTGAGATAAGGTACTATTGTCCTCATTCTACAGAACTGAGGTTCAGAGAGGTTAAGGAATTTCCCTGAGGTCACACAGCTAGTAAGTGGTGGAGCCAGGATTCAAACACAGTGGTCTGCCTCCAAGCCTACATTCTTAAGCCCTCTGCTTTTCTGCCTCCTTGGAGCATTAAAGGAGGTCTCTCTGAACCCCAGGGACTCTATGCAGTTCAAAGAAAGCAGAGAAGACTGTGTGAGTATCCACAGCTATAATTTTTGTTTTTAATGGATCTTTATTGGAATATAATTGCTTCATAATACTGTGTTAGTTTCTGTTGCACAACAAAGCGAATCAGCCATATGCATACACGTGTCCCCATATCCCCTCCTTCTTGAGCCTCCCTCCCACCCTCCCTATCCCACCCCTCTAGGTCATCGCTAAGCACCGAGCTGATCTCCCTGTGCTATGCTGCTGCTTCCCACCAGCCAACTATTTTACATTCAGTAGTGTATATATGTCGATGCCACTCTCACTTCATCCCAGCTTCGCCCTCCCACCCCATGTCCTCAAGTCCATTTTCTATGTCTACCTCTTTATTCCTGCCCTGCAACTAGATTCATCAGTACCAATTTTTTTTTAGATTCCATATATATGCGTTAGCATACGGCATTTGTTTTTCTCTTTCTGACTTACTTCACTCTGTATGACAGACTCTAGGTCCATCTACCTCACTACAAATAACTCAATTTCATTTGTTTTTACGGCTGAGTAATATTCCATTGTATATATGTGCCATATCTTCTTTATCCATTCATCTGTCAATGGGCATTTAGGTTGCTTCCATGTCCTGGCTATTGTAAATAGTGCTGCAGTGAACATTGTGGTACATGACTCTTTTTGAATTATGGTTTTCTCAGGGTATATGCCCAGTAGTGGGATTGCTGGGTCATATGGTAGTCCTATTTTTAGTTTTTTAAGGAACCTCCATACTGTTTTCCATAGTGGTTGTATCAATCTACTTTCCCACCAACAGTGCAGGAGGGTTCCCTTTTCACCACATGCTTTCCAGCATTTATTGTTTCTAGATTTTTGGATAATGGCCATTCTGACCGGTGTGAGATGATACCTCATTGTAGTTTGTTTTTTTTTTTTTTGGTTTTTTTTTTTTTGCGGTACGCAGGCCTCTCACTGCTGCGGCCTCTCCCGTTGCGGATCACAGGCTCCGGACGTGCAGGCTCAGCGGCCATAGCTCACGGGCCCAGCTGCTCCGCGGCATGTGGGATCTTCCCGGACCGGGGCACGAACCCGCGTCCCCTGCATCGGCAGGCGGACTCTCAACCACCGCACCACCAGGGAAGCCCCTCGTTGTAGTTTTGATTTACATTTCTCTAATAATTAGTGATGTTGAGCATCTTTTCATGTCCACAGCTATAATTTATAGAAGAGGGTAAAAACCTCCTCTCACCCCTGCCCCTGCCTAGAAACGGAAAAGGGCAAGGGAAGAAGAGGAAGAAAGAAGTTGGATAACTTTTCTGTTTTAGCCTCGCAGGACAATAAATGCAACTGCATAAATCACCCCAGGGCCAGGGAAATGAACTAAGACAGAGGGAGGATGGGCCCCCATTTATCACATCCCCCTGCACATAATAAATGCTCCCTATTGAAGCCCAGTGAGTTAGCACCCTTCTCAACACACACTCACAGTCCCACTGCCCCTGCCCTTTGCTCTGGGAACAAAGCCTCCACTCTGGTGGGCTTCCCCCAACCCAAAGGTCACTGAAAGACCTCCAGGAAATGGTGGTTAGATAGGAATTTCAGGGACCAAGGCAGGACCCCACCAGGGGCTCAAGCACAACTGCCCTCCCCAGAAACAAGCAGGGCAGCTTCCCACAACCTCTGTCCAAATCTCAAGCCCCTCCAGGCAATGTCACACTCATCCTGGAGCTGGGCCTGCCTAGAAGGGCCTCCTGTAGCCTGAGGATCCAACTTTAACTCAGAAGAGCCAGTGGGAATGAACCTTAATGATGTTCTCATCCAACAACCTTGCTGACACAGAGAAATGGAGGCCTAAAGAGTCATAAGCCTCATTAGGCTAAAGCTCAGGTGAGAAATGGATAGCCTGTCTCCTGGTCCAATGCTCTCTCACCAGCCTCCAGGCTGAGCTATGTAGCTGTCCCCTGCAACCCCCACTGCATATGTGAGCCCTGGAGCTGGACGCTGAGGTGCTACAGGGCCCACAAATTGCCAGTAGCTCCTCCACACCGGGGCTAGAGGGCAGAGGTAGAGAAAGGCAGCCTGGTGCAGCAGAATCAACCCAGAATGTTAACAAACAGACCTGGCTTCAAATCCTAGCTTGATCATCATGTTAGTTATCTATTGCTGTGCAACAATTACCCTAAAACTTAGCAGCTTAAAACAGCGCTTATTCATTGTCTCACGTCTTCTGCAAGTCAGGAGTCTGAGTACAGATTAGCTGGGTCCTCTGCAAACCATGGTTTCTCACAAGGCTACAATCAAGGTGTCAGTCCAGGAGGGCCTGCAGTTTCATCTGATGGTTTGATTGGGGAAGAATTCACTTCCAAGCTCACTCACGTGGTAGGACTGAGTTTCTTGCAGCCTATTGCAATGAGGGCCTAAGTTCCTTGCTTCATCGGCTTCTCCCACCTGGCATCTTGCTTCACCAAAGCATACAAGCCAGAGGGCAATAAATGGAGTCTGCTAGCAAGAAGGAAGTCACAAACTTTGGTAACCTAATCATAAAAGTGACATCCTATTACCTTTGCCACATTCTCTTTATTAGATTCAAGTCACTTGTTCCAGCCCACACTAAAGGGGAGAAGATTACACAAGGGTGTGAATACCAGGAAGTAAAGATCACTGAAGGCCATCTTATAAGTCTGCCTACCATAGCCATTGCTAGCTGTGTGTCCTTGGCCACATTCCTTAACCTCTCTGAGTGTCAGTTTTCTCCTCTGGGGATACTACGCTTGGCATCAAGCACATAGAAGGTGCTCGAGAAATGGTAGTTATTACTCTTCTAATTGCTATTGATAGACTGGGGGGCCAGGAGAGGCATGTCAGGCTGATGAGCCGCCAGGCACACACAGGAAAATAGGTGGACCTGGACAGCAGGCAGGGACAGCAGACAAGGTACATGGGCCTTCCCAGTCTGGGCGGGGGAGGGAAGATTTGCTTGCGAAGTAGAGGAAATCATTTGCTAAATTGGCTTCCAGCAGCAGTGTAACAGGGAGAGTTTGGGGCAACCTGCAGATGTTGAACTAGGAACCTTGAGAGTGAGCCACACAGAGCTCCCCTTCACATCATGGCTTCAGGAGGCAGGCTAGAACCTCTGGGATTTGGAGTCCCAAGGAGCTGGTCTCCTCTAAGAGGATCTGAAGGGAACCAGTACTGAGTACAGCACTGGCCAGCTGGCTGATCATATAGGACCTTCCCAAATCAGATGTTTGCAAGTCAGGGGAGCTTGCACGTAACATCAGCCAGTGCTTAGTGAAAGGTGGTACCTATGGAGAGCAAGGACTTTCTTGAAGAGCTCTGCTTCACGCTGTTAAAACAACTGTCTGATGAAAACCATAGCCAGTTGCTCTAGGCTGTAACCCATAGAGAAGAAAAAGAATAGAATCCTGGAGTACCCACGCTGAAATGACTTTAGAGGATCACAGATGGGCATCAGGGAGCCATGAGCCCTCTGAAATTATTTACAAAATTGTATGTGTGGCTGTGCATTTTGTGGAGGCAGAAAAATCTGTCTACCATCCCAAACAGATTAGGAACACAGACCCAGTCCGACTCTCCCATTTTACAGATAAAGAGACTGAGGCCCAGGTGGTAACAGGAACTCCCCCAGGCCATACAGTTATCCAGCAGGGGACCAAGATGAGGACCCAGGCCAGCCCGTTTTCTCTTGGCCAGATTCAAAGCCCACCCTTCACCTGCAGAAGCTTAGACTCTGCGTCCTAATAATGCAGTGACATCTCTGAATGATGTTTAATTATCTTTCAAAAAAACTGCTTCAATGGGTTGCATGAAACTTAAAGGATTTTTAATAAAATCTCACAAGCTCAGGGGGCTCCAGGCCCCTCCCCATGCTCCCCTTTGTTATTTCTCCTGATCCCATGAAGATATAACATTTGTCACTGTTTCATTAGGACCTGCGGTGCCCCGTATTATTTATGAGCTTCCTATTTATTGAAAATTGTATTTTTGAGGGAGAAGAAGAGGGGGATGAAGTTTATCACAGAGAAGCCTTGGCAAGAAAATTAGTGACATTTCAATGTCCTCAAATCCCTGCCCCTATAAAAACTGAATGAGTCCAGTCCCCAGATGTCAAAGCATGACTTCAAGTCCTTTCCCAGGTGGGGTCTGTCACAGGGTTCCTTGGTACTATGATGATCCTTAGAAAAAGAGAAAGGCTTTTATAATCTCTTCTTTGATCTGATCCATGTCTATCTTCCTCAACACAAAACAAAAAAGAAAAAAAACGCCAAAAAACTGTTTTATTCAAAATAATATATGCACAAGGTTAAATACAGTATCCTGCTAAACTACTTCCTACTCCCAGATCTGTTCCCCCTAGGCAGCCACGTCTAACTTTTTAAAACGTCTCTTCTTACATTTACCTTCATCTTTCTAAATAATATGCTTCTCCTGATATTTCTTCATGCATCAGTTTTAGACACAATCTGTTGACTTACTACTGTAACAGACAAGGATTTACCTCTCTTGCACCACCTCCACCCCCTCCTGCCATATCTCTATTTTTAGTTCTTCCATTGGTTACCTCTGTGATCTTCTACCCTCTAGGGTTGCACTTTGCAAAAAGAGAATCTGCACTTTGTAAAAAGAGGGTATTAATACTCCTATCCTTCCCTTCACTTCACTTCTCCCACTTCTTCCTCCTAACTTCTGTCATCCATACTTATACTTTTATGTTGGTAAAGTTGATAATATTTACATTTATTCTATAACCATAATAAGCCTTTTGGATTAATTCTAAGAAATGAAAATTGCTAAAAAATCACTAGGCACATTATTGTGCATAGGTAAAGACTACTCATTGCAGAGCCAAGTAGTGTACTATAATTACAGTTCTCTTTCAGATATAGCTCTGTGTGTGTGTGTGTGTGCGCTTATAAGTTTCAAGTTGTCTTTCTTTATTCTTTTGTCCTAGAAGTCTTAATAAAGCGTATTCTATCTAGTGCCCCTTTTCATTAGGGACTACCACCATTACCGCCACCCCTGCCTGCTTGAACCTTTGGTCCTCTTGCTTCAATCTGGAATTGTTGCTCTCCAGGCCTGTGCACAGCTCTTACCCTGGAACTCATCCCTGCTCTTCTGAATTCTATCTACTACAGCTTCTTGTCTTCCCAATTTTCCCCTTTTCCTGGATTACTCCCTCATTTATTGTAATACATCCTCAAGTCGCTTTCTTAAAAAGGATTTACAGGAGATAAATTTTATGAGTCCTTGCAACTTGCGTGATGGGTTGGCTGGATACAGAAATCCTGGATTGAAAATCATTTCTTTCAGAATTATAAAGTATCCGATGTTGCTGATGAGAGTTTGAAGCCAGTCTGATTCTTGCTGCTTTGTAAGTGACCTGATTTCCCTCTTGGCAATCTTTAGAATATTCCTTTCTCCTGTCGTTCTTCTGACTCACAATGATGTGCAAAATTGGTGTGGACTTTTTTCATTTATTGTGTTGGGCACTCAGTGGGCCGTTTCTTATTTAAGTTGGAATTTACATGTAGTTTTGTAACTTATATATTGTAAACTACAGAAATATATATCAAGATACAAACATTTCCAGTATCTAATGAATTCATTCATGCCTCCTCCTGCTTGACAGCTTTCCAAAAGTAGCCCCTATTCTCTCCTCTATCACCATGGACTAGTTTCACCAGCTTCATATGAATGAACTTTTACAGTATGTATCCTTCTGTGCCTAGCTTATTTTGCTTAACATTATGTCTTTGACATTCACCCATGTTGTTCCATGTAGAGTTTATTGGTTCTTTTTCACTGCTGCATAATATTCCATTTGCGTATACCACAATTTATTTATACAAATGGCAATGGACCTTTGGAACCGTCCCCAGTTTTAAGCTACTATGAACAATGTTTCTGTAACATTCTTGTGTATGTTTTTTTAGTGGAAATAAGTATTCACATCCCTTCAGTCTACATTTAGAAGTAGAATTGTTGGATCACAGGGTAGGCATATAATTTAGCTTTTGTAGATGCTGCCAAACAGTTTTTCAAGGTGGTTGTACAAATTTAAACTACCAGCAGCTATGTCTGAGAGTTCCAGTTGCTCCACATTCTCATCAGTACTTTCAGACCTTTTATTTTTGCCATTCAAGTAGGAGTATAGTGGTATTTTATTGTGGTTTTAATTAGCATTTCCTGATGACAGTAATATTGTGCATCTTTGAGTGTGTTTATTGACCATTTTGTACTTCTTTATTGACATTTTATTTTATTGACTTATTTTGTAAATCTTTTGCTCATTTTTACAGTTTCTTTATGAGTTTGTGGGATTTCTATATACAGTCTAGATATACATTCTGTGCTGGGTTTATGTATTACAAATACTTCTCCAAGTCTTTGGCTTGTATTTTCACTCTCTTAATGTCATCTCTACTGAAGAGAAGTTCTTAATTTTAATAGGGCCTAAATTTAGTGATTTTTCTTTTATAATTAGTGGTTTTTGTATTCTATTTAAGAAATCTTTGCCCATCCCAAAGACATGAAGCTATTCTTCTGGGGTTTTTTTGTTTTCTAGAAACTATACTGTTTTATCTTTCACATTTAGGTCTATGATCCATCCTGAATTAATTTTTGTATATGGTATGTGACCAGGATTAATGTTCATTTCTTTTTCATATGGCTATCCAACTGGTCTAGTATTCACAGGTCCTTTCAATATGTAGATTCAAGTCTTCCAGCTTTAGGATATTATCTTGCATTATTTCTTGATAATTTTCAGCCCTCTGTCTGCTTTGCAGCACCCATCACTTAGATGTTAGACCTCCTGGATTGCTCCTCTTGGTCTCTTCTTTTTTTCTCTTATTTTTCTTGTCCTTTTCTTTTTTTACTTTCTGAGAATTTTCTTCAACTTTACCTTTCAAACCTTATATTGAGTTTTATCTCAACAGTACTATTTTTCATGTCCAACTAACCTATCTTGTTTTCCCATTGTTCTTGTTCCACAGCTCCACCCCACTTCTAGTTGTTAATGGAGAACTGCCCTTTTATGTCACTTTAATGGGCCATTCTCACCCCCTGCAGAGCCTTCTGCACTGAAATGAGGGCTGAAACATCTAGCCACAGTTGGAGTTCCAGAGAGGGACCCATATCTTCAGAGGGTTCATCCCCTTTCCTCCATTATTCCTTCTTTTCACATCTTCTTTCTTCTCATTCTCTTTCTCATTGTCTAAGATTGGGTTATCTGGGGAAATAAAACAGAAATTTACACACCGGAAATTTATGGGAGTGCCTCCAGGATCAACCCTGAGGAGAGGGTGAAGAAATGGGCAGAGGAGACGAATTGCAATGCAGTTGCAACAAAGGCTTCATCTGATTCCCAAAGACAGCTCTGGAGTTGGAATGGCCCTCCAGTCATCCCACTTTGAGGAGAGAGGGCCGGAATTTTATCCTCCCCAGACCATTGTCAGTTGTTGAATGAAGCCTATGTTGGGAAGGAGGTGTAATCTTGGTCTTAGTAGCTCTCTCCAGCTGAGGGAAACTGTTGGAGGACTCAGCTGAGAGCTATCAGCTGCCAACACTCCCAGCAGCTGGGAGAATGAGTGCCTCCTATCCCTCTTGCACTGTAAGGGATCCTGTACATATTCACTCACTCCTGCTGGAACACACTGTCTGGGTCCTGCAACAACTAGGGTATAAAGTCCCTTCCCTTTTATAGTAGACCCAGCACTTCCTCCAGCCAAGTTATGTGTTGACTTTACCCCAGTAATTGTCTGACGACCAGAGGAGAGGTGGGGCTGGAGTCTAAGGGCAGTGTATGTTGTCCAAGGCCTCTGCATCATCCTCCAGCAAGGGCAGAGCAGAGGAGGTGAGTGGCCTTTAATAGGGAAGATCAGGCCATCTGCAGGCCCAAAGGACCAGAGGGATCTGAAGATTGATGATATTCAGGTGCACTGACCCAGATGTTCCCATCGCAAGTTTGGGGATCCCACTCCTTCCCAGTCATGGTTATGATCTTGGAGAAGCAAACTGGCCTTGATATTCAGATTTTTCTGCCCTTCAGTTCCAAGATCATTTTAGGTGCTGCCTCTTGGGCCACTCCTGGCACTAACTTTCTCAGGTGGATTTAGGTAGACAGAGGTTCATGTTCAGAAAGTTTCCTAGGAGTTTCCTGGGGGTCGACACCCATGGAAGAGCATCAATGCCTCCAGCCAAAGACCCCAAGGAACACCTCCACAGGTGAGCAAGTTGGCGTTACTGCTTGCTGGAGTGAGGAACATCATGAGGACTTGTAGGACATCTCAGTAAGGGGATGTTAAAAAGGACCTAAAGGATTTGGACTCATTTTAGGTGATTTAGGAGATGGTTCAATTTTGCTCTGAATTGGCTGCTATTAGGAAACAAGGGTTCTTCTATGCTTCATACGCATCTGTGATTATATTCGATGTTCAGATGGCTTAATAAATCTAATCTAGAAGGAGAGAGACCAAAGTGAGGCTAAAGCCGTAGTTGGGAAAAGAAGCAGCATCACTCACATTAGTCAGTAAAGGAGGATGTTTGTTATTTTTGTGGTTTGCACAGTGATCATGCTTTTGTCTTTGCTTAGACGAGATTACAGAGTGGTCTTGTTTTGTGCCTCCTTTGATCATGGTCACTGACTGGCCTCATCCAGTGTTCTGTAAGAGGGTTTATGTCTAACGGGCCTAGGTTAAGTGTAAGGCCAGCTCCTGGATGTCAGAGGCTGCTTGTGTCTATCTCAGGAGTGAGGGAAGCAGGATTGGGTGGAGGGAGGAATTGAACTATGATATAGTCATAGCAAAGGCCTCAGCAGATCCCACAGCGAGTGATGGAGCTAAGATGGCCCTTCAGATTTGTCCCACTCTGAGGAAGGGGCCGAGCCCTTATACCTCCCTCCCAACAGTGAGCAGTCGTTGGATGCAGACCACCCCTGGGAGGGGTAAGGCTGTGGGTGAGGCAGCTCATTTGTGGCTGAAGCTACCCCAGAGAACAACCAGCATCCACTAGACTCAATCTCTCTCCCTCTCCTTCACACATGTCCCATGTGAAACTGGGACCCTGAAACTCCCTGTGTGTACTAGACCTTACAGTGGGGAAATAAAGGAATCCACATGGTGCATTTCCCCCTCAGCCCCATAACTCCCTCTTACCACACCAACATGGGGTGTGTGGGACAGAGGGGAGTGAGGCTGGAGGAGAAGGAGGGCGAATGACGGCTCTGTCCTGGACCAGAGGTGGGGGATAGAATTAAAATCACTAAAACTAGCACCTTTGTACAAGCCTCCCACACAACCCCCATATCAGCCCTGTCTTCTCCACCCCTCCTGGGAGCAAAATAATGTAAAATATCCTTCCAAGTAGCTAATCCGTATTACAAAGAGAAATTGGGGGGGGGGGGGAGACTTAGGCTACAGGGAAGGATTCAAATTGAAAATGCTCAGGGAATCCCATTAATAAAAACAATAATTCAGCTCCTTACTGAGTAATCCCAGAAAAAGAAAAGAAATTGCTGAGTCCCTGACTGAATGAGGAACGGGGACAAGAGGAGGTGAAACAGGGACAGGTTGACAGACTGGTCCCTAGCCCACAAATGCCCCTTTGAGTTTCTCCAGAGAAACGTAAAGGTCTGTGGTTTTAATAACCCTGTAATGGGGCCCAAACCAATCTTTCCCCTGGCTGCTTAACACGAGAGGTCTCCAAACTGGAGGTGTAAAGATCTAAAGGCATGTGCTGACCAGAGACCTGGATTCAGTGGGAGTCTCTCTGCACCTCTCAGATTTGCCTGTACAAAGAACAGGATGGGCGCTAACACTGCAGCCACCAGCTCTTTGTCAAGAACTGTGCTAGCTACTTTGTCCCTTATCTCCTATATAATTTTTCTTTTCTTGGCTGAGCCGTGTGGCTTGTGGGATCTTAGTTCCCCGACCAGGGGTCGAACCCGTGCCCCCTGCAGTGAAAGTGCAGAGCCCTAACCACTGAACCGCCAGGGAATTCCCTCCTATATAATGTTAATAATAAAATAATTAGCATATTCTGGGAGCTCATTACATACCAGATGCTGTGCATTATCTCACTGACCCTCACAAGGAAACTGAGAGGTAGACCTATTAATAACTCCATTTTTCTTTGGTTAACAGCTTTGTTGAGATACAATTCACATACTTTACGACTGACCCGTTAAAGTACACAATTCAATGGTTTTTAGTGTATTCTCAGAGTTGTGCAACCGTCACCACTACCAATTTTAGAATGTTTTCATTACCTCTCCCAAAAAACCCCACACCTTTTAGTTTTCACTCCACCCACCCTTCCATTCCCCTGGAGACAACCACTTATCTACTTCCTATCTCTATACATTTGCCTATTCTGGATGTTTCATATAAATGGACGCATACAATATGTGATCTTTTGTGACTAGCTTCTTTAACCTAGCATGATGTTTTCAAGGTTCACCATGCTACAGCATGTATCAGTACTTCATTCATTTTATTGCTGAATAATACTTCATTGCATAAACATACCACATTTTGTTTATCCAGTCATCAGTTGATGGCCATTTGGTTTGTTTCCACCTTTTGGCTATTAAGAATAATGCTGTGGGGCTTCCCTGGTGGTGCAGTGGTTGAAAGTCTGCCTGCCGATGCAGGGGACGCGGGTTCGTGCCCCGGTGTGGGAAGATCCCACATGCCACAGAGCGGCTAGGCCCGTGAGCCATGGCCACTGAGCCTGCGTGTCCGGAACCTGTGCTCCGCAACAGGAGAAGCCACAACAGTGAGAGGCCCGCGTACCGCAAATAAAGAAAGAAAGAAAGAATAATGCTGCTATGAACATCTGTGTATAAGATTTTGTGTGGACACGTTTTCATTTCTCTTGTGTATACATAAGAGTGGAATTGCAGAATCATATGGTAACTCATGTTTAACTTTTTAAGGAACTGCCAAACTGTTTTTCCAAAGTGGCTGCACAATTTTGCATTCTCAATATCTGTGTATGAGGGTTCCAATTTCTCCACATCCTCACCAACACTTGTCTTTTTCGATTATGGTCATCCTACCATTATAACATGGTATATCATTGTGGTTTTGCTTGGCGCTGCCCTAATAGTTAATGATGTTAAGCATCTTTTCATGTACTTATTGGCCATTTGTACATCTTCTTTGGAGAAATGCCTATTCAGATCCTTTGCACATTTTTAATTGGGTTACTTGCCTTTTTATTATTGAGTTGTAAGAGTTCTTTATGTATTCTAAATACAAGTTCTTTATCAGATACATGATTTGAAAATATTTTCTCCCATTCTGTAGGCTGTCTTTTCACTTTCTTGATAGTATCCACAAAAGTTTTTAATTTTTATGAAGTTCAATTTATCTATTTTTTATTTTGTTGCTTATAATAATCCCACTTTACATATGAAAAAAACTGAGGCAGGTTTTTAGCAACTTGCCCGAGAACACATAATAGCAACTGACAGAGCCAAGATTCAATCCCAGGTCTACAGACTTCAAAGCTTCCTTTGAGGGCCTGAGAAGTCACCCTGAGCAGGGACTGTGTCTTCTGTGGTCCTGCCTGAACTGGGGCAGGTCCCCAAGCCCTGGGAGAATGCTTACTCCTACCCCTGCCCATGGGAGTCAGGAAAGGCCCCAGTATCAGGCCCTGGCAATGAAATGTGCCCCAGATGCGGATACCTGAACTACCCCTCTGCAAGTCTCACAAGGCATAGAAGAGAAACTCTCCCACTTGGAAAGTTTCCATACAGTGTGGCCTGTGGCAGGTGGATGGACAAAAGGAACCTCTCAATCTAGGACCCACCAACACACCAGAGACCAGGAGTTCACCCACCAATATTCAGAGATTCTTACAAAATCCTTCATGCTCTACTTTAATGTTTCCCATACGTCACCTCATTTTTCTCTATAAATATTCATTCCTTCAACAAATGTACATCAGGCACCTATTCAATGCAAAGCACTGAGCCAAGAAACTGGGAGATAAAGTGTTTTTCTCTTTGGATCACCCTGGGAAAATGGAGGAACTACTGACCCTGGTCTAGAAGTGAAGAAGTGGAAGTATCGGAACTTTTCATAACTTGACCAAGGTGACAAAACCAGACAGTGGTGACCCAATAAAGCCCAGATCCCGGGGCCCTACATCCAGGCTCTGTCTACACCACAATGAACATCATCAGTCAGTGGGGTCAAATTCAAGGTTATCTCTGCCTTCGTTTCCCATCTAAGAATGGGACTCACCCATTAGAAAAATATCACTCAAACCCAAGAACACAAAGCCGGCTGTAAGTGGGTCTCACAGCAACCATTCCTTCTGCCCCTTCTGCAGAAACAACATGGTAGCTCCACTACTTCAGAAAGGATCTACTATGGTGCTGACTTGGCAATCTGGCTTCCCAGCTTCCATCTTTTGATGATTATTATTTTACGACTAATTTTCCAGTCAAATCCTTTATTTGTGCAAAAGCCCATCCAGCCTTGGGCACTTTCTTCTTGTCTTTGAATTTTATCTCTCTTTTTAATTAAAAAAAAAAAACCCACACACATAAGGCAGCAGCACAAACTAGGTCACCATCAAAGACTTCCCTTCACAAAGAGTAGTCCTACAGAGATTAACCCTAGCACTGCCACTGATGCAGGGGGAGACTTTGCTCAGGTTACTTCACCTCCCTAGGCTCAGTATTTTTCTCTCAAATAAGTGGTTTAGGCTCCGCTCACCTGAAAGCCCCTTCCAGCTCTTAAAATTCTTGGGTCCTCATTTAGGCCTGAGTCACAAAAACTAACTATATATTCCTAGGATGGGATGGTAGCCAAGTTGCACAATGACCTCAAATGCAAACCAAGGGTGCACTCCACCTGTTCTTAAGGATGACAGGCACATTTATTGAGCCCCTGTTGTGTGTCAGAAACCTCATGTTTAATCTTCCATCACCACTGTGAAGGAGCAGTCAGAGGAATTCATTTTAAATATAAGCCAGATCATTATCATTTCTCTGTGCAAAACTCTCCAAGGGCTTCCTTCTCATGTAGAGTCAAAGCCAAAATCCTGACAATGACCTACAAGGTCCTTCATGACCCGCCATCTCTCCATCCCCTCTGCCCCCACTCTCCCCAGGTCACTCCGTTCCAGCCACACCGGTCTCCTCGCTGTTCCATGGACGTACCAAGCACGCTCACCTCTCGGCCTTTGCTCTTGTTCCCTCTGCCTGGGATTCTCTTCCTCTAGACCAGAAGTCCTCAACCAGGGGACAATTCCACTTCCCAGGGGACAATATCTGGAGACATTTTTGGCTGTTACAACAGGAGAGAGGGAACTACTGGCATCTAGTGGGTAGAGGCCAGGGATGCTGCTAAACATCAAACAATGCACAGGACAGAACCCCACAACAAAGAATTATCCCATCCAAAATGTCAGCAGTGCCGACGTTGAGAAACCTTGACCTAGATGGTGTCATGGCACCCTCCCTCATTTCCTTCAGGTTGCTGCTCTGCCTTCCATATATAAAATAGAGAACTACCCAACTCAGCAGTCTGTCTCCTTTCTGTCTTAGGTTTCTCCCCGGAACTTAGCACCCTCTAACTCTAGTCATCTCTCTTTCCACCTAGAATGTAAGCTCCCTGAGGGTGGGGACTTTGTCTGTCTTGTTTGCTGCCATGTTTCCCAGCACCTGAAAGAGGTGCTGAACAAATAAATCGTCTCCCTTTCACAATTGTGGAAACTGAGGCTCAGTCAAGCTAAGCAGCTTACTCAAAATCCCTGTGATGGATGCTATCCCTCCAGGGCTGAGGCCCTCACTACCCCAGCTGCCAGCACTGTTAACTACTGAGGTTCACAGCTGAGTCCTGCTTCAGGCATTTGCCCTCAGCTGAAAGCTGCCTTGTCAAAGCTGCCACCCCTTCCCTGGGAGCCCACATGCAATGACTGGACAATGGGGGTACAAAGGTCTGGCTCCTTTGTCTCAATCTTGGACAACTCTCAAGGACCACTCCAGCCCCAGGACTCCCCATGGCATCAGCTGAGGCCTCTGTTGCAACCGCACCACGACGCGACTTCTCCCTCTGCCCCATCCTGCTTCTCTCGCCCCTGTATAGGTATTCTTCTCGAGCACACACCCCTATAAACCTCCCACACACAAATTTAGGTCACTGAATATGTTACTAGGGGAATCTGACCTTTGATGGTCACACAGCTCAAAGGTGGCAGAACTTGAATGCTAACTCAGACTTGATCAACCTGAACATCCCTATTCTTTCTGCTCTTCCATACTGCCTCAGCCTTGACTTTGATCAGCCACAGGTAGGCTAGGGGCTGGGGATACCCAGGTGAACATGACAGAGTCCCTGTCTCTGAGACACTGCAATCCTCAAAGAGAAACAGCTCCCCCATCCAATTCACTGGTGGGAACAGGGTGCCAAGGGCAGAATGGACCAAGCACTGGAGGATCCCATGGGCAGCCGCACTAGGACATACTGTCTTAGAATCTAGACCACAAAAAGACCTCCTGCCAAATGTCAACAGAACAGGTCCCCTCCCCCAGACTCGGGACACAGACCCTGCAACTTCCAGAGAGGATCCCAGCCAGCAGGACCTACAGCAGCCCCTGCCTGGTTCCTTGAGTTCCTTGGGGTAATCTTGGACAAAAGAACTCCGAGGTGTGGTTTTGATAGAAAAGGACACAGAATTCCCCACCCTGGCTGGGGTCTCTTCAGGCTTAGCCTGGTTCTCAATACGTGAAGACCCGATATCCCCCTAAATTCGCCTCCTCTGGCCTCTCCTGGGGCTTGTCTCTGGTCTGATGGCCACCTTTACCTTTACTGAAGTTTCTTTTCCTTCTTTCCTATGCCTCCCCCAGTTCCTGAGAGTCTCAAGAAGTTCTCCAAACATACTCACCCTTTCCTACATAATTCCATTGCCCAGTCCCACCTCCCAGTCCTTCCTTCTGCCACTATTCCTGGCCATTCAGATGCTCAACAAATGTCATGAAAGGAAAAAGGAAGAAAGGAGGGAAGGGAAGAGCAAGGAGAGTAGGGAGAAAAAGATCAAATGACCAACTCATGATAGGGATGTCCTATATTCATCTGATTTAACTTCTAGGGCCTCCAAAACATCATTTAGGAATTTCTCCATCGCTCCTATCCTCCAAGGCAGGTCCCTTGCCTCCATCTTACAGCTGGAAACACTGAGGCTCAAGAATAGAGAAGAAAGCTTTCCTGACTACATTTAGAGGCAGCTGCAAGAGATTCCAATCTTGGGCATCCTAACTGCCTGGCTGTTCTGAGACCCTGGGAGTGAAATACTAATGGGAAGATTCCGCCCACACAGTGATCAGAGAGCAGGCGAACAGATGCTGACAGACAGATCAGCGGTGCATCAGCAGGAACCACTCCAGCATTCTTTATCATCCCACCCCTACGCTTCGGGTAAGGGCCACCAGGTCCCGGGAGCTGTGCAGTTTCCAAGGGGCTACAGCCCTGGTGCCCTCAGGCTGTGCCATTCTACACTCATCCTCCACCACCCAGCTGAAGCACAGAGGCCAAGTGCCAGCTCTGCCTCTTACCTAAGGAACCTTGGCCAAGGCCCTTTCCTGCTCTGGCCTCAGTCTCCCTGCTTGTAAAATGTGAAAGCTGGACCTGATGAAGTTTGGAGATGATGGAAGAAACCTAGACTCTAGAGGCACCAGCCTTGAGATTGACTCCTGACTCTGCCACTTGCCAATGGAGTAAACTTCAGCGAGTTATGACCTCAGTTTTCTTACCTGGAATGAAAGGCCATCAACACCTACCTCATGGAGTTGTTACAAGAACTGAACGTGACAATGGATATGAAATACCTGGCACAGAACATGTGTTGGATAAATATAATACAACCTTCCTTCCCTTTCCCGCCAGCCCTGCTTCTCTTAGGCTTAAGGCCTTATTCTTTTTTAGATTTTAAGCCCTGAAAGCTGGACATGGATACATTCCCCTTAGCAAAATGTCTCTAGCATAAAGACATACTCGAGAAAGTGGTTTGTTGCCCCTGCCCCTGTCCCTGCCCCAGGGAGAAGGCACAGCACAGACAGTGGCCATGATGGCCATGACAACAACGACAGCCAAGAACGCCACAGCGGGCTTTGCCCTCCTTCCCTCCATCCTGGGTGCCTGCCATCTTCATGCATTCCGTTCAAGCTGAAAGTTGGCACTCAGGCACCACAAGCCAGATGTTTGAGTTTTGTTAAGAGCGGCTTAAATAAAGCCTTTAAAACAATAATTCTCAGCCATCAGAGGGACATTCTCTTTCTGGCTTCACCTCTCTAACACACAAGATTTTTTTAAGATGAAAAGGGAGAGAAAAACAACCCCTCTACAAAGAAGGAACATTTTTTAAAACACATGGGGGGCTTCCCTGGTGGCTCAGCGGTTGAGAATCTGCCTGCCAATGCAGGGAACACGGGCTCGAGCCCTGGTCTGGGAAGATCCCACATGCCGCAGAGCAACGAGGCCCGTGAGCCACAACTACTGAGCCTGCACGTCTGGAGCCTGTGCTCCGCAACAAGAGAGGCCGCGATAGTGAGTGGCCCCTGCTCGCCGCAACTAGAGAAAGCCCACACACAGATACGAAGACCTAACACAGCCAAAAACAAATAAATAAATAAAAATTTAAAAAAACATGGATTTTGCCATGATGCTCTGGCCTTTCTGATATCGCCAACAAAAGAGAAAAGGAACTTAGGGAAAGAGCCAATTTTCTCCAGCCCTTGGCACACACCTGCAGCTCCAGAAGGTGTCTGGAGGAGCCTGGACAGGTGGTGGCCATCTGACAAACTCCCTAAGGCAGAGTTTAAAGAGATACATACTTGGATGACATTGGTGAGTTGGAGAGTCTGTCTCCTTCTCCCTCCTGACCCCTCTTGTCCTCCCAGTGGAGACTGCCAAAAGGGTGCTTCTGAGAAGGACAAAGCCTGCCCCTCCACCTCCCTGCATGATGGCACCTGGAAGGGAGACCTGAGGTTGGATGCCCTTTGCAGTCTAGAAGTGATCCTTACCAAGAGAGGTGATATTGAAGGGAACACGCAAGTGATGCAAAGCCACCCAGAAGTCTGTCATGAACACAGCTGCACATTTCCAAAAGCCAGTGACAACACATAAATACTTACTACTGTGAGTTAAATACCAGATTCCTAGAAACTACTAGGCCTGGCACAGCTTTAAGAACAGACCCTGTCTAGTAAGAGCCGTAAGAGGAACCTCGTGCTCAAAAGGAGAACAAAACTTCCAGTGATGGTCAAGTGGCTCCTGTCAGACCTGTCCTCCCACACATAACAACTATAAACTCAGAGGACTTCCCTGGTGCTGCAGCTGAGAGTTTGCATGCCACGACTAAGGAGCCCACCTGCTGCAACTAAGACCCAGTGCATCCAAGTAAATAAATATTTTTTTTAAAAAACCTATAAACTCTGGATAAAATATTTTAAAACTACCTAAAGACACTGGTAAAACAAAAAGCAGGAAGAAATCAGAGAGTAATTGACACTTGGAAGAAGGACAATGGGTGTATTTCATGTTTTTAAAGGATTCCTCCTGAGGGAAGACCACAGTCAGTGTCCTACAGGATAGTTCAATTTTTAGGAAACCTGCAGCCTTAGTGGCTTGAAGAATCAGAGAGAAAGTGTGGATGAACACAGCAGCTGAAAGTGATGGCAGAAATTCCAGAAAGGAGAGAGCCACAGAGATTAAGCTCTAACATCTATATATAAACTCTACCCAAATCTCTGGCTGATCCTTCAACATATATGCACAGGGAAGACTCCAAACAGCCCAGCTAAGATTACCAGAACTGAAGTGAGATTTCAGCTGCTGCCCACCAGAGAGGAGATAAAAGTTTGAAGTGTGAGTTCAGCCAAATTAAAAACAAAAAATCAGCACTCTTTAGAGGAATATAGTAGAATCCAAAGTCTCTCCAATATATCATTCACAATGTCTAGGATATAATCCAAAAGTACTAGACATATGAAGAAACAGGAAAATATCACCATAATCAAAGAGAAATCAGTACAGACCAATGGTGAGATGACATTGTGGCTTTAATGGACATAAAAGTGACCCTGGAATAAGAAGTCACTTTCCAGGGGAAGCTCTGACTCTGAGATCAGATAGACCTGGACTTGTGTCCCAGCTCCACCACTCCCAGCTCTGTGACCTTGGACAGCTCCTCTACTTCTCTGAGCTTCAGCTTCCTCATCTACCAAAAGACAATAACACTGCCTTCCTCCCATGATTATTATGGAACCAAATAGAAAAATGAATATGAAAGCACCTGGAACGGCATTTGGTACACAGTATGAGCTCAATAACTATTTGTTGACCCTAAATAATGATTCCCAAGTCAACGGTGCATCTTCCCCCTTACCTCAGGAGCCTTTAAGCCCCTTGACATTCCACGTCCTTTGGTTCTTAAAATGGGAATGTTCCACATTGTATAACCTGAGTTTTGGGGAAATTTTTCTAATACATTCTAAGGGACAGTCCCACCCATCTAAGTCAGAAGAATGCACACATCTAGTCATATCTTCAGTAGGGCCTTGGAAGAGATTAAGAGAAAGCAGTAAGGCCCCCTACCTAGAAATCATTTTATTAAGTGGTTGTTTGAACAAAACCCTGCCTCCTCCAAGCTCTGGACCCTAAATCCCCACCCTCAACTAGGAATGTGTTGATCAGGAACTGAGATACCAAGATAGTTATAGGATTAGATGTTGTTCAAGTTGGAAGAGACTGAGAGTTGACTTGGTCTAATCTCTTCATTTCAGACATGGGGAATCTAAAGCCCAAGAAGGAGAGGTGATTGAGGTTGATTCCCATGGGAAATTAATAAAAGAATCTACCACCTCAATACAACACCTTAGAGGATTACAAACACATATTCATTCATAATTTTATTTCAGTCATATCACAGTTTATGAGCTGTATGAGTAAGTATATGAGAGGGGTTGATGGAAGGGAAAGCCATTCCCATTTTTCAGATGAGGCAATTGAGCCCTAATGGGTGATGTGAACTTTTTCCATGACACCCAGACAAGCCGTGTCTACTTGGGGCTCATCCCTACTCTCTCCATCCCTGATCCTCAGACATAAGCCATTTTTATTAGACCTTGTACCTGTGAATGCAATGCTTGGAGTCCATCCCAAGTGGAGGAAACTGGATAGAAGGTGGAACTATCCAGGAGGAACCATGCTGGGGAGGTGACAGGGACAAGACATTACTTGTCAGCCATGGGAGCAAAACCAGTCAGATTCCCACCCCACCCCACCTCTACTGGGACCCATAAAATTTCAGGGGCTTTGACCTTGGGGTGGCCTTTGGGATGACCCTCTGGGCTGCTAGGATTGGATTTATGTGAAGTATCTCACCACCTTCAGACTGTGGGCCCCACCTGGAAGACTGGAAAAACCTCAAAAAGAAGCCTCTTGGACAAGTGAGGGTCTCTCTCTCTCTCTCTCTCTCCCTCTCTCTCCCCCTTGAAGGCCAGCTAAGCCTCTCCATTCTGGCCGTGTACCCCCCAAGGCTGGAGAATGTGCCCCCTCTCTGCCTTCACCTCTCTTCTCTTGGGTACCCAGCCAAGGCCAGGCCACAGGGAGACCAAATTAGGATTTGTGGCCTGGACCCTCCCTCTGATGCCTGAGGAGTCCCTGCCCCCTCACTGGACAACACTTGTCCATTTGTCCAGGGCACAGACAACTTCCCACAAAGCTAGTGGTCTGGGTGCTAAGGCCCAGGCTCCCTATGCTCTCTCCAGCCCCACTAGCACATCTGCCTCCCCCAACTGTGCCCCCAACCCTTCAGAGCAGTCCTCCAGCCTTCCCCACCCACCACCATGCTGCTATTCTGAGCTGCTCATAAATTGCCAAGTTTGACTCATTTTTCTTCATAAATCCAGAGCTTCCAGCCTCCTGTTTGACTTGTGTTCCTGAATTATCCATGAAATTCTCAATGGCTCATTCAATAGCCAAGCAGAGGTCCCCCTCAGCCTCTACAAAAAGCCACCAGAGGCTGAGACGAGTGATGCTGGGAGATCCAAAGACAGCGGGTGTCCAGGCTCTGGAGAGGGGGCAAACTTCAGAGACATGGCAGGAAACTTAAGGAGTGAGGGGAAGCAACTGGCCAGGTCTGGAGAAGCGATTCTGCCACCACCAAAGGAAGTGGAATCAGAGAGGGAAACAGACTTAGCTGAGGTCACACAGCCTGTTCTTGGAATAATGATAAGCCCTTTGACATTTCTTTGAATCCAGGATCATCAATCCAGAGAACATTAAGACCAGAAGGAAACTACAGATTCACCTGATTTTTCTTTTAGAATTTGTGTGTGTGTGTTAAAATATACATAACATACATTTGCATTACTGTACAACTATCACCACCATCTATCTCCAAAGCTTCACCCGATTTTACAGACTGAAAACACAAGAGCAGAAAGACCAGAGGACTAGCTCAGGGCTACACAGCACGTCTGTAGCAGAGGCCGGGTTAGCATTTGTGCAACAAAGTGTCGCCCAGAGGCAGACACACCTGTGGGGACAGAGGCTGAGTACGTGCTGCAGAAGAGAAAGGGCTCCTCCACAACTCTTCCCCACCCCTCAGGACCCTCACCTGACAGGCAGCCCCTCCTCCTGTGCACCTGCTCATCCCCTTCCTCCATGAACTTGAGAAATGGCCCCAGCTGCATCTGAGCCAGCAAACACGGCCGGGGTCTCAGCCCCCGGTGGGATTATGGAAGCCATCCATCCCTGGGTGAGAGCTTAAACACATCTACATAATCAGCTCCCCTCGACCCTGCTGCTCCCACCATTTCTCATGAAACCTCACTGAGGCTCTGATTCTTTTTTTTTTTCTTTAATCAAAAACATGAACCGACACCACCCCTCCTCCCCGAAGTCAGGGGAAGGGTGGTGCTATTTAGACCCAGGACTTTGGTATGACACAGGCTAGATTAGACCCTGGGAGGGGGACAGTGATTAAACACATCTCCCCAACACACACACACACACACACACACACACACACAACACACACACACACACACACACACACACACGTGTGAGAATTTAATTACCATGAGAAATTGCTTCCTGACAATAAATGCCACCCCACTCTCTCTCTTCTCCAGCCAGATGGCTTTTGCTGGAATATTTGTCCCCATAATGAGTCCTCAGCTTCTCCCTGAATAATTCATACACAGGTAGGGCTGGATATTGTAGGGAGGTTTGGGATGAAGTGGAGGAGTCAGGGAAAGCTCCCAGGGCTGGCCGAGGTAGGGACTCAGGCCAGTCTACCAGGGGTGGGAAGGGAGAACATCTCTCTGAAAAGAGGACATTTAAGCTGACAGCTGAAAGTTTTAAAAACCCAGTCATGAGAAGAGGGGGGAGGGGAGGGCATTCCCAGCAGAGGGAAAAGCATATGCTAAGGTCCCAAACCTGGGCCACAGGTCTCAGGCCACCTGTACCCTCTTGTCCAAATCTGTCTCTTCTTGGAAGGATTTCCCTCTGCCCTGCTCACCACTGCCTCCTATCCACGAACAGGTAAACAGTGCTTCATAGCTAGCAAGGAGTTACCCCACAATCACCTGTGAGATGGATCACGAAACGTTCCTTTAGAGATGAGGAAGGTGCAGGTTAGAGGGTCAGAGGACCCTCCTGCCAGAGGACCCTGCATTCCCACTGCCCACCGGGCTCTTTGTGGGAAGTCAGGGTCCCTGAGAGACACTCTCCTGCAGAACAGCCCAGCAAGAAAGGTACAGGCTCTGGAATCACACTCCCTGACTTCACATCCTAGCTCCTTCCCTTACCAGCTGTACCTCCGGGGCAGTTCACTCCACCTGTCCCAGCCTCCCTTTCCTCACCGGTAAAATGAGGTTAGTATTTTTCCCCACTGGATAAAGTTGCTCTGTTGAGTAAACACATGGCATGGTGCCCAGCACATAGCAAGCACTCAAAAATAACATAAATAAGATTAGTACTATTCAGGTTCAAGCACAAGACAAGATTAGGTTTTTAATTTGTCTTAAAAATGAAATACACACCCTGCAATTCACACATTCGCAGTTTTTATATAAACCAAACACTGTCTCCATCCTATTCCCCTTCCTCCCCACCCTTGTGAATGGCTGAAACTATTGGCCACTACCCCATGGGAAGAAAGCCCCAGGTTGCTGTGATGACCCATTAAGATGACATACAGAGTGGCTCTGCACACTGGATGGGGCCACACAAATGGTCTTTGTTGATGAACATGCTCTTAAAGCACCAACCTCATTATCTGATGCTCCTGGGTCCTACTGGTCCCTCTACCTCTCTTTTTCAGTTGTAAGCAAGCAGCCATATAGCTGCAACCAAAGTCAGGGACAGACTTTCGTGTTGTAATCAAATGAAACTTGCAGCAAAGCTAATCAGCCACACGCAGGAGCTATGGGTTATGATTATTCTGCTACTTGGAGATAAAAGCTCATTGGTAAGCAACAGCTCAGAGAAGAAGTGCTTCTGTTTCTCTCCTTTGTCAGTTCTTCTGAATCTCTGAATGAGGGTGGCATTAGATTGAATCCATATCACGGACACATATGCTGACATTCATGCTCAAGAAATTCCAGACCCTGGATCCATCATCATCCAGGGCTCCCTGGGGCCCCCACCCCACCCAGCACACAGGTTGAGTCTCCTTGGGTCTGCAAGTGGGTCTCTTTCATCCCTCCCTTCATAAGGGTGTCTAGAATGTCAGCTCACCCATCAGTCTCAGGGAAGGTGGTACAAAGGACATCGATTCTGAATTAGAATGTCTTGGATTCAAATCTTGGCTCAGGCTCTTTCCTCTGCCGTTGCGTATGCCGAGCCCTCCTCATTGGTCGCTGTGTCCTTGGCTGGTGTGAAAATGGCCACAAACTTTCTAGTGCACGAGAAGATCTGGTTTGACAAGTTCAAATATGATGATGCAGAAAGGAAATTCTATGAGCAGATGAACGGGTCCATGGCTGGCTCCTCACACCAGGAGAATGGCGCCAGCGTGATCCTCCGTGACGTCACAAGAGCCAGAGAAAACATCCATAAGTCCCTGGCTGGAAGCTCAGGCCCTGCGGCCTCCAGTGGGCCCGGTGCAGACCACAGTGAGCTTGTCATCCGGATCGCCAGCCTGGAAGTGGAGAACCAGAGCCTGCGAGGGGTGGTGCAGGATCTGCAGCAGGCTGTCTGCAAGCTGGAGGCCTGGCTGAGTGCACTAGAGAAAAGCTCGCCCACCCACCCGGCCACAGCTCCGCAGACCCAGCATGTGTCTCCCGTGCGCCAAGTGGAGCGCCCCACCCGGAAGGCGGTCACCGTCACAGAGGACGAGGACGATGACATTGACCTGCTCGGCAGCGATGAGGAGGAGGACCAGGAGGCTGCCTGGCTGCGGGAGGAAAGGCTGCAGCAGTACGCTGAGAAGAAGGTCAAGAAGCCTGCCCTGGTGGCCAAGTCCTCCATTCTCCTGGACATCAAGCCTTGGGATGACGAGACGGACATGGCCCAGCTGGAGGCCTGCATGTGCTCCATCCAGCTGGATGGGCTGACCTGGGGTGGGGGGGCCTCCAAGCTGGGGCCCGTGGGCTACGGCACCCACAAGCTGCAGATCCAGTGTGTGGTGGAGGACGACAAGGTGGGCACGGACCTGCTGGAAGAGGAGATCACCAAGTTCGAGGAGCATGTGCAGAGCGTTGACACTGCTGCTTTCAACAAGATCTGAGCCCTGGCATTGGCCTGAGCGTGTGAAGCCTTGCAGCCAATAAAGACTGAGATTCCAAAAAAACAAGAAAACAAATCTTGGCTCAGCCACTCACTAGCTACATGACCTAGAATGAGTCACTTATCTTCTTAAGACCTTAGTTTCCCCATCTGTACATGAGGTCAGTGTAAGGATAAATGAACTAGCATATGCTTTAGCAGAGTGGTACATCGTTGGACTTTGGTATCAGATGCTTGGATTCATATCTCAGCTTGGCTACTTGCAGGTTGTGTGACCTTGGGCAAGTCATTTGACCTCTGTGAGCTTCAGTCTCCTTGTCTGTTACACCAGGCTAGAAACAGTATCTACCGCCTAGGGTTGTTATGGGTGAGATAGGGATGTTACATTAAAAAGTGCTAAAAGGAGTGCCTGACACGCGTGGCACACGCATCAAATGTTTGCTGTAGTGGTTGTTAGCACGACTACTGGCCCGGTGCTTGGCTCATCTTAGCACTCCTCTCAAACATGCAGGCTCCCTGCTCCCATCTGAAGGGACAGCCTGGGAGTCCCGGGGAACAGTAGCCCTGGAGGCCACAGACACACCCGCACGGCAGGAGGCAGTAACACTGATACTGGGTTTCCTCTGGGGTAAGGTGGGGCAGGGAACTCTGGACAGGGAAAAGTCAGGGAGGAAATCAGACAGGTGGGAAGGGCAGGGATCAGGCAGGGCTGGCTCCAGATGTCAGGGCCGGGACTTGACAGAGCTGCTGGACCCAAACATGTGGGCCTTCACCCTTGGCAACTCTGAGACCAAGATGCCCAGCAGCCCTGACTTTGAAATGTGCTCCATTCAACTGTGAATGAATAATTTACAGTCTTTGATCTTATATTGCTGAGGAGAAGGCGAGAGAGAAGACCATGAGGGCATTGGGAACCAGGAGATGGGAAAGGAGGAGAGGAAATAACCCCTTGTGTCCTATCTGGACTGTCAAGTCTCCTCAGAGACAATTCCCATAGTCTGGATGCTGGCAGGCCCGCTGATCCTTCCTCACTGGGCGACCAGACAGCAAGAGCCACATGAACAGGTTTGGGCCAGTGCATCAGTAAGCTTAGCAGGAAAGAGAAAGGAAAAGTGAATAACCCCGTGAGCAGTGAACGTGTGATGCTTTAGCAGTGCAGCCAAATGACTTCCATTTCCCCTGCTTAGATTCCATCTATCTCTCCAGTTGGCAAACCACCCTTCCTTCATCAGAAAACACTGAGAGAGCCCTTTCTTCACCAGCCTGTGGGTGTGAATGGCACTAACAACACCCAAATGTCGCTAGCTCCAAGCTCCTAGCAATATCAGACTGGAATATCTGCCAACTGGGGGATTCAATCCTTTGCAAACTCTCTCCCGGCATCTGAGAGCCCCAGGAAGTAGCTCACCCATGAATAGATCTGCGTTTTCACTCTCTTGACTGCTCCGCAAATTTGCTATGACAAAACCCTCCACTAAATGAGGTGGGTTTTTTTTCTTTTTTAATCTTATTATTACTTTACCCAAGTATTTTGGAGCACCTACTTTGAAGCAGGCACTGTGCTAAGTACTCAGCATTCTCCTGCAGGGTGGGAAGAACTTTCGCTCAATCAGCGTTAGGTTCAGATGCAGGCAGGAGGGGTTCCACAGCAGTGTTGCTTTGTTCCCAAAGGGTTAGGGACTAAATGAAATGACCCTTTCAGTCAACACACACAAACTTTTTTTCCCTCCGGGGACACTCAGGCTACCAATGTCACTGGGTTCCAAGAGTTTTTTCTTTTTTTAAACATGTACATTTTTTTTCCTTTGGCCACACTCCGTGGCTTGTGGGATCTTAATTCCCCGACCAGGGATTGAACCCGGGCCCTTGGTAGTGAAAGCAAGGAGTCCTAACCACTGGACCACCAGGGAATTCCCCCAAGGGGTTTGGTGACCAGCCACACACCTGTTCTCAGAACCCCTACCCCTCCAGCCCTCAGGCATGCTACAGCAGCCAGACCTCAAGACCAGACCTCTTCAGCCCTTTGTGATGAATTCTCTCTCAGGGACCCTTCTGTCCCCCAGCATCCTGGCTTCTACTGCCCCTTCCACTGGTCCAACAGACACAACTCTGAATATATAACCCCAATTGTGGACAGAGTTAAAGGTCTGGGTCTCCCCGACCCAACGAAGTCTTATTCTTCCATGCATCAATGGATGCAAACAGATGCTTGCGGTAAGAAGGGTCATTACCACACATGCCAGCTAGATGAGAGCCTCAGCCAGCCTGGAGGCTGCTGTCTCCCGCCCCAGTCCTGGCTGGAAGCCCCCAAGGCCTCTCCCAGCACAGCCCCTCTTGAGAAAGGGAGGAGCTTCGAGCCACTGAAGCCGTAGGTGAACGGAAGTTCCACTTCTCTGACATCACCTCTCCCCGCAGGGCTGGGCTTGCTCCTTTCTGAGCCTGACCATGTGGGAGCCCAGTGGGGAGGTGCCTGGGATGCAGGTGTCCCCAGCACGCCACCTTAATCTGGCCCTTCTGGATGGAACCCAAGGCGAGCAGGAAATGTGTTGGGAGAGTTCTGAAGGGGTGGGAGCAGGTTACAACGAGCCACAGAGCAGTCCCCTACACACACAACCCAGACTTGATAACCTATCCAGGCCTTGGCATGACCTAGAGGTTCCAACTTTCACCTAGACCCTGGTTTCTGTGGTCTTCTGCCTCCCTCTTGAGGCCAAGTCCCATTCTAGACCCCTGTTTTGATATCTGCAACCAAATCCTTGGGCTTGAGACTTTGCCTCAATAGCTAACTAACTGAATAACAAAAGCAGTAATAATGACTAATATTTATTAAGCACTATTTATTAACAGAGTCAAACACAGTTACTTATAATTCATTTAATCTTCACATAACCTTGTGAGGTAAGTACTATTATTAACCCCATTTTATGGATTTATAAGCAGAGGCATGATGAGATCATCCCCAAAGGTTGATGGATGGCCTCATCTAGTAACCCACCCACCTGCTAACAGACCTCACCAAGGCCGACCCCTCACCTGACACTTCTCTGAGACATCATCTAGGCCAGTGTGTGTCAAAGCTGAAGACTGGACCTGCCAGGCCTGTGCTAGATTTCTCCTCTAGATCTTATTTCATCGTCAGAATGACTACAGATGGTGAGCATTACTGCCCCATTTTGTAGATACCAATAATGAGGCTTGGAGGCTTAAAGGACATGCTTTACCACCCAGCTAGTAAGTGGAAAAACTAGGAAGTGTATGGCAACCCTTCCTCATGCTTCTTGCCACCCAGCACCCCCACTACACAGATATCCAGCATCCACAGTTGGCAGGCAGGCACCCCACCCCTTCCACAGCTCCGGTTCTGGGAAGACAAGAGGCAAGCAGGGCCCAGGCAAACGCCACAGGCATGAGGATCTGGGGAAACTCTCTGGACGGCGGCACCCCTCTCCTCTTCCCTCCCCAGGGAATCTTGATGAGGAGAGACATATGGAGATGGAGGCCTCTTGTAAAACTGATTAAGAAGCCCTCCAAGCTCGAAGAGCAGGTCCTTTACTCCTCTCAACACTGGGCTCCTGGGCCCCTCTGCCACGTGGGCTGAGTGTGTCTCTTCAGCGTCGTGCACCCTCATCCCAGGGCTGCTGCCCCTACCAGAAGTGAGGGACCAGGTACACCCCCTTAACCCTCACCCTCTGACCCAGCACAGGAGAGCGAGAGCACAGACTGGTCTTGCTTTCCTCCTCTACCCTCACCCTCCTATTTTTGTTTTGTTTAAATAAGCCTCCTTCTGCCAGGCAGAAGGGCCACCTCCCGAGCTCCCTGATCCTGTGGCCAGTCTTGTCAAACCTGGTCTCCCACTGCCTCTTTCGAGAGAAGGGGCCTTCTCTGAACAGCTTGCCCAGCTCTGTGTCCCCCAGCCTGAAATGTGTCCCTCTGCTGGAGTTGGAGCTGTTCTGAGTGTTCGTGGAAAAGTGGAGGAGCTGCCTAAACTCTCTACCTCCAGGCCTTTGTGAACACTATTTTGTCTTCGGGAAAACTACCACCCACCCTGCCCCCAAATCTTTCTTGTGCTTTAATGCACAGTACAAATGAGGATGGTTTCACCTGTCTGTGAAGCCACCCACAATCACCCCGAAGTTCATTTTCCCCCACTCAGTGCCCTGTGCAACGCACCCCCTTTTACCATCCCCATCAACCTGTGACATAACCACGGACCCAGGAACCTGAGTTCCTTGGCAGCAGGGCAGGGTCTTACTGGCACGCACAGTGCCAGCACCTAGTAGGAGCTCAGTAAAGGTTGGGTGGCAGAGCAGTTTGCCCTTTCCCTGGGGTGGGAGCCCTCAGGAAGTGTGGTCCTCAAGCCTTTGTAGATCTAGCACAGCAACAGGGACAAGGGCAGAATCCTCCTGATGCCAGGCAGTGCGTAGGCACTCAGAGCATCACATTCATAGACTATGAGTAAAGACAGCATTTAACTGGGCACTTACAAGGGTGCTGGGTGCTGCGCTAAGCACTTTACACCCATTATCCTATTTACTCTTCACAATAACTATGTCACATGGATACCATTAGGCCCATTTTCAGATGGGGAAATGGAAGATCAGAGGGGTTAATTAAGCTGGCCAGGGAGACACAGCTGCTCAGTGGCAGAGTCGATACTCAAATCAGGTCTGACTCTGGAGTCGCCTGCTCCCCAGCCCCACTGCACAGTGTTCCCCTTGTTGTTTGGGTTTGAGGCTCCATGTGAGTTCATGACTAAAAGGACCAGAGGCTTGGCTGGGAGCAACAATGCCACCCCTGCCCCCTGAGCCGGGACTCAGACTGCCAGGGGACACCATCAAAGGTAAAACATCCTGGTCAATTGTAGAGTCAATTCTCCAGCTCTGGGAGATAAGCCTCACCTGTCAGATGAAAATCTTACCCCGGGCACCTAGCCACCTGCAAATGATAATTCAAGGGAAGCCCAGGCCTCAGAGGCAGCTGAAATCCCTAACCGGGCCCCACAGGTGCACCTCGCCCTGCCTTCCCTCGGCTCCAGCCACCTAAACCCCGGTCCCAATCCTGAACCAGGAGCCTTGAACCTGCCTGCCTGTTGCACCAAACCCACAGGCATTGATGGCCCTGGGCAACCCAGAGGAAGAGGAGCCATCCTCACTGTCCCAGGACTTGAGGCCTGCGTGGCCGGGGGTCCCAGGCTGCAGGTGAGCTGGAGGGTACTCAGGGCCACACACACACTAAAAAGAGCTTAAGAGTCACTTCTAAAAGAAGGGGATGGTGTGGGATCATGAGAAAGTCACTTCATCTTCTGAGCCTCTGTGTGCTCACCTATAAAATGGGTGGGACTCCCGGCAGGCCTGTCTCAGAGGCTGCTGTGGGGAATTCAAGCAGCACATTTGGGGGAAAGCTTTGCAAGAACCTGAGGGTCATGCAGATGTATGGGACTGTAACAGTTAATAGTGAAAATGGTACACACCCTTAGAGAGGGCTGACTTGGGGCAGGCCCTATTCTAAGTGCCTTAGGCATATTAACTCATTTTATCCTCAGAGCAACCCTCTGAAGTGGGAACGATTATCCCATTTTACAGATGAGAAAAGTGAGACCCAGGGAAGTTAAATAAGTTACCCGAGGACCCCTAGCTAGTGTGTGCTTGTGCGGGTTTGTGAAGCAGGACAGTCGGGCACTAGACCCTGCTCTAACCATGAGGCCACACTGCCTCTCTAGAGCTGTGGTTTGAGGGGTAGAAAAAAGGAGGTCGGGGAGTCGGCCTCTCTGAACAAGATGGCCAGAGGGAGCTGCCCCTGGGGGAGCACCTGCTATGTGTCAAGCACTTTCCTCACCTCTCACTTAATTCAGCAGCCCGGGCGGCAGGGGATAGGAGTGGGGGGCCGGCATCCTCGGCCCCATCGGCGCACCAGGAGACTGAGGGCCAGAAAGCCCAAGGTCTCTTGGTTGGTAGGGACTTGAACAGTGTCTTGAACAGTGTCTTTTCATTTCCCTTCCCTGTTACTTCCAGCCCATACCAGCCTTGTCTTCCTGAGCCCAAAGTCTCTGCCACCCCCTGCATTTCTGGGTTCCAGGGACTGAACACCCTGGGGGATGGGCAGTGAGGTGACCAGAGGCTGGACACAGGCCACACCCTGCCTTACACGCCCTGCCACAGGGCCCCCATCTCTCCCTGCCCATGACCAGCTTGCCCGACTCCCACCTCCTCTCCCCATCGCCATATCCAAACTGCCTATCCAGGGCACCCATTAGGGTCCTGCAGAGTGGGGTCTAGCATGGCCACAGCCTGGCCCTGGAGAGCTTTGGAATGTAGGTGAGGACCTGCCCCCCTGAACCAGCCTGGCCCCCTGGATCCCCAGGTGCCCCACCCACATATCCAGCTGTACCCTGGCTACTCTCAGGCCATGATTTTCCCTCCTCTCCCATCCACAGGAACAGGAAGAAGGAGCCCAGCTCTTCTGCCTCTTCCTCCAGGAGCCCTCACCTCACCCTTAGAGCAGCTAGGCTCCACAGGGCTCTGCAGAGGGTGCGTGGGGTAAGGCTGCCCCCCACAGGCAGCCAGGGAAGGAGGTTGCTTTGCTCAGAAAACCTGAAATCTCTTTGTAAGCAAGTGGGTAGGGCGGGGAGGTGTCAGAATCTCTCGGTGGGATTGTCTCTGGGATCTTGAAACTCACCCCTAAACCCTGAAGCTGGGAGGAATCCATTTAAAGGATATTAGGAGCAGGTTCAGAGCGGGGATGTGGGCAGAGGGGTTCCAAGTCCAGCATACAACCCCTGAGTCAGAGCCCGACCCCCAGCACAGGGTCAGAGGTCATGGGTCACCCCTTACCCCCATCCCTTTCACTGTCCGTACTGCTGACTCTAGGTCTTAAAAGCTCCCGTCCTACATGCACCATGCCACAACCCCTAATTGTCTGAGTGCTTCCTGGGATCTAACCAGAATCCCTCCTGCTACAACTGAAGCCCAGGTCCAAATGCTCTGGTCCTGATTGGTCAGGGTAGGGGAGATGAGTGAGTGGTCACAGCATCACACCCTCAGGGCTGCCTGGAGTGGAAAAGGGGGCATAGCAAGTTTTAGAAGGGAGCCAGTGGTGGGGGGGGAGCCCCAGGGGAAATCTTCAGACCAAGGGCAGCAAAGCAGAAAGCAGAGCATCTCCTTAAGACAAACGTCTCCACTGCCTTCAGCTCAAAGCTCTATTTGCATAAAGAAATTATCCTTACTGCTCTTTTGCCTAATTGGCAGGGAACACCTGCCCACGCCAACAGGAACTACCGCTAAGCAGCCCATAAAAGCTGGTGTGAGCAGTGGCTAGCCTGTGCCCACTCCACTGGCCAGGACAGGGCCTTAACGCAGCTGCTTCTTCCTGGCATGGCCTGGTCCCAATCCCAGATCTGCCACTTCCTCTGAGTCACAGTTTCTTCATCTGTTAAGGAGGAGGAATAATTCTTGCCTTATTTGGTGTCTGAAAGGATTTCAATGTGGTATCGCTTCTGAAGGTTTCAATGCAAAGCCGGGGACATGCTCAGTGCTCCACTCACATTCAAGAGCAAGTTCTTCTAGGGATGGCCCGACTGGGTTCCAAACCATCTCTGCCAGCTAATCCAATGATTCTTGGGTAAATTACTTAACGCTCTCTGTGCCTCACACTCCTCATCTGTAAGAGCAGGGATTAACAATACCCACCACAAGGCTGCAATTACACTTAAATAAGGCAGCATGTGTAAGAGCCCCTGGCACATAGTAGGCCTGTGCTGAGTCAGGATTATTGGTTACCAGATGCCATCAACCAATCTTTCACCAGAGCAGGGAACCCTGCCTGACACTTCAGAGGGAATTCTGAAGCCAGATGAGGGGTTTCCTGATGGTCCCTCCAATTTTGAGTTTCCCTCATCCAAACAGTCACATTCATCATGTTTCAGGGCCCTGGATTCCAGGGTCAGAACCCCTGATGCCTCATCAGGGAAGAAGCAAGCTATGCCTGTGGACTGGTGATGGTTACCATTGGATCCCCCAGTGTCATGTGGACAAGTCAGCTCCCTGGCTGCATCTCAGACCGCTCGCACAGTGCTGGGCTCATCCCAAGCTCCAGCTCTGAGACCCCTTGCATCAACTGTACTCTACATCTGTCTGTTTCAGCCCAGGAACCACCAGGAGGACAGGAGGGGCGAGCTTCTGTCTGGCTCTGTTCAGGGGTCTGTCCTAGGAATCCCACAGAGCTGGCCTGCTCTTGGACTAAGGGGATCCTTCAGAGCCCCCAGACCTACAGGAGTCAGGTCATGGCTGGGGACCTGACCACTTCCAAGGAGAGAGCCATGGGCACCAACTCGACAGGGCCACTCACAGGTTAGGACAATGAGTCATCAGTGACAAACTTGAGAGAAGACCTCAGGCCTGCTAAGTCCTGGGCCAGGGTACTGCCCCTGCACCGGCCTTTCTCCTGAGACTAGGAATGGCTTCACTGAGCTGGGGAGCCCTGTCGCTATGGAATGTCACTCAGTGCTGGAGTGCACACGGAGATCTGAATTCAAATCCTGGCTCTTCTACTTTCTGGTGGGAACAAACCCACTTAAGATCTCTGAGCCTCTGTTTTTTATCTATAAAATGAGGTCATAATTGCTTACTTCCCAGGATGGCTATGAGGATTCAGGGAGATGAGTTCGGTACAGGGATGTAGCAGGTGCCTAGTACATGATGAGAATACAATATGGGGAAGCAGTTGCCACGGCCACCCCTCTGTAAACTGCCTTCTTATTGTCTGTCACACATACACATGTGCATGTACACCCCAGATGCACAAATATGCCCACTCAAACATATATACACACAGCATATACTACAAATATTAATACTGGATAAAAGGGAAGAAAAGAAAAACCTCAAGCCAACTAACAGGGACTTTGTCCCATCCCTGCACACATTTGCTTTTAATGGCACTAGATAGGGAGAGACAGGGGAGAAGGAGAAGAGGAGGCAGGAGGACAGGACCTGAGAGGCGGCAGGGATTCACCCAGAAGCTAACAGTAAAAGGGACAGGGGAGAGGCAGTCCTCCTTGCCTCTCCCCCAGCCCCTGCTGGTCACCTAGCAACAAGCATCTCTTCAGAATCCTTCCTAAATCGCTGAGAGTCTTCTGCTCAGCAATGCCCTCCACAACTTCCCCTCACTCTTCCTCCAGGTATGAACTGCCCTCACCTGTAAATCCACACCTCACATGTCCTCCAGGCCCACCTCCCAGGGCCAGGAGAACTGTAGGAAGGGACATCGATGGCAAGGTGCTAAGGGTGGGGCACAAATATCTGGGTGTTCCATGTGGCGGGGAGGGGAAACCAGTCTGAGATGGTCAGGATCAGGGCCCAGGAGGGGGCCCACAGCCCTACCCTGAGAAAGGAGAAAGGACAGGATCCAGAGCCACCTGATATCTCATTTCAGAAGGCACAGCTGTGAAAACCCAGAGCTATTTAATATCTGGGATCAATGTTTGGGGAAAGCCAGATTGGAACAGGGAAAATAAGTGAGAGGAAGCATTTGAGCTTGTACTGTGTGCCGAGCATTTTACACACACACACACACACACACACACACACACACGTGTGCGCAAAGTCTCAATCCAAAAACCCTGCAAGATTAGGACCTCAAACCTCACTTTACCAATAAAGCAGCAGAGGCCTCAAAGAGAGAGGTCCCTTGCCCTTGGTCAGAGAGCAGCAGATGTGCGGCAGCCCTGGGGTCAGAACTCACATCTGTCTGACCTCAAGGCACTGGAATTTCAGGGCTAGTGCCAGGAGTCTGTGAGATAGAACCTGATCAAAGACAGGGCTTCACAGAGTGCCCAGTATGCACAGGGCCACTGCCACATGAAAACACCTGCCTGAACCAGGACATAAGTCAGTCAGTGAGCCCTTTCCCTCCTCCCCTCTCCAGGGGCCATGCCCTCCACTTCCCAGTAGCCCTGGGCTCTGGGCTGCCATGGTGGGTCATCGGCCCCCTCCAAGGGTTTCCCCAAGTTCCAGGGTCTCTAACAGGCAATGGCCATCCACCCCCTGAGACCTCCAAGCCCTCCCAGCAGTCCTGAGCTGCCTCTAAGAGTCCAGGGCTCTTTATTACTGATCCAGCACCGTTCCAAGAGGTAGGCTCTGCACACAGCTGGCAGGATGGCTGGTGGCTTCATGGAGAGGTGGTGATAAAAACAGAAGTATTAGCTGAATGTCTGCCCCTCACCAAGGCAGCCAGCACCCTCAGGACGGGTACTGGGCATGGGGTGGGCTTGCAGCAGGGAGACTCCTGCCCAGGACCTGGGGTGTGGGGTGTGTGCCCACTCTCCCCCATCTGCCGCCCTTACAGCTCTCCCTGCATTCATCCTTCTGTCCACTGCTTTGCAGCCCCCTGAACATGCCACCCTCTCTCCCACCTTCATGCCATCCCTATCTCACCCTGTTATCCCCTTCCCCATCAGCTCCTCCTTTCTTCCTGTAATTCAGCGGCCCTCACTGTTGGCTGCACATTAGAATCACCAGGGGAGATTCTGATTCAGTAGGTCTGGATAGGGTCTGGGCATCAGCATTTTTTAAAAGCTTGCCAGGGGATTCTACTGTGCCAACCTGAGGAACTGCTACTTTTTATCAGACCTCAGCTCAGAAGTCAACTCTTCTGGGAAGCTTTCCCTGACCATCCCTCCACCCCCAGCCTGGGCTGGATGTCCCTCCTCTGAGCTCCCAGGTCCCCTGATACCTTCAACTATCAACAGCCTTATCACATAACATTATAATTGACTTTATTACAAGCCTGTCTTGCAAAGACTGCAATCAACTCCAGGGCCAGGACTAGGTCTTGTTCATTGTTATGTCCCCAGCACAGGGCCTGCTATGAAGAAGAGGCTTCAGAAATGTATGATGGATGGATGGATGGATGGATGGATGGATGGATGGATGGATGGATGGATAGATGGATGGATGGATGAACAAACACAGGTGCTAATGCTCTGCTCACCAATATCTATTCCCCTTCTTGTTCAGACAAGCCTCCCGGATTGCTAAGCTGCCTGAAGTCCCCTTTGCTTAATCATCGCATTCCAGCTGCCCATCCGTTGCCTACACAGGGTCACATGTCTGGGGTGCCCACCACACCAACCTAGGTAAACCTCTCAGATCATTCTGACTGCTCCACAAATCTCTCCTGCTCCAGGAAGCCCCCATGGTTAACCAGGTGGACCCCCAACAATTCTCCTTGATTTAGAATACCCTGGTTACTTTCCCACCACTTTACCCCACACCTGGTCTTGGAGGGTCCATGCTGGACTGACCTCACAGGTGACAGTCAGCAACAAGTCCAGGACTAGAGTCAAGAGACCTGAGTTCGTGCCACCAACTTCCTGCGTGAGCCTGGGCCATTTAACCTCTCTGGGTCTCAGGTTACCCATCTACACAATGAAGGAAATAATAGTACTCTCCTCATAGAGTTGCTGTGAGGATTAATGAGTTAACATATCTAAGGCCTTAGAGTAGGACCAGGCACAAAGTGCTATTATCAAGGTGTTTGTAACTATTCTTATTTACCAATTGAGAGAACATTAACCACTAGACTTGAGGCCTTTCCAGCCTGATGCATTATTTTACTATGTCATCTGCCCAAGCCCCCACCTGTAGACAAGACCACCAACAAGGGCGGGCGACAGGCCTGGATTTATGCCAGTTGGCCCCTGGCTGAGGTCTGGTGATGCTTCTGTAAACGCAGTGGAGGTGTGCCCAGGCTGCCACCCAGCCACTACCAGACTAGAGGATGGCCCACACAATAGATCTCAGCCCCAGAGTCCAGACCCACCTCGCCAGGATCAGGGAAGAGCCTTTTTCAAAACATCATGGCCACCACAGCCCCTCGGTTGTTCTTCCTGCTCACTTTTCAGCCTCCATTTCCCACTCACTGAGGCCCAGTTAGATTCCCTCCGCACCTTCTGCCCTCCCCTTAAATAGACAGAGCATCAAAGCGTGAAAAACATTGAAATTACCAAACGCAATTTCTCTCCAGAGATGACAAATCTGCTGCAGTTTGTATTTCCAAACAGGAGCTGCAGCTCTTGAGCAGCTCCAAGGCAGGTTCCCCGCCCCCACTGACCAACTCCTCATAGGCACAGCGCCCCCTGTCCCTCCACCCCTGCAGAGGAGGAGCACCCTGCATCTTCACTCTAGGGATAAGGATGCTGCAGCGGGGAAGGGTCAGAGCAAGGGCAGAAGGCAGAGGAGGGAAGCAGGTGACAGGTCCTTCGAGGTTCACTCAGCCACACCTGTCCCGCCAAGGCCAGACAGAACACCCAACAATGATCCCTGAGATGAGTCTGCTTGTTAAAGCTCTGCCTCCAATAAACAATGACAGCAATAACAGAGCCCACCATGCACTGAGAGCTGGACCACCCACTTCACTTACAAAATCTCATTTACTCCCCCCCACCCCGAGAGTTGAGTGGTCTCCTTCCTTCCCATTTTACAGGCAAGGACTTTGTGGGCTGGCCCAAAGCCATGCAGTTAGTAGGATATGATGTTGGACCTCTCACCTCCCTGACTCCAAAGCTGGCATTCTTCCCAACCACCATCCCGTGACCTTGGACACCTCTTTCAACTTAGTTTTTCCCTTCTGCAAATTAGTTTGAACCACTGTTTCTTAAAATACTTTTTAAAATTATGTCCTTGTTTAAGCAACATCAAAATCTCATACCCTTTCTGTGATCTCTATTATGAAAAACATAGAGGGTTTTTTGGTTTGTTTGTTTTCCAAAACAAAATTCTGTTTTCCAAAGAAAAAATTCATTTTCGGGCTTCCCTGGTGGTGCAGTGGTTGAGAGTCCGCCTGCCGATGCAGGGTACACAGGTTTGTGCCCCGGTCCGGGAAGATCCCACATGCCGCGGAGCGGCTGGGCCCGTGAGCCATGGCCACTGAGCCTGCGCGTCCGGAGCCTGTGCTCCGCAGCAGGAGAGGCCACAGCAGTGAGAGGCCCGCGTACCGCAAAAAAAAAAAAAAAAGATTCATTTTCAAAGATCATAACCCTGAATTTGCTTTTTCATGTGTTAACTCCTCCCTGCTCCCAGGAGATTCCTATGTGCACCTGCGGGAAGACCGGGGTCTCCATGGCTCACCCACTGCACTGGGTTGGGGAGCTCTGGGCTCAGTCTCTTTGGTGCTACCATTGCTCACACCCGAAGAGAGGCAGTGGAGCCTTAGGGGTGCCCCTCTTCAGGGGGACTCCAGGCAAGTCACTTCACTCCAAACCTGTCTGTAACATGGGAAGAACAATACTAGTTCCTAGTGGTGTTGTGAGGATTAAATGAGTAAATTTCTGTAACACACCCAGAAGAGGGCCTGGCCCTCAGCAGCCAGTTAAGTGTTAAGTATGTTACATTCTAGGGATGTTTAATCAGAGTCATCACTTGCCTGCCCCCAGGAAAATTCTTGTAGCAAGTGCCTGTGCCTTCACTAGGCCCTGGGAGGTCATTTTGGGGACATGTTACATTACTGCAGACTCTCAATTGTCAGAATGACCCAGGATTATTGTGGATCCTATGATCTGTGAGAATCCAAACAAATCACAACCTCTGATTGGTTTGGGTCCAACTCAAACAAATTCAAACAAATCACAGCCTCTGATTTGTCTGGGTTTGATTTCAAATATGAAGGACCTCTGTTTTTTTGTATTTGAGGAACTAGCCATCTGGGAAATTTTTTAAGTTAGAGGGGTCACACACCAAAATAAATTCCAGATGGATCTCAGATCTCAGATTTAAACATAAACAATGAAACCATAAATGTACTAAAAAAAAGAAAAAAGAATCTTAAAGTGGGCAAAACACCTGTATAAGTAGGACACAAAACCCAGAAACCATAAAAGAAAAGATGAATAAATTCAACTACATAAAATTGCTTATTTTACGTGAAAAAAATTATAAACAAAATTAAAAGACAAATGATAAGGTCAAGGAAAATACACTTTAAAACATATTTCAGAAAAATGATTAATTTCTTAAAGAACTGGAAATGAATGAGAAAATACCAAAGACCTAGTTTAAAAAATGGGTAAAGAACATGATGAGACAATTCACTAGAAAAAAACAAAAATAGCTCTCAGACATATGATAAGATCCTCAACTTCATTAACAAGAAAACACACAAAACCTGGAGCAGGATATCTATGGCTTTTCATTTGTCATTTTTTTAAAACTGTCAATTATACTTCAATAAAGCTGGAATTTTTTTTTAATTTTAAAGTTTGATAATAGTCTTTTGGAGAAGCAGGAAGTCTCACTTTGCTGGTGTGAATTGACAAAATGTATATGGAAGGCAATTTGGCAAAATTTGACCCAGCACTTCCATTTCGAGGAATTCACCCTAAAGATTTCTTTCCACGTATGCAAAATGACTTATGTATAAGGGTATCATTGTATAATAAATCCACACCAGTGGGGATAACTAACCAAATGTGGGACCTTGGGCAATGTCACTTAACCTCTCTGGGCCTTAGTTTCCTCATCGTAAAATGGGGATAATAACGGAAGTTGCCTCAGAGATTGTTGTCAAATATGTACATAAAGTCCCTCGAAGAATTGCCTGGGGTGTAGTAAGTGCTCAGCAAATATTACCGTTCATATCATTATTATAATGTCACCAGTGGAACCCAACGTACAGACTGGCTCTGATGGTAGGAGTGAGGAGTTTGGGAGCCACCCATCATCTTCCTTTAAGGAGGAATCTCAGGAAGGCAAAGTGAGATTGCAACTGTGACTGAGTAAGTAGAAATCCAGTTTTTGTATTATGGCCTTTGTATTACAGCAGCCTGGTCAGCAACATAAACAGGAAAAATGGTTTTCCTAGACGCAAACCTTGACAATGCCCATCCCTGCTCTTGTCCTGGAAGAAAGCATTTTGGCTAAGCAGACTGAACCATTCCTCCTTTCTTGGAAAACCTACCCCAGTGATGGGTGAAAGACTTGCTTACTTAAGGCCAACTAATAATAACAGTAACAGCTAACATTTTGTGGTGTGTTTTCTAAATGCCACACAGAGCTAAGCATTTAACATACAATAATTCATTATTCCTCATACCACTCTATCTGGTAGGTTTTTATTATTCTTCCCATTTTATAGAAAAGGAAACTGAGGCTGCAACTTGGAGATATTCACACAGCAGGTAAGTGGCAGAGGCCACATTTGGGCCTGGATCTCTGTTGCATCAGCCTTGTCCAGGAGGGCATTTCATTGTATTTCTCTGTATAAACCACAGGGTAGCATCTTGGCTTGTGTGCATCTGCTTCTTCTATGTATCTGTCAGTATGAATCAGCCCCAAAGGCAGGACCTCTCTGAGCCCAAGAACAAAATTGGGGTTTAGAGCGTAGGAGGCATGGGCCAGGTCATGGGACCCATCCCGCCCATGTGAGACATGCATTTCTGTCCTGATCCCTATTTTCAGACAGAGAAACGGTCTCAAGGTGGCACACCCAGCAATGTCAGAACCAGGTCGCCCTCACTCCTACTTACTGCAGCTCTCCGTAGCACCTCAATGCCTAAGAAGCCCAGGCAAAGGCTGTGCTGGCAGGCAGGGTGAAATGCAGTCCCCCACATGCTCCTACAATGACAAGTGGTCCCTGAGCAGAACCAGAATTCCATTCAAGGCCATGGAGCCCCATTCCCTCACACATATGTGGCCACCAGCTGTTCCCACTAATTATAATACCTTCCCAATAAAGGAGGGGTCAACACTGGGGGAAGGTGTGCAGTAAGAACACAGCTTCCCGGAGTCCTCACAATCCCTTTAGCACAAGATAAACTGTTGCCTCTGATTCAATTTCTTCCTCCCTCACCCCCTAAAACAATAAGAAAACATATTTCTCATCACTGCATTTAATCCCTCAGGCAGGGAAAAGGAGCTATGCATCTACGCAGGTAATGAGGAGGGAGGGAGAAGGCTGGGGAGGGGCAGTGTCAGGGCAGCCGAGTCCAGGAAAAGACTCAGAGGGGAAGACGGCTCAAAATGAAATTCTTAGGGGGATAGGATGCAGCTTGCTCTACTACGCCCTTAGTGAGTTAATCATTCTTTCACTCAACTAGTATCCATTGACACAGGCCCTGTTGTATGTTGGACAGACAGAGAAGAGAAAGACACAGTCCAGGATTCACTGTGTAATGGGAGACACTGACCTATAAGCCACTAACTAGATTACAGTATTCCATGAACTCTGATAGGCTTTGAGGGAGCAAGGACAAGGGAAGGCTTCACTCTGGCTACAGGAGGTTTTGCAGTGGATGGGGTATTTGTGCTGCCTCTCAGAAATTCACCAGGCAGGTGACCTGGAGAGGGAAAATGTCATTTTAATAATGGCATTTAGTACTGCAGTGGTCCTTACAGTGAACATGTGTACAGGGCTTTACAGTTTGCAAAGTGCTATTGCACCCATCATCTCATTTAATCTCATGCCATGCCTATGAAGCAGGGATTATCCTATCACACTCATTCTGCAGAGGAGAAAACAGGAGAAATGGCTTGCCTGGGTCTCCACTGTCAGTCAGTAACAGAGCTGGAATTCAAGCTCAGGTTATCTGACTCTAAAACCCGTGCTCTTTCAGGACTTCCCTGGTGGTCCAGTGGTTAAGAATCCACCTTCCAATACAGGGGACACAGGTTCGATCCCTGGTCGGGGAACTAAGATCCCACATGCCACGGGACAACTAAGCCTACATGCTCTTGAGTCCGTGTGCCGCAACTACTGTGCCCGCACCTCACAACTAGAGAGACAAGTCTGTGCGCCGCAATGAAGAGTCCATGAAAGTTCCTGCGTGTTGCAACAAAGAGCCCACATGCCGCAACTAAGACCTGACATAGCCAAATAAATATTTTTAATACTTTTAAAAAATAATAATAATAAAACCTGTGCTCTTTCTACAACCTACTGATGCCAGTTTGCTCCCCAGGAGAAGGATGCTGCAGGGGAGGCAGCAAAAGTAGAGTGGGGTCAAGGTAGGGTTAAGGAGGGCTGTGGACAAATAGCCATGGGCTCCCTGAAACCGGTCAGCTACATCCCCAGGCCAATCCACACACACTGCTAGGTCTGAGCTGAGAGAGCCCCTGCCCTCGGAGTGACATTCTCACTCAGCCAGGCAGCCACTGTGACAGTGGGTATGGTTAGTGTTTTGTAGAAAAGGATGTCTGGTCTGTTGGCTTACATTTGCTCTTGCCTTGTAATTATGGCTCTCTATATATAAATACATGGAATCAGCTGCTATTTCGAAAATGGACTGAAGGGCAAGGAACAAGGACACAACTTTTTGTAGCACTTACAATGTACCAGGTGCTATGTATGCTAAATTGTCCATCTCATTGGCTCCCCTGAAAACCCCATGAAGGGAAATACTACAATCCCCATTATACAGATGAAGAAACTAAGTCTCAGAGAAGTGAAGCTACTTGCCCAAGGCCTCTGACCCAACCCCTGGGCCACTCATTCCTTAGTACCATAAATGTCCAGAAAAGGAGCAACCAGGGGTCATCAGGACCCAAGTAGCCTGAGCATCACTCTGCAGCATCCTCCTGAATGTTCCAGGGGTCTGCAGAAAGTCCCTTGTCTTCATTTTAAGACAATCAGTGTCAATAATAATAATTTAGTGCTAACATTGATTCATCAGAGCATGACCCTGGCAGTGTGACCACAAAGTTAAACCAAACCATGGGAGAGAACCAGAATTCCAAAGGATGCCATTTTAACATCAAGGAAAGTGTGACCCTAAAAAATAGAAATAATAAAAACAGAACTACAGAATCTCCTCAAGGTCAAAGGTTTCTGGAGCCTGGAGACAGGAGGAGATTTCGATATCTCAAGAGGCCAACAAATGCAAAGTCCGATCACATGTGGAGGTAGCCCAGGAGGTAGCCCGCTTCTGCAGTGGACTGAAGAACTGAGTAATGAAGGGACTCGAAGCCTGCCTGGGTCGTGGAGTGCATGACCACCTTCTTTAATTCATGGAGTCTCTGACACAGCATCTAGACTGGAGCTTAGTAGGTTCCATCAATGCCACTGATAAGAATCCAGTCAGCATTGTGGCCAGTAACTATTATACAGCCTGTCATCTGAGAAGGTGACCCCCAAAACTACTTTGGAATGCATAATTATCTCCTTAGTGCGTAAAGATCTTTCAGTCTCAAAGACAGAAGTGTTTGAGAAACTCAAACACACAGGATGAATATTTTTAGATGTTAAAGGGTCTGTACATATTGGTACCATTAAGTATTTGTAATGTTGGAGAATTTGGCCTATTTGAGTAGCAAGTCAGTCTTTAATTCCAATCTAAAATGTAATTTAATAATTGAGTTAGATATGTGATTTTTAAGTTGAAAAAAATCATTAAATTCATATACAGTGTTGGAACATTTAAAATAATTTAATATTCTCTTAGATTTATAAGAATTACTTAAAATTACCTGGGAAGGTTTATCAGTCAGGTAATAAAACATAGTACTTTAAATTTATCAAATAACATTTTACATATTTGAAGGAGTTTGATTAAGTTGGTAAATGAAACAAACATCATCCAAAAGCCCCTTAAAAAGACTGCTAAATTTTGATAGACTTATAAACAGAAAAAGAAAAATTATAAGCTAAATCTTAAAACTTAAGAACTAGATTTTTATGACATTTATAACTTTAATAGATTAAATATTCCTTTCAAAACCCAAAGTATCTTCTGGATATTTTTCCTGTGCATACATACAAACTGTCTTTGAGGACTGAAAGAAATCTCACATTGATATCAAGTACTTCCTACATGCTCAGAGCTAACGCTTTAAATGAATGATCTCATTTAGTCCTTACAACAGCTCTATAAAGTAGCTACTATTGTTATCTCCATCTCTGGGCACTGAAGGTGGGAGCCAGGATTCTGAACTGGGGTAGTTGGAATTTCAGAGCCATCTATCTTAATCCCTGTGTCACAAGTTCCTGTGTAAAGAAAGAACCCCCTCTTGGGGCTGGCTTGGAAACACCATTGAACAGCCTGATGGCTGGCCTCTTCTTTCTGCGTCCATTAGTGTTTGAGCCACAGCTCCCATCCTCATCTCTGCACTGAAGCCCGCGTGCCTAGAGCCCGTGCTCCGCAACAAGAGAAGCCGTTGCAATGGGAAGCCCGTGCACCGCAACGAAGAGTAGCCCCCGCTCAGCACAACTAGAGAAAGCCCGCGTGCAGCTTTCCTTCTCACTGTGTATTCTAAGAACTAGCAGCCTGGGCATCACCTGGGAGCTTGTTAGAAATTCAGTGTCTCAGGCCCCACCCCAACCTTTCTGAATAACCTGCATTCACAGGATGTCCCGGTGATATGGTTGCCCATCAGAGTTTGAGAAGCCTAGATCTACAGTATTACTTTGGATCAGCCTTGCTCTACCTGGCAAAAGAAGTTGCTGCTCCACTCTCCCTTTCCCCAGAAAACCCCTGTCTCCTGAGGGCAAGCACAGTGTTAATAGGAGGGATGCAAAGCCACCTGGCCCAGCCCTTAGCAACTGTGAGGGTCTTCCACCACTCAAAGAAGTTCTGCCACCATCTGCAGAGAAAGGTAAATTTTGTTGAACTGCCCAAGGCCACGCTAATCTTTAATTATGCCGTTAATGTGTGTCTCCCCCCAGGTGGCTGTTATGCCAGCAGTAACTGCAGTGCCCTGGCTTTAAACAGCTTGCAGATTTCCTGACAGTATTAATGGAAGTTTTGCAAATTGATTTGGGGAGATTAGGTGGAGAGAGGCTGGCGTGACTTGATGTGAAGCCCATTCTAAGCAGCTCATATCCTCCTGTCCTTGATCCCTGCCCAGGACAAGGGGAAAGAGTAGGCATCAGGAAACCTGGGTTCCAGGCCTGGCTCTCCCACAGTGGAACTGTGGCCTAGGCCCTGTCACTTCTTGTCTGAACCTCTTCTTTAAAATGAGCAGGTTGGTCTAGTCTAGGTTCACCGATGATTCTCCTGGCTTGAATGGCTCTCATTTCTGAGTCGCAGAAGCTTAGAGCGGACGAGCTTCCTTCCCTCCTTCTTTCCCTCGACCATCATTCATACACTCACCTCTTCACTCGGTACAAATGACTGAGGACCATATGAGGCTCTGCTGTAGACACTGGGGACACAGGTATGAACTGGCTGCTTCGGGCTCGCATAGTCACCCTCAGGAAAGCCAAAAGGCAAGTGGTGCTCATCATGGACTGGGTTGGCCTCAGGTTCAGAGTACATTGGCCCTGTCACCATCATCCCCTGTGCTCCAAGATTCAGAGAAGGGAGGTGACCAGAAGAGGCAATGAGATGGGGTGGAAAGAGAATTGGCCTTGGTGCCAGGGACCTGGGTTCTGGAACCAGCTCTGGCTCTAAATGCTGTGTGACTTTGGGCAAGTCACTTCCTATTTCTAAAGTTCCCTTCTCGGGACTTCCCTGGTGGCACAGTGGTTAAGAATCCACCTGCCAGTGCAGGGGACATGGGTTCGATCCCTGGTCCATGTGGAAGATCCCACATGCCAGGAAGCAACTGAGCCTGTGCGCTACAACTATTGAGCCTGAGCTCTAGAGCCCGCGAGCCACAACTACTGAGCCCGCGTGCCACAACTACTGAAGCCCGCGCACCTAGAGCCCATGCTCCGCAACAAGAGAGCCCATTGCAATGGGAAGCCCACGCACCACAACAAAGAGTAGGCCCTGCTCGCTGCAACTAGAGAAAGCCTGCGTGCAGCAATGAAGACCCAATGCAGCCAATAAATAAATAATAAAATATTTAAAAATAAAGTTTCCTTCTCTGGAACATGTGGAAACACAGATGATAATTCCTGTTCTGTCTTGCTAGGGGGTGGTTGAAAAGAAGGTCATTAGTGAACCCAAGTGCCTTTTGTGTGTGGATGGGGGAGAAGGATTATTCAGTTGCCAGGGAGCTGCCCCGCCCATTTCCAAGAAATCCAGCCATGGGGCAGAGTATCCAGGGGGCCAGGCCTTGGCTGAAATCTCTACCACCCCCTGTCCCCATCTCATGAGTGACTGTGACTGCAAAGCTTTTAAAATATTCCCAGGGAGACACGCAGGGCAGGGACAATGGGAAAATGGAGCGGGGGTAGAGGGAAGCAGAGTCAGAACAAGGATGAAGACCAGGGATCTGCCCTAGTCCCCATGGGTGGTCCCTAGTGGTGGAACTGGATCCTCAAGTGTATCCCCATCTCTAAACCACCCCACTGCAGAAAGCAAGGACCCATCCCAACTCCAGTATCCCAGCGAGGGGAAGTAACTGACTTGGGGAAGTGGCCCTGGCCCACACTCAGTTGGGACAGTTAGGAGACAACTTGGGCCTCCTGGCTTTCCCCATGCCCAAGTGGTATTCCTCTAAGCTGGGCCTCCCCTGTATCTCTGCCCTTGTCCCTCTAGCTTCCAGCTTCCTTCTTTGCCCCTCACTCCCCCTATGTACCACAGCCTCAGTGTCTTCGCCCTCTCTGACAAGCTGGCTAACGCCAAGTGTCCTAAATTCTGCCCAACACCAGCGCCCCTGACTCCAGAGCCTCTGGCACCTAAGGGCTCTCCATGTCCCTAGCCCCTCCATCATCACTGCCATCAGCAGCAAGAAGGGTTTATATGCCTGGGTTTATTCTAAAAATAAGTTTTCAATTAAAGTTGAGAGGTATGAGAGAATGCTGCCTTGGGCAAGCAGCCCCTCTCTGAGGCTTCCTCTCCGAACAAATGGTTTGTAGCATTTCTAATTAATGAGAGATGTGCAGATGCGGACACTTAATAGCCTGCAGCAAAACGTAGAGGCTGGGGAGGAGTGGAGCAGAGCTGGCCCTGAGCAGCCTCTGAGCCAGGGTTTGCTGTCCAGGCTGGAGAAGGGAGACCTGCCCTTAGTCCTGTCTCTCCATGGCCAGCCCTGCACGCAGCACCCAGGCCAGCCCTGGCCAGCCCTGAGGATGAGAAAGCCTTGCACTGTGGGTTCTATGCTCCGCACTAGCAGGTGGGAAAGGAAGGCATGTGGAAGGGCAAGCTGCTCTGTACAAATCAGATGGGCCTGAAGGGCCTCTGCACACCTTGCTTTAGGATATTTTATGCCTCTCTCATCTGAATGCCCCCTCTCCCCAGATCTACACCTTGAGCAAGGCTTTTAATGGCTCTGAGCCTTAATATTCTCATGGGGAAGAAAAGGATTGGAGAATCATAAACCTGCAGGCTTGAAAGGATCATAAAGTCCATACTATTCCACCACCAGGGCCTGAATACCTACAAAATCTCTCCCACCAAGAGGTGGCCTGGTCTCCAAGGCTGAGGCCTCACTTCCTCCAAGAGCCACACAGAAGCCACTTTTCTCTGCAGTCAGCTCTGATAGAAAAGTCTACCTTAAAGTACGGTGGACCTGCCTCCCTGAGTTAAGTATGAGCGTTGTGGAAAATTATGAAGGAAACAAGGCATATGAAGTTGCTGGGTAAAATGATTGTAACTGTCTTTAATTATGGGAACAGATGATCTAGGGCCAGAAGAGAAGAAAGTAGGGGTCAGCCAAGACAAGGTCCCAGAACAGCATCCCAAGCCTTGCTACGGAAACCCACCAGGTGATAACTAGCCCCCCACCCTATCCCACCCCAGAGACCCCTGCCTCTTGGGCTCAACAAGGGAAAAACGGTCAGAGAAAGTGTGCTTAGGTCAGCATTAACTAGCCATCACTAGATCAACAAAAGCTCCTGGAGCCCCTACTATGTGCCAAGGACTGTTCTAGGCACTGAGGATTCAGCTGAGGACAGAAAGCATCTTCCATTCTGGTGCAGGGGAAGTAAAAAATTAACCAATAAGCATTTTATTTAAATCTCAGGTGGTGAGTAGTAGTCTGAAGAAAAATAAAGTAGACAATACAGAACATGGCAGGAGGCAGGGTACTTCTTAAAAAAGGAAGTGTAATAATTAAGTGAGGGAATAAGCCAGGCAAGGGTATGGGGGAGGCATGTTCTAGGCTGAGAAAAAGCAAAGTCCCCAAGACAGAAACGAGCTTGACAGGAGGAGCAGCAAGGAGGCCAGTGTGGCTGGAAAGAAGTGAAGGGAGCGGGGAGGGTGAGAGATGAGGCAGGAGAGGGAGGTGGGGTGGTGTCATGTAAGGCCGCTTAGGCCACGGTGATGACTGGTGGGGGCTGGGCACTCAGGTAACCCTCCCAGACAGGAGCCTTCCTCCCATTCCCAACACAGCAGTCCCCCCCGCCCGCCCCCAACCAGCTCCCAAGTTCACACTCTGCTGCTGCTTAGGGTTCTGCGAGGACAAGGAGGTGGCAAACTCTTTGTCATCCACTGGGGCATCGCCAGAGAGAAGCGGGATGGTGAGGGAGGGCTGACTGGACAGCTACAAGGACTGAGGAAGAGGTGCTTCATCTTTCACGAGAGATAGAGGATGTGAATTTCAGTGGGGAAAGAAAAAAAACATAAAATGTAGACAAAGTAGGCAGAGAGAAAGAGAATGCCAGATAATAACAGTAGCTAACGTCATGTGCCAGGAGTATGATGTAAGGTGCCAAGTGCCACTGTGTTCTTAAAACTTCATAGTCTTTTCACCTTCCAAACAACCCTATTAGGTACTATTTTATAATTCCCATTTTAGAGATGAGGAAACTGAGGCACAGAGCAGTTAAGTAACTTACTGAGAGTCAACCAGTCAAGTGACAGAGCTCAGACTTAACCCAGGCATGCTGGCTTCAGAGTCCACGCTCATAGCTACGTAGGATGCTCCAGACAGGAACTGGACAAAGGTGGCTTGAAGAGAAGCAGGCTGAGCAAGGGGGAGGGAACCTCAAGGGACAAATTTTGCCTCCCATACTACTTTTTCCCCATAAAATTCAATGCTATCCATTCAGTACTTGGGAAGTTTACAAAGTGCTCTCCTATTTGATCCAAAATGACTGTGAAGTAGGTTCTATCATCATCCCCAATTTATAGATAAGGACACTAAGACTCAAGAGGTTAAGTAACCTTACTAGGAAGTGGTAAAGACAAAATTCAAATACAAGGTTTGCTTGACTCCAAATCCCACGCTCTTTCATTCATCCAAAAAGGACTTACGAGCATTATAAGGCACTGAACCAAGTATTCAGACATGGGAAAGACGCTGCCCTTGGTAGGATCCCTTGGTTAGTGACCCTGTCTCCTATGCTCTATACTCAGCCTCATAAAGAACAATTAATCTTACTCCTGGCTAAAGCACTCGAGAGCCAGGGGGAGGGACGGAAAGAACACTCATGAGCTCCTGCTCTGTGCTTGGTATTTTCAGGGATTACATCACTGAGCCCCTCCATCAGCTCAGCAGGGTAAGATGTGGCTGGAACCGCTTTGCCTGTCCAGTGTCATGCTTACCTACCTCTGCAGCATGAGAACCCTGGTCTTATCTAGAGTGACGATGTGCCTAACTAAATACTACATTTTAAAGCCTCTATTGCAACTAGGTGTAGCCAAAAGACTAAGCTGTGACTAACAAAATATAGAGGAAATCACTGTGTGGGACTTCTGAAAAGTCTCCTTAAAACAAAGACAGACTCCTGAGATGGGCCCTTTGTACCCTTTCTCCTTTTCTCCTGTTTCCTGCCCGGAACTCGGTTATGATGGGTGAAGTTCCAACAGATATCGTGGATCATAAAGGCAACTTTAAGAATGGAAATCATGCACACACAATAGTGGAACAAAAAAGATTAGGGTCCTGGATCCCAGATGATACTGAGGAACAAGCCCTGATCTCCCTGCTTCTGAGAAATAAACTTCTATATTACTTAAGTTACTTATCTCAGTTGCTGGAAGTCAAGAGCATGTCTTTGTAACAGATACAGTAGTTACTACCATCATCCCATCTGGAAACCGAGGTTGGCAGTTTGCCCCAAATCCCACAGCTAGGCAAGGGAAAGAAGCAAGTTCAAACTTGAATTTGCCTGGTTCCAAAAGCCATACTCCCATCCCTTTGGTGAGAGCCTCGTTCACTCTGAGTAATTCATGAGAAGGCACGGGCATGGCAGTAGAGTATTAAACAGCCAACAACCTCTACGTCCCCTGCTCTGGCCTTAAGGATGCACATCAGAGCACACTGTCTTCCTCCCTACCTATGCACTCTAGTAGATCAATTAACTATATACCAGACAGCAGGCACAACTTTTATTTCCCATCTAACATCTCCTCTGCCTCCAAGATCCAAGTTGCCAGGCCTTTTCAGGACTCCCGGAAGAAAGTCCCCTAAACTTACCCTCGTGCAAACTTGACAATGTGCTCTACTCTAAGTACAACTTGTGTATATTAATTCCTTAGAATTTCCTAGATACCAGATAATGTTGTCTGTGAATAAACATAGTTCTACTTCTTCCTTTCCAATCTGGATGCCTTTTATTTCCTTTTCTTGTCTACATGCACTAGCTAAACCTCTAGTACTATGTTGTATCAAAGAGGTGAAACTGGACATCCTTGCTTTGCTTTGTTCCTGATCTCAGGTGGAAAGCATTCAGGCTTTCAGCATTAAGTATGTTGTTTCCTGTGGGTTTTTTTATAGATGTCCTTTATCAGGTTAAGGAGGTTTCCTTCTACTCTAGGTTTACTGAATTGTATTGTGAATTTTGCAAATGATTTTTTGTGTGCATACTGAGATGACTGTGTGGGTTTTGTCCTTACATTAACTGATTTGGGGATATTAAAACAACCTTTCATTCCTGGGATAAATCCCACTTGGTCATGGTGTATAATCTTTTTTATATGATGTTGGATTTGGCTTGCTAATATTTTATTGAGGATTTTTGCTCAGATATGGCTCTGTGGTTTTCTTGGATAGCAGGAATATTGTTGTGTTGGAGGTCACCAAGAGCATCCCCAGGTTTGATGATTCACTAGGAAAACTCAAAGGACTCAGCATAGTCATACTCATGGCTATAATTTATTACAGAAAGAGGATACAAAGCAAAATCAGCAAAGTAAAAGGTGCATAGGATTATGTCCAGAAAAAGCCAAGGGCAAGTTTTCAAGGATCCTCTCAGTGGAGTCAGACCGGAAGCTCTTAATTCCCCCAGCAAGAAATTGTGACAACATGTGTGAAATGTTGCCAACCAGGGAAGCTCATTAGGGACTCAGTACCCAGGGTTTTTCTGAGAGACTGGTCACACGGGCACCCTGTGCCTGACATGTACCCAAATTCCAGACTCCCAAAGGAAAGCAAATGTTCAGCATAAGCCGTATTGTTGACAGTTTAGGCACAGTGAGCCACTCTTTGAGGTTAGGGCAGTGGGAATACTCCTGAAATCCGAGTTACCAGATGCCAACAAGGACCAACTGCGGAAGCAGGCCTTTCAAAGGACAGGAGTCAGACCTGCCATGTTAACCCTTTTTTGTACACTTGCATTTAAAACAAAAACCCCGGGGCTTCCCTGGTGGCGCAGTGGTTGAGAATCTGCCTGCTAATGCAGGGCACACGGGTTCGAGCCCTGGTCTGGGAGGATCCCACATGCCGCGGAGCAACTAGGCCCGTGAGCCACAACTACTGAGCCTGCGCGTCTGGAGCCTGTGCTCCGCCACAAGAGAGGCTGCGATGGTGAGAGGCCCATGCACTGCGATGAAGAGTGGCCCCCGCTTGCCACAACTAGAGAAAGCCCTTGCACAGAAACGAAGACCTAACAGAGCAAAAATAAATAAATAAATTACTAAACTCCTACCCCCAACATCTTTAAATAAATAAATAAATAATTTTTTAAAAACCCAGAAAGCAGGTATTGCTTAATACAAAGGAATTCAATGCTAATGTTGGCATTTTAGCCACAGGAGGTAGGGAGGATTGAGTATCAGGATGTTCTTGGTGCCTTGAAACCACACTCTTTCAGCTTACCCACATGGATGTGGAAGGTCAAGCCTGTGTCTCTAGAAAGCTCCATCTGGACTGACAGAAAAGGCCTCTCAGTTCACGCTGTGCACTGCTCAGGCCCAGCACTGTAGGGAAAATGGCTTTATAGGCCTTCTGGCCTTTCAGCAACGTGAGCCCCCCACCCCGGCCAAAAATGCCCAAGTTTCTTCAGTCAGTCTAGGGTAGAGACTGAGGTGAGCCTAAGGGGAAATAGGAGAGCAAACACTCGTTTGGCATCCCCCTGGCACACTCTCAAGACCCAACCTGCCTCCAGGCAGCAAAATCCTGGTCTTACAGACAAAGCAATGTTGACACTGAGTTCCACTGGCTACAGTCAGACACTTACAGGGTTATTCTGCACTAGCTGATTTTACTCTGTGTATGTCACAAACTGCACCCCTAACCCTTCTCTGATGCATACCACTGATGGTAATAAAAAAAAATAGCTAAGCAGTTGTTAAGCACAAAGTATGAATCAAGCACTGTGTGAAGGAATTTGCACAAACTTATCCCCACAACAATCCTGTAAGATAGGTAAAATATTATCCCCCTTTTAAAGATGAGAAAACTGAGGTTAGGTAACTGGCCTCAGGTCACACAGCTGATAGATGGCAGAGATGGAATACGATCCCACGCACTCTGGCTCCCAAGCCAGCATTCTTAGCTGCCAGCACAACCCTGCTTCACCAAGACAACACCATGACCCAGGGGGTTTCCAACACTGTCCTCCCCGCCAGGATAGCCCATCAGATTCTCTGACCTGGATTGGGGGTGAGGTAGAAAGAGTACTAACTGAGGCTGAAGTTTAGTGAAGACAAAGAATACAATGATACGCAAGTGGGTGGATCATGAACAGTTAAAGTTTCCTTCAGCGGTACCAGCTTCCAGCGGACACCTGGAAATGCAGGGGCATTCTTGGCTGTCACAAGGAATGGGGGTGTACCAGCCATTAGTGGCCAGGTGCTAGGAATGTGAAACATTCTACAGTGGATAGAACAGTCAACACAATAATCGGTGCCTCCCAGATGTCAACAGCACTCCCACTAACAAACATGATGCAACCAACTGGCCCTCGTATACAGCTCCAGGGCGACAGAAGAAACAGGCAATGGGGAAGATCCTTTGAAGCTCATTGCTTTTGAAGCCTTACCTTATGCATCTTGAGCTTTTGTGAAGCACCTGCCAGGCAAGCATATGGACCAAACCTGTTCCTCAAGCTCCACATCAAGATTTATCTCCAAGGTATGGACAGGAGCCAGATTCAGGCCCACAGGCTATTTGTCCAAGACATTTGGCTCCATCCTGGCCCAGGCGATGAGCAGACACAGGGCTATGCCAGCTGATTCTTGGACTAAGCAATTGAGAATGTTGAGAAAGTCTCAGAAGGAAGGAGACTGCAGTCATTGCTCATTGTGACTATCATCAGCTCTGTTCTGTACTGTCAAGGACTCTGCTGAGTATGGAGAAGGTGGCAAGTCAGGTCATGGGAAAACAATTCTTACCATCTGTGGGCTCTGGGGAAATACCAGCACCCTGCTACTTCCCTTCTCTCTCTGTCCTCAAACATAATGCCCCTCAGTAAAGTAAATGCCCCTCCAACTCAAGTCCCAAAGTCTCCTTTACAAAGAAAGGCTAATATTCATGAAATAACTAAAGAGCAGCATAGTCAAGAATCCACAATCAAGTCTGTGTTGCAAGGCAACCTGTAAAGATAGCTTAGCAGCATATGTTTGTTTTTCACTAAAAGCACTAAATCAGTGATCTTCTAAATACTAAAACACTGATCTTCTAGCTTCTCATCTCTGTCCCTCTCCTATATAGCCTAAACATCTGGCCAGGCAAAGTATGACTGAAGATTAAATCTAATTCTTGAGACACTTGATTTCCTAGTTGATAAGCTTAAAGACCTCAATTTAGCATAGGATAAGGAAAGCAAGGCTATTTACAGAGTCGCTGGGGATATCCTTAATGATTATACCCTTGTTCCCCTAGATCTCATTGACAATTATATGGGCAGCTGTAAAGGAAGAGTGAATGGATTGTTACAAGGCCTTAATACTTAGTGATATTAAACTGAATTATGTTCAAGAGCAAGAACCCTGGAATGACAGTGGTATTGTGGGAGGCTGGGAAGGCAGTAATGTATGACTATCAGACAGGATCAAAACATAAGCAATACTGATGGCACCAAGTAAAGTAATCTCAAAGAAACAGTTATTGTCATGGAAAGGACTGTAAAAATATATATGGGTAGGAAACAAACTGTTAGGAGGAGAAAGGCAGATGGGGGATAACAGTTCTTGGCTCATGATTCTTTAAGTGAAACAGAGATTTATGAAACAAACTTACGATAAAGTCTTTTTTATTTTTAATGGAAGTGTCATGAATTTTTTATGTACTCAAAAGTTGGCTACTCTCCAAAAGAGAAAATTAGTTAAACAACTTGCATTAAAAATACATAGGTCTTGGGCTTCCCTGGTGGTGCAATGGTTGAGAGTCCGCCTGCTGATGCAGGAGACACGAGTTTGTGCCCCGGTCCGGGAAGATCCCACATGCCGCGGAGCGGCTGGGCCCGTGAGCCATGGCCGCTGAGTCTGCGGGTCCGGAGCCTGTGCTCCGCAACGGGAGAGGCCACAACAGTGAGAGGCCTGCGTACAGCAAAAAAAAAAAAAAAAAAAAAAAGTAGGTCTGGCAGTTGTAGCAATTAGCAGATTTAGCCAATGTGAACGATCCTCCACCTCACCCTCAATTCACAAACACAGAAAATTGCCAGATAAAATGAAGCATATTTAAAACTACATACTCAATATGAGAGACCACTTCACACTCATTAGGATGGCTATTATTTAAAAAACACAAACAGAAAATGATAAGTGTTGGTGAAGATGTAGAAAAATTGAAACCATTGTACACTGCTGGTAGGTATGTAAAATTTATGGAGGTTCCTCAAAAAGTTAAACACAGATTACAATATTATCCAAAAATTTCACTTCTAGGTATACATCAAAAAAAAATGAAAGGAGGGGCACAAAGAGATACTTACATACACATGTTTATAGAAGCATAATTCACAATAATCAAAAGGTAGAAGCAACACAAGTGCCCATCAACAGATGACTAGATAAATGAAATGTGGTATACACATACAATGGAATATTATTTGGCCTTAAAAAATAAGGAAATTGTAACACTTGCCACAAAATAAAGAAACTATAACATGATGAACCTTGAAGTCATTGTGCTAAGAGAAATAAGCCAGACACAAAAGGATAAATACTATATGGTTCTACTCATATGAGGTACTTAGAGTAGTCAAACTCATAGAAATAGAAAGTAGGATGGTGGTTGCCAGAGGCTGGGGGGAGAGAAGAATGGGAAATTATTGTTTAATAGGTTAAAAGTTTCAGTTTTGAAAGAATAAAGTTCTGGAGATGAGTGGTGGTGATGGTTGCACAACAATGTGAATGTACTTAATGCCACAGAACTGTACACTTTAAATGGTTAAAATGATACATTTTATGTCATGAATATTTTACACAATTAAAATAAATAGAAAAAAAAACTGTATGGCTGAACTTAAAATAGAGAAAGGGAGATTTTCCTCAAGAGGAAACCAAAACAGAGTGATAAATTCTGAAGGTGAACTGTAGAAGCCTGGGAAAAACACAAGATCTGGTCTAGGTGTCAAGCTTTTAATGCCCACACAGAAAGAGGGCCACTCCTCCTTGAAGGAGGAGTTGACACTAGGGCCCTAAATGAAACAGGAGCCTTGATGCTAGACAAACTCTACCCACCTGCCAAGTGAAGCAGTAAAGAAACTTGCTCTGTTCAGGGCTCCTATAAGATATTAAAGCCCAAAGTCTGTACCATGCTCAGGAGCAAATGAAGAATTTATATTACCTAAGTGAAAAAAAAAAGGTAAAAACAGGTCCCGTGCTCTATAAATTGCTGACAGTAGTGCAAATTAGTATAACCCCTAGGCGGGGAATTTGCCAATACTGTTGAAATTATAAAGCATATATAATGCACATACAAAGTAGAAAACAATAGCATAATGTTTTCAAAATGCTGAGAGAAATAGTGGTTAACTTAGATAAACAAAATGTGGTATATACACACAATGGAATATTATTAAGTATTAAAAAATAGGGAAATTCTAACACTTCCCACAATAGGATGAATCTTGAAGTCATTATGCTAAGTGAAATAAGCCAGACACCAAAGGCTTATACTATATGTAAATTACCACTCAATAGCAGAGGGCAATGAAGACCTTTAGAGGGAAGCAAAACGGAGAGTATTACTACCAGACTTGCACTAGGACTAGGATATACAACAGAAAGAAAGAAAGTGAAGCCAGTTGGAAGAGTACAGTTGCAAGGAAGAATGGTAAACAAAGCAATGTGTTAAAAATGAATGGAGGGCTTCCCTGGTGGCGCAGTGGTTGAGAATCTGCCTGCTAATGCAGGGGACACAGGTTTGAGCCCTGGTCTGGGAGGATCCCACATGCTGCAGAGCGGCTAGGCCCGTGAGCCACAACTACTGAGCCTGCGTGTCTAGAGCCTGTGCTCCGCAACAAGAGAGGCCGCGATAGTGAGAGGTCCGCACACCGCGATGAAGAGTGGCCCCCGCTTGCCACAACTAGAGAAAGCCCTCACACAGAAACGAAGACCCAACACAGCAAAAATAAATAAATAAACTCCTACCCCCAACATCTAAAAAAATAAAAATAAATTTAAAAAAGAGAGGAAAATAATTACATTTATTAAAAAAAAAATTAATGGAGTGAGACTTCGCTGGTGGCACAGTGGTTAAGACTACGCACTCCCAATGCAGGGGGCTCGGGTTCAAGCCCTGGTCAGGGAACGAGATCCCACATGCATGCTGCAACTATGAGTTCACGTGGTACAACTAAGGAGCCAGCGAGCGGCAACTAAGGAGCCTGCAACTAAGACCCACTGCAACCAAAGACCCGGTGCAACCAAATAAATAAATAAATAAAAATTATGTTTTTTAAAAAAAATGAATGGAGGGACTTCCCTGGTGGTCCATTGGTTAAGACTCTGCACTCCCAATGCAGGGGGCCCAGGTTTGATCCCTGGTCAGGGAACTAGATCCAGCACACCACAACTAAGAACCTGCATGCCACAATGAAGATCCTGCATGCTGCAACTAAGACCTGGCACAGCCAAATAACTAACTAAATAAATAGTTTTTAAAACAAAGAATGAAAAATACAAACAGGAACTGTTTTACTGTTGTATAAAACAATAATAATAATTATTATTATGACTAATTTAGGGGATTTAAAAGACAAAATGGAATTAAAATATTGAATAAGAACACATATAAAACAAGAGGCAGACTTCCCTGGTGGCGCACTGGTTAAGAATCCACCTGCCAATGCAGGAGACATGGGTTTGAGCCCCGGTCCGGGAAGATCCCACATGCCATGGAACAACTAGTCCATGCGCCACAACTACTGAGCCTGCACTCTAGAGCCCGCGAGCCACAACTACTGAGCCCCTGTGCCACAACTACTGAAACCTGCATGCCTAGAGCCCGTGCTCCCAAAAAGAGAAGCCACCACAATGAGAAGCCTGCACACCACAACGAAGAGTAGCCCCCGCTCGCTGCAACCAGAGAAAACCCCGTGTGCAGCAACGGAGACCCAACGCAGCCAAAAATTAAAAATAAGTAAAATAAAATAAATTTAAAAAAAAACAAGAGGGGATGACTACATTTAAAATGTTTTAAGGACTTTGTATTGTTGTGGGGGAGCAGAGTTATTAACTATATTAAGTAAGCAAGTTAAAATTTTTAAAGTAATAAATAAGATGTATCATTTCCAAACTAGCAGAGGGAAAAGAGGGGTGATAAACTAAATTTAAAAATTACATCAATCCGGGCTTCCCTGGTGGTGCAGTGGTTGAGAGTCCGCCTGCCGATGCAGGGGACACGGGTTCGTGCCCCGGTCTGGGAGGATCCCACATGCCGCGGAGCGGCTGGGCCCGTGAGCCATGGCCACTGAGCCTGCGCGTCCGGAGCCTGTGCTCCGCAACGGGAGAGGCCACAACAGTGAGAGGCCCACATACCGCAAAAAAAACAAAAAAAAACAAAAATTACATCAATCCAATAGAAGGTAGTAAAGGAGAAAAAGCATAAAAAAGGATAAACAGGAAGTATCAAAATTATATGGTAGAAGTAAATCTAATGTATCAGTAATCATAAAATATTAACTTGCCAGTTAAAAGAAATGTCAGACTGAATTTTTTAAAATAATAAAAATCTAGCTGTAGGCTATTTTTAGAGACATACTTCTAAAAACAAAGAAGGTACTTCAATTAAAATAAATAATTTTTTTTAAAAAATCAACTATATGTCAATAAATATATTCTTAATAAATATATTTTTAAATAAATAAAAGCAAAGAAAATAAATGGATACTAGAAAAATATTATCCTCTCTCAACCCCCACCCACCCAGCCCCACCATACCAAAAAGAGACAGCATCTCTAGAATAATACACAACAAAATAAGGCTCTAAGGGTAAAAGCAACATTTTATAGGTTTCCATAAAAATATAAATTATGAAAACAGACTCAAAAGGAAATAGAAAACTCAAGACATAAATCAATGAAGAAAATTTTATCAGTAATCGAAAATCCATCCCTCCCTTTTAAAAAACTACTAGGCCAAGACCAAGCTGTCAAGAAAGAGATAACCCTCGGGCTTCCCTGGTGGCGCAGTGGTTGAGAGTCCGCCTGCCGATGCAGGGGATACGGGTTTGTGCCCTGGTCCAGGAAGATCCCACATGCCGCGGAGCGGCTGGGCCCGTAATCCATGGCCACTGAGCCTGCGCGTCCGGAGCCTGTGCTCCGCAATGGGAGAGCCACAACAGTGAGAGGCCCGTGTACGCAAAAAAAAAAAAAAAAAAGAAAGATAACCCTCCATCTTACTGACTCAAATTGTTCCAAAGAAAAGAAAAAGAAGAATTCCCCAACTCATTTTATGAGCCTAGTATGTCATTGATACCAAAACTGGATAGTGAACAAGTAAAATTATGGACCAATCCTGCTTATGAATACTTAGAAAAACCTAAATAAATATTAGCCTCAAGTCCAGCAAAAAGAGTTAATACAATATTTCATCAAATCAAAAATGTCACTGATTGTAAGACACACCATTATTTTTATACTAAGAAACAAAAATCCTGTCATTTCAGCCATAGCATAATGCTTTCTTATCACTCACACATTTTATTTTATACCCACTGAAGGAGTTTTCAGACTTAGTTACACTTATTTTTATCATTTATCATTCTTATACGTTCAAAATGAGGAAAATATAAGCAAAATAAATAACGTTAAGATCTTCATATTGGAGTCCAACTCTTCTAAATCACCTTACAATTCAGAGTATTTGATATTTATTCTTGCCATCAAGAGGTGGTAGTATGTAACATTTCAAAAAATAGTTTCTACCATTCTCTCTGGCATTTTCTTCTAAGCCACTGACACATAATCGGAAAGTTTTGCTGCTGAAATGTTCTTACTTTACCAGAAGTTAACAACAGAAAGTTTTCAGCAACAATCAAGACTCCTATTTCTTCCTCAAAGGGTCCTTAAATGGCTGTTAACTAAAACGCTAAGGAATCACAGGTAACCAAGTTCAAGCAAGAGCAATTAGAAGATGCCATTGACTGTAAAACATATTCTACTTACAGAAATGTGAAAATGTAAAAAATCTGCACCTCAGAATCAACAAACATGGTATTTCACAATCAAAGAAGATTTATTTCAGGAATACGAGAATAGTTTAACATCAGAAAACGTATTAAAGTAGGTAACCACATTAACACATTAAAGAAAAAAACTCAAAGCATGCAGAAAAGCATTTGATAAAATTCAACAATCATAAATTTTTTTAAAAACCTCTTAGCCAAACAAAAATACAAAGGAACAGACTTAACCGTATACAGCTGACTACCTGCCAAGATTCCACAGTAAAAACAAACAAAAAAATGGTAAAATGCTAAAAACATCCTCTTTAAAGGCAAGAACAGGAATAAACGTGACTATCATTGCTTCTATCCAATATTCTACAAAAGGTCTTAGGCAGGGGCTTCCCTGGTGGCGCAGTGGTCTGGGAAGATCCCACATGCCGCAGAGCAACTGGGCCCATGCGCCACAACTACTGAGCCTGCGCTCTAGAGCCTGTGAGCCACAGTTACTGAAGCCCGCGCGCCTAGAGCCCATGCTCCACCAACAAGAGAAGCCACCACAATGAGAGGCTCGAGCACCGCAACGAAGAGTAGCCCCTGCTCGCCACAACTAAAGAAAGCCCACGCGCAGCAACGGAGATCCAACACAGCCATAAATTAATTAATTAATTAATTAAAAAGGTCTTAGGCAGCTCAATAAAACAGGAAAATACTAGAGATAGTACAAGGAGTGGAAAAGAAGAAAGAGCTAACCTGTTATTATCAACCCAGATAATCCAAAATAAACTACAAACTATTGCACTAATAAGAGAGTTCAGCAAGGTTATGAAATATAAAAGCCAATATATTAAAGCCCATAGAGGGCCTATAGTACAGCAATGAACAATTAAAAATATAATTTTTATAAAAGATGGTATTTATAATAGCTTCTAAAAAAACACAGGAATAAATTTAATCAAACATGTAATGTATTTTTATAGAAAACACTTAAAACTTCATTGAAAACATTTAGTAAAAAAAAAACTGAAGCACTAAGATATCAATAAAGTGATATATAAAATATTTATGAGTGGAAGGAATATATATATCTATTTCTACCAGAAATAATCTATAAAGTCATTGAAATTCTAATCAAAACATATAACTCAACAAGCTGATCCTGAAAGAGGGAAGAGAGATCTCGGAATAGCCAAAACAATTTTGAAGAAAATAAAGAAGGGGTTGGGGAACTCAACCTACCATGCATCAAGACTTTATATAAAGTTTTAAGAACTAAAACAATGTGTATTGATATAGTAACAATTATCAGTGCAACAGAACAAAATATTTAAACCAGAAACAAACCCAAGTAAAGAAAATTCAGGGACTTCCCTGGTGGCACAGTGATTAAGAATCCACCTGCCAGTGCAGGGGACACGGGTTCAATCCCTGGTCCGGGAAGATCTCATGTGCCGCGGAGCCAACTGAGGCTGTGCACCACAACTACTGAGCCTGTGCTCAAGAGCCCGCGAACCACAACTACTGAGCCCACATGCCACAACTACTGAAGCCCGCACACCTAGAGCCCATGCTCTCCAATAAGAGAAGCCGTTGCAATGGGAAGCCCACGCAGCGCAATGAAGAGTAGCCCCCGCTCTCTGCAACTAGAGAAAGCCCACGCGCAGCAACGAAGACCCAACGCAGCCAAAAATAAATCCATAAATACGTAAATAAATAAATTTGTTTAAAAAAAATCAAAGAATATCTCTAGGTAGTCCTTTTTCTAAGGAGAAAGGATGGGAAAAGCATCTGATGAGGAGGTAGGGGACAGTGGCAATTTAACAACATCCATACTTTCTTATTTCTTTACAGAAAATCTGAAGCAAACATGACAAAACTTTACTATTTTTTAAAGCTAGGTGGAGGGTACAAAGGTGTTTATTATATTTTTTCTGTCCTTTCAGTATATTTTAAGTATTTCACAATTTAAACACTTTACATAGAAAAGGTCTGGGAATATGCATGATATACCCATTTTTAAAGCCCTATCCTATAAAATAAGGATAGAGTCTAAAAAAGATGTTTGTTTATAATGGGGAAAAACTGAAAACAGAATTAGCTAAACAAATTGCAGAACAGCCACACAATGAAATGTCACATAACCACGAAAAAATTATAGTTCAGAAGTGTAGTTATTAACTTGGAAAGATGGTGACAACACATTAAATGGGAAAAAAAAAAACCAAACTATAAAACTATAGGCTTTTGGGCTTCCCTAGTGGTGCAGTGGTTGAGAGTCCGCCTGCCGATGCGGGGGACGCGGGTTCGTGCCCCGGTCCGGGAGGATCCCACATGCCCCGGAGCGGCTGGGCCCGGGGGCCATGGCCGCTGAGCCTGCGCGTCCGGAGCCTGTGATCCGCAGCGGGAGAGGCCACAACAGTGAAAGGCCCGCATACCGCAAAAAAAAAAAAAAAAAAAAAAAAATCTATAGGCTTTCAACTAAGGCATTAAATGGTTAAATGAACTTTGCCCCACATGCACCAGCAGGCCAAGGTTCCATTAATGCACTTGCCATGTTTTAATCTCATCAACTTGCGTCCATGGACAGAAGATAACTACAAGGAGCTTAATAATAATAAAAAGTACAATAGATTAACTCTAGTGTTTTGAATAAGAAAAATATTGCTATAATACTGATATAGAATAGCAGCATTCAAAGCCAAAAAAAATTATTTCTCAGTGTTGGTGCCAATAATCCCAGCCTTTCCAGATGAGATCTGTTCTATCTAATCATCCAGTCAGAGAACTACCAGAGTTAGCACAGTAGTGTAAATTGCTAATCATGTATAAGAAAGAGCCAGGTAAAATATAATAAACTATATTCAAAATAAACTGTCAGGTATCAGTGAAACAAAGCTATACTAACAAAGTGATGCCATATTTATTAGAGAAAAGAGTGGCAGCAAGAAGTTACTAAAGGAATTTTGAGAGAATAAAACATTTTGCCCTGTTACATTTATACCCACTTATAAATTGGAAATTGACTTGGGTACTCTAAAACCTGTGCTCCGTATTTTGTTCATTAAAAGTTGCCCAAGGGACTTCCCTGGCGGCACAGTGGTTAAGACTCTGAGCTCCCAATGCAGGGGGCCTGGGTTCGATCCCTAGTCAGGGAACTAGATCCCACATGCAAGCTGCAACTAAGAGTTCGCATGCCACAACTAAGGAGCCCGCAAGCCACAGCTAAGACCCGGGGCAACCAAATAAATAAGTAAATATATTTTTTTAAAAAGTTGCCCAAAAACATCTAAGAATCACAACAGATTCTATTTTATGAAAACTGCAATAGCATACTAAAGGAAAATTGTTTCCTCTACTCACAATCTTTTGATATCAAATGTGTGGGGATTTTCCCACACCAACCAATTCTCCAACTCTCCAGACACAACTGGGTGTCCTACAATTCAATTCTGACACTAACTACTGGGAGTTAGCATAGACCCCACAGAACTGAGCCCCACAGGCTCAGTTCCACAAGACTGTCCTCCACTTCAGACATCAATGAACAAGTGGTGGGTCCCCATGTTACCCACACTTCTGTCCAACTTCTGTTCCCATGACCCCCCTCCTCATGTTTGATAATTTGCTATACCAGCTCACAGAACTCGGGGAAACACTTACTTACATTTACCAGTTTATTATAAAGGATATTATAAAGAATATAAATAAACAGCCAGATGCAGAGGTATATAGGGCGATAAGAGTCCTGAGTATAGGAGTTTCGGTCTCCATGGAGTTGGAGTCCACCACCCTCCTGGCATATGGATATATGTTCCCCAACCTGGAGGCTCTCCAAACCCCATAGTTTAGGGATTTTTTTATGGAGGCTTCATCATGTAGGTATAACTGATCAGTAACTCAGTCTCCATACCCTTTTCCTTCCCTCCCAGGGCGGGGAGGCTTAAAGTTCTAACCCTCTAATCACATGGTTGGTTCCTCTGGAGACTAGCCCCCAACCTGAAGCTATCTAGTGGCCCATCAAGAGTTACCTCATTAGCATACAAAAAGATACTCATTAATTCCAGAGATTTCAAGGGTCTTAAAAGATCGTATGTCAGGAACCAGGACCAAGACTAAATATTATAATAAAAAATGTTCCTGTCATCCCTATTGCTCAGGAAATTACAAAGGTTTTAGCAGATCTTGTGCCAGGAACTGGGGATAAAGACCAAATATAGGACTTTCCTAGTGGCACAGAGGTTAAGAGTCCACCTGCCAGTGCAGGGGACACAGATTAGATCCCTGGTCCAGGAATATCCCCCATGCCATGGAGCAACTGAGCCCATGTGCCACAACTACTGCGCCCACGCACCATAATTACTGAAGCCTGTGCGTCCTAGAGCCCATGCTCCGCAACAAGAGAAGCCACCACAATGAGAAGCCTGTGCACCGAAACGAAGAGTAGTCCCCACTTGCCGCAACTAGAGAAAGTGCGCGAGCAGTAACAAAGACCCAACGCAGCCAAAAATAATAAAATAAAATAAAATAGGCCAAATATATATTTCTTATTATATCATAATATCACACATACAATAAAGGGTAGGGAGTTAGAACTTCGAGGGAAAAATACTTTCATTAATATTATTTGCTGTGAAAGTATTTCTTGTGTTCTTTATACCTTGATGAAATACTTTTGAGACTTATAAGACCACCAAATACAAATTGCATTTATTGTGTAAAAATTAAGAATGGCTCAGGCTCTATAATGGTAGTTGGATGTAAGATGTGCTAAGTCTCAGCTTCTAGAAGAGTTGATTTTGAACTCAATCACCCTTTGAGAGAAGACATACCAGCTCGCATAATTTCATCAACCAGGAGAATGTTGGTGGCAATCACTGTGCTGAGGGAAAAGATGACAGGGTGAGTAAAGCTTACTAATCCACTCTTATCTTTCCCCCTCAGAAATCTTCAGCTACTAATGACACTTTGTTCTGCAATGATGTTGGTGTGAGATAAGACATAGCTATTATAAATACAAACATCACCCCTTGCATTATAATTTCAACTCATTTGCTGATAAAGTAGAAGCCTAATTTTATATTCCAGCAAAACTGAGCTCATTTTTAGCATATCATTTGATCTTTTTCCCACTATGCATGTGGTACTATTTCAGTAAATGTCCTTCTTTCCCTTCTCCCTCAAATAAACAGTAAGATTAACATTTCCCATAACTTACACTGATAGAACTAAAATCTAAAAGGGACTGTAAAATGACAGAAGCTAGTCTTAATAACTGGATACCATGCCTTTTCATACACTTAGCCATTTTCCACTGTAGCAGGCAAAAATAATAGAAAAATCTTAATGTTATCAATTATGTCCTTAAAAGTCTTTCTCTTTTTACTAATACAAACTTACCAAGAGTGAAGAAGTTGGTTTTTCACAAAATAATTATCCCAAACTCCTGCATCTGCTGCTACCATTGGCTCACCTGCAAAGGAAAAACAAACTATTTCAATACTACAATCTTGATATATTCTGTTAATATTGGCTGTATATTCTAACAATATTTAATATACCACCAAAATTACTATTATCAAGGTCACCAATGACCTCCATGGTGTCAAATCCAAAGGTCAATTCTCAGACCTCATCTATCAGCAGCACTTAACTAACACAGCTGATCATACCCTCCCAACCACTCTTTCTTCACTTGTCTTCCAGGACATCACACTTGCCTGTTTTTTTTCTTTTGCACTAGTGGTTCCTTTTCTGTCTACTTTGCTGGTTCTTCCTCTTCCTCCTGAGCTCTTAATGTTAGAGTACCCAAAGGCTCAGTCCTGCATTCTTCTCTCTCTACGCTCACTCCCTAGATGATCTCACCCAATCTTCTAGATTTAAAGCATATACACTCTGACGACTCTCAAGTTTTTATCTCCAAGCCGGACCACTTTCCTGAGCTTCAGACTTGTACATCCAACTGTCTATTTTAAAGTCTCCAGATACTTCAAACTTAACTTTGCCAAAACTCAATGCTGACCTCCGGCCACCACAACATGCTCTACCCACAGTCTTCTCCAATGCAGTTAATAGCAATTCCTTCCAGTTGTTCAGTTGACTACTCTCCACAGAGTAGCAAGAGTGATCCTTTTAAACATATTTAGACCATGTCACACCTCTGTTCAAAATTGCTCCCTATTCCACCACAGAAAAAGTCAAACTCTGTACACTGGCCCACACGCCCTCGCGTGATCTGACCTTCTATTACCTCTCTCATCTCCCTCCTCCTCGAGAACACCAGACAGTGGCTTTTCCACTAGCTGTTCCCTCTGCCTAGGACATTCTTTCCCTAGTTCCCACGTGGAACTTCCTAACTTTCGTTGATTTTGTTCAACAGATATTCTCAATGAGGCCTATCCTGACCACCCTCTTCCCATTGAAACCCCCTCCCCACACTCCTGTGCTAGCATTCACAATCATCCTTACACTGTCCCTTTATTTTTTTCACAGAATTTATTACCTTTAAAAATGTTAAAGGAACTTATTTATTAAGGTTATTATTTACTGCCTATCTTTCCCTGCTACAACATAAGCTCACAAGGGAAGGGTCTTTGTTTTGTTCTGTGTGAATCCCAAGTCAAATAACAAGCACTCAGTAACTATTTCTTAAGTGAATGAATACTTGCTTCTAAGAAGTTCAAAAGTAAAACAAAGGCACCCAAAATTTAAATATAAAAGTCATCCAGGGCTTCCCTGGTGGCGCAGTGGTTGAGAGTCCGCCTGCCGATGCAGAGGACGCGGGTTCGTGCCCCGGTCCGGGAAGGTCCCGCGTGCCGTGGAGCGGCTGGGCCCCTGAGCCATGGCCGCTGAGCCTGCGCGTCCGGAGACTGTGCTCCGCAACGGGAGAGGCCACAACAGTGAGAGGTCCGCATACCGCCAAAAAAAAAAAAAAAGCCATCCAAACCTCCACCCCCTTACTTAAGTTCTGGGTCACTGTAGTATAACCTCTTTTTTTATTAAGCAGCTGATTTTTCTTTACTTTCTTACCTGTATTCAAATCTATGCCAACAGGTTGTTTTGATTCTGAATGCTCAACCTGAACTTTCACTAGTGTTTCCTGCAGGTCATATCCAGAATTCTGAGCAAGAACCTTTAGGAATAAAAAATAATAATAAATATATGTATGGAATTCCTTCATATATATTTAAATATCAGATATAAAAAATAAGGCACTGCTCTCTCCAGTCTTATGAAAACACATCCATAATATAGTAATCATCTCCTTTTGAAGAATTCCATTCTTAATCTAAATCAAATTATTTCATGTACCTAGTAACTTTTATATTTAAACATTTTCCCTACGTACATCACACTAAATTCTGACGAAGACTAATTAGAGTTTCCCCACCCCACCCTGCTACATTAATTTCCCTCTGTTAGGGAACCGTGGACTGAAACCACCGTTTGCATAAGTTGTCTCACAACAGGAGGTCCTGATAAGGAACACTGAACTGACAAGGTGCCTCCAAAACCAACCAGAAGAATTTGGGAGGGGCCAAAAAGAGGGAGGAGACACCAGCCCATAATATGTCCTGACAACCTCCCAGAAATCCTCATGCTGGAATCCATCTTGACTGAGAGATGTGCACGCCCACCAGGAAGGTTCTTGAGTCGGGCCAAATATGGCACAAGCAAGATGATTGGCCAGAGACAACCTGGAAACCAACTCCAGCACCATAAAACCTGAGACTGCAAGCCACGAGGCAGAGCAGCTCTCCTGGGTTCCCTTACCCTGCTGTTCTCTGCTCGAGCACCCAAGTCTTTTGCTTTATCAGTATGTGTGTCTCCTCGGACAATTCATTTCCGAGTGTTAGACAAGGGTCCCCGAAGGGGTCCCTCTCGGTTAACACCTCCTTGCAAAAGATTTTTTTTTTAAACGGAAGGAAGTAGAATGGTATTCTTGTTTGCTTAGTCCCTCTAGCCACATGTTTTCTGGTTTTTCCTGGGCACTTGTTAAACCTGCCTATCTGCATTATATCTGTGCCCCTCATTCACATGAGGAGAGTTATGACCTGTGGCAACAGGGATGGAGATACCTGCACTCCAAGCGAGGTTTATTTCCAAGTGGTCCTAAACCAACAGCTGATGAGTGAAAAGGTACCACCAAATGTCTACCAGATTTACCAATATTTGTTAACTATAGGATCGTTAATGACTTTGCCTCTTCAGGGGAAGAAAAAAATGGATATCTAATGCACAAAGATTCAACAAATTATTAATAATTTTAAAGCAATTATCAGAGACTTTGCTAGCATTGTTAGTAATGTTTTAATTCATGGTAATAGTATATTTGAAAGAGTTCTCTGTGTTTCCAAGTAGTTCACAATCAGATTAAGGCAAAGGAAAAAAATGGTAGTTCTCTGTCCTTCTGTTGATACATGGAAAAAAACTGGTTTCTCTCCTTTTCTAGGAATTATAATGACAATGACAAATGCAAGCCTGAAGTTCTCACTTCCCATAAAGTGCTAATACTTTGGATACCACCAACATAATAAAGGTCTACTCAAAATCTAATTAAATTTTACGTTCTACACTTCTTCATTATGATTAATCATGAACCATTTTTGAAGGAAATTTTTGGAGTTACTTCAACTTTTGGAGCTCAGAGATGGAAGCAAAGTGATAATTGAGCCATTTCATGAAACTCCTACAAGAATTCAGAGCTGTTATCCTAAAAACTTCCCTGCTTTAGCTATATAATATCTTAAACAAAACTGTGTAGGGAAATACAAATACCTATCTTTCTACTCTACTGTTATACATAAAATGGGCAATTTAAAATTAATTAGACACCTTTTGTCTAAACAGTTGTTCTTTGGCCATTAGGATAGTTCCACCTTAGGGATAATGAGTAAAGCATCAGCAAAAGCGTGGACTCCAAGACAAGCTCTTCCTTTTATACTGTGCTTGTATGTAACTAGAGCTTCAGCTATTGCCACTTCAACTGCACCTGCTCCTGGAACCACACAACCTATTGGAGGGAAAAAAAGGATTGGCAAGACATACCACACAGAAGAAACAGAAAAAAGCAACTAGCTATTCATGTTCTATTATCTTGCCTGCCTCTAAAATGTATTTAAATATATACAGAAATAAAATAAGTTGCATAGCTCAGTGATCACTCAGATGTCTTATGAAGCATCCTGAAGTTATACACCATTAAACAATTAACATAGTACAGACAAGAGCTGGCTACAGTTTATTTCATTGTTTACAGAGTAGACATTTCTTCCACCATCATCCTTCTCCTTTATGACTATATTTAAAAGGTAGTTATTTATAATTTATGGTGGCAGGTAACTAATTATAACATCTGATTTGAAAAAAATGTTAGGCCAACGTAATTTGGCCATAGTTTTTGGTATGAAATTCTCAGGACTCAAGGAAGTATTTGCTTTCTGTACTGAAGCAGAAACCAAGCTTTCTGAGAAAAAAAAAAAATTTTGGTGTTCTTATTATTCTAAGGCAAAAGCTCTAGTTAAACACGTCAATTTTCACATCAGGATATGACTCTTATACCTGCTGGTATGGCTCTATAAAGTTTTTGAATTTGCAAACTTTGAATCAGTAAACTTGGTTTGGAATCACCCATCTTTAAAACAAAACAACACAAAAAGAGTCTCTCCTTTTATTCCACATCATTTTTAAATTACTACCCCCTTTCTCGGCTTCACTGTACAATATAACTGCTCAAGAGAGTTATGTCTACCCACAAGGTAATTACATCCTCACCTCCCATTCACACTTTTTAAAAATTCCTTGTTAAATACTGAATACATACAAAAGAATATTTACATGTATAAGATATAAAGAATGTACAAATAAATGTACCCATGTACCTACCACCCAGCTTAAGAAACAGAAAATTACCAGTAGCTTTGAAAACTTCCCTGATCCCGTTCTCCTGTGAAAACAGAACATACCAAAATGTGTGGGATACTACTAAAGCAGTACCTGAAGAGAAATTTATATCACTAAACACCCATACTAGAAAAGCAGAAAGGTCTCAAACCAATGACCTCAGCCTCCATCTTAAGAAACTAGGAAAGGAAGAGCAAATGAAATTTAACGTAAGCAGAATAAAGAAGACAGTTAAGATCGGAGTAGAAATCAATGAAATAAAAATGACCAATGTCAGAAATGAAAACGGTGTAGAATCTGTCACTACAGATTCTACAGATATTAAAGGATAATAGGGGAATATTATGAACAATTTTATGCCAATAAATTTGAAAACTAAGATCAGGGATTGGCAAACTTTCTGCAAAAGGCCAGAAAATAAATATTTTAGGCTCTGTGGACCATACCATCTCTTTTGCAACTATCCAATTATGCTAGCATAGCACAAAGTCACAGACAATACATAACAAATGGGAGTAACTGTGTTCCAATATAACTTTATTTACCAAAAATAGGCAGCAAACCAGATTTAGCTCATGGGCAGTATGATCTTAACTTAGATGAAGTAGAAAAATTTCTTGAAAGACACAAAGTACTAAAGCTCACTCAAGAAAAATAAACAACCTGAATGATCCTGTATCTATGAAAGAGATTAAATTTGTAGTTTAAAATCCTCCCATGAAGAAAACTCCAGGTATAGAAAGCTTTACTGGTGAATTCCACCAAACATTTAAGGAAAAACTAACACCATTTCTATATAAGAATTCAACACTTTCAGAAAATTAAAGAGGAAAGAATACTTTCTGAGGCCAGCATTATTCTAAAAGCAAAAAAGATAAAGGCATTACAAAAAAATATATATACAGACCAACACCCCATATGAATGTAGATGCAACAATTCTTAACAGAATTATAGCAAATTAAATCCAACAATATGGTAAAAAAAAAAAAAAAGACACAGCAAGCCACATTATTCAAATAGTCAAAAGGTGAAGAAACCCAAGTTTCCATCAACAGATGAACGGATAAATAAAATGTGGTACATATATACAACGGAATATTATTCAGCCTTAAAAAGGAAGGAAATTCTGTAACATGCTACAACATGGATGAACCCTGAAGACATTATGCTAAGTGAAATAAGCCAGTCATAAAAGGACAAATATTGTATGATTCATTCCTATAAAGTACATAGAATAGTCAGATTCGTAAAGACAGAATGTAGAATGGTGGTTTCCAGGGGCTGGGGGGAGAAGAGAATGGAGAGCTATTGTTTAATGGGTATAGAGTTTCAGTTTTTCAAGATGAAAAATGTTTGTGATGGATGGTGGTGAAGGTTGCACAATGTGAATGTACTTATGGCCACTGAACTGTACACGTAATGGTTTAAATGACAAAAAAAATCCAAAATTAAAAAAAAACATTTAATTATTTCTAAAACTTTAATCCATTTTTAAAAAGATAATACATCATAACTAAGTAAGGTTTATCCAAGAATGATTTGAAAATCAATGTAATTTAGTACATTAAGAAACTAAAAGAAAAACCATATGATCACCTCAATAGATGCAGAAAAAGCATTTGACAAAATCCAACACCTATTCTTTTTTTTTTCTTAAACATCTTTATTGGAGTATAATTCCTTTACAATGGTGTGTAGTTTCTGCTGTATAACAAAGTGAATCAGCTATACATAAACATATATCCCCATATCTCCTCCCTCTTGCATCTCCCTCCCATCCTCCCTAACCCACCCCTCTAGGTGGACACAAAGCACCAAGCTGATCTCCCTGTGCTATGCAGCTGCTTCCAACTAGCTATCTATTTTACATTTGGTAGTGCATATATGTTCATGCCACTCTCTTACCTCATCCCAGCTTACCCTTCCCCCTCCCCGTGTCCTCAAGGCCATTCTCTACTTCTGCGTGTTTATTCCTGTCCTGCCCCTAGGTTCTTCAGAACCATTTTTTTTTTTAAGATTCCATATATGTATGTTAGAATATGGTATTTGGTTTTCTCTTTCTGACTTACTTCACTCTGTATGATAGTCTCTAGGTCCATCCACCTCACTACAAATAACTTAATTTCCTTTCTTTTTATGGCTGAGTAATATTCCATTGTATATATGAGCCACATCTTCTTTATCCATTCATCTGTCGATAGACACTTAGGTTGCTTCCATGTCCTGGCTATTGTAAATAGAGCTGCCATGAACATTGGGGTACATTACTCTTTTTGAATTATGGTTTTCTCTGGGTATATGCCCAGTAGTGGGATTGCTGGGTCACATGGTAGTTCTAGTTTTAGTTTTTTAAGGAACCTCCATACTGTTCTCCATAGTGGCTGTATCAATTTACATTCCCACCAACAGTGCAAGAGGGTGCCCTTTTCTCCACACCCTCTCCAGCATTTATGTTTCTAGATTTTTTGATGATGGCCATTCTGACCGGTGTGAGGTGATACCTCATTGTAGTTTTTTTTTGGTTTTTTTGTGGGGTTTTTTTTGTGGTATGCGGGCCTCTCACTGTTGTGGCCTCTCCCGCCATGGAGCACAGGCTCCAGACGCGCAGGCCCAGTGGCCATGGCCCACGGGCCCAGCCGTTCCGCGGTATGTGGGATTCTCCTGGACAGGGGCGCGAACCCGCGTCCCCTGCATCGGCAGGCGGACTGCCAACTACTGCGCCACCAGGGAAGCCCCCTCATTGTAGTTTTGATTCACATTTCTCTAATGATTAGTGATGTTCAGCATCCTTTCATGTGTTTGTTGGCAATCTGTATATCTTCTTTAAAGAAATGTCTATTTAGGTCTTCTGCCCATTTTTGGATTGGCCAACACCTATTCTTGATAAAGATTCTCAGCAATAAAAGAGAACTTCCTCAACTTGATAGCAGATGTCTATGAAAAACCTACAACTAGTATCACACATAGTGGAAAAAGACTGAATGTTTTCTCCCTAAGATCAGGAAAAAGGAAAGGATGCCTACTCTCACCATTTCTATTCAACATTGTATTGAAGGTTTTAGCCCATGAAATAAGGGGTAAAAAGAAATAAAATATATCCATATTGGAAAGAAAGAAGTAAAACTGTCTCCATTAACAAGACAACATTATCATTTATATAGAAAATTCAATGAAATCTATAAGAAAGCTACTAAAATAAGTGAGTTTAGCAAGGTTGCAGAGTTCAAGATCAATATACAAAAATCAACTGTATTTTTATATATTAACTAACAATCAGAAATTGAAATCTTAAAAATACTATGTACAGTAGGATCAAAATACATGAAACACATAAGGATAAATCTGAAAAAAAAGTTGTGAAATACTTAGTATACTCACATACTAAAAAGTATAAAATATTGCTGAGATAATTCAAGAAGGCCCAAATAAACAGAAAGATGTACCATGACTCAATATTGTTAAAATATCAATTATTCCCAAACTTATCCATAGATTCAGTGAAATTCCAGCCAAAATCCCAGCAGTTTTTTGGTAGGAATTGACAAGCTGATTCTAAAATTGATATGAAATGCAAAACATTTAAAATAATCAAAACAACTTGGAAAAGAACAAAATGGGAGGATTAACACTACAGATTTCAAGACTTATTATAAAGTTACTATAAACAAGGTAGAATGACATTAACACTGAGATAAACAGATTGATGAAATATAGAACCCAGAAACAGAACCACACAAATGTGGACAACTAACTGATTTTCAACAAAAATACAAAGGCAACTAAGTAAAAGGATAGTCTTTTCATCAAATAGAGCTGAAACAATTTGATACCTATACACGAAAAAACAAACTTAGATCCATACTTTGCAGCATATACAAAAATTAACTTAAAATGAATCACAGACCTAAATATAAAACCTAAGACTATAGCACTTCTAAAAGAAAACATAAAAGAAAAATTTTGTGATCCTGGGTTAGGTAAAGATTTTTTTAGATACCACCCAAAAGCATAATCCATGAAAGAAAAAATTGATAAATTATACTTCATTGAAATTAAGAATTCCTCTTTGAAAGGCACTGTTATGAGAATAACAGAACAAACTACAGAGTAGCAGAAAATGTCTGCAAATCATACATCTGAAAAGCTATTTGTATCCAGAATACACAAAGAACTCTCAAACTCAACAATAAGAAAACAACCCAATTTTTAAAAGTGCATGGGCTTCCCTGGTGGCGCAGTGGTTGAGAGTCCGCCTGCCGATGCAGGGGACGTGGGTTCGTGCCCTGGTCTGGGAAGATCCCACATGCCGCGGAGCGGCTGAGCCCGTGAGCCATGACCACTGAGCCTGCGCGTCCGGAGCCTGTGCTCCGCAACGGGAGAGACCACAACAGTGAGAGGCCCGAGTACAGCAAAAAAAAAAAAAAAAAAGTGCAAAAGATTTGAACAGAAACTTCACCAAAGATATGTAGATAGCAAATAAGCACGTGAAAAGATGCTCAATATCAATGATCATTAAGAAAATCCAAATTAAAGTCACAATTTGGTTTTTTAAATTTTAGAATGGCTAAAATTAACATGAATGACCATATCCAGTGTTAGTGAGGATGCAGAACAACTGGAGTGTTCATAAATGGCTGGTAGGAATGTAAAATGGTACATGGCAAAACAGTTCAGCAGCTTCTAAAAAGTTAAACATGTACCTTCCATAGTACTGCATTCCTAAGCATCTACCCAAGAGAAATGAAAGAATAGATCCATACGAAGAATTGTACACGAATGTTCATTGCAACTTTATTTGCAATAGCCAAGAACTGTAAACAACCAAATGTGCATCAATAGGTGAATCTGATTAAATAAATTGCAGTATATTCATATAATGGAATACTATCTAGCAATAAAATGAATGAACTACTGATTAATAACATCAATTAACTTAAAAATAATTATGGTGAGTAAAAGAAGCCAAACAAAAAAAACTACATATTGTATTATTCCATTCATATAAGATTCTAGAAAATGCAAACTAATCTATAGCAACAGAAAGCTGACTGAAGGTTGCCTGAAGGTAGGGTGACACAGTGAGAGGAGGCAGGAAGGATTACCATGGGGGAATGAGGTAACTTTTTGGGGTGATAAATATGTTCATTATCTTTAATGAGGGGATAGTTTCATGGCTTTAAATGTGTGTAGTAGTTCATTATATGTCAATTTTACCTTGATAAATTATTTCTTAAAAAACTAAGAGGTTAAAGTGATTTAAAAAATAGTCCCTTTTTCTTTGTATCTTAAATTCTAAGAATCAGGTTGAACTACCAACGGCTTCATGCCTGAATCATATACGTTTATCTTCTTGAAAAAAATGTTACTAGCTTTTATCAAAAGTGACTACAAGAAGGAGGGTCTTATATCAAGCTCCATATTTTTTCAATTTAGAAACTGCTCTGTTTTCTCCTTTTCAATAATGAAACCTATATAGCTAACTGTATCTCTTTATGTTCTGGCAGTTTAAATATTATACTATTACATTTGCTATATTCATATTCTTTTTTCCTAGGTTCTAATTTTCCATTTCAGCTTCTATTTTACCATTATTTCACATCTACATTTTTGCTTATCAGACAAATCTGAGGTATTGTTTATTATAGAGTTTATTACTCTATTTTTTGAGATACAATTCACATACCATAAAATTCAGCCTTTTAAAGTATACTTTTCAGGGCTTCCCTGATGGTGCAGTGGTTGAGAGTCCGCCTGCCGATGCAGGGGACATGGGTTCGTGCCCCGGTCCGGGAAGATCCCACGTGCCACGGAGTGGCTGGGCCCGTGAGCCATGGCTGCTGAGCCTGCGCGTCTGGAGCCTGTGCTCCGCAACGGGAGAGGCCACAACAGTGAGAGGCCTGAGTACAGCAAAAAAAAAACAAAAAACCAAGGATAAATTATGTGGCTCAAACATGTGACACAGCTGATCAAGTAATGAAAGGTAGGCACACAATGAGTTTCTTAGGAACAGTTGTTCAAAATAATTACATGGAACAACTAAAAATTGTTAACCTAAATGTCCAACAATAGGGCACTGTTCAACAGATAATGACTCAACTATGTGTTAGTCATGAAAACCATGTAATAACATGGAAAAATATTTACGGGGTAGCTAAGAAGCAGAGAATGACAAATTACATATGAAGCACGATTATAACTATTCTGTTAAAAAATAAGCACCTTGGGGGACTTCCCTGGTGGCGCAGTGGTTAAAAATACGCCTGCCAATGCAGGGAACATGGGTTTGATCCCTGGCCCAGGAAGAGCCCACATGCCGTGGAGTAACTAAGCCTGTGTGCCACAACTACTGAGCCTGTGCTCTAGAGCCCACGAGCCACAGCTACTGAGCCTGCATGCCACAACTACTGAAGCCTGCACACCTAGAGCCTGTGCTCTGCAACAAGAGAAGCCACCTCAATGAGAAGCCCGCCCACTGCAACAAAGAGTACTCGCCGCAACTAGAGAAATCTTGCGCACAGCAACGAAGACCCAATGCAGCCAAAAATTAATTAATCAATTATTTTTAAAAAGCACCTTGGCATTGAAAAGGAAAAATGGAAGGAAACTAAGAGTAGGGTTATGCTTGGGTGGTGGTGGGGGGGTTTCCTATTTTCCAAGTGATCTTTCAAGAGAAAATATTTTTATAACTTTTAAAAATTCATTTACACCCAATTAGGAAATGCATTTCTACTTATGAATCTTTTATAACCAATATTTGTTACACATTCATGTAAAGAAATAATTTTTAAAATAGTTAAGCATAATTATAGGGAATTTTTCAAAATTTTCATCTAACTAGATTACTCCAACTCCTAACTGAATGTGAAGATACTTTATTTAGGAAGAAAAAAACAAACTATATGTTCAATATTCTTCACTCTTCCAGTCTTCTTCACTCTTCCCCTTCTTCTCACTCTCAGCAAATGATCTTGCTTCTTTGAGAAAATAAAAACACTGTCCCATCACTACCTCTACCAATCTACCTGCACTTGAACCTGAATCTCCTATGACTAGGAATGAATTGCCCATGCTCCTCGCTAAGGTTAACCCCTCTGCTTGTGTACTGTATCCCATTTCCCCTCTCTGCTCCTGCAACTGTCCCCTCTTCCCTCACATCAACTGTTCCTGCCTACAGGAGCATCCTCATCAGGGAACAAACTTGTCATAGTAATGCCCATCTTTAAAACAAAAAATTCTCCTTCAACCCCATTCCCATATTCCCTTCTAGCTACTGCCCCACTTATCTGCTCCCCTTTAGAGCTAAACTCCTCTGAATTGTCTACATTTGCATCCTCACTTCTTCCCTAACCATTCTCTCTTGAGCCCACCTTCAATCTGACTTTCACACTCATCCCTTTATTGAATCAGCTTTCATTAAAGCCACCAAAAAACTAAACGTTCTCCAAATCTAATGGTCAATTCTCAGTTCACAACTTGCTCATCAAACTGTCAACTGCATATGACATAGCAGATTATTCTCTCTTTCTTGAAACACTTTCTTCTCTTACCTTCTGGGACACTATTCTCCTTTGGCTTTCCTCCTACCTCACTGACCACCCCTTTTCAGTCTTCTCTGCTCAGTCCTCCCTATCTTCCCAATTTCTAAACACTGGAGTTTTCAGGGCTCAGTCTTTAAACTTCCTCTTCTATCTATATCACTTCCCAGATGATCTTATTAACTCTCATAGGGACTTCCCTGGAAATCCAGTGGTTAAGACTCTGTGCTCCTAGTGCAGGGGGCACGGGTTCAATCCCTGGTCAGGGAACTAAGATCCCACATGCAGCACGGCGCAGCCAAAAAAAATTAAAAAATAAATTAAAAACTCTCATAGCTTTAAGTCATCCACACACTGATGACTCCCAAATAAATATTTCCAGTCCAGACCTCAATCCTGAACTCCTGACACCTCTCCAAATTCTTACACAACATGTCCACATGGACATCTAATCGGCATCGAAAACATAACATTCCCCAAGCTAAACTCTTGATTTATTTCCCCAAACCTGCTCTTCCCAGTCTTCTCCATCCCAAGAAATGGCATCTCTGCTTTTCCAGCTGCTCATGCAAAAACCCAAGAGACATCCTTGAATCATCTGTTTCTGTCACATTCTATGTGGAACATCAACAAATCCTACTGCTCCTTCTTTCTAAGTATACCCTGATCCAAATCTTTTTTCTTTTCTCACCTATATTACAACAGATTCCTAACCAGTCTCCTGCTTCTGTCCTTGCACCTCCCACCCTGCTCCGCAGTGTACTCCCCACACAACAACCACGGAGATCCTTCTGAAATATAAACCAAGTACTTGTTGCCCTCAGCAATGGTAAGGTAATTTGGACCAACCCTACTACCAAAAGCAACTAAAAATGCTGGATTAAAAACAAAACAGGGCTTCCCTGGTGGCGCAGTGGTTGAGAGTCCACCTGCCGATGCAGGGGACACGGGTTCGTGCCCCGGTCCGGGAAGATCCCACGTGCCGCGGAGCGGCTGGGCCCGTAAGCTATGGCCTGTAAGCCTGCGCATCCGGAGCCTGTGCTCCACAACGGGAGAGGCCACAACAGTGAGAGGCCCTCGTATCGCAAAAAAAGAAAAAAAAAAAAAAAACCCTTAAAAACTCTGCAGAGCCATAAAACAGTAAAGAGCTACAAAAGTTTTCTTTCCAAAACTGAAAACAAAACAGGAACTCCAAGAGGTAAGTAGATAACTGTAACCACTCACCCTAAAGTCATCTGACAATTCAGACAAATCTGAATTTTGACCTCATAATGAGAGGGGGACAGAATTTAAAAAGCTCAAGCCTCATCCAAAGTAGAGAGTAAAACAGTAAGACCCTCTTCACATTAAACTAGAACCTCAAAGGCTACATACTCAGGGTACAAACCAGCAGCCCTCACATGGACTTGCAGTTAGAATTCACAACTGGTTATTCAAAAAAAACCTCAAGCTGTGGATTTAGTTTAAAGTTGTCCCTGGGCAGGGCTTCCCTGGTGGCACAGTGGTTAAGAATCTGCCTGCCAATGCAGGACACACGGGTTTGAGCCCTGGCCCGGGAAGATCCCACATGCCGCAGAGCAACTAAGCCCGTGCGCCCCAACTACCGAGCCTGTGCTCTAGAGCCCATGAGCCACAACTACTGATCCCGTGTGCCACAACAACTGGAGTCCGTGTGCCTAGAGCCCGTGCTCCACAACAAGAGAAGCCACCACGAGAAGCCCATGCACCGCAATGAAGAGTAGCCCCCGCTCGCCCCAACTAGAGAAAGCCTGCACACAGCAACAAAGATCCAACACAGCCAAAAATAAATTAATTAATTTTAAAAATAAATAAAATAAACACCAGAAGTAGACAAGACAAAACTTTAAATATTGTAATTATCAAACTGAACTATATGTTTAAGGAAATGAAAGGTAAGTTTGAAAAGAGTTCCCTCCTGCAGAGGGAACAGGAAACCATAAAAAGTGACAAGGCAGATTTAAGAACTTCTAAAAATAAGTAAAGACACCTATACATACACACACACATATATTAAAAATAAAGTATTTACAGATGAAATATAACATCTGAATTGGCTTCAAAATAATCCAGATTTGGGCAGGGGGAAGGAAAGAGGAGTATATACGGGGGATATAAGACTGGCCATATACTGAAAATTGATAAAGATGAGTGGCAGATATGTGGGAGTTCATTCACTATTCTATTCTACTCTTATATATGGTTAGAGTTTTCCATAATAGAATGTTTAAAATGAGTTAAGTCCAAAGTCAACAAGGTGCTACTCACTCTCAGGACATACATACTCAGACAATGTTATAATTGTCTTACCTCTCTGATCTCACCTTCTACTACTTTTTCCTCTTCCTCTGCTCCAGGCACACTGGAACACCCCAGCACACTTCTGCCTCGGGGCTTCTTCCACCCTTATTCCCTCTGCTTAGAACACTCTTCTTCCAGATATGCACATGGCTAGCACTAGAGACCCATTTAGCTCTCTAGTTTACTTTCTCATCACGATGATCTTCCCTTACTACCCTAAAATCATGCACATGCTCACATATACAGCTGCTCTAGCCTCTTCACAGCACTTATTAGCATTATTTGTCCACCATCTCTTTCAACTAGAAATGTAAGATTCTTAAAAAATGAAATTCTGTTTTGTTTACTCTTCATTCCTAACACCTAAAACAGTGAATGGCTCCTGGTAAGTATCCAATTAATATATGCTGAATAAATAGACTGATGATGAATAGAAGTAACTAATGAAATCAGTGAAAGAATATCTGAAGATAACCAAGTATTCTAGAATCTATGTACTGTTAAAGTTTACATCATTTACTTTGTATCTGTTTCTGATTTATGCTTCATCTCCATGATTTCTACCATGAGGAGATCAATAGGATAACCCGGTCTTCTAATAGCCAAAACAGAATCCACCACAGCCTGGAAGAGAAATGAATGAGAACAGTAAATTATTTGGTCTACTAAAAGAAACCACTGGCCCTAGTAATCTATCACCAGACTAAGCAGATAGTGTTTCAGGCTCCAAAATACAAGGCAAGGTCAGAAAGTGTCACTCTGTCATGGATACAAATGATAACCAGTGCCAATGGATAGTTTAGAGCCTACAGGGACTTCAGAGGTTATCAGGTCCAATCCCCTTATTTTACAGAGAAGGAAACTAAGGTGAGACTTTAAGAAGTTATGGTCTTAAAACAAGATCTAACAGGTAGTAGCAGAGTCAGGACTAGAAATCAAGTCTCTTTAACTGCCAAGCCTACTATACAAACACTACTCAAACTTTTCCACCAAAGGACACCTTAATGGAAAAGAAGGAAATGAAATCTAAGGAAAGAGTTCAAATTTGCTGGCTCTAACAACATGAAATTTTTAAGTCTTATGTTTTACCATGAAACTTTTCTACATCATGCCATAATATATACATGTTTGTTTTTTGTTGTTTTTTAATTTTCATTGGGGTACAGTTGATTTACAGTGTTCTGTTAGTTATACATGTTTGTTTCAATGTGAAAATAATGCTTTTCCTCCATAGTAAAGTAAAATTGACACTCCAGAAAGACATGTCTCATTTATTCTGCCAAATATCCCCAGGGATATGCAATTTGAGAAGCACAGCACCACACAGCCTATTGCTTAGCTCAGAAAGTAATATGAAAATAACTGACTACAGAAATTAAGTGTTATAGTATAATCATCCTCAAATAAAATAGAAGCAAAAAAATCTATATCTTAGAAAAGTTTACTGAGGTAACATGATTTTTGGTTTTGATGACTAATGGGGAATAATGACAAACCATTGGAAAATGAGAGCATTAGTGTTTCTATAACTCCAAAAGGGAATGGAGGCCCTAATCAGATAGCTTGAAGATTCTGGGCCACGTGATATATGTACTTTAACAGCAGAAAACACAGCAGAGTCTTTATTTAGACTGCTCAGCAAGAAAATGTCTTAATTTCTTAATCTTAATCTGATTTCCCAAGTAGGTTTTCCTATCGGTAAGAATTGACCAGAAACAACTCAGGTGTTTCAGTATTTATATTTCTCAAGGTAAATTAGTAAGACAGAATTCTGATTTCTATGTCAATGTCTTGTGAATTTGGTTGTTATGAACTCATCATTCCTGATAAACTAATATACTCAAGTTTCAAAAAATGCAAAGCTGAGGAACAATGATGATATCATCAAACTACAGCTACCTATAAAAGCCTTCCCAAAATACCCAACTTTGTCCTGATATTATATATATATATATATTCTACCTTTAGAAGTAAACAAGTATACACTTCCCAGATGTGAATATTATCTATCAGATCAGTCATGCTCATTAAAGTGGTAACCTTGGGCTTCCCTGGTGGCGCAGTGGTTGAGAGCCCGCCTGCCGACGCAGGGGATATGGGTTTGTGCCCCGGTCTGGGAGGATCCCACACGCCGCCGAGCGGCTGGGCCCGTGAGCCATGGCCGCTGAGCCTGCGCGTCCGGAGCCTGTGCTCTGCAATGCGAGAGGCCACAACAGTGAGAGGCCTGCGTACCGCAAAAAAAAAAAAAAAAAGGTAACCTTAACTACAAGACACACTGCCAAAACAACGTCCCCAACCTCACATAATAATAAATAAATATAAATATATTTATTATTATTATTTTATATTAAATATAAATAATAAATAAATAATAAATATGGACCTCTAGGTTTAGGAGACCAGTGTGCATCACCCCAACAGCTTCCACAGGGGGTGATCCATAGGCAGCCAAGTCCCTCCCAACTTTCAAGTTAACTTAAAAGAAGGCTTAATATGACACTTTTGAAAAATTACACATACTGTTCTGACCAATCAAATCTACTCTGTAAATAAGCCTATAAATATCTGTCTTCTATATTTTGTTGTATGTTCAAAAGAACCACATGCCATAGCTAGCTGATTATCTTATAGGAAAAAGAAAAATACCACCATGTGTTAGGCTGTACTCATTCTGCAAAAGTTTAACCACATACCTCTGTTAACACATAAGCCAGCTGAGGATGAACTTTAGTTTGTAGAGATGTTCTAGCCACATCTAAGAGGATTTCTCTTTTCATCTCTTTTTTAATTTTAACTTGTTCCAAAACTTCAAGTGCCTTTATTTTTGCAACTTCAAATCCTTCAGCTATTATTCTAGGGTGCAGGCCCTAATACATCAACATAAAACTGTAAATTATAAAGTAAGTTATCCAAAGTAAAAGTAACTATCCTTTCCTACTAATAGGTATGTCCAAAAAAATTAATTACCTATATCAATGCCACTAAATATAAGTGTATGTATGTAATTTGTAATCTTTCAGCGCTTCATATTTCAAACAATCTCAAACTTACAGAAAAACTGTTTACAATTTACAACAGTAGAAAAAAACTACAAAAGTTCTTTTTATGTCTGAAAACTGTAACACACTGTTGTGTAGTGCTCTTCTGAATGGGCACAGAAGAGAAGACTCCCTGTAATGTAGAGGAAAAGAACCAGCATTGTTTGGAGAAAAACGACAGATAGGCAGCACCTTCACCAAATGTTCAAAGTTAACATCATAGAACGGGACAAACACACACCATGTGCCTCCAGATATGCTGCATTAAGACCAATACAGCATTTCCATGGCACTCCTGCCAAAAGTTCATAACCTGAGTCTGATAATGAGGAAACAGACACATCCAAACTGAGGGACTTTCTTAAAAAAAAAAACAGCCTATTCTCTAAAAGTAGTAATGTCAGCAATGTCATGAAACACAAAAGATGGCTCGAGAACTATTCCAGCTTAAAGAAGACTAAAGGGGTATGACAACTGAATGGGACAAGTGACGAAATTTGAATAAAACCTGCAAATTAGATAAAAGTACTTATCAATGTGCTAATACTAATTTCCTGTTTCGATCACTATACTGTGGTTATATATGAGAATTCCCTGGTTTAAGAAACATACACTGAAATATTTAGATCATCACGTCTGCAACTTATTCTTATACCATTAGAAAAAAATATGTATATTACTATATATATACACATTCCATATATATATATATATATATATTCATGAAAGAGAGAGAAATGTTATTCTTTGGAATATTCTTGCAACTTTTCTGTAGGTCTGACATTATAACAAAATTTTTTTTGAAAAAACGCTATTGTTTATTCTGAAAAACAATACATAAACTTATTGAAAGCTGGAACTAGTTCTAATTTATTCCCTTCCTCCATTCCTTTATGTCAGTCCTATAATAACTTTCAAAAGTTGACATTTATTGAGCATTTGTACCAGGCACTATTCTAAAGGATTTACATGTATTATTTTAGTCCTCTCAACACTATGAAGTGGGTGTTTTTATCATTCCTGTTTCACAGATGAGGAAATTTAGGCTTAAAGGCTTAGATCACCAGGCTAATAAGAGCCAGAGCCAGGATTTAAACCCAAAAGGCCTGACGCCAGAGCCTGTGTTATTAACCATCTTCAAAACATTTCCTCAGCCTAGGACCTCACAACTTCTCACCTAGACTACTAGGAAAACCTTCAGTCTTGACTCCCTTAAAACTGTCCCCCAAATATTTAAAATGCCAATCTGACCATATCACTCATTCATATGTCAGTATGAACATTCTTCTTAGTTAGTATATTACATGCCTATTCACTACTGTCCGCATCACTTTAAACTCCACCAACACCAGACTGCTTGTAGCTCTGCACACACACCAGTTTGCTTCTTTTCTCTGTGCCTTTGCTCATGTTTTTCCTTCTGCCTGGAATGCTATTCTCCACACCCCTCACTCTTTCATCAGGTTCACTCCTCACCCCTCACTCTTTCATCAGGCTCACTCCTTCTAATCCTAAAGATTCAGCCCAGGCCTATTTCCTCCAGAAAGTGCTTCCTGACTACCTCAGGCTAGTTTAGGATACCCCTCCATCCTCAGTGTTTCTATCCCATCCTGTGCCTAGCTCTGTCACTGCACTGTCACACAGTTTCATAACTATGTCAGTGTCTGTCGGCATCTCCCCTCCCCTAATTTCTTCCTTCCTAGCCCAACCCTAATTTTGTTTAGGTATCTCTCTTCCTCAGTGCTTCAGAGGAAGTTGACCCTATCCCTAGCTCAAGGGGCGGATCCTAATTAGATTAAGTCAATTTCCCAAAAAACTGTCACTGGTTTGGGATGGAATAAAACCAATGTCGGCCCAATCATATAAAGGAAGGACTTTTATTCTATGGCTGGGTGAATGGTTTTCTCTTGCCCTCTCCTGCTGAGTGTTAGTAAGGAGAAGAGGCAGCCCTGATTTCTTCTGACAGTCTTTCATCCAGGATGGGAATAAGCCTATGATGAAACAGCATTACAAGTGGAAGAGCTAAGAGACAGAAAGGATCTGGGTACTTGATGACTGAATGAATTTTTTAATCAACTAACCCTAGAAGCCTGTTTTATTGCTATATTTCCTGTTACGGGAGATAATTTTTTTGTTGTTTAAGTGACTTTTAGTCAAGTTTCCACTGCTTACAGCTAAAAGCATCTTGAGATAAGTTGCAGGTACTGAATTAATAGACAGATCCCAATACTAAATGAAACACAAAGTGATCCTTTTAGCACTTCGAAAGGACAGGTTATGCTTTGCTAAAATGGTCCTTGAAAGAGCAAAACTCCAACTGCTTAATTAGAAAAGACAGATAAGTAACGCAAAGAAAACACTACAAATTGAACAAAAGCATGGAGGTAGAAATGTATGTAATGATTTCAGAGGCCAGTGAATGACGGAGTCTGGCTAGAGGAGACTGTTTATAAAGGGAAATAAAACTAGAAAAGTAGGTAAATTCACAATGTGGAAAACCTTCATTAATTTTTCTCTAGTTATTTTTTAAAAGGTGCATAATTTGGTTTCAACTTTCTCAGTGATGTTTTCTTTCTTAGGCCATTAGTCATGGGTACATGGCTAATTTTTTAACTTTTATATATATTTCAAATATTTCATTTTTTAAAAAGGTATATAATTTCAATAAAAGGCATTATTTTAACTAAAAATTTCATTATTATTTCCATTTATAATTGTCCAAAAACATCTTGATGAAAATTAACTTTTTCCCTCTAAAATTAAACCATTTTACTAGCAAAAAAACAAATAACTTTTTATTCAAAATAAAGTACCACATGAATGTGCGTTCTATGAAATTCTAATACCTCAGAAATGTAAAGATCAGCTTGTTTTAGTAACTCTCCGATAATTAGGACATTTGAAGTAGTACCATCTCCTGTAATGTCATCCTGGGCTGTTGCTACTTTTGCTATCAAGGAAGCTGTTGGGTGTTGAATTTGTTGAAAAAAGCAAGCAAAAGATTAAAAAAGAGAGAGAATGAGATAAAGAAATAGTCCACCAAAAACAAGATAACCTAAGGGTCAACAGTAAAATTAAGAAATGAAATAAGCTTCATTCTATAAGTTCACAAGTTTTATATTATCATACATAATAAATGTCAAAACGAAAAGTTAAAACCTGAGAACTAATGAGGTTTGAACATTTTATAAAAGAGTCTCTGCTTCGAATGCAATGACATTTCCAAAATAAGATTAAATCCTTCAATCTTGAAGATGAATGTATGTACTAAACTTGCAAAGGATTTTTTTCCCATGATTACAAAGAACGTAAGTGCATTGACTTTAAAAAATGTAACTAATTTGGAAGTATCCCTAAGTTATTATTTGCACTACACAAAGATCTGAAAACAGCCAATAGACTTTTTTTTTTCCTAAGGTTTAAACAAACAAGCATATCTCATGACTGCAGTATTTAGCTGACGGCCTTGGTTTAAGGATATACAAATTGTACTATGTTCTCAGCTAAGGCTAATTAAGGTTTATTAAGTCAGCAACATCAGCTCACCATCTCATGGAGCAGTACATTGCCATCTTTGGTGAGTTTCATGTCTCCTGCACCAGAAACAAGCCTGTTCAGAAAACAGTGGTTATAAACTTCATACAGCAAGAGCCAAACAAGACACTCCCAGTGTTAGCCACTCCACTATCCTTAATATAAGTAACTGGGTGTGGAAAACTTCCATTATACCATGGGGGATACCACAGTAACTACCACAGAATCACTTCTCCCCAGATGGACTGCTATGGTGATTTCATTCCAAACAGCACATTTACAAGTTTAAGGACAAGAGCAGTCCATGAGTTATGAACAGTGGCTTGGTACCTGGAAGAGTACTTGGAAGTCTACAAACCACAAATTTGTGAACTTTCTGCAGGTTTCTTTTTTTGTGAAATGTTACCATTCATTCACTCAACTAATGTTTTCCCTCACCCCTCATGTTTATTAGATCAAGTTCTGTCAATTCTACAACCTAAATGTCTCTTAAATCTACCCACTCCTCTCCATCTCCACTGTCATCATCATCTCTAGTCTGGACTACTTAGCATCTTGATATGTCTGAATTTGAATTTACCCTCCACACTGCATTTATCTTTCTAAAAGGCAATGTGATTCACTCAGTTCCCTCACCAAAAATCCTTCCATGATTTTCATGTTCTCCATCACCTTCATGATAATATCCAAACTATATAGCAATGACGTAAGTTACCTTTCCCAATCTGGGTAATGTCTATTTCTTCTACCTCTTCTATCAAATGAGATCTTGTGGGCAAACCTTGGGGTTCCCTTACTACATCATGTTTGCTTTTGTTTCTGTTGGATTTACACCATTGAGCTTCTCTTGTTCCTGAAGTTACCCTATCTAGAAGTCCTTTACTCCCTTCTCCAACTGGAGAACTCTGATTCATTTTTCAAGACTGATGAAAAATCCTCTGTTATTGAGAAGCTTTCCCTTCTCCCTTCTGCCATGAGTTATTAGTCCCTTTCCTTAGTATAATGGTATATATATAATTAGCACATTCATCTCTACCAGAACTCCTTAAGAATAGAAACTGTATCTTAGTCATCTCTGTGTTCCCAGCATCCCAGTCAGTACATACTCAGTGCCCTCTTTTACTGTTAATATTAATTACTTTGCTCATTCCTCTGAGACTGTATCTCTCTCCTCTTACACCTCTTTGCCCTCACTAGTCTCCTTCCCTCTCTTCTAAAGAAAATAATAGTCCTTAGTAAATATATGCTGAAAGAGCGTTCAACTTGCCTAGGGACGCATAGCTAAAGCGGTCCTTGAATTTGAACCCAAGCCTGCCAGGTTCCAAAGCCCGTGCCGTCTCCACAACACACTGCCCAGCAAAACCCAAACTCTTCAACAGCAGGGGAGATAGATGGTTTATGTTTCATATATGACACTAAATGAACTGACTTTCTACTTGCATATGAACCTTACCGAGAAGTTGGAGGGCAGGGAGGAGTCACAGTGAGCCCTTTTTTCGGGTAGCATTTCTCCTCCTCTCCCACCAGACTAGAAATGAGCTCAGGGCAGGAATGAGAACGAGGGAAAGCAGGCCCACAAGTGCGTCCACATCGCTCCCAACTCTTTGTGGAACGTCTGCCTCACAGCGCGCCCGGACACCCAACAAACCCCGACGCCCTAACCGCCGCTCCAACCGCCGTCTCACATTTTCATGGTTCCCTTAGGACCCAAGTTGGTCCGCAGCACATCCTGCAGCCCTCGGGCGGCGCATATATTGACTGCCAAGGCCGCCTGGGCCTGCGCCACCTCAGCCTTGGAGTTTATACCTTTTACCTCAGCCCTGGCCAGACGGTAGGAAGAGTCCCCGCCCCGTAAGGCGGCCTCAGCTGCTATTCTGAGGGAAATCCTGGCGCTACGGCTCACGCTCCTGAGCCTCAGCCAATCCGCGCCCGGACAGGAAGTAACGTCATCAGGCGTCGGCGGGACGGAAGCCAGAATCGCCTCGGGTCGGGTCGCAAAGATGGCGTCTTCTGCCTCCGCTCGGCCTGAGGCGGGGAAACGAGTGGTTAATCAGGACGAACTGCGGCGGTTGATGAAGGAGAAGCAGCGTCTGAGCACCAACCGTAAACGGATAGAATCTCCATTCGCGAAGTACAACCGCTTGGGGCAGCTGAGTTGTGCCCTGTGTAACACCCCGGTTAAGAGCGAGCTCCTGTGGCAGACTCACGTCCTGGGAAAGCAGCACCGAGAGAAAGTGGCCGAGCTGAAAGGCGCGAAGGAAGCCGCCCAGGGACCGTCCGCCAGCGCAGTGCCTCAGTCCGCCAGCGCAGTGCCTCAGTCCGCCAGCACAGTGCCTCAGTCCGCCAAGAGGAAGGCGCCGGACGCAGAGAGCCAAGATGCCAAAAGAGCGAAGGCCTCCCTGGTGTCTCAAGTACAGCCCTCCACTTCCGCTTTGCCCACCAACTTTGACAAAGCCGGAAAGGAGTCCACTAGGGCGACCCTCAGTAAGGCTTCGGGACTCGGTTTACTCCCTGATTATGAAGATGAGGAAGAGGAGGAGGAGAAAGAGGAGGGAGGAGGAGGAGAAGGGAAAAGAGGGGATGTCTGTAAGCATCCGGCCAACGCACAGGGCAAGGAACACTCACTTTCCTCCGCGCGGGAGGCAACCGGTAGTAGGCTGCCAAGCGATTTCTCGGACACAAATCCTCCCAAGGCCCCTTTAATTCCTCATTCAGGGTCAATTGAGAAAGCAGAAATACATGAAAAAGTGGTGGAAAGGAGAGAAAACACCGCGGAAGCATTACCGGAAGGGTTTTTTGACGACCCTGAGATAGATGCGAGGGTACGAAAGGTTGATGCCCCAAAGGATCAGATGGACAAAGAATGGGACGAATTTCAAAAAGCCATGAGACAGGTCAACACTATTTCCGAAGCCATAGTTGCCGAAGAGGATGAGGAGGGACGCTTGGACCGGCAGATTGGAGAGATCGATGAGCAGATAGAGTGTTACCGTCGGGTGGAAAACCTGCGGAATCGCCAGGATGAGATAAAAAATAAGCTTAAAGAGGTTCTGACCATAAAAGAACTGCAGAAAAAGGAAGAGGAGAATGTTGACAGCGATGATGAGGTAGAACTACAGGATTTGTTGTCTCAGGATTGGAGGGTGAAAGGAACTTTGTTATAGGGTTTCAAAGACCCAAGAGTTCTACATCCTCTACGACTGTATAAAAAGTTCCACCTCTCAATACGATATCGTTTACTCCATGCCTAGAGATTTGGTAACTTGACTGGGTTGTCGAGATACAATGAGCCTGTGAAGATACCGCTTTGGAAAATTGGTGTAAAATATTTTTGAGGTAAAGGTGTTTTTGACGTTTTCGAAGTATTACACTCAAATGCCCACTTTTTCACACACTTATAGATCCAAAGTTTGGGTTGTAAAAGCTGTAAGCTGTAAATATTGTACATATTAAATATATATTTACTTAAAAATTATGTTTTGAAAGTTATAAGTTAATAGAAGTCAGACCAACAGACAAGCTTTTAGATGAAAACCAAGTGTGGCATTTAGAATGTATATGGCTTTTTCTTTTCTGACTCCTAAATCAAACTAAAGAGGGTTGTCGCCGGGAGGGGGGTTGTTTTGTTGTTGTTTTTAAGAACACTACTCATATAAGTCATTCAGGGCTAATCAGATCTCTGTTTCAAAACCGTGTTCCAGGAGAGTATGGTGAAAAATATATGCCAAGTATGACCAACCTCCTTAATCCAAAGTTTCTCTTGATTAAACCAGTGATTCTCGGAAGTGGGTGCACAGGAAGATCTCATACAAAGATTTTTCAAAAGTGTATGTGGATCATCTAGGAAGCTTTTTAAAAAATTCATGTGCTTGTGCCCTACCATTGGACAGATTCAGTAAATCTGGAGTGAGGCTCAGACACCTGTATTAGTTTTGATGGCTTCCCAGGTTATTCTGTGGGAATGCCCTGGTGGTTCAGTGGTTGGGACTCCGCGCTTCCACTGCAGGTGGCGCGGGTTCTACACCTGGTCGAACTAAGATTCCCGCAAGCCGCGAGGCACGGCCAAAAAAAGAAAGCTTCCCAGGTTATTCTAGTAAGGCCAAAATTGGAGCACCACTGCCCTAAATCCAGAACCTATTTATAATTTTCCAGGCTTTGTTTTTTCTTTAAATGACACATTCCGTAAGTTTACTGTCTACTGCATAAAAGAAATGCTACCTTTTATTTATATCCCATCTAATCTTAAATTTTATTGTTACATATTATAAATTAGGGGTCAGAGTTAACAGGGTCTATCAGTTGTAGGAAGGAGGTATAAGTTGTTTCTCTGGCGGTAACAATTAGCCTGTGCTGATCATCAATAGTTTAAATCAGTCCTTCTCCCTTTGGAGATAGAGGTATTCAAATAGGAAAAAGGAATTAGCAGTGTTCCAGGGATAGAAATGCATACAGCACATTCAAATAAAAGTGAGTAGTAATAATAATACCTAAGACTTTCTTATAAGCCAGGCAGAGTTCTAAGTGTTTTACATAAACTCAATCTAGTTTCCCTAAAGCCCAGGTTTTAAGCCCGGGGATAAGGTATAAAAAAGCCTTGAGTGTTAAACAAAAGAATTCTTCCTGTAGGCAATGTGGGCAAAATGGAAGTTTTTGAGCAGAGTCATATCTGCAAGAAATATTATGGAAGATTATTTCAGTTGCAGTATATAGAACGGAATGAACATGGGTAGGGGGTAGGAAGGTGGGAGAATACTTGGAAACTAGATTTTAAAAGCAAGGCAACTAAGACTGTAATTAGGTATGTATTGAAAGAAAAGTAATAGTATTGAAAGAATTTCACAGGAAGGGCTAACATTGACTAGAAGTGAAGAAAAACAGGAGATATATAGATGGAATTCAGGGGTGTTGGGTTTTTCTAGTGTGGGTGCCTAAAAGAAGTTATCTAACACTTATGGAGCATATTAATTGTCCTGCGGCCTTTGGCAGAAAGGCTTTGCTTTCCTGAGCTGTCCAGTGGATCTGTGATAGCAACTTCAGTTTGATAATAATAAGTTTATCATCTTACTATTTCAGGATGTGAGAAAGTACAAGGGGGGTCTTGAATGGTGTGCCAACTTCTACATGGGCCTAAGAGGCTAGGCTAATGATCTAGAGGAGCACTGAATATTAAAAATATAAGTCAAGCCACATACGTATATTAAATTGTCTAGTAGCCACATGAAAAAGTAAAAAGAATGTGACATTAGTTTTATTTTATTTAATCCAATATATCCAAAATATTCCATTAAATTTCAATATGTAATCAATATTTAAGTATTATTAATGAAATATTTTACATTTTGGGGGTTCCTGTAGAAATGTATTTTGAAATCTGGGTGTATCTAATACATCTCAATTTGGACTGGCCGTATTTCAAGTACTCACTAGCCATATGTGACTAACGGCTACCATAAAGGACATCTCAGGTTTAAAGAGAAAGGTACTGGAACTTCCCTCATGGTCCAGTGGTTAAGACTCAACGCTCCCAATGCAGGGGGCATGGGTTCGATCCCTGGTCGAGGAACTAAAATCCCACATGCGGCACGACACAGCCAAAAAAATAAAGAGAAAGGTATCCAAGTGGAAAAATACATGATCAGGAGGTAGTGAGCAGCCCAGTTTAACTGGAGCAGAGTGTTTATTCCTGACAACAGTGGGAGTTATCACTGAAAAGGTAGGTTACGAACCGTTGTGGAGGGCCTTGAATGCCATGCTCTAAGGAGTCGGAACTTTCACTGAGAGTTGAGTATCCTTGAGGTTGTTGAGTCCTTTACTGTAACACAGTTAAAGGATGAGCTTAAGGAATGCCGGGCATATAAACCCCCAGTGGGTTTTTAGGAGGACCCAAAAGCTCTCAAAATCTCCCAATGCTCTGTATCCCAGAGCATGAGTGATGGGTCCCTAATCAAAATCAAGTGAATCCTTGTTGTATCTGAGATTGATGTAGATAGCTACACAGGCTGTTGAATCCTTCTTGTTCCTCCATGCCTTAGAGAGCTCCTTTGTACCTCTTAGAGCTGTGGGAAATAGGTTTCGGCATTAGACTGCAAGTACCACCAGTGTTTCCAAATTGTAAGAACTGGTCCCAGGGATTTCTTCCTGTCACTTGTTCTGTTTTTAGAGAACCCCGCCCCCCACAATTCAGCCAACATTTACAGGCATACCTCAAAGATATTGCAGGTTCCATTCCAGACCACCACAATAAAGTGAATATTGCAATAAAGCAAGCCACACAAATTTTTTGGTTTCCCAGTGCATAAAAAACTTATGTTTACACTATATTTTAGTCTATTAAGTGTGTAATAGCATTATGTCTTGAAAAAAGTATATACCTTAATTTAAAAATTCTTGTATAGAAAATGCTTACCATCATCTGAGCCTTCAGTGATCATAGTAGTAACATCAAAGATCACTGATCATAGATGACCATAACAAATATGATAATAGGGGGAAAGTTTGAAATATTGTGAGAATTATCAAAATGTGACAGAGACACGAAGTGAGCAAATGCTGTTGGAAAAATGGCACCAATAGAGTAGCTCAACACAGCGTTGCCACAAACCTTCAGTTTGTAAAAACAAATGTAGCACTATGAAGTGCAATAAAATGAGGTATGCCTATGTGTTAGAATTATTGTAAATACTACAAAAAGTAATTATGTAAATACTACCTCTCACCCAAATACAGTTCCCCTAACTTGGCGGAAAAAAAAAATTGCTGATCTCATAACTAGCCTTCAGATGTTCATTTGTCCAGTGCCTTACAATTTACAAAATGCTTTCACATAGATCTCATTTAATGATGGAAGTAATGACTACTTTTTACACACCAGGGAACAGAATAAGATGCTATGGAATTAAAATTGCAGGGAAAAGAGTATAACTTAGACTTAACACTTTTAATGTAACACTCACTAGATTAGTATGGAGTAATGGAAAGAACAAGGGAATTGGCACGAGAAAAGACAGGTTCAAGTTCCCACTCTACTTTTTTTTTTAATGAAGTATAGTTGATTTACAATATTGTGTTAATTTCTGCTGTACAGCAAAGTGATTCAGTTATATACTTTTTCATATTATTTTCCATTATGGTTTATCACAGGATATTTAATATAGTTCCCCCTACTCTACTTTTTAATGTCTAGTGATCTTGGGCAAGCCGCCTCTCTGAAACTTAAGTTTGCTCTACTATAAAATGATGATGATACCCCACAGGGTGTAGTGAGAGTCTAATAATACATGCATGTGAAAGGGGTTTATAAACTGAAGTTTAGAAATAAAGCAATAAAAGTGTTTCTGCTAGTGGAATCTGGTCTAACTCTGCCCCATGCTACTACTAACTTGCTAGCTTGATCTTAGGCTAATAATTTAATGCCCCTTAATTCCATCTTTAGAATGAGGGAATTAGAGCAGATGATTTTTCTTTTTTTTTTTTTGAGATTTCTTTTAACTCCAAATAATTTTGCCATGAGACAAGTGGCGTCTCACCTTTTAAAGATTTTAAAAGTCATTCAGTTGACTATCTGGAGACAGAGATGGCCAAAGTATTGTTACTTTTACTTGCACGATTTGCCCAGGATAGTCCCAGTTGTCTTGGTTTAATTATGAATGGTGTCCCGTTTCACTCTCAACACTGTTCCTTTTTGCAGATACATATATAGGTATATACTCACCTACCTAAAAGTTTGATATGAGGAAAAACTACTTCTAATGAATGGAAGGTCTTAATGGAAATAGTATGTTTCCTGTTAATGATGCACCCATTGGCTAGCTACTTGGCTGGATGTTGTGTTAGGGGATTTGAGTCAATACATATGTGGGTAGGAATTATGGCCAGATAGATGACCTTAGGTTGGTTTGTTGTCTTTTTTTTTTTTTTTTTTTTTTTTTGCTGTGTTGGGTCTTCGTTGCTGCGCACGGGCTTCTCACTGCTGTGGCTTCTCTTGTTGCAGAGCACGGGCTCTCGGTGAGCGGGTTCAGTAGTTGTGGCTCGCAGGCTCTAGAGCACAGGCTCAGTAGTTGTGGAGTACGGGCTTGGTTGCTCCGCAGCATGTGGGATCTTCCCGGACCAGGGCTCGAACCCGTGTGTCCTGCATTGGCAGGCAGATTCTTAACCTCTGCACCACCAGGGAAGTCCCCCCTTAGGTTGCTTTTTAATACTGAGAGTCTAGTAGCCTGTACAATACGAGGAATTTAGATGCTTTAAATTTGAACAGGAAAAAAAAATTCCTGTAACCCTGTGTTCTATTTTCTATCTGCATTTCCTCCCTCAGCGACCTCATTCATTCCCATGGGTTTAAATATCACCCATACTGCAGCAAATGAATGGACCTAGAGATTATCATACTAAGTGAAGTAAGTCAGACAGAGAAGGACAAATATTATCATACTAAGTGAAGTAAGTCAGATAGAAAGACAAATATCATGATATCGCTTATATGTGGAATCTTAAAAAATAATACAAATGAACTTATTTACAAAACAAATAGAGCCACAGATGTAGAAAACAAACATGTTTATGGGGGGAGCAGGGGGGGGAAGGGATAAATCGGGAGATTGGGATTGACAAAGACACACTACTATCTATAAATTAGATAACTAATAAGTTATCTAACTGTATAGCACAGGGAACTCTACTCAATACTCTGCAATGACCTATATGGGAAAAGAATCTAAAAAAGAGTGGATAGGTGTATATGTATAACTGATTCACTTTGCTGTACAGCAGAAACTAACACAACATTGTGAATCGACTGTACTCCAATAAGGGACTTCCCTGGTGATCTAGTGGGTAAGACTTCACACTCCCAATGCAGGGGGCCTGGGTTCGATCCCTTGTCAGCGAACTAGATCCTGCATGCAGGCCGCAACTAGGAGTCCGCATGCCTCAACGAAGATCCCATGTGCCGCAACTAAGACCCAGTGCAGCATAAATAAATAAATAATAAATAAATATTTTAAAAACTATACTCCAATAAAATTTTTTTAATAAAATTAATATCACCCATATACTGATAACTCCTGATTTATATCCCCAGCCTTAACCTTTCTCCTGGGAGGCATCCTTCATTCCCTTTTCTTATGCAAATCTAATGCATTAGTTAAGTCCTGGCAACTCTACCTCTAAAATATGCCCAGAATCTGTCTACTTCTTTCTGTCTCTACTGGTCCTAACCACCAACATTCTCTGCATTAATTGTTGCCTGTCCCCATCCCAGCCACGAAGTAATCACAGTTATCTTTTAAAAATGTATATCAGGTCACTCTGTCACTTAAAACCCTTCATTATATGCTTCCATCACACTTAGGGAAAAAAAGAATCCAGTCCCTATCAAGCCTACCTGATGCTCTGTGGTTACTAATTCAAATATCTACTATTTATGAACTGCTGACCATGAGCCCCATTAAAGGAGGATGGGAGGGGACAGGTGAGCATAACTGCTGTATGTTGAAATCAAATGTTATCATTCAGGAGTAGTGGCCTGGCCTGGCCAAGTTTTTTTAATTTTCAAGAGAAATTGCAAGTCAGGGTCATTTATGTTTTTAGTGAAATCTCAGAAACACCATGTGAGCTAAATGTGATCCAGGGGACCCCACTTTGTGAACTACTTTCTAACGTCATGTGCTACACTCTCCCCTTTTATTCTCTATGTCCCAGGTCTCACCGGCTAGCCTCCTATTCCTCAAGCATGCCATTTCAGGACCTGTGCCTTGCAGTTCCCTCTGCTTGGGACCTGACCTCAAATAGCATGGTAGTCGTCTCATCATTCAGTTCTCAGCCCTAATGTCCCTTTCTCAGATTACATAAACAGCCATCCCCCCACCTCCTGTCATTATATCACATTTTTCCTGTGAATTCAGTAAACTTACCACTATCTTAAGTTAGCTTGTTTATTGGTACATAAATTTTGTGTCTCCACATCAGAATGTAAACTCCACAAGGGCAGGGAGCTCATCTGTCTTGTTCACAACCTAAAATAATGCCAGGGGGGACTTCCCTGGTGGTGCAGTGGGTAAGACTCCACGCTCCCAATGCAGGGGGCCTGGATTCAATCCCTGGTCAGGGAACTAGATCCCACATGGATGCCACAACTAAGAGTTTGCATGCCACAACTAAGGAGCCTGTGAGCCGCAACTAAGATCCGGCGCAACCAAATAAATAAATACTTAAAAAAAAAAAAAAGCATAATCCTGGACTGGATCCTGGATCAAAAAAAATAAAATAATGCCAGACACATAATAGGGCTCGATAAATATCTACTGAATGAATAATACCCACAAGGCAGCAAGTTCCTTGGCAAAGTTATCAAAAGACCAAACTGACTCATGGAAATTGGAACCAAAACAGAAGTCGGTTCAGCAGCTTAAAGGAAGGGATAAGAAATCTGCCTTGTGTCTCTCTTCTCTGGCACATGAAGCCCTTATCTATGCTGAGAGTAGCAGCGCAAGGAGGTATACACAATAGCCTCTATAGTGTAATGGGCCACCTCTGCATTTAGCAGCTAATACGAATTCTTCCTGGCACCAAGCAAGAGGGATGTCCATATGTCAGTGGGAGCTGATGGGGAGCCCTGATTGCCTAGAGGCCTCTCAAGTGGAGAAAAGGAGGAATAAAGTGATTCAATAGCAGAGTAAGATCAAAGAGTCAGCAAGTACACATTGCTTCCCAGCTGCTCTCAGCTCTCAGCCCCCTTCTCTGCCATCACCGTCTCATTCGGCTCACTCCTGTCCCTTGGCAGTCAAAGCTATTTCTGAGTGAGTCTTTGCACTCAGCCATCATCCTTCGTTGAAAGCACTCCCAGTCTCAGAGGAGGAATGGAGTTCCACCTGGCTCCACCTCCATTTTGCTACAGCATTTGGGGGGCTTCAAACACACTGGGGAGCCAGCAGTCACCTTTAGGGGAGTTCAAAGGACCATGCTGGTTGGGTGGTTAGTGGTGGTGGTTATTGTTTTCATTGTGTGTAAGTATTGTTTGCTTGTTGTCCTGCCAAATGTGGTTATAAGAGAGTATCAAACCAGGTTGTCAGGTTATTATTAATAGTAGTTACCATTCACTGGATTCCTACCATGTGTCTGGCATTTTGCTAGGGCTTGACATACCCATCTCTAATCCTTCCAACAACCCTGTACGGTATATACTATCTTCATTTTACAGATGTGAAACTGATGCTCAGAAGTGAAGGAACTTTCCCACAAAGTCCCTACTATTACCCTGCATCATTATTATTTAACATTGCCTTATATTTGCATAGTGAGAGTATTATTTACTCACCAACCTTCAGATCAGTTTTCTTCAAGTCTCAACACCCCCCAACTATTGTCACCTCCATTTTAGATGTAAAATGATTTGTCCAAGGTCACTCAGCAAGTTAATTGCTGAAGTAAGAGTAGGTGTAACTTGATTCCCAGTCCAATGTTCTCTATTTAATAATGAAATATGGGAAATGGGAGAGGATCCCCGAAAATAGCAAGAATTGAGATTAGGGAAGTTTACCATCGAGGTTAAGGGAACTTGGTGCTGTTCAAAGACCTTGGCTGGGCTGGGAAATCAAATATTTTGAAGTTTGTTATCACATTCTCTCCACACCGCCCTGCCTTAACCCCATTTCACCAGCAATAAGTTTTACTCCTTAGTGGTCTCTGGTCAGAGCAAGAAGGATGACTTCAGTTCCCAGATATTCCAACTGGGAAACAACAGATACACCATTCCCAGTGGTCCACCACTTTTTAACCAAGTGACCTTGGATTAAGTTACTTCACCCTTACTTTCCCCAACTACGAAACAGGGGGAATAACAGTTTCTATTTTCTGGGACTACTGAAAGGATTAGTTGAATAACTGAACACATGGCCCTTACCTTCAAGAAAACTGCAATCTGGTTTTATTGTAAACAGTATAAGAAATCCAGCAGTTATTGTGGAATCTAAAAAAAACGTACATGGGACTTCTCTGGTGGCGCAGTGGTTAAGAATGTGCCTGCCAACGCAGGGGACACGGGTTCAAGCCCTGGTCCAGGAAGATCCCACATGCTGCAGACAACTAAGCCCATGCGCCACAACTACTGAGCCCACGTGCCACAACTACTGAAGCCCGCACGCCTAGAGCCCGTGCTCCGCAACAAGAGAAGCCACTGCAATGAGAAGCCCGCGCACCACAACGAAGAGTAGCCCCCACTCGCCACAACTAGAGAAAGCCCGCACACAGCAGCGAAGACACAACGCAGCCAAAAATAAATGAATTAATAAATTTTAAAAATAAATAAATGGGGGGCTTCCCTGGTGGCACAATGGTTGAGAATCTGCCTGCTAATGCAGGGGACACGGGTTCGAGCCCGTGGGGTCTGGGAAGATCCTACATGCCACGGAGCAACTAGGCCCGTGAGCCACAACTACTGAGCCTGCGCGCTTGGAGCCTGTGCTCCGCAACAAGAAAGGCTGCGATAGTGAGAGGCCCGTGCACCGCGATGAAGAGTGGCCCCCACTTGCCACAACTAGAGAAAGCCCTCGCACAGAAACAAAGACCCAACACAGCCAAAAATAAATAAATAAATGTGGGGTTTAAAAAAATAAAAATAAATAAATGGTACAAATGACAGATGTAAAAAACAAACTTATGCATTTGTAGTGATGTGAATGAACCTAGAGTCTGTCATACAGAGTGAAGTCCGAAAGAAAAATAAATATATATTAATGCATATATATGGCATCTAGAAAAATGGTACAGATGAACCTATTTGCAGGGCAGGAAAAGAGATGTAGACATAGAGAACAGACCTGTGGACACGGTGGGGGGGGGCGGGGGGGAAGGGGAGGGCGGGACAAATTGAGAGAGTAGCATGGACATATATACACTACCATGTGTAAAATAGGTAGCTAGTGGGAAGATGCTGTATATGGCACAGGGAGATCAGCTCAGTGCTCTGTGATGACCTAGAGGGGTGGGATGGGGAGAGGGGAGGGAGGCTCAACAGGGAGGGGATATATGTATACATATAGCTGATTCTCTGTTCTACAGCAGAAACTAACACAACATTTTAAAGCAATTATACTCCAATTTAAAAACATAATTTATGGTTACCAATAGGGGCGAGGGGAGGGATAAATTGGGAGATTGGGATTGACATATACACACTACTATATATATAAAATAGATAACTAATAAAGACCTACTGTATAGCACACGGAACTCTACTCAATATTCTGTAATGGCCTATATGGGAAAAGAATCTAAAAAAGAGTGGATATATGTATAATATATGTATGACTCGTTCACTTTGCTATACAGCAGAAACTAACACAACATTTTAAATCAACTAAACTCCAATAAAAATTAAAAAAAAAAAGAAAAATTGGGTAGGACCTTGATCAAAAGTCTAGGGTCAGATTTCTCCCACTTACTAGCTATGTGGTATCTACCTAGTCAGTTTACTCCTCCAGCCTTCTCTGGGTATTGTGTTGTCTGGGTATTCCCTAAGAACCCTCTCACCTCTGTCACTGTGATATTGTGATTTATAATAAGAAATATATATTTTGGCCTTTGTCCCCGTTTCTGGCACAGAGCTCCTAAAACCCTTGGAATTTACTAAGTGATTAGAGACAGAAGAGTGATAATGGCGTCATTTGTTATTCAAAACAAGCCCCTTTCAACCACACCTGAGTTTATGTTAATGAGGTAATTTTCGGAAAGCCGCTAAGAATGGGTGCTGTTTACAAGGGAAACCAACCACTGATTAGAGGGTTAGAACTTTCAGCCTCACCTCCAGACCTCCAGGGAGGGGAGGGAACTGGAGACTGAGTTCAATCATCAATGGACCATGATTTAATCGATCATGCCTATGTGATGAAGCCTCTATCAAAACCAAAGAGGGGGGCTTCCCTGGTGGTGCAGTGGTTGAGAGTCCGCCTGCCGATGCAGGGGACACGGGTTCGTGCCCCGGTCCGGGAAGATCCCGTGTGCCGCGGAGCGGCTGAGCCCGTGAGCCGTGGCCACTGGGCCTGCGCGTCCGGGGCCTGTGCTCCGCAACAGGAGAGGCCGCAGCGGTGAGAGGCCCGCGTACCAAAAAAAAACAAAAACAAACAAAAAAGGATGGCATTAGAGAGCTTTCAGGCTGGGGAACACAGGGAGGTGCTTGGAGGGTGGTGTGCCCAGAGAGCATGGAAGCTCTGCACCCCTTCCCACATACCTTGCCCTATGTATCTCTTCTGTCTGTTCCTGAGTTATATTCTTTCATGATAAACCAGGAATCCAGTAAGTGAATTGTTTTCCTGAGTTCTATCAGCTGCTCTAGCAAATTAATTGAAACCTGAGGATGGGGTGGTGGGAAATTCTGATCTACAGTCAGTCAGAAGCGCAGATAACAACCTGGATTTGTGACTGGCATCCGAAGTGGAGGGAGGGGGCAGTCTCATTGGACTGAGCACTTAACCGATGGGGTCTGACACTAGCTCCAGGTAGATAGCGTCAGAATTGAATTAAATGGCAGGACACCCAGCTGGTGTCACAGAATTGCTTGGTGTTTGGAAAACCCATATGTCTGGTGTCAGAGTTAAGTAATATTCAGAGAGTATTGTGTATAATGTAAACGGAAACAGTAGAGTTTTTTCCTTTACAATCACCAAGACCGAGACAGGAGCTGAAGGCAGGAGAGGGAAACTATAGTGGGCTGTTGGTCAGAAGGCTTCAGTAGGAAGTAGAACCTCCCAGAAAAGGAGAGAAGAGGGCTTGGGGCTCTCCTGGTATAAAGGAAATGGCACGAGGAACAAGAGAGGAGCGTTCAACCCAGTTTTCAACCTCTGCTGCACACCAGAGCTGGAAAACCAGCGGTCATCAGTCCCGTGGAGGGCACAAAACTTAAGTTTAAGGACACAAAACTTAAGTTTGCTCCCCAAATAGGCTCTCTTGGTAAAATTAATTTTCCCTTTGAAAATTATTAACTTACCTCCTAAAAAACATGACCACCAGGACTTCACACTAGAAAACCCAACCAAAAGTTCAAGGAGGATGGTAGTAACTTTGAGTCACCCTCACTCTGTATCTGTGACCTCAACCCTGCCCCAGAAGCCCCATCTCTGTGCCATGGATTAACTACTCCCAAAGGCACACCTGACTCCTCTCAGCTGTCCTACTTCAACCTGGCAGCTGCAGCACAAAGATGTTCAAAGGAGAGGCAAAAAAAAAACCCTCTGGTTAAGAACCAACCTCCAGGGACTTCCATAGTGGTTCACTGGTTAAGACTCCACCCTTCCACTGCAGGGGGCATGGGTCTGATCTCTGGTGGGGAACTAAGATCCCCCATGCCGCACAGCGCAGCCAAAAAAAAAAAGCCAACCTCCATAGCCTTTATTGAGAATGAAGAGCCATGGGCTGATATGAATTATTACATCTTCCTACAGCTGTTTCCTTTTAAATATTTATCTTGGCAAACACCACCACTGTTTTTTACAACTTATTTTAATTGTGTGACTATTAAGCAAACCAAACCGTAAAATCAGCTCTCAGTGCTGAAATTTATGTGATTCATAGACCAGAGCTTATTAAAAAGAAATCCAACAAGTGCAAACTAGCCTCATGAGTGCCCCACACCATCTCTAGGCAGGTGTGAAGGCTTTTCACTATTACTGCCTGTGGCTTCCAAGCTTCCACAGTGTGTAGCGTAAAAAAAGAACAGAATCTACCCATTTCCCTGTGATTTTTTTTTTTTTCTTCTTAACAATCCTGATGAGTGAAAACCGGATGTCAGGGATGCTACAGTCCTAAAGGGGGTGGCAGAAGCTCTGACTCTCAAACAGGATCGGTGCCCTGGAAGATTTAGGATCAAGGTCTGAGGGAAGGACTTAATCATGGGACTTCGAAGAGCCAGGAGGTATCCTGCATATTTGCTACCAAGGTCCTTCTTGATTTGGATCATGGAACTGCTTTGAGACTCCAGTAGAAGCCCTCCCTCCAAAAATGCACTTACACACAAATATTTATATAAAATTTCAGGGGGTTCAAGGACACCCCTGAGCCTATCCACAGATCTCCTAGGGGTCCATAAGCCTTCAGTTATTACTACTTTCACTGTTACCACTCAAGCTGCCCTCATTTCTCTCCTTTTTACAGTAGCCAACTAACTCATCTCCCACTCCCTCTACACAGCAGGCAGAGTGACAGCAATCCTGTTAAAACCTAATCAGATCGTGTTACTTCTCTGCTCAATATAACCCACTAGCTTCCCATTTCACCTGCAATAAAACCCAACATCTTTACAGTGGTTTACAAGACATGATCTATCTCCAGATCCCCTGCTGAGCTCATCTCCAGTTCTACTCAGCCTTAACTCCTGCTGCTCTAGACACACCCATCTCCTTGTGATCCCTCAACAGGACAGACACCTGCTGCTCTGTGCTGTGCAGCCTTTTCTTGCTGTCCCCTCTCCAACTGGCTCTCTCCTTCATTCCTTCAAGTGTACTCAACTGTCACTTTGTCAGCGAGGCCTTCCTAACCACTGTATTTAAAACTGCAACCCCTATTCTGCCCTCCCTGACACCTCCTGTCCTCCTTTCTTTTTCTCCATAACACCCATCATCATTTCACACAGTATGCATTTTCCTTACTGTTTATTATCTTTCTCCCATGCTAACCTGTTAGCTGCAGGAGGGCAGGGATTTCCGTCTGTTTTGCCTCACGGCTGTACTCCAGTTCCTGGAATAGTGTCTAACCCAGAGCAGGCACTCAATGAACACTTGACTGATTGATGACTAGCTTAAACTCTGCAGTGCCACGAATGTGTCCAGGCTGGGAACAGGCGGGAATGTACATTTACTGAAATACCTCCAAGGGACAAGCAGTTTACAAGTTAATATATGTCATCTCATTTAATTGTCATACACAATCCTAAGAGGTATGCAAGTTAATATGTGTCATCTCGTTTAATTGTCACACACAATCCTAAGAGGTATTTTTATCCCCATTTCACCATGCAAACTAAGCCCCAGAGAAATTAAGAAAATAAAGAGAGGTTACACAGCCAGTGGTGGAACATAATTCAAACCTAAGTCTGTGTGACTCCAAAGCCCTGCTATTCCCACCACACATCACCTCCTTCCTCTTGGTGGCAGTTCCCACTTCCCTAAGGAACTGCAACTGCCAGCTTCACACCTCCTTCCACTTTACAGCTAGGGTCTGAGTCAAAGATCATTAGGGGTTCGTTGGAGCTCTAATCAAGCAAAACACTTACAGCCTGAGCCTTTTTGCACATTTACATCCAACATTGTCAAAGATACAATGTAATGAACATCCTGCTGAGGGAAGTTTATTACTTTTAGAGAGTCATTCATTCATTCATTCCATTCACTCATAGGTTTCATTCATGTATTCATAAATACTTGCCTAGTGCCTACTATGCACCCGCTACTGTTCTAGGCACTGAGGATAAAAAGATGCACGAGGCACAGATGTCACCCTTCACCAACAGGTTTGAAGTCTCAGGTGGTGCTGTCCAACAGAAGTATAACACGGGCCATTTGCAGTTGTATATTCTCCTGTCACCACATTTTCAAAAAGTAAACAGTTAAAATTTATTAGAATATTTTTATTGAACCCAACATATCCAAAATATCGCTTCAACATGCAATCAACATAAAATTATTAAAGAGATATCTTACAGTCTTCTTTTGTTTGATAACATCTTCAAAATCAGTTTGTACTTTACACTTACAGCACATCTTAATTTGGATATTTTTTTAAATTGAAGTGTAGTTGATTTACAACATTGTGTTAGTTTTAGGTGTACAGCAAAGTGATTCAGTTATACATGAGCATATATCCTTTTTTTTTTCTTTTTTTTCGGTACGCGGGCCTCTCACTGTTGTGGCCTCTCCAGTTGCGGAGCACAGGCTCCGGACGCGCAGGCTCAGCAGCCATGGCTCACAGGCCTAGCCGCTCCGCGGCATGTGGGATCTTCCCGGACCGGGGCACGAACCCGTGTCCCCTGCATCGGCAGGCGGACTCTCAACCACTGTGCCACCAGGGAAGCCCCATATATCCTTTTTTTCATGTTCTTTTCCATTATAGGTTATTACGAGATATTGAATAGAGTTCCCTGTGCTATACAGTAGGTCCTTCTTGCTTATCTACTTTATATATAGTAGTGTATATGTTAACCCCAAACTCCTAATTTATCCCTCCCCCGAGCACATCTCAATTTGGACTGGCCACATTTCAAGAGCTCAATAGCCACATGTGGCTAAATGACAGCAACTGACAGCACAGGGCTGGGGGAAAAGACAGATGCAGTCAAGGTGACTTTCAAAACACCATAGTAAATGCAGTGACAGAGATTTTGTTCAGGATCACTCAACCGAGGGAGTTCGGATTTGAGCCTCCAGTGACCTTCCAACCCCAGACCTGTTCATGCTGCCGCACATCAAAGACACTGCCCACTTCAAGCAGTGGCCTCATTGCTGGCCTCAACCAACCAAACTTAATATATCCAAAATAAAATTCATCCTCATACCTCAAATACCTCCTCCTGCTCTCTCATTTTCTATTTCAGCTGATGGCACCATTATCTATCTGTTCATTCAAGTCATCTTCATTACATCTTTAGACAAAAGGTTACTTTCTCTAGAAGATAATTTAAAATCTAAATGCTGGGACTTCCCTGGTGGCGCAGTGGTTAAGAATCCGCCTGCCAGTGCAGGGGACAAGGGTTCGAGCCCTGGTCCGGGAAGATCCCACATGCCACAGAGCAACTAAGCCCATGCACCACAACTACTGAGCGAGGGCACCTAAAGCCCGTGCTCTGCAACGAGAAGCCACCCGCTCGCCACAACTAGAGAAAGCCCACGCGCAGCAACAAAGACCCAAAGCAGCCAAAAATAAATAAATAAATAAATTTTAAAAATAAAATAAGCTTATAAAAAAATCTAAATGCTTATCCAAAAATGCACCTTCCTCTCCACCCCAACTAACCAAGCTTGCTCAGGCCACTTTCATCTCTCACATGGGTTGTCACAAGAACCTTTTTCTTACCCAGTTTTATTGAGATATAATTGACATTCAGCACTGTGTAAGTTTAAGGTGTATGGCATAATGGTTTGATACAGATAAAATAAGAAGCAAAAAAGAAAAAATTTCCTTAAAAACATGAACCTCTTCACGAATTTGCATGTCATTCTTGTGCAGGAGAGCCATGCTAATCTCTGTATGGGTCCATTTTAGTTAAAGTTTTGCCCAAGCCAGCAACGAAAACCTTTTAATTGGTTCCCTTACTATTTCATAAGGCCCTTCAAAGCTCTCCATCCCCTACATAACAAAGCCCATGATCTTTTTCACATAGCAAAGAATTCCCTCCAGGGTGTGAGCTTTGCTTCTCTAACAATGCCCAGCTGTTTACCTTTCCTAGACCCTGAACAAGTTCTCTCACCTCCTCTGAGCCTGAAATTCTTTTGTACTTTGGTTGGTTGGTTGGTTTTTTTGGCCGGGTCCCAAGGCTTGGGGGATCTTAATTCCCCCATCAGGGACTGAACCGGCCCCACCACTGAAAGCGCCCAGTCCTAACCACTGGATCGCCAGGTGTAAAAACAGCCATCCTAATCTCTCAAAGAGTTGACCTGAGGTTTAAAAGAAATATACTTTAAACAATACACAATCAAGGGTTCTCTGTACCCATTACTCCTTTATATATCTATCTAGTGCCCCTTTCCAATTAAATAACATTTATTGAATACTTACTATGTGCTAGGCACTTTGCGGGACACAAGACAATGGAAATACAGAAAAATAGATTGAATAACGCGACCTTTGCCTTACCCAAGCTCATCACAACATAGTTTCTCAACCAGTACCTTTAATAACTAGATAATCTCTAAAGTTAAGAGCAAATCACAGGGGCACTTCCCTGGTGGCGCAGTGGTTAAGAATCCGCCTGCCAATGCAGGGGACACGGGTTCAAGCCCTCGTCCGGGAAGATCCCATATGCCGGCGAGCAACTAAGCCTGTGCACCACAACTACTGAACCTGCGCTCTAGAGCCTGTGAGCCACAACTGAGCCCGAGTGCCACAACTACTGAAGCCCATGCGCCTAGAACCCATGCTCCGCAACAAGAGAAGCCACCGCAATGAGAAGCCCGAGCACGGCAACTAAGAGTAGTCCCCACTCACCGCAACTAGAGAACGCCCACGTGCAGCAACAACCCAACACGGCCAAAAATAATAAATTTAAAAAACAAAGAGCAAATCAGGGTGTCCCCACCGTTCCTTCAGGCGCCGCCTCATCCCAGCATCTGGGCTTTCTCCTGATGGGTAAACACCTCCGCCACGCCCCAATACAGAGTCTTAGGCCTCTCCCGGGGAACCTGACTACCGCCCACGTGGCAGGCGCGGGGCGGGGACTTGAGGCGCCTCTGGAGCCAGGACCTCTGCGCCTGCGCGCTGCGGCCAGCGCAAGGACCCGGATTTAAAGAGACAGACGTTACAACCTTGGTGGCTGCGCGCGGCCTGTGGGTGCCTGGACCTAGGCCTGAGGTGGAGCCGGAGCCGGGAAGGCAGGTGAAGGACGGCGCGGCCGGGCTGGGCGGGGGGGAGAAAGGCAGCCCGGGCTCCGAGGCTGGGGCGGCTGGGAGCCAGCCTCCTGACCTCCTCCTCCGCCCGCCCGGGGAGCCCCAGGGCACACCCTCCGTGACGTGGCGGCCCCCGGCGAGCTCCACCGGCCTGCGCCGAGGCAGGGTGCCCCCGGCTGCCGCAGGACTGCTCTGGCTGGATCTGCCCATCCGCCGCGCTGAAGTCGATGGGCTTCGGAGGGACCTCGGGAGCCTTTCTCTTCCCGCCGCGTCCGGGCTGTGTCCTGGAGGCTCCTCCTGCCCGAATCGAGGGATTCGCTTCTCCGTCCCCTCCCGGTGTCCCCGCTGTTCGCCCCGGGCAGTAGTAGCCCGTGCCCACTCCCGAAAGCGTCGCGGGGAGGCCCTCCGGCAAAAGCTGTCGCGGGGCTTTCACTTCCCGGCCCGGTTGCGTTCAGGCCTCAGTGGTTTCCTTTCCGGCTCCCTTTGATGAAATGCTGAGCGGCGGCTCTGGGGACTGTGAGCCAGGCGGGGTTCCTCACAGCGGCTTTGTGCCTTGTGGCCCAGCGCCTCCTGGGCCCTGCGGAGGGTCGGGCGCTGCGATGGAGGTCCTCTCTTGTCGGCTCCTGTGGTCCCGGCGGGGGGGCGGGGGGAGGGGGCGGGAGGGGAGGGCTTCGTTACTCGCCCTCCAAGGAAGGTGGTGAACCTTGTTCTGAGCGCCTCTTACGGGCCTACCGTGCTTTCCCGTACCTCACCTTTGTGGTTCCTCAACTTCTGGGGGTTATAGAGACCTTTGTGAGTTTCCTGAAAATCATGACTGTCTGTCCCCCCACAAAATGTACAATGCTGAATGTGCACCTTTTTGTATACATTTTCAGGGAGTTCAGAGCCTCCCCTCCATGGACTTATTTTAATTTTCCCAGCCATCCCGTGAGGTAGGTATTATTTCCTCTGTCTTAGAAATAAGAAAACAGACTCAGGGGAATTAAAGGAAATTCTCAAAGATAACATAGTCCTTGAACTGTATGGTCACACTTGTTTGTTCCCCCGTCTCGATTCCCAGTTACCTGCTGTCCTCTGCATCATGTTGCAGTACAGTAAGTAAAGCCTGCTTTCCATTATCACCCAATAGCAATTTCACTACAAAGGTGGGTGCAGGCTGAAAACAATGTCCAGTCTGTTTAAAGTTGGAACTGCGAGGATACTTCAGAAAATATGGATATAAGAAGGTGGGGGATGCCATGTGGATATGATACCTGTTTCCATTCGGGTTGATTGATCAGTTCCTCTGATTCTTGCTGTTTCAGCTACTTCAGCATTTCCCAATTCAAGCTGCTGAATTATAACCAGGCTAGTTTCACATAGGGAGCTTCAGCTTAAAGGATAACTGCTTCATTGATTTTGAGGGCTTTATTCTTGTGACAACTCTTTGAGTCAGGTACTATTATTATCCACATTTTACAGTTGAGGAAATTGAGGAACTGAGAGGTTAAGTAACCTACCAAGGTCATACAGCCAATGAGCTAGGATTTGAAACCAGGCAGTCTGGTTTTAGGCTCCATTTAATTGCCTCTCAAAATAGGGCTTCTGATTAAATCGCACATCTATATAGTGGCTTAATTATTTTCTGAGGACGGCATATATTTTATATTTCACATTAAAAACTTTATGAACATAACATAGTGGGTTTTGTTTTGTTTTGTTTGCCGCACCACACAACTTGTGGGATCTCAGTTCCTCAGCCAGGGTTTGAACCCTGGCCACTGCAGTAAAAGTGCAGAGTCCTAACCACTAGACCACCAGGGAACTCTCAATGTAATTTTTCTTGATGATTAAAAAGAAACTTTAGGGTCTTATTATTCTTAAGGCTCACCATCCATTTTAAGGATTAGGGGCTGCTGGTGGCCTGAGAGAAGGTTTTGTGTTATTTGGAGTCTCTTGATTGTGATTTACTAGATACACATGTATACATTAGATAATTGAACATCCTTTTGCAAACTGAATTTTCCTGTATTGGAACTCTGAATCAAGTAAGCAATAAATCTTTCATACCTGGTCTTCCCTGGTGGTCCAGTGGTTAAGACTCTGAGCTTCCACTTTAGGGGGTGCAGGTCCGATCCTGGATGGGGGAACTAAGATCCCACGTGCTGTGCTGCACAGCCGGAAGAAAAAAAAAAATCTTTCATACTTTGGGAAATGTTTGATTGGTCAGCATGGATTGTGTTAGGATGTCTGCCTTTGAGGGAATTAGAAGCCTACCTCCTCGTTTATAACTCACTTTTCTGCCTCTCACCCTTTCATGCAGCTGTATGACTTTGGCTTTTAAGATCCTCTTACCACCAACTCTCCGTGCGCTCAGCCAAAAAGAACTGTGCCTATTCCGAGAACAACATCACTGGCCTGACATAAGACAGTTCAGCCGGTGGTCGGAAACAGTTCTTCATGGACACCACCTCCTCCAGAGAAGAAAGCCTGTTGTGTCATTCCAGGAAAGCAATCTAAGACCACGTGCCACCTGCCTTGTTTTCTTGCCAGGGTCGCATGTGGGAGTCTGCAGTGGCCCCTGTGAGATGGCAGAGCAACGGTTCTGTGTGGACTATGCCAAGCGTGGCACAGCCGGCTGCAAAAAATGCAAGGAAAAGATTGTAAAGGGGGTGTGCCGAATCGGCAAAGTGGTGCCCAATCCCTTTTCAGAGTCAGGGGGCGATATGAAAGAGTGGTACCATATTAAGTGCATGTTTGAGAAACTGGAGCGGGCCCGGGCCACCACAAAAAAAATTGAGGACGTCACAGAGCTGGAAGGCTGGGAAGAGCTGGAAGATAATGAGAAAGAACAGATAATCCAGCACATTGCAGGTGGGATGGAGAATACTGCTTTCTCATCTTATTGGTGCTGAGAAGAAAAGGGATGAGAGTAGAGCCCAATTTCTTTCTTCCTGTTTGTCTTTCTGTCTTTGTTTTAATTTTTGGTTCAGAAATAACTTCAAACTCACAGAAGAGTTGCAAGAATAAAAATAATACAAAGAATGCTCATATTCACCTTTTTTTTTTTTTTTTTTGGCCACACCACGTGGCTTGTGGGATCTTAGTTCCCCAACCACAGATTGAACCCGGGTCCTCAGCAGTGAGAGCGCAGAATCCTAACCGCTGGACCACTGGGGAATTCCCTCAGATTTACCTATTGTTAACATTTTGCTCTCACGTGTGTGCGCTCTCACACTCTCTCTTACTCTCACCTTCCACACACACTTTTTTTTTCCTGAACCATTTGAGCATACGTTATGGCTCTTTGCTTTTAAATACTTCAATGTGTATATCTTAAGAATAAGGATATCTTGACCATAATACACCTATCAACCAGTAAATTTATCATGATATAATACTTTAATCCACCATCTGTATTCTAGTTTTGTCAGTTGATCAGATAATTTACAGCTTTTCTCTCCCTTCAGTATGGAATCCTAATCTAAGATCGGGTATTTCATTTAGTTGTCATTTCTGGCCTCCTTTAATCTGGAACATTGCCATGGTCTTTTTCTTTTATGACATTGACATTTTTGAAGAATAGAGTACCTACCACTACACCCTTTTATCCATCAACTTATCTGTATGAACTCATAGATTACTACTTTTTCCTGGTGGCTTATAATTGTACTGTATTAATTTGGTACTAAATTGTCCCATATTTGGCCAGTTGAGAGCCCCTTTAAGCTAGTTTCTGTCCTCAATGCCCAAATCACATTTTTAAAAACGTTTTAAAGTACTTCCTTATTCTCTGGCATAACAGTATGCTTGCTCTTAGGCTTACCTTGTATGTATCCTATCTTATCCCTGGAATCAGCCATTTCTCTGGAGTCCCTATTCCTGTTTGTGGGGAAATGGCATAAGAGACCAAAATCTAGATGTTCCATGTCCTGGGTGCCATGAGGTGTCCTTGCTTTTAAGCCCTTTCAGCAGACAGAACTAGAAAATATATGTTCGTATGTACGCAGAAACATATATACAGATATATATGTGCACATACGTGCATATTCACATGTATGCATATTTTAGAAATCTTATACTGATACTTACAAATCCAATTTGTACTTCCTGACCTTCAGTGTCTTCATCTATAAAGTAATATTCATATCTTCAATTAAGTTTAGTTCTGGTCACTGTAGGAGTACTCTAAAATGGGCATCTATCTTTGTTCTTTGAGAGGAAAAGAGATTTCTGGGAGAGAAAACTACTCATACATTTTTTTCTCAAGCTCCCCTCCTGCCCTGCCTGGCCTTAGCCATTGGCCTCAGCCTTTGACCCATCTCATTCAGAGGAAGAAAAACATGAGGTAGAAGTAAACTGTCAGCTCAAATAACTCAGCAGCTGGAAGGTTTTTCCTACTTATACCAAATCAACATGCTCTGTTTATCCATCTTCATTTTGCTTTCTTGGTTATCTATAAATTGGGGCTAATTCCATAAGCTGAGGTCGCCACATTTTATCTGTTGAGACGTGATTTCTGATTTCCTCCAAATAATCTGGAGATTATTATATGTGGGATAAGGGGTGGACAGTGTCGATGAAAATTTAAGTTACTAATGAAAATAAAGAGTAACTGAGTCTTTTGTCCCCAGGACACCCTCTCCCTAATAACCTATTACTCACTACCTCCACTTTAGAAGACCAGCCAGCCAGTAGTCAGCATTGGGTTAATACCATGGTAGTAACTTACCTAGCCAGGCTGTAAGAGCAGTTGATAGATTCTTTAGAAGCTTTCTCAGGGATCTTTCACTGAAGGATATTTTCCCTTCTTTTGGGGTCCTACAGATCTGTCTTCCAAGGCAGCAAACACACCAAAGAAGAAAGCTGTTGTCCAGGCTAAGTTGACAGCCACTGGCCAGGTGACATCTCCAGTGAAAGGTGCCTCATTTGTCACCAATACCAATCCCCGGAAATTTTCTGGCTTTTCAGGTAAGATAGATCAGCGTTACCTGAGCTGTTACAGTCCTCCTTTTAATTTGGTATCCTATTTGGGACTCTGGTTAAGAGTGAACATTCTGGGGGCTTCCCTGGTGGCGCAGTGGTTGAGAGTCCGCCTGCCGATGCAGGGGACACGGGTTCGTGCCCTGGTCTGGGAAGATCCCACATGCCGCGGAGCGGCTGAGCCTGTGAGCCATGGCTGCTGGGCCTGTGTGTCGAGCCTGTGCTCCACAACGGGAGAGGCCACAACAGTGAGAGGCCCGCATACCGCAAAAAAAAAAAAAGAGTGAACATTCTGTGCTATCTAGCCTCCTTAATACGGTGACCCTTGAACAACATGGGCATTAGGGGCTCCAAACCCTCTCTACACAGTTGAAAATTTATAGTCTACCCTCCTTATCCCATGTTTCTCCATATCCATTGTTCTACCATACCCTCAGTTTGCATCCATGGATTCAATCAACTGCAGATTGTATAGTACTTATTTGCTGTTGAAAAAAATCTGTGTGTAAGTGGACCCATGCAGTTCAAATCTGTGTTGTTGAAGGGTCAAATGTAATTTGCTTCCATCTGAGCAGAGAGGTAATGGCTAATGCTCATTGCCCCACTTGTATAGCATTTCTTTGTATATTTTAATCTCTGTTGCAGCAAAAAGATGTTTGTTTTGTCAAGACTTTTTCCCCTTGAAGTAGTTTACCTGGATCAGACATAACCTGCCCTTTACTTCCTTTTTTTTTGATAATGGAAGAATCTTGAGAAATTGCATGCCTAAACTTGCCCAAACTGGAGATGAAAGTAGAGAAGAAGGGAGATGTCCTGCATGGCCTTGTGTAGCAGATAGCGTTGGACTGGGGGCTTTTACATACACGGTTTCATTTGTTTTTCATTAAACTTTGGGAAGTACTTGTATTAGGCCCATTTTATGAATGAGAAAGCCAATGCTCCGCATCGTTATGGAGTTAGTATTTACACTGAAGTCTGTTTAACTCCAGCACCTGTGGTCTTTTACCCTACAACCTGTTACTTCTTTTATATGGAGACATTCTTGTGACTGCCTCAGCTAAAGAAAATAAAGTCAAAACACATGGGCTCAGAAGTTGTTTGAGGAGGTTGCTTCTATAATGAGTGAAAGAAGCCGGGACTTGAGGTCAGAAGACCTGGGTCCTGGTCTGAGCCTCTGTGGCGTCATCTGTGAAGTGGGAATGGCAACACCTGCCTTGATCCCACAGTGTCTCACAAGGAATAAAGGAGATAAAATTGCAAAAACAGTGTCTGACTCTGGGATTTTTTATTATTTTAAAACTCCGAGGTTTGCTTGGTTTTTGTCTAGTGGTAGGCCAAAGATAGAAATATGGAAGAGTCCAGGTGACAGTAAGGGCAGTGTGTTTCTGGAAGGGCCCTGGTTCTAGGGGGCGAATTTGGGAGAAATGAGGTGTTCTAGTTCTTACAAGCTGCTGAACAGTGATATTTTGGAGATTTTGTCCCCTAAAATCCTCTTTAGACTCCGGGTTAGAGATGAGGATAGATTTATAATTTACAGAGCCCAGGCAAGAAGACACTTATATCAGCAGACAGCTTGCTAATGGCTTTGCTGCAAGCTTGCAGAATGAAATTTACTTTGTAAATGGTCACAAGGAGGTAAAAGAGGATCAACTCAAAAGAGTTGTACAGTTATTTGGGGTGTCTGGAGGAAAGACCTACTTTTTGTTTTTATGATAAGAAAGAAAAGAAAGTGGTGTGGGGTTGGATGGGAGTGGCAAGGAGCTGGGAATGTCTTCTCTCCTCTGGCCTTGGTCTCCTCATCAATAAGAAGAGATTAAACTAGATAATTTTTAAGTCTTCTTCCAGTTCTGACAATCTGCAGTAGCAATGGTTTCAGATTGACTAACGAGTCCCCTGATTTCTTCCCCCTTTCTGATCCCAACTTTTCTGGGTTCAGCTTTGCAAGTGCTCTGAGATCGTCCTGACCACTCTTGGCATGAAAACGGCCCTTATTCTTCTGTGAAGCAATCATATAAAGGGATGCACATCAGCGGGTCTTCTGCTTCAGTGTGAGGCTGTCGTTTCTTTACTATTAACAGCTGTGAGATTTGGGGAGATCACTTGACCTCTCCTTTTTTACCCATAAAATGGGTATAATATCTACGCCCAAAGGGCTCATTTTGGGGGATTAAGTGAAGCTACATATGTATAGAGCACCAGCAGAGTGTCTATTAGTTTCCCTTTCTTCCTTCTCAGCAAGGCAAAATGAAACATCTATGCTGTCTGTCTTCTCTTTTCCTCTTCCCAACAGCGAAGCCCAACAACTCTGGGGAAGCCCACTCAATACCTACCCCTAAGACAAGTCTGTCCTCAAGCAAATGTGACCCTAAGCACAAGGATTGTCTGCTACGTGAGTTTCGGAAGTTGTGTGCCATGGTGGCTGAAAATCCTAGCTACAACACGAAGACCCAGATCATCCAGGACTTCCTTCAGAAAGGCTCAGCAGGAGGTGGGGCCTCGAGCATCCTGGATGGGCTTCTTCTCTAAAGAGCTCAGAGTCGTGGCCGCTTCATGGACATGTGAACTGTACAGTTGCACGGGGCCTCACGCTTGGTTTAATGCTCTGCTATTGCCATCTTGAAATTCTTAACACTTTTGAACAAAGAACCCACATTTTCATTTTGTACTGGGCCCCACGAAGTGTGTAGCCAGTGCTGCTCCAAACATGTGGCATCTTTCTTCCTCCCTTATTCTGCCCCCCAGGAGGCCAGAAGAACCTATCCCATTTGACCAAGAGGAAAATTCACTATCCTGCATGTTTGATTAGGTTTTTATGAACCACTTGCACAGCTTGGGGTTAGAATCTTCCAACTGTGTTTCTTTCATTCATCTAACAAATGATCATTGAGCTTCTGTAATGTGCTCATCACTGGGGACACTACAGTGAAAGACATGGCTCTGCCATGCAGGAGTTCATCCAGGGGCTAGAAGGGAGGCACACCACCAGCCACCCAACGCCACGGCCTTTGCTGCCATAGTGAAATGCACACCCTACCCTGTGGTCCCGTCACGGCAAGGGCAGCAATGTAGACATTGCTTTTGGTTCCTTGAGGTTATGTATTTATTTGTTTAAGCTCCATTTCTCAAGAAGGGTTTCTTTCTTCTGTCTCCTACAGATGGTTTCCACGGTGACGTGTACCTAACAGTGAAGCTGCTGCTGCCGGGTGTTATTAAGAGTGTTTACAACTTGAATGATAAGCAGATTGTGAAGCTTTTCAGCCGCATTTTTAACTGCAACTCAGATGATATGGCACGAGACCTAGAGCAGGTCAGAGGAAGGGGAGGGTAGGTGGATTCCAGGTGGGGTTCTGCCTAGCCAAGCACCCGTACCCTCTTTTTTCTGGCGGAGCACATACTGTTTTAGGAAACTGAAACCCACTTGAGCAAGCTTTCATTATGAGAGGAGCTGAATGGGAGGCTACAGCTGTTAGTTTCACAAGGTTCTGAGGACTGAACTTATACTGCTGCTGCACCCGAGAGGCCTAGACCTCGAGGGGCTGGATCTGAGACTTCCCACTATCTCTCCAGGGGCTCTTATTCTAGACCCTGGCTTTTTCTAGCTTTTTTTCCCCTATAACTTGGGCTTACCATTCAGTTTTGGTTTGTTCATGACTCCAGCTGTGGCACAGTGGAAAGTTTCTATCCAAACATCCCCATTATCTGATGACCATATCTGTCTCTTAGTTCAGATTCTAACAGGCCTGAAATTGGCTTGGCCCTGGATTAGTTCCTGCATCACTTCTCAGCTAAGGCAGGTGGCCAGATCCTGTGGTGGATGGAGGTACCCTTTCCATGAGCTGTGGGTGGGACAGATTCTTAAGAAGTGAGGTCAATATGTGTGAGTTGGGGATAGGAGCGGTGATTGAAATCTCTGATTCACCCTTTAGTCCTGGGGACTCAGGGGTTACACTTGGCCACTCTGGGGTTGCTGCAGTGGCATTTTGGTTTTTGGAGACAGGGTGACGTGTCAGAGACAATCAGAGTCTTCTTTGAGGAGAGCAAGTCTTTCCCCCCAGCTGCCAAGAGCCTTCTTACCATCCAGGAGGTGGATGAATTCCTCCTGCGGCTCTCCAAGCTCACCAAGGAGGACGAGCAGCAACAGGCCCTGCAGGACATCGCCTCCAGGTGGGGATGGGCCTGGGGGATGGAATCACTAGGGAAGGAAGGTTTGGGAGTGCAGAGCTTTTCAAAGACCAAGTTGAATGTGCCTCATCCCTCTAGGTGTACAGCCAATGACCTTAAGTGCATCATCAGGTTGATCAAACATGATCTGAAGATGAACTCAGGTGCAAAACATGTGTAAGTACCGGGTGCTCTGATAGTTGAAGCTGCCCACTTTCTTTGTTGTCAGCTGGTGTCAGGACTTTGGAGCCCTGATTTGGTTTTGAATCCTGATTCTCCCTTCTTCCTTCCTGTGGGACCCATCACTTGACCTAGCTCAGCCTCCATTTTCTCATACGTTAAATGGAGATAACAGTACCTTTTCACAGAGTTATTACAGTCAAACATATGGAATATGTTCAATAATTATGGTATGAGTTGCTTGCCCATTCCAGCCCCCTCTTTGCTGGCAGCATCCATGTAGCACAGTATCTCAAAAGAGCTGAGTTTTCCAAGAGCTTTTTCTCCTGTGAAAGTCTTTAGGCAATAGAACATAACTCCTTCCCCATATATTGGGAGCCCTCCTCTCTCTGAGGACAGACTGCTATCCAAAGCATTAAGGTCAAAGGCAGTGGTTTTTGTTTCCTTGCTCCTGTTGGCCTTGGCAGGTTAGATGCCCTAGACCCTAATGCCTATGAAGCCTTCAAAGCCTCGCGCAACCTGCACGATGTGGTGGAGCGGGTCCTCCGCAACGAGCAGGAGGTGAAGAAGGAGCCAGGCCGGAAACGAGCTCTGAGTGTCCAGGCCTCACTGATGACCCCGGTGCAGCCCATGCTGGTAAGGACGCTGCTCTGGCCCTGCTTTCTACTCCTATCCAAGGTTACTGTCCTTACCCGTGAGATCTGATAGGTAGGGTACGATGTTGACAGCCTGTGCAAGTTGGCTGGAGGAGTTTGGGGAAGGAGGAGTAGAGATGCAGAGGTTGTTTCTCATGGAAGAGTAAAGGCAGAGGAGGAGACGGCGTGACCTGGTGGAAAGGCCTGAGATCTAGGCCCGGCTCGGCCATCAGCAAGCTGTAGAATCTTAGGTGAGTTCCTTAGCCTCTCTTGGTCCTTAGTTTTCTTATGGGAATGAAGTCTGAAGCGTCTACCTAGAGCAGTTCACCTGTCATCTTTCCTGAAGTCAGGTGGATGTATGAAGTAACTCCTGTTTCTGTGACCTGCCTCAGAGTAGCTCTGAGAATTGGTGACAGAGCCAGGCTTCCTATGCCAGGGTGACTTGGGTCTCCTTTTTTTCTGGAAAGAGAGGAAGCTTAAGGAATGAAGACTGGCTCTTCTTGGGCCTCTGCTCATTTCATGAGAAATGAGATTTCCTTTCTGGCATGGGTTTTCTTATGCATCAGGACTGTCCACATCTGCTGCCATGCCTGCTGTGAGAGCCTTTGCATTGTTTCAGTGGGGTGCGCTGCTTTGTATGAAACGGTCTTGTGTGTTTTACTGAAGTCTTGGTCTAGGGTTCTGTGTTTGGGACAGGGAAGTATTCTGTGGGACAGCCAGCACCAAAATAGTGAAATCTCCACTTGAGGGACCGGTCCCCTCCATTATGGCCTTTCTGACTTTTGTAAGAATTCTATCTGGAGTCTCTTCTACAGCCTGTCATTTGAAGAGTGGCATGGGTTATACAGCTTACTGGTTAACCACCCAGGCTTTGGAGTTGGGCCTAGATTCACATCTCATTTCTGCCCTTTACTAGCTATGTAACCAAAAATGGGCATTTAACCTCTGTGAACTTCAGCTTTTTCATTCATAAAGCGAAAACAACAATATTTATGGCATAAGATACAACATTGAGGATGAAATGAAATTTTGTGTATGATCTGACACATAGAAATACCTCCAAGATGATAGTCATTGTTGTTTGAGTCAGGACAGCACAGGTATGTCAATAAGCACTCCTGTGTCATGTCCTGTCCTAGGGATTCCTGATCACTGCCATCCTGCCAGCCTCACTGTCACCTGCATACTTTAATCTTACCTCTGCGTACCCCCTGTGCTGAGATAACTGTGTGTTCAGTAATAAGCCAGAGGCCCTACAAGACCCTAAATTATTATTGAGAAAAAAATCAAATGCTGTTTCAGTGGAATTGTATTTGCTCTACAATGGATTGCATTCATATATTCCTCAAAATGCAAGCTCCTGTGTCAATTTCGGTGGTGCTTTTATTGTTGGAATATGACACTGCCCAGCCTTTTCCATTCCCATCACCTCTTCGGCAGCCTGCCCTAGGGGTATGCTCTGGCTGTTGGTCCCTGGGACCTGGGCTCTGGGCTGTCCTTGCTGAGCAGCCCCTCTTGGAAGAGCACCTGTAAGTCTCCAGGCTTTTCTTTCCCTACCTCAAGGCCGAGGCCTGCAAGTCCATCGAGTACGCGATGAAGAAGTGTCCGAATGGCATGTTCTCTGAGATCAAGTATGATGGGGAGCGAGTCCAGGTGCATAAGAACGGGGACCACTTCAGCTACTTCAGCCGCAGTCTCAAGCCAGTCCTGCCGCACAAGGTACAGGTCCCTTCCTTTCCACTGGGACTCTTTCACTTCCTGCCTCTAAGAATCTCTAAGCCAATGTTCCATAGCCATTCCAGCTCTGGTGTAAAATAGGGTCTATTTTGTATTTGTTGAATGAAAGAATGAATGCATGTATTCCGTTTTGTACTCTTCCAATAATGAGGGGCTGCTCAGTAGGGACAGCCAAAGAGCGCAGGCGGGTCAGTCAGCACAGAGCCTGTGGGCAATGATGCCAGCTGTGATTCCGGGACAGCGAGCTCAGCTGGTGAGCCACGTGCAGTGCTTGTCTTCTGCGTTTCTGGGTCCTGTGTGCTCCCCCCTAGCTAAGTCATGGCTCAGGTACAAAGGGCCAATGGGCTGTCATTCATTAATTTGTTCAACAAATATTTATCAAGTGTTTAGTATATTCTGGTTGCTGTTTAGGTAGTGGGCATCCAGCATTTAAAAAAGAAAAAAAGAGTGGAAGTTCTGCCCCTCCAGAAGCTTACGTTCAGATGTAAACATAATCCCACAAGGATTTCTGGGAGCCCAGAATCCTGCCCTCAATCAGAGGGCATTGAGAACCTCACCCCTCAGCCCTTCTTAGCTCCCGGGGCCTCTGGGAGCTTTTGGGGGTGTCCAGGGAAAAGCAGTGGAAACATCTGGCTCCAGTAGCTGGAGGGTAGGTAAACCTCTTGTTCTTGTTCCCCCTTCTGAAGTCTTAGCTCAGACTTCGCTTCTCAGAGCCCCAGGAGAGGAGACGTGGTATGGGGCTCTCATCTTTACCTCAGCCTCCCCCGCCTGCTAGAGCACTGGGCAATCAGACCGTTTGGTTTGGGTGTTCTGGAAAGCTGAGCACAACCTCCCCGTGAGCATTAGTGTGGGCTCACTTGCTCCGTAGGGAGGGCTCACAGTCAAACTGCTGAGGAACAGCTCCTGGTGAGCTTGTTCTAGGGACACCTCCTGCTTCTTAGGAAGGCATTTGAGCACAGCTTTCCAGACTGGGAGCCGTTTCTCTGCTCTCCCTTACCAGAGTTTCATTCATCCCTCTCTCCCTTTTGCTTTGGTTCATGAAGGGCTGGATCCCGGATGGAAGCAGAGTGGGATGGATGTGCAGGCCTTTCCTGTACCCCCTCCAAGCTTCTGAGGCAGTGATGGCCTAAGTGCCCTGCCCAGGGGAGGACTGGACCACAGTAATGCTCCCTGGATTGCCTTCGTGGCCTTACTCGGCAAGGGCCACCATGGGTTACAGTGGGACCTCTTCCTGTAGGACTGTAAGCACTAAGGCTCTGCCTTTCATAGGAAAAAAATCCAATTCCAAACATCCTTTTCTTCCTCATTCTGAAGATGGCTATGGGTTCAGAGCTCCCACTCAGAGAAGAAGCTCCTCACATTTCATTGCTCCTCCTGAGGGGATTCATTTCTTCCCTTCCATCTTTTTTCCAACTGGTCCGTTCTCCTGCACAAATCTCTGCCTGCCCACCTTCCCTCCCTCCATTCCATGTTTGTCTGCCCCCCACCCTCATTTTCGCTCTCAGTTTCTTCCTTTTTCCCGCAAATTCTCCTCTGCAGCCAATAGAAAATGACCTCAACATGGGCTGACCTCTTCCTGGGTCTGGGCAGAGGTCCCGAAACATAGCTGATTCTTCTTGTCTAGGTGGCTGCCGAGGCCTAGGTCTATTCTGCACATTAGCTCGACTTGCACATGTTGGTGTTCTGTGTTCCTTCTGGGGCCTGACTCCCTCCCTGACTCCCTCCCCTTCTGCCTCCAGGTGGCCCACTTTAAGGACTACATCCCCCAGGCTTTCCCCGGGGGCCACAGCATGATCTTGGACTCTGAGGTGCTCCTGATCGACAACAAGAAAGGCAAACCACTGCCCTTTGGGACTCTGGGAGTGCACAAGGTACTGGCTCAGGGCCAGATGTGCAAGAGTGAGTGTGTGCACATGTGTGTGCTGTCAGTCTGAATGGAGAGGAATGTATCACTTACTTAGGATCAAGCTTATCTTCATCTCTGAACTGGTTCTGAATTTAGCCCTGAGTTTAAATGTGTTTTTGTGTTTTGCATAAAAAAAGAGCTAGTAGTGGCAACTAACTTATAATTGGGTCAGTCTCTATTCAGGACCATCTGTCAAGTGCCCTTATGGCCCAGGGACTTCACAGCACAAATAGGCCTTTTGTATCAGATGCTTCAGAGGGTCTCTGGAAGTGGACTGGTACTCCCCATTTTTCATGCCCTCTTATTTTTGTCCCTTATGTACCTACTACCTCATTTTCCCTTACAGAAAGCTGCCTTCCAGGATGCTAATGTCTGCCTGTTTGTTTTTGATTGTATCTACTTCAATGATGTCAGCTTGATGGATAGGTGAGGAATCTATTTTTGATTCCTGGGTGGGGAGGTGAGGGCTTCAGATTGGACAGGAGGGAGGAGAAGTGGCTGGAGCTGGTGCCTCTTTGTGCCCAGGAGCTGCAGCGGGAGGGAGCTGAGAGCCAGCACAGTTGCTACACAGCTCCACATTCAATGTTACGAAGAGCTGATGTGTTGACCAGGTCTCGGCTCTGAATGCTTAAGTCACAGAGGAAACTCAACCACCCACAGCAAAATGGATTGTTGATGAGATACAGACTATGAGCACAGTAGGGTTTCAGTTTATCTTCAGCAGCACCTACGGGTACATGAGGCAGATAGTTTTCAGCTCAGAGGTTTTGTTTTTGGAAGAGCCCGACAACAGGAAGCTTGTGATTGTCGGTGTTCTGTGGCTGGGGCCTTCTTAGGGATAACTAGCAGTCTTGACTTAGCTGCATCCAGTTCTTGACCCTGAGAAACCGTTTTGGCCCCTTCCTCCCTTAGAGAGGCATCCCGGCCCCCACCCTCCACACCAGCCTTGAGCGTGGAAGGGGAAGGAGACAGAAGGGAGAAAGAACTGCGGGGGTAGGAGTTGGGGTTTGGGCTTCAGGTCCTGAGGCCTGTCAGCTTGCTCACCCAAGCACCAGCCCACCTGGGGCCTGGGGTGAAGCAGGGTGCAGAAAATGAGAGTCGGAGTTATTTTTCAAATGGGACCAGGAGTTATACAGTCTGTGTGGGATGATGAGGTAGAGACAGGAACTACAACAATTAAGTGGCTCTGTGCCATGGCCTATAACTGTCTGTCTTTGGTCCCAGTGGAGCCCTTGTCACCCTGGGCAGGCAGAACTGTTAGACATGAGGGCCCGAAGCCATGGCAAACCCTGAAGCTGAAGTTCATTGTTGTGCCCCTTCCCTCCTCGGAACTCCTCAAGGGGGTGGGAGGATCCTGGCCTGACCTCAGTTCTCCTGTCCCCCTCAGGCCTCTGTTTGAGCGGCGGAAGTTTCTTCACGATAACATGGTTGAAATTCCCAACCGGATCATGTTCTCAGAAATGAAGCAAGTCGCAGTGAGTGAATCCCACCCTAGGCAGTGTCCTAGTGGTTTGAAAGCAGGGCAGAGAGCCCCTTGGGTCAGATGTGACTGGGAGAATGAGTCTTAATTATTTTCTTATGAGGGAAGCTGATGAGTATACAGGCATACCTTGGAGATATTGTGGGTTTGGTTCTAGACAATAAAGCAGTATCACAATAAAATAAGTCATATGAATTTTTTGGTTTCCCAGTGCATAGAAACATTATGTTAATACTATAGTCTATTAAGTGTGTAATAGCATTATGTCTAAAAAAACAATGTGCGTACCTTAATTAAAAATACTAAAAAATGCTCACCATCATCTGACAACACAGGGTTGCCACAACCTTCAGTTTGTAAAAAACACAGTATCTGCAGAGTGCAACAAAGCAAAGCACAGGAAGACAAGGTCTGCCTGTATTTGTCTACCAATCTCCACCTGGGAGGGCAGGGCATGAAGCATCCTTCCCAGGTGGGCTCCCAGTATCTCTGAGCTGCAGCAGCTCTCTGGTTGGTCGCTACTCTGCTAGCGCTTTTGTTCCTTCTATTCAAGTCAGGGTGTTTCCAGCAGACGCTTTGCTAGTGTGTGAAAAGGAACTCCCCTCTTCCTCACTCCCAGAGCCCTTCTCTGTTCTCATACCAACCTCAGCGTCTCTCCTGTTATCCCTCAGAAAGCTTCTGACTTGGCTGACATGATCAACCGGGTGATCCAAGAGGGGTTGGAAGGGCTGGTGCTGAAGGACATGAAGGTAAGACGGTCACATCCTTTGCTTTCTCCTGCAGAGCCCTCCCCTGAGCCTTTCCAGTCCTGGCCAGGAGGTGGCGGTGGTGGTCTGAGGTGTTTGGGGGTGAGTGCTGGGGGGCGTCTTTCCAGAGTTCTGGATCCTAGAGGATGGGTTTATGTATGTCTCCCTTAGTGCCTGGAGCAGAGCAGGCTGGGCACTGTGACAGATCCAGTATGTCGCATAAAGAGGTAAAAAGCCCACCCTCATAGAATGTCCATTCTAGTTTGTGGTCTCTCTTGCTTCCCCTCAGGGTACATATGAGCCTGGAAAGCGTCATTGGCTGAAAGTGAAGAAGGACTATTTGAACGAGGGGGCCATGGCTGACACAGCTGACCTGGTGGTGCTTGGGGCCTTCTATGGGCAAGGGAGCAAAGGTCAGGGTGGCCTCTGGCCCCTGGGATGGTACTTCTTTGAAAGGTACCACTCAAGGAATAGGCAGGCCTTTTTGCTGGCTTGGTCTGCTACCGTGGCCAGTCATGATTTCCAAAGCTCTGGGATTAGGGGCCCCAACCTCACCCATGCTACGTCAGGCAGGGACATTGAGAGCTGCGGACCTGGTAAGGGAGAGATCAGGCAAGAGTACCCTGTGCTAGCCTGGCACAAAGAAGCTCACCACCAACTATTTCTTCAGGGACTGGCAGCTTTCTCCTCAGGGAAAATCTCCATTTCCTGACTGGAGAGGAAGCTGGGGTCTGAAGAACTAGTACTGGTAGGCATCTTTCTGTGTGCCAGGCTCTATTCAATTCCTTTTACTCCACCAGAGCCCAACATTAGGTGTAATTATCCCTAATTCACTGAAGAGCAAATTGAGACTCAAAAAGGTTAAACTTACACAGCTAGTAAGGGGTAGATCCAGGAGGTGATCTCTGGCACTCTGATGCCAAGGCCTGGGCCCTTTCCTCCAGCAGGCTGCCCCTCACAGGGCACGAGGGGGTGGCAGACATGCCCCCCCCCCCCGAGTTTATTTAGTCCCTCCTCCGCACAGGTGGCATGATGTCCATCTTCCTCATGGGCTGCTATGACCCGAGTAGCCAGAAGTGGTGCACAGTCACCAAGTGTGCAGGAGGCCACGATGACGCGACGCTCGCCCGCCTACAGAAGGAACTGGACATGGTGAAGATCAGCAAGGTGAGGAGGGGACCTGGGGGCCCTGGCCTCTGGACTGGCAATCATTCCTGAGACAGGCAGTGTTATGGGGGCTGCAGGTATCATTTATCTGTTTCCACAGAAAAGAGAGCTGCTGCTTGGCCATAGGAGCAGTATTAGGCCCTTAAGTTCTTTGAGTACCTACCTTGTGGAAACTGGCCTGCATGCCCTCCAGGCCACACCATCTCTGGGCAGGGAGGATCCCAAGGTGTGAGGGTCAGCCTTTTGTGATAAGTCACCTGTTCTCACAAGCCCGTGACCAAGAAGGGGTTTAAGTCTCATTTTGGCAACAGCCCAGGACTGTACCTTTTCTCCTCTAGGATCCCAGCAAGATACCCAGCTGGCTGAAAGTCAATAAGATCTACTATCCTGACTTCATCGTCCCAGACCCTAAGGTATTAGTCCAGGGCCTGGGGTCCTCCAGCCCCAAAACTGAGCCTGTACATTCTCTAGTGCCCCAGAGACGTCACCTCGGCCTCACTGACAGTCCACCCAGGGTGGGGCTCTGGACTGTTTAGCCAAGTGACAGGCACAGGGATGACCAGTCAACGCTGAGGAGTCATCCTCAATAGAGAAAGGGACTGCCCATCCTCTAGGCACAGAGGGTCTGCTCTAGAAGTGACCTGGGCCCACCCCTTCCTGCACTGACAGAGAAACTGAGGCCCAGAGAAGAAACGAGACTACCCTAAGGTCACACAGCATCAGCAGCAACAGTGGGACTTGAATTCATCTCCTTCCTGTTAGCCACTGCTTTTTTGACTTTAACTTGTTCTGTATTGCTTTTAACTGGTTGGGAGGTGTTTTCTACTTAACCAGGGAGTGACCTGACTTACTCCTGACAGAAAGCTGCGGTGTGGGAGATCACAGGGGCTGAATTCTCGAAATCTGAGGCACACACAGCTGATGGGATCTCCATCCGTTTCCCTCGCTGCACCCGAATCCGTGATGATAAGGACTGGAAGTCTGCCACTAACCTCCCCCAACTCAAGGTGCCACCTCCTGGGCTGTGTGTGTGTCCTGTACCCCACTGTCCCAGCCTTGGAACCGAGGGCACCTGGCCTCCTGCGTCCTCTGTCTTCTCCTTTCCCCGCTGCACTGAGATGGGCAAGGAAGGCAGTTATCAGAAAGGGAGACCAAGCCGTGGCAGGGCCAGGAGCAGCAGCACTGGGCCTCCACCCACATCTCCCGCTAGAGAGCCCTACCTTCACCGGGCCCCGTGGGCAGCCCTGGGTCCCGGTGAAGGAGAGCTCCTGGCTCACGGCTTCCTGTGGAGGACCTGGCCCCAGGCTGCAGTCTCTACGTTGCGGAAAAGAACTGGGGAACAGAACAGTGATCTGTGCTGATTACTCCAGAAACAGGGCCAGAGCTAGAAAAGTACCAAGGAAGCCAGCCACTTTTCCCTGTTATGTGTCTGTTTCCCCTCATTGTTCCTCAGTCACCTAAAACGTACCACACAGACTGCCTGAGGCCAGTGGCTGGGAAGGGAGTGATACACCAACATTCTCTCCCCTCCTCAGGAACTGTACCAGCTCTCCAAGGAGCGGGCGGCTTTCACCATAGTGGCTGGAGATGAGGGGAACTCCACTACAGGGGGCAGCAGCGGAGAGAACGAGGGCATCTCAGGGCCAGCTGTGTCTCACGAGGCCCCGAGAACCTCCCCCAAGCAGCCCTCCGCCAGTGCCAAGAAGGCAGGAGGGAAGCTGAGTAGCTCCAACAGCAAAGGCGGTAAGGAGAAGGGTAGGGGCTGGGGTGATGAAGAATGGACACGAGGGCAGAGACCAAGGACAAGGACCCAGTCTCACACTCCAGCCCTGAGGTCATGGATTCTCTGTCCACTGCAGCTGACGTTGGCTGCATTCCTGCTGTGTGTCCACCCATGGGCCAGAAATTGTTCTGCTGGGCATCCTCCTGCTCTGTAAATATGAATGACAGGACCCCGGGAGAGCCCCTCAGAGCCGGGGATAAGCCACCTCTGAGCTAAAGGCTCAGCGTACAGCCCTTACTTCCTGTCTCACCCACGGTCACAGCAGAGGAAGGGCCCAGCCCTTCTCTGTACCCCCCTGACTTCAGGGACCATTATCCGCTCCCCTGCCCTCTTCTTGGTTCTCATCCTGAGCTCTCTCCTGCAGGCAACAAGCTGGCTGCAAAGCCTTCCCCTGTGAAAGTGGGAGAGAAGCGGAAGGCTCCTGATGAGACCCCATGCCAAGCAAAGGTGAGGGTAAGAAGAGCAGTGCCCTCTGGGGGGTGGGGAGCCTTGTGTGCCCAACCCTCTGCACTTGGACTCTGAGAGACAAGCGAAGGTGTTATCAGGACTAACTGCCAACCCCTGCCCTCCTGCATCTGCTCCTGGCCGCGGGCTGGGCTGGCAGTGCTGCGGCTCCACCCTGTGCCCTCTTGTTGCCTTGCAGAGGCGGCCGGCCAGCAAGCAGAGAGGAAGGAGCGCTGTGCCAGCAGGCAGGCGATAGAGCAGCCAGCCCAGCCGAGAGGCTGCAGGGACCCAGCCGGCTGCCGGCCCCAAGTCACAATTGACATTAAAGGGGAGAAAGCCCAGTCTGGGTGTGGGAGTGCAGTAGTGTGAGTTTGTGAACAGGGCCAGCCAGCGAGGAGCGGGAGAGGGCACTGGCTAGGTGACCGTCTTCTTCCCTCTCGTACTCCCTTGTTAAGTCTTTGGTTTGACAGCAGCTATTGAGCGTCTACTGAGGCCAGTGACTCGGTTCAGCCCTGGGGGAGCTGATGCCACAAAGGGCAGATAAAGAACTCGACATCTGGTCACTACACGGTGATTGTGCCACCCCAGCCCAGGAGTCAGCACAGAGGTCTGGGAACTCAGGCCCTGAACCCAGTCCCCAGAGCACCTATACGACCTTTCCGTCTTTTCCCTGGCTGAAGCCTGGAGTCCGCATGCAGTCACGAGCCGGGCTCCTGGTCCCTTGGTCAGCTAGTGCACACACAGTGGACTGCTTGATCAAGCAGCATCGCTGCGTCTGAGCGCCACTGGCCCTGCCCACCAGCCCCTGGATGGTTCTTGGAGACGCGGACTTTCCAAGTCCCCAGTGTAGGGACCCATCTCCTCGCCCTTCTCTTCTTCTAGGCAAGGATGGAAGGGCGTGTCAGTCCTATGTAATCTGGAGTGGCTGGAGGATCGGGGTTTTGATGCCTTTACCTTTCCTCCAGTAAACTCTTTCCCCTCGTGTCCTGACCGCTAGGCTCCCTGTCTCTGGCTTTTGTTCTAACCTCCCTCCTCGCTGGTCTCCGCTCCCTGGGCGGAGAGCCATCTGCCCCAGCACAGTCCAGCCCTGCTCCGGGCCTGCCCTGACCACAGTGCATTTGCAGGTGCTGCTGGACATCTTCACCGGGGTGCGGCTCTACCTGCCGCCCTCCACGCCAGACTTCAGCCGTCTCCGACGCTACTTTGTGGCATTCGATGGGGACCTGGCGCAGGAATTTGACGTGGCCTCAGCCACACATGTGCTGGGTAGTAGGGACAAGAACCCTGAGGCCCAGCAGGTGTCCCCGGAGTGGATCTGGGCCTGTATCCGGAAACGGAGACTGGTAGCTCCCTGCTAGGACTGCTGCCTGCCCTCGCCCTCTGGCTGTGCTCTCCCCACTGCACTACTCCTGGACAGGGCAGGCAGGCACAGGACAGAACCTGGGGGAACAGGCTTTCTTCTCCAAGCTGTGCATCTTCCAGAACCCACCAACCATGCATGGTCTCTTCCAGACTGGTTAGTTGCTGTGGGTACCACCAGTGAAGTCAGTTTCTCCTGCTGGTTTACATAGGTCTTTCAGATCTGGGTGCTGGTTTTGACCTCTTTTTTTTTTTCTTTAAAAAGCAGCTTTTAAAAAAACAAAAACAAAAAAGCCAGGAACTATCTTGGAGTTATGTATGTCCTTCCCCCGACACCCCCAATAATTCTCCTAGTGATTAAGGAGTGAAGGGAAGGCCGGCTGTTGAAGCTCTGTCCACAGAGCCCGTCCTGGCGGCAGTCTTTTCTCCCTTACCTGCCCCTTCTACTTCCAGGCTCATTTTAAAGTTGTATTTAAAAGAAAGATTGTCCCCAGAAATGCTTATAATTGGCAAAACTTGTATTCAGCCTGGCCGCCAGGAATGAAGTCTCACTTGAAAGAAAACAAAATGGGCTTTGTCTTTGTGCTCTCCTATTACAGTGTGTGGGCCCCTGTGTGAAGGGAGGGAACCATGATCAGGTAGGAAGGAAAGGGAGGTTGTTTGGGCTACTCCTCGGGGGGATAAAGGGCTCCAGGAGGATCTGCCTCCCCCAAATCTGGAAACAAGTGGAGCGGCTGGGCCCGTGAGCCATGGCCGCTGAGCCTGCGCGTCCAGAGCCTGTGCTCGGCAACGGGAGAGGCCACGACAGTGAGAGGCCCGCGTACCGCAAAAACAAAAAAAAGACTGCTCTTTAAAGACCCACCTGAGGACAAATCTACACAGCCTGCTTAGAAAGAATGGCTCCTGCACCGCCTGAGGCTGATTTATTTGAATAAAAGGGAAACAATTTAGCATGGACGAGTGCCGTTCAATAGAACTTGTTATGGCATTGGAAGCACCCTGTAAATCTCCATTGGCCAACATGAATCAGCCATATTCTGAGCATGTGAAATGTGCTAACAAAACTGAGGAAGGGAACTTTTCATTTTCGTTCAAGTAGTCAACGTGAGGCTAGTGCTAGTGACCACCACCTTGGGCAGTGCAGGTGTAGACAGACATAGTTTGAATCAAGCCCTGAAACTTAATAGCCCTAACCCTCCAGGAATGGGGACAGGAACTGCACCTAAATCACAGGGTTGCTGTGAAGAGTAAGTGACCTCAGGAGGCCTTAGGTAAAGCACTTAGCACAGAGCCTGGCACGTAGTGATCTAGAGTTGGGAAGATCAGCACTGGTGTGCATGTCCAGACCCTGCCCAGGAGACTGGGGCCTGGCCTCTGACTTCAGAACCCTGTCAGACCACCTCCACAGCCTCGCACCTGTGCGGTACAGCCCACTCTGGTCTGAGTGCAGGCTCATCATGTCACCATCTGGTTTTAAACTGACTTCCAACTAGTTCTGCTGACTTCTGAGGGTCCATTCTGTTTTTTCTTATCAACAGATTGGCAGGCTTGTTTGTCCAGCCCTTGTGAGTGAGGTTAATGTGACTCAGTCTCTGGAGCATACCCGAGCATGAGTCTGAGTCTGGGCCACCACCTTGCCCCGGCCCTCCTCCAGTGTGCTCAGCTGAGGTCACACTCTGCTGGGAGGCCAACTCCAACCTGATTGACCGGGATTTCCAGCTGCTGCTGAAAATGTGTTGGGAGGAAGGGCAGGAGGGGGTGGTGCCCTGACTCTAGGCCAGGACGTTTGGTGTTTCTGAATAGGCACCATTCAGTCTGGCTTCACTGTTGAGAAGATGACACTTTATTCTATCCTCTGTGGAAACAAAAGCTGCTCCTCTGAGCACTGACCTACATAAATTTTCATCCCGTCTCCAGCCTCCTCAGGCCAAGCAACTGGACAGAGCAGCAGAACAGGGCTCTCGCCTCAGGATTTTGCCAACGGACACAGACACTGCCCTTTTGCCTGGCTGGTCTCTCACTCAGGGTGTGCCGCACAGCAGAGTGGGGAGTCTCAGTCATGAGCTCAGCCCCTCAGCCCCTCCCTGCCTCGCTGGGTGTGTTGTCTTCGGTTCACTGTACAAGGTGTTTATTTCCTTCCAGTCTTTCCGACACAATTTTTCTTTGCTGCTGAGGTTAGATGTGATTTTGTATCCATGTATTTCCACAGACCGTAAACAACATCATCTTAGACCTCCCCAGCAGAGTGCTGGAGGCCTGCCCTCCTCTGAGCCTTTGTTTACTTGCTGCTGGTTGGCAGCAGACAAGAGGTCATCCAGGGTGCTGAACAGGTCAGCTGCCCAGAACAATGAGGACAAAGTGCTATGGCTCAGCCTCGAGGCTTTATGCCCTTTTGGCAAGATTTCTTCTTTCCTCAGTCACAGGGCAGATCTGCACTAATCCAGCTCTCCCAAAGGCGGCCTACTCAGGGGTCCCCTCCCCTGGACACCTGGTCAGGCAGGCGTACAGACCTGCACAGACAGGGCACTCTGCCCTCGATGCTGGGCCAACCTCTGAGCCACACTCCAGCCACCACAGCTGTATCCACAAGCTACTGTCCATCTCCCAGGGTCACCTGAAGACTTAACTAGGCACCCTGGCTGTCCTTAGATTCCTTTCTACCCACATCTTTAAGGTCTGCCTCTACCAAATCAGTGTCCCATGCCTGAACTCACTTGCGTTTTCCTATTTGGACTTAGGATTGGTCCTTTTTCCTACCCAGGTCCCATCCTCTTCTAGGCTCTTCCATGACCAAGGCCACATGGCCCAAGCATCTCCAAAAATAATGCAGTCTCTCAAGAGCATGCCTGTGTGCCTGGGATTAGCCTGTGGTTTGTCAGCTCATGTCAGTCTTAACTGTCAGACCTCTGGTATCCTCACACCAGATCAGACAGGCATCTATACTGAAACTTTATTACAAAGTTATAAAGCAGAGCTCTGTAACAAAAAATACACATTTGGGTTTGCTCTTAACACCCAAGTAAGTCTGAGAAAATCTTAACATAAGCCACTTGAAATAACACATTCACATCCAAAAGATTTCAACAAATTTATACATTTTATATTGAGCACTAATTCCTGTACAGCTTATTCTTACTAGTTTGGATCCAGCTATTCCAATGTATTATGAACCAGTCAGCTGTCCATGTCTTTTAAAACAAGTCTCAACTGAAACCTCAGAACAGTCACAGCAAAAGCCATGGAATAATGGAAGAATTAGATGTTTCCATGATAATTAAGACCAAGGACCTATGAGGAGCAGGAGAGAATATTCAAGGATAAAAGTCAAGTTTTCTACCTAGATTAGATAATAACTGAAATGGGATCTTAGAATTCCCAACTTTTACTTGGTGTAGGAATAAAGAAGATACAAAAAAAGTGGGGGGAGGTGTTTGCCACCTTTTTTTCGTAAATGGAAACCACCAAAAGAGGTTAGAAGACTTCAAGGCAAGTTCTTTCTCCAAAATGAGTAAATGACATCAGTTCTAATTCTTACTGAGGTTACAGACCAACCATCAGGATATTATTAACTCATGTCTAAGAGGGAAGTTGGGAGGTAGGGAGAGGTAAGGCCTCAGCAGAGAAAGCAAGTTTTAAGTAGGGAGACAGCCAGCTTCTGCCCTGAAGTTATTGCTAGGTTGTAACTGAGCTGCATACATGTAGACCTGTTTCACAGTGGAATTGAGGAGTAGCTGAATCCTTTGTTAAACTGGTAGGCACTGTAAACTGTAGTATTTACTGTCCAGCAGAAAGATGAAAGACGATGTCTTTATAGGGAAATTTCTTGACTCCCCCAGTTCCTAGAAAGGCTGTAGCTCAGAATCAAATCACCCAGTATAATGTCAAGGTAAGTGGTCCAGTGTTCAGCTGACAACCACTTTAAAATTATTTCACTCCCCCAAAAGAGATTAGTGGTTGACAGAAAGCATTAAACATGTCTGTACCAATAAACAGGTCCTCTTAGAGGTTTCCCACTGCTTTCAAAGTCATGACTGGTTCTTCCAGTCTGAGATCTTGGCTGCATGGGGTGGGGGTGGGGGGACTGCCAAGGCCTTCGGGTGTTCAAGGGTTTGCATAGCTCGCCCAGTAGTGACGGCAGCACACACCACTCTTCTGATAGTACACAGTACGTACGTTTGTGCTTGGTTAAGCTTCTCCGGCAAACTTAAGCTCTTCCAGTGGTGAAAAGACACTAAGAGGGCTCGAGAACATCACCTGTTCGTTGCACGGCCCTTCCTAAAGGGCCTAGAGAATGCTTCTTCCTGACCTGCCCCTAAATCAGCAGGTTGAGAAAGGAAATGGGAGTAGGGAGTCCCCACCAACCTGGGGAACTAAGACTTCCAGCTGTCTGCTCAAGGGCTGAATCCAGCCTCGTTCAGTACCTTCTGATACCTCTTAGGTGCTCTGTCTTACATGCTCAGTCTCTGGGAGCTTCATGAGAAGTCTAGCTAGAGAAGCGTGAGGCTCTCTCTCTCTGTTCCTTCAGTGAGACCATGTTTAAAACCTCCATGGGAAAGAGGGATCTCACGCTCAGGGGAAAGTGGTTTAAGGCTGGCTGCTGGACAAGGCAAAGCCAAGCAGAAAGCCATTGCTTCCACCCAATGCTTTCCCTTTTCTCATAAACTAAAATTAAGGATGGCACAAAGTCAGGCCCCAAGAGAAGCAGCAGAGATGATCCACGCACCATCTCGCGCACAGAGACTGGAATTTCCCAGCAGTTTGAAAGCCAGATGCTTTGTTGACTGCCAAGGTCAGGTCAAGAGACTGATAGCTTCCAATCCCAGCACTTAAGGAAGCAACTCTTAATGACTTCAAATTTTTTCCATAGCATTTGTGTTTCATTTCTCGCCAGAAATGAGTTTACTGGGCCAAATTCTGTCCTAAGGAGGATCACTATTGGTCTGGGAAGCTAACATCTTTTTGGTCTGAAGAAACACATGGATTTTAGGTAATGTAGCAAGAGACTTTAGCAAAGGTCGGTTAAAGCACAGAAAGCCAGAGGGACCAGAAATGAATCCAGATGTGCTGGGGAAGAAGAGAGCCATTTCCACCAGGACTTCCGATGGGTGGAACAGAGACACGCAGTTCAGGGGGATGGGTGGGCTACAGGAGGAAGGGTGAAACTGTTTAGGTTCTCAGAGGAAGGGAGGAAGATACGGTCCAAATTCCAGAAAGTCCTCTCTTCATTAGTTACCATCATCACCCCAAGATCGCTGAAACAGGGACTTGCCTGTGCGATCTGTGCATGCCCAGAGGTGACACAGCATCTTGCTTGCCCTGGTCTTGGGAACACTGCAGATTTTCTTGTTAGGCTGCCCCCCTGCAAGCTGGCCAACTGTGGGCCCAGACACCTCGAGCTATGTCCCTGTAAGGCACTGAAGAAGCTGGTACAAGCCCTCAGGATCGGAAGACGTGCACGGCTCGGATCACGTACTGCCGGCAGATGGGACACTCGTTCATGCGCTTGCCACACTTGGTACAGGTGACCATGTGGCCGCACTCCAGCAGAACACAGTCGATGGGCGAGTCCATGCAGATCCGACACAGGTTCTCCTCCAGGCTGGATGGCACTGCTCCCCCTGGACACACACAGCAGAAAGGGGGTATAGAGGAAAGTAAGAAGACTGTCTAAGTGTACGGGGTTGGGGGACAGGGGGAGAACAGGCACACTGGGAAAAGCCCCCCCAAATCCACATACTTCACTCAAACTGAACTCCAAGAAAACTTTTCCCCAGTAGTTAATTTCACTTCTTTGTTTAATCTGCACCTCTATAGGTCAGGCTATAGATTTGAAGAGTCAAGTACTTGTAGACCAAAGACGTCCCCAGAACATGAGAACTAAATAAGGCAAAGTCCTCAAAGCTTAAAAGAAATAATTTTCAGACAACTGAGGCTGTAATACAGCCAGTGAGTGGCACTTAGGGACTTAATACTCTGAGGCAGAACATGATGAAAAGATAAAACTGGTTCAGAAAAGTTTAGATATAAATGGAGCTGTAATGAATGGCTCACTAAGGATCATGAGGCTTATATGTAAACATATCCCCAATTTAATAAAGCCAAGGATCACAGGAGCCCCTGGGCCATGCCACAGACGACCCCCAGGCTTCCTCTGAGGAGATGTCGTGGTGCAAGAACCCGGCAGAGATTATGGATCCCTCTTCTCTGCTCCCCACACACAGCTTTATTCATACTCTCATGACTGCTCATCACACTGCATGAGAATTTTTCAGTTTGCCTATTTGTCTCCCTACTACACTATGGGCCCCTAAATTCAACAAATGCAATCAATTTCTATAATAATGTACGAAGCATCTGCTATGTGCTCTGAGGTCTGATTTTCATCTTTGAACCCCTGCAACCAGTCACATGGTAGGTGCTCTCTAAATGTCTGACAAATGAACATCTCCCAAGGGAATGATAACAGCCCACATTTATTGCAAGCTTACAGGTGCTAGCAGGGTCCTAAATGCTTTGCATGTTTTAACTCATTGGATCCTCACAAAAACTATGAAGCAGGTACTCTTGTTACTCATTTTATAGATGAGGCAACTGAGACCAAAGGGTTAAGTGGCTTGCCCAAGGGTTCAAATCCAGGCAGGCGGACTTCTGGGCAAGGGGCCTGAGGGCAGGGACTGCCAATAGAGTATTAACTGCTCAGTGCACAGTTCTCGACAAGGCTAACTGGCTTGTGCAAGTGGTAAGATACAGTGGGCATGACCAGCATCCTAGGTTAGCTGCAGGAACAGAAAAACCTTCACTTCCCCAAAGCCAACCATCCCCAGCATGTTTTAAATGGTAGCCTGAACCAGGTAGCTATAAACAGGCAACTGGCCCCATACCAGCCACCTCTACGGTTCCACAGGGAATTCTCTCACACTCCATTGCCTCTGCACTTTCTTTTCCTGTTCCCTGGACTATTCAAAAAGTCAAGAAGCACTTGAGGAAGGCTGGCTGTTAAGAGGTAGTGAAATCTATTTACCCCTTTGAGGAGCTGTTGGCCCTAACAGGGAAGGTTTGGAAACAACTGAACTATATAAATACCTAAGATCAGCTGGAGTAATTTATAGAATTTCATTACTGATTATTTCTATCAGGATTAACAAATTCATCAACTCAGTTGCCAGCATTCTTCCAAGGAATCAGAAAAAGAAAGACACCAAGTGGATTGGCCAGATCTTGGTATCAGATGAGGGAGTCAGTTTAGAACTCCAAATGATTTGGGGGAGTTCAACTCTTGAGAATTTATCAGCCAGAAGACTGTGCCCCATTCTGAACTGTATGATTGTGAGCTCTTCCCCAAGAAAGGATGTTCTCAGAGTAGTGCAGGGACCTGCAAAGCACTTTAAAACTTTTTCAGAAGACTCTCCAAATTTGTTATTTAGTAAAACAGCCATGTAGCCTTTAGGCTTTCAAAAAGGTCTAGCATGTTTTAGAATGATTTGGATCTGCAGTCAAGATTCCTGCAGTGTGTTCTGGAGGTGCCCAAAGGCCCAGTGGTGGTCTTTAACACATGGGTGAGTTTGTGGCAGCTGAGCGCCGATCTATCCCCAGAGCAGTTCTAACCACTACCCAGCCCTGTACAAACAAGGCTGTCAGGTCACCACCCTTTTTTTTTTTTTTTTTTTTTTGGCCACACCGCGAGGCATGTGGGATCTTCGTTCCCGACCCGGGATCGAACCTGCACCCCCTGCAGTGGAAGCTCAGAGTCCTAACCACTGGACCACCAGGGAAGTTCCCACCACTCTTTCTTTTTAGTTGGTACCAGAAGCTGAGAAACATCCCAAGTGATTTCCCTGAAGGTGTACACAGAAACCCTTCCCACTCAGACCAAAATGGAGTGAAAACTATAGGGGAGGGAGTGCCTTAGCCCCAGGAGTGTGGGAAATGCACCGGATGTGCCACATGCCACCACTTGCTTTGCTGAATATTTTACAAATGCTGGCTTCTGAGCTCTGACAACCCAGAGGCATGCAGATCAGGCTGCCCCTAGGTGTCCTGCCACTCTTGTCCCTTCACGGGGACAGGGATGAGAATTTCCAGAGATGCTGAAAAGCCTTGGTTCCCAGTGAATTCCCCCACACCCTCTCTGGACGCTGACATGAATTCTTAGACTGATAACAGGAATCACGGCTGAAGGAGGGGAAGGACAGAAGAGCTAAGAGCCTAAGCCTGTTCCCAAACAGGAACAACTACATACCGTTTTGGTCTTCAGCACCACATGCTGGAAAGGAAAGAGAAAGAAGGCGTCTGAATATGTGACGGCACGAGGAAAGTCTCCAGCCACCCTGCCTTCACTTCCGAACTCTGACTGCTCACCTGCTGGGAACCAGGCCGGCCAAGAGCCCAGACAGAACACCCGCCCTCCTCACTCCCCCTACATGCGGAGGACTCACACACAGCTCCTGCCGGGGTGTCTGGTCTAGTCTTAGAAAGAGAGATTCCACTGCTTTGCCATGAACAAAACTGCCAAGCAGGAAGGATACTGCATAAGCACAGTGTCCTTTTCTGATGCTTCTGAAGCCAGCACTAAGTCAAGAAAGGAGGAACAGTCTGATCCAGTCAGCCAGGGAGTCGGGATGCAGCCCCCCGGCGGAGCCATCTCCTAGTCCCAGGTCCTCGCCACTCTAGGGAGGTTCTGGGGACGATCCCAAAGGGGAGAGTCTGTGATCAGGTGACCAGTCAGATGTCCCCTAACTCTGACGAATCTGAGCTTCTGGGAGAGGAGAGCCCCAAATCCGACTTCAACCACTGTTAGCAGGCAAGGAGTCAAAACGACCTGCAGGACCAAATCAGCGGGGGAGGGGTTGTTGGGGGGCAGGGGGCGGGGGTAGGTTCTGGGCGAAGTCACTTCAGGAAATGCAGAGTTCCACACGGCTCAACTCCTCTCTCTTCTGCAGGACTTCTCTGCCTTTACTGTTCCATTATTCATCCACCATGAATCAGCAGCAGGGACATAAAGTTTCTTTTTTTTTTTTTTCCAAACTCATCTGAGCACAGACCTTGATATTTTACTGGGCATCGCTGAAAATGATACCATGCTTTGGGAAATGAACAGCCCAAGTGCAGGCAGGACACAGTGTTCTTGCACCGTGTGTGCAAAGAAGGAGTACTGGTAAAGGCAGTAGTCAGTATGGCAGGGGTGACGTGTGTGGGGAAAGGCCACGGACTTGGGCCAGGAAATCCTCAGTTCAAATCTGGGCTCTACAATAAAAGGAAGACACTAATAACGCCTATTTCACAGGCTGCCCTGAGGAGTAAATACCCAATCCCAGCCCTCAACTCCAAAGGACAGCTATTATTAGAGGCTGCAGATGTGTAAGGTGACTCCTTCCTGGGCTAAAAGCAGGGAAATTTAGTCAGGTCGATGTCGACTCTCAAGAGAGACAGCAAACACTCTGGAACTCCGTGCAGCTGTCACCCAGGCGGCCCCTCACCCAGGTGCTGTAGCCCCTTCTGATCCTTGTACAGCCGCGTCACCCTCTCCATCAGCTCCCACTTCTCACAGCAGCCCTTGTAGTTGACGAAGTTGCGAGCCAGGATCTCTTTGAGCTGCCGCACGGTTAGACCTTCAATGTCCTCCAGGTCGGTCAGGTCAGACAGAGAGGCCCTCCGGCCTGGGACGAAGCTGTCCTCTGAGTCAACAGACTGCAAAGGCAAAGATGAGATCGGTGGGCTCAGCTCCCCCAACCCAGGCTCTCCCTCCCAGGACCCCAGAGCACTCATCACCCCGTGCTTTTGGTGACTGGCCTCAAGAGGAGTAGGAACAGGAGTAGTAGCTGGCGCGGCGCCCTGCATCGCAAGAGAGACCGCGGTGTCTTCCCAACCCGAGCCCTGTGCTCAGGCGCAGCCGGCCCGACCCGCCCAGCAGCATGACCCAGTAGAAGGAGCTGCAGTCTGAGGCAGGTGGCCCTGGCTTTGAATCTGATTCCTCCGCTGATTAGTACTGAATAGTATCAGGCAAGTGGCTCACCTCTCGGAGCCCAACTGCCCCTCCATGAAGAAGAGGCAGCAGACCTGCCCCACAGGGCTGCTGTGATGACTAAACGCAGCAGCAGAAACTACTGAGAATGGTGTTGGTCCTTCTCCCCCGGAGACAGTTCTGCTTTCCCACGAAGGAGCCCACCTCCTGGTCAAGCATCCTCTCTATGCACCCGTGACAATAGCTCCACGGCCCCGATGGCTGTGCCCCCCTGTGCACTGGGCCCGCCACGGCTGAGGCCTGAACTCCCTCCCATCTTTCCTCCTGACTATCTGACTTCCTTCCCCTAACAATGGCTACTGTGTGCTAGAAGCAGAAGAAAAGAACAAGATTTGCACAGCGGCACCGGGAGCCTGCCCTCTGGCAGCTCTTAGAAAGTCAAGAGACTGGAAACTAATGGGCCATGTGGCTCCCCAGTCTCCACTGTGACTCACAACTCCACACGAACACACTGACAGCCACAAAGGTTAATCTGGAATGCTAACACTAAACTCCACCCCTGAAAACAGAATTTCAGAAGGACTATCATCACACACTGATTCTCCTCTCTCCACTTTGAGTCTGCCAAGAGGTTCCTAATAACATCCTAAGAACGCCAGTGAAAGAGCAAAGGCAAAGGCACAGACCCAAGCAGGGGCCCCACCTGCGTCTCATCCTCAGCACGTGCTCTGGCTGTGCTCTCCAGGTAGACGGGTTCCTCTTGGTCCTGAGACACATGGCCATTGGCCTGTGGGAAGAAAAAGGTGCCATCACATCCACAGAGATGTCCCAGGGATAGCATGGGCCTCTTGCCAGCTCACACCATATCCAAAACGCATTCCCATCTCCCCCGGAAATCTGGAGTCTCGCATAACAGCACTACAAAAGCCTGCTCTTTAACACTGACTTTGTCAGGCAGGGAAGCAATAGAAATAAATTTCAACTCTAGAACAAGATGCATTAATTCTGCCCACCACCAGGACGGCATTAACCGCCATTCACCGTCAATTTAGTCTGTTTGAACACTCCGAGTGAAAGGAAGATAACACGTCCACTCCTGTGAGGGACCGCTGTCAAGTTTTTTCCTGATACTGACCCCAAACTACCCTCCCGACAACTTCTGCCCACCGTCCCTGGTTCTGCCCCCAGACCAATGCCAACTATTTTCTTCCCAGCTGTTCATATCACAGCTTCCCTTCCTCCACACAAAATCTCCCCCACTTCCTCATCTGGCCTGGATGAGACAAAGTTTCCAGACCCTCACCACCCTACCCCTCTCTTCTGGCTAGTTGCTGCTCTCACATTCTAGAAATATGCTCCAACCAGCAGGGCACACTATTACTGAGAGCTGTCTTGAAACCTGGTCAAAAATTATTATTAGCCTGAGACTATTTAAGACAAACGCCTGTGCTTAAGAAGTTTCATTCTGCTTAGAATTCTAACTTCTCAAAAGGTTCCTCCTAGATACTCCTTCAGGTTTTGCCACAGAGTAGTCAGAACTGTGAGCCTCCTAATCCCATCACCACTGAAGCCACAAATCCCTTAACTAGATCCTCTTCACCCACTGCTCCCAACAGGCAAAGGGCCTGGTGTGAGCCCAGAGCAAAGAGGTGTCTGAGCTCACAGGCCTTTTCCACTGGTCTCAGTAAAAGAAACCAGTCACTCACTGCCTCTAGCCGCTCATCTCAGATTAGGATGCATAATACGGAGCTAATTAATAACAGGCAAGCGGACTTCCCTGGTGGCGCAGTGGTTGAGAGTCTGCCTGCCGATGCAGGGGACATGGGTTCGTGCCCCGGTCCGGGAAGATCCCACATGCCGCAGAGCGGCTGGGCCCGTGAGCCATGGCCACTGGGCCTGCACGTCCGGAGCCTGTGCTCCACAACGGGAGAGGCCACAACAGTGAGAGGCCCGCATACTGCAAAAAAAAAAAAAAAAAAAAAAAAAAAAAAAGAACAGGCAAGCAACTACAGTGGCAATGAAGAGTAGAAATAACCATCACCACCAAAAATGCCGAGGGACGATACAACCCCACATATAGTACACATGTACGGAGATGCATCCAAAACAACGTCTAGTTTTCTCTTAGATTTACGTCGGTGTAGTACACTGGCCTCCTGGTGTCACCTTGGAGTTACAAAAAGTCTTTCAGAGCCTAACCTCATCCTAAGTAGCTTCTTGTATGTCCTTTCTTTTCCAGGAAAGAGAAACTAGATCTCATGCTGCAAAGTATGCTCCTGTCTTTTCAGTTTGCCCACTGGCTAAACCAAAATCTACAATGAATATGTGTGCACAGTTGTGCTTATTCCACACACTTTCTTCACCAGCAACTACTGCCAGGACATTAAAGGTACAGGAAAGGGCCCTGGTAGGGTGAATGGTATAAGCAGATTTGCATCCTGGGTGCAGTTCGCTGTAGAATCGTTGGGCAGCCACGCACAAGTTACTTTGCTTCCCCTGTTTTTCTGGCTGACAAAATGCAGACCTCACCAGAACAGGGGATGTGAGCTGACCTGAAGGCCCTCTGAAAACATCAGAGAAGTACCCAATGAGATCCGGTACACAGTGTCTCCTGTGGGTGCAGTCTGGAAACTTCTGATTAATGAAAGGAAGCTTAAAACCGACTCCTTTCATTGGAAAAGCCACCTGAAGGTTCTTGAGGGAAAAAAAAAATCCCTCAAGGCACTCTCCTGGCTCCCCATAAACACAGCGAAAACACTTAGTCAAGCAAAGGGAGGAAGTCAAAGCAGGAGCCCAAACCTGTCCAGCAGACAGAGCCAGAGCTGAGGGAAGAGTTAAACTCCAGAGCGCACTGGGGAGAAAGCAGGCTCAAGCCAACAAGGGAGCTGCTGAGTTTCCTGAAGGTAAAGCATGCTATCACAGTGGCCTTTATGCCTCAGTGCTCGTCAGAGCTGAATCAGGGGGCCCCATCCTGGCAAAGGAAGTGATCATAAACAAGAGGTAGCAGCCATCCACATCCTGTGTGGGAACTGACAACACTGGCACGTGCCTGCTCTAGGCGGCTCAAAGCCCTTTAGGCGTGAGATCACGCTAGTCTGTCCTCCCAACATCCTGGCAAGAGCAAAAGTGGTCTGGATTACTAACCCCATTTCATTGTTATAGGCTCAAACCTCACCCAAACTGACCCAAGAGTCAGTGACAAACTGGATGTGGAAAACGGATTTCTTAGGTCCTAATCCTCCCACTATTGCCCAAGCCATGTAAGTAAAAGGCTCACTAAGGCACCTACGTATGTCTACGGGACGCCATCATGCCTTACACAACGGTGAGGTCCACCTGCATCACTCTAATCCAATAGTTGGTTTCTGCATCTACCTTCCCCCTTAGAGGGGCTTTCTCAGCACAGAAGCAATGTGTTACTCATTTCTGTACTTTTCATGCCTGGTTCATGTTTCAGTCGATGTGCTGCTCTGAGCTTACCATTCCCAGGCCCCACTAGGATGCTGGTAAGGCTGCTTACTGTTCAACAGCCCACCAACCACTGCCCCAGCCAGACAGAGGCTGGCAAGAGAAGCAGCGCCCTTGTCCTAGTCACAGTGTTTCCCCACTCTCCCTTCCCTCTACATGTTCCTTTTCTTCCTTTGTGCCTTGTGACGGTCACTGAGGAACGGAGTTCCCCATCCGGCCAAGGAAGACCACAACAAAGGTGAGTAAGTAGGAGGGCAATTTGAACAGAACTAAACACAAAGAATACCAGTGAGTTTTCTCAAAATATTTCTGGAAAAATGAATTTTTAAAAACTCTCTAACTGGGATATGTATATATTAAAAACAAACAAAAGGCCTTCCCTGGTGGCACAGTGGTTGAGAGTCCACCTGCCAGTGCAGGGCACACAGGTTCGAGCCCTGGTCCAGGAGGATCCCACATGCCATGGAGCAGCTGGGCCCGTGAGCCATGGCCACTAAGCCTGCACTCTCTAGAGCCCGCAAGCCACAGTTGCTGAGCCCACACGCCACAACTACTGAGGCCCACGTGCCTGGAGCCTGTGCTCCGTGACGGGAGAGGCCACTGCAGTGAGAGGCCCGCGCACTGCGGTGAAGAGTAAGTAGCCCCCGCTCGCCTCAACTAGGGAAAGCCCGCACGCAGCAACGAAGACCCAACGCAGCCAAAAAAAAAAATGAATAAATAAAATAAAATAAAAAATTAAAACAAACAAACAAAAAACACAAACACCCAGTATCGTGCATCAATATCCCTGAAAAAAGCCAAAACGTGAGTTGGATGTCCAGAAAACATCATCCCTCATCAGTAAGCAGAAAGGCATCACATAATCCGGACACTTAACCTTGCCCCACTCCCACTGTACAGGCGGGAGAGGAAAACGAGCCCTCCAACTGGCAGAGATGGTGTGGCTGCAAATGGGCCCGTACCTGCTGCCGGTCCCGAGCCTGGGCTGGGGGTGAAGAAGGGAGGCCGGGTGAGGTAGGAGGTATCGTGCTGGTGTGAGGCTGGGTCAGGAAGGCCTGCTGCTCGGGGGAGTCTGGGGACAGGCTGGGGGCATGAGTCCTGCCCTCCTGGGAGATTACAGGCTGCTGGCCAAGCACCAAGAACACCAGCTCCTCTTTCTCCCGGCACATGTCGGTAGAGATGTCATGGAGGCTGAGATAGTCCCTCAGGTCCTTCACCTTCATCTTCATGAGCTCCTCCCGCTGAAAGGCTGTGGCTCGGAAACGCTGGCAGAGAAGGCAGAGGCGGGGCCCGCTCCCCACTTGGCTCGAACAGGCCACACAGAAATTCTTCTTACAGTCCAAGCAGGTCTGCTGCTTAGAGCAAGAGGCAGAGGAAACCACGTCAGACAGTGAGAACAAGACAGTGCGATGGGAGCTGGGCGAGACTCCCCCATCACTCTTACTTTTACTGAGCTCCTCCTCTCCCTGCGCGTGCAGGCTACCTTGCAGATTTCAGGGTAAGAGCCACTTGGAGGTGGCGCAGCCCCTGTAGGCATCATGTATTCACATACAGGACACTACGTGGAGTGTTCCGTCGGAGGCTTACTTTATTCATTTTACTGGTAGAGAAATGGAGGCTATTAATTAAGACTACCAGCTTCAGGATAAAAAAACCCCGCATTTTCATTGTCTCCCTCCTCCATTTCTTGTGGCGTCACCTTGGGGGTCTAACTCAGCCTCTCTGGGCCTCAGTTTCCTCATCTGTAAAGCAAGGCGATAACAGCAACTGCCTCATATGATTGTTGTAAAGTTAAGAGATAATGCATTTAGTATATCTGACACATGAGTCTTCAATAAGTTCAGTGTTTTAATTATTCTTGCTAGGAAATACAAGCCAATGATAAGAGTCAAGATTCAAATCCTGAACTATGATTCTTTCTACTTTATTGCTGAGATAAGAAAGCAAATGCATAAAGGTTATGGTGGTGACTGTTGTTACTATTAATGTTATTCATTAAATCATTGAGGGGCCACTATGTGCTAGAGCTAGATTTGGCTTGTCATTTAATTCTCAAAGCAACCCCGCAAAGTAGGTATCCGCGTACTTCCCTGTTTTACAGACCAAGCATCTGAGGCCTAGAGAGATTAAATCCCATCCTAAAGGGCAGGCAGTAAAGAGTAGAGCTGGGATTCTCACTCGAGGTCTGAGTTTGGTGCCCACAGTCATGCTCACATTGCCTAACTCAGCCCCAGGCGAGCCTACAGCTGGGCTGAGTCAAGGGCCTGGCTCTCCATCTCCCAACTGCCAACCCCGTGCCCCGTCTGCAGAGGCTGAGGCCCAGGCCCACCCCCACCCCAGGAAGGCCCACTCAGAGTGCTGGGAACTCAGTGGTGCCTGAGAGCCTACCCAGGACAAATATTTAGTCAGCTCCAGGAGGCCCTCTGGACGTGATTAGGGAGCTCTCATCTGTGAAAGTACAGGGTGTCTCAGATGGGCGACGAGAGCGCCTGGAAGGCAAGCTGGTACCGCCTGGCAGCAGCTCCTCCCAGGACAACAGACAACTCACAACTCATGACAACTCGCAGACAACACAACTCATGAAGGCTTGCTCAGCTCACAGGAAGCAAATCCTCGGCCTCTCGCCCCGCAGGCTGACCGAGCACGGTGACATCTGACTGAGGCCTGTTCCAGCCACCAGCAGGCCACATGCCACCAGACGGGTAATCCCTGGGCCCACGGGGCTGGTCCCGGAGGGCGCCCTCACTCATCCTTTAGAGAAATTAAAAACTTTTCATCCTGTGGTGACTTAAGTATTAACCTAAAGATTTCCGCTCCCTCTTTTCTAAGTATAGAAAGTTATTCAAGCTAACAAGAATGCCCAGGAGACTGAGATTCCCAGAGTCGAAATCACAGATACTCTTGTGTGGCACTGAAGTAAAAGTCTGCATAGCTGACGTCGTTATAGTTCGTTTTCTCTAAGTGTCATTCGTGCAGTAAAGGAAAACAAGCATAATGCTTCCATCGTTTTGACTAGTGATACTTAGAAGCTGGGGAAGGACACATATCAAGCTCCCTTATTCTCTACACAGTTATAACCAGACAATAAAATGTTCAGCGACTGACTGGAAAGGACGCATGGCTGCACTCGCTTCATAAGGGTTCTGGGACCAGTAGCCACTCAGGTAGAAACTGAATGTTTTTGGGTATTGGGGGTTCAGTCATATCTAAAGCTTTTCTGTTGGGCAATGAGATGTGCTTAGGATGACAGAGTGAAATGACGAGGCTTCCGTGTAGTAAAGCTGTAGGTCCTGACGTGGAACATTATTTAAGTCAATGCAGTTTGATAAGACCTAGCTTGACACAATTAAAAAGCCCCAAGTTGCTCAATCAGCCAGATCTAAACACCTCTCTTCTTCAAAGGTGTGCAGCGTATTGGATGCAAGATCAGAATGCAAAGGCAGCAACCAACCCAGCTTCTCCGTAACCCACAGCTCGCCAGGGATTCTCAAGTCCCGGCATTGGCATCTGAAACACACCCTAGGGGAAAGAGTAAGATAGCGCTCTCTTGAGGCTAAAACCTCAGTTTGCAGAGGCAGAAGAGAACAAAGGAGAAGGGAAAAGCAGCTGTCAACAAACGTGGGCAGAACAAGCAAGGGAAATACATATGTATAAATTCTAGCAAATGGTGCAAACTGACTCATGAGGTCGCATGAAAGATGACCTAGGGGAGCCGACGAGCCTGCACAAATGCCAGGAACACAGGCAAACACCAGCATTGGGAGGCTGGCAGGGGCACCTGCCTTTGCCAATCCACCCTTCCTTGTTCTACCCTCTCCCCAGCCTCGTTCCCTGGCACAGGGCGGGCCCACTTTCTCAGCCCACCAGCCCCTCCTCCTAGCCATCCTGCCCATAAGCATCCCCTCCTGCAGCCCACCGGGAGGAAAGGGGCAGCCCGAGGCATGACACACTAGGATTAAGTCCTAGCTGGTCACGTCCCAGCTAAGGGAACTTGTGCAAAACAGATAACCTCCCAGAGCGTCAGATTCTCACCTGTAAAGTCGGAAGCTCAGCCTACCTCCAAGGACTACTCAAGTACTACATGAGCTAAGGCACAGCAAACCTCAGCGTGCGGCGGGCGCGCAACGCACTTAAAGGTAACACCGTCACCTCCTTTTCCCTTTCCCCCGTGCCTCATCTCCGACGCGGGCCAGTACCTAGGAGCCACCCCCTTTCTACTCTGAGATTTGAGTTTCTCTTCTACGTTCCCAAGTACAACCTCCCTGCCAGACCACCTCCCCAGCCTCCTGCTCAACCTGGTCAGCTCAAGAGGCTGGGCGCCAAACTCCCTCCAAAATAGGCAGGGCTGCTGCTAGACCATATGTAGGTGTTACCAATACAGATGGGATATGAGGCTTGTGGCAAATCCCAGCCTGCCATTTCTCTCTGAGACTGGAAACTCTGGGAAGGCAGGGCTCCATCTTTCTTACTACGTCCTCTCTACGAAGTCCTTAGTGCTCTCTGGACTTTGTACCCAATGAGCAGTCAGAAAATACTGACCTCGATGAAGAAAGGAAAAAGAGACAGTAGGATCCATGTAATCACGTCAATTCAAACACTTCTAGAAAAGACATTTTAAAAGCTTGCAGCTGTTAAATGCCAAACCCTTAAGATAAGATGCTGATCCACTTAAGCATGAAATTACAAGTGCAAAGTTCTCATAGGAGAAAACATCCTTAATATTCACAAAATTAATCCATCCCTTTGTGGCAAGAAAACATTGTACCAATAACCATCTTTTACCTTCCAGACTGGAACTTTCTTTCCCCCCACAAAAGTTCTTCTTGCTACAGAAGCTTTCTTTTTGTCTCCTTGTGTGGCTGCGTATTTGCCCCCATCTTCCTGTCAGACTACAAGCTCCCTACTAAGGAGGGCTGACATTCTTCATCTCTGCCTGCCTAGCCCACGCAATATCTGACACACAGTAGATACTGAATAATATATTTTCCACTGAACCACTGAATAAAAAAAAAAAAATCCTTATTTTAATCACTGTCAGGCTCCTAGGCACCCAGACCGATTCTCTGCCTTCTTTAGTTTGACCTCCTCCTCCGTTTCATCTGTCTTCAACAGCTGTGTGCCCTTGTATCTTAGTAGCTAAAGTACCTGTTGTATCTGAGTCTCAAATTTTTCATCTGTAAAATGGGTTAACAACCACTTCTTCACAAGGTCTGGCACAAAGAGCTGCTCACTAAATGGAAGCTACCTCGATCAATCTCGGCCTCCACCCTACACCAGGCTCTGGGAACTTCCCGCCAGGTGTGCAAGAGCTTCCTAAGTGCTACTCCTATGGCTCCATCGAATTACCCTCCTCACGAAGCCACGTCTGCTCCCTGAAATGGGATCAATCAGGTTGCTGCTTTGTTCAAACTCCTTCTGATGCTTCCTTGTTGTCTGGTGGCGATAGACTCCTTACCATGGCAGTCATGGCCCTTTACCACCTGATCCCAACCCTGCTGCCCTAACTTCCCTGGCCAAACAGGCACTCTGGCCAAACAGGCCACTCACAGTTCCCAAGTCCACCTTGAACTTGCTCCACATCTGGTGCTTTTACCTCAGCCACTGCTTTGCAAATCAACAAACTTTCCTTCATCCGGCTAGAATTATCAATTTACCAACAATGCCTGATGCCCTAGTACTTAACTTACGCAACTGACTATTATTAGTTCTTTGTAAATGTGGGCCTCCTCGACCAGACAGTAAGCTCCCTAAGGGAAAGACCTATGTCTTAGTATTCTCTCCACAAAACTGTAAGCTCCAGCTACTAGCATGCTGCTGGGACAGAATCGGCCCTCAGTGAAAATCTTCAGCATGGAAATGTCAGCCATAAAGTGATGAAAATAGAAATTCTCTGGTCTACTTCCTCTTTTTCAAACTGCTCTCAACTCAGCAGTCATTCGTTCATTCATTCATTTATTTCTAAAATTTTATTGCCTACCTACCACGTGTCAGTCACTGTTCTAGATACTGGGGAAAAGTTGTGAACAAAATTGACAAAATCCCTTATCCTATGTACCATCTGAGAAGACAGGCAATCCACAAACACATGTATGTTGGGTGGTGATAACCACTATAAGGAAAATAAAGCATCTTCCCACCCTGACCCAACCATCATTCTCCTTTCTCTGGGGGCGGTTTCTTTGTTCATTCACGTTCTCTCTTCAGGCTGAGCAATGTTAAGAACTCGCTAGATCCCCTGGTTCTCTCAAGTTTCCAATGTGCTCGACATGCTTATCCTGAGCCTGGATCACCACCATCGTCCTCTCTGTGCTTTCTCTCCATTTCCACTCCAGAGGATAACTGACTTTAAAAAAAAAGGGGGGAGGGTGGTTTCAAACAAACCTATTGCAAATTCATGCTGCTTCCTTTATTTGTTTATTTCTTAATTAATTTTGGGGGGGGGGGCGCTCCACACGGCTTGCGGGATCTTAGTTCCCTGACCAGGGATTGAACCCACAGCCTCGGCAGTGAAAGTGACACCTGGACCGCCAGGGAATTCCCCATGCTGCCTCATTTAAACGAGGGTTTTCCCTATTCCTTTCTTGCCAATTACTCTGCCACTTCAGCTGGTTGTTCCTAGCATTTCTCACAATGTAACAATGAAAACAGCACGAGCTTTGACATCCAACAGACTATTGATGCACTTGAGGAGTCCCTGAAACTACTACCTTAGATAAAGGGAACAATTTCTTCATCTGTAAAATGGAAACAAATGATAGTAATACACACATCATAGGCTGCTGTAAGGTTTCAGTGAGACAACGCATCTGAAATGCCAGGCTCAGTGCCAGGCACATGACCAGGACCCGACAGCCCTCCTTCCATCTCATCTCAGACCCTAACTCCACCCCACCGTCTCCACCACCGACAGCACTGAGGCCACGTGGCCCCGAGTTCCTCCTACTCACCACTTCAGTCTCCATCATGGACTGAACCTTTCAGCCTACGTATAAAAGGAGAGGCACCCCTGCCCACCGAGCCACAGTCCCCTGGCCTGCAGGAGCCTCTCTGGTTGAGTTCTCAGTGACTGGGGTAGCCAAGCAAACCACAACAAAGCTTGGCTACGTGCCCACCTTCCCCGCACTGCACTGAGGTGTAGGCAAAATACAACCTACAAGGCAAAATGCCAATTCTCCATCGTCTTACAGTTACAAAGGGGTGGCTGGTCAACACTTTGAGCTGCAGAAATTCTGACATGCTGACTGTCTTCTGGGAGAAAGCTTGAGAGTCAAAGACCTATGTTTGAATCCTGGCTCTGCCATTTAATAACCAGGTGATCTTGGGGCGCTACTTAAGTAGAGGGGAAAGAATGAGTATTTTAATGTCTCCAATGCTGTCAGGAACTTGACAGTTTCCTTTTTACCTGTTAAACTTTAAGCCTTAGTTTCTCATATGTAAAGTGGGAGTGTAGGGACCCTAAAACCTACATCATAGAGTTACTGTGAGGATTAAATGAAACAAAAACTCTTTTGCTTAAAATAGTCCCTGGCATACAGAAGGTGGTTTAGAAAGTATTTTTTCCTCTCAAATTTCTCATTATCATCATTTAAACGTCACATTCTAGGCTGCAAACCTCTCATTCTGCAGAAGAAGACAGATGCAGCAGTTCTCTGGGTCAGGGCTCACCTTCGGCCCCAGGCGTGCTTACCACAGACAGAGGGATGGCCCTCACCCGTACACCATGGCCCAGCCAGTGATTTTACCTCCTGCTCACTAATCTGGAAAACACGGCTACCATGCATTTCAAATGAAATGGCAACAGTAAATAAGCTCCAGTCTTCATCTTGTTAGGGTCCTGACGTACCTGAGATGTCCTTGACACTGTTTTCAATAAAAAGAACAAGTTCACCTGCAGCCAGGCTTTTTATGACGGCAGCTAATGAAGGAAATAACAGCAAGTGCCTGCTGCACCCCAAGCATCGCACCGGGCACCCTTCGCAGCTTAGCGCATTTTATTCCCACAACATTGCGAGATGTTGACTTGGGTACAATTATTATATCCCTACTTCATAGACGGAGAAGATGAATCTCAAGACAGGTTAAGTCATACAGCTAGGAAGTTGCCTAGCTGCTATCAGAATTCAGATCTAGCTGGCTCCAAATCTACGCCAAGATGTGTTGTTTTTGCTTGGTTAGTTTTAATACCTTTGTGAAAGGACAGGTCTGGGTTGCCAGCTTTGCACAGGCAAAGGCCAGGGGCAGGCACCATGGAAGGGTCAGCTGACTTGCCTGAAGGCCTGAGGCTACAGCGACCGAGCAGGCCGAGAGGTCGACACTCACCTTCCTGGTCATGCTTGCGAAGTGGGCCCCGCAGGCCTTGCAGTTTGGTTCCGAGCCCGTGGGGGAAGGGAAGGAGCTGTACCCAGGGTTGGAATAGGCCTGCGTCCTGGCTCCCTGGGGTGGTGGGGCCTCCTCAGGCTGTCCATCCAGGCAGAACCAGTTGCAGCAGGTTGCCCACATGATAAAATCTGGCACGAGGGAGAAGGGGGTAAAGGTCAGAGTTAAGACACAGCTTGACGGCGTCCCCATTCCTGAGGGCACAGGTGAGCAGTGACATCAGTCCACACCTCCCATCACAGTCAAGGTGAGGATGGGCTTTCGGGGGCCACCGGACTTCCTACTGCCTCCTGCACCACACCCGCTGCCGTTACAGGAAAGGTGCGCACAGACGCCTGATCTGCAGGACAGGCCGGCAAAGGCAGCAGAGCTGGCACGCTACCTTTGAAAGGTTGCTGATGCCTGTTCGGGTTTAATCTGAGAGCTTTACTTCAAATAAAATCTTTTGTCTGGGGCTTCCCTGGTGGCACAGTGGTTGAGAGTCCGCCTGCCGATACAGGGATCACGGGTTCGTGCCCCGATCCGGGAGGATCCCGCATGCCGCAGAGTGGCTGGGCCTGTGAGCCATGGCCGCTGAGCCTGTGCGTCCCGAGCCTGTGCTCCGCAGCGGGAGAGGCCACAACAATGAGAGGCCCATGTACCACACAATAAATAAATAAATAAATATATATATATATAAAAAAAAAAATCTTTTGTCTTAGCAATTACAAGTGGCCTAACAGCCATTTTATTCAGGAACATGACCTTGCCCCTAGAGCTCAGACAGATAGAGCTCTATCATACACACGTGTACAGTTCCACACTCACATTGACCATGGGGCAGAAGGATCATTACTTCCTTTATTTAGATGAGGCGACCCAGGCTCAAAGGAATCAAGGTCACACAACTAATATATACAGAACGGAGATTCCGAAAACCCAGCTCTTCTGACTCTAAACCTAACATTCTCTTCCCTATACTACGTTGCCCCCTGGTTTCCCCTCCCACCAGCCAGCAGAACTTACGTACAGCTCTTACATTTGTACGTCCGACCCTACATCAACGTCTACCACGGCACCTGTAATAGTTATGCTTTTTTTCTACCACTAAACCATACATTCCTTGAGGGCAGGGACCACTTCTTATTCGTGTCTGTTCTGTACTCAGCAGTGTCGTGCACACAGCAGATGCTCCACAAATGTTTGCTTCCTTGCTGAATCAGTGCCTCTGCGGGCTTATTAAGAAGTTTTGGGTTATTACTTCCATTTTACATATCAAATACAGGAATTAGGGGCTGGGGGGTTGATGATTTTTTGAGATCACAGAACAAAGAGGATCCAATCTCTCAAATGTCAGAATAAACTAAACATTGCAAGGGGGTCCACTAAAATGCCAAGCGCTGCTTTAATAAAGTAAAATGTGCTTTTCTCAGTAGACCAAGGTAGTCAGGATGGAAACTGTAAGCCTGAATTCTGCTTACAGAGATAACGAATGAAACATGTCATGTTTTAACAATCAGTTCACACAAAAGAATCGTACTTTCTGCTCTGCCTTCTGACTCACTGAATGTGCCTTTGTTAGATAAGAGTTCAAAGACGTAGTAAGCTGGAAGGAACTAAGACACCAACGGGTTCCACCTTGGTTATTTTTTAGAGGAAAAGAAAGAGGCCCAGCAGGAGGAAGGAACTTCCTGGTTCACCCAGCTATAACCTTTGGCCTCGTGATTACTCCAGGGCCTTTCCGGCTTCCCAACACCGCCTCCAATAATACATGCATTCACTTTTGCAGGCATGTCCGATTAATACCTGTCTCACCCGGTGGCCTATGACCCCCATGAGAGCAGGGACCATGACAGTCATACAGTGCCCAGCAGATGGGTGGCTCAACAAGTACTACTGAATGAATGAATCACATACAATATTTAAAGATTAACTAACCACACATTCGTTCCATTTCCTTCACATCAAAAACATTTCTCTCTGACTCACTATGACTTGTCTGAAGATTCTCAATTCCCAGAAAACAGGGACTTAATCTGCCTTACGAATTCACAAGGAATAATGAAGCCCAGAGCAGTAAAATAACTGAGTTATTTGTTGGCAAGAGACTGCAGGCAACAGCAGAGTAGTAGCCCTCTGAAAGAGGAAGACTGTAACTCTTTAAATCACCTGTTGATGGAAGCATCTGAAACAGTGTGTAATAATACAAAGATCAGAGGATCTGGAATCTGAAGACCTGGGCTGTTACCTACCTCTAACAAGTCATAGCCTTTCTGTACTTCATTTTTCTCATCTGAGATTCTCCAGGCTGTAGAGCACTAAATAAACCTTAGTTGTTGCTACTAGCATTATAACAATGCTTTCACGGCAATTTCTCTGAGACAGCACAGGTAAAAAGTAAACCTAAAGATTTCACAACTACCATTTGGCTTCCTGGGCTTGTCCCAAACATGGACAGATAGATCTTTGACAGAATCAGCAGGATGCATCAATTAACTGAATGAGGTCAGGGGAAGGGGAACAGCAGAGCAGCCTTGAGACAAAGCTGTGGGTGGTTCACTAACCTGTCAAATCCTCCACTCATTCATGCATGCAGCCCTTAGAGGAGCCAATGCCTTGCTGTGTCTCCAGTGCTAGGTGAGTATGGTCGATTACCTAAGTTCATGGTCTAGTAGGGGAACTAGAAATGTAAAACCAAAAATTGAAATTTCAGGGTGATCAGTGCTTTAACGGAGGTTTGTGCAGTGTAAGGGGGGTTACAAAGATGGGAACAATGATCAGCTCCTCAGGGATGGAGGAGTGACCAGGGAAGACATATCCTATTGAGACAGGCTGGGACCCTGGGACCCTTTGCGGCAATGCTTCACCCAGACAAACGTCTCCTGGAGCAACAAAATACAAATAAACTATAAGGTACTAAAAATAACTACGTGCATGCACTGGGGCAAATTATGGACAACAAGATACAAAAAGACCAAAAACCCAACTGCCACTTCTAAAGAGCCAGGAGCAAAGGCAGGGAGCAAAAGCAGGGCACTGTGCATGCCCCCTGCACACACCACCGCCAGAGGGGTGGGCAGAACACCCCAGCCAGCCCTCAAGTCCGACCCCTGGACCTGCTCCTATCCTCAACCCATATAAGGAAACAGCTCGCACCCCTGCTCAGCAAGCGAGTGAGCAAAGGAACCTGCCGCTTGTTCTCGCTCCCCCTGCTGCAGCAGGGGCCCCAGGAAAGCCTTGCCTGAATTTCTCATCTGGCCTCTTATCAATTTCTATTGATAAAGGAGGCCGAGAACCCTGGTCAGTAACACTATTACGGACCAGAAAGTTAAGAGCAAAAAGACTTTTCAAGAAACAACCAAGAACTGCACCAGGGCATTAAAGAAACTACAAAATGCTTGGTTGGGTCAAAGGTAAGGGTAGGGGTGGCTGAGAGCACAGCAAGTAAACAAGCAGCCATTTAAAAGAAAAACCTTGTATTCCATGGTAAGGAGTCTGGACTTCATCCTATAGGTAGTGGGACACAATGAACGGTTCAGGCAACCAGGTTTTGCGATCTTATTTGCATTTTAGCGTGGCCACTTACAGCAGTAAGCGGTGTGGAGGACGAATCTGAGAGGGGCAGGTTGGAAGAAAGATATGAGGATATGGGCAAAAGAGAAAGAGACAGCTAGATCTGTGACAAATTTAGCAGGATGTGGCAATGAACAGAAGAGGTGGGGGGAGGGGAGAGAAGACGCTGGCTCTCTGAGTTACACAACAGGAGAGAGAGTGGAATGGTTGACTGGGATAAAGCCCTCGGGAAGAGCATGTGTCTGTGTGTGAAATGGGGAGCGGGGGCAGGTTAAGATTGAGTTGAGTTTTGTACCTGACTTGTGGGATCTGCTGGTGTATGTACAGCACCGTGTCGGCTGAAGATAAAGGTTTGTGGATCCTCGCCTACTGGAAAGTATGTACAGTCAGAGAGGGCCAGAAGGCTGGGTAGACAGTCCGGGTCAGAAGAGAAGCCAGCCTGGGAGAGCCCTCAGGAACGTGTGATCCGAAGAGCAAGCAGAGGAGAACCAACCAGCACAGAGGAAGGAACGAAGCATGCTCAGAGGTGGGAGAACAGGAACAGTGTCTTGAATTTCAAAAAGAAATTTTCAACGTTGTTTAATGACCCAGAGAGGAGAACACGCACAAGAATGAGATGGACCCAGTTTTAGCAAACTGTGAGTGTGCTCCATGCCCGAGCAGTTTAGGAAGAGACAAGCTGACCGGTAACCACAGGTTGGGAAGTGAATGAGAAGTGAGGACTTGCCAGACTTTAAGGATAAATCATTCCTTCTAGAAACTTTTGACGGCGAAGGGAAGAGAGAAGGCAGCAGAGGTCATGAGATAAGAGAAATGTAGACGTATTCATAGACCACAGAGGAAAGCCCCCAAGACTAAGAGCTGAAAGAAGAAGGGAAGCTGGCAATGAATGATGGGAGCGACGACCAGGAGTGGGAAGAAAAGTGACCAAGTGATGAGACGTGGGGATGGACTACAACCTCCTTCACCAGAGGGTGGAACAGAGGTGAAGACAGATGGAACCAAAGATAGGCTGACGGCATTAGCAGAGAGAGATGGAAGAATGAAATATTTAACCACAAGAAAAAAACAGACTTCTCTTCCACACAAGGGGAATCCATGTGTTGCAATTTTTTTCCCTAAGAGGTAAGGACTTTGTCACGGAATGGGTAGACCCACTCGGTAAGGCACCATCAGTCGGGAACTCTGGAAAGCCGGCCAGCTGTACCTTGTTTCATTTCATGTGCTTTTGCAAGCACTTGGGAAGCACCAGATGTGCTGGGCACCAGGGAGACCAAAAGTGAATTCCACAAGGTCCTTGCCCCCGGGGACTCTGGGCCCAGTCAGGCACGATATATACAGCTCAACTCAGCCCTCCTGGTACAGAAGCTAAGAAAGCTTTTCCTTAGCTGGGAATCAAGACGATCTGTCTTCCTCAGCACTATTTCCATCCTCTAACTTTGGTTCTAAACTTAACTGCCTGCCTCCTCAGAACAGCTCTGAAAGAAACACCGTCAGCCTGTTGGAGTATCTGGCTACTCTTACAAGGACTTGGCTGTGTGGGAAGACTTGAAATTTGCCCCTTGGTTATTCCACCAGCCCCATGTATGGGTGGAGAATGCAGCCTCATCCTGGGGATGTGGGTGTGTGGGCAGGGGTCACTGGGGAAGAGTCTCCAGTGCTAAAAATACCTTAGACCTGCTCACCCTAACAGAACAGGGCCACTGAAGTCAGCAAACTAGGCTTCTACTCTTTGTGACATATATTTAACTACCAAAAGACACATTTCTTAATGTGGTCTTGCCAAACTGGAAAGCCCTAAGCCTAAATGAGGACTACATTCAGGGTTATTTCAGGGAGTGAAAGCGAAGAGTCTGTCATTTTAACACTGCCATACAAATAACACTCTTCTTTGGGGAGTACGTCGCATCCATCAGCCCTAAACAGAGACACACATGTGGCATCTATTACTTAAGGACTGAAAGTGGAACCAATTGTGGGATGTATAAAGAATTCTCCCTAGGTTGACAACTGTGAAAAACTTCCCTCTCTGATCTGCAAACCTCTTTCTGATCTGCAAAGAAAACTATCATCAAATCTTCGCCAAGGGCTTGAAAATTCCTTCGCCAATTCCCCTCACCCTCTTCAGAAAAGATGGGACTTGGCGATCTAATTTTCAAATACAGTCTGACTGCTCTCCTACTGCGTTTGTTTGAAGCCTGCCAGGCTCTCCTCTTCCAATTTGCCTAAAGGGTAAAGAAGATGGGAGATGTAGGGCTGGGGTGAACAAGAAAATGTACTATTCCCTGTGGAAGGACCCAGTGGTATGAGGCAAGGACGGCTAGCTCGCACATGGGGTTTTGTCAGCTTGATAAGTAAGCTGGTATTTCTTGGGAGACTGAACCCTGTTGAACAGGAAAATTACAGTGCTAAGAACAGGATAAGATAAGTGACCTATTCCAGGTAGGCTGAGTACAGCCATAGTTAGAGGGAAGAGGGCAGATACTGTGATTTCTCCCTATTAAGTCCTAGAATACTAAGTAATTTTAAAACAATCACTTCTCTACCTGTCCACCTGCTCAAGACAAATGATTTTAAGTGGATCAGTGGTTGTCACGGACTTTCCCATGGAAGACAGAAGAAGGGTCAGAATGGACCCACGGAGTAAAAAAGTCAGAACGTCAGCATCTTAGTAAAATCTCTGAGTTTGCAATGCAACTCCAAAACCACCTTGCTAACCACCAACATCTAAGGCACTAAAGTTGAGGCCCCCAAGATTCTCATCCAATCTGTTCTGATTTTAGTTAACTGTTCTGTGTGCCAAGCTACAGGCTTCACCCGGTTGCAGAGACAGCAACATCTTGGAATTAACATACTTATGGTGAACCTACCGTATAAGACATTACAAAAATCCTTTGGAAAAAACCTAATTAAAATGCCCCCAATCCTCAAAGAAGTACCTTTATGACATGACGAATCAGAAAATGGCTAGTTGCAAGCCTTACAGAATCATCTCCAGTTTATTGAGGGTGGTTTGCCTACTATCACTACTGTATTGCTGGAATTATCAAAAGCATCTATGCTGTTAAGAGCAGAAAGGAAAGTGTCCCACGTTCTGGAACATTAATACAGAATGGGCTTTGCTTCATCTTGTATATCATCCTTAAGAAGCAATTAAAGGATGACTTTGAAAGGAACTGCAATGCAATGACTTTGAAAGGAAATGCTATGAAAAACCTATCAATATGGCTTAGCCATGCCTCTTTGAAATAATTGTACAATAATTACATATTCTGAGAAGTAAAGAAGAAAGTAGCCATACTCTGCTGGAAGAATGCTTCTTATCTGCCAGGCACTGAGCTAGGTACTACCTAGTGTTATCTCATGTGATTCTCACAACGATCTGGCAAGGCAGATTAGTTCTTCCCATTTTCAGGTAAGAAAACCAAGGTTCAGAGAAGTTAAGTAACTCACTAAAGGTCATGGCTAGAGGGCAGTAAAGCCAGAATTTGAATCTAAGTCGCTTAGACCCTGAAGCCTACACTCCGTAGGCCACAAGAGAAGTGTTCCCGATTCCACAAAAAAAAAAAAAATCAGTCTGTCTGCCCTGCAGCCTATTACCCTCTGAGCATCTGCTTTCCACCTCTACTGGAGCTTTCCCATCAGCACAGAGACACTTTCCAGGACCTCCCAGACTTAAAAAACTCTTCCTTGTCATAATGCAAGTACAAATTACAATCACAATGTGTTTCCACCAAACACCCACTGGAATGGCTAAAATGGAAAAGACAGATACTAGCAAGTGTTGCCAGGATTTTCTGCTGGCAAAAAATATGAACTGGCACAACCACTTTGTAAACACACACACACACCCCCCAGGGCTTTGCAATTCCACTTCCAGGTACATACCCAACAGAAACATGTTTACCAAAAGAAGTATACAAGAATGTTTGCAGCAGTTCTATTGTAATAGCCCCAAGGTGGAAAAGATCCAAATGTCGATCCACAGTAAAATGGAGAAATAAAGGTATATTCATACAGCAATGAGAATAAACAAACTACTGCTCCATGCAACGGTAAAGATGAATCTTATAATGCTGAGTGAAAGAAGATAGGCACAAAAGAACGCATACTAAATGATTCCATTTATATAAAATTCCAACACAAGAAGATTACTATATGGTGCTCGAAATCGCACAGGGGTTATCCTCTGACAGTAGATGGAAGGGGGCACAAGGGGGCTTCTGGTAATGTTCTGTTGCTTAATATGAGTGCTGGTTATATAGATGTTTACTTTGTGAAAATTCATCAAACTGTACACTTAGAATTTGTACACTTCTCTAGTTTTATATATACATATATATTTCTTTTTTTTTGCTGCATTGGTCTTTGTTGCTGCACGCGGGCTTTCTCTAGTTGAGGCGAGCGGGGGCTACTCTTCGTTGAGGTGTGCGGGCTTCTCATTGCAGTGGCTTCTCTTGTTGCCGAGCACGGGCTCTAGGCGCGTGGGCTTCAGTAGTTGTGGCTCACGGGTTTAGTTGCTCTGCAGCATGTGGGATCTTCCCGGACCGGGTCTCGAACCTGTGTCCCCTGCATTGGCAGGCGGATTCCTAACCACTGCACCACCAGGGAAGTCTCTCTCTAGTTACATTTTAAAGTTTATAAAAAGAGTTTTTAAAGCATCTAATAAAATATTTGTAATTTGTAAAAAATAAAATAAAATAAAAAATAACAAAAACCCCCACAACATGTTGACTCCACACCCGCCACTCCTCAGTAAAGATCCTTTTCTCTGCTCTCTACATCAAAATTTCTCCAAATATTCGACTGCACTTCCTCAACCTCTAATTCACTCTTCAGCCTTTTCCAGCCTAGCCTGACTCAATCACTCTGCCTAATCTCTTCTTTGTAAGGTCACCAGGACTTCCAAGTGGCCAGGTCCGAGTGACACTCTCTAGCTTCATCTTCCTCAACCTCCCAGCAGGGCTGGACACAGGCAACCCATCCTTCCTCCTGGAAAAGCTCTCCCCTCTAGGCATCTCTTAGCTTCCAGAACTCTGCACCCTTGGTTTTCCTCCTGCCTCAAAGCTTCCGTGCTGCCCCCCTCCCTCTGTTCTTAAGTTTTGACAGTACCTAGGCTGTCTTCCACGTCCTCTCCATCCACACTCTCTCTCTCTCAAGGAGACCCCAGTCAGGTGGCTTTAAACACCATTCTTGGGCTTCTCTGGTGGCGCAGTGGTTGAGAGTTCGCCTGCCGATGCAGGGGACACGAGTTCGTGCCCCCGTCTGGGAGGATCCCACATGCTGCAGAGCGGCTGGGCCCGTGAGCCATGGCCGCTGAGCCTGCGCGTCTGGAGCCTGTGCTCTGCAATGGGAGAGGCCACAACAGTGAGAGGCCCGCGTACCGCAAAAAAAAAAAAAAAACAAAAAAACACCATTCTCAAGCTGAAGATTCGGCAGTGCCCATCTCCATCTCCCTTGCCCCCAACAGTGGTCTAGATCGCATCTCTCATCTATTACTCACATTTCCCTCCTTAGGCCCTTTGAATTTGCTGTTTGTTCCTTCCGCCTGGACTCTTCTCCCCAGAATATCACATGCTTGGCTCCTTCTTGTCATTCACCTTCACTTTAAATTGTCACTTTCTAATCTCATGCCTAACACTTAGTACTAGCTGGTGTTACTTGCTTACTTGTTAACTGCCTTCCCTAACTAGAATTTAAAAATCCATAAGGGCAGGGACTCTGTGTACTATTGCATTTCCAGGGTCTCTCATAGCTTCTTGGACCAGAGAACTGCTTCCTAACTAGTTTCCCAGCTTCAGTTCTTGCCTCTCTCCAGTTCTTCCTCCACAATTCTTTCTTCCTTCCCTGACAAAAACACTTAAAGCTCTTTCATGGACTCCCATTACATTTGAGAATTAAAAATTCCCACTCCTTGGGGAGGGGGAAGGGTAAGCTGGGACGAAGTGAGAGAGCGGCATGGACATATATACACTACCAAACGTAAAATAGATACCTAGTGGGAAGCAGCCGCATAGCACAGGGACATCAGCTCGGTGCTTTGTGACCACCTAGAGGGGTGGGATAGGGAGAGTGGGAGGGAGACACAAGAGGGAGGAGAGACGGGGATATATATATATATATATGTATAGCTGATTCACTTTGTTATAAAGCAGAAACTAACACAACATCGTAAAGCAATTATACTCCAATAAAGATGTTAAAAAAAAAATTCCCTCTCCTTACACGGTTAAAAGACCCCACGTATGCTGCCAGCCCCGGCCCACTTCCCCAGTTCATGTCCTGCTACTTTCCCGACCACTTACTAAGCTTCACGCCTTGTGAGCTTTCAGCTCTTCAAGGACACCAGGCTCCCTCCCGCCACGGGGTCCCTGCACTTGCTCCCTGCCGCTACTGCTCATTCTCATCCTCAGGCCTCTGCTCAAGCGTCACCTGTTTAGAGGAGTCCTCCCCAGTCACACACTCGCTCATTGCCCTTTCAGTTTCCTTTGGGAAAATGATCATAATCTGTAATTATATCTGTCTGTTTACAGTATAAACTCCAAGGGCAGGAACCTCATCTGTCTTCACTTTTCTATCCACATCATCTAGCACAGTGCCACTTCATAGCAGGCACCCAAATAATTTGTGGAATGAACAAGTCGAGGTCAGAGAAACAGTCCATATTTTATCAATACAGCCCATGAGGCAAGTACTAGTTATCTCTGCTTAGGGCCCAAAGCATTTTGCCAATATTTACAGTGACATAAAGTGACTACGAAAAAGTTCTTTATCTAAAACAAAGGTAGTGGGACTTCCCTGGTGGTCCAGTGGTTAAGAATCCGCCTGCCAATGCAGGGGACAGAGGTTCAAGCCCTGGTTCGGGAAGATCCCCCATGCCGCGGAGCAACTAAGCCCATAAGCCACAACTACTGAGCCTGCGTGCCACAACTACTGAAGCCAGCACACCTAGAGCCCGTGCTCCGCAACAAGAGAAGCCACCGCAATGAGAAGCCCGCACACCGCAACAAAGAGTAGCCCCCCCCCCACCCCGCTGCAGCAGCAAAGACCCGAGGCAGTCATAAATAAATAAATAAAATTTAAAAAACAAAGGTAGCTAACCTTGGGCAGGCTACTTAAGCTTTCTGAGTCCGTTTCCTCACCTGTATAAGAAGGTAACACCTCCCCTGTTGGAAGGTTACTGTAGGGATGAGAAGTGCCTAACCTACAGTAAATGCTCCATAAATAGCAAACCAAAATAAACTATCATTAAACTATATGTTACAAGTCTAAAATGGCAACAGCTCAGCTGTTCAATAGCAACTATTGACTGGCAAGCCCAATGTCCCTCTCTCCCTCTGGTCGCGCAGAACCCGAGTTTCCTACCACCCAAGGGACGGGGCTGGATGGGGACTATGACACAGCTGATCACATCACCCGCACAATAAAGACACAGTCATTATCTGAAGAACTCACCTGAAGTTTAAAATCATCTCTCAACTTGGAAGGTTGCTTATTTTTTAAAAGAAGTTAGTCTGGAAAGAAACTCGAACTCCCTCAAAACTCTTTAATGTAAAACAGAATCTCAGAGTCGCAACTGGAATTTTCCAGGAAAGCTGCCTGAGGGGTCCACCTCAGAGGGGGAAGATTTAAAATGCTGGTGACAACACAATGAGCATAAAATAGGGTGACTGTGGCATCTGTAAGTAAGGCAACTGCCAGAGTCAACCATACTACAGACGGGTCTCCCTTGCCAGGTGTGGGACAAGGAAGCATGTTCTCTGTGGTACTGAGATTATTTCTGAGATATTTATTTTAGAATGAAGAACTCAGAACACCTAAGTCACAGAGGAGACAAGTATATTGTGGAACTTTAGAAAACTTTAGAACCCCAAGGCCTGAATTAGAACAACAGCCCTGCTGGGGTAGTGTACAGGCTGGACATAAACAGGGGAGCTTTCTCAAGGCTGGAGCATTCCCAAAGGCTTTAAAGCCTAATGGATGTTTTCCATCCTCCAAGGCAGTCCTTTAGATGTGGGTAATGGATAATGTATCGTTCCTAGATAAGAATTTTCTTTTAGGGCTAAATTTTTAGAAAATGGAACAGTAAAAAAATATATATTAAAAAAATAAAGTTCCCAAATATGTTTTACTTTGGTTTTCGATTCCGTCAGACTTGTCCTTAAATCCTGGCCCTAACAGTCAGTCAGTGAAGGAGCTTAAGAAAGTTGCCTCTCTGAGCTTCACTGTAACAGGAAGACACTTACCTGCGTCCCCCAGGCTGGACACAGAGTTGGCGCTCAGTATGGAGAGAGCAGGCCTTACTGGGCTTTCCAGTTTTACATAAGGGGTGGAAGGCAGTACTAGACGTTCAGTAAACAGTAGGCACTAGACTAAGGCACGGGACCAATGAGGATCGAGTGTTTGCCTCTCTCCAGAGCCTCTCCACACTGAGACGTGTGGGAAGACTTCAGAGACACCGGGGCCTGGCTCCTCTCTCATCCCATCCCTGTGTTACACTTCTGTACAAATGTTCAAAGCTTCAGGTGAGAGAGAGGATCTCCTGTGCTGGTATTTCAGGCACAGGCAAGGGGAAAACTGGGGGAGTTATTCAGACTCCGGGGTCCTGAAGCCCTTTCTCAGATGATCCTAGAAATTTTTATTTTTTAAGGAAAAAGCAAAAACACTACAAACACCTAACATGTGCCAAGTGAGTTGTTACATGTCCATCTACTGTCTCGTTTAATACAGTAATGCTGCCCCCAAACTCAGAATTTAAATGGTTATTTTGTAAATGAAGAGGCTGGACCTCAAGAGGGTTGGGTAACCATAGCAGGGTCACACAACTAGAGGGCGATGGGATGTAAGTCCAGGTTCTTCAAGTCATTTGTGGTCCTCCAGAAAGAGGCGGCTGCTTTCAGCATCCACATGCCCCACCCTCAGAACCAGTGCTTCAAGGGCCTGTGCGCTGGGAGAGCGAGGTTAACGGACCGACTGGGAGAAGACCAGGGAAAGCGCCTGAAGCGGCCAGAGGTGGGGAGTGCTTCGCACTGGTTCCCGCTCCCTTCTAGGGACGCCCAAAGGGGTACTTACCCGCCAAGCCAACCTTCAACACTTGAGGACCTTGTGAAAGGCACCATAGATAGAAAAGCCATTCCTGGGAATCCAGAATTTTAGTTTACACATCCAGAAAGGCATCTGCATTTCCTACTTCCTACAACCTCAGGGCACCAGTGCTCCAGACAGATGCCCACTTCCTAAAGGTAAAGCCCTTCCTCGATATTTGGGATCTGTTTCAGTTTCTATTCTTGCCCACCTGTGTTGGTCCAGTGGAGGAGAGAGGCGTTTCTGACTTAATTGTCTCAAGTACAACTAATGCTCTATTAGCCCCCTTTTAAGAAGTCTTTTCACTGGTAACCATTAAATAATAATGAAAATCCTAAATGTCCATCGACAGATGAATGGATAAAGAAGATGTGGCACATATACACAATGGAATGTTACTCAGCCATAAAAAGGAATGAAATTGAGTTATTTGTAATGAGGTGGATGGCCCTAGAGTCTGTCATACAGAGTGAAGTCAGAAAAACAAATACTGTATGCTAACGCACATATATGGAATCTAAAAAAATGGTACTGATGAACCTAGTGGCAGGACAGGAATAAAGACGCAAATGTAGAGAAGGGACTTGAGGACACACGGGGGGAAGGGGAAGCTGAGACAAAGTGAGAGAGTGGCATGGACATATATACACTACCAAATGTAAAATAGATGGCTAGTGGGAAGCAGCCGCATACCACAGGGAGATTAGCTCCGTGCTTTGTGACCACCTAGAGGGGTGGGATAGGGAGGGTGGGAGGGAGGCTCAAGAGGGAGGGGATATGGGGATATACGTAGACTTATTAGCTGATTCACTTTGTTGTGCACAGAAACGGACACACCACCGTAAAGCAATTATACTCCAATGAAGATATAAAAATAATAATAATGAAAGTCAATCATCAGAGCCCAGGGCCCCACCCTCCTTGCTCTCGGCTCCAGCTACCCTGCTATGCTTTCAGTCCCCAATTGCCAAGCTTACTGTGGCCTCAGGAACCTCCCTCCAGTTCCTCTCTCAGCCTCGACCCCTGCTCCCACCCCACCTCCCTCATGTGGCACCTACTTCCTCAGCAAAACCTTCTGGGCCCCGTCTGTGCTCTCATAGCATCTTGAACACCTCTGGACAACTGTCATTCATTCATCTGCTCAGCCCTCTTCCCGCCACTGGCGATTCCAAAAGGAACAAAACCAGGCAGGGTCCCCGCGCAACGTGGCATGGCGAGTGCATTCTAAGGGGATGAGTGTTCTGGCAGGACCGCATTTAAGCAACCATTTAACAATTCGTATGATTCTTTCTAAAGTATTCTTCTCCAGTGATTAGGGAGCAGAAGGTGAAACAGAAAACAAGAGCAAGTCACTTTACAGCTTTATTTCCAACCTCAGTGCCAGGCGAACGTGATCACCAGGTATTTGTTGAAATCTTACTAATGATAACGGCATTAGAGCTTTAAAAACTGGGGGGAGGGACAGAGATTCATTCTTGAAAATTCCACAACCGTGATTCCAGGGTGATGAGCAAATTACGGGTTTTAAACCCACAGAACCACAGCAATCCTTTTAAGGAAAGATGTCATAGTAACGCTGCCTACCTCACACATGCTGAAAATAATTTAAGCGTCTGCTAAGATTGCTTGAAAAAGAAGGAAGGAACAGGAACAGGAACAGACTGATCTGCTAAAAGTAATAGAAAAATGTTACGATTGTCAGTTCTTACGGCATTAAAAAGCCAGAAAGGGAGAGCCTCAAAGATGTACAAGATCGTCAGTCACTTCCATCCCTCCCCTGCATCAAATGGCACAGAAGGCATCAGGGCCCTCCTGGAGGCTGTGGTTTGAAATGGTGCTGCGATGAAACTGCAAAGAATACAAATAAAGATGAAAACAGCAAACGGAGAAGGAAGAGAACAGAGAAAAGAAATGCTGGAAATCAAATAGACAGACCTCAACCAGACAGCCAGGTCCAAGCAGAGCTTTGCCTATGGCTACTAGGCGCACAGCCCCAAGCCAGGTGGGAGAGAAACAGGACAAAGGCTGTGAGAACCAGAACAGCAGAGGGTCTCAGGGCATAGAGTGTTACAAAGACAACATGAAGAAGGGGAAAAGGAGAGAGATCTCTACTTTGCACCAGTAACAAATGAGCTCTTTTTTCCTGCAGTGGTAACTGTTGTAAACAACTGAAAAACATACTTAATAATCACAAATTATAAATGTTCCTGGAAACTCCCTGCTTCCAACTAGTCCATGACAAATATCTGCAGAGGGACCTCAGCATCTGCTCTGAAGTTCAGGGGAAAGTAATTCTAACCAATGGGGGTGTGCCAAAGTATCACCCTCGGGGTCTGACCAATTAAATGGCTGCTTCTTTGTGTGGCGTTTAGGAGAGATGACAGATTGAACAGTGCAGCAGAGAAACCTACACATTTAATTGCAGTCCAGGCATTCTGCCCCAAAGGGCAAGTCAATCAGGGAAGAAAGCAGTGCAGAGTGAAGTCTTCTAACAACACTGAAAACAAAATAAACGGACCTGCAGTTTAATTACCCCGAGATCCTTCTTTCATCAAAACTGATGACAAAGCCCATCAAGAATAAAAAGACTCTGATCCTCCTTGTACTCTTCTACAGGGAACAGGATTTACCAGATAAGCTTGTCTGGACCTTCTGATTGAAGAAGCTGCTTTCAGTAGACACTATGACAGTGACTGACTAATGGGTAACCATGATAAAAAAAAAACGTTCAAGGACACAGGAACTAGGTAAGAGGGTTTGTGTTACTCCTTACCCTAGGAAAAGGCAGTGCTTCAGGACGGGGAGTCTGCCTAGGATCAAAATGATGTTCTTTATGTAGCCAAATGTACTGGGTGTGGAAGGAACAAAGACTCTAGATTTTGGTGCTATTTAATCCCTTTAATTTCCTCAAAAACAATAGAACCTGCCTGCTTCACTGAAACTGGTAATTGAAAGAATTAAAATAACAAGCATTTCTAGAGCTTAGCACATAATAGGTGCTCAGTAAAAGTTGGTTATAAATAATTTTAAGAAAATATTTTTTAAGGTTCTTTAACGTGACAATTTATCTGCTCTATCCTCTACTTAAAAAAACAAACAAAAAAGGCTGATACCTTTAACCAGGCTCCATCTAGTTTTCCAAAGACCCTCCAAGAACTAAAGACTCCAGGCCCCTCCCACTAGCTCTTAATTTTATAATGTCTGAAGAACTTTTCTGTGAGGTGGTCAGAAGTGGTTTCTCCACAATGCAGCCCTAGGCTGTTTCTTTCCAATTCTACTCCATTGCTAATAAATTTGTCACTTTTCCTGTAGCCCAGACAGCTTAGACTGTCCCTTAGCTCCTCAACCCCTCTTGTTCACCAAATTCAGAGAATGGAACATTCTAGGCCCTACCTGGTGCTCTGTAACTATTTGCACTGCACTGAAGTCAGATGGGATTTGGGGATAAATCCAGGATGAATCCAGACTAACCCCTTCCTCCCAAAGACCTTTGGGCTTGGTTTGATGTTTGACCTCAATCTGAAAATTATGCTGACTTTCTGAAAAGTTTTCTGCTCTTGCCAGGATATGATATGCCCAGTATCTATCCCAAGAAGCAGAAACGGAAATTTCTAGTTCACCCAGTACCACAAAGAAAACCTTTGTATTCACACGATATTATCTCCTCGTGAAGAACACCTGTGCTTACCAGGTCTTCAGGTTTTATTCTTTGCCTATATATCCCACAACACAGTGCAAACTGCCTCATATTCACCACTCCTTGACAGATCCAAGAAAAAAAGCCACCTGTGCTGATACCCGGAAGAACTGCTGTTTTCAGGGATGTTGTGATGTGCTGCTACTTCACCCATTTGCTCCTGGAATTATAAAGTGGCAGAATAGTCTTCTTTGCAATGGGGCAGGGACACGAGATGCACAAAAAAACATTACCCAAACCTTTACCTGCCCCGTACTCATTAGTTTATGGTTTGAGACCATCACTGTTCTGAAATAACTCAAGCAGTTATAATAATCCACAAAGACCCCAAGATTACTCCCTAATAGACAATAATAAAGCAGATTTCACAGTGGCAAGCAAGAAAGAATGGTGGGGGGTAGGGGTGGGGTCCAGAAAACAGGGGTTCCGAAGATTGTTTACCGGCTGGGTACCACCCCACCCCAAGCAAATCACTTAATCTCTTCTCCAGAAACTCGCCTAGGTACAAAACAGTTCAGCAGTTGCCATTAGATCCAGCCTCCACGACGGAGGAAACTTTCAAAGGCTAAAAAGACCCCAGGGTCACTTGTGAACTACCTTGCTCAGGAAACACTCAAAAGTTGGGCTAGAAATCCTGGAATTCAATAAAAGGAAACTGTAATTTAAAAGGCTAGTGAATTAGAGGCTAAAATTTCCTATCGTTATTAAAAAATAAATAAGCAAGCACAGCTTGAATCCCACATCTACCAAAGGTAACAGACTAGCAGTCAATTCAGGGGTTTCATTTTATAAAATACACGGATGCAACATGGTGTAAACTAGGAAAAACCACCACGCACCAGGAAGAAAGAATGACCTGATCCCCAGAAGAAAGATCTGCACCTGTATAAAGGCAAGGGCAGTAAAGGTCTTGTTGCCTTATCTCCTTTTCAAACCAGAAGCAGACACTTCTTCAGCCAAGCTCAAGTATTAGAAGTCTTGACTTATTAAGCACACCAAGTTTCAAAACACAGGCATACAAGTTACAGTAAAGACAAGCACATCCTGTTTGCACTTGACTTCCTGTTCTGGGCTGTCTGATCTCTTTAGAGGGCTGCTCCCTAGCCACAAATAAGTAACCTTTCACATCTGTCAACCACTGGTTCACTGGACAGTATTTCAGTGACAACAAAATATAGTTCCATGAGTCAGGTAAAAGATGCACCTAAAAAGGACCAAAAAGCAGTCATGAGCCTCTAAGACACTTTCTGGATTTCCCAGGCTTCATACTGACATCTGACCTACAGTAAACAATAAAAACTTAATACAAATAGTGCTGAGATAAGAAAATTAAGCCTGGAACAAAATTTGGAATATGAGGGCTGGGAAAAAGAGCAAGAAAAATTGGAAATGTTTTTATTATTAAATGTTGGCCTCCTTTCAAATGTAGAAGGAACAGATCTCTGTCAGCCAGTCCCCAGTGAGCAGATCCCCAGAAGGGAACCACGCAAAGCGATCACAGCAGTTAACAGGGCCCTTCTGGTGAACACTGTCCCCAATTCAACCTGCTACCAACCTCAGTCTACTTTTCAGCACTGCAAAAGCCTTCAGTTGAGAGACCTGAAGGCTCCACTTCAAGCCAAACTTCCACTGTTTTCAAAGAGGTAGTGGTTCTTCCAAGCCACATTCAGTGCTGGGAATAAACACTGGGCAACGAATATCCCAGTTTTTATGCACAAGTTATTTAGCCTCTTTGGGTCTGCTTTCTCATCTGGAAAATAGGAGGGTTGCACTACCCTAATCTCTAATGTTTCTTCCAGCTGTAGAAGAAATGCAGGAATCCAACAATAACAGTTAGCAGAAGATGCTATGGCTTCCTGCTTTCCTTCACTCAAATAAGATGCCTCTAACATCCCACATCCCGCAGTGTGAATCTACCTTGATCTGCTTCCCAAGCACCCAAGGATTTTTTTCCCCTTTCCCTTGAAATGTGGATCAGAAAGTTTCCCACTTGAAAGCAATATATTAACAAACCTTGAAGACTCTTCTTTACACGTGGTCTTGTTATTAAGATGGTAATGTAATCCACCACTTGGTTCCCATGCTGGTCATATGATTCCTGGAGTGAATAGACCCACAAAGGATGGAGAAAATTGACCAGCAACATGTGGTACTCCCTCCCACACAGTGACTGCTAATGGGGAAAGAATGAGGCAAATCTGGGTAAGAAAAGGGAGTGGCGAAGACAAGTTCGATGAGTCAGTGCAAAAAAAGAAATAAGAAAAGAAAAGGAAATGGAAAAGGAAGGAGGGAAGCAAACAAGAGGGAAAAATATCTAAACCAGTGAGTAGAAACTTAAATCTGAAATTCTGTTATCCATTCATCCAATAGCTATCCAATGTCTACTATGTGCAGGGAATGGAACTAGACTCTAGAGGAGATACAAAGGTCAACCAGATAGCTCTGCTCAATGAGTTTATGGTCTAGTAGGAGAGATAAAGGCATGTACACAAACAGTTGAAAAATATGGCAGAAAGTGTGCTGTGCCATAAAGGAGACATAAAAGAATCCTCCACTGTGAGACTCAAAGGAGGAAATGATTACTCCCAGTGAGGGATCAGAGAAGGCTTCATAGGAAGAATGACATTTCAAGCCAAAAACAACAGAAACAAGGGTACACAAGTAGGAAATCAAGGACATATCGTTTCAGTAAGTAACTAGATTTAATTTGAGACATAAGTGGGTATGAAGGGAGAGATGGTAATAATAATAGGTAACGATCCAGAGAGCCATGGCTAAATTGGATAGCTGGATTGGAGCCAGACTGAGTATTCCAAAATCAGACTCAGAATTTGAACTTAAATCCAGTGGGGAAGGAAGGGGAGCAGGGCGGTGGGGAGGGAGGTTGACAAGTTAGGAGCTGGAGGAATCTCATAACTTAACCCATAAAATTAAGGTAATAAAATCAACACAAAATCAATGTGTGAAGATACACAGAGTCCCTCCAAAGAGATACAATGTCTTCCAAACCAAAAGCAAGAAGAGAAGCGGACAAAAAGGCTTGGATGATGGCATTAATATATTTAAACAAAGAATGTGACCACATCAAAGTGTGGTCAACAAAGAAACTTAGAAAAATGTAGAAAAAATAGAGGGGGCCACATTGACTCCAGAATCACCCAAGGCAGAGAAACACTGCAGAGAGGCGACAAGCCATCTTCTCTGTGATGGGACAAGGTTCCTTCATGAAGCTTAAACAGAAACAGCATATAGTAGCAGTTAGGGGTATATGGGTTCTTGGAGTCAGAGGGACTTGGTTCCAATCTCAGTTCAGCCTCCTACTAGCTTGGACAGAGCCTTGGTTTCCTCATCTGAAAACTGAGGATAATTGTGCCTACTTTGCAGGAGGACCACTGGGAGAATTAAATGTCCTACTGTATGCAAAGCACTTAGTGCAATACCTGGCATACAGCGAGCAATAAATAGTCTTAGCCTTGGGCTTCCCTGGTGGCGCAGTGGTTAAGAGTCTGCCTGCCGATGCAGAGGACACGGGTTCGTGCCCCGGTCCAAGAGGATCCCACATGCCGCGGAGCGGCTGGGCCCGTGAGCCATGGCCGCTGAGCCTGTGCGTCCGGAAGCCTGTGCTCCGCAACGGGAGAGGCCACGGCGGTGAGAGGCCCGCGTACCGCAAAAATAAAAAATAATAATCTTAGCCTTTTTGTAACTGTGTTCTCTCCTACCAACTATCCTGTCACATTATTCCATGCTCACGAACGCAAGCTTGATATTATTAAATTTCATTTTTCAGATCTCTTGATATTTAACAGCAATGTCCTAGCAAAATCCAGGATCCAGACAACAGGAAAGGAATCCACTCTAAAATAAAAATTGGCGTTCCACTCTGAGCACAGTCACTCAAGTCTGAACAAAATCCTGTCTCCAAAAGACTGATCATTTCCAGGTACAAAGCAAAATCCATTAAGAAGAATCAGACCTGAAACATAGTGACCAAAATCCTCAGAGGTCTTCCTGAGAAGCTAGATGGCACCCAGCTGACCAGTCCTACCTAATGCCACCCTCAATCTACAATAAGTCAACCTGGATGATACTTTTCCATACTTCTCCTTACTTTCCACCTCTCTCATACCCTCCAATCATGCACTGTGGTGAAACACTTATTCTCCCTCTCTAACCTTCTAGAGGTCAAAGATGCCATCTTGTCCATCTTTGCATTCTTTTTTGGCCACATCCCAAAATATCGTGCATCAAACAGAACCACCATAAATATTTATCATAAGAATGAATTTCAAACATGACTTTTCTTAACACAATCCATTGCGATCTGCCATTGCTGCACCCTGAGGCCCTCTTCTGATTTACTGAATTCTTATTCTACACTTTTCTTCCCCTCCTTTCCTCAATCTCTCCATACCTGAGCTACCAAGTATTACAGAAAAGTCAGAAGACTTTATTTACTGGGTTCCCAACAAATTCATACAACTGGGACCAAGCCATCAATGGGCTCAGAAATCTTTTATTCATCTCTAGTTGATGTCTCATAGCAACTTTCCAAAGAGCAGTGTTGTGCAGGATTTAGGACATAGGGCCTGGAGTTAGACACAACTCAAATTCTTCCTGTGTGATCTCAGTTGAGGTACGTGAGGTACTTAACTTCCTTAAACTTCATCTTCCAAATCTGTACAATGAAGTACCTAACTGAGGTAATTAACAACAGAGTAATAGCTCAAAAAAATTGGAACTGTTACTCTTAAGTAATCTTCCAAACCCTATCCCCTCTTCCACTCCTTCTTTGTCAGATAACTAGAAACCTCCTCTCCTACTTTACCAAAACAATTCAACTGGGCCCTGTCCACTTGAGAGGCAATGGTGGTGCAGTGGGGAACACTGGGGTCAGGAGTCCAGCTGGTGCCACAGACCAGATATGTGACCATGCGCTGATTGTTTCATTTGTGCCTCAGAGTCCTCAATTGCAAAACAGGTATTCTAATCTGTTCCTTGTAGAATCACTGTGAGAATTAAATGGAAAAATATGAAAGAGCAGTAAGCAGAAGAAGAAGGGGAAGAATAAGCGAGGTGATAAGGCTTTCAAGTAAAACAGACCCAGTTTCAAATTCCAGTTCCATCACTTAACTGGTTGTGTGACCTCAGACAAGTTAATTTCTCCAGACCTCAGTTTCTTATCTGTAAAATGGGGGAAAATAACTTCACAGGGTTCTTAACAGGTTTAAAACAATGTGCAGACTAACTGGCATGTTAATTTCCCACCCTTCTCTCTACCTCTTCTTTTCTTTCCATCTCAAAACCTCCCCTTTATTCACAGGGCCAGTAGAATCCACCATTTTTGACCATTAGTTAAAAAAAAAATTAGTACATCTCCAATGTATCTATATTTAACAGCAAATTAGACAAGTACTACTACACAAATATACTGTGTTCTATATAAAGCAGAACACTAAGAAGAAATTTCAAAGGGTAAGATAAAAATACAGAAAAACTTAGCTCTAATAATTCCTTCCCATACCCCAAAAAAGGTTCCATATGTCCCTAAAATTTGGAAATTCATTTTGGAGGTCACTACACTTTTATGGAAATTGGTTCAAGACAAAGATAAATAGAATAGAGTTGGTATAGCTCCTAGCACAGTGACTGGCACAGAGAAGATGCTCAGTGAACATTGGTCCATTACAGTTTTTAGAAAACCTGCCTCTACACACATACGTCCCTTACAAGTTTGCACAAAGTGAGCTCTCAGCTCAGTCTCCCTTTCTCTTCAATTCCCCCATAGAATAGCTGGTGCTCTACTTCACTTCCATGTCACACACTTGTTCATGAACTGTGCTTCAATCTACTGAAAGCCCTTTCTCCAAGGTCACCAATGATCTTGTGATGGCTAAATGCACGGCTTTTTCCTACATCAAACCTTGACGACCTCCCATATGCCGATGACCTACCTATCTTCTTCCCTTTGATTCCCACTGAAAGTGCAATAGCTTGACTCTCCTTTAAAGACATATTTTCCTCCCTGTCCTTCCCTGGCTCCTCCTTTTGCCCCTTAAATATCTTCTAGGGCCCTGGACTAACCATTCTTCCTTTCCTTCTCTAGTGAATTCTATTGGTTTTACTTTTAAAATATATCCTGCAAACATCCCTCCTATGTCCATGGCCACACCCTGACTTATATGCCATTATCTTTCTCAAAAACTAGAGCAAACACCTCCTTACTGGCCTCCTCTTTGCCACTCTCTTTTCTCCACATAGTAGTCAGGGTAAACTTCTCTTTTAAAAACTATACTCTGCCTGAGTTTCCCGATGGTCCAGTGGTTAGGATTCCAGGCTTTCACTGCTGTGGCCTGGGTTCAATACTTGGTGGGGGAACTGAGATCACGCAAGCCACGTGGCGTGGCCAAAAAAAATACACACACACATACACACGCACACTTGTTACTCTCCTGCTTTAAAGCCTTCAGTGGTTTCCCACCATGCCCTTTTGTAAAACCGAGACTCACTACGGCCCACAAAGGCCCCATGTGATGTGGGCCCTGCCTACCTCTTCTGCTTTACCTCATGCCACACACCCCCATCACCCTCCACCCCCCATTCACCTCACTCGAGGCCCTTGGTGGTCTCCTTTTATTTTGACTTCCTCAAAAAAAAAAATCATTTATTGCCCCCAAGGCCTGCACACTTGTGGTTCCTTTCCTGCCAGGAACATCCTCCACAGCTCTTCACAAAGCCAGCTCCTTATCCATCAGACTTCGGCTCACCTTCCCTACAGTGCAGTTGTCTGGCACACAGTGGAAGCTCAGTAAGTATCCATTGAATGAATAGATTCCTCAGTCTTTGGAATCAATCTCAGGCTTCAGTTTTAGTAGTCATTTCCAAATTCCTGCTAGATATCCAGACTTTAAATCTAGCATACCAAAGACACTCAAAACCAAACCCTTCATCTTTCCCCAAACTAGTTTCCTCCAATCTTCTGAAATTATATGAGCAATATAACACCCACTTTCTGCTTCAGAAGTATGAATTTCCCATTCGTTTGCTCCACCTGCCCAAAATTCTGATCATCCATTAAAACCGAATTCAGGACTTCCCTGGTGGCACAGTGGTTAAGAATCCACCTGCCAATGCAGGGGACACGGGTTCGTGCCCTGGTCTGGGAAGATCCCACATGCCGCGGAGCAACTAAGCCCGTGAGCCACAACTACTGAGCCTGCGCTCTAGAGCCCGTGAACCACATATACTGAACCCACGTGCTGCAACTACTGAAGCCCGCACGCCTAGAGCCTGTGCTCCACAACAAGAGAAGCCACCACAATGAGAAGCCCGCGCACCGCAATGAAGAGTAGCCCCCGCTCGCCACAACTAGAGAAAGCCCACCTGCAGCAACAAAGACCCAACGCAGCCAAAAAAATTTTAAAAATTAAAAAAAAGAAACTCTTCCTCATATTCATTAAAATCACTCCTCCCCCAATTTAAGCCCATTTCCTCTTAAATCTTTGAAATATAGGAAGACCAATTAATCAAAATCCCCAAGCAAAAACTATTCTTGTACTCAAAGATGGTAATCAAGCCATCCCTTAGCTTTTCCTTCTCTAGGCTAAAATCTTTCTATTTTTTTTAAACGTATAACGATAAGGAATTTTTTTTAACTTTTTAATCATCTTTATTCCTCTCTTAAGTATGGGCGGACCAATATTGGATTCCACATGCCAGTATCTAACAGATGTTATGTCCCAGCCCTTATGGTTCATCTTTCTTATTTTACTTTTATTTAGTTATTTATTTATTTTTGCCACATAGCACAGCATGCGGGATCTTAGTTCCCCAACCAGGAATTGAACCCATGCCCCCAGCAGTGGAAGCACAGAGTCCTAACCACTGGACCGCCAAAGGAATTCCCTGGTTCACCTTTCTATAATCAAATTCCACAGTCCCCAATATGGCATGTTAGCCTCCCAAAAGTTGTGAATTACCCTACAAACTTAATCACTTATTAGAATTAATGTGAAACCCCTTCTTCTTTTAACGCTCACCTTATTCCATTTTGTGATGACTCCCTTCACTCATCAACCTGGTTTGACGCTCCACTATTGAGGTAGATTTTAACAAATTCTAGGTATCTGAAGCACAACAGAAAAGCTTGAGAGGCTGGAGTGGGCATACCATTCATGTCAATCAAGGTCTCCAACCACGGTCAAGGCCTCTCCAAGGCCAAGTAGGCTCTGAGTACCTCCTCCTTCCACCTCGAAGATAAAGTGGCCTTGCAAAAGACAAGACCTTTAGCACCCACCTACTGAGCAAAGGCACCTTTTCTGTAGAACCCAACAAGGTATATTTATCTACAAAGAGACAAACCAGGTGCTTACAGCAGTGTAAAAACATGTTTTCCCTCTGAGTCTTACCAGAATGTATGCTTCAATGTCAGAAGTAGCTTTACAATCACCGATAAAATAGGGATAACAAAACCTACCCAACACAGGGTACTGTAGGTATCAAATAAAATGATACAAGGGAATAATTTTGTAAGGTACTATACTACGTTAGGTGATGGTCTAGAACTAGGTTTCAGGAAGTCCTATAAATCTTCAAATTAACTTTGGATGGTTACTTGATGGTTTCAGGTGACATATACAGAATAGGCACCATGGGCTCAAGTTCATCAAACAAGAACAAAAACATGCCATCTAACTAGAAAGCTTATGGATTTTCTAATACTGCCAAGACTAATAAAGATGTTTTGACTAGTGGTTTGACCCTGGAGACCCACTTTAGCCACTGTCTAATGGTGCTGAGCTCTACGTCAAGGACCAGGTCCAGTGAAGGAATTCAACAGTCTAGTGGAAGAGACAGACACTGCTGTGGAAGTCCAAATAAGGAAGAATAACTACCGGAGGAAGTCAGGGAAGGATTCACATATGAACTAAGTCTCCTGGGGATGAGCACTTTGCCTGTCAGAGAGGAGGGGGAACCACCAGGAAATGGCACAGTGTCCTAAAAGGATGTGGTATAACCAGGGACTGGAAAAATGAAGAGTTCAGGGAGGTTGGAGAGGAGAGAAATGGCTGGGAAAAGGAGAGGGAGACAAAATGAGTAACAGGTAGGATAGGGTCAAATTATGAAGGACTTTCCCAATCTAGCTAAGTAGGAAACAGAGAACAAATGGCACTCTGAAACGTTGCGAATGAAAAGATTAGATTTGGCCTTTAGGAACATAACTTTGGCAACAAGAATGAGAGGTTGGAGCAGAGAAGGATCTATGGTGCAGTGACAAAAGCACAATCAAGATTTGATAAGGCTTTGAATCAGAAGTTACAAACTCAAATTCCTGGAGGCAAAGTAGGTCAAAAGTGACATCTTCGTTGTGTAACATCTGGGAGAATGGTGATTATCTGTGATCTTGGAAGAATGCAGGCCCCGCCTAAAAGTCTTCACACATAAAATTTTAAGCCATTGGGCTGGTTAAACAAAATAGTTTTTGACCTATGATAAATTAAAGCAATACAGTGGGAATGAAGAAAAGACACACATCAAACAGTACGCCAATATAATCAAGAGGGTTTAGCAACCACAGATTTATCATATTTAGAGATGTGTGGCATAAAAAGAATGAAGAGGCAGATTTGGTAGATATAATTAACAGAGTTCAAACATACAGCAATACAAGCAGATAACAGATACTGGGTAGGGGAGATAATGACTTGTTATGTACGTGTTGAACTTAAGACAAACCTGGTAGGTTTGTGAAGTTGGACAAAGCTTGTCAAGATTTGTCAAGTTGGAAATAAGGATCTGAAGTTTGGGAGAGACAGCTGGGCTGGCAAAACATACTGAGGATGGCTGAATTCATGGACATATTTGAGATCCTTAGAGGAAAGGGCTGGGAAAAGAGTGAAAAGAAACCCAAGACAAAGCCCTGGAGCACCTCGACACTTATGGGATAATCAAAAGAAAATGAGAATAAATAATGGAAGGATACTCTGGAAACTCAGAAGAGACAAGGTGGCCACAAAGCCACAGAGAGAAGGCTGCTGGGGAAAAAAAAAGAATGGTTCAATACTGCCAAATGCTAGGCAGAGATTAAGTAAGATGGAGGCTGAAATCAGGACCAGAATACTGGGCCTGGAAATCAGGAGTTTACTTGTAATCTTCAGGAAAACAGGAATAGGGTAATGGGGGTAGAAGCCAAAATAACAAAGAGCTGCTAAGAGGATCCGAGTTGAGGAAGTACAGTGGAGGCTCGTGCTCATTCTACTCTTACTAAGGACCTACTATGTGCCAAGTACCATGGATATAATTCTAACAAAACAGGTGCTGCTTCTCAATCTAGTCCACGATCGAGGAGACACAGGATGCTCCTGAGTACTCATCCAGTCTTGGTGAGTAAGAAGAGATTTCATGGAAGAAGTGATTTTCAGACTCCAGCCAGTTAAGCCAGTTGGCCAGGTTAAGCTGGGGCAGGGTGTCTCAGAGAAGGCTTGCCTGCGCAAAGGCCTGAAGTAGAGTGAACATGGACCACCTGGGGGTAATTGTAAGGCACAGGAAAGAGCAAACTTTAAAGAGGGTTACTGCCTGGTGCTGAGGCTGAAGATTTCAGAAGTTTAGAAGTGAAGAGCAGGAAGGAGATAGGGCGGCAGTCTGAACAGAATGAGGGGAGGGTCTTCATTAACACCTCAGAAACTCACTGGTAAGACAGTGCTTTCTACAATTCAGGAGTCAAAATTATTAAGCAGAAAAGCAAATATGTTTGCCCCTCTCTCTTCCTTTAACAATGGTTTAGTATGACTAAACCATTTCTCACAAGACACAGAAAGAATAGAGACTACAACAGCAAAAGATGGATAAAGCTGTAAACCTGTTTGATTTCTCTAAGGTTTATATAATAAACGGTCTTATTAGGTCCAAAACCACATCCAGATCCCAAAGGAAATGAAACTTTTCCCCTAACATCCCCTCCAAAGAGTTGAAGGACTTTCAGATACCCAACGTGATAACACGTTGACTCACTTCTAAAGACTAAGGCTCTTCCCAGTTTCTGCATCAGCTCAGTCTAGCTCAAGACACTAAGAAAAAACAGTCTGGGGTTACCTGATTTTGCCTGTTTCAAAACATGGCCAGGGCAGAAAGCAAGCTGCCTCCGGTTCCTGCCGCTGCTGAGGTCCTTGGAGCCGGGTTCAGATGAGATCATCTCAGGAACCAACAGCAGCGGCTTTCAGGCAGTGAATGGTGCTGCCTGGGGACGTATCTTTGGTAAGCAAGATTGCAACAGAGCAGGCGGTTTACCCAGGGCAGTGCTGACTCACGCCAGGCAAAACTCATTTCCCAAACAACTCAGCCTGAGCCAACCGCAATCAACTGCAACCTAGAAAACAAGAGGCACCCCACTGATTTTTCTTTCAAATGGAAAGCTGATTACTGGGGGCAGGTGAACCTCGTTCCCCAGCTGCTGGTCACCCAGAAAAGTTCCAGTGGTCAGTCACCTTCTGAAATATCACCTGAAAACAGCCTGGGGCTCAGGACAGCACGATTACTGAAGATAGCAGGTCCACAAGCTCTGGAGATTTCCCCAAGAGGCTGATAAAGAAGTCACTTTGCATTTACAAATTAGAACATCTGGGTGAGAGGATGCCCAGTCATGGGGGGGGACCTGCCCAGTCATGGCTAGCTGGTCAAATCATTAGGGTGAATTCTGTCAGCTCTGACCAGGCTCACTGTTCTTTTTCCCCACCAGGCTTTCTCTGACCTTTCTGTTTCCTTAGACAACTCATGCTCTCTAATTAACACAGATACATAGGAGGGTTTTCTTTGTTTAATCAGCTGCCACATTCTCTATGCTAAAGCTAAGTTATCCACCATCACACCTACTAGATGTTTAAGGAACATAGGAGTCTGTGAAAATCACATTAACACTTACTTTTGAAAAATCCTTAAATTTATGTCAATTCTCATTTATTGGCCAGCTTATTAAAAAATTGATTCTAGGGCTTCCCTGGTGGCGCAGTGGTTGAGAATCTGCCTGCTAATGCAGGGGACACGGGTTCGAGCCCTGGTCTGGGAAGATCCCACATGCCGCGGAGCAACTAGGCCCGTGGGCCACAACTCCTGAGCCTGCGCGTCTGGAGCCTGTGCTCCGCAACAAGAGAGGCCGCAATAGTGAGAGGCCCGCGCACCGCGATGAAGAGTGGCCCCCGCTTGCCGCAACTGGAGAAAGCCCTCGCACAGAAACGAAGACCCAACACAGCCAAAAAAAAAAAAAAAGAATTAATTTTTTTAAAAAAGTAACAAATGTTCAAGTACAATTGGTGTCTTTAAAAAAAAAAATCGATTCTAGAATGACTGGCTCATCAACAGCTATTAATTATTATTGAATTTGCCCTGACAGGCTAGAACTGACAATGGTGCTAGACAAAGAAAACAAAAGATTAAGTCCTTGCTTCCTCCGTGTTTTCATTCTACAAGAATGAAACTAAAGTTCATATCAGATCCTTCTGTTCCCTGCTCAAAATTTCCCATGGTTATCAGCTATTCCTTAGCATGGGCATTCAAGGCCACCACACCTAGCCTTGTTCATCCTGTCAGGTAGGTCTCTCAAGGCATCAACTCTGGATGTAGCTGCCAATCCAGCCTGTCATTCAATAAATGTTAGGATTCGTTAAAATGTACATGCAGATTGTCAGAATGCGGGTTTAAAAACTATGCTATTTAATTCTATTCCTTTTCACGGGGCTAGTTTAAAAAAAAAGTTATTTTATCCAATTCAATGCCCCTTAATTACATTATTCCAACAGGATAACCACACTGGCCTTTTAGAAGGTTTTATAAAATGTTCCCTCTTTTACTTCCTCCCCTTCAGTGTTTTCCTTTCCAGAAAATAGCTGTGTTTAAAGAAGTTTTCCTACAGTATGTGTTAATTAGTCTTTTTCAAATGATAAAAGCATCTTTAGAGCAGTTGATAACCATTATCTCACAGACCACACTTTAAAAAATATTTCTGTAGTTGATGATAAGTCACAAACATCCTAATATAGAGCAACTCTCAAGGTACATACAGTAGAGACAAATACGGAAACAAAAATAGAATACTGTTAAAAGCTTCTGACTCATTCTATATTAGTAAACTTTAAATGAGGAAGAGAAAATCCAGATGGTACTGTGCCCAGGAAGTAAATGTAAATGATGCAAAGCGCAACAGAAGCGTCAGAACTTCCTAATTCTGCTAAGATAAGCACCACTCAGCAGGTGAGGAGGGCAGGCTCAGATTATCGTCTCCCTCTGTGGGATTCTGTACAGTTCCGATCAGTTTCCCCTGAATATAACCATACTCCATCTGAGTTCCTTCTTTTAGCCAGGAAAGGCTGAGGATTACACGTGTAGAGCTCTAAAAAGATGCTAAACTTGAACTAATGGCTTCAGGCACTTGAGCTTTTATAAGGTTATATGAAAACTCCAAGAATATGAGACTGTATGAGAAATAAACAAAATAATTGTGGCTTTGTGCTTAAGTTCCTTCAATATATATGTTTTTTAATATATTATTTTAAAACTCAGACAAAGTTAATTCACACCCATAGCTATATAGACTTACTTTTTATGTGTGGTCACAAGAGATATTTAACATGTGTATGTGTGCATGTATGCTTTTGTGTACGAGTATGTATGTGTGTATGTATATATACACACACATCTTGCAAACACCATACCCACTGTTTTACTTGCACAGAAATATGCAATGCCGTTTAAAGCCCATATTTGGTTTGTTTTCTGATATTTCTTAACATTTTAAACAACAAGCAGGTGTCAAAAGAAATTAAAATAGTCATTTCTTAGGATTCTGTAGTCTTCCAAATCCATAGAAAATTACCAAATCCATAGAAAAAGATATGGGAGGGAAGCACAATGGGAGCAGATCAAGGAGGTATTTTAGCTTTACCAGTATTTGAATACATTTTACAACAAGCATATATTCAAATATTACTTGGTAATTTAAAATTCAGTTAAAGTTTTAAATGTTCTACTGTTTATAAACTACTTTAACCTTTTCCCCATCTCACTCTTTCCTCTCAACAGCCTCCTTTTACCTGCTTCCCCATTCCTAGCAACCTAAATAATACTGCACATTTCCTCTTTTTAACAAAATTAATCTTACTTATGTCCATATCCTTTTTCTTTCCCCCCACGTCCTTTTTATGATTGAGAAGACAGTGAACTGATAAATCCAAATTTCCAAGAACCAGTGGCTTTCTCACTTTGTTGATAATTAGAGACACTGCTAAATTCTAATCTTGGATGTTCAGGGATCTTATAATTTTTTTTTTTTAAACTAGAGTACCTACTCTTCAAAAAAGACAATGAATGTCAACCAAGTAGCTATCACCTAATAAATCACAGAAATTAGGCATGAAAAATGAAGTGAACTTCAGGATACTCGAGAATCAACTCTAGAGGTACTTAAGAATCAACAGTGGTGCTTATTGAAAAGGATCACTTCCCAACCCAGTCTCTCAGACACTCTGAATTAGCAGAAGTGGAAGGAGCCCCCAGAATCGGAAATTTTTTTTTTTTGCCGTACGCGGGCCTCTCACTGCTGTGGCCTCTCCCGTTGCAGAGCACAGGCTCCAGACGCGCAGGCTCAGCGGCCATGGCTCACTGGCCCAGCCGCTCCGCGGCATGTGGGATCTTCCCGGACCAGGGCAGTAACCCATGTCCCCTGCATCGGCAGGCGGACTCTCAACCACTGCGCAACCAGGGAAGCCCCTAGAATCGGAATTTTTAATAAGCATCTCCCTCTCCCAAGTGATTCTGATACAGAGAGGCCTTGGATCATGTTTTGGGAGACAGGTCATAGCTCTGATCTCTAAGCACTGTAAAATGAAAAGTTTTTGTTTGTTTGTTTTTTGGCTGTGTTGGGTCTGTGTTGCTGCGCGCGGAGTTTCTCTAGTTGGGTCAAGTGGGGGCTACTCTTCGTTGCGGTGCGCGGGCTTCTCATTGTGGTGGCTTCTCTTGTTGCAGAGCACGGGCTCTAGGCACGCGGGCTTTAGTAGTTGTAGTGCATGGGCTCAGTACTTGTGGCTTGCGGGCTCTAGAGCGCAGGCTCAGTAGTTGTGGCGGGGGCTTAGTTGCTCCGCGGCATGTGGGATCTTCCCAGACCAGGGATCAAACCCGTGTCCCCTGAATTGGTAGGTGGATTCTTAATCACTGTGCCACCAGGGAAGTCCAAAATGAAAAGTTGGGGTTTTTTTCCCCGAAGACCATCAAACTGAACAGTAGTCTCACAGAGCAGGTGTTAGACATTAGTCCCCTCACCCACAAGAACCATCAAGAATATAACAATTGAACTATATTTATTCTGTTGACTGGACCATTATTTTCTTCAAGCCTCCAGAGGCAATTATCCTAACTACTTATCTTAAGGATTTTCGCTGCCACCCACAGTCCTGTTAGACTGAGACATTTTCACACCTGGGATGCAGTAGAAGGGGCTTAACAGAATTTTTATGACTGTGAAAATTGAAGTTCATTTGACTCAACAGAACAGTCAAATAGAACAAAGGAGAAAACCTCCGCAAAGGCACAGCTTGAAAGTAGAGGCTTCTGACTTCCTGATGAGGCAGTTTTGCCCAGAAATTCAAACCATGGGATGCTATATAGCTCATATGTCAAGAGTGCCTAAATGGCAACTTATCACCACAGCATCATCCACCGCAGGCTTACTGTAACATTTGGAAGCACAACCCTGCTGGATAAGATGGCCTCTCCTGGGAGACAGCGGCTGTTGCCATGGCGGGGATCATTCCATCTTGGGGCCAGAAGAACCCAGCAGTCCCTTTAATCTTTAACGAGCCACTTTAGTGTTCAGATATAGGAACCGGCACTGAATGAGGCTCAACCTGCTTCACAGCACTTTGTGGCAAAACCACCCCCGAGCTGCAGGAGGGCACACCAGCCAAGCCGGTCCCCGGAGCTGCAGTTACCAGAATCTGTTCTATAATATAATTTGGGCACTTTATTATCCACTGTGGCATAATACTTCATAGTGCACAAAGGTATCCAATAGCGGACTTCCCTGGTGGTGCAGATGGTTAAGAATCCGCCTGCCAATGCAGGGGACTTGGGTTTGAGCCCTGGTCCGGGAAGATCCCACATGCCGCGGAGCAACTAAGCCCGTGCGCCACAACTACTGAGCCTGCGCTCTAGAGTCCGCGTGCTGCAACTACTGAAGCCCACGCGCCTAGAGCCCATGCTCCGCAACAAGAGAAGCCACCGCAGTGAGAAGCCCACGTACTGCAACGAAGAGTAGCCCCCGCTCGCTGCAACTAGAGAAATCCCGCGTGCAGCAACGAAGACCCAAAGCAGCCAAAAAATAAAAAATAAAATTAATTAAAAAAACAAAACAAAACAAAAAAAAAGAAGAAAGGTAGCCAACATCAAGGGTACTGCCTACCTCAGGCACAATGAAATACTATATTAGTAAATGTCAGGAACTGAAAAAGTAACAAGCCCACTTTGAAGGAAAAGGAAGACTCCAAAGCTGACAGGACACAGCCTGATGACCTGATGACAAGATTGGGAGAAAGGAAGTCAGCGACGTGACTAAACTGCTATCTTGGGCAGTTCACTTTAGAAACCTGGCAACGGAAATCTTGGAACCATTCGACGGGTGTGATTTTCTATACAAAGCTATTTCTTCATTTTTCCCCCTGTGCTGCTAATACAGAAGAAGGGCTGGGAAAAGGCCCTTGTCATCAAACTCCATCACCTAAACAACTCCAAGAGCTTCATAATGAAGTAACTGGTAAGCTCATGTTCTATTCCCCAGTAGCCACCCTCTCAGAACAAAGATTCTGTAATTCAACTTTGAAGATTACCTTAATTCATAATTCTTATTTACTTTATAGCTCTAGATTTTTCTCTTCCCCAAATATACACACACATTCTCTCTCTCTCCCTCTCTCTCCCCCCTCCCTGCCCCCTTCTCTTTCTCTGTCTCTCCACCCTCATACTCATGCTCTGCCTCCAATAAGTCAAACTTCCTAAATTTTCACCCTGGTTTCCACTAAAAATGCCACAAGATTAAGTTACCTTCCTTCAGGTCCCCAAGTCTAGGGGGCCTTTGTTGACATGCGTTTCATCTTGATGGGTGATTTCTAGCCATGCAGATAAATTACCTTTTCACCTACAGTTAATCTTCAAACTGGCTTTTGTAGGCTATGGAAATAAAAGGGTAAGACTGCACAGCTTGAATGTCCCATCAAGGTAATCAAAGTAGTGGAAGAGGCAGAGAAGACAGAAGGAGAGATATCAAAATAAAAACTGCGCTGTGCATTTAAGGAGCACTTAAGAAAACACTCCATCTGACTAAGCAGCCAATGAGTAGACAAATACCCAAAGGACTATACATTCTCTAAAGATTACTGTGCTCACAGTTCTTGCTTCCCTCAAGGCTTGCAAGAGATCACATCATAAAGTTAGACTTGCATTATTCATAATAGAGTGGATAGATAGATCCCAACACCCAGAATTCTAAGGATTTACCTGCAAATAAAGGCATAACCTTATTTCAACCCAAACGCATGTAACTAGGAATAAAATACATTTGTTTGGGTCTTTCAATGGTATCTCTCTCATCCCTTTTACAATAGAACAAAAAAGGGTTAGAGAAAGGAACCCAAAGTTTTGTTGCAGGCATTAAACACTTAAAAAAGAATCACAGGGAAAAATGCCCACAATATATTATCCATTAAAAAAAAAAAAAGCAGTACAGAACAGCAGGTGGAGAATACAGAATAGCAGGTGGAGAACACACACACACACACACACACACACACACACATAGCACACACAGAACATATACATACATATGTATATATACAGAGAGAGAGATACAAAACATATAGTCAAAAAGTCTAGAACCACTTAACAGTGTTACTTTTGGTACGGGTGGAGGTTTACTTTCTGCTTTATATATACACCTTTGTGCTATTTTAGTATTTAAATGAGGAGTATAAGCTAATTAACATTACCAGAAATAAAGTACCTAAGATCACCTGACAAAGAAAATGAAACAGAACAATTTGAACAAGTTCTTAGGGCCATTCTGAGCCAAATTTTCAGCATATTTAAGGCTATATTCACTGAGGCAAACATAAGAATCAACCAGAATTCAGTGTTGGGACAGCATTGTTGGTTCGTTTTTCGTCATTCTGAGCCAGAAGCGGTACTGTGCTATGTCCTGCCAGGTTAGGGGGAGACTGAGTCTCGTGCTCATGTCCTCACTTCCCCCTGGTTAGTCCTGGTTAGTCTTCTCTCTCTCAGGGACACCAGGGCAGGGGATTAAAAAGCAGGTCAACAGACCACTGAACACTGTAGAGAGAAAGAGCCACATGAAGGGCTAACCACGACTCAAAAATCTTGCTCTTTGTCAGTCAAGTCAGTTTTACAAGTAGTCTGATGAACTTAAAAAACAGATATGCTACTTATTAGAAAAGTTAAAAAAGGGGGACAATACCAAATGCTGATGAGGATGCAGAGAAACTGGATCTCATACACTGCTGGTGGGACAGACTGTAAAATGGTACAGGGCTTGGGAAAATAGTTTGGTGGTTTCTTTAAGAAACTAAAGATACACATACTGTAAGACTGAGCAATTGCATTCCTGGGCACTTAACCCAGAGAAATCAAAACTTGTATCTACACAAATACCTGTACATAAATGTTCATAATGGCTTTATCTGTAACAGCCCCAAACTGAAAACAACCAAAATGCCCTACAATAGGTAAATGGTTAAAAAACTGTGATACAGACACTTCCCTGGTGCCACAGTGGTTAAGACTCTGCACTACCAATGCAGGGGGCCTGGGTTCGATCCCTGGTCAGGGAACTAGATCCCACATGCATGCAACAACTAAGAGTTTGCATGCCACAACTAAGGAGCCTGCCTGTCTCAACAAAGACCCAGCACAACCTAATTAATTAATTAAATAATTAATTAAATTTAAAAACCTGTGATACATCCAAGGCATAGAAAACAAACTTATAGTTAACAAAGGGGAAAGGGGATGGGGGAGAGATAAATTAGGAGTTCGGGATTAGCAGATACAAACTACAAAATATAAAATAGATAAACAACAGGTCCTACTGTATAGTACAAGAAACTATACTAAAGACTTCCTTGGTGGCGTAGTGGTTAAGAATCCGCCTGCCAATGCAGGGGACACAGGTTCAAGCCCTGGTCCGGGAAGATCCCACATGCCGTGGAGCAACTAAGCACGTGTGCCACAACTACTGAGCCTGTGCTCTAGAGCCCTCGAGCCACAACTACTGAGCCCGCGTGCCACAACTACTGAAGCCCACGCACCTAGAGCCCGTGCTCTGCAACAAGAGAAGCCACTGCAATGAGAAGCCTGCGCACCGCAACGAAGAGTAGCCCCTGCTTGCTGCAACTAGAGAAAGCCTGCCCGCAGCAATGAACACCCAATGCAGCCAAAAATTAATTAATTAATTAATTTTGAAAAATAGAAACTATATTCAATATCTTGCCATGAACAATAATGGAAAAGACTATGAAAAAGTATATATACGAATCACTTTACTGTACACTAGGAACTAATACAACATTGTAAATCAACTATACTTCAATTAAAAAAACAACTGTGATACATCCATCCATACTATTTATTCTATTTAGTAATAAAAAGCATTATTAAATACATTACTAAATACATCTTGGATGGAGGGCATCATGCTAAGTGAAAAATGCCAACCTCAGAAGGCCACATGTTGTTATGATTCTATTTCCATAACATTTCAAAAAGGACAAAATTATACAGATAGAGAACAGATTACTGGTTGACAAGGATTGGTTGGGGGGAAAGGGATGTATGTGACAATAAATGTGCAATTACAATTACTCATTCAACTGTCCAACCACTATGGAGAATTAAGGAAGGTGAATTGTTTGTAAGGCAAAGCACATTTCATATTATTCTGCCATCCCTACTATGCCAGAAAAAAAAAAAAAAAGATTGTTTAAGCATGAGTCCGTTGCTGGCTCAACCACCTAAACTACATTTCAGGCATTACCTGTGCCCCATCTCTACCGGTGTTTTTATCTGAGCTTCCCCAGGGCTGCGAGCAATGAGCCAGGAGGCAGCAGAAGTAACCCATGCAGAGTGAACTCTCACTGCAATTTAAGCTCAGCATTCAGCCCAAAGTGTCCTGCTTGAAATCAAAAGCATCTGAAAACTGCAGCGATCAGACACATAAATTGTGAAAGATGTGGTTACTGGCGTGGGGCACCTCACATGTGACAGGTTTCCTACTACAAACAGTTTTTCCTACAAAAGTCTCAGTAGCAGTCTCCAAATGTGAGGGAAAGGTTAGTGGAAAAAATTTAAATGATGCTTCCTCTGTGATTCTCCCAGCCAGGGCTCACATGTACTGAAAGCAGGTCACATGTCTCAGGCACAAAGTTTTAGTTTCTATACTCATCCGGGCTTCTTACTGAAAGTGGTCTACCACCATTTATTCCAGTATCACTTACAACACGAGGACCCTCGGGCCACCAACATCTACAGTATCCTACACAAGGGTCAATTTACTGGTAAGGCCTATTGAAAAACAGAAAGACACTCCAAAAAAAAAGTTTTTTTTTTAACAGAAAACCCACCAATAAATTCTCCTCTAACCCAATGCTTCAGCTGTTTAGCCAAATGTGCTTTTGAGGGTGACTGGTTGATATATCAAATACAATTACAATTTTAAAACATGGAATAAACTATAAAACAATCCTTCAGGACTTCCCTGGTGGCGCAGTGGTTAAGAATCCGCCTGCCAAGGCAGGGGACACAGGTTCCATCCCTGGTCTGGGAAGATCCCATATGCTGCGAAGCAGCTAAGCCCGTGTGCTGCAACTACTGAGCCCATGCACCTACAGCCCATACTCCGCAACAAGAGAAGCCACCACAATGAGAAGCCCGGGCACCGTAAGGAAGAGTAGACCCCGCCTGCCACAACTAGAGAAAGCCCACACGCAGCAACAAAGACCTAATGCAGCCAAAAATTTAAAAGACAAAAAAAAAAAATCCTTCAGTGCTAATGGAATTAAAACTAGTAAAGGAATAACAAAGACTGCTAATAACATTCTAAAATCACCTTCCACACAAGGAGGCCCATGTATAAAAGGATAATTTTAAGCCCACGTTCTATGAAATAGAACCTATTTCTAAAGACTTACTCTGATAAGTAATCATAATTAGATGAGCTGATGGAGTGAGAGGCAGCTGGGGTCTGGTGGTTGGGAGCGGGTCTTTCCAGCCAGACTACTTGGGTTCAAACACTGTGTGGCCTTAGGCACATTTTCAACTTCTCTGTGCCACATTTCCTGATCTGCGGAACACAGATACTGGTGCCTACATTTCGCAGAATTGTTGGGAGGGGTTAAATGAGTTCATATAACAAAATCCTTGGCACACAAAAAGCACACAATAACTACCGATAATTTTTATACAGGTAAAATAGGGTATAAAGAGAAGTACCATAAGGTTATAATGACCAAAGTCCTCTGTAGCCTGGCACACATGCTATTCTACTGAACAGTACCTAAGAAAGCAAGGCCCAGTCTCATCACACAGCCTCCCCACCCCTCCCTACCCCAGTTAGACAGATGGAGTTTGGGGGCTTCCCTGGTGGCGCAGGACCAGGGCGCGAACCCGCGTCCCCTGCATTGGCAGGCGGATTCTGCATTGCAGAATCCGCCTGCCAATGCAGGGGACGCGGGTTCGCGCCCTGGTCTGGGAGGATCCCGCATGCCCGCGGAGCAACTGGGCCTGTGCACCACAACTACTGAGCCTGTGCTCTGGAGCCACGAGCCACAACTACTGAAGCCCGTGCTCCGCGGCGAGAGAGGCCACCGCAATAGGAAGCCTGCGCACCGCAACGAAGAGTAGCCCCTGCTCGCCTCAACTAGAGAGGGCCCACATGCAGCAACAAACACCCAACGCAGCCATAAATAAATAATTAATTTAAAAAAAAAAAAAGAAAGAAAGAAAGATGGAGTTTGTTCTAGAGATGCTTAAAGAAAAAAGGCTTGACTTTACCTAGACACCTCTCTCCCATTTCTAGGTTTCCCAACTATTCAGCAACAACCATAGACATTTTGGAATCAGAAACATAAATTGTGTCCAAAAGTGTTAAACAATGCTTGTCCAAAGGCCCCAATACAGCTAATAGTTTAGACAGCTGTGCTAGGAGCCATAGAAGCTGCATTTTCTAACTAGTATTGCTTCTGAACAATTGAAACTTTCTCCAGAGCAAAGTCCAGACACAGGAAGCAGTGTTCCCCGCAAACATCCAAACAGTTTCATTATTGTTTAACCACCAAAATAAAAATAACAGCTCCAATAATCTATCAAGTTTGACATTTCATCCAACCAAGCAATTAAACCAGGACACAATGCATGCATGGAGAGATTTTTTTTCCCCTGCTCCAAATCAACACTCATTTTGACATTATAGCCACACAAACTAGTAATGCTTGTTCCTAGATTACTTACAAAAGGCTTCTAAAAACCAAACACGCTGAAGTGTCTCAAAGAAACGGCACACCGTCAAATTTTATTTTGTCTCCCACCTTTAAGCATCTTTATTAACTGTAAGTAAAGTTACAGACCAAGTAGTTGGAAACTCCCTTCTAATATTTAGTCAAAGGAGGTAAATACCCTCCCGATACAGGCACAAAATGCAAGGTCTATCAATATATTCTTAAATATATTAAAGGTAAGTATCCTCACCTCATCCTCAAGTATTAAAATCGTGGTTCTGATCTAGCAAATCACCAACTGACAGAACTTCTCTCTCCAAGTAGGGAGTTCTCAGTTGGTTGCCTCAATTACAGGTAGCCTAAGGAAGAAAATCAAGGACCTTTGATATCAAGTTCCTAAGACGTCCTCAGAACCACCTATAATAGAACAATGCTATTCAAAGTGTGCAGTCGCACACCCTCCATGGACATCCATGTCAAGGTAAAAAAAAATTCATAGTAGGTATGAACTGTGCATCCAAGTGCATGACTTCCTGGTAATTCATTTTTCTTGTACTTTACAAAAATATTAGTTGGCAATAGACTGAAAAAGCACTTTACAAAGCTGGTCCTTCACCAGTTTCAGAAACACTAACTTTTTGTACAGTTGAATGCCAATTGTGTCACTTATTGTTCTGAAGGAATCAAAGCACCCTTGCCCTATCCTACAGCTTCTGATTTGAGGGCAATCAGAGAAACCAATAAGGAGGTACACCACGGTGTAACCTCATGAGAGTACCCAATTAGACTCAAAAGACCTCACTGCTGGTCTGCAAGATCCAACTATCTTGGAGACGCTGGGTGAATTGGAGACTTTTTACTTCCCTGTGCCTTGAATTCCTCCTCTGCAGAATAAAAGCAGCCCCCTAACATCAGCATTTCTCAATATTATCATTTTTTTTTAATGTGTGGTTCCTTCTGACAGTATTACTTTCTCCAAGTGTGGTCTGCAGATAAGCTACATCAGAATCCCCAGCTTCATTCCCAAACACCCAGATTCTATAGGTCTGGGCTAGCAACCAGGAAACTGCAGTTTTTTACAAGCACCCGGGAGACTCTGATACACATGAAAATTTGAGATCTACTGCAATAATAATCTTAGTAATGCCTCTAGGGATTAAAAAAAAGGTCACAATTTGTGTGTAAACCCCAATAAAGAAATTATTTTAGGTAAAAAGTCACATTTTTAAATTTTTTAAAGTATTTTTAAAATACTTAGTATTTTTAAATCAGTATTTTTAAATCAGTATATTAAATCAGTATATTAAAACTTAAAGAAAACATTTCAATATGCTTTTATAATATTAGTAATATGTAACAACAAATTTCAATTTTTCCCCATTTAAAAAAATGATGTTTGGTTGGGAAGACCAAATGTGTATTAAAATACATGTAAACATTTACATGCTATGGCATCAAGAACTGTTTTTTTTTTTTTAATTACTTTATTTATTTTTGGCTGCATTGGGTTTTCGTTGCTGCGCGTGGGCTTTCCCTAGTTGTGGCCAGCGGGGGCTACTCTTCGTTGCAGTGCACGGGCTTCTCATTGCGGTGGCTTCTCTTGTTGCGGAGCACCGGCTCTAGGCACGTGGGCTTCAGTAGTTGTGGCACACAGGCTCAGTAGTTGGGGCTCGTGGGCTCTAGATCGCAGGCTCAGTAGTTGCGGTGCACGGGCTTCGTTGCTTTGCAGCATGTGGGATCTTCCTGGACCAGGGCTTGAACCCATGTCCCCTGCATTGACAGGCGGATTCTTAACCACTGCGCCACCAGGGAAGTCCAAGAACTGCTTTCTTGACATGATATTCAGAACTCTTGAATTTTGTACCAGTCCCTCCCAAAGAAAACTAGTGGCTTATTTTTATCTTTGTACTGTTTCTGAAAAGAGTTGAGGAGAAAGATTTGAAGCGGCTATTTGTGAGCGTTTCCACAAATAACAGTGCAGGTGTGGACAGCCAGTATCTCAAACACCAAATTAGATGTAACTGTCAACATATTTTCACTTTTAATATTAGTTTTGGTAGTACAGAAGACATGGTGATATGCTACATTAAAAAGGTTAATCAAATAAATAAAATTTAGGAATCTGACGAAGATCATCTGGAGGTGAAACTGCAAAACTATCATATGTATGTCCCCCATTAATTGGTTGGTTCACTGTCACTATTCCTCAAGCAGCCGGTCTGCAACTATGTCAACAGTCCAAACAGTTGGGAAACACTGAACTAGATCAATGGGCGTGGGGGTGATGACTCAGAATCACCTGGAGTGCTGCGTCCAACCATATGGTGAGGGTGGTAGGGAAGGTGGAGTGCCCTCTGTCAAGCTCTCTGGGAACATTTGACCCCTTTCCCCACCAGCTCTGCAGCAAACACTGGCTAAGGTAAACTTCAGCTCTGACACAGAATGACTATGCAGGTACTTCCATCAGCATATGACAAATGACCAAGAATGGCACCTGAATCTAGTCATGCCCAAAAGGTAAAAAGAGAGGTAGACAGAAGTGAGAGAACCGGAAGGCCTAAGAATTTTCCACTGCGGACTGGGCAAGTCCTAGGCCCTGCAGCTATTCCTTCCTACCCCACACCCTGGCACAAAACTTTAACACCAAACTGCTCCTCTTCACCTCCATAAAATCCAAATTGCCCAAACCATGGCTACTGGTCTGCAAAATCAATTCCAAGACAATTCCGCCCTCTTCCTGAGAACCATCCTTTACTAAGGATTCCTCAAACCGGCTGAACTTCGGCTGACCCACTCCCTCTAAAGTCCTGGAAAACACTCCACCCTCTTTCCCCAAATCAGAACGCTCCTTTTGTCTAGGATTTTGGAATAAAGGCTCATGCTCTAGTGGATCTTCTTCCACGCCATGAAGATAATAATTGAGCATGATCAAGAGGAGGTATAATTCATTGGCTATGGACCCACTGACTCAAGACTTAGGAAAAGGTTGTAAAGTCAACAGAAGAAGATGAGGCATGGTTATTTCTCAAGCAGATATCTTAATCATTATGAAAGTTGAAAGGGGGTAGGGGGAATTCACAGAAATTGCTGGAGGGAAAACAAGCTTTCCTATAGCATAAAAGATATTGATTCCATCACATTCCATGCATGTGATCAGAAATAAGAGTGGAAAGATTTTTCCAAGTAAATGAAAAGGGTAAAACAAGGAGGGGCGGGGTGGGAGAGGAGGCTGCTCTATTTACTTAAGAAAAGCTTTTTTTCCAAGTCTTTTAACGTAACCCAGCAGTTTCAAATAAACAATGGTGCTGATTACTAACGAATTACATTACCACTCAGAGGCCAGCAGAGGCTCCAGTTGGCCTAACTTCCTGTAAATTTCAGGATGACTAGGCAGCATTTCTTCAAAGTGGATCAAGGCAGTTAAAATGTTTCAGCAAATCAGACTCTGGCTCCAAGCAGTCTGATTGGATCGGCTGTCCCTAGGAGACCTGACCACTCCACAACCCAGAGATAATGAAACATTAAAATTGCATATAATAATTATAATATAATTGCATATAATAATTATATGCAATTCTAGAAAAGGCGTGTGAATGTTAAACTAGGAGATGCAGGCTAAACCTATAGCATTGGAGGGGGCAGCTTTCAAAAGTCAAGTGACACTAACTCAACAAAAATTGTGTAAAGTTCAAATTCAGCACATGGGTGGTAGCTGCTGAAAAAGGCTGCTGAGAGAGCCAGAAGGTTTTGCTTATCTTTTTACAGGAGAGGACAATGGAGAAATTACCAGACCAAGGTCACTTTCCCTTAAAAAAAAAAAAAAAAGGTTAGCAGGCTTAAGGGAGATAAAAAAAAAAAACCTTCATAGGTCATAACTCCATGAAATCAGCAGCCTGGTGAGAATCTCTCCAAGAATCCTGTAAGAAATTAAGTGTGGATTAGAGTGATTAAGTGTAAAGTCTCCTTGAGAGTGACTTCTGTTCCTGAAGACTAGAGCCATTTCTGTGAAACGCATCATAGAAAAATTGTGAAGAGGATTTGCCAGGCATCACAGCCTTTCCACTTTCACATCAAGGTCTGCAAGCACTATGATCTAAAGAAGAACACAGCAGTGATTTGGGGAGGGAATTAAATAATACAGCTTATTTCAGAAAACCACTCCATTCTCTAGCCTTTGCAAAAGTTCTCATGCTCTCGTAATGGTAATATACTTAGGAGTTTCCAAAAATTACACACATTTCCTCAAAAGAGATATAGGAAAAAATATAATCACAGGGTAAAGGCCAAACACTGTCTCTTCTGAATGCTTCAACAGCCAATTATACATTGATTCTATAGAGAGAAAGAGACTATTACAGGAAAGTTAAGTAAGACATGTTAAAAAATGTACCCTCGGGCCTAAGTCTGTTCAACTGACAGTAAAATCACCCCCTCAAAAAAGCAGTTTTATGCAAAATCTAGTATTTTAATTTCCCAGCTTCCAAGAGAAATATATAAGGAGCAGAAATTAAACTAATTATGTCAGCAGCACAGTGAACAAAACTTTAATTGTATTTCACACTAGACATTTGCAGAACAATACAAAGGCCCTTAAGGGTAGAAACTTCTTTAGAATATAAATGATTCCCAATCAATATGACAAAAATTAGTCCATTTGGGCAATAAACAGATTCACGGTTTACATGGAAAAATTCAGCCAACATCCTAATTCAATATAAAAAATTAACGCAGAGTATAAGAAACAAATCTCTAAAATGGCTTTAAATCACTCCATGATTTACATATGTTGGATCATTAATAGGTCCTTTAAGCCAGTATTGTACTAATCAGCTTTTTTAGCATCCTGCCCACAAAAGAGCCTATTCATTTAGCTGGGAGACAGGTGTTAGCAACCAGCAACCTCTTTTAGCCTCGAGTTCCAGGGGCCTGGTCTGCGAATTACTACGGTCATGATTGTCAAGTCGAAAGGAAGGGCAGTTTAAAAGAGGGAAAGGGAGGAGAGAGGGAAAGAGAAACAAAAGAGCCCGAGAGGGGGGAAAGGAAGATGAGGAAAGAAAGGGCCGTCAGGTGCTACTTAGTGGGGCCACCCTCCAAGCCTGGTAGCCTGAGCTGAGCTCCCAGGCTACCGCGCAGATACTTGAGGCAGAATTTGGATAATGTCATTATTCCCGCAGACAGTAATTCTGGATATATGCCTACACTCCACTCATTCTAAAAAAATATTTTTTCCAGTGTCTATGACTCATTCCTCTTTCCCATATTCTCTAGTTCTTAACTTCAGTCCTCACTCTTTCATGCATTTTCTAAAAGAGCTGACCGAGTAGATATTCCTGGAAAGAGATAGAGAGAAGGCCAGATTTAGAAAGACATCTTAAGCCTACAGAATAAAAATCCTATGAGAAAGTGGGAGAAGAGAACGTTCACTGAGTTCCGTACAATGTACAAAGAAGAGATTTTCTCTCTTTTCGTCCACAGAACAATGCTACCAGGTATGATTTTCATCTTGCAGATGAAGAAAATGAAGCCCACAGAGGTTAAGTAACATGTCTAAAGTAGCACAGCCAGGTGGTGGAGGAGCTGGGACTCAAAACCAGGTTTGTCTATTTCCTAAATTGTTACACTTTTCCCAAGTTTAATTCGTTAACTAACATATTTAATGCCCTGATTCTGCTTTAACTCAGAGGGTTCTGTATTTCAGCAATTTTTTTCCATCCATGAACTCAGCAAAAGGCCTGTGACTAAATTTTATTGCCTATTAAGCATCCATTATTTCCAATAAGCGTTTCAGCTATGTAGAAATGAAACATCTGGCAGGTTGGCTTTATTTTAAAATCCTACATACAGAGAATTCCCAGGCAGCTCTCCTATCCAACACTGATCCGAACTAGACTTGACTACCCATTCAGACCTCCAGTGGTTTCCACATTATCATTCATTTGTCCACTCAGGAAATAAAGGAAGCTACTTTCGCCAACCCTCCCTCATGACTCCAGGCAGATAATACAGCAGAGGGGGCCTCTCTGTAAAGTAATTTACATAAAAGTTATAAAAGCTCTTTGCTATCTGTCATGACTAGGAAATGGGCTATTCTAGCAAATCAAACATCCTGAATAACATAATGATGCTTTTAAAGGGACTACCAATTTATAAATAATTTCAAAGCAATGCAACAGTGGCTCCTAAACCTGGCTGCAGATCAAAATCACTTGAGGAGCTTTTTGGAAGTAGATGCCCAGAGTGGTTTTTAAAATGTAGATTCTCGGCATTTCCCTGGTGGCCAAGTGGTTAAGAATCCGCCTGCCAATGCAGGGAACATGGGTTCGATCCCTGGTCCGGGAAGACCCCACATGCCGTGCAGCAACTAAGCCCGTGAGCCGCAACTACTGAGCCTGTGCTCTAGGGCCCGCAAGCCACAACTACTGCGCCCGCATGCCTAGAGCCCGTGCTCGGCAACAAGAGAAGCCACCGAAATGAGAAGACCGTGCACCGCAACGAAGAGTAGCCCCCGCTTACCGCAACTAGAGAAAGCCCGCACGCAGCAACGAAGACCCAATGCAGCCAAAAATAAATTAATTAACTAAAATAAAATAAAATGTGGATTCTCAGTCATCACTTACCCACTCAAAAAAAAAAAAAATCTCCAGGAGGTGGAACTGGGAAATCTGTATTTTTAAAGAACCTCAGTGACTCAGTTGGAAACTGCTAGGTACCTAATCTTTTAAGGAGTGGCTGGCTTTGGAGAACTTCTTGCAATAAAACTCACTAAAAAGACTAAAGCTGCACTGAATACAATGTGACCTTCTTTTTATGATTCAGGAGACTTCAGGATCTCCCAATGCCTCTGGTTCATCATTCACTACTAGTCACTAATCACTGTACTGGCAAAACCAGAAAGGAAGGAAAGGTTAAGAAGACTTCATATTGGTAAAAAGCTGGAAAAACCAGCTTTTGTTTTCCTATCAGATTTTTAAAGAGCTGGTTTCCCCCAGAAGAAACTCAGATTTTATGCTTGCCTCGAAAAAGGAAAATGTTTAAAAACAGGCAGATTCTCTTAACTGCTCCAATTCAGAACATTAACAGGCCCAAATGTGTCAAAAATGTGGAATATTCAACCTGAACTACATAAAGCAGAGAAACTTCATGACAGTCTTAACGAAGATAAATGAGGATAATGGGTTTAAGCTAAGAATGGCATCATAGGATTAGATAAAACCACTGTCCTGACCATGGCAACTGATAAATCCTGGAAACTGGGAGAGCTGAGGTCTTTCAACACATAAGGCCGATGATTCCTACCTATCTAGGATGGCTTTCATGTGAGATATAACAGGATATCCTATTAAGAGCCCAACTAGTTTTAGGATTTTAAAACTCCAAATAATATAGTCACAAAACAAGAAAGTGACCACACCACCTCCCTATTGAAGCAATGGGAAGTTGTGTGTTTGGATATGAAAAGACTGCCCTTCAAATAGCCAGAATCTTTCTTACATAAACATCAGTCACTACTACCAATAAACAGTAACCAAACAAAAATAATAACCAGTAACATTACCAAACAATAATGATGAGGCAGCTCGCCCCGTGAGACCTCAGCAGCAGCAATTTAAACTATGCATTCTCATTAAACTCTAAATTATAACTCAGCTCTGTATTGCAGGGGTTATGAGATTCAAGGTGCAGACGTTAAATCTTTCCTCCCAAAACATAAACACTATAGCCAGTACAAGTTTAATATAAAAGTCTCTAATCTACCTTTAAAACAACAGCAGTAATAAAGAATAAAAAACTATTTTAAGAATAAAAAATTAAGGTGGAATTAGTCCCGTTAACACTCCTTAGGTTTATGTAGGTGTTTTCAGAAAGTTCTAGGCACAACACTCTTACAGATGGGTGTGACTGTATTAAACATCACAATGGACATGTAATTAGGGAAGAAACTGTGCCCTTTTCTGTTATTGTTGCCATTTGTTTTGTCTTTTAAAATGCTGGTTACTGAATATGCTTTTCCCACTGCTATTTTAAGAGGCCTTAAAGAGGCATTCTTATTAGAGGGTGCTAAGCAGAGTTATTATCAACTGGCTTGGCCATGAGAAAGTTTTGAAAACAAATTAATTTCTAACCTCTTTGAGAACAGCTCTCTTTTAATGCAGGTCATTTTAGCAATTGGTTAAATTAAGTCAATTTAGAAGATTTACAATCCCCGATCCCAATGTAAACAGTTGGGATAACAGCTGTCTTCCTGATCAATATGAAAGTTTTTAGTGGGCTGATCTTCCAAACTAAATAGACATTAAAATGTGTGTGTGTGTCCTAGATTACATGGAAATTTGCTTCATGCACAATCAAGTTATCTATTAGCCCTGCCACATCAAGCTGCAACTGTCATATACAATTTTCAAACTTAAGAAAATAACACTTCTAAATAAACTGTAATTTATGACTTGTACTCTGAAGTCCAGAATTATTAGGAAATATGCCATGATGTTTCAGAAATGCTTGCCATCATCTATGTCCTTGAACGTGAAAAAGAATGCAATCAGGAAAAAACGATAAAGACGTTGTCAAACCTGAAATCCCGTGAACTAGCTCCCAACCCTAGAATTCTGTACACAAACTCAGCCCAGCACCATGTCCCCTGCCTACTCCCATTCCTAGAAAAAGGTTCCAATAAGTGGCAGCCTTGGCCACACTTCAGTAACTTGAACTGTTACCAGGAAAACCACAACTGCTCCCCAAACAGTTGCACCAACAGGGGTGACAGGAAGTCTCTGTCCTCCAAACCACCTGTAACAGGGATGGGCAAGGAACTTACTTTCTGAGAAGGCCACATGCACCTGGGGATGTTTGTTCATTACGTTAACAGTGGCCTTTAGCCAGGGTGCAAAGTGGCAGTTGTGGGTAAAGCCCTATTTCCAAGCTAACAATAATTCTTCCCTGGGGTAGACAGGGAGGAGCATGGTACACTCTTCCTTGATTACACAAGCAGCTTTTTCTCCTAGAACAAATGACAGACCAACAAAAAAGGAGAAAATATGCTGCTGTTTCTATCTTCTGCCAGCCTGAAATCAAGCTCTGAGCAGACGTCTGCGACGCTCTGGTTCCCCAGGTCTAGCATACTTCCCCAAGCCTAGTCAAATGTTTCATGGGCAGCCAGCTGCACAGAGGCCCCATGTCCCTCTCCGTCTTAGCCACTGGCGACCTCACACACATCACCTCAAATGAACAGAGGACAACTCCCAAAAGAGAGAACAGTGGACCCTGGGCGGGGCGGAGGTGGGGGGGAAAGGAAAACCACATCCCCAAACTTCTCCATCAAGCCTCCAAACTCCAGCCTCCACCTTCCTCCAGCACGCCCGCAGGGCTCCTGCACTAGGAAGCTGGGTCAAGCTAGTTCCTTAAAATGCAGACGCAGGCCGCCGCGTACCTGACTCGGTTTCCTATGCTGTAAAGCGGTATCTTTCCCCCCACGAGCCAACTGAACGTGCCGATCTGTAGGGCGTTTGGAAATATTTGAGAACACACGTCTCCCGTTACTGCCCCCACAGGTGAAATGCTTCCTTTGAGGGGACTTTTAATGGGACAGGTGCGAGCTACCTTGAATGCGCAGACTTCCAGCGAGGCAGGGCGTCCCCCATCCCCTGTAGGCAGGGAGAGTCTCAGGCCGCGCCCCGCACAGAGGAGGCGCCCCCGGACAACAGCCTGGCGAGACCCGAGGCCGAGCAGCGCCCCCGACTCCGGCCTCCCCCGGGACCCCACCCCAGGCCCGGCGCTCGCGGAGCCAAGCGCCGCCGCCGCCGCCTCCTCCTCACCTGCCGCGGCCGCCTGCCCCGCCCGCACCTGAGAGGGGAGGGGTGGGGAGGGGCCGGATCCGGGCCGCGGATGCCTCAGGCAGGGGGGCTGCGGGCTAAGCCGCGCCGGCGTCTCCGGGGCTGAGGGGCACCCGGGGGCGGTCGCGACATCCTCACAGCCGGCCCCAGGAAGTAGGCCCCCCCTACCCATCCCCGGCCTCCCGGCCCGGTCGCTCCCGCCCCTCGCGCGGCCCCGCTCCCGGCGCGGCCCCGCCCCCCCTCGGGAGCGCGCCTCCGCTCCTGCCGCTCCCGAGCCACCATAGAGACGGGGGAGCCGCGCGGCGGGCTAGAGCGCGGCCGCCGCGCGCGTCCCCTGGCGGAGCCCAGCCGCGGGAGGCGGAGACCTCCGAGTCTGAGACCGGGCCAGGCGTCGGTACCCTGGTGTGAGGGCGTCCGCGGCTCCTCGTTGCCTTGGTTACCGAACTCTGCACGAGGTGCTGAAGGGTCCAGATCCGTGGTGCAGATTGGTGACACTGAGCGAGTCCCATAACATCTCAGAACTCGTTTCAAAATAAAAGTTTAAAAGTTGCCTCACTTTCATATCCCATTGTTCCTCACAACAGTGGCTCTCAGCAGGTGATGGTCCCCAAAATTACCATGAAAGAAGCCCAGGCCCACCAGAGTTCACTAGCTTATTCAAAGTCCCATAGTTAGAAAGTATTAGAAGCCAGATCTGGAGGACATCAAAACCCACGTTTGTCCCATTCACTCAATGGCACCTCCCTCTCCAGCATTTCCCAGTCTAAGCCCCCAGAGTTAGCTAGTTTCACCTTAAGAAAGTGAGGAAACTGCTAAGAGGAAGGCCCTGGTAGAATGAAGATGATTGTGTGGAGGAGCCCACCCAGCCATTCATCAGCTAGCTGTGTACCTTTCAGCTACCTGTGTATCTTATTTCTGAAAGGTCTTTGTGACCTGTGATCAAGGCACATCATTCCCCACCCAGTCTCTTCTTCTCTTGATGTTAATTATTATCATAGAAAGTTAATAGGTCCAGAGCAAGGGATGGGGGGAGGCCCAGAGATGTCTTTTTGTAAGCTTAGTTCTTAAGCTGAGTGCTCAGTACTGAAAGGGAGTGCACTTAAGCCACTGATTGGCCTAATAATTGGTGTCAGAATTCATGATATCCTTGTGGATTTTTTCTGGGCCCTCTGGTATATATTACAGCTAAATCATTGGAACGCTGCTAAATAATGTGCATGTCGCTAAAGCGAGGAGGGCTCAGAGCTGCATTTACCCACACTCCTCCTTTCTCCACCTTTAGTATTATCACCATCACTGTTTTTCACCTTTATCGTGCCCTTCCACAGAGGCACTCAATAATGTACCCATTGTGCAAGTAATCTGAAATCCTTTTCCACAAGCAATAGTATTTAGCACTAATAAAACACTAGTTTGTCTACCAAGTGACGTATTTATAGGAGCTGTTTACGTTGATGTATTTTTATTATTTCTACTCATTTGCTAAGTACTTTCCAATACATATTTATGAAGCACATGCCTTTCCCCAAACAGCAGTGAAAAAATAAATCATATTATTTCTTTTATTAGTAGCAGCGTGGCTTGTAAGTCCTAGAGCCCTGATTTTTGTTACTTTTGGCAAGAGCATGAAAAATTAATGGTGACTGAGTACCTACTATGTGTCAGACTCTGTGAAAGGCACTTTACGTAAATTATCTGTTTAATTCCCCTGAGGCATATATTTTACCAATAAGGAAAAGGTAATTCCCCTGCAACATACATTTTACCAACAAGACAAAGACATTACCTTGTCCAAGTAATTCAGCCAGAAAGGACCCATCAGGGCTTTGAACCTAGATTTTCCCGATTCCAAAATCCCAAATCATCATTCTACTTCACCAGCTCTTAAATTCTCCGGACCTAATAAATTTTGCAAAATATAAAGTATTCCTTTCGGAGAGAGGTTGTATAGGTTAACCCAGAATGGAACAGGAAGTGATAAACGGACACAGGGTGCTAACCCCAATTTTTCTATCGGAGGTTATTCTCTGAGGGAATTATTCCCTAAGAAATCAGTGGTAGGGTGTTTCAATACATGGCTGGGGAAGTATTTGGTGTTTTACATAAGCTATATGACCCTAAAGCAATTCTATGCAATAGGTATTATTTTCCCCATTTCCCAGTGGCTGAAACTAAGGCTTAAAGAAGCTAATTCATCCAATGACATACAGTAAGTGTCAGAGCTAAGACCAAGTTAGATGAGATGAAAATCTTGCTCCTTGACTTTGTACACTTTTCAGCATACGCCCATTGTCTTCTGGAAAAACCCAGGCTTATATTGAGACTATTACAGCCAGAAACTAAAGAGGCAGCAAAGAGCTAGGATTGAAAGCCTACTCATGGATTCAAGCTTGTGCAGCAGCTGAAGTGCACTTGTACAGCTCTGGGATGCATGGACCTTCCACTGGCTGGGAGAGAGAATTCTACACATGTCAAATGGAATGGCCAGTACCTGGCCTCCCTCTCCAGGATAGATAGGAAACACAGTGAGGTCCTTACCTTCATAAAAGGTAACTACAGGGAACCTACAGCATCTTACTTAATGATAAAATACTGGAAACAGGGCTTCCCTGGTGGCACAGTGGTTGAGAGTCCGCCTGCCGATACAGGGGGCACGGGTTCGTGTCCCGGTCCGGGAAGATCCCACATGCCGCAGAGCAGCTGGGCCCGTGAACCATGGCCGCTGAGCCTGCGCGTCCGGAGCCTGTGCTCCGCAACGGGAGAGGCCGCAGCAGTGAGAGGCCCGCGTACCGCAAAAAAAAAAAAAAAAAAAAAAAAAAAAAATATATATATATATATATACTGGAAACAGCTCACTAAAATCAGGAACAAGACAAGGAGGATGGCTATTGTTGCTTCTATTCAACTTAGCACCGGAAGTTACTCTAGCCAGTGAAATAAGAGAGGAAAACATGAGAGAAACATCTTTTTGAGGGTAAGCTTGGATGAATAATCTACCTAGCTCTAATTTAAGCTCCAAGCATCACAGAGCCTTCTCCAATGCCCATCCCCAGCAACTGGACAGTTTTAACTCTCCCCAGTGCAACTCCATGCCAGAGCACAGTAAAACCTAGTTGGGATGTGCATCTAAATCCCTTACCTCCTGGGACATCCCCCCCACCCCGCCCCGGTCCAGTGGTTAAGACTCCGCACTTCCCCTGCAGGGGGACGCAGGTTTGATCCCTGGTCGGGGAACTAAGATGCTGCATGCTGTGCCAAAAAATAAAATAAAATAAATCACTTACCTCCTGCTGGCTCCCATCTCAGGCACACATAGGCCCTGTTGTTTTTGATTCAGCTTTATTTTCCCCCAAACCTCGGTTCACCTTATTACCAACAATATCTCCCTTCTTTGAGTGTTTGTCATTCTCTCCTAACTTCCCTACGGGAAATCGGAAAGAGCTGAGAAAGTAGATCTCTGATCCAGCTTTTACGGTGAACAAAGATAAAAAGAGGTTGGGATGGGTAGCCTTGGTTGCTATCGGGGCAAAATACAAAGAGAAATTTAATTGAAACATTCACATAGTCACAGCCGAAGGCAGCATAAGGATGGAAAGAAGTAGGGTTTGGAATCAGACAGATTCAAGTTTGCATTCTGGTGCTGCTCACTTATTAGCTTTATGTCCATAACCTCACTGAACTCCCATTTACTGTCTGGAAGATGGAAGGCTTTCTGAAGGTCTAAACGAGATGGGGACAAAGGGCCTAAGCACATGTGAGCCTTGATACACTTGCCTCCTGGACTTTGGCAGATACTAGTGGTTGCCCACCCAACGTCCAACTCCTCCACGCACACTCCCTCCTTTCTAGTAGCATCCCCATTTTCTTTTTTTTTTTAAATAAATTTATTCATTTTTATTTTTGGCTGCGTTGGGTCTTCATTGCTGTGCGCAGGCTTTCTCTAGCTGCAGCAAGCAGGGGCTACTCTTCGTTGCGGTGAGCAGGCTTCTCACTGCGGTGGCTTCTCTTGTCACGGAGCACGGGCTCTAGGCGCACAGGCTCAGTAGTTGTGGCTCGTGGGCCCTAGAGCACAGGCTCAGTCGTTGTGGCGCACAGGCTTTGTTGCTCAGTGGCATGTGGGATCTTCCCGGACCAGGGCTTGAACCCGTGTCCCCTGCATTGGCAGGCGGATTCTTAAGCACTGTGTCATCAGGGAAGCCCAGAATGACTGCTTTGATGAGAACGAGCTTAAAGACAAAACCAACACAAAAGGAGAGCAGAGCAGAAAGATGGAAAGGGCCTGCGCCACTTGATGAGCTGCCAAATGAGCCAACCTTGGACGTCGTGTTACTAGAGATAACAAATGTTATTGTTTAAGCCTCTTTCAGCCAGGTTTCATTACTTGCAGTGGACAGCAGCCACAGTGATACATGGACCTTGAGCCTGAGAGTCTTTGGGAGTTCACGTGCCTAACAAAAGCCATGAAGTGCTAGCACATACATAGTAGGGACTCAACATCAACGTTGTGGAATATCAGACCAACGACATTCAACAGTCCTCTGTAGAAGGATATGTAAAAAGACACTCTGGGGGGACCTCAATGACTAGATCATATGAAAAACATTCCTGCGTTTCTCCTCTGCCATCTTTAAAATGCTTTAAACCCCACCCATTTGTATATCTAACAATTACCGAGCTCCCATACTGTGGAAAGAGCAAAAGAAAAATGAACGTGGGAGCCCTTCAAGGGGATCTTGGGCTCATGGGCAGACAATAAGACAAGTCTGAGTGGTACAGGAGGATTGTGATGTCTATCTAGACCCCAGCTGAGGCATAAAAAAGGGAGGATGTCTGGGTGGGTGTACACCGACGCAGTCAGGGCTGGGCGGAGGCAGACACGTAAGCAAAGGGAGCAAAAGGCACATGGGCAGGAGGGCCAGCCTGGCCCCAGGCCTGTTAGGGGAGCCTCGCAGGGTGGCTGGCCTGGAGCGGAGTGTGTGGGCTCAGCGTGAGGATGAGGTGAAGCCCCCGTCTGAGAGCAAGGCCAAGGAGGAAACGAGCTGTGAGGGGCAAAGTCCTGCAGAAATGTCACGGGGTGGTCTGCAGCAGCAATGAATGGAGCGCCTTCCTGTGGCCAGAGAGGCTACCTCGGTGAGGCTCTGTGGCTGGAAGAAGTCCCCACTGAGGACAGAACTGTGCCGATTGGAAACTAAAGGCAACATGGACACAGAGTCCTGGCTGAGGAATCGAGAGTCCTGGGTTCCAGCCCCTGTTCTGCCACTGGGACTGTCATTTCTCCTCTTTGGGCCTCAGTTTCCTTCTCTGTTAAATGACAAGATGGGGCCTATGATCTTTACAGCCCTCTCAAACCACACTATTGTAGGGTCCTGAGTCAAGGACCAAGCACGCAACACCATATATGGGACATATGGAAGATCTGCCTGGGGCAGAGGTGGTAACCAGCCTCCACCTTGAACGCCAGTTCCAACTGACTGCTTGTGGATACCTGGAGTGCTGTGTGGAGAAAAACTAAAACTGCAAAGGACTCTGAGCTCTGCCAAAAAGAATGCTTGATTGATTGGTGATGTCTGCGTGGGCTCAGGATGCCCAAATGGTACAAGTGACAGGGAGGTGCCAGTCCCAGCTTAACGTTTTGTTTCCTACTACAGTTGCAATTATGCGCCAAACGCTCCTGGTGTAAGGATGCTGAAGATTCGTTTCTCCTGGGAGCCTGTGAAAGCAGCAGTGCCAGGGTTCCTCCTCCAGTCTGCAGCTTACCAAGCCTGTCCTTACTCAGGCAGATACCCTCGGGCTGGTCTGCCACTTGTTCCCAGTCCTCCAGGCTTCTTGCTTTTATCCCTGCTGTGTTCATCACCTCTAAATGTCTTGTCTTCGGCCTGTAACTCTGACCTCTCTTCCTGCAGCCAAGCAACTAATTAATTACATGACAGGCTCTCAAACTGAGAAAGGCAATCTTCCTTTAAAAATTGTGGTCAGTGGGGCTTCCCTGGTGGCGCAGTGGTTGAGAGTCCGCCTGCCGATGCAGGGGACACGGGTTTGTGCCCTGGTCTGGGAAGATCCCACATGCCGCAGAGAGGCTAGGCCTGTGAGCCATGGCCGCTGAGCCTGCGCGTCCCGAGCCTGTGCTCTGCAACGGGAGAGGCCACAACAGTGAGAGGCCCACGTACCGCAAAAAAAAAAAAAAAAAAAATTGTGGTCAGTGAACAATCCTGATCATTTCTCTCCTTTGTCTTTTATTTCCTCTTCCCTGGTGTCCTCCTCCCCGCCCAGCCAGAGTTATAGCTTGAAGAGGGATGGCCACAGTGCCCATAACAGACAGGGGGGTTATTTCATACACTAGGGCACTAGGCTGTGGTACAGCTGGCAGGAAGAGAGGGGTAATTATATTGCATGTTGGAGCCACTGGCAATGAATTTCTACATAAAGGACTAGATTTACCATGTATTATTTATGCCAGCATCAATTTTCCCAGCTGGCTCTACTTACTGTGCAAATTCTCCTCTGTCTGTTTATGGGCAAGGCCATGGTTCAGCACCTCTGGTTACTCGACACTGTGGAGGGGCCCCACAGGGCACCACGCACGTTAAACAAGTGGCTGGATTCACGGGGACCAGGTCACATCTTCCCTTCCTGTTAAATTATATTCCTGGGACTGCAGTGAGCTCCCGGTCTCACCTGGTCATGGTGATGCATGCAGGTTTGTGAAACCAAATGGGCAAGAGGGAAAGAGGAATAACCATTCTTTGAGGCCTCACTAGGGGAAACTGAAAAACCACCTTCTGGGGGGAAAATGGATGGCTCTGGGGCTCAGAGAATTTCCTTTGTATGTTTTTAATATCAGGACCTAGATAAAGAAGAGTTTTGCACTTACAAGGTTAATTCCACCCGGTAACTCAAAGAGAGAGTTAAAAGAAAGGGAGCCCCATCTTACAGATGGAAAAACAAAAAGAAGAAGAAGGGAAGCAAAGTCAAGCTAGAGGCCTCAGACTCGGTCACTGTGTTAGGATGGAGTGCAGTACGGCGATGCACAGGGTTATCTGTCCAGGCACCAGCATGCCTCTTCAGAGATGCCCAAGACACTGAACTCGCCACCTGCTGGAAACATACGTGGTAGACACAAGGGAGGAAAACCTGGTACCGGCATGAATTTCTGGGTCCTTCCACAGTAGCATCCTCTCTAGCCAGTAACACTGTGTTTCCAGAGAGAGGAGCTAAGGACTAAGATGTCTGCCCAGCCCAAGAGCTTCTATGCAGCCACCATTTCCCATGGTGGGAGGGTTTGTCCCAATCAACAGCAAGTCACATGTGATCTCCCTGTAATGTTGGGCTCTGCACTGGAGTCCCCCAGGTCCCAATGTCCACCATCTCCTGGAAACCTGTTGGCTGGAACAAGACAGGAGGGGAAGGTGAGTTTTTCAGTTGAGCAGCCCAAGTGGGTAGCCTCTTTGGCTGCTGGGTCTCAGTATCCAGAAGTTCCTCGATGAGGAACTATCTGTGGGCACAGAAGCCACCCTCAAGGGCCCAGATTCCTGGCTTTCCCCTGGGGTTGGCTCACCAGACGGGGAGATTTGGTCAGACATGCCATGCGCCAGCTGCCTGATGCTCCTGCACCTTGGCCGGTGTCCAGGAGAAGCCGGGTGCTGGGCACAAAGCTCCAGGAGCGTCCCAGGGCAGGTTTGAGCTGCCCGCTGTCCCTGTCTCGGGTCATGTGATTGGTCACCTGCGGCAAAAAGAATCAAAGGCTTATAGATCTGTAATGCTGGTACAGACGACATCTGCTCCTATGGCTTCATTTTATAGATGGGAAAGCTGAGGCCTAGTACAAGGAAACAACTTCCCCAAGCTTCCATAATTTATCAACGGTCTGGAATCAGAACCCTGGACTCCTGACTTGTGCAGAGCTCTTGCCACTAAACCACAACGTTCCAGGCTTGATTCCAATAAAAGGTAACGGGGCATGTGTCTGGGAAAAGCAGTGCTGTCCGCTTAGGCCCACTACAACCCCAACGCAGCAATCGGGCATCCTGAGACCACGTGCACCCACCCCTTTGTGTCAGGGTGTGCATCTGTGTGTATACGTGGGAGGGGTTTTGGAAGGCCGGTCAGCTCTACTCTGCCCAGGCTAGTCTCAGGTAAGCAACGCCAACCTCAGTGCATCCTCTTGAGGTTAACCCCTGCTCCCCACCCCACCCCTGGGCAGAGGTGTGGCTTGTTCATCATTGAATCCCTGCTGCCTAAGCCAGAGCCTGGCACACAGCAGGTGCTCACATACATCCTACAGTCTGGAGAGGGAGGCCTTGGGACGCAGTATAAGAACAGAAGAAGGGACTTCCCTGGCGGCGCAGCGGTTAGGAATCCGCCTGCCAATGCAGGGGGACATGGGTTCACTCCCTGGTCCGGGAAGATCCCACATGCCGTGGAGCAACTAAGCCCAAGCGCCACAACTACTGAGCCTGCGCTCTAGGGCCCATAGGCCACAACTACTGAGCCTGCGTGCTGCAACTACTGAAGCCCACGTGCCTAGAGCCCATGCTCCACAGCAAGAGAAGCCCACACACCACATAAAAGAGCAGCCCCTGCTTGCTGCAACTAGAGAAAGCTCATGCGCAGGAACCAAGACCCAACACAGCCAAAAAAAAAAGAACAAAAGAATAGAAGAACAAAGCCCCTTATGCTGCTGGTAGGTGCACAAAAACTATAACCTTCCCGGCAACTTGGCAATGTCATATGTAGACATTTAAAAATATGTTTGTCCCTGACTCACTGATTATACTTTTAGGAGTCTGAGGAAATATGAGATATGTAAAGCGATTTAGGTATAAGGATGTTCACTGTAGTGTTTTTTCTGTTTTTTTTGTTTTAGATTTCAAAATTTCAACTGAATTTAATCTGCCTAACTCATAGCAAGGTGACTACTTCAGGAGGAGTGATCATTTCAAGGATATTTCTCTCCATTCCAGGTTCACTGTAGTTTTAGTTAAAATAGAGTAGGGACTTCTTGGTGGTCCAGTGGTTAAGACTCTGCCCTTCCACTACAGGGGGTACAGGTTCGATTCCTGGTCAAGGAACTAAGATCCCACATGCCTCGTAGCACAGCCCAATAAATAAATAAATAAAATAAGATGGTGTAGTATAGTTGGCCCTTTGTATCTGCGGGTTCTGCATCCACAGATTCAACCAACTACAGCTCAAATCCACAGTTGGTTGAATCCACGGATGCAGAACCCACGGATAGGGAAGGCAAACTGTATTTACTGCCTGGTCCTTTAGAGGAAAGGTTTCCTCACCCCTGTAACATAGGTATTAAACAAAATAATACATAGCTGCTAAAACTGGCATTCTTAAAGAATCTATTAAAAGACATGGGAAATGGTGGTGTGTGTGTTTTTTTTTTTAACAAGATTACAGTTTAGTTGGAAAGTTGGTTAAAAGTATATGTATATATATGCAGAGAAAAAAGATTCTACGGAGGTATATAAAAATATTAATATGGTTTCTGTGGATGTGGAGATCGATTACAAATTTGACTCATATTTAACTATTTTTTACCCTCTTTCATGAGAAGCATGCAGACTTTTAAAAACCTACTCCATAAGCAGAAAAAGTTACTTTAAAAGCCAAAAGATCCCTTTCTATGAAGCTCTGGAAAAGGCAAAACTATTGGGACAGAAACCAGATCAGTGGTTGTCTGGGGCCGGAGGATCTTTCTGGGGTGACAGAAATATTCTGTATCTTGATTGCGGTGGGGTAACAAGGCTGGAGATGACTGTATCAAACTTCAAACAAGGAGAAGGTTACTCTGTATGAATTATACCTCAATAAAACTGACTTAAAGAAAGTAAAAAGAAAAACAAGACTGTCCCTGATCCCTTGGCTATTTAAGGTCCGATCCCCTCCCAGTCTGGTGCTCTAGATGACCCAGGGAAGTTGGGCTATGGTCCTTTCCCAAAGGGCCACTTTGGGGGTTCAGAAGCTGCTCTTTAAGGGAAATAAAGAACTGTAACTAGAAAGAATATCTGCCCACTTGGTGAAGCCCAGGGACCAGAGGTAAGGCAAGGATGGCTAGCCAAGTCCACTTCCTCACCACCAGTGCCACGCTGAGGTCCCGGGCCAGAGTCTTCAGCTCTCGGGCCAGCTGCATCATCAAGGCCAAGCCTGGGGAAGAAAAAGCAGAGAGGGTGGGCAGCAGGGCATCGGGGACCAGGCTGGCCGGAGACAGGACTCCAGAACCGGGAGGCAAGATCAAGACCCCAACCCTGGGCTCTGCCACACCACTCACCTTCCCTCTGCTGACCACCCAGAAGTGGGGCGACCACCGCAGTGACCGAGTCCACAACCACCACCTTCAGAGTCCCTGAAGAACTGCTCACCTGTGGGGTTGATGGGAAGCAGGCGCCATGAACCAGGTGGCCTCTAGGGGGCGACCACTACCAGATAAGTCTGCTCCTCTTCCAGAAACTGGTAAGAAATAACCTCCCCCACCCAAATACAGCTGGGCATGTATGATGGAATTTCAGAAATGTCTTTTTTTTCCCACCCCCATTTGTATGTATAACAGATTTTACTGAAGAATTGGGTGGAAAGAGAGAGTTTAAATCACAGCACATCACAGATACCCTAAAATAATTAAATTTGAGAAATCCCTGCTCAGATCCTGTGGTCCCCTGGTCAGGAATTTTCTTAGTAGAATCTTTCTTCTTGTGGCCAGTCCCCCATCATCTTGTCAGGCTCTCTTTTCCTTCTCCTGCTTACGCCCCAAGTTCCTAACTTCCTTTGC